>NC_092428.1:7812169-9161455 GCF_036169615.1 Heliangelus exortis
GGTGAAAGTGGTGTTTGAGACAAAAGCTATCCTGCTTGGCACTGAAAAAGAGAAATATTTCTAAAGAACATGCAGGGACTGAGGAGCACCAGAGTGAGGACACAGGGTTGCTCCCCAAGTAGCCCCTTAGCTGTCTCACTTGTAGAAGCTCTGGCTGATGTGAGAGTTACCTCTACCAAGTGCTTCATAATCAAAAGAGGTTTTGAATTTTTTTATTTGGTTGGTTTTTTTTTTTTTTTTCCTTATTTTAGGTTTAGGGACAGCTGCAGCCTCATATTTGCTATCAAACAGGGTGGAAACAACCTGCTGCAACTTATCTGCTGCACAATGTCACACTGCGCTGTCAGATTCCACCTTGCTCTACAGTTCTCCCTTCCTGAATGACATTTCTTAACTTTCAGCACTTGACATTAAATTACATCATGATGAGACCTCCATACCAAAATCTGTATCTAGGGGGCTGGGGTTGCCTGGATGGTCAGTTTCACAGACCAATTTTTGTTAAACAGAAGAAATGAAAAAACTGAGGTAAATATACCAGAGTTATCAGTAGTACTTACTTTAAATCATTACCAGGAATCATCTTAAGTAAATGTATGTTATTTAACCCCAAGAAAGTCTCTCCTTTTTTTCAGGAAGGGTTGAATGTTGGCCTGGGTTTATAGGGTCAGATTCAGAAAATCCAGTAGGATGATTTTTTTTCAGCTGAGTTTATGGACTCATAATTTAAGTATATATTCCTGTATCTGGTAAGTGGTAGCATAATGTTAGTTTTTCAAGTCTCAACATTTAACCAAAAATTTGTGACAGTACTGGCTGTTTTGAAGCAGAGAATGAATCAGTGATGTAGGTGATTCTGCTGCAGTTTATCAGCAAACTCAGAAGCCTGTATCCTTGAGCACATGGGTACAAAACAAGAAGCAACACCTTTGTTTGCATCTGCCAACCCTTCTGCTGGTGGATTGCCTGTGAAAAACCTTTTTTCCCCACTAGCTTTTCCTGAGGGAGGTTTTTCAAAATCTTGCTCAGATTGTGTTTGGCATTTTGTTTCTCCCCTCTCTCTGTCTGAAGGTGTTCCTGCCTCTTGCGATGATACATAACTCCTGACAAAAAATAGCCAGGAAAAATATTCCTGTACATGTGTCTAGACTATATTTTTGCTTAAGCAGTTATATGTAATGTTGTCTAGGGCAGATGTTCCCTTTTCCCCTTCCTGTTACCCAGTTCTGTTTAGACACCAACTTGAAAGTATCTTAAATAACAAGCTGTTGTTGTACCTTCCAAGTGTAGTCTAGTCTGCAGAAATACTAAGCTTTTGAGCTGCAGGGATAACTAAGGAAATGTAATAAGTATATTTCAGCTTTTAGAAAACCAAGCATAGGTTATTGAACCTGAAGATTTTAAATAATGTATTCATACGTTGATAGCCTAGAACAGATAGATATTTCAGACTGTCAAAAAGTAAATATATATTCAGTTTTCATCTCTAAAAACCTATTCTCTCCTCAATGGCTGAAACAGCTGTTTCGAGGCAATTCCATGCTTACATGTGTGCCGATGTATTTCAGATACATTAAGAAAATGGAGAAACTAAACCATAAGCATTCAGTTAAATTTCCATCCACAGGTACTGGATAACAGAAGTTTAGATGCATAGACAAGAAGTTGTGCATACAGAAGAGGAAAGGTACAGCTTTTGCTTTTATCTTTTGTGATTCCTGCATAAGTCTATCTGACAGAATACAGGAGTGGAGGCAGCTGTAAGCTCACTTTTGCTTAGTGATGAAAGGGGTATGTTAACTGAAGTGCACTTTAAATCAAACAGGACAGCCCGCCTGGCAGTGAAGATCAGCAAAACCACTGTTTTGTAATGTAATAACTATAGGTACTTTGCCTTTGAACACTGACAATCTCCTCCTGTGTATCTCCAGTTATGAAGATGGTAATACCACACACTTACATTTAAGTGGCATCAGGTTCCTCTTGTATGTTGGTTTGCCATGACAGGATTTCTGAGACATTGTATGGCAAAATAGCACACAAGGGTCTGCACCTCATAAATTCCCAGCCTCAATTACTTCACAACAGCTTTCCCACACCAACAAGTCCTTAATTAAATATAAATATCAAAGTCCAAAGATATGAGGGTACGCATCATAGATTAATGAGGGAAATAAAGCATTATCTCGAGGGGTAATTCAGGTATTTTAAGGGAAGGATTTACAAACAAAAATGCCAGATATTTAAGATGCATTTCAGAAAATAGATGTTAATGATAACATAATAAATAACTGTTGTTTCAGAATTCATGAAAGTTATTCAAGGACAATCCAGTAAAACTGTGAAATTAAACTCATGCAGCTCATGGAACACTTAGCTGAAATTACATGTAAATTAGAAAAAGCAGGAAAATCTGTTGTAAGTACAGCATTTAAGAAATTAATGACGTTCAAGTACGTTTATAATTCCGACACTCTTGTGCAATGTAAAGCTGATATTTTTTATTTGTATTCACATTTCAACTTCATATCACTGTGCTTGTTTCTTTAGGACACAACTTAAAAGAGAGATACTTCTTATTTCAACATTGGCAGTACATTAACATTAAGTACAAACATAGTTCTCTAACAATAAACCCATTAAAGCTAGGGACAAAATAAAGGAAATAGGATTATTTAAGTATCCAAGCTATGTAAATTAGATGACTGTTAATGGAAACCAGTCCCTTATGTGGGAATAGGGTCTGATGGACGTAGAAATTATGCAGCAGTGGCAGCACTTAAAGACATTGGACTCCACATTTAAAAACCACAATGTAATTTGGCCACATGCATTCAGTGAGATCATCTCAGCATTTAATTTTTGCCAACCTAAGATTATGGATTATTCCTAGGGGATGAAAACCACAGTCTCCTGACAGAATAGTACAAAGTCTCTCAGAAACTGTAAAATTCAAACAAAAGGAGCAAGAGTTGGAAGGCTACAAAGGACCCAAGAATTATCATTAGGGAGAACAAGCAGAGGTTTCAGAAATAACTCCTAGAGGAGCTGGGAAGAGGAAATCTTGTAAGGATTTGGCAGAACCAGAGAACAGTAGTGTTCCCCCAGCCATCAGAATGTACTTACATCCTTCACACTAAGGAACAGATCATCCTCCTCCCCAGGGCTGAGCCTTGACAGCTACAGTTCTTGTACCTGCTGTGGGACATCTGAGGAGCAGAGCTGGTTGCTCTTAGGGATCTCTCCCTTTTGATCGTGAGGGAAAAAGAGTGGAGGTCCTCTACTGCTGCGTATATGGCTGCTCCCCATTAGCAAGGTTCACCACCTTGGCCTGTAGCCAGCCAGGCTTGCTTGAGTAAATTGATTATTTTTCTCACCTTCATAGTGAGAAAAAGTCACATCTCCACTTTTCTAAAATCACTGGCAGTGAGCAGTCTGTACTACATCTGTTGTAATTTTTGAAGAGCATAGCCTAGATCTCTGAGGGGTGAGCACTGCCTGCTCACACTCTGGGGGGTGCTCACCTTAGAGATTAAGAGAAAGGCTATGATATCTTTTGTTATAGGTCTGATACTTGCAGTGTAACTGCCATCAGTGGCTCCAGCTGTCCTTCTTACAGCTGCCACCAAGACCCATATAAGGTGAGGGGTAAATACTTAAAAATGAATTCTGACATGGTCCGAATAAAGAATTGCAATGCAGGTATGTGTCTTTCCAGTTTCTTTGCTCAACCTCCCTATGAATCTTCCAATAAAGCTGTTGCAGGGGCACCAGGGGAAAAGTGGGGTTTGTAATTACTTGTGTGGATCATATATGTAGCAAAGGAATGGTTTGTATTCTTGCTATGCTTCACTGATTTTGCCCAACAGGATTATTTCTGTAACCTGTTCAAAAATTGTGTGGTACAAGCTGGATTTTAAAAGTGGTTTTATTCACTAATCTCTGGTGCTGTTTACTGGTTCCCTCCAGGAGCTAAGTTGCATATATTTCATTATGTAAAAAGAAGTTTAACTTTAAACACTGAAATAAACAATCAGCATACTCCCACATTCCTAGATTGTAACAACAATTCTCTATTTACAGATAAGGTGTTAAGGCTGAATTATTTTCTCACCTGAGATGTTGGGAAAAGAACGAATAGACTTTAAGGTATAAAAGTGGTAAATTTTTCCAATAAGAGACTAATGAAGATTATAAAATCTGTAATTTTTAGAACATTATTTTTCTACAGTGTTGTGAAATGCAAACATAGAAATGTTTCATCATATCTTATGGGCAGTAATCATCAGTAATCTTGAAACAAATAAAGCATTTTCCTGGAACGTCATTTGTGCTACAATTGATTATATTATTTTAAAAGCATCCTCACTTTTTTCATTGCTTTTTAGGTCAATGCAAAATCCTGGAGCTGAAGGAAAAGATGAAATTCTACCTCCCACTATACAAAAAATAATGAAAGGGTACAACAAGTATCTGCGTCCATTTTTTGATAGTAAGTAAGGCTGGGCCTTAGCTTAATGCAGTGTCTGAAACTTAGCACTGAGAGCAAATAGTTTTTCACTGAACTTTTTCCCCACTGTTTTACAGTGACTGATACAATTATACATGATGTACTACGATATAATAAGAGAAGGGGTAATAGCCTTTGTGCTCCAATGTGAGACATATATTCCAGGCATTCAAAAGCAAAACTTCCAGACTCTGTCAGAAATATGACTATTGATGTTCATGTGTCCTCAGTGAAATAAGCTGTATACCTTATTTATTTAAAAGCAATATTTCCCCTAATTCCCTAAATAATAATTATAACAATTTTAATTAAAGGCCATTTAAAAATGATTGACTGAAGGGTTTCTCAGACCATACTGTTACCTCTTGCCACCCAAATACCTTGTGAGATGGGCATCAACCTGTTCAATAGGGGCATTCCACATCATGTGCAATTTCTCAACCCATTTCATAAAAAGATTAAGATAAAATTGTATTTTAGGTTTAGGACAAAAGAAAAACTATACTGAAATTGTCTCAGCTGCTGATACAACTGCTCTAATGTATTTACATGGTCTAATAATTTTAGCTAAATAGAAGTAATGTTAACAACTAAACTGATCCCTTCTCATTGGAAATGATGCATAATGGAAAAGAACTGTATGTTCAGTTGTCATGAATGTATTTCATTCATTACTTCATGCTAGTAGTAGAGACATTGTAATGCCATGATGGATGTGCTTTGATAGACAGCAAACAGAACTTCACTGCAAAATCCCATGAGAGTAGTTAAGACCAAGAGTAAAGCACTTCTGTGTTATAAAGCTCCCTTTTCCAATATGAGCCATTTTTTTTCCTCAGCTGTTGTAATGCAGCAAGGCTGTAACTCTTTTTCTGCCTAGGAATTTTTTTTCAGAGGGCTGCTAAGCACATCCTGTGTTTGTCTGGAAATCCTAGAGGAGCTCAAGCACAGATCAAATCTATCACACAGTCTCAGCCTCGCACTTGCAGTCAATGCCAGCATGGCTGCATGTGCCTGCCACAGCTCAGGCATGCAAACACCATGTCTCTGATGGATCTACATTAGCCCTAATGCTGAAGGAATGGGATGGGGCACTGAAAAATACATTTTATTGATGCCATTTCTAAATGTAAGGTTGTTGGATTTGTGAGAAATTACTTTTTTTTTTTTTTTTTTTTAAGGAATAACTTAGGTTAGGAAGACTCATCAATTGTTCATTCTGCTTTTTTTGACCTGTAGCTTTTTGCAAGGTCATTTGAGGTTTTTTTCCATGTGATAGAGGTATGTATTCTTGAGCTGGGTTGAGAAGTGGTATCTGCCTAGCCCTGACTCCTCTCTGCTACAGGCAAGGTCGGCTACATCTCAGATGAGGTTCAGGTCGGGGAGAAGCTGTTGTTTTTCTCAGGAGAGCTAGCAAACCACCTAAATCTTAATCTTAGCCAGTCAGGGGATTATGCTGATCTGCTCGACCACTGATCTAGCTTTGCTCCATGTAACATTTTTCTCATTTCTATAGATATTTTCTGCTTGCAGCTGGTGAAGCTTGGTGTATATTCTTTATTACAAAGATTTCAGTATAATTGGCTTTACTCAGAGTTATTGTTACTTGGAATTTTTATTACATGGGAGCAATAGCTGCAGCACATCTGCTGAATAGCTGATAAAGCCAGAGTATGGAGTTGTTAATTTATACCTCCTCTGTGACTTTTTCTTTATCCTCCTTATTTTCCCCCACCCAATCCTGAATTTTTTTAATCTGATATTTGCATGTTAACAGTAAGAGACTAACTAATCAAAACTAGATCATAAGATCAAAGTACTGGTTAGAACTGAGCAAGCTAATGAATAAATGTATTATAAAAACAGGGTATTCTGGTCCTGGTGGACATAATCAGCTACTATAAAAGCCTGCACAGTTCTTATTGTGTCAACCTAGCAGTGTGGATTTACTTTGAAAATGAAACTTGTATTTCTAGAAATATGAACAGAAAAACATACGAACAAAAAACATATGCATGTTAACCCTAAGATCTATGTTTGCTATTTGAAATGCATGAAAGGACTTGCATAAAATGGAAACCTAGTACATGTATGTTGACATGTAGAAATATCAGAAAGTTCTTTCCTGAAGTCAGCCTCTTTAAGACAGTTGCCCCATTTTTTTTTTACCAAGATTAATTTGCTTTGAAATATTTGCATATTTCTGTGTATTTGTGTGGTCAGTTAGATATGCACTCTTAAATATACATGAAGAAATTTGTCATGAAACTTGATCGTATTATTTGTTGGCATCTACAGTGCTTTGAGTCTAATGTGAATTAGTAGTAATGGAACACTGAAACTTGATTTTCATCAAGTGTGAGACAGCCAGAGGTTAGTTTGAAATTTAAAATAACATAATTCAAAGTAATTTAAATGTTATTTGTCCTCAAAATTTCTCTTCCAGCAGGAAACAGGGATTTTTAAAGAGATACTTGTTGCCAAGATAGAATCATACTCTTACAAAATCAGTGACACTAAATTCCTTAATAATTAGCAAAATGGTTTTTTAGTCCTGAAAAGAAAGCATTACATACAAACAAGTGATCATAAATGAAAGGTCCATTTTTTGTAAAGCCAGAAATATTTACTATTTAACAAAATTTTATGGCAGCTCATAAGTTCCTAGTTTAATAAGCCTTTTCTTTGCCTATTTCTTTATGTTGAGTGTTTTTGCCGGGACTGGCGGTGCCTGGAAATTACCTAAGTGGATACAAGTCAGCCAGTATCATTAAGGAGGGGATTATGAAGTCACTTTTCATTTGAATCTAAAAAATTGTGCATAACATAATAAAAATTGTCTTCTCCTCTCCTTGCATGGACTAGAATGAATAGAGTTTTGGAATTTATGCCTGGATCAATCTCACTTTACTTTAGTCTACCCTAAAGGTCACCCCTTCAGACCCTTCCCACCAAATGCTGTCATCTGCATCATTACCATCTCTAGGCATCTAACTTAAATGCCTAAAGGTAGACTAGTTGAAGCCAGGCTTTGTATGTCAAAGGTTGGAATAGAAGCAAAATTGACTGAGCATTTTGGGGTTTTTTTGTGGTAGGTGGCACATACCAGTTACCATAATATGAGAGTACTTTTACACAGTGTTCAGTAAAGAGGAATTGCAGCTGAATGGATTACTTAGCTCTGTCCTCATCTGAATCCTACCATTAAGAATGTTCTCTTTCCTTCACTATAACATTCTAATATCTCTCTTTGGGCTGGCTCATCAAGTGAGTTTTAAACAGAACAGTACTGTGAAGTTCCTTTAACCAATTAAAAAATTGCCTCATCTAGAGTGATTTAACTATTCTTTGGACCTGAATATGAAATACTCCTATAGCAGTGTATTCCTTAATGTAATACTATGTATCCGAGACTTTTAGATAGATGTGAAAGTATTCTATAGAAAAGCTGACATAAGGGATTAAAAAATGCACAGTTATTTCCCTTAAATGTGTTACATAACCCTGACACTTTATCTCAGTAACACAAGCTGATTTCAACAGGTTTTCTGCTGAAAATGTGCAGGCCAAATTTACAACTTTAGGTGCTGTGCCAAACTTCTCTGTATTAATGAGCAATTCCTGCTGACTTCAGTGAGCCTTGGCTCAGTTTCATGGAGTTGTTAAGGAATGCATAAAAATGTGCAAATAATTTTATACAAATAGATTTTGTTCTGTGATTAAATGTGATAATTTAAGTGTTCTAATTAAAAAGAGAGAGACTAGGAAAAGGTCACAGCTAAGTATATTTGAATATGGAAGCTGCTTTCAAGAGGTATAGAAAAGTTTCTTGCTTAAATCAGCTATTCTGAACCGCATTTAAAAGATTATTTTCCTTAGCTTTGAAATGAGTAATATGTTTATGGTCTTAAGTTTTAACTTCAGGAAAGTTAATTAAATCCTCAAGTTGCTTCTGTGTAAGACCAGTAACGATACTTTTTTCTTAAATGTTGTTTAAATTGAGTGCTATGAGTTTAATTAAATATTAATATTAGGTTCTATGAGTTTAATTAAATGTAGGCAGAAGTTAACTGTTTACTCTCACAAGAGACTGCGAGATGTCAGAATATTACTTGTGAGAAAGAACTGTCTAACTGTGAGGAAGAAATACCAAATAATAATCCGAAGACTGTTTTATGTATCAGCTAGGCAACATCTAATCCTTCAGAGAAAGGAAAAAAGCCTAGAATTTTATGACCAGCTGTATAATGGAAAAAACCAATTTGAAGGAGGATTTGGATAGTGAGGAGGTTTACAAAGGTGACTTGGTACTACCTGCAGAGCAGCCTAGGAGGGTCCAATGGAGGATGGTTCCTCCATCTGGTCCCTCACACCATCTCTTTTGAGATACTTGTGAATGTCAGATTTGCTTTCTTAAAATGAAGGAAAAAGCCAGTACTGACAGCTCAGCACTGGCAGGTGGTGATAGTGCTGACTGATTTAAGTGCTGGGTCTTCAGAGTTACAGATACATGAGTGACACAGCAGAGGTTGACTTTGTTGGTACAAAGTTTAACAACACTGTGATCATTGCAGTGATCCAAACTTAATTTTAAAGTATGCTATCTGACATTATTCTGGGTACTTTCCCATATGGAATTACTGTGGCTATATGTGAAGTGCATAAAGCAGCACTGTACATAAATTTCAGTAGAAATTAAAATGTATGTTACTGAGATGGTATACCTGTAGCTGTAGATTATAGCTGTAACGTGGCACACCATTTCGAGTTTCTTTGCCATGTTTTGAAGGTTCCCTTCACTAACGCAGGACAGACTGTGACTTTAGTTTTCTTCTGAAGATCTGTAGATCTCTTCTGAAGTTGTCATGATACATACAGTTCCTGCCAAACATATGGAAATGCAGGAACTGATTGCCTGGTCTGGCCTCCTGCCCTGTTTTTGACATTATCAGCAGGAGACCTTTCAGAGGAAGTTCAGGAGAAACCCTGGTGGATAGTCATGGGAAGACATTCTATTATTGATATGTTGTTTATTTAGTATGGCACATAAGTTGTATTTAGCCTTACACACAAGAAGAGAAATTAGCATTTTACTATCAGTGTTGTTCTGATTTAGTTAACAGTTAAGGCAGTGTTATTCTCATTGTGTTAATGAAGACCCCTTTCATTTTTTATTTTCTTTCCCTCCTGCACAGGAGTAAGTAAGTAAGTAATTTACCTGGCATGTTGCTCTCTCTGAAGGGGTGTTGTTTTCTGCTGAGTTTCATGAGTGCTTGACTTGACAGTCTGGCTGTACAGCATGAGCACTTGCACTCCAGTGACTGGGGATGCAGAGCAGATGGTTTTGCCCTGACTACACCAGTGCTCCCTAGCACTTGAACCTCAAGGAAAGTCTGTGTTAGGACAGTCTGTTTATGCTTTAAGTGGCCCTTAGCCTAGGGAGTTTGGGAGTCATCCAACACTACAGTTCTGAATGTTACTCAATATTATTTGGAAAAAATACCATAACAGCAAAGAAAGAAGGGAGAGACAAAGAAAGTCCCATTTTTGTGATTCCAGAAAAACTAAACTTAATTTTATTTCATCAGTCTTTCTGGAGGGCCAGATGTACAACAAAAGCACTGATGACACTGAAATAGTGGATCAAGGGTTGGACTTGATGATCTCTGAGGTCCCTTCCAACCCAGCCAATTCTATGATTCTATGATTCTATGATTCTATGAAATGCTGCTAATAAAAATTTTTCCTAATCTATATCATCTTATCTAGGCAAGGATCAAGTGTTGTACGTAGCAGTATAATATAAGAGGAGAGAGGCGGAATATTCCTAGTCACAATTCACACACAGCCAGCCAAACGCTGCATTTTCATTTCCTTAGAGTGGTATATTGTTAACAATATGCCTTGCATGGTGAGGTTCCCTCCAAATTCTTGTGGGACAGTTGGCAATAATAAGCTCTGTTACAGTCATACGTGGGAATCTGTGGGAAGACTTTTCCACAGATCAGAAAATGGATGAATCAGAAAATGGATTATAAACCATGTTTATTTTTAAATTTAATGATTTTTGAGGATCTGACACATCGTTTGAGACTGGCAACATTGTACCTGTAATAATGATATAGTGCAATGGTAAGAATGAGTATCCAGTGACTCCCTTGCTGTTGCACCCTAGAAAATGGGTCTGAGTTTTCTGGAAGGTCAAGTTTTTAATGCTGGAGGGAGAAAACATAAATGTCTTTTGGGGTATAAAAACCTGAAAAGAATGGAAAGAAGCAGAAGAACAGGCTGTCAATGACTTGAGAACTTTTCATCCAAATAATCTGGTTGAAAAGTTAACTTCCTTCTTACTAATAGATGAACAATTTCTTCTAATGGCTATGCACAATTTATAACATCATGGATTGTCATCTGGGGATGCTGCAAGCCTACAGTCCTGCTTTAAATTGAATCTTTAACTTTGAACCACTTTCAGCAGAGTCCAGAACAAAGATTTAAAGATTCTTTCAGGAGTGCCACAACTTTTACACTTACACTACAAATTGAAAATAATTAAAAACAAACCACAAGGTGAATGCACTGATACCACTTAAAATGACGCAATTTTTTCTTGTTACTCAGTGGGAAGGGTTGGACCCCATCCTCCTCTAGAAGCCATTTGGAGGCCTATAAGAGCTGTGTACATAAGGCATTTCAAGGAGCCAGATGAGGGTTTCAGCAGTGTCCCTGTGACGTACAGCATCATCAGTTCCACGGATTGATGCTGAAGTGATTCTGCATTTCTGAGTCTTACATTCTGTGCTTCTCAATTACTAGGAAGAATGCTCTTATTTAATATGATTTTCTATGTACATTTACTCTGTTAATTATTCTGCACATATTCAACTACGAATAATGCCGTGTTTCCATGAAAGCTCTGTGCAAATTCTGCATTTTAAAATGTGCAGCTGATGATCTTGCTTCTGATGCTGTAAAATTCACATTCACATGCTAACATTACAATGACAGCTACTTAGGTAGTGCACTTATTCACTCTGAATAAACCTTCAGCTGATAGTAGTATTAAAAGGAGAATAAATAGTTTTCCTTTGTAAATGAAAGCATGTAAATAACAAATTGCTTGGGTAGCAAGCAGGGTCAAAGGGAGACATTAAGTGCAGCGACATGGTATAGACAAAGTATTCTTAACTAGGCAGTAAATCAAGTCCCTCGGCCATCCTATCTGGGTGTTCACCATATGACATTGGCAGGTGCAACTCCTTTGTTCACTAACATCTGATGGACCATATGTTGCAACTGGAAGAATACTTTCCACCCCTCTGCACCTCAGAGCACAAGGGTGTGCTGTGTCATGGGACTGAACTTCTGCAACTTTATGGGCATTTTCCCCAGCACATTTTTTCTGGAAAAAAATAATCGTATGAACCAGGAAGTGTGTAGGAAATAAAGCATGTTTATTAGAACCAAAATACTGTTAGCACAGGGGGATTGTATTTTGTTTGTGAAATTGTTAAAATTCTTTCATAATCTAAGTTTGATAAATATTCCTTTCTAAAAAATCACTACTAAACATTTAGGAAAAAAACCAGATCATATTATGGAACATGGAGTATTAAGGAACCGTGCTAGATTCTGACTCTCTTTTTTACAGATGGTCCTGTGTCAATTGGAATGAGTCTGGATGTTGCAAGCATTGATACAATATCAGAAATGAATATGGTATTGTGGCTTTTACCATCTTTTTGTTTGTTTGTTTTGCATGTTAGTAAGGAATGTCTTGTGTTTATAGCAGCTGTCAGTGTGACTTTGAGGCTTTTCTCCTTGTGCAGTCAGTGTGTGTAAGGAGGTGGTATTTTATTTTTCACTGAAGTTGGTGGTTATACCACTATAATAAGTATAGAAATGCAGATGCAAACCACACCTCTCACAGATACAGGCAGAAATTTGCTACTGAGTATTAATCTTAATGGAAGGCATGTAGAGCAGAATTTATTTTCCAGAGGAAATGTGTGAACATTTCTGCATTTTAGAAAGTTACACTTACATTCAATTTGGGATATATTGACTTTGAAGCCACACCCTTTTCTAGTGATTAAACACAGCTGATTTCTTACTTTTCTTTTTTACTGTTACTGCCATGGATTGATTTATTCCAGCTGTGTTTCATTACAGTCATATAATTTCTTTTTGAACCAATTATGAAATGGTCTAAACTTCTCTGTTTAAAGGTCCTCCATTGGTACATAGAAATGAAAGAAAAAAATCATTAATTATTTATTCAGCATCTAAATTTTTTTTGTGTGTACACGTATAGGTAAATAAAATTAAAAATTGATTTAAAAGGTGCTAAGAAATAGCGTGATTTTAATGTAAGTCTACAAGGCATATTTGAGGTCTTCATAAATTTGGCCCCATTGTTTCTCTTTTGATGCTGAAAGGATAAATTGTGCTAAAAGATGGTGATTCCTGTCCTATTTCACTGCCTTTTTGTCCTTCTGTCTATATGAATTTGTACAATTTTTCCAAGTTTTCTTAAAAAATGCATTATTTACTAGTTTATGTGAACAGAAATTGATTTTGTGATCACTTATATAAATAATTCTAAGGTATAAAATTTACAGAGCCAGATTATCTGCTTAAAAATCTCTGATGGTTTCAGCTAATTTATAGCCCCAGACTTAGGCCATCAGCTTTTACTTTAAAATTCCAATGACTATAAGAACAAAATCTGCTCCAGATATTTCTTAATGATGTCAGCCTCACATAAACTGCTGAAAAAATTGGCAATACAGGAACAAGGACAGCTGCTGTCAGAGTGCCAGCATTTAAGAGTGGAACATGGAGAGCCACAGGCTATTTGTGCCTAACAGCTGTGTCCATATGCTTTTATGAAACAGAATATAAAACAAGCTTGCTATGTATAATAATTCTGGGTTTTGTCTTTCAGGACTACACAGCTACCATATTTCTAAGGCAGCGTTGGATTGATGAGAGACTTTGTTTTGATGGCAATAAGAGTTTAAGCTTAGATGGTCGGCTTGTGGAAATGCTTTGGGTACCGGATACCTTCATAGTTGATTCAAAAAAATCTTTTCTTCATGATATCACTGTTGAGAATCGTCTTATAAGAATATATCCTAATGGAACAGTCTTGTATGCTCTGCGGTATGTATATACCTCACACCAACCTTTATATTGGCTTCTACTTACATTTTAAACTTCCCAGGGTAGCATGGTTTTAATGCTTAATAATATACAGTTTGTAACAGTATAACGATAATATACATGCTCCTCTTGTTTTCTGAATATGCCATGTTATTGGCCAATATGATTGAATTCCTAAATTTAGTATTAAGTCTCCTTCTCTTCCCTAAAAAAAACTTTTTTTTTTCAGTAGACCAAATGCAGGAACTGCACTTCGCACTTCCAGTTATTTTGCAATGAAGATATCACAGAGGAAAGCAAGCCATGATGACTGCTTTGGATCATTTATTGTGGATTATCCGCTATAGTAGATTTTGATAAATAGAATAAAATTGTAAAATATATTGCAATGTGTTAACAGAGAAGAATGCACACTGTAAGTTAGAAGGGAGGGAGCAAGGATGGCCTTTTTAGACTGCTACAAAACTCATCTTTTCTAGAGTGGTTTTGTGTTTGGGATGTTATCATTGTATGTTAAATAACAGCAAATACTGGATTTCTTTCCTCACAGGAGATATTTCATAGAATCATAGAATCATAGAATTGGCTGGGTTGGAAGGGACCTCAGAGATCATCAAGTCCAACCCTTGACCCACCGCTGCAGTTACCAGACCATGGCACTGAGTGCCACATCCAGTCACTTTTTAAATATCTCCAGGGACGGAGAGTCCACCACTTCACTGGGCAGCCCATTCCAATGCTTGATCACCCTCTCCATAAAGAAATTCTTTCTAATATCTAACCTAAACTTCCCCTGGCAAATATTAATATTTGCCTGCAAATATTAATTTTAGGACATATAGTTTATTTTCACTGAGGAAAAATTTTATCCTGTTAATAATCATCAATAATCTTTTTTTTTTTTTTTCTTCCCCAAGGATCACCACAACAGTTGCATGCAGCATGGATCTCACCAAATACCCAATGGATAAGCAGACGTGTACTTTGCAACTAGAGAGCTGTAAGATGCTTAGTACTAATATTTTTATACAATTAGAAAAGTATCTGTGACTGTCTCTTCAAAGAGGCTGGAATTTTCAAAGAAGCCAACATGAAGTATGCAACCAGTCCCTGCTGAATTACAATAGTATCTGTATACAAAGATAAATCTGTGGGGCATCACTGAAATTAGCATCACAATCCTGAAGTGCTGCCTTGTTACTAATGATTAAATGAAATCCCATGAGATTATCATATGCCTGGTTTTGCAGCGCATCCTGCAGTTATTCTCCTGGTCTTCAGGGGGAGTCCTGTGAGCAGACATTTTCCAGCACACTGAGAAAATATTATTTATTTGTTTTTCTCTTACATATAGTATGTCACTCCCCAAATTCCCTTAGGCAAAATTCCTTTAGGAAAGAACAAAATCAGAATAAAGCTTATTTGTAAGGCATAGAGCTTATAGTTAATGAAATTACTATCTTCATACTGAAAAAAAAAAAAAAAAAAAGCATAGACAGTTTTTCTGAGATGGATATATTCAGATCTTTCTATGACTTAATCAGTTGTGTCAATGCCAGTGTCCTGGGAAAAAAACCATCATAATTGGCAGTCCAACACTAATACATCTTTGTCGGTTCTCATTTTATCTATCAGTGTCCTCATAATTTTAATTAAAATATGCTCATTAAAATATTTTGTAGAAATGGTTGCTTTGCAAATATTAAAACATCCATTTTTATAATTAACTTTTTGCTATCATTCCCGTGATAAGACTTTATCAAATATTTTTGCAGGGAGTAATGTAAAAGAATACTCAGTCTGATAAGATGAAAATATAAGTTCAAATATACGTCAGTACATATTCAAAATATTTTGAAAGGTTTTTCAGTAACTGCCAAGTTTTACTCTTTAACATTTCAGATCTGTGTTTTTTATCTCCTGTTGATAATGAACAATTAGAAGATTGCTGCAAAGTTTCATTTGAGACAGAACCACAAAGGGAATAAACCCCAAAACCTTCCTTACAGAGAGGTCCCTCTGGCATCAATTTATAAGATCTCTTTAACAAATAGTGATTTGAATTAGATTTTAGATTTATCTCCAATTTTTTTTCATTTGAGGGTACCTATTGGTAGGTCAACACATATGGGCTTGCATCAACAGCATTGCCTAATGAGTAATTTAATATTTTCTGAAGTTTCAGAATGAAATATATGTCCCATGAGTACTTAAAATTATTTTACAGGATTAAAAAAAATTGTATTCCCAATATAATTAAAAATAAGCATTTTTCAGAATGATTCCATCTGCTTTTCCAACAATACACAAGCGTTCGTCCAAGGGGAAAACAGTAATGTCATCACAAATGCTCCCATGACATTGATGTTTAGTTAAAAAAAAACCCAAACAACTAGAAGAAATAAATGCAAAAAGGAGAAGATTGCTTTTTGTTGGGCCCTTTTTATTCAGTGCACTGTAGTACTTTTGGATGTTTTTTCCCTCATGAGGTAAGCTATGCCAGTTTATAGATGCTTAAAAACATCATCCTAGAATATTGCTGACTGATACCATTATCTGTAATTAAGAACTGTGAATGCAAGCGTGAGTCCACTGACATAAAGTTACTGATATTTATAAATAAAATATAAAATATATAGTAAATATTTGAGCAGAAACAAACTAATAAGCCTCTTATTAAGTGATAACTAATGTAAAGACAATATGGCATGGCTTTACATTAATGGCTTTAGACAATAAAGCATTTGTAGTTGTCTTCAAGATGTGCTGTTGTGCTATTGGTAGCTAATAACATTTATTGACTAGTACTTTCTAAAGAGCAAAACACATTTTAGCCAAAAAGGCCAGTTGTTGTCCCCTGTTTTGCAGCACTTCAGGAAGTTGCACAGACATATGTTAGGAGACAGAAAGAGGTGACTTCTGAGTCTGTTGGTATGACAGATGTGACATATGGGGACTTGGGAATCTCTTGTCTTGTTTGGTGCTGCCAGGACATTCCTGCTCTCTACCATGGGGTGGGAAACACCACCATTCCTTCACACTGGTCTGAGGGCTTTATGTTTATTTGTTTCCTCTCTTCCTTCCCTGTCTGCCCTGGCCTCTAGTTCAAATACATATTCATGTTTTGGGACCATCTCTGAAATATTATTTCCTTTTTGAACTTGTCCTTTAGCTTATTCAGTGAAGAGCCATGTGAAGGCACTTCACTTGTGCTTGACAATCAAGGGAAATTAAAATTAGCAACAGAAAGGTAAAGAAACTGATTTCTAGTAGGCATTATGAATTTTTAATCCCAAATTTACTATTCCTGCAGCTAACCCTGTTGACATTTGCTGTAGCAACGAAATACAGGAATGAGACATTTTGGGCTTGAGGAATTAGAATGAAAACTCAGTGTCATGTAACAATAATAGAGATTACTTTAAAAAGCCAAATAACCTGGCTTAAGAATTTTGTCTATAAAAACTTTTAAAATGTTTTATAATTAGTTAAATATTGTTCTTCTTAATAAGCAATAATTTTATACAGAGGGACTAGTTGTTCTATTTCACTCTACTGACTTTTGGGAAGACTTTACCCAAGAAAATTCTTCATAAGTAGAATTTCGGAATGAGTATTTTCAAATGATTTTCACAGAAAGAATAACCAAGACCTATTAATTGTGCAGCTAGTGACAACTTTGGAAGAAAAATGGTTCTTCTAATTCAAAACATGCTCCATTTGGAGATACACTTGTTATTAGCCATCTGGGCCTCAAAAATTTCTCTCATCTCACACAAGTTGGAAGACTCAATGTTTTGTACATATAAATAAGAACTGACTGTGGTACTCTTTAGCTTTTTGGACTTTATTTAAATATCTGTGGTTCCCTTATGCTGAAGGAAAGTAAAATTAATACATGCACAGAAACTGCTACAAACCTCTTTCTTTAGACTGAGGACAATGCAATAATTTGTTTATAGGAAACATTAATTTAGTCTTTCATCTCCTAAATCTGGGAAATTTCCCAACGTGATTTTACAGAATTGAGAAGTTAGCTTGGGTTTTTATGCTTTTGGCTTACCTTTTGACAAGGCAATGTTGGCTTTAATGGTTAAAAATGGAATCGTGAGAAGAGATGCCTTGTCTAGATACCTTTTCAGGAAACTACCAGTAATACTGGAACAACTTAAAGAATGGTGAAGGAAAGAATTTCCAGGTGAAATTTTCATTTTAATTGGCAACCAACACAGTTTTCTTGAAATGAAATTTCTGAACTTCTGGTTTTTTCATATTAAGTTGTGGTAGAGAATCAGCTCTTTTTTTTTTTTTCTTTTTTTTCATTGCAAGAACCAAAGCCATTAACTTCAAAATATTAGGATGCTCTTTTTAAAATTTTAATTTTATTGCTTTTTTTTTTTTTTTTTTTCTTTGTGGTTCTAGAGCTTTGGTCTTTTTGCAGAATATACCTTTGTCTAATGTATTGCATTATTGTTTCACACTGCAATTTACTTACAATTGACCAGAGTCTAAAAATAATCATCAGCTCGTGTTTCTGTCCCCTGTGCTTAGCTATTAACTTGCACAATACAACCTGTCAAATACAAGAATGATCGATCTGAGTAAGCTAAAGGAAAAGATGTTCAGATGCTCCCTGTTAACATGTAAATTACATTAACATAATCTTGAATTGATCATATACTCTAGTAAGAAAATTGCCTGCCTTTAATATAATGGGAAAAAGCTACAGAGGTATTTCAACTATGATTATACTGCATGTTGACAAGTGTGTGCAAAATAGTTGTCTTCTGATAGATGATTCATGTCCCGTGTGAGCTTCTAATTACCCTTTGAAGGTTAGGAAGAAATCTCCTGGGGCCCTAGAAGCATGCCATGCTGTTGAAACTGCAGAGGCATCAACAATAAACTGGTGTCCTTGAGAAACATCCAAGCTTTTAAGCCAAAACGTCCCAAGTGATGGCCCATGCTCTGCTCAGAGCACAGTACCAGCATGTCCCAGCCCTGCTGCCCTCCTCACCCCTTCATTTCTGTGGGAACCAGAACCAAATGCACTGCATCAAGAAACAGCCCCTGGAATGCAACAAAGGGCATGCTTAATGTGTAGTCCAAATGCTGGCCATGCTGTATTTCATAAAAACTGTATTTCTTTAAAGCTTAAAATTTTTTACTTCAGAATACCATATGGTACTAATCTGTCTTACTGGTTTGTCATCTATACTAAAATAAGATTTAAAAAAGACAGCCACCAAAACAGCCAGCTTTTAAATGGTGAGATATTGCATGTTATTGGGAGTTTTGTTGCAAACAGGCCTTACCTTCTGCTAAACCCCATCATTGTTTATCTCCAATTGTGCTGTCAGGCAGACAAAATAAGAAACAGCTGAACCATAAGTATGCTCAACACTAAGTAATTATTGTGTAAACTAAACAGTTTTGTTGGCTTGTGTATCACTACAGGGGGTTACAACATCAATGATGTAATTTTTTACTGGACTAGAGGAAATGATTCTGTTCGAGGTTTGGACACACTCCAACTGGCACAGTATACCGTAGAAGACCACTTTACCTCTGTGTCTGAAGCAGTCTATGAGACAGGTAAAAACACCCTTCTTGATGTGAAACAGCTTGGAACTGGTTCTGGAAACAGAAAAGCATTAATGAACTGAACATGTTGCTTTCTCTTAGCATGATAATTTTCATTTCCAGCTGTACTGCATTCTTGAAACCATACATACTTTTCCAGATGTTATCAGCAAAGAGGCAGCTAATGTAAAGTCAAAGGGTTTTGAGCATTTTGTTAGAGGCTATGCATAATCTAAAGAATGATAAACAAGAGAGGTACTACTTCTTGCACATAGAGAAAGATATCTTGTGAAGGGTGAGTCTGTAACCTGGCCATTTAATTAGGAGAGAGGCCAGAGAACCTGGGTGCCAGCTCAAAGAAGTTCCCAGCCTTCCTGGAAATTGCCACTCCAACTTTTTCAGGCAAGTCAAAAGCCATGAAAGTTTCCATGAATGTGCTGGGTGCTTTTACAAGTGCAAGAATTTTGATTTCATGGCTGGTACTTTTCAGAATTACCCTTTATCTGTGGCAGCACCTGTTCCAGCAGAACACAGATTGCCCATTTGAGGTTCCTCTGCCTAGGGAATGGTTAGAAGCATTTCCACAGATGTGCTCTTCTGCTGGTCTTAGAAAACTACTGTGGAAAGCTTCCTCTAATTGAAGGATTTAACCTCATGAAAGAGTCTGTTCCTATTTATTTTCCAGAGTTTTTGAAAGGGCTTTCAGAGTGGTCATGACCTGCCAAACCTATATTGTGCTCTTTGGGTTACCCTTAGGTCCTTCATTACTGTTCTTCACTGCATACTCAGTTTCGCTGCTGCTCCAGCCAGCTAAAAGGGTGATCTTTCAATGAACACATACACCTTTCAAAGCTGTAGTTTCACCAGAACATATGTTCCTAATTCTGAATCACAGAAATACAATTTCTGTATTCCATTGTTGGAAATAATTCAACATAGAGAAACTTTATGTTCTGACCTAAGGTATTAGTTCACAGGTGAAAGGGACCTGGGGGTGCTAGTGGATGAAAGGATGACTGAGCCAACAATATGTCCTTGTGGCCAGGAGGGGGTGTGGCTGGTAGGTTGTGAGAGGTTCTCCTCCCCCTCACTGTCAGGATGACAGAGCACTGGCAGAGGCTGCCCAGTGAGGTTGTGGAGGCTCCTTCCCTGGAGACAGTCAAAGCCCACCTGGATGCATTCCTGTGACCTGCTATAGGTGACCGTGCTCTGCCAGAAGGGGTTGGATTAGGTGATCTTTCGAGGTCCCTTCCAACCCCTAACTTTCTGTGTTTCTATGATTCTGTGATAACAGTTATGGTTCAAAAACCTAGAGCTAAAGAGACAGTAGAAGACCTGTGTGTAATATGTCCTAGCACAGCAAAAAAAAAAAAAAAAAAAAAAAAAAAAAAGCAATCAGGATTTGATACTCTGTGAACTTGAAGGGACGGGACAGCTGCTGTGAGAGTGAAATAATATACAGCAGTGCAAAGCCCAAGTTCATGTACAGCCACTGAGAGATCCAAATTGAAAATGCAGTCAGCAGAATTCCTGCATAAATAATATAAATAAATTTAAGAAAAGGACACTGTGGATGAATCTTGTTTATAGAACATCATGTATCTCATCATACTAATCACATTATTGTAATCACATAATAGTAAGTCACTTTGAATAATGTTAGCTAGCTTGCCAGCTAGGGTGTGGTGTTGATTTGATCTTGGTACAGACCAATTTAATTTTGGACATGGGTAAGTTAATTGCACGGACCACTTCCTACATATCTTTTAACTATATTCTTTGTTCTGCATAGACTGATACACTCTTGAACCCCAAAGCCATGTCTGTGCATCAGTGGCTTCTGGGTTTTTATTTTAGCTGTCTAGCCAGCACCACCTGCATTCTCAGAGTAATAAATAGTGATATAAAAGCTTGCCTTGCTTATTGGAAAAACATAAAAGCAATGAAAGACTGTTACAGTCTAGCTTTTTGTGTAAATAATCATAAAAATAAGGCTGAAATACACTTCAAGAATTCATTTAGTCTATTCTCATGTCTATTCACAAGGTCATCTGTATCTACAGCCTCCTTCCTGACAGATGTTTCTAGGAGTAAGTTAGACAAACCTCCAAGCTGTCTGCTTCAGCCTCCCCAGATTATTTTTTTCTGATGATTATTTTACACATATTTTCCCCATGTCTAATCTTGAGCTCTCTTGCTGCATTTCAAACCCATTTTGTGGATATAGAATAAAAATTTCCTGTTATTTTTCAGCAACTCTTTCACTATTTCAGGACAGATATATCTTTTGTCACACTAACACTTTCCTTCTTTTTAGTTCATATAAAGTTTGCTAGGTCTCCTGTTCATATAAAGTTTGCTAGGTCTCCTGCCTTTGTTATAGCTCTCCAAGCAAATTTCTCATAACTTTGCTGGTGTGCAACACCCAAAATTGGGTACCCTGTTCCCATCAGATATTCTCCATAGAGGGAAGAGTATACTAGATGCATTTCACAAACTCTGTTCCTCTTTAGCAATTCCAGGTTGATATTTGCTTTTCTTGCGGAAAATTGTTGTGAATTTTTGACCTGGTTCATCTTGCAGCTCGTTCTAGCACCCCAACTCCTTTTATTGCCCTGTTGTCACATATTTTCTGTGGTCTGTTTAGGGAGACAGTAATTCCCTGTATGGAATATGAGTGCAGGACTTTGTACCTGCTTTTGTTGAATTGTATCTTGTTTTATACAAGCTGTTGAGGTAATTTTGAACTCTAATGCTGTTGTGGAATGTGTTAATGCTTCTCTCTTACAAAACATCTGGTATGTCATCATGTTTGCTAATGAGTGGTACTGGGCAAAAGGACAGACCCTGTGTTCCCAGTCTCATTAGCCTTGCTTTCATTAAAGCAACCCTTCTGCCAAGTCTTCATCAGCAGCAGGAATTAAGAGGTTCAACTTGCTCAGATCTTCAGCAGGGAGGGTTATGTCAGGCAGTTTGGGCTCTCAGCACACTTCTCTGCTTAGAAAAACATAAAGTCATCAAAATGGCATATTCAAATGGTATTATTTTGGCAGAACTGAGAGAAAGAAGACACAGATGTATAAAATCACCCTCCTTTTGTTGATACAGAAAGACAAGACATTTGCCTGCTTGAAAAAGCCTGCAAAAGCAGTTGGCTACTTACTATTCCTTGTCTGCATTCACTGCCAGGGTTTTGATGTCTATCACAAACCCTGCTTTAGCCTCCTTGGGCTAGAGACCTGGGACCTTGCTTGGCTGTGTGATGTGGAAACTCTGCTGACCCCTGGCCCCTCCACGGCTACTGGCTTCTCACGTCAAGAACAAGCCAGTAAAGAGTTGCTCTCATTTGTTATCAGTGATGTAAAAATCAAAATGTATATAAAGTATGTATGAACTATGAAGGGTGTATAAATATAACAGACTCCTACACAGAGTGTATGCTCATCAGTCACAGACTCTTTCTCTTGAATTAGAGGCATTACCTTGTTTTAACCTACAGGCCCATCTGCAGTTCCCCAATGCTTAGTTAACAATTTTAGTTAACAATTAACCTTCTCTAGCATTTTTGATTCTTCTTTTTTTGAGGTATGGTACACTGAGCAACTTCTTTCACTTCTGTTATCAGTTCTTTTATAATCTATTCTCCAATTGCTCTCCTGAGAGCATCTTCTCAGAACTATACTCTGTATAATCTTATCTGGTGAGTCTTTGCTCAGCTCACTGAGAATTAAAGCAGTTACATATGCATATATATTTGTTACCATGTTCAATTTACCTATCTGAGCTCATAAAATCACCCTTTGTAAGCAAGGATTTCCACTTGAGTTGTTGAGAAGTTTTCCATCATGAGTTCTTTGTGATGCTCCTGCAGTGTAGAACTGTTTAGACAGAAAAGAGTTTTGGAAAATGCATTGGAAAAGTTACAGTAGCATAAAAACATGGAAATGCAATTAATGGAATGAATATCAAGGATATTAGGGAGAACTTTTATTATTGTTAACTTCTGGGAAGTTCTCTGTCATATAGACAGAAATATACAGAAATACTTGGAAAACTTCTGTGG
Organism: Heliangelus exortis; assembly: GCF_036169615.1. NCBI lineage: Eukaryota > Metazoa > Chordata > Aves > Apodiformes > Trochilidae > Heliangelus > Heliangelus exortis. Next base: position 7,835,491 of record NC_092428.1, read on the forward strand.
TACAAGTGTCTTGTAAGTTGTTTTTCTATAAGTAAGCTTAACTGCATAAGACTGCACACAAATGCTCCATTAAAGGGGTTGTTTCATTCTTAGAAAATCTGAATTTCAGACCCATTTTTTAAAAGCATTTTCATGAAGACTAAATACATGTTGAGAATCTTGCCCTGATCTTTCATTTTCTTTAGTTCACCTCTGAAGAACAAGTAGTAAATAAGATAGTTTGCAAGATCTTGACCGTGAAGAACTGTGAGACTGTCATTATTCTTTGAGAGAGAGACAAAGGAGCTATGATAACACAGTAGCCATATATATTGATACCTTTATCATCCTACATCTGTCAAAGAACTGCGTTCTAGTTGCAAAACTTATCTGTTGGGTTGAAAGTGGGGACACTATGCATTCCTAATGCATGTGTTCATTATCAAAAAGCAATAAAAAAAAGGCATATTGAAAACTACATTTTCAGGACATAGTTAAGGCTGCAAAATTCTATTTAAAGCTTTCCTCTACTGTGACCTTAAAAGGTAGAAGAAGAGAAGAAAATGATGCATTGGTAGAGTTATACTGGTATACTTGTGTGATACGTGCATCACACATTTTATCTGGCACCCAAGAGGTTAGCATACATATTTCATGATTGAGAAGAATGTGCTCTTTGTGCCTGACTGCACACCCCTGTGCAGGATACCAAAGTGCTTCTTACATAAAGAGTGATGTGGAGCGGTCTTTTACTGGAGTAAAGTTCATCAAAAAGTCTGCAGAAAGGAACTGTAGGGGGGATGCTCCTATCCCATCATACTCCAGTGGAAGTTAGCAGATGCTGACACCATTTGCAGATCATCAGTCCTTCCTTCAGGTGCATCTGCTGTGAGGGCAGCAGTAAAGAACAGAGATCATTTTTATGATGCCGAAGCAAAAGTAGTTAGATGGAACGAAATTAAACTTGATTTATTTCTGTCTTTGTGCTCTCTGTTTTTTTGTCTTCATCTTTTTAAAGAAGTAGAGAGAGTTAAGGTTGGTATGGAGACTATAGTGTGTTATCTAGATTTGTTCTTCACCTACAAGCTAGAGCTACTGTCTGGTTTTGTACTTCTGCCCTCTAGTAAATTGTCTAAAGCCTAGGTAAATCAGCTTAATTCTCTTTCACTGTGGGATGACCTAAGTAGAATACCTCACCTTCTGGTGGGTTCACAGTAGGTATATTAACGGTAATTTAGGTTCAGATTCATCTGAGAAACTGTTAAACACAGTAATTTGATACTTTGGTAAGCCCTAAAATTCTGCCTTTGATGTAGAGTTAGCTATCTGCACAGAGATTGTTTCCATCACATTATCAGGTTTAAATCAGAGTAGTCACACAGTGAGGTCTGATCTGTCATGGCCCAGAAATTTGAAAGAAGCAGCATCTTCTTATTGTCATGCAATTATTTTTTTGTCAATAAGACTCAAGTAACGGATAAACTTGAAAGTCTTAAGGAGTTAACTTGAGCTGTACATGAGGTAATTCTGGTAAAGCCAGGAACAGGATTACATGAACTTGTTTCACTTTTGTTCTGACTGATGGCACCGTAGCCTCAGATGTGCAAGTTGAAGGCAATGAGATGTACAACATCACTGTCTCATATGCAACTCGGATAATAAGAGTAGCAAATCTGTTTCTTTTTAAAGACCGACTTTTGGTACATGTGTAGTGTAGATGAAAAAGAGACTGTAATGTTTCCCTATCTTCATTTGGATCCATTGCTAATTTCTTTACTTTTTCTGGAGTACTTCTTCCTTCAGTTTATTACAGGAGGAGCTCTATATACAGGATGCTTCACAATTTCCATTATAAAAGCTTTCCTGAACATTTCAGAGGAATGCTGGCAGTATTATTATCATGTCCATGGTGTGCCTGGATTTTGGCAAACAGAAAGCCTTAAGGTTAGAGAAGTGCTTTTTCTTTGTGCCCCCAAAAGCCACCCAGCAATAAGCTGTTATATCTCTACTTCTCCTTGTTGTTCACAGTGTTTCAGAAATTTCTGACATCAGAAAAAATAACATGAAGGAACACAGGAAAATTCAAAAGGTCTATCTACACTTGGAAATTGCAGCAAACTGGCAAAGTGTGACTTCAAAGTTTGATAGTTTGAACTAAAGTACATGTAAACAGTTTTATACTAAGGTGAATGGAGATACAGTTGTAGGGTGCTAATGAAGAGAGGGTGTTGCTTTATGGCTACCATGTATTGGCTATTTTAGATTTTTCCTCAAGGAGAAGCTGTAAAGCTGAATCTCAGGAATCCCCAAGTGCTCTCCAAAAAGCATAGTCCCACCTCTTCACTCCCCTGTGAAGGGTAAATGGCACCAAATCCTTCCCTGTGGTCAACACAGCAGCACCAGACAAACAGCTTCTGTGAAGGATTCGGTTTCCTGCTGATGGTTTGCACCCTCTGCACTCTCATTCTTGTTCTTTCTCATTCATTCACCCTTCCCTCACTTACAGTGGCCATGCCATCATTCTTTGTGTGCTAGCTGTACCATGCCAAAGTTATAATAGTTTGCAGCAGCAAACACTGCAGAGAAAATCTTGTCTTTCAATTTAGAAGTTGAAGAGCAATGTACAAGGTCGCAAGCAAAGTTAATAAAATTATTAACAGTTTTTATTACTGTTTTAAATGCTTGCTCTTGCACGCTAGGAAGTCACAGATCAACAGTTTCCTGTACAACAGTAGTTTTCTTTCAATAAATATTCTTTATGCTGTAGTCTTTTGTCGTACAGACTCTGTGTTTTTCCATAGCACTAGAGCTTGATTTAGTGCAAGGATAAGTGCAGACAGAAGCAGAAGTAATGTTGTATAGTCAACTAAGATTTGCTCTTTCTAAGTTTTGATTATAGTAAAATGACTTTTATTATAACAACTGTATTGGTAAAAATTACAGTACAGATAGAGGTACACTAATGTTTCTCCTTTCACATAAAAATGATCATCAAGAGAAAAATCATCTTTGCATCTCTTGCCTCATAATGAAAGCTAAAGTCTGCCGTCCATCTTTGCATCCTTTTTCCTATTAGTCAGAAACCTGAAGGACTCAGTAGGTTGAACTCAAAAAGATGAGCTATGAGCAGTTTATTTATACCTACAGGAGAAGAAAGAGCTGACCACCAAAGGACAATTCAGAGTCAGCATGGCAGAAATCTTGACTAAGTTTTCTTAAATCAGATTAAGATTAGATACTAGGCATCCATTTTTATCAGATAGAAGGACTTTATTTACTGTTGAAGAGAGAAATGGTGCACGTTACATGTCTTGATATGTATAGACTGTCTAGATGTATGTGTGAAAGGTTGTCTATTACAAAGTGGCTGAGTTCAAAGGAAGGCATAACTGGGGAAATTTAATGACTTGTGAGGAGGGTCAGACTACATAAACTAGCTATTCTTTTTCATTTTAAGTGTTCAATGAAGCCTTGTTTTCTATGGATGCAATTTATAAAGTACTTTTAAAAATGGAAATTTTACTATCCATGCCCTAGAGTGGGAGCAAGAGGGCATTTCTTGGTGTCCATTACTTCAAGCTCTTAAAAGTACTCTTTTCTGACTCCATGTCTCACACTACACCTGAGGGATGCACAAATACCCTGTCTATACATATATTTTTGTTTCTAAAGTGCATTCATGGCTCTGCAGTTGCTGTCCTTATTCACAGCACTCAGCACTGGAAACAAACATAGGTCTGGAGATCATAATTTGTTGGATTAAAATAGATGAATACAAAAATACTCTCACTGATATTCTAGTTCCAAAATTGTGGTTAAAAAATGTTTTAAAAAACCTATGACACTTTCTTTTGAACTTTGAATTGCAGAATAAAAAGTCTGCTCTGCACGTTTATGTTAGTAAAATGTAAGCTTTGGCATTATTTTGATCCACTTGATTGGTAACAACTTCAGATCCTGTTTTTCTGTTGCTTAAACATAACCAAATTCTGCTCAGTTACTGAGCTGGGTATCAAATTCAGGCTTTGCTTACCAGTGTGCTGTTCCCTAATGAAAACAAGTTCTGTCTTTGACAATAGGCCCAAAGTTTCATCTTCTGGAAAACTCTCTAGAAGCAAACCATTTGTGCCATGACAGTGACCACTCAGAGTAGCACAAACACTGTAATGCACTAATGTTAAGAAAAAATAGTGAAGATGCAAAGATGCTGCTGTTTTTAAGCAGAATATCAGAGGCAGGTAAGCAGTGTCAGAGAAAGTACCAGGAAAATAAGTAAACTAAGAAACAGTAAATTAAAGAAAAGCAAAATAAACCAGATATCTGGGGCATTTAAATATAACAACCCATGCTAACTTCAAAAAATTACAATTGTTTCTATTCTGTTTTAGTTCATAACAAATTATGGTATTTTTTTATGAATAGCCACCACTAAATACATACATGATTTCAAATTTCCTTGGATTACATTATATAATGAAACATCCTTTCACATATTTTGATTGATTAATTTTTTCCTTTGCTAATCTTCAGTGAATTTCCAGTTCAAGATGTCTTTAATGAAACTCTGGGTGACTGGGTGTTATATATTATTATTTTTTCCTTCAGTTCAATTTAAAGTCTTCAATGTACAATTTTCAGCCCTGTGTTTTGTATTTTTCAAGCTTTTTTTCAAGGTTTCACTGCATTGTAACTCATAAAAGTAATACAGGTTGATAATTTAAAGAGCTTTTAATGAATTGCACCTATACAATTTATTTTACCCCATTCTTTATACAGGACATTATCCAAAACTAGTGTTTCACTTTGAACTCAAGAGAAACATCTTGTATTTCATACTAGAGACATATGTACCATCGATCCTGCTGGTCGTGCTCTCGTGGGTATCATTTTGGATAAGCCAGTCATCAGTTCCAGCCAGAATCTGCATAGGTGAGAAACTGATAAAAAAAACTAGAGTTGGATCCCTAAGTTGCTTTCTTTATGGAACATATGTGGTGTCCATTTACAGAGGTTGAAAACTCACCTGAGTTTTATGGATTTACTTTTCTGTCTTGCAATCTGCTGTATCTCATGCAGATTCACCTTAAAGTCTTACTATTATTTAACTGAGAAGACATCTTTGAGAGCTAGAGGATACTTGAAGGCAGGGGAGGCTGCCAGGAGCAAAGGGAAGCTCAGTCATTTTGGAAATAATTTCAACATATTCAAGCACATGGCATGCACAGACAGAATTCTGAGGCTTTTGTAAGGTCGAGGATACATAATAATTAAAACATGAGTAAGAAGAGGATTATAAGAGATTAAATATAATTAATTCAAAATAAAGGATTTTCTGAAAAGGAAAGGATATATAAGACTTTGGTGGGGGGAGGGGAGGAAAGCACTCCTACAGAATAAGGAAGGAAGGAAGATTCCAAATCAAATGAAACAGTGGGCAACTGCATTCAGCAAAATTATAGCAGTGTTTTAAAGGGAGTGTTTACATATTATTGCAATAATAATAATAATAATAATAATAATAATAATAATAATAATAATAATAATAATAATAATAATGATGTGTTACCTATAAATATACAGTTTATGACACCGAAATCTCTCTCCACTTTAATTACCAGAATGTTTTTAAACATTTAATTTCAGAATCACAAGTTCATTTGAAAGCCTTATTTCCAAAACATGGCATACTATATGCAGTGGCATCCTGGGAATTCACAGAGCCAGCAAAAACTGAGTGTAGCTGGGCCCTTGCTGTAGAGACCCTCATTGCTACCTGTGTTTTATCAGAAGTTCTATTTTTGCATTCCACAGGTGTTACCACAGTCCTTACTATGACAACGCTGATGATGGGAGCCAGGACTTCACTCCCAAATGCTAATTGCTCTATTAAGGCAATTGATGTATACCTTGGTATCTGCTTCAGTTTCATCTTTGGAGCACTGTTAGAGTATGCTGTGGCTCATTTCTGCATTTTGCATCAGCTCAGTCCAAAGGAACTTCCAAAGGTATTTTAATTCTTTGACTGTTTTCCTACACAACATGCTTCAATTATACCTGCTAAAGAGATGAATTACCTTAGCATTAATGGTAAGAGTATTTAAAGAAGTGTCTATTTTAGAATATACAGTGGAAACTGAATAACCTTGAGAAGAAGAAAAATTATTTTTCACAAGGAACTTTTTGGAAGAGATTAACCAAACAGAAAGACACTTCTGTAATGATTCTTTCTTTTGGCATGGACTTTATGGACATTTATCAAACAATGTGCTAGACACATCACAAAAACCACAGGCACTTGTTGTCTCCCCAACAATGACATACACTTAATTACAGTTAAAAAATGAGCTCAGTGGCTTGACCTTTCCAGCAGTACAGCCAAAAAAAAAAAAAAAAAAAAAAAAAATTTGTAACATACCATTTATGAAACACATTTGGTGTATCAGATCCCTATAGCCTTCACTTACACCTTCACTTTCAAGAGCAGCAGCTGAAAGTCAGACTGGGATTCACTTTCTGTTGCGCAGTATTATTATAGCAGCCCTTTTTGCTGCTCTACTGAGCTCCTCACAACGCAGGCATTTTTGGGACTGGTGGCTGTCTTCTTGCTGAAATAATCAGACCAGGCTCATGAGGCAGTTTTGTCACATATTTCATCTCCAGTTATTAGCACTGCTTCCATAGGCAGTAAAAAAAAAATAATGAGTGACTCGGAAACTGATTGTCTTGCAGTTTTTAATTATGGAAAAGAATCTAATATGAATTACAGAGAAGAAATTTTGAAGCGTCTTAGGAAATTTCTGGACAAATTGAAAAGAAATAACACTTGGAAAGTAACAATAACAGAAAGAAAAATAGCAGAAAAAGTTTGATTGAGTGCTCTAGGGATAAACAGCCTGACTAAGAGAAAGATTGTTTACCATTTAAGCCAAAGTAGAATAGATCATCACAAATGCCTAAGCAAAGCTCCTCAGTAGGCTTGAGAAACAGGATATTGAGTTCAAGTGAAGAAGCTTAAAATCAATGAAGGTCATCAAGATGTATGTGTGGGGGGGTATGTCAGCAATTGTCAGCCTTGTACTGCTGCAAACAGATGCAAGTGCATGTGCACTATGTATTGTATTTTCTGCTTAAGTAATAACTATCTCTTGGGGAACTGAAAGGAGTTAAGAACAGCCTAATAAAGTGTCAGCCTCCTGCAAATATTTCACATGTGGTCATGTGAAAAGAATACAGGCACGTACACAGTGTCCTTGCCTGCTCTGCAATAACTTTTAGCCAGCCCTATCTGAGACACAGGTAGACTCTTGCTCTGAAAAATGTCCCAAATCCTGCCAGTTTTGAAGCATAAATGTTGTGCTCTTTTTTCCCTTTCTAAAAAATGAAAGCAATGGAAAGAAGTCAGGACTTCTCTGCCAGGTTTCTTTATTTTATTAACATTTGAGGCACTAAGTCTTCACTTGGCTGTCTCTCTAGTGCCTGGCTTCAAGTGCCAGACGCTGCTGACAAAGGCTCCTCTGCCATCCGCAGTGCTTTCCTCAGTTGCATGAACTTTTTGAAGCAGAAAAGCTAGACATTTATAACAGTATTAAGCCCCAGGTAACACTCCAGGCTTGAGTTCCAGTACTACCTGGGGGACTGTTTAGACTGGAATTTTATGGATTATCTTCTTTATAGGCAGACTTTCATCCTGGCCTTTGGCTGTGAAATTCTCACATAGCTGTGGGAGGCTAGGTGGAGGATGAGCAAGGTCTTGTAGACAGTATATTTTTAGGATGGCACATTGTGTTGAGCTACATTTGTCTCAATAAAATAAAACATATTGGATTTTTTTTCCAAATTGAAAACGAAAAGCAGTAGTAATCCCTTTTTCAAGCCCCATCTCTTCTGCTTCGCTGATTCACAGCAGTCTGAGGACATTGTTCAGACTTCACTTTAATTTTCAAGGACATTTCTAATTTTAGTTGAAGAAAGGCTCAAGAATCATGCTGTCTACAAGTACCCTGGGCAGAAGAGCAGTTCTGCACCTGCATGGAGATCACTAAGGTGGCTTAATGAGCTCTCTTTGACTTTAATAGCTGAGATACTTCTAAATGAGCTTTTTTTGTGGCTACACACAGGGACTGAACATCTTTTCTTATGTTTGTCCATGTCTAATCTATTTCTTCTCATGATGCAAATGCAAAAAGAACAGATCGGTAAAGGAAAGAGAACATGGGTGATACATTTCACAAATGAATTTTTATCTTTCCTTTGCTTGTATGCTACTTACTGATTTGGAAGGTAATAAAATAATCAGAAGAAAATTAAAATGCATGTAAACTTGCCTGACTTAAAATGACCTCAACTTCAACTATGCAAATTTAGGGTTAGTTTACCAAGTTGCAGCCAATCTTTGTAGATTGGGTCTACTGGTATCTCTGCAATATCTCAGACCAAATTAATTACCCCAGAAATTTCAAGTAGGTTTGTTTTTACCACTGAAGTTTCAGCTGATATATAATCCACTGTCCTCTGTGTCAGTAACAGAAAACCATTTGGCTTCAAAGGGTGAAGATTTCATACATGAACTTCCAAGCCATTTCTAATCAGAGATACAAAATCCACCAGAAGGCTTATACAACATTCTCCAAAGAGCTTTCTTGATGCAGTGAAGCACATAAAAGTGTAGTTAACCTTAGCAAAACTTTGAACTTAAAGCAGGGTTTCAGGACTTGAAGAAAAGTATTTTGTGATATTAAGTATTGAATTAGTTGTGGAACTTGTCTTTCTTTAGATCATCTTTTTTGTGCTTTTTGTACTTTTTTTTTTCCTTTCAAAGTACCTTGATTTTTGTCACAAAGCACTGGGAATGGAATAGTGAGAGTGCACAGATCGAAAGTGTCTATTATCATGGGATGTTTGATTTGGGGTGCAACCAACTTGACTAGTTGGTCTGGCAGCTCCACCACCTTCTCCATCTCCAGACGTGGGCTTACTAGACACTGACCTTTGCCAGCATTTTCTCTGAGCAGAAGACAGCTTATTGTGCATTTCACTGATTTGCTGCTGTCTCCAGTAAAGCTTAGTTTGAACTGTATTTGACTAAATCCAACTTTGCTCAACAGTCCTACAAAAGCTTTTGTGGGAAGATATTAAGTCAGGGTTTTTTTCCTGCAAATGGAGGCTTTGAAAGCTGAAAGGAACTGTCTGGTGCTTGCCCTTGAAATCAAGGAGCGAGCTACAGGAGGAGTCATAAGAAAAATCCTATTATTTGCTGCAGCTCTAAGGGAAAGAGGCAAGGAAACTTGCACTTAAGTACCTGCTGTTTTGTTTCCTTGCAGGATGAGGATGAAGAGACTGAAGAAGAAAGTAATGGAGTCCTAGCAGCAGCTGCTAATAGTTGCAGTGCTTCTGACAATACAACCAAGATTGATTCAAACAAGAACAGCAAAACCACCATCAGTGGAAAAAGGGAGAGAAGTAAACACAGTGGATGTGGCTTACCAATGTCAGTAATGAAAAGACTGTTCTGTAACTTTGATTGCTTCCGTGTTAAAAATCCTTACCACATAGACAACTATGCCAGATTTTCTTTCCCATTATCATTCATCATAATTAATGTACTTTATTGGGTATATTATTTGTATTTCTAAATATTTTCATGTGTAAAATTGGTTTAAAGTTTAGAAAGTGGATAGGGGAGGGGAGGTTGCAGAAGAGTGAAGAAGTTACATTTGGATAAAGGGTTATGGAAGGGCATCCTGTCTTTTCAAACAATTCTACGAAGTTTCTTTTAAGCTCACTTTTCCACTGACTGTCAATCAAAACTGACTCTCTTATTAGCATGCATGTCCCATATTAAGCTATTTATTTATTGGAATAAGGAATATTGTAATATTTTAATGGTCAACATTGTAAATAAGAATTATATACACTTGTTTCTGGAGTTTATTGAGTACATTTAAAAATAAAAACAATGAAGTGTTGTTTTCCTGCTATACTTTCAGTATCCAGCTCCTTCTAGCTTTACCAATCACTGATAAATTTTCCAGATTTTACAAGAAAATGTGTAATTGCAGATCAAAGTATTTACTTCATAGCAAGAAACAGCTTGGAGGGCATAGGCTACTAGCACAGAAAACCAATATGCTCATCTTTCCAGTCTCACAAATACATATTGAGATTTTTTCCCTTCATCTTTAGACAGACAGTCCAAAATACATCAATGAGTTTTCTGAATAATGGCAGGGCAAAATATAGAAATGGTCTGAAGCCAAAAGATTTATATCCAGAGAGGTTTTTTTTCCCAAGTAAGGACATACTAAGGTGCTGGCGCCAATCCTTAAAGGAATATAGCCATCTATCCTGATGTTTGTACTTTGCTCAGCCACAACTGTCTGAGTAGCTATTATGCAGAGGAAAATTTTGATATGCTTAATTTTCAGCTTAGCAAATGCCTTTTGAGTCACTTGCCATTAAAAATTTAATGTAAAGATGAAACAGCTTACTTCTTGAACTGAAGAGAATGGTTACACAGGATGAAAAACCATAACAAACCATAACATAACTCTTTTTGAGTGGTTACTTCACTGGCAGCTATTACAAAAGCTATTGATATGACAGCCTATTTCTTATACTGCAGTCTGGAAGCTTAGAAGTGTTTTAATTATACCTCTTTTCTGACCATAACATATGTGTGGGAGGCATTTAATATATAAATGTGTGTATGTGCTTTTATAGACTGTGTGCTTTGACGTTTATGATGTTCTGACACTGCACACACAGAAATGCATTAAGAAGCCCCAGTTATATTGAGACTCAGATACCTTTCTTCCAGTGTGCTGCCTATGAAGAGCATCATTACACAGGAAGAAGGAAAATGTGAAAAACCAGTGTGGATTTGCCCTGCTCATAATTTAATCCATAAAAATCATAGCACACTGGTAAACAAGTATTTAAAATGCTTTATTAAGGAACAGATTCTATGAGATATTTTTTTTCTGGGAAATGACGTGTAGAACTGTACTCTAAGATCTCTTTTCAGTTCTTACTCCCACCCATTAAATTCAGAGAAGGCATATGGTAAAGCTCTGCATTTAGTTTCTTAAATTTCAAGTTTACATTAATACTGCATCTCTTCAAATAGTTACCCACTATGTAAGTTTTCTGCTGTGTTAACACACAATTTGAGACTTATATTTGCTGCAAGCATAAAGTAAACATTTAGAGTTTTATGGCTTCCAATTAACCTGGAGATAATTCACCTTACATACTCTCTTAGAAAGCTGTTGAAGGTCTGGACATATTTATTTACAGTGGATTAACTGATAACAGGGTCTCTTTTCTCAGTTATGTGCTAATTGTAAGCAGAGTTAGACACCAAAGGCTGTCTATATTTTCATGAAAGAATTGACTGCATGGCCAGATTATTTTTTATTCTGCTTTGCATAACTCTGCATTAATTACTAACTTGAAAACCAAAACTTGTTTAGACATGGATTTGTCTAAGTAAAAACATGTTCCCTTCAGGGGACAAGGAAATGGATTTTCAGTGAAGTATATGAAGAACAGCAGTTAAATTATCATAATCAAACACATGGAACTGGCCAAAGAATCTACCAAATTCCTTGCAGTTAGGTGGGAAGACTCCTCTTAGTAAGGGGCATTTTCAAACAATGCATGGAAGGCTGCAACTCAGAGGTAAATTAGAGGTGGAGTGGTCTCACAGCTAAAAGCAGTGGCCAAAGCTGAGGCTGAAGCACTCACATCTCAGGCTCAGCAATGGAAACAACTTTGTTTTCCCTCCTGCTAAAAAAGAAAGAGGAAAGACCTTGGACTTTCTGCAGTAATTTTCTGCTTGATAGCTTTCTTTCTTTGCTTACTTTGATTTTAGTGTTTTCCAATCAGTGACCTTCTCAGAATCACAATTAAGAAATGTCCTGTTGCATTTTGAGGCCTCTTGAAGCAGACATACAATGAGGGATGTGAAGAAAGGAAGCAGGGAACAGCACAGACTGATGATGCATCTTCATGTAATTTACTTTGCTTTAGCAGGAGCTGCACTACTTTTATCATATCTGAAAGCAGTAGCCAGCTCAAGGAATACATTTTCTTCCTCTGAGGAATACCTGCAGGCCCAGTCTCTTGGTTTCATAGCCATCTCACTGGTGTCTAAGCAATATATAGACTAGAAAAATGTCTGACTTTAAGAAACTTTGTGGTATTATTTTCTTAATAGAAAAGTAAATGTATTATGAAAAAATATCCATTGCTGAGCTATTTCTTTAATTATAATAACATAATTTTAAAAATGTTTTAGACATTTGAGGGCACTAATCTTTGCTGTCTTTCCACTTCAGCAATAATCCAGAGTATTTCTCTGATTCAGCTATGTTGTAGGTGAGTATCTCATGAAGCCTGCTTACAGGGATGATAGTTGGAAAGTTTTAAGGGTATTTGAAATATTCCACCTAAATCAAAAGAAAAATACTAAAAAAGACATTCTAGAACAGGCATTCATTATCTCTTTCATATACAGAGAAGGCATTTTAAATGAGGATCAGAACATTTATTTTAAGAAATACGCAATTAATTACTCCAGTCAACACATATGGCAAGCACAAGGTAAGGCCACCTCTCTATTGATCTGAGTACCTGTTTTCAACAGTGTCCTTCTTTGTTATCAGTACATCAGTAACACAAATATCTCTGTTCACTTCCCTGCAGACTGTCATTGTTTACTCTAAGACACCTCATGCATTTTGTCATGGGAAAATAGATTTTAGAAAATGATGCCCCACATCTGCAGTTTAGAAAGAACTTACCAAACTGATTAGACATCAGAGAAAACATTTGTAACAGATGACAGAAGAAAGTCATAAACCTTCTCCTTTCTGCTAACAGCTTTTGCCAGTAGTGTGGTGTAGCAGAATGCCTAAAGCACCTCTGCCAGCGTGATCTGAAGAGGCTACTGGAGAACTGGCGGCTCTGGTACAATTCACTCCATGCAGCAGTAGATGGAGCCAATTAACTACTCTTTGTTCTTGAATGAGTGAATGTAAATGGTAAATGAGTGAATGTATATGGAAAATGCTAATTAAATAGCATCTGGGGAAAGGCTATTACAAGTTGACATTTGTACCACGCTAACTGGGTCACGTTTGTAGCAACAGATTAACTAAAATCAAGAAAACCAGCACTGTCAGGCGGACTGTTGAGGACTTCTGTTTTTCACTTGTAAGTTCAGGCTTCTCAAACCAAGACTGTTTCCCCTCTACATCGTTAACATATTCTGCCAATTTTCAGAGTAACATCATCACTACTATGCTTTGTGTTTTAAGTCTGAATTTCCTGTCCCTATGTCAAGACTTATCCTGAAGATTATAATATTTCAAATCAAAATATTATAGTATCTCATTATTGCAAGGAAGAATAGTGGCATTACCGCAGCTTTCCTATAAATATTTGAGAATCCTAAATAGATATTCCCAGTTAATTCAATGGCACACTGTTCACATTTGACACAAGGATTAAATTAATTTTAAAAGTGAGTTCAAATACTTTGGAAATGTTTCCCCTGCAGATAAGGTGTGTTGAAATGGTGAGAAATAGAGTTGTGAGAGTCTTCTGGGCTGACTAAACAGGTCACTGCAAGAACAAGTGATTTCAACCTGTGAGCTGAAGGCTGAAGTAAATTCTGTTCAATTCAAAGAGGTAGGTGCTTGATGGCACTTAAAGTAGATAAGCTTGATGTGACTTTGAAGTCTGTAATGGATTTGCCATTACATGTTATATAACTTTATAATTAAAACCAGGGTCCACTTTAATAACATTGCTGAATTTAATTTTTCATCAGTTTCCATCTGGAGACATTTGTCTTCCCCAATTCCATCTGATGGTCACACTTTCCATCCTCAGTAAGAAAGAAAAGGGTGAATTTGGGGGCATTTCAGTCTCTTGATATGAGTTTACTCATATAATTTGGGTTCTGTTTTATTTTCCAAACTGGAATTTTTTGTTTTCCTATTCCAGATGAAACACAGCCATGGCTTCAGAAGACAGAAAAACTCAGAAGTTTTTAGTAGCATTGCATGTGCACACAAGCCACATAACCCTGATTAATCCTTAGACTTTGCTCTGAATTTAAATTTAATCCAGATTTAACCACTGGATAACTTCATTTGTATTAATGCACAAATGTCTGCATTAAAACTGCTCCCCTTGCTGTAGCAGGTAGTTTTTGTAACCTAGACAGTGAAGAGAATTGATACAAGGGTTATCTGATTTCTCAGAAAGAATGACATTTTTCTGACTTAAAGGCAGGCCAGGAATGAATCCAGAATAACAGCTCTTGCAGCACTGGCTCTGTCTGGGGCTTGGCTGTTTTGGAAGCAGAGCAAACTGACAAAATTAGAAAAAAATTACTATGAGATTATTAAATGGATTTCAAACATGAGTTACATACTGACATTCTCAGGTGTATGATCCTGGCCCTCATGCTGATATCAGTGATGTCTCTACAAACGTTCATTGCATCTCCAAAACAGTAGCAAACTTGTCAGATTTGCCAGGGTGCAGAAAGCATTGCATCCACTGATGCATATCTTTTAAAGTTGCAGAAGGGTTTGGCTCCTCCTTCCCTATGTCCCAGTTTCCTTAGGAGCCAGTTCATTTCAGTCCACTTCCAATTTTGTTCTATTGAGCACCTGCTGTGGATGAGTGCCATGATGAGGTAAACAACAATCATGCAACACTGTGTTAGTCTCTTCTGAGGGTAACATTTGTACAATCATAGGCATTTAAATGCTATTAGATGAAATTTACCTGCTGAACTAAGTTATGGGTACCCTAATCAGGGTGCTATCCATTCACAGCAATACATTTTCAATGATATCCAATGAATACAACTGTCTTTTTCTGTGATATTTTCCTTCCCTTTGAGGAAAAGAAGACTTATAGGAAAAGCTTCTACTCTAATCTATCAGTCTGTTGGAGAGCAGGTTCTGGTCCAATCCTTGTTGTAGTTTCATAAGGCTTACCTTAACAACCCTTTGGTGTATTGCTGTGAATGCAAGAACTGACAGCCTTGATCTCTCAAAATGGCACAATCTTCAAAATAATAACATAGCAAATAAAAGCCTGAAGAAATTTAGTGAGTAGCTAAATATAGATTGAACTTTGTTCTTGTCTTTAACTGAAAGACAAATAAGAGATTGAGCATAATTTTATCATCTTTCCCCATCATTCTTTATATCTTTGTCTAAGTGTTGTGCTCAAGTATCATTCCTAGTACTTTTTGAAGTTATTTCATAATGAAAGGTTCAGAGATCCTTGTAATTTTTTCTCTTTAAAAGAAAGAACTGAATTATGATATGCAAATACTCTAAAAACTTTGGAGCCTCAGGTGTCCTATGCCCCAGGATAGTTTTAATTCTATTGAGCAACCTTTCTATGAAGCCTGGTAATTCTGGAGATTCCCATACACCTCCATAGAGAATCCCATACGGATACCAAATTCACAGCTGACCTTGTGATAGTTAAACCAAACATGCTCACAGATGCTTCCGTCTTACTTCAAAAGACTAGATTCAAAAATGCAAACCTGTTGTTGTGTGACTGTTCTTTCCAGTATATTACAGCCACCTGGGTAAAGTCTTACTAAGGTTTTGGAAAATAAAATAAAATAAATAAAATTCATTTCTCCTTTCCCAAAAGGAAGAAGGGCCTACTCTTTTATTTTTACTCTAAAATCCTGATTTCTAATATATCAGTTCTGGTCCAATAATTTCAAAGTTGCATTTGCTTTGGGTTGCCACAAAAGAACTTCTTAACTGTAAGGATTAGAGAGCTCTGTAACAAAAGAGGCTGTGGAGTCTCCTTCTCTGGAGACTTTCAAGACTCAACTGGATGCATTTCTGAGTGACTTGGCCTAGTTTTGGTACTGCCCTGGAAGCAGGGTTGGACTAGATGATTCTCAGAGGTCCCTTCCAACCCCTGGCATTCAATGATTCTGTGATTCTGTATTAACTTAAAAACTCTTTGGACAGTATCTACACCTATGTTTCTATAACCCAGCTGTATGTTACCCTTTCTGCAAGCAAGTGCTAGCGGCCTGAGCTGAATTTCCCTCCTATAGGTTACTTGATTTACCAGTCAGCTCTTCACAAGCTGAATCAAACCCTTTTTCTGTATCTTTTGCATCTCTGCATATGCCTGTATTATAGTTCTAGCATTTCTCTTCCCAGAAGGCTATACATTGTTCTGTGATGGTGTCAGATCTTCAGATGAACTGCCATGATGTTCTGAAGATGACAGAGGGACCAGCTAAAATCATCAATTTTAATGATATTTCAGCATCATTCTGGTGTCATTCCTGTGTACACTGTAGCCATCAATCTCTGTTTGTCTAAAATGGTTCATGTCAGAACATTAAATGTAGAGAATGCTGAAGAGCCTAATTTATTATATTTTGACAAGGACAAGCCTCATCTGGCAATCCAGTGTGGCTGAGTGTATCTGGTACATCCACTTTCTCAGATCCAAGTTTCTCTGTTAGTCTTCATGATCCTCTTATCTCTGTGCTGTCTCTATACACACTGTTTTCCTTATCACAAAATAGGATTGTACCTGTATCTTCCAATTTAGTTTCTATTGACTTCTAACATGCTGAGGGTGCAACTCTCTTAAAATTGGGATCACTGACTACAAAATGTACTGCTTCACCTGCAGCGTGGGTGACTATTGGCCATGGCTACTGGCTCTGGTCCCTTTGGTTTCATTTCTGATTTGAATCACTACCTACACCAGGGGGAAGCTCTACCCGTGCCTCTGCTTTTCCAGAGCTCTCTAATGAAAAGCTTTGGATACATAAACAGATGGGGTGAAGAGTGCATTAGGTTAAATTTATCAATATAAATTGATTAAATCAATATAAATTGATAAATTCGTATCAGTCCATTAGCCCATGTTGACTAGTTTTTGTTTGTGTGGTTTGGGTTGGTTTTTTTCTTTCCTACCCTTTGTATTTTTACTGCATGTGATGAAGGAACAGAAATAGGATGCTCCTTCAAACTTTATGAAAAGAGATGTCCGGCCAGAGGGACAACTGACTGCTACCCACTGAGAACACTCCAGCACTATCTTCAGCCTTTTCAAATTTCAGAGAATACACTGAAGAGAGCACATCTAAGTGCCTCAAATGCAGAACAAGCTTCAGTCACAGTTCATATCTTCCAGACATGAAAGTAAGTCAACATTGAAACACAAAACTGGGGAAAATCAGGCTACATTATCTCTAATATTCATGAGCTACTTCCCTTCTCCTGGTCCTCAGAGACTGAAAGGGAGGTAAAAGAGTAGAGGCATTGCTCTTTTTGCTTTTTTTATGAACTACAGTGTGAGTTAGAATGTCTCTCTTTAGCCTGGCCTGTGTGAGAATGCTGTACAAATGGTGCAGCTATAGCTGTAGAACAAATATTTATGTTCCTAATCACCCTCTTGTTCTCCCCTACTCTTTCCTTCTTCTTTCATCTATATGAAGAAACACTTCCAGTATTAGATTAGAAATATTTTCAGCTGAATTTATATCTCTCTCGTTGGCATTAACTGAATTAAAAATCAGTCCACCTCCTTCACCTCTGGGTCTGGATGGCCTCATGGAAATCAAACTAATAGGGGAACATACAAGGGGAAGGAGTTAGTGGAAAAAGTGTCAGCTTTGTGAAAAAGAACAAAGGAAAAAATGGTTTGTGGCTGAAACAAATTTATTGTATTCCTCCCTCAAGCAGATTATGTATTTGTAATCCTGATTATAGAGCAGGTCACTGGAATGTTACAACATAGGCAAAGATATTTTATCTAGAACCTGAAAATGATTAGAATGATCAGAAGAGGGTGCTCTCAGCTCATGATGTTTTGGTATAATTTTGAACATTTTGGTGGAACTCTGCAAAATATTTTTTCCCTTTATTTGTATTTTTATTGCAATTAAGAAAATGTTTTTTGTAAAATATTATCCGTCTTTTTTCAGTGTTCAAAATGTCCTTTGTACTGCACTGTAAATTATAGGTTCATCTTTGATTCTAGACTTTTCTATATACTCTAGAGGACTTCCTGTAATATTAATTTAAGTCATCCCACAATTAACTTGCTCTCTTTGGTCTCACACTATTTTCTATGTTATGTTTATGTTCTGTTGCGGTAACATTCTTGTGACCTTAATATTTACTGGAACTGAATTATTAGCACCCAAGACTGGGTGCTATGGAAAACTTGCAAAAAATTTGAAAGAGCATCAATCCATTCCAGTAACACTCGTATTTTTATCCAGGCATGAAAAAGAACAACAACATATTACATCAATGATGAATTTCCAATTATTGAAATTTACTACTTCTCTAAGTATTCACGAATGATTAATTGATCTTTAGAGAAGAATTTAATGAAAATTTAGTGCTAACAATAATGATTTCCTTAGCAAAGTATTTGAGCATAGAGTTCACTTCATAGAGCATGGTACACCACATACTACCTGGTATTTGGTAACTTTTATTAGAGCAATGTTGATGTCATGGATGAAAATAAGACATTTAAAAGTTGGTTGATGTAAGTGTGCACTTTCTTAGTGTTTTGGAGGGCCAGTCTTTTGAGGTGCTGAAATTTTGCTGTGCACACAGCACTGGAACACAGTAATTCCTAGACAACTGCAGACTTGATTTTCTTCTCTGAAGAGATATAGCAGAGGATAAAATAAGGCAGAAGGAAAGTACCCTCTTTAAGTTGGTGCAATGCAGCATTTAGCTTTGCCCTGCCTGTTCATGGACGAGACCTCCCTGACTCCAATTCCCCACAATTTCTTTTTTCTAGCAACACTTACACTTGTACAAAGTGCAGTATAGCCATCTATTACAGGCACTTACTTACAAACACTGCCTGGAGGGGGAGGCTCATGCTTCTCACACTCAGTAGCAGTGTTTGAAATGGGTTGTAAAAGGATTCATGCTCTCTGTGCATGTGTATCTTTATCTATATATGTCTATATACATATCTGTAAACATGTTTATACAAAAAGCATGATTTTATGCATTTGTTCCTTTTGCACTTAAGAAGACTGCTTTTCAATTATGTGCATCAAAAGTCAGGTCAGAAATCAAGCCAAGTAATAAACAGAGCTCCTGAAGGTACATGTGCAGAGAGGAGCCACTCATTAGAGGGGCATTTTGGCAAAGAGTTAAGAGAGAAAGCACAAGATAAGAAAGACCCTCTGCCTCACTGGGTCTGTTTACATTTGTGAGGAAATGGTTATATTTGTCAGGACTCTCACTAAGGTCTTCCACCATTTTAGATGTAGATTTATGTTTTCATCAATTTTCAGAAGGGAGGAAAGAACAGAAAGTGAGAAAAGACAAAACCAAGACCAGTTTTCTTTTGAAAGGCACCATAGTACAAGGAGGTAATCCACCACTGCTATTCTTTTTATTTCCGTCCCAGTTCTTGCTGTTCCTGTGCTCTTCATCATGACAGGTTAAAACCGAAGGAAGTGTAGCTGGGCTGCACTGCCCTGACTGTCAGGAGAGAAGCTCATTTTTGGTTTCACCTGGATTAGACATAAGTGGGATTCAAAAGCATATAAGAAACAAAACCACACAAATTACTGGATATCCACTATATACAGAAGAAGGGAGGTCAGAGACCCTAGGTCACTCTTGTAGCTTCTTAGGGTAGGTCACCAATAAGGGTGCATTTAAAAGTCCAAGAAAAAAAGCAGGAACAGAGTCATTAGGTCAGCAATAAGATAGCACAGAGAGAGAGGCAATGCATACTCTCTAAGCACATCCATTGTGAAAAAGAGACTAGAATGTGGAGAGCCATTGCAGATCTGACCTCTCCAGGACTGGGATGGAGGTAATAGGTAGTAGCCATCTGCACTGCAGCTGAAACACTGCATTGCAGGTGGAAGAATTGAGTTTTGCTCCTAAGATCTAGCAAATATCACAAATATAAATGTGTGAATAGCATGACCTGAGAGCTGGTGACACTCTCCTTCCATTGCTGACTAGCAAATCCAATCAGATTGTAATTTTTGCACACTTTAGTACTAGTCCCAGCTCTGTTGGGGTTCTTTTCTGGTGGAACCTCCCACCTTTCACATGGAAATCGAGACATTTCACATAACAGTCTTTGCTCAAATAATGCAAACGTATCAGCAGCTATCTGTTACTCTTAAAACAAGAGAAAAGATTTTATAGTAGGACACTTGGCACCTTAATTTTCTGGACTGGAGAATAGAATTGTTCACAAGATCCTTTAGTCCTCATTAACTCTCTGATCACCTTTATTATCAGGGAAGGGAAAAGCGCAAAGACATGTCAAAAGTTGTACATTGAAGGTATGTAGTGAAATGAGGCAACCAGGTGCCACTAATTGCCAGGTACTGGGCATGAGCTTGTGTTAAGCTCACCTGTGCCTGATTAGGGCGGGCCCCTACGGTGCATGAGCAGGACTGGGGGGCCAATAAGAGGTGAGGCTTGAAGCACAGGCCCAGCTCACTCCTGAGGAAGCCAGGGAGGAGGTTGGCTGCTTTTGGAGCAATAGCACTGATCCAGGCTGGTCAGCCCTGAGGGCAATAGACTCATTCGTGAGTTTCTGCTGGAACACCTGGTTGGACCTTGGAGCGCCGTGCCCTAAAAGAGGTTCGTCCTGCAACAAAAGTAGCTGTTTGGATTTGAAGTATTTCTCAATAGAAAAGAGCATTAAGAAAAAGACCCAGTCGATCATTATAAGCTTTAAATCACAGCTTTTTGGCTGTGGAAGGCCAAAAATGTGAGTATTTTATGTAAAACGTTCAGCTGCAAACTACTATGCAATAAAAAACTACCTTCTATTTAAGGCAAATTTAAACAAAATTCTTCATATATCTCTGTGTATTTTTCTAGTTCAGTGGAAAAAGATAATTGCTTTTCACAAGTAATTTTAACATTTTCTCTGATGCCTCAGCCTGCAAAGGAGTTGGATTATTCCAGTAGTAAAAATATCTAAGGAAAATGAGCTATATTTTATAGGTCACAGCAAAGAATATTTCTGCTTTGGTTTTCTTTACTTCCACCAGCACTTTCAGACCTAGCAAATAATCTGTGAATAGCTGCTCCTCTGGCCCCAAAAGCTGAGGGAGCAACAAGTTGTTGCAATGGTTGTGCATATTCTTAAAAAAAAAAAAAAAAAAAAAAATTTGTTGTCTGTATTCTTCTTTTTGCTGCTCCTGAAAACCAAACCTGATTATAAGTACAAGTGTAGATCTCTATTTGTTGCCTATTGCTACTTATCTAATGATTTAACCTAACATAATTTTTGTGTAGTTTTTATTGTTCACTACTAAATGTTTCACTGATCATAAACATCCATGCTCTCAAAGCTGATACTAGTTCAATGTGCTTACATTGACTGGCAATGATTTTACATTTAAAATAACTCTATAATTATTTTATGGATCCTACTTTTGAGCATCTACCACTTTACTGCAGGTGGGGTATCAGTGGAGCAGCCATTATTAAGTATCCTGCTCCTTTGAATAGCCAGCATGAGCACTCACTAGGAGGACTTTGGACCTCTGAGGAAAACACAAGCAAGGAAACTGAAGAAATCCTTGCGTAGACCTCAGTATATAATATATTTTTTTAAAAATTAGCATGGATTTCTGCAATAAAACTGAAGCAAAGAATATATGAGTGACCCAGCATCCTTTCCCTCACTGTTAAAGTTTATGGGGATGCTTTTTTTAAATGTCACAAAATGAAACTTGAAAACCAGCAGCTGTTGGGTTTTAAAAACAGGCATTTGTACAAGTCAGTTTTCCTTTCTCCAATAAAACCAAAAATACAATCAATATTTTATAGTTAAAATTCATTTATGTATAAAGAACCACAAAGTTATTTCCTCATTGCAATGACTATAATTGTATTGTTTCATATAACCCACAGCCATCTCTATAGGACAGAGAACTATTCAGTACCATGTGAATTCAGTCCTTTTCAGAATTATCATGATGGTGAATAGGGAATAAATGACTGAATGAAGGTTTGCAAAATCCTGCCCTATACTGACACAATGATTTCAGCTATTCATGGGGTTGTTTTGGGAATCTCCTCATCAAGTAAGACAGTTGATCTGTAAAGACTTTTCAACATTCCTGTTTTAACACTCTGAAAACTCACTGTTAATCATATAGACCTTAAACACATCAAAAAATGAAAAAAGGAGAACTTTATTTTTAAAAACGGGAATATATATTTCTTTCTTTTTTTCACTTTTGAGATGTGTTTAAAGTCTCGGTCATTAACAGTGTTAAACCTGTACGTGATACACATGGGGAATTTTGTTTAAGTAGAGGACTGAAAGTTGATTCCTGTGCTTGGATGCTTTACTTGAAGTTGAGCAGTAATACGGGTTTAAAACACACTTGCTGTCCATAGCCATGTAGATATGTAAGTAGAACTGGATTTAAAATGAAATGATTAAGCTGTTACTAATGTTGAAATTCTAAAATATTAAGATCCATTGATTGTGACATACATCTTTCCACAAATGGCAAAAAGGCTTTTTCCTGCATATCTGTATGTCAGCTAACATTACAGTTCCTTTTCCTTTTGCCTCTACTGTTATGTGTTGTATATAGATATGAGTTTCTGGCTGCTTATGAAAATGAGCCACTAGAATGAAGGATAATGAACTTGGTTTTTTTCTGTTGTTTTGTTTGTGTTGGGGTTTTTTTGTGTTTTTGTTTTTTTTTTTATCCCCTTAAACAAAAGAAAACAAAAACAATGAAAATACTGTAAATAGCCAACTGGGTCCTGGCCTGCATCAAAAGAAGCACAGGCAGCTGGTCAAGGGAGTTGATTCCCCTACATCTGCTCTGTTCTTGTGAGACCCTACCTGGAGTGTTGTGCCCAGTTCCGGAGTCCCCAATATAAGAAGGACACAGAGGTCTTTGAGTGTGTCCAGAGGAGAGCTGCTAAAATGATCAGAGGGCTGGAGCACCTTACCTAAGAAGACAGGCTGAGGAAGTTAGTGCTGTTCAGCATAGGGAAGAGGAGGCTCCGAGGTGACCTTATTGAGACTTTCCAGTACCTGAAGGGAGCCTACAAGAAAACTGGGACAGGGCTTTTTATACAGATGTGTAGAAAGAGAACAAGGGGAAAAGATTTAAAACTTGAAGAGGGGAGATTTAGGCTTTCCTGTGAGGGTGGCAAGATGCTGGAACAGGTTGCCCAAGAGAGTTGTGACTACTCCCACCCTGGAAGTGTTCAATGCCAAGTTGGATGGAGACTTGGGCAACCTGATCTAGTTGAAGGTGTACCTGCCCATGCAGAGGGATTAGAACCAGGTGATTTGTAACGTCCCTTGCAACCCTAGCCATTCTGTGATTCCTACTTGGTGTTCACTGTATCCTACTTCAAGTAATCCTCTGACATATAACTCGGTGTATTTCCTGAGCCAGTATAGATCATTGTCTTTTTTGAAAACCACTGAGCTCAGTAATATTCCAGGAAAATGTCAATAGTTCTGCTCATTAGACCACAATCTTTTCAAATATTTGTTCTCATATAAGTGATTTAAAATTTAGTCACAGGACACGTGGTAAATAGTAGTGTAAAGAAAAACACAACTGATCATGTCTAGATCTATGCTATTTGCAGACTAACTGCCAGACTGAATTTCTGATGAGGGTAATGAAAATCTTTGTTTGACTTCAATTAAAGTTTTATCAGACTCTCAAGCCTCCAATCAAATTACCCTATGTGGAAGGAGTAGGTTGTAATGAATGGGCAAGCTCTTGCTTAAATTTCATAACTTTTGAGATCCAAAACATGTCTGTAACAAATAGATAATACTAAATATTTCTGATTGACAAAACCATTCAAAATTTAAATGTTTCAGGTGGCTAGTAGTGATTAAAGAAGATAAATTTGAACTGGTGTCAGTATAGATAGGTATTTTTTTACTTATGATTTTCTTTTTGAATTACAAATTATGGCAACCAGGAGTGAGAGTTGCAGAATGTTTCATTTTGTACTAGAAAAAGATTTTCACAGTAACTAAGTCTGTAAGCAAAAACTAGTCAAGTGAGGAGCACTTAATAATTGCATGTAAGGACAGCTGAGGAAGCCTGTGGCATAATATTTTCTGTTACAGATGGGCTTAGTAGCCTTTTCACCCATGTTCAGGGAGGAACATGATCAGAGCCATACTGTAAAAGCCTTCTGCATTACCCAAAGACTTCCATGCATGTCTTACTCTGAATTTATTTCCAAAATGCACCACGTAGTGTGAAATATTCTCAATGGAAAGATCATGGTTTATCATTTTTTAATTACTGTGCTCACAAATGCGTTGGCGGTAAGAGTGTCACAGATCCCAGTGGTTCTGAAACTCTTCTTCTATGTCTCTCTTTTATCCGGTTTTATTACTAGTGGTAGAAATACTACTTAACATGCTTATGTACTCAAGTTCTCTGTCATTCTTTGCCTCTGTGCTAAAATGAATAATTGCTTTTTACCCTTAATGCTCAATAGTATATTCCATTGCTGAATGTCTATTAGTTGCAAAAATTCTAATTAACCCAATAGTGAACTCACTGAGGAAATTAAGATTGTGGCATTTTTTTAACCTTGACAGACACTGAGAAGTAACATTTTGGTAACCGTTCATGTATAACTGAATATAAAACAAAAGCTTTATAACTGGGTATCTAGGGGAGATGCATGTGCCTGACCATTTCAGCTTGAGAAATATAAAATAATTCAATTTCTTGGTCCTGCTGGCAGAAATATCATTAAGGCAATATTTCACATTAATTCCTTGGATTTAGCCTTTGGAATTTCCAAAGGATGACCAAAAATGCAATGACATTTGCTGATATGTTGGGAAAATCACATAGCCTGCATCAACAGGTGAAGGCATATGAGTTAAAGACATTCCTTCTAGGGTCTGCATATGTGTAGATTTAACACACTTTCATTTTTGTAATTAGTGTGGATATCTAGTTACAGCATGTTTCATAGATACATGATACTCAGTAAATAATTTAGAGACTCTCAAATGTTCTTCTTTAATATCTTCTCATAATTAGAAATGAGAATTCATGAAAGTTCAGTGGAATTGCTTAACAATCAATATTTTGATGGTTTTAGGTTCTTTGAATATTAGTCACATTTGTGACATCATGTCATTTAATAGCAAATTACCCCATTATTCCATGAGGCTTTCACATGGAATCTCCATGCATCTTTCCTGAGAAGTACACAATGGGTGCTCTGTGAACAATACAGAACAATGCTTAGTTATAAAGTGCTTGAAGGAATCTAGCCCAAAGATCAATCTTCAATCAATTAATTGTTGTGTGCATGTAAGAAGAACTTGAGGGGTTATGTCACTTTTTCTCCTTTAGCTGGACTACTGCAGATGAGAAGTATCTAAACAATGAAAATGTTACTGATAATATGATTAAATATCAGCTGGTCAAGCATGTAAAGTGTTTAAGAGCAGGTACAACTGGTTGACATTGGAAAATGTGGCTTCAGCTCATGATGCTTATCTATACCACTGAGAAATTCAAAAAATAAGGCAAATTTCAAGGATTTGATAAATTAAATTTACTGCTAATATGTGATTGTAAATCCATAAGATCTGGAATAAACTTACCTAATATTTGGCCACCATAATTGCCAACAAGTTAGCTTACAGAGAATCTCTTGCGGTTTATTTCTTCTTAACAGTTTTTGCGTTATCTGAAATCACTTTGCATTTGTTACTAGGTAAGGACGTATACCTGAGCAGTCACAGGAAAGCTGCCGAAGTTTGTCTGTCTCTTGAGTACCAGAGAAAATGCACAGTAAAGTTAAGAATAAAACACCATTTCTTCATTTTTAGTCTGCCTTTCTCTGTTGTTTTTCTTCCTTAATTCCATGCCCTTAACAAAAGAGAAAAAGTTATAAATGTGGTAAGTCCATCAAAAGACACTCCCTGAACCCAAAACAATCCACCAACAACATACCCCGCTGCACAATTTCTTAATGCTTTTTGAGGATTGACTGCACATATACCTAAAGTTCAAACCACAGATGCTCAGTTCAGTTCCTGGGGAAACCACAACAAATTTTTTACACAGTGAACTTCTTGTAAAGTGTTAGAGTTTCATGCTATTTCTGTTTGGCAGGATTAGTTCTATGGGGCTGCTGTTTCGTTGGTATCATATTCTCATATTCCTGCTAAGAATTCAGACAGCTGCCTTCTGTCTGAATAAATTGTCCTTCATGAGGTGTTTTTTTTCCAAGTACATTAAAACAAGAGTTGTCAAATACAGAATATGTGCTTCAACCACCATGAACTGCAGTTTAGGCTATGAACAGTGAGGCAATTGAGTCAGCATATGTTTATCTAATCTGAAATATACTTATCTAGCATGGGAGAGGAGATAATAATTGCCATGGGGTCAGAAGGTCCTTCGAAGAGAAGGGGGCAACAGAGCTGTCAGTGAAAAGAATGGTTCCAATCTTTTGTGTTTGTGTAAACTCCTTTCCATGATATCTGTGTACTCTAGAAATGGAAACAAGCTTATCCAAGTCTGTCCATTACAGTTAAAAAATGTGTAGCTTGACTACAATGCTTTCAATCACAAGGTGGAGATATGTTTCTTTCTTTATTTATTTAAAGAATTATTATTTAATGATTATAAATATTATAATTTTATATCTTTTAATATTTATATATATTTATATTTTTATATATTTATAAATTTAAAAATCTTATTATTTAAAGAAAAATGTTTATCTTTGTATTCCATTACAACAGCCACACAAAAATCTTTGTAGGAATTGTGTATAAAACATAGTGAGTGACATATTTAGTCTTGGAATGGGATCTTATCACTTTATACCCTTAGTTTTTGGAGAGAGGTGTGCTAATAGCCAACACATTCAGTGAACTCCCTTCCCCAGAGATACTAAAGCACAGAGCCATAGCTCCTGCAGCTCCCTGATGAGCAGGGCTGCCTGACATCACCTGCTGTAATCTGGCTGCTCCTACCTGCCCCAGGCTTCTAGGCATACCCAGAGCACCCAAAATCACAGCACTTGGGAGATGCTCCCTCCTATTTTTTATCTATTTTTTTCTGAGTTTAGAAGCTTAAAATGAAACAGACAACCCCAGAACACCAAAATATTTCCAGTAACATCTAGATAGGACTTCTCAGGTCACCGGTAATTTGTATCTGTAGCTGAGAGTGCCTGATGAAAAGTACATCCTTCTGAATTGTTAGCAGTTTATCCTTTTGAATTTTTTTTGTGGCTTGGTGGTGGTGTTTCAGGTTTGTTTTGTGGTTTTTTTATTTTATTTTTTAACTTGCAAGCTATTTAGTAAAACTTTCACTTTGTCTTGCAACAATGCTGAGCCCAGGTATCCAAAATGAACTTTCTTGGTCTCAACATATCATCAACACATCACAAAAATAGTCCCTTTTGAGAAATGACTCATGCTACTTGGTTTAGCCTGAGCAGACTTTATTATGATTTTACTCACTCCTTTCAGTTAAAATTACTTTTTTTTTGCTGTAAATTACCATTATTCATGCTTTTATAGCCCAAATGCACTTACATGCCTTGCATTATAGGTTGAAGGTCAAGGAGTAAAATTCTAGAGTGCAAAACTATTTTTATATTCCATGTAAATAGGACTTCCACACAAACTCCTATCCCCAAAGGACATACAGTCTAATTCTGGGAAGAGTGAAGCAACATAGAAAGTTACTGCAGACAAAAATTTAAAGTAATCGGAGTGCTCTAAATAATATATATATTGTTCATGTGCTCAGGTCAATTATGAGAAATCTTGCAAAACAAATATGTAATAAATCCTTTTTGTGTATATTCCTGATAAGGAAGCAGATCTTGAGGGGTGAGAGGCAAAGGATATGTGCTGTATAGATAGAGGGTTAGAGAGAAAAAGAAGGCCCTCGCTGGATTAAGTCTCCAGTGGCTAACATTTTCACACCTGGAGCCAGATTGTCAAGTGAAATTTCAGTACTGGGAGAATTTCTGCCCACAAAGCCCACACACTTATCAGAACTGCTTTGTATGTAAGAGTCAACTGAAATCTCTGGCTGTTGCTGATACACAGCAACCAATAGGTCTTTCCATCATCTGTGATTTTAATTAGCAACATAACATCAGCACTCCAGTTAATTCATGCACTCAGCATATCACTTTATCTGACACTGCTGTGCTATAGTATGAAAAGAAGTTAAAAACGCCTATGGGTTATTTCACTGCTTAATCCATGTAGAAAATAACAGATCGTTATTTTGTTTTAAGTACATGAACAGTGTGCTTGACTTCTATTAATATTTGCAATAAAATCTGAAGTACTTTTCTGGAAGGAGATTGAAAAGAGTTTAATTTTAAGAGATTATTGGACAGCTCTGGTCTTCTTCAAAAGAAGACAGAATAATAAACAGACATAACTCCTGTTTCACAAACACACTCACTGACTGTCATTTCTAATCTCTGTTGCTGGAGCAATTCCTATTCTATTTCCATCATCCCAAATGACACACAGCATTCACTACATGGCTCCCCATATCAAGAATAAAAAAACAGAGCAAAATACAAGTGAACATGAATAGGCTTTCCATTACCCCTATTTTCTAAAGTAAATGATTTTTTCTCTCTTATGATCTGCCCCTGCACACAGCTGCTAGTTGAATGCTTCCCTTACTTTAGCTGCACCATCTGTGTTAGGAAGGTTTGCAAGAGAGAGCTGTAGTCTATTTAGCAACTACAAACCAGTGGTGGCCAGAAAATACAAGCATCTTTCACAAACTGTTTTTTAAATGTCTCTACTTTCATGATCTTTTGGAGCATCCCATCTTTTACTCTGCAAGCTCCGAAAACTCTCTTGCCTCTATCATCTAGGATTCTTGAAGGTGAATGGTCAAGGACTTAGCTTTGAACAAGGAGCAAGGTTTCCTGTACTCTGTAGAATTCTGCTTCTGGTAGAATTTAGACAATTTTATGGTAAAACTAACTATTCCTGTTTGTCCCAGGAATTACTGTTTCAAATTATGTGTCTTCATGTATCTGAATTATTTGCTGTGCTTTAATGTGTGTTGATTTTTCAAAAGAATTTCAGACTCGAGTGTTAAGCTGATAATTAGGATGTTCCTTTTAGTGCACTAAACACATCTTTGTCTGGCATGCTTTACAGCAAGTCCACTATATGACATTGTTTCAGCACAAGACTCTTCCTGTCTTGTCTTCCTGATTAATTAGAAACAGATTGTAGCCAGAGTTTTGACTGGTGGAAAGTGATTGTTACACAGCTAGGGACAAATAATTTTCCCACAGAGCTGCTCCAGTATTCTGAAGCCAAGCTTAAAAATATCACTTAATTTTAATATTTATATTCATTGTTCAAAAGAAATTAACACATGGAAGAATCTGTAAGATATAGTATTACAGCAGTCATTGTTCATTTTATGGCACTGCACAGAAGGTGATCTAATTCTTCAGTTGTTAAAGTTGGAAAACAACCAGTTTCAGGGCCAAATTCTTGTAGCATTTGTGTACAACCATCCAGTCCAAAATTGGCAGTGAAATGCAGTTATACAGGCAGGAAAACTCTTTATCCTTATTATTTTCTATATGGTTTATTATGTAATGCTTGGGATTTAAACTTAAGAAGCTCTCTTTTGAACCACACTGAGGGGAAAAAAACCCCAGCCTTCCCACATCTGTCTTAGGTTGTTTGTACACCCAGTACCTCCCCAGGGGAAAAAAAGTTTGTAGAATGTTTCATTTTGGTTTTACTTCCTCTTGTTGTTATTTTCTCTGTTTATGTTTGTTTATTTATACTACAGAAGCAGACACAAAAAGAAATGTTCCAACCTGCCTTGTGCATTTGGAGCCATCAATCTTTCCTGGAAGCAGTTATGCTGCAGTCTGGAGTAGCTCCTCTTTTGGCTATTCTTCCTTGGAGAAGACTAAAGCCTGAGTTTCAATCTGCAGTTGCATGGAGACAGAGAAGTAAAGCTTTCAATTAATTTTTTTTCCTAGATTCTTATGACAAATTCATTGTTAGTTTGGCTTTTACAGCCTGGAGAAGAGAAGGCTCTGGGGAGAGCTGTTGCAGCCTTTCAGTACTTAAAGAGGGCCTACAAAAAAGATGGGGACAGGCTTTTAAGTGGGGCCTGTAGTTATAGGACAAGGGATAATGGTTTTAAATTTAAAAGAAGATAGATTTAGACTAGATATAAAGATGAAATTTTTTACAATGTGGTTGATGAAACACTAGAAAAGGTTGTCCAAACAGGTGGTAGATGCCCCATCCCTGGAAACATTCAAGATAAGTTTGGATGAGGCTCTGAGCAACTTGATCTAGTTGAAGATGTCCCTGCTCATTGCAGGCAGGTTGGACTAGATGACCTTTAAAGATCCCTTCCAACCCAAATTGTTCTATAATTCTGTGATATTCTATGTGTAGAACATAAAGAACAAAACTCTTGACAAAACATGCCAGGCTACCCATCATCATGCTTGTAGGCTGCATCTAGCCTGCAGAACACGTGATCCATGTGTCCCGCTGTCTTTATCCTGACTGTCTGTTAATAGGGACATAGAGTTTCACTTCCACACTACTCCTGTCCTGTGCAGGGAAAGCAGGGCATGCAGAGAACAAAGCACATGCCCAGGGTATCATAATGCAAAAGCAGGAGGCAAGCCAACATCCAGAGGTAGAAAGTACTCTGGTATCGCACAGATTACACATTCTGACAGAGGCCCATGTTTATTTTTCCTTCACAAGAGGAAAGAGAGACAGATTTTCCAGCAACTTCCTCAGACTAAATTCAAATGTATGTCCTGGGTACAGAACAGCAAGGGGAATAGGTCTATAACATAGACGTGCAGAGAGAATTTCTGCTTGGTTGCTTAGACCAACTCAAATGAGCTCTATAGATCAAGTTAGGTACCCTAATCACTAAGGCATATTTGTTTCAAAACTGACTTTATATTACTGTTGTGAATAAAGTCCAGAATGTGAAACATCTCAATATCTGCACCATTTTTACTTCAGCTTCTTATGTTGAATATTTTGCACGTCACTTGAATTGCTACATTTCAGGACAAAAGACTGTAAGGACTAAGTATTTTACAAGAAATAATAGAGCTCTTCAGAGTCCTATAAAAGAAAAAAATATTAAATTATAGTTGTCGTCTTTTTAAACCTATAGCATAATATTAATTTAGCAAAAATTTGATGTTATTTGCAAAGACTTTTAAAGGTGTAGACATTTTGTGGTTTTTTTTTTATTCTGTTGTTCACTACCACCTAATATGCATGGATATCAGTATATAGTCTCTAAGAACTATGTGACAATTTATCTTTTGTGGATCAGTTGCAAACTGGGGAGTATAACAGAAGTAGAACACTATCATTTTGCACAGCATAACATAAAAAAAAAAATATTTGTATTTCTAAGTTTCTTTATACATGCCTGAAATATGAAGAGAAGCATTTCTGGAGCAGCACAGTGTTTAGGTGTTTATTTGAAATAACATTTTCCAGTGCAACTGAGAAATCTCTTCCTACATAGAAAAATAATTCAAAATGTGTGTATGGGGGACTTAACAGAGGTATTTTTTGTTCTCTGTGTGGTTTAAAACTGCTTTGTTTAAATATGTTACAGTGCTCTGGAGTGCATTCTTGTCAGCTCTCTAAAAGTTATTTTGTAGCTGGCACTTGTGTGCTGCTGACAAGCAGCTACAAAGCATAGCATGTTTGCAAGGCAGTTGCTTAAAGTATTTGGGAAAGACTGTACCTTTCTCCATCAGGTAACAGAAATGTCAAGAACAGTTGGAAAGAAAAAAGTCATGAAAAGAAACTTATAAAGATATATTCCTATAGCTAACACTTTCATCAGGTTTCAGATCAAGTCCCCCAGCTGCACTCCTAGTGAAAAATTGCATCCTGTTATGTGATTTTTAAGTCTTGAGTGCAGATGTGCCATTCCTTAGAAACATCAGAAGTTATTTGCTCAAGGAGAAAATAAAATCTGTGTGAATTAATTAAGTCAATCACAAGACTCTAAGTAGGCATGATGGACCATATGTTTGTCGAAGGAATTGCTGAATCAAATGAATGAATGTTTACACAAATAAATAGATGTACACACAAGTGACATATCACAGATATCACTAATAGATATTACACATCCCTTCAGGAATCCAGAGTCTTTCCTTACCTTTAAGCTGTGAAATGAACTTAATTAAAATGCAGTAACTTACTTTCCTCAGTGAAAATTATTTTTTAATACTTCTCCTGCTACAGCCAGAGGTTTCTGCAAAATGATTGCTGAACTGTCACATAGCCGTTCAGTTAGGAAAAGTAAATACAATACTTGCTGAAACTAAAACAGATTAAGTTTTTATAACCTTTTAGAGTATCATCTGAAACACAGAAGCCAGAGCTGGGAGTTTTAGCAGACATCCTACTAAGAGTAAAACTCTTCCATCTGTTTGTAGAACAGATATAATAATGTTCATTAGGTTGTGCGAGATTTAATTTATATTTATATAACTACTGGATACAACTAGTTATAAATCAGTAGTAAGGTAACAAGTTTTAATTGCTTCATCTTTTCTCATGGTTTTCTTTCCACCATATTAGGATATTTTCCCTCTATTCTGATGAAGATTAAAAATCTAAATTATTATGGGTTCCAGTACCCATTTGCAGGATGTACTCTCCACTTTCAGTTGATATTACAAATGTATCACACTCATTAAGCTGAAAATATGCTCAATTTTACTTTAAAAGAGCAGATGTTTGAGAACTGGGACTTTCCAAGCTCACATGGCATTAGCCCAACAGTAAATTATTTTTCTGCAACTGTGTCACGGTTTAACACTGGCCCAGCAATTAAACTGAGTGACAGATGCTCTCTATTAATCCCTCTCTCCTCCCTGATAAGGAAAGAAGAGAGAATAAGGGAGAGAGACTTATGGGTTGGAAACTAAACTACACAACTTTAATGAAACAGTAATGATAAATAGGAAAAATTACCAAATTTATACAAATATACAGGAAAATTGATGCCACGTTCCTTCCCTCCTTTCCCCCCCAATAACTCTCACGTCACCACTGGGGCTGCAGAGCAGCCCTGGGAAAGTCCAGGCTGGACTCCTGGGGTCGGCAGCAGTTGGGAGCTGGAGGCAGGAACACACAGATATGGGCTGGCATGGATCAGGACCACAGGCAGGAGAATGGACGGAATCCTTCCAGGATGCTGGGTAAAGGAAGGGAAGCAGGAAAGGCAGGAAGGGCAGGCAGCCGGAAGCATGGCTTGGCCCTTGTGATGCCTCAAATTTATACTGAGTATGATATGTATGGGATGGAATACTCTGTTTGGTCAATTCTGGCATCTATCTTGTCCGTTCCTCCCCAAAGGAAGGCTGCAGGTGGGACGTCTTTATTCCTTCTGGAGGGTAAATGTTCCTCAGAGCTGAGCAGTGTCCTTGGCTCTGCACACCAGTCTCTAGCAGTAACTATAAACATCAAGTGTTATCAGTCCTAGAAGCAGACACTGTCTGAGAAACTTGCTGTTAATTTCAGCAAGTGCAACTACTTACAAGAGACTTAGCTGAAAGCGAAAGTACAAGACAGAAAATCACCTTTATCCTGGCCCAAACCAGGACAAACTGTAAAAGCATCATGTTCCTGGAAGAAGTCAGAAGTTATGGAAGTCTGTAGAACAAAGCCTGAGATGGAAAGATGCAAAAATCATCAGACATCTGTAAGTAAACCACATATATGTGCAAACTAGAAGCACATATAACTATCATGTAAGAATCCCACAGAAACCGGGACAGGTTACACGAGCTAGTAGGATTTACTGCCATATTTTATACAACTGGATGTATTTTAGAGACTGTTTTAATATTCAGGTTATCATTGAATATGGGAACATGCAAGTAGCTGTATCATGTCAGATCGAAGCTCCACATCTGTCTCACACTGCCTAGAGAAGGCATATGTCCAGAAAATAATGTCAAACAGGACAGGCACGTAGAATTCTTCTGAGAGCTTCTAGCCACTTGCAATTTAAGGCCTCTCTGAACCAGACTTC
This sequence comes from Heliangelus exortis, assembly GCF_036169615.1. Taxonomy (NCBI): domain Eukaryota; kingdom Metazoa; phylum Chordata; class Aves; order Apodiformes; family Trochilidae; genus Heliangelus; species Heliangelus exortis. Next base: position 7,869,620 of record NC_092428.1, read on the forward strand.
ATTTCTATCTGTTTATTAATCCTCAATGGACTTTTAATTTTTTTTCTGCTTTCCCTTTCAATAACTTGTCCTGCCCTTTCTACCTATATAAGATATTTCCTTCTACATCAGAGGCTGCAAAGAGGTAACTACTGTCCCACTCTTCCAAGCAGGAAGCTTATATTACTTTAGTAGTAGAGAGAAGCTTTATATTAAGAAAACTGTTATCTCTGTTTCTATATCAAAGGACATAAAATAATTACTCCTATGCATAATTACTGATGTTAGCAGGAAATGTGCAAATAGATTTACAGTGGATTTTCATCCTTAGAATAGATGTGTTATTCTGTTTAGTAGGCTTCTGTCATCTGTGTGATGTACTGTATGCACTGGAAGTTGACTGTATTATTGTAATAGCAGTGGATAATGTCAGTGATGTATGAAGTAAAAGTATTTTTACATGAAGTAAAAATATTGGTATGAGTCTAAACATTTTATATCCATTATGCACCATCCCCATGGACTCAAGTTCCATGCCAATGTAGAAAAATTATAGTAACTGTAGTATGTGACCTAGCTGGGAATGTCACAAGGCAAGTAGAATGACAAGGTAGCACACCTGCTGGAGATGTGGGAAGGATGGTAAGGATTAATGAATGTAAAGACATTTCAAGAGGATTAAAAAAAAAAAAAAAAGTGAAAGCAAAAGAGCTAAATTAATCCTTCAGCATTTGTGCTTATGAAAAAAAAGGAGTTTGAAGAAGTTCTGACCACAGGAGGATATGTTTGAAGATCTGTCAGATTGCAGTCACCACAGAACTGCTTTGAGAAGGAAATAACAAGAGGAGTAATAAATCCTGACAATCATGGGGGCCTAATAAAGTTGTCTGGCAGCAGCTGCACAGCAGACAAAAGGAACACTGTTTCTTACAGCATGTAATTTTGCATTCTAGCTCACTGTCACCCCACTTAGAAAATGCAAAATTATTAATGAGTTCACAAGGTAATTAATACAGTGATGAAAAAAACATCAACAGCTAATAAGCAGAGTTATATTGATGCAACCTCAAACTCAAGAAGTCTCTAAACCATAGATACATGTAAGTTTGGAGTACATACCACAAGAATAATCACTCTATGGTTGCCCCATGTCCTCAGTATCTGTAATGACCACTACTACGGACAAGATTGCATAGTAGGTGGATGTTTTATCTGCTCTTGTTTTCCAGGTACTTCAGAAAATGCTAGATACCATAATTTTTGAAAATATGGGCATAGTCTCATTATTATAAAACATGAAAGGCTTTTTATATTTTTAACTGCACGATAAATCACTGCAAGTAAGAATCATCACATAATTAATAATAGCTCTACATTTTCACTGTGGTGAGCTTTCATAGTGTCATCACCTCTTTTAAGAATAAAGAATGTATTGTATGTATAGGAAGAAAAAGACAATTAAGAGAGTGATTATTTCTGTTTGTACAGTAGTTAAAAATTGCTGTACAAATATTATTTGTGATCTTCACTCATACTGTGCTGAAAGATACAGCTGTTTCAACAAAGCAGATAAGTATGTAGTGAAATAGGAAACAGACTTGCTGGGAAAAAAGCAAAAATTTACATTATGTGAGCTGTATGCTCTGAGGGGACAAGCTTCTTCTTTCTCCACCCTGTTTCATTTCATAGGTTTTTTTCAAAATCTCTAGTCAAAGGATGACTTTGTTTTGTGCAATTAGTATGTGTTCCAGTATGCAAGATGCACAAGTATTAGGTTGGTGTACATGAATATAGGAGACATTGGTTTCTAGGGATTTTTATAGGAGACATTTTTTAATGCTTCATTACAGTGCAAAATATTGAAATGTCTGTACTGAGACTTTGGAGGCAGATTTCAGTCGATGTCAGGGGTTTTCCACCTGTAGTCTATTAAAGAAAATATTGATTTATTTTTAACTCTAAAAAGGAAACATAGCTTGTTTAAATTTTAAATTGTCTTTTTGGTCAGCAATGATGAAGAAGTGATAGGACAACAAGCCTGTAGTTTCCTGGATTCACCTTCTTGCTCTTCTTAAATGTGAGTGACATCTTCACCCAGGCACCAGGGACCAACCTGTCAAAGATGATAGAAAGTCAGTCTGTGACGTAGGCAGCCAGTTCCCTCAGCACCTTGAGTGTGTCCTACCCAGTCCTGTGGATAAACACCTCATTTTTTGTTTACTGTGGATAGGAATTCATCCTCTGGATTCTGCCACAAGCCAGTTAGAGATGGTAAATCTGAGGGAAAACCTTGCTAATAAAGACAAAGTACTGAACAATTTTTCCTATTCCACTACAACACAGCAGCCTCATTTTCTTCAGCCTTACTTTTGCTCCAATAACCTTTTAGGAGTCTTCTTTACTGCCCTTCATGTTCGTCCCCCATGGACGTTTGGTATGCCTGCTTCTGCATGCTCAGGATATGCTTCTGTACTCCTTATGGCTGCATGTCCCCATATTTACCATCTGTATATTTCTTTTTGTGTTGGAGCCCAGGCAGGAGTTCCTCATCTCTTCTCCTAGGTCTACTCAGCTTTCTGCCCATCAAGACACTCTGTTCTACTCTGAAGAGGTTTTCTTGAAGATTGATCAAGTCTTCTGGGCACTTTGCCCTTCAGGGTAGGCTCCTGAGGAATATTGTCTACCAGTTCCTCGACCAAGTCCTAAATTAAAATAACCTTAGGTCCTCCCTAAAGAGGACGTATTTCCATCACAGGGCTATATCCCTCTGATAGAAGTACTGAGCTGTGAGATCATGAACAGACTTCAAACCTGTTTTTGTTTTCCACAATGGGCACATGTATACTGGCAAATGAAAAGAGTCTGTACTTATAGAATCTGCCAAGTCGGAAGGGATTCATGAGGGTCATCAAATCCACCTCCTGTCCCTGTGTAGGGCACCCTAAAAATCACACCATGCTCCTGAGAGCATCACCCAAATGCTTCTTGAACTCAGGCAGGCTTGGTGCCCTAATTACTTCCCTGGGGAGCCTGTTCCACTGCTCAACCACCCTCTGGATGAAAAACTTCTTCCTTATATCTAACCTAAACTTCCCCAGCACGTCTTCCTTCCATTCCCTTGGGTCCTATCATTGGTCACCAGAAAGAAGAGGTCAGTGCCTGCTCTTTCTCCTTCCCCAGTGAGGAAGCAGTAAGCTGCAATGAGGTCTCTCAGTCTCCTTCAGGCTGGACAGACCAAGTGCCTTTAGCTGATCCTCATACAGCTTTCCCTCTAAACCCTTCTTTCACAGAGGGGTCCTGCCTAACATTTTTAAGCTCCAAGGATAATAGACAAAAGATGTAGACAATTCACTTCTCCTGCACCTCTAATCTTGACCTTCAAACACTTAAACCATTTAAAGCTTGACCTGTACATTTTATTCTTTACCCTTGCAGTTAGGGTCTGTGTTTTTAAAATAATATTAGAAATTGGTATGGGTATACAAATCTGTTCTTTTTGTTGTTCTCTCTTTTTCTGAAGCTCTGCAGGTTTTTTTGGTCAAACACCCAGGAGTTCATATTTGTTTCATATTTCAGATTTGCTGTCCTAGCTATGTAGTCTCCATTTTCCATAGCCTGCCTCAGCCTTTTTTATTCTTCCCACATTTTTCTCCTTTTCACAGACAATCTGTATCTAAATAAATTGTTATACCTCAGTGTTTAAAATGTACTTTGTTATTGATGATGGTCCTTCTATTTCCTGCTATAACTATAACTATACGGTGTTAATACCATACCAGTGCAGTGGTTTTTATTTAAAAATTGCTTTCTTGTTTTTTCTTATGTCATTTATTTTCATGATAGGTTGTATATTTAAATATGGGTGAGGAAAAAAATGTCTCTCAAAATAACCATAACCTTTTTGTTTATTGTGGGAAACTGTCATTTACCATGAGGTTATCACTTTTTCCATCCTCCTGGGCATACATTATGGTACAAAGTAAATTGCTGCAGCACATTGATTCTAAACTGCTGAATTACTGGTGTCTATCACAGTATTCAAATAAGTTTGCTCCCAGAGAAACATTTTTTCCAATGCTGAGCACTCTGAAGTAAAAGTAGATTAATAATTTAGATTTCAAACTTGCTGGCAGCATACCCGGTGGCAAAGCTCTCATTGCTTTAGGGACAGCAGAGTCCTCTTTCCTACACAGGGTTTGGGGAGACTCTGTTGTGGACATAGCTGCATGAATTAAAAGTTTCCATCAATATAACAATCCATGTGTGACAGTATTGTAAAGAAAGCACTCCTTTATTCACTGAACGACAGTAACCAGACTTATTCAGTTGAGAACATTTAACAAGAATGAAATTGGACAGACCTTCTGTCATTCTGATCAAGGCTAAAAGTAAGCAGAAGCTCCAGAAAATATAGGTCGATGATTAATTCACTGAGATTCTGCATTCTTGCTCTGCAATAATGACTTCATGACAAGTTACAGCAAATGCTTCAGTGTGATAATTAATTCTGGTTACACATTATTAAGGTCAGAGGAACTAACAGGTTCACTAACGATTTCTGTTTTAGAACATGGGACATTTTAATCAAGAATATATAAAGTAGTAAATGTAGGGGAATTTGACAGTACTTACTGGCTTAGTACATGATTAAACATTGACTTCTGCTCAACATGTAGAGTTATTAAGTCTTGCCATTCTATCAAAGGAGAGATGATTTTTTTTTTTTTTTTTAAATAAACACTTCCAAAATGTTTTATTCAATTTAATTATAGTTTAATAAAAAGGTCTTGCACATAGTTAATATACTAACAGACAGAAGAATAACTCTGACCTCTCCTACATGGGAAAAATCTACACATGCAGAGAAAAAAAAAGTGTTTTATTTTTAGAAAAGAGAACAAAGAAGGGGAATAGTCTATCCTTCATAATTCTCTGTCACCTGATGCCTGCCAAAACCTGGGGATACATGAATATTCACAGGTCACTCACTTAGAGAAACTTTTCACAGCCTCTCTTGCCCACCCTAGCTACTTTGCAACCTAGGTGGATGGGATTATAAGGTTACCTAGGGTACCCATCATGCAAGAAGGCTCTAAAAAAACCTGTATTCAGATATCTAAACCACTGGGGAACTAAAGAGTCTTTATACAGTAACATCTTCTTTCATTTCCATGATTTACAGCAAACCTATATGCTTTTTCCTGCTTTTCCTCTTCCTCTTCAAACTGTGCATGCATCTTGGAGAAGGGTTTTCACAGATTCAGCAGATAGAAGAATAAGCTGGGCTTCTTGAATATCCTTTCCTAAATATTTAGATACTCTCGATGAATAGTCAAAGAACTTAACAAACTCTTAGGACTTTGTTCAGTTCTTCCTTTACAGTGCTCTTGAAGCTATTGGAAGTTTTTTTCTAAGATAAGTATTTTAGGAGATAATCCTGAAAAATGATAATTTACTATGGATGAGTTAGTACTATTACACCAGTAGGTTGTCTACATAATCATAATATTGACTGAAAACTAACATCAGCCCCATTGACATACGGCATACTTAGCTCTAAATGACAATATTAAATGTTTCTTAGTCTCATAGAAATGCTTATTCATCTCACTAACACTTCCAGATCAAATATGTTTATTTATTACCCTGATCACAATGGGCTGAGCTCTCTCAATTTAAGATGCTCATGAGAGGTGAGAGCACTCCTATCTTACTCTTCCTTTTTTCCTTCAGGTCCAGAATGAAGCGTGGACAATGAGTCTGAAAAGAAGATCCCTGTTTTTGACTGCCTCCAACTCACCTCATGAGTTACATGGTTGTAAAATGTCCACTCTGAAACCTCCACCCTTTAAACACAATAAACAATGTAGTAGAATAGCAATAATAGTTTATATGGAGTGATTACAGTTTTGCCTATGGAAAAAAAATTACAAAAATTAATACAAAACAATATTTCCTGGAGAAGAAACAGAACTTTTGATGAAATTTTGGGAGGAGAAATTTGGATAGACTCTTTCCTATCCGTTTCTCTATACAAGTTTGCAATGGGTTGGCTGATTTTAAACAAATATAATGTAAGGAGAAAGTGTTCAGGCATCTAAAATTTCTGTAAGGTTTTTGAAAACTACACTGGAAGGACACCTGTGTTAGTGCCTCCACATTGGAAAAGCATTGAGTGTGAGGCTCAGCACCAGTCTGATTTATCTGTTCTATACTTGTATGAATGTAGATGCTCCTTAATCTCACTCTCTTTCATTCTCTGAACTTTTGGGCTATATTCTGGTATTAGCAGGTTGTAGAGCCTGTAATCCTACTGTCAAGGTTCAAAAAGTAATTATATCATTTTGGCAATGTAACCTAGATAACTAAAGGTAGTTTGTACAATTCACTTTATAGGGCACATTTAAAAAATCTGAAATTTTTGTTAGTCTGGCAGAAAGCAGTTCATTAAAAATATGCCTACATAGAGTTTGCCTATGTCTTTCAAAATTTTATATTAGCCAGAAGTTTATAGAACAGCTAGAATCCTTATCCTCTTCTCCATGTGCAGTCTGAGTGGCTTTAATTGATAAAAAGCTAAACAAATGGCCTGGTGTATTATTTGTTCTGATACTTTACTTTAGGCTTGAATGTTATCAATCAACTTTAAAAAGCAATAGAGAAAAATATTATTTAAAGAGTTATTTGGAAGTTTCAGATGTAAATATTACTCTTTGGAAGGGGTTCTGAGGTCTTAATTTACAATGGGACCAGTCAAATAAGCATTTGGAAATAAAACGGTCATGCAATAAACCTTAATATCACCTTCAAAAGTGCCTGGAGAAAGATAGAATCATAGAATCATAGAATTGTCTGGGTTGGAAGGGACCTGAGAGATCATCAAGTCCAACCCTTGATCCACTACCAATGCAGTTACCAGACCATGGCACTGAGTGCCACATCCAGTCTCTTTTTAAATATCTCCAGGGATGGAGAATCCACTACTTCCCTGGGCAGCCCATTCCAGTGCCTGATCACCCTCTTCGTAAAGAAATTCTTTCTAATGTCCAACCTAAACTTCCCCCAGCACAACTTCAGACCGTGCCCTCTTGTCTTGCTGAGAGTTGCCTGGGAAAAGAGACCAACCCCCACCTGGCTACAACCTCCTTTCAGGGAGTTGTAGAGAGTGATGAGGTCTCCTCTGAGCCTCCTCTTCTCCAGGCTGAACACCCCCAGCTCCCTCAGCCTCTCCTCATATGATCTGTACTCAAGTCCCTTCACCAGCCCAGTTGCCCTCCTTTGGACCCACTCCAGGACCTCAATCTCTTTCCTAAGCTGAGGGGCCCAGAACTGGACACAGTACTCGAGGTTTGGCCTCCCCAGCGCTGAGTACAGGGGCAGAATCACTTCCTTGGACCTGCTGGCCACGCTGTTCCTGATACAGGCCAGGATGCCATTGGCCTTCTTGGCTACCTGGGCACACTGCTGGCTCATGTTCATCTTCCTGCCAACCCAAACTCCAAGGTCCCTTTCTGTCTGGCTGCTCTCCAACCACTCTGTCCCCAGCCTGTAGCGCTGCATGGGGTTGTTGTGGCCAAAGTGCAGGACCTGGCACTATATAGGAGGGTGAAAACTTTTCTCCTTAGCTCTGCTCCTACTCTGCAAATCAATATGGCTGTGAAAGCCAGCTGTGAGTTTGAGTCTGTCCAGTTACTCTTGTGACTGGTGACACCTCTAATGTATTTATGCTAAAGGATTCTGTATTTCCATGGGTGTGCTAAGGAAGAAGAGGTAGACTAACACTAGGCTGGTGTCCCTACTTACAAGAAATGGACAGGAGGTTAGTTAAACCTGATTTTCTTCAGCTTGTTGCAACTCAGTATAGTCAGTCATAAATATTTACTGTAAAAAGGCATTTGCTGTCTCAGTTAATAAACCTCAATTTATGCACTTCTCATTTAATGATTCATAAAATTCTGTAATTTCCTATGAGTGCATTAAGGTACCTTTTGCTGCTTTTAGCCATTGGTTTAAAAAGGAAATAATCTGAGAAAAGGAGACATAGTCTAAAGTCTCATTAGGGAATGGTGGCATCTTGGATATCCAGGCAGAAAGTTGCATTTCTGTCCTAGCAACCAAATTAGCCTTGTAACTTACTGTTAGGTGAAAAAAGGAGATGTAAATTTCCACAGTGAGGGCTAAGTTCTAGAGACAGAATCTTGCCTTACAATTTTTTTTTTTTCCACAATTCTTCCTATCTCTGAGGAAGTGGCATCTTAGCATTACCATAGCTTTGTTGTAGTTCCCATGAAAATACAAAGGAGGATGTTTAAAATGTAAAAGCAAATTTCATATATTACCATGCAAACCCTGCAGAAAAAGCAAAGTAGGTATCCTCTGAGATTTACTACATTTTATCTCAGGAAACCTGGTCTGTGTAGATTAATGGTAAAAACCTACTATGTTTTATAATCTAATTCATCATATTTTTTCAACAGTTTTGAAAATTATCATAGAAGACCATTTCTTATGGTTCACTGTATCTTATGTTCTTGATTCACTCAATCTATTAATATTCAATCTATCAGCTAATTAGAACTAATCAAATGCACAGTTACATATACAAAAAGAATAATAATAAAAATAATTAAAATATTCCAAGGTTACAATATTTTACTGTGTTTCACCATTTTTTCTTATGATCTCAGTATCTGACTCAGTCTTATCACAGCAGTTTCAAAGTCCACAATTTCAAACTTCAGCCTATTCAGTTCAGGACAAGCTACTGCTGTTAAAATGAGAATTGAGTCTCTTACATATTCACAGGACACCAGAGACCAAGGTCTCAAACAAAATTACATACAATTACACCACAGTTAAACCACAACTTGCAAGCATTACAATGACATTCTTTGCTGTATGGCTATCTCAGCTTTCTCCTATACAAGAACCACTCAGAATTATTTTCATGTACAGAAGGACATCCATATCCTTTGCCATTTGGGAGCCAGTAAATGCCCTTTGAGATATGGAGCCATTTATAACAGCACTTTACAAGGTACTGTATGAGCCTTAATATTTTGCGAACAGTGATGATGATATCATTCAGTTGCTATTTACTTACAAAAAAATTTACCCACTGCTGTATTCAATTGTATTGTTGAATTATGGAGATTGATTTTTTTCTTAAAAACTGTCCCCAGGTTACAAAAATCCAGGACCTGTGTATGCAGGGAAGACACAGTTGTATCTAATAGGATCTTCCTGGTACCAGAGCTGTGCTGTGTCCAAGGAAAGCACTTCTTTCTTGCTGTGTTGTCCTCTGACCTCTCACTTGGGTGAGGTTTTTTCATGGAAGTTTCTGATAAAGATTTTAAAATATGTCTGCATAGCAGATAATTTATAAACTGCGTATATCAGAGAGGGGTAAGAAACCAATACCTATCCTTGATGCCACAAATTCATTGATAATATAAGAAATCTTTCAAGAGGGGTTCTTCATAGATTATTTAACAGTTAACTTTTTCTCAGGGTTTTTTTTTCTTTTTTTCTCTATATTACATTGAACTATTTTCAACTGCATTAAATTCAGCTGGAGAACTAGTGAGGAAATCTCTCTCTGACTGATAAAGCATTATACCAGATGCCACATACCAGATACAGCAATAATTTGGTATTAGGGTTTGGATGAAGATATAAAAAAAGTGAAAAAGAAAAGTTGGAATCTTCTAGAAGAACATTGAGGTAGTATAAACATACAAGTTTTGTGTGGGTTGTTTTTTTTGTTTTTTTTTTTTGAGCTATTCTTTGTGGCTCATTGCACATAGTCAATAATTCCATCAGTCATATTCTGGAGCTTTTAAATTGAAAACTCAGAGGGAGGAAGTGTTAATTTTGTGCTTGGTTTATTACTCAGGCTGAACCATGCCTTTTCAAAGAAACTCTTCTGAGTTTCAGTCTAAAAAGTCTACATTCAAATGAAAAGTGATTAACAAAAATCTAAGCAGAGATTAAACACCTCTGTTAGAAGAGAGCACTGGCAGAGAGAGAGCCCAAAGACACATTATTCAGTGTTTCAATGAAAGGTCATCTTCTGGATTTAATGTATGTTCTCAGTCATTATCTGCAACAGAACTGCCCCAAAACATCTTGAAAATATCTAATAAGATGAGGTTAAGAAGGGGAAAACAGTACAAAAAAAAAAAAAAAAAATCTGTACTGTTTTTGTGGACTTTCCACATACCTAAAACACTTAAAAAAATTTTAATCACTCTGGTAGAGAAACAATTTCAGACATGATACAACAGCAAAATAAGGAAAAATAAGTAATCAGAAAAGACACATAGGTTTATCGACTTGAAAATCCACTCAGGGAGACCTTGTAACACATGAGACAAGGGAAAGAAGCTGTCAATTCTGATGCTATTTGGGTCACAGTGATTATGTGGAGTTGAGAGTTCAGCATCAAAACATGCCTTTTGAATGCTGCAGTGTCATAAACATCAAACTAATGAAAGCATTTAAGCTAGTGAGTGATGTAGGGAGCCAGCCTACAGTGCAGAAAAAAACATTAACCAGTGAACATGACCAATGAACCATATTCTTTTTTTCCCCCTGTAGCTACTTCCTTTTCTCCTACAGTCATAAAATCCCACTTCTAGTTGCTTCAGTATAAATGAGAAAAGGTTCTCAGTAACTGAAGCATCTAAATCAGAAATTACTGTCTCTACCTGGGCATGAATAGAATTCAGACTTAAGCAAAACAAAACAAAAAACCCCACAACACAATAAAACACAACACAACAACCTACTGGAAGCAAATAATTATTTTTGTTTTGCACAATTTCTTATATCTAAAAAAATTATAATACTTCTTTGAGCTCAGTCTTAGTACTTTTTGGGACTGCAATGTACTTCAGAGAGAACCATATTTCAAGCAATTAGAAGGTACTTCTGTGCTGCTACCTCTTTGTTTATTAGATGCCTACTGTTGTTCATACAGTCAGAAAGCAATGTATCTAAGCAGACAAAAAGCTAAAATTATCAGTTCAGGTAAGAATTTATTTTGAATTGTTTTTCATGGTAAAGCATGATTCCTGGTTTCTATGCTCATAGAAAGTTGGGAGAAAGTGTAAAACCTGGTGCACACAAAGTAAATGATAAAGAAAACACACCAATAAATGGTCTAAAAAATATACATTACAGTTTGGAGGATATGGCTAAATATTTATTCCTAAATTATTAAACCATTCTATCAAGCTGAAAATTTAGCCCTTACTACTTCATGTGTTTTTTCAAGGTGGCTATAAAACTGTTAGCACTAATGAAGCATAAGTAAAATAATAGATTTTGCCAGTCATTGGGAATGTACTAGACCTTGTGTTATGTAAGTTGTATCGCAGGTCATCTGTAAGCTTCATTAATCATATACAACCCATCCATTCACAAGGAAATATGATGAATTACTGTCTGTGGAAACCTAACATTAACCTCACTAATTCCATGGAAGTGCAGGATATATGGTAAGATTTTTTTTTCATTTAAACATGCCAGAAACTGTAATCTGTAATCCTGCATGACATTTTAATCCATGCAAGCAGATATTTACATCCCATGGAGCCGCACTGATTTTAGTGACTGATGCCTGCTCATGCTAATTACAATAGTTTTCCTGCTGTTGATATGATGATAAAACTGTGTATATATAAAGAAAGGAACTTTCCCCCAACTAAAATCTGGGACAACAATCAAACCACAGACATTGAAGGGAAAACACTTTAGGTTATTAAATATAAGCAATCAAACTGCTATAGAAGTCATGTTATGTAAAATGGATTAAACTCAATTTTAAAAATAATTAATCCAGACTCCAAGTAATCTTCTTTTAGGAAGCTATTCCAGAATTTTTCTTTACTCATGACTAGGGACTGCCCACTAGCCCTGCAACTGTTAATTCCTGTACTAGAAGTGTCTGATATTGTAAAACTCCCTCCTCTCTTCTAGCATTTACCCTGGATACATTTGTAGACAGCAATACTATCCCCCACATCTTACCATGAAAACTCTGTTTCTACTATAAGGTACTGTAGGTGACAAGTCATTTGCTGCTTGTCAGGAAAAACAATTGGTACTTGAAAATAATTAAGATGTTGGTGTCCTGAAACAACCACCTTGTAGTGCTGAGTTGTCTTGTCTTCCTTGTCCTTTACATCTCTCTGCTTAACTGTCCTTAACTTTTTCTACTTGTCTCTTTTCTTCTAAGTCGCTTACACTTTGATTGAAGATTTCTGTGTGTTTGTTCTGTACAATGTTTAGCAGAAAATGGTTATGCATAATCAGCCCTACAGTGATAGTTATGTTAATAATAACATACGCATTTTCATCCTCTCAACATAAGCCATAATAGTGTCAACATTTTTTTCTCATCTAATGGCACTGTGGAGTTATCACAAGCAGTAGCTGTGAGTCATTACAATTACATGCTCTCCTAACCTCTGTGCTACTTAACTCACACTTTAAAGGACATTTAATTTTCCACAGTCCCTAGATAAAAATCCATTCTCTGTATGCAATCAGAACATACTGCAAAAATTAACTGCATTCTGAAAGACAAGCACCTCCTTTTTACTTAATTAAAAATAAACGTGATTTCACTGCCATGTGAACAAACACAGTATCATTGCCAGGACTGGAAAAGAGATTTCTCTGCTTTTTTAAAATATACACATGCTCTGAGATAATTTTTCCCCCATGCAAATAAAAAGGAGCTCTGTCTCCAGACCTACACATGTAAATTTTAGCTTTATCTTATCACCATAACCATTTTTAGATTGATAGTGAAAGGTATTGCCTCTGGTGATCACTCATGTAGTAGAATGCACATTATATTGCCAATTGACATTTAACAGCATCTCATATGCATTCAGCCATTACTGGAAAATTTTTATGTAACATTTTCTAGATTTTTGCTTTAATGTACAGATATGCAGTGTACTGAACAATAATCTCCATGGCAGTTACACTCACTTGGAGAGAAAATGATAACATTTGCTTACATTTCTGGAGCAGAAGAAACTGTCTCAGCTAAGATAACAACTGAACCTACAATGCTGTCTTTTAACCTTGTCTTTAAGCTTGAGTTGTAGAGACCTAAATGAAATGGATGACACTAAAACTAGAATTCCATATACCTTTAGTGTCCATGGTAGGGAATCATAGTTGACATCTAAACTTATTTCAAGTTTAATTTTCTAGAAGTTTTTGAACATCCTTTTCATGCAAAGATACAGTACCAAAATTAAAATGAAGAGGAATCCCAGGGAAAAGAGCTTGAGAATGTATTAATTTGTAATAAACCCAATACCCTTTCTTAAGCAAACAGATCAATGTGATTAATAGATTCACCTGAGATCCAGCATGCTTGGAATCTGAGCTTACAAGATTCAAAGCACTCCAAGGGATTTAGATGCATATTGGTTATTGAAATTAAATCCCTGAGACTGCTTTGAAAACACTCAGCCTTGAATTCCTTCAGTCCACATGGGAGGCTGACTGGTTTCAATTACAAGAGGACTCAAGCACAAAGTGATGCTGGTGAAATCAGGACTGAAGACACCAAAACATCATTAACGATACTTATGAGTTAAGAGCTATTGGACCCATAGACCATATGATGAGATTGGACAATTAGAAAGTGAGAACACAGCAGGATATGTGAAGTTTGATCCTCCTTTCAATGAAAAATCTTGTCTGTAGGACCTCTGTTATATTGTATTGCCTCCATAAAGCTTTTGCTTAGGAAACATTTAGAAATACAGAAGTTTTATCTACTCAAGCATAATATCTACTCTTTTTGCTGTGAGTTGTGGTGTTGTTTTTTTTTTTCTTACTAGTTTTTATAACGTGTTACTCAGAATGTTCCACGTGTATATTAGCTTCTTTCCTGAATGTGTTGATCTGTTTAGAAATATTTCCTCATCAAAATACATCATCTATCTAGTCTCAATTTTGTTTTCTCTTAACCTAACTAAAATCTAGTATTACCATAAATTAGTGTTTGCTTTAGACTGTATACATTTACAGTTATATATGTTCTACTTGTGATAGAAACTAGAATAATTTAAAGGTTATTTAAACAAAGGCTAAGATAACTTTCAATAGAATAGACATAGTCTGTGGGTGAATAAGGAACATACATGCATAAGGCTCCTACTGCAAAGTACAAAACCACACGTGATGATAAGCTATCACTCAATCATAGTACTGCATCCTTGTAGTAAAAATATGGTTTAAAGCAATTATCTCAAGATTGTGCAAAGCCTAATGCTTCTCTGCTGCTAACAATGACATCTTTATTTAACTTCAGCCTTACATTGTTGCATGATCGTGCTACAGCTGTGTGACATAGAGAGGAACTGTAAGGTGTTCCTTATTTCAGGAAATTAATCTCAGGTGCATTTGGCTGAAGCTTGATTTGGGAGCAGGGAAGGCATATTAGGAAAGGGCCAATTTTAAGAAAGCTCTTGGGTTTCTGATGATATGCTGCATACTGGTGACAGAGAGTTACACATGTGAGTTTATTTCCCATTTACTCTGTTTTTTATTCTATTATTTGGTAATCTTTCTAATAATTCCCTTAGCAGGATAAAATTAATTACTAAAACCCACCATTTTTTCTAGATTTTTATGAGGGAATAGTAGAATAACCTTTCTGAGTAATCTTTGAGAAAAGCGGTAGAACATACAGGAAAGAGTAGCAAACCAAAACATTTTCTTGAATAAACCATTTCGTCTTTTGTCTTAGTATCATTCTGCTTCCTATTGTTTTGGCTTGATGTTACTAACTTCCTGTTATCTTATATGGACATGTTTATCCTAGATTTGATGATGAGAAATATATAGAAGTAGGAAAGGGCACTAACTGTTGTACCTACAATGTGGACTAAAGCACCAAGAGCTGTATGTCTCATGCTTGATTCACCTCTTTTATTTTTCGTAGGTTGTACATGTGGGTTTTAATATCATAACAGCAAATTAAACATTACATGTGATTCTTCACTAATAGGAAGAAGTGTGAGAGAAGTTCAAGGAAGGGAAAAAAAGTGTATGCAACGTTTTGTAATCATCCATGAAGAGTTAAGGCAACTCCTGTCTTTTTAGTTTTGGAGAGAGTATTTTTTGTTCAATTTTTCCACAATTAGCAAAATTTTGGCTCCTATAGAAACCTTTTTCAGAAATATTTGTGTTAGAGATTTGATGCAAAATCCGTATTTTGGAACTTAAAATGATGAATGTGGTGATGCTCATGTAAACCTGCTCTATATTCAAACCTTGTTGTTTTTTTTTTTCCTAAGAAGGGAACCGGGCCAGCAAAAACAAACAAGAGTTTCCTTTTACATTCACTATGGCATTTCTGAAGCATTTAAGAGTACTAATATAATGCTATGACTACTATAAAGGCTTCTGAAGAGATGTCTACAAAGATGAAGAAGGGTGATACAGAAAGCTCAGGTGTAAAGTATTTAGAACCAGCCTTTCCTTCCTCAGAACTCCTATTCAGGGACAAATTAGCATCACTGTCTTCACTCCAGGGACCTGTTGTTTAACTAGTGAAGAAAGCTTGTATTATCTCCTCCTCTTACTAGGATAGGAATCCAGTTAATACAGCTAGTGCTGTTCAAACTGATGGCTGTTCTTTGACCAGATCAAAGACAACTTTGAAGAACTTCTTGGCCAGCTGAATAACAGGGAGAAATGTGTCTGTGAAAAAGCTGATTCTGCAGTCATTGTCAGCCTTCCCCACCTCAATCAAAGCTTCCCTATTTGGGACACAGAGTGCTGCCGTGCCACCTCTTTATTGAAGGTAATTCCACCTTTTACTCCTTAAAGTACCTTAACCAAATCTTCCTGTCAGAGAATGTCTGGCCCACTCTGTCATGTTTTGTTCCCAGAACGGACAGTGGCATAATTCTCAATATAGTGATGTGTCTTACTCCAGTATGAGGGCCCAGAACCAGCTGAGCCAACAAATATTAAACAAACAGTAGCAATTTAAACTCTGAAGTCCCTAAAAAAAGTGACTGGCAGAAAAACTTTCCAAACATGTTAAGGTCTTTGGCAAAAATTAAAATGTTTCTTCTGATAATATCAGTTCCTTCTTTTGTCATCCAATATCCTGACAGTCCTGATAGCAATATGTGTTTCTAATTTTTTTATTTTCAGGATGAATTTCATTATTGATGCTGCTTCTTGCAGAACTTTATAGATCTTTTCTCTTTGGTTTTCTCTGACTCCATGACAGATCTGTTTGGGTCTTGCCACCAAGATTTCTTCCAGGAATAGAGAAAACACTGACTTAGATTCTGACAAGCTGTGGTAGAAAGGAAGGAATATTTTTATGTCCAGGTTATCTGCAGATTTTGTAGAGAATCAATTTCTAGGCTAAATACCGATCTGAATAAAAAGGTTTAGTGCTTTATTGTCCTGACTACTTTCTTCTCTATCTTCTGCTATGGCAACAGAAAGTAATACTGAATGCACCTCAATTGTGCACCCTCACTTTTCTGACATGCCTACTGCTAATCTAACACCAAATGCAAAAATCCCTGGAATAGTTTTATACTGGCAGTACTGCAAACCTCTGGTGTCCATCTTCAAATTGACTGGTTTATTTAATAATCTCTTATGATTCTCATTGCTTTTGGGAGTCTGTACTTGCTAGCCTTTGGTTAAATGAATTCTTCTATCAGTATCTCTTGAGATATAACTTCATTCTGAATAAAGAAATATTAACCATCTTTTTGACCTGTAGATGGCCTACAGCTTATCTGAATTTACTTCTTATCTTTTGTATCTCATAAATGATGCTACACTGATGAAGTTAAAATAAAACCTTCAAGGTAATAGAGTAAATGACTATTCCCCAATTATTTTTCAGAACAAAAAAATGTCCTTGAACACACTGGAACTGCTTGAGAGCACATCAGCTGCTTCTCAGTTTAGTCTTGTTTTCAATACTAAATCTGATTTCCTTCCTCTCCCCCACCCACCCATTCACATTCCTTTCTACTTCAGTTCTGGAATGTGTGGTCTATGGCCAGCTGACAACTTTTTTTTTAAAAAAAAATAAATTTGAGGATATTTAAGCAAGGCATTTTAAAGATCTATGGGTTGTGAGCAAGCAGAGCTGCTTGAACAAGCAGACAGTAGCTTGAATGTTTGCATGATTCCCACCTATATCTTAGTTATGAAACTGGCTATTGTCGGTTTCAAAGGATTTTAACAACTTCAGCTAATCTGTAGTGCTATCAATGAATGCCAGGAGATACCTGAATACCTTTCAATAACCTGATTGCTTAATTTCAGTCTTAAATAATTTTTTAATGTTTTACACCTGCATCTTTAAGTTTTATTCTTCTACTCCTTGACTAATGCAAATCGAACTAATTTATAAATAATTGGATTTTTTTCTTGGAAAGTTGCACTTTTTGTCACTGAAGATCAGAAAAGACCCCTTATACTACACCACAGAAAGAAAGTGGTGGCACCAGGCAGACACCCCTTCCAATATATATTCAGAATATAATGCAAACACTGGATCAAAATTAAGAGAACTTGCTGCTCCTTTGGAAGAACACCAGAGTTTCTTTAAAGGGGTACTCTATTAAAAACAAAAGAACAAACAAAAAACAACAACAGACATTGGATCCTCTAAAACAGTTGCTTTTAATGTAATCTGCTCTAAGATTATGATTATGATCTTTGTGTGAGTAGTGGACTTATGAAGCAACTTACCAATAAGTTAAAACAGGGTAAGTTGTCTAATGGTGTTTACCAAACTAGAGGGGGTGGGGGCAGTGGGAATCTGCCTTACCTGACCTGGCACAATACTGAAGAAGTCTCTGGATGTTAGTATGGGACACCACATGTGTCAGAGTTACAGTACATTTATGATTTGTACGTTTAAATATTCACTAATCCTGTTTTATTACAAACACACCATGGATTATAAATATCTTCTTTCATTAGACCAGCTTAGGTACTCATCAGTCATTCATTTTGGTGAGAAGGAGCAAATAAGTAAAAGGATGTGCAAAGGACAAGCTTTTTTGCTGACTTACTTCCAGACACTGAACACTCATTTTAATTCCCATTGAGACCCCTGTGAGCACTCACTTCCATTTGATTCTCTGCTTTTTATGGTGCAGACTTTTTTCTTCTGTTCTCTAAAAGAAATTTCTGGTAACCAGCAGAATACCAGGCTGCCTTGGGACATCAGACAGATAGGAATGTAACAAAGATGTTGACTGCATCTTAAATGTGCTAGGGCTGTCTGGGTTTCTCTGAGTTAGTTCCTGGGTAATCCTGTGGAGAAATTATTACAAATGGGAGCATTAGGTTTCTCCATCTTCTACAGCTTTCCTGAAGAATTTCTATACTTGACAGCAAAGCCTCTGTTATGCTGTTGCAAGTGTATGTTTGGTGTACATCTGTTGTACACAGGGCCTTTATTTTAAAAAATCATAAACCCAAATTTTATTCAAATCATGTGAAGTAAGGTAAAAACTGATTGTTTGCGTTATGCAGAGTAAAGAGAAAAAGGCTGTAGTCTTTCTGTGGACCCTATCCTCCAAATGACCACCAAAAACATAAAAAGGAGATGTAATCCTAAATAACTGCTCTTGATGGTTTTATTCTTGCTGCTGCAACTTCTTCCAGAACATTCAGGAAATATTTGCAAGTTTTAAAGTGTATACCTCCTTATTTTATTTCACTGACTTCTAAAGTGAGTGCTGGATTAATTTTAAACTCTACACTTTTTTCCATTTCTAACCAGCGCAGGGAAGTACACCTAACCCAACCTGTGAAAGCATATTGAATTCCAAATTTTCTTTGAATGGCTTAAAGAAAATTCTTAGATACACTGGATGTTTTGGTTCCTGTTGAGACAGAGTCTGAAAGTGGACCAGGAGGACAACCTGGTGCTGTTGTATGGTCTGCATTTCAGTGTGAAATGCAGAAGCACAGGGTGTCCCACCACAGCTGTGTTGCCTTTGCTGCCATGGACCTTCCCTTTCAACTGAACACTCACTCCTCAAAGACATTTCTCTGCTTTGGAGTTTATTCTGTGTCTGGCAATTGGTATATCAGCAGAATCACCACTGTATTGATCATCCAGGGAAAAAAGAAAAGTGGTTGTGGCAAAGAAAAGATGCAAAGAGGGCACACTTTCTTCTACTTTTAGAAATTACCAGATGACACCCATATCCTGTGGGAAGACATTTCAGACTCTATCGTGTTTCCTTTGCAAAGATTTTTTTAATTCATGTTTGATATTACCATGAAATATCAAAATATTTGGTAGTGAGGATGGCTCTGTGACAGAAACTGCTAGTGATGGGGATACCTAGACAAATATTTTAATTTTGGGGACAGTGTGTTTATAAGATCTTCAGTTCTTTAGGAAGAATGCCCACTGTGCATGAAGAGAAATGCATTGAAATTGTACCCTTTAAAAGTGGTAGACTTTTTTTCTACTATGAAAATAAAGACATGAAAACTGGCTTCAAAACACATTCCTAATGCTTAAACCATTCTCTGGAATATACAAGTACTTAGACTGAGGGGGGAAATGGAGAGTAGATGAGGAGATTATTAAGAAAAGTATTATTTTTTAAGGTCGACTGTTACTGTAACACAGCTTAGCTGTACAACCATCCAAAAGTTTTACCACCTATGACAATATTTGAACTTATTCGAGATCAGTATTCACTGCCAGCAGTTAGTTAATTAGGTATCCAATAATTTTAAATGTCAAACAGATTGGTTCTTTATCTAGAATGGACTGATAAGAAAATATTTATTTACTCCATTCAAAGCAGGTTGGATCACTTGGCTTATTTTAGAGCATACTTTACCACACTGAAAGCCTGGCCAGCAGAATCAACCCTTTGGATGAACCTGGATCCAAATACTAATGGCAGCAGCATGCCTTCAAATACCTGTTTGAAACATGAAACCCCTGCACAGAAAAGGAACTGAAGACTGCAGCAAAGCTGTAAAACTGTGACTGAGTCTCAGTCCAGGAGTTTCAGTTGATATGAGGTTATCTGACACTATTGTAGTGGTGTACTTTTCTCTAAATCTGAAAAGATAAGAAAGCTGTCATCTGTCACTTTTCTGCATAATAACTGTTTCAGGCTTTCTCTAAAGCTTTCAGATTAGGCTTCAGCTAAGAAAAAGATGTTTGTTTATTTTGTTGGCACCTGGTTTCCTAAAAATTATAATTCTGACTTTTGTTTGGGGGTGGAAGGGCAGGGCAGGGGGTTTTGTTTGTATTGTGTTGTTTTGGCTTGTGTTTTGGTGGAGAGGATTTGTTTGTGTTTGTGAGTGTTTGGGGGTTTTTGTTAGGTTTTTTTTTAATTAGTTTTCTTTTTTTCCTGTTTTTAATTTGAAAACCAGAAATTCACACAGGTTGTGGTAAGTCTTGTTTTCCTACTGTGTGTGAGCTGAGTCCACCTACACTAATGTCACTCCAAAAGGTTCCACATAATGAAATGGTTTCTGAAAACTATCTGACACCACGTGTATGGCCTGTGCTGAAAAGCAAGCAAGTGGGGGATCCTTCTAATAAGCCTCAATATAGATGCACACCTCTAGAAAAAGATAGATAGGAGATTTCTATCCTAGAAAGATAGAATGGAAGAAAACATTGAATACTACTACTATTGTTTTACTTAAAGTGGAGTAAAAGGATTAGATCAGTTTGGCAGCCATGCCAAGGATTTGCTGTGTGTTGTGGTAACAATTTAAAAAATTTGGTCTGTAAAATATTAAAATTGGGATTAATCAGGATTAACACACATTGGGGGGTGGAGAATGTGAAGGTGACAAGGAGACTTAATAATACATACTTCAGTGCTGTGATTCACATGAAAAAAATACCTCATGGACTCTTGTGTCAATAAATATATTATTATCAATACAATATAGATACCCCCTTTACAAGAAGAGCATTTAAAACAAGTTTACATCCCTTGGGTTATTTTGGGTTTGTTTTTAATTTACTCGTCCCCTGATCCTCTTGCTTATTTCCTCTGGCAATAGCTACTCCTAGCCTAGAAATGAGCTCTGCACACAGAGGAACTCTGCTGTTAACCATGATTTCAGAAGTGTAAATCTATGACAGTAAATACCCTAAAGTCAAAACAGGCTAGATGTGAAGCTTTTTTTCTCATGGCAGTTTGAAAAAAATATATACAAACTAGAGGAATATTTTTTTGTAAATATTCTTTTTTGCTTTTCCTGTTTCCTAGTGACACAGTTGGAAGCAGGAAACTCTTTCCGAGTTTTGAGCTGCAGTAGTCCAAAGGATATCCTTGTCTCTCTCCACCTCTATAAATAAAGAGGGAGAACTTTTACACTGCCTCTAAAAATCAGAATATGTAGCTTCTAGGTTGTTTTCAAGAAGAGTCACAGCTTTTCATAACCATTTGATTTGTTTACAACTAATAAGAATTGAAGAATTACACATATTACACACCCAAAGTTACTTTTGGACAAATATTAGATTCCCCTCCCATGACACACAAAGACTTGGCATCTAGTTATTTACTTCTACCTGCAAGAGAAGTTTAAATGTAAGATCAGATTTTAGTTAAAAAGGGATCAGATTTTAGTTAAAAAGGCAATACTTTGTTTAAAGTTGAACAATTTTAGGGCCTCTTTCTCTTTCACTTGGTAAATTTTCCAGAATACTTCATACCTTAAAGTAATCCAATATTTGTATTGATAGGATGACCTGAATTAGCATTGCCAACCTTGTTCAATAAGCCACAATAGTCTCATCTTGATGTAACTTTCAGGGTTTTTTTTGTTGTTTTTTTGTTTTTTTGGTTTTTTTTTAAAGATACTTATTTCTGGAACATCTGCTTAATTACTCAAGCTGCTTTGCTACAAGCCGACACCAAAGTTAGTGGAAATGTGTGGTTTTGAGGAGGAGCCCTATAAGCTTGTGGGTAGCTGCCTGAATATCAGATTTCCTATTCCTACAGCAAAATGTTGAAATCACAAGAATGAGAAGAGTATGTAAAACTTCAAAGATAAACTCAAGAAGTTAAATTCATTTGCCTTATCATCTGTAAGTTAAGAGTATATTTTTTTTAGTCTATAAAAAAGAGATAACTCTCCTATTGATTAATTAAAAGTAGCACAAAGTTCAATATCTGCATCTAGAAGCTAAGCAAATCCTCATAGAAATAAGGTGCCAGTTATGCAGAAATGGCAGTAATTAATCTTTATGCTTATTTTGGTAAAGACTACAATAGATTTTCCATTATGGTTAATGCATAAATCAAAGTTGAAAATCATATATTTATTCAGAATAGCTATTTATATTTTATTTCTATTTAGGACATAATTTAGGAAATTCCCAGAGTTTCTCATATGCAGGAGATCAGGCTGTCAGAGCATCAGTGGAATCCTTAATAAATGATCTGCTATTTTGTCAAGATTTATTGGGTGAAACTGGCTATGTTGAGGTCAGTGGAAATACTGTCACCACTTTAAACTATACCAAAATGTTGAAATCTTTTATTTTTCTGGGGTATCTAAATACCCAGTAGTAGTAATTCTGTATTATGAATCAGGATTGTGAATTATTATTTTTGAAATTATGGTACTGTCAGAGGATGAAAGCAGGGTTTTACTTCTCTGCAAAAAGAGAAGCAGGAGGCTGCATTAACTGTGCTATGGCCATGGTTCACCAGTTGCACCTGATCCAGAACATCCAGTCACTGAGTTTGAGACAAAAGTGTGAACTGCAGGATCAGCAGATGAAGGTGTGTGATTTTTGCAGCTTCTCTGAAAATTCACTTTCTCTGTTACCTTAAGATAGCAGCCATTTCCAATCACAGTGGTACTGAGAGTAACATACGCTGGAAATTTCTGCACTCCAGTTTTCCATCACTCTTCCTGTTGAGAAGTGATTGTACCTTTCCAGCCAGCAGAGAGGTGGCTGAGTCCTTCCATACTGTGCAACTGCTGTCTCTGTAGGGAATAAGGCTCATGCTGGTACTTTGGCATTGTTTTAGCTGCTGTATGACCACCTGCTGAGACAAGATGGAGAAACAAATCTCTGAGTCACGGATCCCTCTTTTAGGCCACAGACTTTGACTTTCCTACCTGCAAAGAAGACTGATTTCACTTTTGTCATCAAGATCTAGCTAAAGACAGAGAAGAAAGGATCAGAAATTCCACTTGCAGCCTCTTGTATGAAGGGATCTAACACGGAGAGCAGAAAAGGAGCAAAGAAATATATATTGAGAGAGAATTTGTGTTCACAGACAGACCAGTAATCATCCAAACAAACTAAAACTGGGCTATGAAACATATAATTGCTTTGTTTTTAACTACTCCCTGCCTGTTTCCTACCTGTTTCCCAGACATTTCGAGAGGAATGCAAAAACTTTCATCTACCCCTCCTTTGAACATCCTCCCTGCCCTGGACAGACACATATACTCACTGACCCCTAATGTTCACTAAGGACTGAGAATATTTTTACCTTCTTTTCATCTGGGAAGAAAAAGACTGATCTTTCCACAGCCAAATGCATGTTAGTAGCCTGTTTTCATCAGGACTGTGCTGCTTCAGAAGCAGACAGGCTGACCCCAAAGTAAGATCATAGAATCACAGAATAATTTGGAACCTAAAAGGAAGGAACCTTAAAGATCATCTAAATCCAACCCTCAGCATGGGCATGGACACCTCCCACTTGACGAGGTTGCTCAAAGCCCCATCCAACATGGCCTTGAACCCTTCCAGGGGTTGGGCATCCACAGCTTCTCTGGGCAACCTGCTACAGTGTCTCAGCACCATCACTGTAATTTATTCCTAGTCTAACCTAAGTTTGTGTTTTAACTTTTGCTTGTTATTTTGTATGCATTTTGCCTAGGCCTGGAATAAGATTCTTAAACCCATTCAAGAAAAATCCCAGTGTCTTTATTTCCAAAAAGAAAAACATGAATGATGAATAGAAGGTGGAAAGGGATATGGCACAGTTGTGACATTCTCATCACTTATTCTAGCTGTTAAAGCAACCTATTCTAGATGCCAAAGGCTTTTTTCTCTGCCTGAGCAAACAAATTCCCACCTTGCACTGAACAGTCCCACTATTTGTTTAAATGTGAAATGAAGATGGATTCTCATGTAGAGGCTGTGATGCTGGGAAGAGAGGGCAAGGGTTGGTTGGGCTAAAGGCAGGAGAGCAATTCAGTCCTCATTTCTGTCCCCCCAGCTGAAAACAGATCTCCCCATTCCTAGGATCTATATTAAAGGGGGCTGGGTGATGGTAGTTTCCTTTGTTTCCGTGCTGTTTAATATAAAACTATTCTGACAATATGCATAAAACTTCCTTCTAGTTCTCTTTCTTCTTACAGCAGAAGTAGCTATGTCCCAAGCAAAACGAATGTTTCATCCTGTCAGGCTTGGGTGGAAAGGGGAGGGGAGGATAAAACATGAACACAATTAAAAATGTTTATTTATAATAGTGTCTGGCAGTAGCCAGAGTTTTAAAAACTATAAATAAGCAAAGGTCATAGTTAAGGATGAGAAACATGTGCCATACACATGTTTTTAAAAATGTAGATAAAGAAAACAGATAATTAATAGTATTTTGTAGACAGCTCGTTACAGGAGACTCATCAAATCTACCATTACAGTCTTCAAGAGTCTCAGAAAGCAGCTGCACCCCTAAGCCCCGTCAGGAATGTAAAAACTGAGGTGCCTGTGTCCTGTTCATTGTGTTACTTCACAAGGATTTAATCTCCTTTTCCACCTTTTTGTTTTGGTTTGAAGACACGACTTGCTGTGCCTGGAGAAGGCCTGTGTATAGCACAGTGGGTCAAAACTTTGGATGAGCCTCTAGCTGCTGCTTTAACAAATGTAGGGTTTAAACCTCCTCCTGTGTGGAGAGTGGGAAGCAATATTCAGTGACCATGTGGTGCTAAAGTTCCAGTGAAGAGCACAAGATCTCAGCTGCTGGTTTGAAAGAAAATAAGGACAACTTCAGGAACAACCCAGCCCATGAAACTAATGCAAACCATGGTGCATGGGCAGCTGCCCCTCTCTGTCACTGAGGATGGGCTCCAATTATTTGAGCTATTTGCGCTTGCTTTTGGCAATCTTGCTTTGGAATGCTGTTTGTAAAAGGTTTCATACTTTTCTATTAAGCTTCTTAAAGGGCCATTATGCATCCACAGAAATCCATATCCATCTGGTAAGGAATGTTTCCTGACTCAATTAACACCATATGCATACCAATTACTGCCATTCTGGAGTGTGATTCAGTATTCCAAATGTGCTTGCATATTAACAGAGGTGGTTAGGGAACACAGTGGCGAAATGGTACATTGTACAAGAAAAGCATAAAGAATAATAGCTTTTTAGTGATTCTCAGTAGCTACAAGTCTTCATTTAAAAACAAGCCCTCACCATCTTGTCTTGTGGTAAGTTTATTGTCTGATACTACTTGCTATCTGTATGACAGAGAGCTTCACAAATGAGAAACAGAAATAATCTCAGTGATTTTTGCCAATTATTTTCCTGAATATTATCCTTATTTGAGGAGTATATTTAGAGGTTTTTAATCACAGATATTTAAACTGGTGCTAATATTCTTTATGCCACCATTTGAGAGAGCTTTAGGATTCTTTTTTTAGGTGAAACAGTTTTCACTCTAGTGTTTTTGGATACTAGCATTTTTGAGTATTAAGGCAATAGCTACATTCCCAGCATCCAGTTCTAATATCATAGGATTCAAGTGCAGGTGGGGCCCTTTAAAAGCCATAATGTTTTCATGAATCATCTATGTAACGCTTGACAGCAACTAAGATTTGCAAATATGTTTTTTTTTTGTATGCCTGCAATACTACTTTAAAGTGGTTTTGTTTTGGTCGGCATCATTGGTTTTCTGTACACAATACAGTAGTTACATAGTGTTTTGGTTTAGTTTAACACTAAAGGTTTTCCTTTCTAAAAGCACCAAGACAAACAATATAAAAGGGTATAATGCTTCTTATACAGGTTGGTGACTAAAATATTATGGAGGGGATTCTTGATGTTTGTGCATGGGGAGAGCAAGGCAACTCTCCATTCCTCCAAGAATGCATAGAAAGTGTAAAAGCACACTCAAGAATTACTTTCAAATCTATTGGAAATAGGTGGAAGATGGCATCCACCTGAGAGAAGGGAAGGCTGGTTTCCACTTTCCAACCACCTTTAACTGAGGGAAAGAAAACATGAGCTCTCTGAGGGAACTTGAAATAAATACCATGCTTTAGTGACAATTTCAAGTGTCTTGAAGTGGGAAATGAAAGGAAAATAGGAATACACAGACAGAAAATAATAGATTGGACTTTCTGCTGCTAAGGCAACAGGCACAGAAATTTGTTTTGACAGAAGGAATTTAGAGAAAGATGGAAGCGTGTTAGGATATAGTTGCATTGGGGGTCTATTGATATTAACAGGACTGTTACACAGCTGCTATTGGTAATTGGATTTGTTGGCTTTTCAGATTAGGACTTCTATCAATGGACTGCCCAACTTGGCCACAAAATCTACTTAAATTTTCTACAAAATTAGTTCAAGTCATGGTATAGTTTATTTTTCAAAACTCTATCCATTTAATCTTTGTCATTTGTTTTCAATTGGCCATATAAAAACAAATAGGTTAGTTATGGGAACCACTAGCTGTACATGAAATCTTGTTCAGATAGGATTACACATAACTGAGTGACAAGGACAAAATATAACAGGCAATACAACATTTTACTATCTTAAGCATCTATTCTTTAGCGAGATTTTTTAAAATTTTTATAATTGTTTTTCAGATTAAATATGGTTATTTTTCCCTTTCCTGCTACAGTAAATACATTGGCAAGTGAAACATGGGTTAGGGTAACATGTCACTTTAATTCACTAGATGACAATTAATTCACTTCAATGACAGCAAGTAACCCAGAATTCTGCTGCATATCCTTGCCATTAAGTTTTTAAGAAGGGAAACAATAGACTAATAGCTACTTTTATTTAGCACCATTCATTTATTGTCACACAATGGTACAGTCACACAAAAAAGGCATTGATAAACCATCTTTAATTTACCAGAGGGTCAGAGAGACTGCTGATGGGCTAAAGCAACGGATACAGAGGAAAGATGAGAAAAGGCAGCAAAGGCAGGATCTTGATGCTTTCTTCAATTATCTAATGGGTAGTTGAAGTGAACTGGCAGCAAGAATATTTTTTTTCAGAGGTACACAGCAAAAGAAAAAGAGGGAACAGATAAAATTTGCAGTAAAGGGAACTATTTTCAGAGCTAAGGAAAAAAATTCTATGTTGAACAGGTGACCAAACTGGAGCAGCACGCAGAGGCTGTGAAAATCTCATCAGAATAGTGAATCAAAATGTCACTGGACAAGCCCTGAGCAACCAAATGTACTTTTGAAGCTGACAATGTTTTAGCTGGGGACTTGGACCAAGTGATGTCCAGAGCTCCCTTTTGACATTATTCTGGCATTCTCTGTTTGTTCTTCGAACCAAAACTCCGTCAGTAACTACTGTGAAGTGTATTTAAAGTCCATTAAAAAGTTGCACAAATAGGTGTTGCTCTTGCTATTTGTGTCTATGACAATTGCCATTTTCCTCACCTTCGAATACCCACTTACCATGTTTTGTCTCTGCAATGGAGAGAGTATCTAAACTGCCACCTCTAAAAGTACACATTTAGGGTATTAAGAGATCTTCACTGTTCAGAAAAGTGTGGAAAATACTCCTTTGACCTTCTTTATGCAGGGAGAAATTACAGAGAGAAAAAAGCATTTTTGTATGATAGGAAAATAAAGCTTGAAATAGCTCTCTACTTGAACAATGCTCAGTTTTCAGGGTGCTAGGTTTTTCTGTGTTTTTCTCTCCTTTTTTCTCTGATAAAGGGCATGATGTAAATTCACTCAATTCTCATAAATTCTCATGTGTCTTAGGAATGAACAACACTGAGAAGCACTGGCATGTTTACAACAACACCCAAAAATATGTTCTCTGAGTGCATCTTAACATGTGTGAGAACAAGAAGGTGGCTCTCCCCAAAGACCTGCATTCCTGCCTGTGTCGGTGGGACAGAAGGCAGTGGCTGTCCATTCTCTACTTTCTGCTCTGCTTTCCACAGGACAGCATTTCAATCTTCAGTGGAGTTTTGCAGTATGAGTCTTACCTTGTACTTCATAAGGTACAAAGTTAAAAAAAAAGCTGCTTCTCCTTTAGCTGTCTAGTCAAAAAGTGTTGTTCTTCTGCTACTGTGCAAGCAAATGAAGGGATGAAGGCTAGAACATTAACAAATACGTGCCACTAATAGTATTTCTGACCAATATCAATCTGTTCTCTGAGGGAGCTGTGCAGGAGCGAGAAAGAAAATGCGTGCAACCAATATGGTTGATAAACGAACTTCCGGTTTATTGCGCAGCAACATTTGCTTATATAGTGCTTCCATGACCACACCCCTGCCACCAACATGCACTTTTATTGGACACCCAGTGTGTTTACCTGTAGCACAGTGAATCCCTGGTGCAGGTAGCACCGGAGTATGGGCCGATCTAATTGGCCTCCCAAACATGGGGTTGGGCATAGCAAAGGGGTCGCACCTCCCATCTCTTCGAGAATATTCGGGAATACTCTCCAACATTCTCCAAACCCCTCTAACATTCCACAACAACTCTGTAACTGCTGGAGTTGCATTTAGTGGCCATCAGAAATTTGCATTGATGTATACTCCCATACAGGCATGATTCTTTTTTAGGGGCGGGAAGTTTTTATTATTTGAGAACAACTCTGAAATATTAATTGGAATAAAACTTGGCTCAGCATTGAGAAACAGCTAACCCTCTAGTTTTTCCTCCAAATCTTATTTCTTTCCTTCTTGATAGTTTTGTGATAATTATTCTGCTCCCCACTGATAACTTATGGTTCTTTGTGTATAACTTCAAAGCTACATTCTTAGTGTTTAACAATTTTGCACTTGCAAAACTCTACAGAAGAAATAAAGCCATGTATTTTTTATTATAGGTCTCTAACTTGAAGAACCTCCTTAGTTCAATATAAATTTCAATGCAGCTTCTTCAGAAACCTATCAATATGAAAGAAGTGGTCTAAACCACTTTTGACATCAGATACATTGTGTATCATATTTAGAGTTATAAATACAGTATTGTAAGTGGATTGAAAATGATGCAATGTTATTTTTGTTTTTTTAAAATTATAATTCCCTATCATAAAACCAATACAGAGATGTTTCTGATAGTGCTGATGCAGACTAGCAAAAATGAAAACCCCGTTTTGTCACTTCTTTCTAACAGAGCATTGCTCCCTGGTACATAATTCCCTGCTCTGATTGCTCCAGTCTCAAATGACTCAGTTTCCACAATTCCTTAAGAGATTGCTCAGCCAGTGAAATAAGTTCAGAACTGTTCTGCTGAGCATCTGTTTTGCACTCAGTTTTATCTGTACTTCTAGGGACTAGTAACAATTCTGAACAATTTTGGTTTTATTGGTTTATTATCTTTGGTTTTGAGATGGCCAATGCCATACATGAGCTCTTTATGGAACAGGACTATCCTGCCTCTAATAGTACTGTATTAACTCACTAAATGTGAAGCTAAAAATTATTGTGTCCTTTCCATGTAAATGTTGTACTATGTGCTTTAATCCATTCTGGTTTTTCCTTCTGTTGCCTTTCAAAGTATGTCTTTTCATAGAATTCCAACTGTCCCAGTAGAAACCTGCTCTGGATTAGGGTTTTTTGGGTTTTTTTATTTCCCTCCTAGTTATTTTACTTATTCTTTTTTTAGGCCAAATCTCTTCAAGGCTTCTTTTTAATTGTTTCATTTCAATGGCTTACAGACATAACATGGTGCTAGGCTGATGTGACAAGTAGCATGAGATAGAGTCATGATGGGATAATGGTGTTTGGATACTGAGGCACTGGAGGAAATGGGGTGAGTCATTCATTGTTTCACTACTGTCAATAAAGGGTCAATGTTCAAGGAATTAGAAGGCTGATAGAGTGCCAACTTCTGGATAAGAAATAAAACAAAAGCCCCGATGGTTTGTGGTTATTAAAGTTTCCATGGCTCTCTTCCAATACAAACATACAATTTTGAAATCCTGACAAAATTCAAATTGACTTATTTACATTCTGCCTCCCCATATTTCCTATTATTGTATAACACATTCTCATTACTTAATGGCTGCGTAATGTCCTGTGATGTTAAACAGGTGCTGCTGCTGTTTTGTCCCTGGGAACATGATCTAAATGTAAATATGTAGTTTAAAATGAATCACCTGGATCTCTAACCACTGATTCCTTTTTATATTGTTCATCATCTAATGGCTAATACCATTTCAGGATTATCTTCCTGAATTGATTAATTTCCCTGTCAAATACTCTCTAGGGCTATGCTTAGACAGGCTAACTAAAAATCCTGGAGACTTTTGATGCACAGAAATAAAAATAAAAAGGAAATAGCCACAAATAGTATTTTGTTTACTTCCCAGGTCTAAGAAAATTGACCTTTCACTTCTGTTTTAATCAACAAAAGAAAGACTTTAACTGTAAAAAATTAGTAAAATTAGAAAATATTTCATTATACAAGTTAATCTCTGGTCTGGCCTCTGTCTGCCAGGAAGTTCACCTGAGCAGGACGTGGCATGCCAGGACTTCTTAAGTGCTTCTTAAGTTCTCCCAGCTGAGTTTGTAAACAGAAGGAGACAAGTGCATATGACATTCTGATTGATGACCAAACCGAGACAGAAAACTGTTAGGAGACATACCCTGAAGTGTGTTCCTTTTAATATACTTTGCAATAACCTTGGGCTAGATTTAAAAAGATTTAAGAGAAATTGAAGGGTCCAAGGTCAACTATAAATTTCTATTTAACAGCACAGACACCTACAATATAAAGTCATAATTCTTTTTGCACTCACCAAAACACACTGAAGGAGCTTACACCCAATCACATGCTATCTGCTGTGCACTGTAGGCACACATTTTGTGTAAAACAGATAATTTTAGAACCCAAACATTGTTCAGTGTTGGCTACTTTTTAATTTGCAGTGCCATGATTTTTTCTCCTCTCATTTTACAATGGAATTTGGGATTGTATCACCAGATTTGGGATTGTATCACACAGGAAATTCAGTTTGCATGTTGTGAGCAGTTTGAAATTATACCTTCCAAAGTCTGGGAAAAAGATTAGCTACTGCCAACACTGAGTGTTCTGCTGTCCTGGCTGGTGACAACTGAAGCAGGAGTACCAACTTTTATAGGTGCTGAGGTCCTTTTTTCAATTTGGCGTGTTAGACTGTGAGATCTCAGGGCAAGAACCATCACCTGTGCTTTTACATCATAAAAATTTGACCTCTTTCACATTTGAAGATGCTAGTGAAGGAGGAGGGAGATGACTGAAATTTTCTTCCTTTTTTTTTTTTCTTCCATTACTACAAATATAGGATCAGATGGATAGGGAACTAGTAAGGAAACTCTCCTTATTTTACACCTCTAATGCTAGGAATCGCAACTACTTTTCTACCTTTACTGTAGGATTTGATAGATGGTTTCAGTGTGACTGTAGACCTTCTTGTTCCTTAAGAACACAATATTAATCAAAAACTTTCAGGATCAGTGAGTTAGAAAAAATGTTAAATCTCTGCTGGCATGTGTTTAGGGCTCGGTTTGACTAAATAATTCCATTCCTTCTCAGCAAGGTTAATACTGAATGAAATCCATGCTATGTCTCAATAAATGCTCTACTCGTGCTTTCAAAACCAGTATGGATGAGACAGAACTTTTCAAAACTAAAAAGCACTTGCAAATTTAAATGGTATGTAGTGTTTCTTTATGATAAAGAACAGTAAGCAACCATTGCAATGTTGAGTGGTCTCATGTAACACAGTACATTTTACTGTCTGCCTGTAAGCCTTAAACAACTCCACTTTTAAAAGTAAAAGATCAAAGTATTTATGATTCTTTAAAACAAGAGCTGTACAGAAAAAGATTGGTCCTAAGAAAATTCCTATTAGCCTGGAATTTCACCAGGGCACTAATCCTTCTACCATTTATTAATAAACTTAGTGTCTAAAGGCCCCAGTTAGGTATTAGAAAGCAGCAACAAGAGGCATTGTAAATGTGCAATACAACTCTTCCCTAAGGGACTATACTAAAATATTGTTTTTAAAAAACTGATTTCTTAAGATAGCTTTGGGGTCATGGAAGGCTGTTAATAACTTTGGCCTAGATCTTGCAATGAAAATGTGTGTTGTGAGTCTCAATCCAGTATGAGAAGATAAAGAATTTGAACTTTTTGTAAGAGCTCGTTAAAAATATATGTGACTATTACAAACTGAAATTTTTGTCCACTTCCAGCAAAGAAAACCAGGGTAGCTCGCAGCTGATGCTGAAAATGTGCCCTAAGGACTACTAATCATAACACATAATACACTATTGAGAACAGTTCAAAGCCTAAAGTTCCACAAATAACACAGAAACACACCTAGAAACTAAAGACATCCGCTTGTTGTTGACCTGGATGATGAAGCTGTCTTTGACTGCAGTTCAAACTTTAGGTTTAGGTCATGCCCACCGCATTATTTGAGGAATCTGATGTCAGCTAATGCACAGACCCACCCTGATGTCAGTGGCTGGCCGGTCAGCACAGAGCTGGCTGGTGGACTGTGCTGTTTCTTGGTCTACACTGACCTTTACTCATGGCCTCCAACTCCTTTCCCATCAGCATAAGTGCGAAATGCACTTTGCACACGCTTTTTTCTAGAGCTGCAGGAACAATGGGTGTTTTCGAAACTGGATTCCCAACTCGCATAATTTTTCCAGCTTCTTATTCCTAAGAATAAGAAGCCTGGGCTGGTCGCACCCGCTTTGCACTGCCGTTCGTTCTTGGCGCATCTCTCTCTCCCCTCTTCCCCCACGTTCTCCTCCCGGATTACCGGACACCCAACGCGGGCTAAAAGCACCGCGGTGCGGCGCAGGTAGCGGCCGCCCAGGGAACTCCCCGCAGCTGCGGGGCGCGGGGGGGGGCCCGCGGCCGGTGGGTGGCGGCAAGGAGGGGGCCGGCTGCTCGCCGCGGGGTCCGCCCAGCGCCGCCGCTGCACGGGTTGCGGCAGGAAAGGAGCGGCGGCTCCTCCTCGAAGGAGGAAGGGGGGGGAATCGGGTCCCTCCGAGCGCCGCCGGCCGCAGCGAGAGGCGAGGCGGGGCGGGGTGGGGTGGGCGCAGGAGGCGTGGAGGGGGGGCGCGGAGGGGTGCGGAGGGGCGCGTGCCATGCGCGGCGCGGTAGCCGGCGGGTCGGTCGCTGGCTCAGCATGCGCGGGCTGTGCCGCCCTCTCTGCCTGGTGGCCGCCGTGCTGGGGCTGTGCGGGGGCAGCAGGAACTGCCCCGACCTCATCGTGGACCGCTGCCTCTGCGCCGCCGAGCGCGGCAAGGGGCCCGGTCGCCCGGCCCTTCGCATCAAAGTGGTCTGCACCGGCGGCGACTTGGTGGAAACTTTGCAGCCCGCCGTGCTGCCCGACCGCACCGTGTCCCTGTGAGTACGGCCCGCGGGGCAGCGCGCACCTGACGGCGGCCGCCCCGAGATATCCCCGCTGAAGCGCTGGCGGGGGGTGTCCCAAAAGAGGCTGGAAGGGCGGGAAGGCGCAGCCCTGGGTGCGGGGGGACCCCTCGGCGCGGCCGTGCCCGCCACCACCCTGACCGCTGCTGCAGGAGCGGGAGAACCGCTCCGCAAGCATGATAAGCATGGCCCGGCTTTTAAAAAGTATATGGGACTTAGTGGTGGGTTTTTGTTGTTGTTGTTTGTTTGTTTGGGGCTTGTTTGTTTTAAGTTTGGAAGTTCTTGTCGGCGTTTGGGTCGAGCTGGGGAAGCTGGGCTTGCTCTGGTGTAAATTGCATCCTTCTGGGCATGGCGGTTTGGAAAATGTCAGTGACAGCAGAACTGATGGAGCTTGGTGGTGTGCACCTTTCCGCCGCCGGCATGGTGAGCTCAAGCTGTCCCGGGCAATAAATGAATGAGATCAGTAGTAGTGAACTGGTGTTCTGTGTAATTAACAGAACTTCTCTTCTCCACTCCAAATAAAGTTTGGAATTTGATGTCTCTCTTTTTTTTTTTTTTTTTTTTTTTTTTTTATCAAGAGTTTGAGTTCAAGCATTTAAAATGACACAATCTCCAATATTGTTCTGAGTTCCCTGATAATTGAAAGTGACTCATGGCTTCCCCCCCCCACGTGTCTTGGAAATAAGCTATTATGTTTTGTTGCCTGTTGCACATAGCTAAACTTGAATAAATGGCATGTATTGTAAGCAAACTAGTGGAACTTCTTGTATCAAGTGTAGGTGAAAGTGATGATTCCTGTAATGGACCCAAGCAGTAATAGCTGTGTGACATTTACCCTTTAGATAGTGTACTTATCAACAGATCTTCTACTGTTGAATATAGTTCTGCTGACAATTCCTGCTGTGAACATCTCCACTGTTCACTGCATCTTCTTTGAGTCAACAATTTTAGAAGACAACTGGTAAAGATGGTAATTTATAACATCTGGGCATCTTACGCTTGTAAATGTACAGATGTGCTGCATACGCTTCAGTTTTAGCTACAACTGTTGAGTGAAATTTGCTTGTTAATATACAAGATAAAATAACTAAATTTTCTGCTAAATTTTAATAGAAGTAGAATATTCTATGTTTAGAAGTATTACATCAACAGAAGTTTTCAACTAGGTGATAAAAGCTACTTTTGTAATTTATATAACTGGCTATATAGTTACAGTTTGTACTCCCCAAAAGTATAAAATGTTATCACCTTGGACAGGCAGAAACTATTTTTTTCCATTGGTTAAAGATCTGCAGAAACTCTCACACTCAGTGTGTCTGTAAAGTTTTTCTTCTTAAGCACTGATTCAGTTTTATTTGTATTTTCCTTTTTAAGAAACACTTCTTTTAATCAGGTAAGCACCAGTAGATGAATCCAGCTGACCCAAAGATCAACAGAAGTAATGTAATGGAAAAAAAATTGAATTGGAAACAGAAGTGAGGAAAGATGAATGGGGAGGTGGTGTGTTTGAAGTTATAGGTGGGAGGATTTGCTCAGTTATACAGATGATTTAAGGCACCAGTAGCAAACTTGACACTCTCACCATAAACATGTGTGTTTCAGGTAACACTTGCTCATGCTAATTAGAAGGATTCTGTATTAGTTTTTTTTAAACCTACAAATAGCCATTGATCTGAGAGCTGATTAGCTGTCTTTAGTTGATATAAAGCATATAAACTATTGTGTTTTGTTGTATTTTAGATGGACAAAGTACCTTGCATCACCTCAAAGTTATCAAGTTATCCTCATAGTCAGTCTTCTTTTTTTTTTTTTGTTTTTGTGTGTGTGTGTTTCTCAATAAGTAAATTTAAGGTTAAATCTTGAAGGTAAAGAGGGAAAATTTTAAAATATGTGTTTGGGACACAGTAATTTTCAGTAGCTGGAGAATACAGATGACAATTTGTTTGAATGTGTCAGAGACATTCCATGAGAAACTGGTTTTGATGAATTAAATTACACTTGGGAGATGTGGCCAGCTGCAGAAAATAATGACAGAAAGCTCAAACACTTGTGCTCTTAGATTTGTTTTTGTAGCTGCATGGACGACAAGCAAAAGAGAACATTCTAGTGAATGCTGCCTGCTTCTATTCATTTTTATGGGCCCACGGAGAGAAAGAGAGCTATAGCATATGAAACATAGCCTTTTGGTTTACTTTAATAATTAAGAAATATAGAGGTGAATAAAAGAAGGAATATGCAGATGCAGTAACACTGTAGTGAAACAGTGCAACAAACAAGTTTGGGGGGTTTGGGCAGATTACTTAATCTTATCATATATATAGTTATTAGATAAGGATGCTGCTTCTCTAATGCTGTATCCTTTTGGAAGGAAAGACTGAAGCCAGACTCTTTTAACTGTTCCATAGTGGTGACAGATGAATTACCTCTGTTGTAACCTTTACCTTTCATTTACATACTAGATAATGCTGCTAGTTTAAGAAGTTGGGTTAATGTTTTTGCGGTTTTTTTTTGTTTGTTTGGTTGGTTTTTTTGACCTGAAAGTATCAGTACTGAAAATACTTCTGACAGTTGCTCACAGTGACTACACGCTTTTGTGAAGTCACTGAAGAAATGCTTATTTTTGACTGGTTCAGACCACCTCTTTCCTGCTTATGAGGTAGGGAAGGTTGCATAATTTCTTTGAAATCATACAAACACTGAATGGTCCCAATAATAAACAATAACACTAGAAATAAAAGTAAGTTGATAAAGCAACTATTCCACCCCTTTGATTTTATGCTAAAACAAAACAAAAAAACTAAAAACTTTTCCTGGACTCTGTTTGCCTGTCTTTATTTACTGCTTCAGAAGTGATATTCAATGCTTTATGTTGACTAAAGAAAAAAAAACTTAGCTGTAGGTTCATAAAGTATTTGCATGTGTCTTCTTCAAAGGAATTCTAGCCCTTATTGATTTGCACAGTATTTTTGTGCCCTGTATATTGGGGTAGGGGTATAGGAGGGGAATTACTCTTCTGTTGTTTTCCATGAAGAATAAAGCTATTGGATCACTAATAAATGAGATCTGCTTGCTCCACTTTGCTTTTGGTAGGCATAGAAGTGTAGAACCAATAAGGATGAGTTGTATCCCTTCAGCATGATACAGTTTTATCAGTTTAGACTTAATGGCTGAATACTTGGGAATTCTTATCTTGAATCAATATTTGACAATATATTTTTTTTAGTAATGTGGTTGGGTTCTTAAAGTGTAACTCAAGAGAAAAAGGTTTGCAGTTTTCTTTCTCTTCTGTGCTAATGGAAGGTTTAGTTTTTAAACTTTTGTCTGATTTGCTGAAATATAGGTTATGTGGAGTACAATGGTGAAAATCATGGTGCTGCATTTTACAATTTGGAATTCCTACAATTTGAAATTTAAGGAATCTGCAGATAAGATTCCCTTCTGAGTTATTCCATGTAGAGAGGACAGGGTCTTGGTAGGTTATTTACTGTATGGGCTTTTTTTATTTGTTTTTTTTTCTGTCAGGGGGCATTAAAAAGTTTGTTTATAGCCTTAGAAGTTCTCAGTTCAATACATGTCTTTATCACTGCGCAGGAATACTTAGGAAGTGACAAACGCCATCATTTTCTGATAGTAGAATCATTATTTTTTCTTCCTCCCTCGATGCCAACATATTATAATGAAAATCGTTCCTTTTACAAATTTTACCCACAGATGCACCTATGGAAACTGAAATTTTAACTGTCGTTATAGAAATTAAGACTATTTAAGGTAGTGCATGGCTCATAGCAAGTCTATATCATAAAAGACTCTTCATGTTTATTTATTTTTTTTATCCATGCCTTTCTTCTCACTGAATTGGAGGTTGTCTCAAATTCCTCAGATTCTCAGTTTCTGAGTGAGGCTACATGACTCCAGTGGTAATCAATTGCTGTAACACCTACATAGGGATTTTTGTCTTCAAAGTACTTTACAAACATTACATAGTCTTCTGAAAGCAGCAGACTGCTTTTCTCTGCCCCAAAATTACTTTTAAATCACATTCATTTATGTCATGTCTACTAGTATTTATTCAAAGTTACTGTATTACTATGTATCAATTTTTGTATTTTGCATCCCTCTATTCAATTTAGAAAATATCAATATTGTTTATTTATTATAAGCATCTTGTTCTAAAAATAGATCATAAAAATATTCTTTATGTTCCAAAGAGCTTAGAGTTCAAGTTAGCCAAAGCAAACAAAGCAAGAACTGAGGAAAGGATGAATAAAAAAATATTATTCAGTCATTTTATTTCCCTATCTTAAAGGTCACACCTTTTTCTTTATTGGTGTGGGATCTTGCATAGTGTTGCTAATTTGAAAATAACAGCGTTATTGAAGAAGGTGTCTAGCTCTCATTACAGAGGTTTTTCGCAAACATTTTTGCCTTGTTTAGCTTCCTGTGTTCACTGAAAGTGGCAGAAAAAACAGAATAAAAAACAGGTTTCCTGTTCCATTATTTATGTGTATATACATATTTATACATGCTTTCTCCAAAAGCCTTAAGAAAAGAATATTTGGAAGACATAAGGCTTGGAAGGTCTAGGACAGATGTTAAGGGAGAGCAAAATAAAGAGAAGAGAAAAACACTAAAGATGATAAGTCTTTAGGTATTAGTCTAATCTTCCTTGATATTTCATGGTATGTATTCAGCTAGAGTGTCTAGGAAATACCACAGCAGAAAGTACTTTATTTTTCTTTGTATTATTTAGAAAAAGAGAATGTTTACACTTGAATTCTGTTCTACTTGTCAATACCAGGAAGTGCTGTGATCACTTCCAAATTATGGCTTTATTTTGATTAAACCAATGCATTGGCATTAGTGGAAATTTTAACATTAGAGGAGGATGAAAAAAAAATCTGTTCAGACAAATAGGACTGTCTTTGCCAATGATGTCCAAAATACAATAAAGGCTACTTTAATAGTTAACAGATGCACTTTTTAAAGTTATACAAATCATAGTGAAGTGTCTTCTTCTTTAATCCTTTCTAATCTGTTAATGTCATAAGGTGGAACAATACCAAGTATCCTTGTGGTGATTTTAAGTTCTCAATGTAAGTTTCTTTGAGTAAAGAAGTTTATGCAAGAGTGATGTGATGAGAATTTTTAGAAACAGATTAAGTTATTTAACAGTATTGAACAGGTCATTAATTTGGTAATTTCATATAGAAGCCGAGTCCTTTTTTATGCATACAGGGAAATATGTTGCATTCTGATCTTACGCTTATTTTCATTTATTTTGTGATGCATGGGGGGATGGAATTTTATCATGTCATGTAGATCTGATACCTATTGAGCAGTCCTAAATGAAGTAGGGATTCTATGGTATGGTATAATTTATCGGTTGTTTAGCTACTGCCCTTATTTGTCTTTAGCAGGAAGAGATTTTGTTTGTATTAGTGTCTCCTTTTTTGTTGTTTCTTTTCTTGGTGGTTTTTATTGGAGTTTTTTTGGTGTTTGTTTTCTTTGTTTTTTGGTTTTGGTAGGTTGGCCTAACATTCATAAAACCTATTTAAAGTATCTGAAGTTTATGTATAAGAGAAATCTATTTCTGAAGAATAGGTATTCTCATCCATTGCAGCAAGGTAGTGGGCAGGGAGAAGGTGTTTTACATTTGTGTAAATTCCCTTTATTGGAAGCTGCACAAAGTGCTTCCCAATGGGACCAAAGTACTGTCAGCCTGTAAAATAGGCTGTTCTTTAAAGATTTGGAAATGTATCTCTTCTTCTTTTTTTTTTTTTTTTTTCTTTTTTCTTTTTTTAGAAGACATACTGAAATGTTTTCTCAAAGTAATTTTTCTTTCCTTGTCTCCTAAACATACAGAATTGTAAGTTTGGAGATGAGGTGAAGAGGGGAAATGATGGAGTGGTGGGGTGAGACGTGAAGAAGGGAAAGGATTTTATTATAATGGGTCTGAATAAACAGAAGGAAAAGGTCTGAAGAATGTTATTAAAATGAAACTTTAAAATCTTAATACTATATACGTTTTCCATTTTCTGCATCTTCAGAGCTTGAAAATTACAAATTTTACTAAATTGTGTGATGCTGTACAGCAACAGGGTTGTGTTAATCCCCGTGACTCTGGGAGCACATTTACTCCTTTGCCATTTCCACAGACCCAGAAACTTTCTGTGCAGAAATAACCAGTGTAACTGGTTTTTTGTGCAGAGTTGCTCTGTATTTGGGACCCTCTGTCATCACAAGTTTTGCAGCTGTTAGATCAAACCATGTTCCAGATGCCTGCTTTCCTTAGTACTGTTTTTTATCTTGTGATTATAACACAGAGCTGCAAGTTAAAGGCCAGAAATTTTTACCAAGGGAGAGATTATGCTCTGACAGCCAGTAGGAAAGATGCATTCATCTATGCAGAGCTTCTGCACTTTGTGCACATCTAAAAGACAAAGATTTGTGCCAGCTTAGTTTTCAATATGTAATAATATTTGTGCATTTTTTTAAGAATCACTATGTTACTTGGCTTAGATTTTTGAAGAAAAATTGCCTATTGATCTCTGAACTTTCTCCTTTTTCATCTTCTTGATAGAATATCCAAACCCTCAAAGCATACAAAACATGTAAATGTTTGGTATGTGCTTCTCTAATCAACTATGATTAACTTTGATCAATCAGAAGTTTTCTGTCTAGTTCTAGACATATAATTTGGCTAAAAGCTCTGTATTATTTATATTATTAATTTTTTTTTAATCTACTTTGGTGGTTGCATAATACAGGGAACACAAAGTTCATGCTTGGTTCTTGTTTTTGTGGCAACATGCCACTCTTCACCCTTCTCTTAAAATCAGTTCCAAATGTGTTTTCATGCCTGGGACTGATTTCGGAGCACTCTGAAAGTGTGGGTAGTTGTACAAAACTTTTGCTTTTTGCAGCTTCTACTGTAGACTTGCAGATGTGTTGACAGTTTCTCTTCTGTCTTTAGTTGGATATAATCTTATCTGAACAACAATACGTCAAACATATAAACTGTTCTGCCAATAAAGTTAGCACGCATATGGGTATTATGCTCACAGACCCATAAATCTTTGCAAAAACCTGAGGTTTGTTCCTAGGTTTTATAGAATTTAGGTTTCCTGATAGCTCTGCATAGGTTAGCAAATTCTTTTAAACTTATATTTTAAGTTTTTCTTTGGTGAGTGTCTGTCTTCTGGATATTCACCAAAACTCATGAAGGTATACGGGCACTGGCATGCGTTTTTAGCATATGTATGTATGTATAATATTGTATGTATAATACAGGATGAAGTTCAATGGATTTTCTATATTATGAAGCTATCATTATGGTTTTCAAGTAACCTGATGAGTCAAGGCCTCCAAATTATGAACATTTATGATTCTCCCTGTTTATTGAAGGATTGCTGTGATTTCTTCTAATACCAATGGAGATAATGTCTGCAAAAAATTGTTCTTTTTTTGTTATGGGATAGACAATCCCAGCGAGTCCATATTTTATAGATGAAAGCTTAAATTGGGAGGGTAAAAGTATATTAAAGTAACTTTAAAGGGTAAAAGTAACTTGAGAAATGGCCAAACTACACAATAGAATGGAAAATAAGGTTAAAACTATGAGTAGATAAATTAGGCCTGGAAAAATTTAGAGAAAAGCATAGATTTAGTGAAAGAATTGAATACTTAACATTGTTATATATTATTAATACCCCAGAAACAGTTATTTTGATAGCTGCATCCCAGATTGCTGTGCATGGTATCAATTTCTTTGAGAGCAGAGGGGTAGAAGAATAGCATAACAGATTTATAAGCAGCCATTGTTAATAAAAGTTTTATAAAAATTTCAGAGGAAATACACTGAAATGTTAGGAAAGGTTTCTATAATGGAATGTGCTAATAATCTGGCACAGCAGGAAACTTCATGGCATTTAAGACAGAAGGAGAAGAAAAAAAGGAGTTATTATCAATTTTGAGGAATATGGCTTACCAGCACTCATGAGGGACTGAATTTTTACACGTTAATGTATGTCCAGTCAGTGGAGCTTTGCACGCAAAGAAAAAAGCTTAATTCTCTTTGTCTTCCATAGGCCATCCTCTTTGCACGGAACAGCTGCCATTATTCCCAGAATCTTAATTCGTAGAACCATAGAATGGTTTGGTCTGGAAAGGACCTTAAAGATCATCTTGTTCCAGTGCCCCAGAATGGGCAGGGACACTTTCCACTAGATCAGTTTGCTCAAGGCCCCATCCAGCCTGGTCTTGAGCACTTCCACGTAGGGGGCATTCACTACTTCCCTGGGAAGCCTGTTTCAGAATCTCTCCACCTTGAAGTTTTCTCTTTCCTTTTTTTATTATTCTTACTACTTTGATACTTCTCTCCATTTTTTCCTTTCTTCTGCACCTTACTTACTCATTTTGTGGGTGTTGCACACTTTTTTTACTATAGAAGCATTTCAAGAAAAAAGGAGAATAACTCCCTCTTTCCTCATCAGCTCTACTCTTCCTCATCTGACAGGTTCTATTTCCCTGTCAGCCTCTGCACTTTCACTGCTGTGTGCTTCTGCCACTGCTTCTAGCTCATGGTCTCCACCATGTCTTCTTTAGTCTTACATGCTTTTTCATTCCTGACTTCTTTTGTAAAACCGTCGCTCACATCTTCCATCACCGTTGATCCTTGACTCATTTTATCCTTCTCTTCTGAACTTAGTGAAAGGAACTGAAAGGAGTAAGGATATGGGTCCTTAGAGAGATCTGAATTAAGTCCTGGAGTTTGTCAGTGCCTGGAACTGGGGCCAGGCATATGGAGTTTATCCTATAACATAACCTAAGAACATGAAAAACTTGAATATCTAGCTTTGCTTCCTTACGGAGTGTATCATTAAACTGCAGCCAGTGAAATAAAGAAGTCTGAATGTGGGTGTGCCAAAGAAAATTTTTAATTGATTTACCAAATGTATTGCTGATATATGGATCATTGTGATAGAATGAATAGTCACAACTGTCAGAATTATTTTCTCAGTACTGTGTATTGTTTAGAAGGAAAGAGGAAAAGCTTAATTTCTACTTTCTTCTGCACCTTTGTGACAATATCACAAAATTGCAAAGATGATGAACAGGAAATCTTAATGTGTGCTGTTACTTTCATTGTAGCTCTTGAGCCAGAAAATGAAAATTTTCAATATGTAGGAAAATCCAGGCTTAAGGAACTGTATTCCTTTCTCCTGTGATAAAGCGATCATTATTCACATTTCAAGTTTATCATATAGCTCTTTCTTAAATTAGATCAAGTTAATGAGCTGTGGTCAGCTGTGGCTGTAGCAGTTGACAGTTCCATGCTATTTTGCAAAAGCCCCAATTTTCCATCAATACTGCATATACAATACAGGAAAGGAAGCACAGTCAAAATGCAAAAAAAAAAAAAAAAAAAAAAAAAAAAAAAAGTATGCTTCCTAGCAGGAAGCCATCTCTAAGGCTGGCTTTTTTCAGTGGTCATCCTTTTCCCTTCTTCTCCCCTCTCTTTTTATCCTCTCCCTCTCCTTTCACAACATTGCTGGTAGGGTCAAATTAATTTCTTAGGAACTGAGGACGAGTTTTTTGAGAAAGTCACTAAGTATACCTCCTGCAGAGCAGAGGGAGGGCAATATTTGAGATACAAACATCAGAGAATGTGACATTAATTTATATATTACTATGATTTAATATGTGTATTAAATGGATTCCAATGAAGACTTTCATTGGATTCCAAAATGGATTCCAATGGATTCCAAAGAATGACTTTTAAATAAAGGCTTACCTGGCATATTTATATACTTGCCAGGCCTTATGCTAGCAGAGATTCTAGCACTGTCTTCCAAAGAAGGAAGTGATGAGTTTTGCAGAAAAAGGGAGAAGTATTTTTTCAAACACTTTTCTTTGTTTTCCCCCTTAGTTCTACAATGAGAAGATGAATAATGAAATTCCTAGCGCTTAAAAT
The DNA here is from genome assembly GCF_036169615.1 of Heliangelus exortis. NCBI lineage: Eukaryota > Metazoa > Chordata > Aves > Apodiformes > Trochilidae > Heliangelus > Heliangelus exortis. Next base: position 7,913,211 of record NC_092428.1, read on the forward strand.
ATTGGAAAACCCTCATCACATTAATGGTCATTTATTATACTATTCATAATTCTCTCTGCTTTCTGCACAATTATAAATAATAATGTAAAGACTCAACAATATAGATTGATGAAGCTATATATATAAGAGCTTAGTAAATATAATGCATTCTAATCTTCTGAATTTAGAACAAATGAAGTTACTACTTTAAAGTACTTCATACTTATTGATTATGATTATGGATTTGTTCCTAGTAAACTATTATTCCTGAAACAATTCTCATTAATTTGTGCCTGTATTCAAGAATTAATCCATTCATGAATTGGTCCATAAAATGATCTTCATAACAATTTTGCACCATTAAGCAGTGATTTGCTGACTAGGACATTTTTTTGAGTAAGCAATATAGCAATATTGGTAATTGGACAAAATTACTTTAAATGAAAATACTCTCCGCATTTTTTCATGTATTGCTATTAAGACTAACGGAGTTGATTGTTTGGAGCTTCCTGTGGTTAAAAGGCATTTAAGTTTTTAATTCCTATAGGTACCTTTGAAGAACTCAGGTCAACTGTATGATATTGTTATTATGGCGGCTTCACAAATAGAATACTTAGTTACCAAGCTATTTGGTAATGAAGAGGGATTAGATGCCAAGCCCCAGTTTGGAATAGATTAGAGCTAATAATTTTTTAATGCTAGCTTTCCAGAGTACTACTTTAGCTGAGGCAGAGTAATTGTTTAAAACAAATAAAATCCCTCAAGTAATCATTTATTAAATAGCACTGTAGTCAAGTTGGGTTTTTTCTCTGAAAGTAGCTGTCAAAATGGTGGTTTTGAATTATATGTTGAGCCAGTGGTTCCATATGGTTTAGTCAGTCTCTAACTTTTCAGTTCGCTGGTGTTTTCTTTTTGAAATTGGAATAGCTAATAAAGCTTCTGAAGAAGCTTTAGGCTTAAGAACTGGGGAGGCTGGGCTTCTTGGCCATTTTTACTTTTTGCTTTGTTGGTCCGTATGAATTTTTGGTCACTAATACCAGTTTGGAATCTATGTAAATATGATAGATGAACTTTTAAAATGTTTCTGGTTACAAAGCTTTTAATTTTCTGCAGTCTGGATAGTTGATAAAAATATTTGAGTAGCTGTCCTGGATCAGACCAAACAGCCATGATATAGCCCAGTGCCCTGTCTCCAGTAGTATTAAAAAACAGGAGCCAAGGATAGAGTGGCAGTGTGATATTTCCCACAAGGATCTTCTAGTCTCCATCCCAACTGAGAGTTGTAGTTCCTATGCATTTCATTTGCCAAAATGAAGGTTTGTTCTAGCCCTTCGCAGAACCCATGCCAGCTCCTTGCCTTGGTAGCATCCTGTGGCAGTAAGTGCCAGAGCTCCACTGTGTGCTGGCAAAGAATGTCCTCCTTTTGGTTGTTTCTGAATTTCAAGTGTTCAAAACTCTTTCCAATTTGTTTCGGCCAGAGCTGACATAGATATCAAACTCAGGAAAATGGATATGTTCTGTCTTCAGTGGGGAATCCTGTCTCTAGTTTTGTCATCTTCTTAATTTTCACTTGTTTTTGTCAACACTGTCAGTAAGCTGAAAAGCAAGGAGGTGATAAAGTTTCACTAAGTGAAATTAATGTATTCTATTAATAGTATGCTTTCTTGTATGTGTGGTTAATTTTTTGAAAAGAGAAGTGATAAAACTTTTCTTATAGCCAGAGTAATTACATTCAACTCGGTCTGTGGGAAAATACATTGGTCTTTAAGGGGAGAAAAAACAAACCTCTATTCCTTGTTTTAACCTTTTAGATTAAAGAAAAATGAATAAAAGCTTCAAGTCAGCTTTCTCCTTTGTTGGGCTATTTTTCTTGTGGCATATTGATAGATTTTCATGCTTCACTCTGTATTCCTGAAAAATAAGTGCATCTTCAGTTACCTTTGTGTGCTAAATCCAGTATTTTGTGCTTTGTTTGTTGTTGGCACTATGGAAAGGAAAGAGGGAGACAGTACGACTGAGAGAAAAAAAAAAGGTTTTGGAGGTGGTAAATGGTTTTAAAAGGTACAGAATGTTGGTTGATTTATCCTTTTTTATTTATTTATTTACTTATCTGTTAAAAATAATTTTGATTGGTATTGATGTTGGCGGTGTATTTTCTCAGAAAGAGTGCAGCACATCTGTGCTGATAGCCACTTTATTTGAGTTAAGCTTCAGTTTTGTTTTCCTGTGTATTCTTTTGTTCACAGCTCCAAGCCTTTTAACTTACAAAGAATAGTTTAGTAGACTTTCTTGACTTACTGAGTACAGGTCACCACTCTATTAATTCGATTCTGGAAGAAAATGGTATTTTAAAAGTGAATAGGGAAGCTTGTTTACTGTTTTCCATAGTGAAGGACCAAGGAAGCAACAAATTATTGCAGAGTGATAGGAAATAAAAAGTTATGTGATGGCTCCAGAACTTATCACTCTGTGGTTTTTATTCATGTATCTTCTCTTGAACACTGTCAAAGACAATACAGTGAGCTAAACATGCTGACCTGCTCCTGATGACTTCTTGCTCTTCTGTATATTTATTCACGATCCATTTGGAAAAGACAAAGTTCTTGGAAGACAGAGTCATGAGGAATTATTACAGCCTGTGGCAGTTCTGTAGAATAACTGCCACAGAATAACTGGGATCACTTGGCGAGCTGGACTTGATAGGTCATCATTAGTTTTTAACATGGCCAAGAACGTTGTCATATATCCAGAAAAAGGAAAGTAGTTTGCGCTTGCATGTTCCAGAAAATAGTTCCAAAAATCTGTCACTGACAACCAATTAATTATAGTGGTGCATAATCAGTTAAACATCTCTTCCTGGTGTGATAGTACAAAAGCACACTGATAATATCATCTTGGATCCAAAAGCAGGAAATAAAAGGCAGAATTCAGGACTAAGTATTACTGTTTGTTTGCTGCTACTGAAAAAAAAAGATGACTAGAAGATGTTTATCTGTTGTATTTGAAGGATGATTTAAGAACTACAAAATACATGCTATATCCTTAAATGTCTTCTCATAAATGTTTTTGAGGTTAAGAGCTTATTTGATCATGTCCCATAGGGGTGTACAGACAAAAAATACTGTCTGATATCAAACAATTTAATTTGGAAAATAATGAAATACAGTCATTGAGAACTCAAACCAAATGCGTTCAGAATAGGAATGCCAGTGGAAATGTAAGTATGTGATTAACCTTTGGAAATCATAGGAACTGTAATGGATGCATTATTCCTTTTTAAATTAAGACTGAACATTGTAAAAGCTCAACAAGCAGTTAGTGACTTTGTGTGACATTTCCTGGGAGAGGTTATTTGGATTATGCAACATGATCACATTGGTCTCATTTGAAAAATAAAATAAACTGGTGAAAATCTGCTTCTAGAGTGTATTCACATATATGTACTCTGCCGAAACTATGATCTAAATGTTTCTGGGTACAGACTTAGAATTATAAAGAGAATCTTTGCAATGTTTTTTCCCATATGGGAGAAGATGTAGGTCTAGTATAATAGTAAAAATATGGCTAAAATGGAAGTAGAATCATGTTAGTATCAAAATAATTTTATTGCCTTTACAATAGTACACTGTGTATTTGGAAATACTCAGCACTGGACAGTTTCCAAGTGTCTTTTGGCTTGATACTGGCAAATGTATTCACCAGGTGTACTTCATCTGTGAATAGTTCTGCTTTGAATTCTGCCAAATATTCTGACTCTGATTAACTCTTGAGATGTCCAATCTAGTGATTTTAATGGTATCTGTTTATTATTTGATGCTACCCAATGACTTCAGATTCTTAAAATTTAATCCCCTCTGCTTTGCCTATTGTCGAAAAGGTTCAATAAATGTATTAGCATAAGACGGTGTGGTTCAAAAATAATCAGACTGTGTCCACATGCTTCTTTAATGAACTGTATTTCTGTGTTCCCTGTCTGTTGCTTCCAGTAGGATTTTTATTGGGTAGTGGGTGTTGGTAAAAGGGATGCTACTAAAAACCAGTATACTTCTAAGTCAGCTTTATTGCAGAGATGAAAGACATGAAGAGCTTTGTGCCTAAATGTTACCATTCTTTGATCTTCAAGTTACTCATTAAGTTTAATGTTTCAATAGCTACTGTTCTTAAGTCTTCCCCTGTACCCTGTATTTTAAATTAAAAAAAAAAAAAAAAAAAGGAAAAAATAAAAAGAAAAGAAAAAAAAAGCAATTTCTGTAATTTGGCACTGTCTCTTTCCTGTACTAGGAAGTGCAAGCATTTAGCCATATTAAAAAGGTTTCCTCTAGGTCTTTCTTAGTAATTTTTTTAATAATTTAGACAACAATGAGAGGAGTATGTTCCAATTCATAAAGACAGGCTAAATATGTCAGAGGTCTGCTCTTTTCACATCACTTTTCATCTAGCTTTACAGTTAGGTGGAGAAACTATGGCTACAGTTTGTGCGTATGAAATTGATGTGTTTTATTTAATGAAATGACAAACGTTTGAAAGAACATATCACATAAAGGATTCATTGGTAAAAATCTAAAGTAAGCTTGGATTATTTTTGTATTATTGATGGATAGTATCTTGTCTAACAGGTGTAACTCTATACATTATGTTACACTGAAATTCTAAACTCAGAGATGTAATCCAATGTATTAGGGCAAAGGACAAATCTTTGTGCTGATAATTCTTTAATCACTAATGCTTTGGAGACAGTTAAGTGAATGTTGCTTCAATTTATGAAGTAAAGATACTTGGATGGGGTCTCCCAATGCAGCTGGCTTTCAGCTTTCTGCTGTGTAAAGCATCACTACTTATCATTTGAAATTAAATTAGTATATGATACATAGCTGCTGAGAGTGAGAGGTTATGCTTAAAAAACCCAAACCAACCAACCAAACAAACAAAAAAAAAACCCAGACAAAAAAACCTAACACAAAAAACACTTAAACCCAGTAAGTTTGTTTTTGTTTTTTTTTCTCCTCTGCATAAAAACTGCATAACTCTTTCCTAGACAATGTGCAACCTATTATAAAAGTATTCAAGAGGAAAGCCATTGCCAGAATTCGGTAGCGGGCTCTTGAAATGGTTTTATGGTATCCATGCTGCAGGCATTAAAAGCAGCTGCTGTTACCTTGTTCTGTTCAGAGCTCTTCCCTTCATCTGTAGTGTCTTCAGAGTATCAGAATGGAATCTGTTGTTAGTAAAAACAATTGTTGGCCTTTTTTTACAGATAGCATTTTTGCAGAAAAAGCCTTTCCAAGACACTTTAGTTTAATGGCACCGTTAATGAGATGTATATGTGACAGTTTTATCATACAATATTTATGATCAAAGATTGTTCAGGTTATTTAATACAGGAGGTATTTATGCAGCATTGTGATGGATGATGCTCTTGTCAATATATCTTGAAAACAGCCAAGGTGAGAAAATACAAACATAATAGGAGATGGGACATGAGTAGCAAAATCTATACTCTAAGGATTTCTAATAATATAAAAAGATATTCAATAACTTAAACCAAGTTGGATTCTTTGGGGGGGTTTTTGTGGATTTTTTGGGGGTTTGTTTTTTTGTTGTTTGGGTTTTTTTGTTTTTTCTGAATGTAATGCTTCCCAGAACACAGCAGTTGTACCGTATTTTATTTAGGAATTTAAATTATGAGCCTAGTGAGAGTAATAATTGCAAGTTTTGGGACAAGCGTCAAGAACACGGAGTGCAGAACACGTTGTGTGTTCTTTCAAGGTGAATAAAATCTTGTTTTACTCTAATGAATATAGAAAGGAGAAACTAACTCATACCAGTCTGGAAATATATGAATGATCCTTTACTATAAGATGATAGCATGGTGCTCGGTTAATCTTAATTGTGTGCATGAAAGAGATGAATTCTCGTTTTCTGTAGTGAGAAATCACCTCTATCTAATAGGTCCAGTATTCAAAGTTAAAGTCCATTTAAAAAAAATAATGTTCACTTCTTTGCTATTTTAGATGGTACTCAAAATACAAATTTTAAGTTACTCAGAAGAAATGTTTTGCATAGTCTGGGACAAATATGCAATATTATATTGTTTTCTGGTTTGAGTAGTCTAGTTGACTCACTTTTAGCATTTACCAGAATCTGTAGTCTGGTCTAAAACTAATTTTATACAATTTTTTGCTGTAATTTTTGTTGCTCTGGGAGTGTAGTTGAAAATAAGTGAATATTTTGTTATATTTATGATAAAAGTTCTTTGTACTATTGAAGTTCATGTTGTATTTGATAGCTCAATCTATTATTTTTGTGCTGATGTTGAAGTTCAGAAAAAAAAAAAAAAAGGCAAACACACCTTACTGAGTCAGACTGATAGCCCCCAAGACAAATACAATGTCTCTGAGTTTTGGGGTTTTTTTTTTTTTTGTCATTTTGAGAGGACAGGAAAAAGGGAAAGTGACAGGAAGGAATGGTGATGTTGTACTTTTAGGAAAGCAGCACAATGCTAGGTATAATGCAGATTTAAATTAATATTGTCAGTGTAGTGAAATACCATCCTTCAATTAAGTAATGGATACTTGTTTAGTTACAGAGAGAGTGCAGAGAGATGATTCTGCTACACTTCCTTTCAGTCCTATTGCATTTGCACTTGTATCTACCACATTATTACCATTTTCTTTCATTATACTAATTCAAAAAAGGACCATTATGATGGATGTCTTGCAAATGTTGTAAGGGAAATGACTAAACAATTTATAATTTTCATGCATAAGAAGTCATGGATAATGTGATAAAATGGTGATAGCTTCTGATGTGCTTAATAAACAAAAACATGGCTGCATTGCTTTCCCATGTGTGACTGAATGGATGGTATGTAAGGGTCATGACAAAGGTTTGAGAGGAGTGGGGGAGGTCAGTTATGTTCTCAGTAAGTTCCTGCAAACATGGAAGCTCTGTAATGTGTAAGTATATTTAATGAGCATTTGCTGTGCTTTTGCCTGTACTTTTATGCAACATCCCCCAGAACGGGGATGGTGGTGACAAGAAGGAAGTGTTCCCCTCTCCTCATCACTATGTAAAATACTAAACCTGTTGTGATGCTTGAGGACAGGAAGATACGGTACCTTAATATACCTTAATATACCTGGAAATTGTTTGAGATAAATTTTGCTGTTTGCCTGGGATTTCTAGGTACCTGGAAGCTGGGCGGGAGAGGTGACAATGAGCAGGCACCTGAACCCCCAGGACATTTGTGCACGGATCCAACGCAGGCAGTGCAGTGGATCCCTGAAGTGGAAGAGCTGGTGCTGAGGGCAGGATGTCCATCCTAGAGATCTTTTTGCTTGGGAGTAATAAATGGTGTTGTAGAACCCCATTATACATTCTTTGAGGATGAGAGGGAGTTTGTATTTACTTTCAGACTATGCTCTCCTTCAGAAAAGCATTAGGTTCATTCCTGGAGTAGGCCTTGGAACTTGATTTCACCTGAAAGAAATCCCCTTATGTGCTCAGTGGCTGTTGTGTGGTGGAAAGGGGGACTGTAAAGAAAAGGTTGCTGGATGACCACAAGGGATGGTGCAGGTTTTGATGCAAGCCAGCACAATGAATTTATGAAAACCTATTCTCAAACAAACAGGGGGAAAAACCCATCCAAACTTCTCTGTGTAGCTCTATGAAAGCAGTAACCAAGAGAAGGTCTGGATTAAAACTTTCTCTATTTCTCTTTCTATTCTGTCTTTTGCAGTCAAAAGACCTCTGAGGTCTTTGGGGAGCAAACAACAGGGAGAAGGACTAGGCAGAGCTTCAAAGCATTGGCCAGCTCACAGCCTTGTCACACATACTTGACACACTTGAAAATTACTTGACACAGTTTTGTGTACTAGTCCAGAAATTCAGAGACTTTCTACAGTATTTCTGCACACAAAATTCCTCAGTGTTCTTCATAGGCTCACTCTTTTTTTAGTGTGTCTCTGCCTAATGCTATGACATGACTGAGCTTGTGAAAGTGAACTGATCATATATCTTGCAAGTGCTTGGGATGAAATGAGCTTGGATATTTACTAGGATCAGTTCTGAAATGTTCACTGGAAGTTTTATTGAGCATAATATGAAATAGTGGCACTGAGAGGCATTCAGAAGTGTTTTTAAAAAGCAAACCAACGAAACAGCTAGAGTTTTTTCTGTTTGCCAGTATTATGGATAAGTCATTTTGAAATTATTGAGATATTTGAGAAGAGGATGAATTAGTTTTGCCTTAAAAATCCTCTGTTTCTTGCAGTATTATGATTTCCTATTACTTCAGCTAATGACCAGGGCAGGAATTAAAAGGCTGGGTGGATACAAAGTCTGGAACAGCAAAACAAGAAAAAGGTTAATCACAGCTGTGGCAACTTTCTGACTTTTACATTTAATGGTTTCTTAGGACAGATTCATTTATATTTGCTTGGTTTACCACAATGAGTTTTTATTTTAACATCATGTTATATCCAATAGAAGATACACAGTATATTTGAACTGACATATGTAGGTTAAACGTCCTTCTGTTAAAAAAAAAAAAAAAAAAAAGGAAATTATTGCAAACAGCAGGAAATTATGTCATCAGAGTATTCAAATCTTGTACTATTGCAGATCAGAATTCAGTGGATTAGGATTGGCCTGATTTATGCTTAAGACATTGACAGGGTTTTAGGCTTGAGTTTCAAGCGTCACTGTTGCCTCTCAACCAGCCCTGCAGGACAACTTTGAAGTAGGCCTTTTGCTTTTAGAGTTGTATGTTCTAAACGGATAATCTCGAAATAAATGCATCATTTTGCAAGTTGTTGCAAGCTGCTTTTCTTGTGAAGTTTCATTATCTGGGAAGGAGAAACTGATATATTTCTCTTTCCAACAGAAATGTAATTTACAAAAAATAGTAAGAAAGTACATATAAAGAAATATTATTTCCCCCCCTCTATTCTCCTGCTCTACTGGAGTGGTGTTAGTGGAAACTTAAACACTTCTAGATTGTTTTCTAGCTGTAGCTGGCATCAGCCAGTATAAGTTTTGCCTATAGCACTGTAAGTCTAAAAGTAAAACTGCCAGCTGCAGGAGCACGTAGCAGTTGTACATTAGAGTATGTCTAACACACGTAAAGTAAAATACATGTGTATTGGTTTGCCTTTCGGAAGGTTCTTAGCCAGTTCATGTGTTTGCTGGCCAGTCATAATCTCCTGTAGAATCTGGGATCGCATCCCATTTCAGTAAGTTTTTGGGTCCTTGATCAGCTTTGAAGTCCTGAGTGTCTGAATCCAAACAGGAAAAAGGAGTATCATTCAGTGTGGCCATTTGCTAAAGTGTTGATTTGGAGGCAGAGGTTCCAGTGAAAAATAAGTGCAAGGGGAGTGACAGAGGTGTCTTCAGATGGTCACTTACATATGAAAAAAACAGGTACAATCCTCAGTGTCAATTCAGGATAAGAATGTGATGAAAGTGAACAACTATGGTGATTCAAGTGTTTCTGCATGAAAAGTCACTATAATTGTTTATTTATAAAGTATCATGAAGAAGTGCTGGATTTCATAAATAATTTGAGAAGTAGGAGGGGAGGCGAACCTACTAAAATTATCAGGGATTTTTAAGTGCTGCTTCAATTCACTAGCTCTTACTGAAAAATAAATCAGACCTTTTTTGGGATCATATGTCATAGATGCTGGATAGCTGTATTGGGCTAATATGTTTTTGAGATTGCCTCAGACAATTTATGCCTTGATAAGTTGATTGGCACAAGGTATTCAGTAGACTTTGAAGGTAATGTAGGAATATTAAGCCCTCAAATACATGTTAATTACAGTAATAACATTTTTAAAATCTGAAGACCAGGAAAAATTATTTCCCAGAAGGAAGTCAACAGTTCCAATGAATTCAACTTCAAAGAAAAATTTCAAGCTTAAGTGTAAAGAAATAAGAAAGCTCTTGTATGGTGATATATCAAAAGTATTTTGCATTTTATCATGATGTAGTGTAAGAACAAGGATTTTTACTGTCTGTGTTAGTAGATAATGAAATGAAGGATGCATTTTAAAATACTTCAGTAGCACGGCTGTTTCTTAACACACATTTAGTATTATGTATCATCTATTATTTGTGATACTTTTATTAGATGCTTATGCATTAAACCTAGAAAAGTAAACAGTAGTTCTGCTTTTTCAGGAAGTAGGGCCAAAACCCAGTAGTGTACTGGAAACAAATGAAAGTACTAATGGAGAAGCATTGCTTGCCTACTATGCACTCTTGGATTAAATAAGATAATTTTTACTCTCTTTTTTACATGCAAATTTTGAAATATAAAAGCGTTTATCTTCTTAAAAACACTAAAAATCCTCCATTTAAATAATTTTACTGAATCAATTAACTAGAAAATAACATACTTTCCAATTTTACTTCTTTGTATTGTAAGAATACTTTTGAGTTCTGAAAAAAACCCGTCACCTGACTATGAAGTCTGCATAACCCTAGTCATAGAATGACTAGGTTAGAATGAGGTTAGAAGGGACCTTAAAGATAATTTAGTTCCACCGCTGTGGTCCTGGGCAGGGACACCTCCCATAAGACTGGGTTGCTTAAGGCCCCATCCAGCCTGGCCTTGAACACTTCCAGGGAGGGGGCATCCACAACCTCCCGGGGCAACCTGTTCCAGTTTCTCACCACCCTCATAGGAAAATTTTTTCATAATGCCTAAATATCCCATCTTCAATTTTTAAACCATTGCCCCTTCTTTTCTCTTGCTACACACCCATACAAAAAGCCCTGCCTCAGCTTTCTGTAAGTCCCCCTTGTGATATTGGAAAGTCGCTATAAGGTCACATTGGAGCCTCCTCTTCTCCAGGCTGAACTACCACAGCTTCCTCAGCCTGTCTTCTTGGGGAGATCACTAACATGATCTTCATCATTTTAGTGGCTCTCCTCTGGAAATGCTCAAGGAAGTCTTTGTCCTTCTTATATTGCCTGTACTTACAGCCCTTCATTCTTCTCTTTGGCACAACTGAGACTGGAAAAGCTCAATTCTTTCAACTTCCCAGAGTGATTAGAGACATAATTCCCATTGAATGAAGAGTGAATAACATAGACGTATGAGGCTAAAGAGCAAACAGAAAAGTTGACAAGGTTATGACCACTAAACCTAAGAGGTAGATTTTAATGAATTGTAGAGGAGGTGAAGTTAAAGGTATAAAATTTAAATAAGGAACCAATACTGCATATGAAACCAGCATTATTTTCAAAAGTTTACAGCCACAGTATAGAAAATAAAATCAAGTTCAATAGTCTGAGACAAAGTTCTTTGAAATAGAAATACCTAAATGAAGCAGTAAATCTATTTACTATGAAATACATATCTAAATGCAGGGAGGTATACTGTCCAAGCAGATAATATGATGCTTTAATTGAAAATTTGGTAAGGAAAACGTACAATATGAAAATCTGGAGGAGATCAAAAGGGCTGCAAGCATACATTAATTGATGTTATGTAGTAATAAGCTTAATGAAGACAGGCTTTTAAAAATGTGGCATTTTTGTCATTCCTTTGAAGTGTGCGTTTCCTCACAGGGTCAGAAACAGGGTTGTGAAAGTACAATTAAAATAAATCTATTGGCAAGATAATTCTTATATTTTTGGCTTTTTACTACCAAAAGCAATCAGAAATGTATTTTAGTTGTTAAGAACATGCTAGAAAGCCCTCATGAATGATAATAAAACTTATCAGTTTATGTTGCTCTTTTTGTTACGATTATTTGCTCATGGTTCACATATTAAGCAACGTTCATTCCTATTTTATTTATTGGTGCAGATAAGCTGCTCTTTTAATATAATGTGTGCTCGAGACAATATATGCAGGGTAATATTTATTTTGATTTTTGGCAGATTCAAGTTGGCTGCACATTTTGTTATTTTACTTTTTCCTTCCCTCCACTTCCCTTAAGTCAGGAACCATAGTTTCCTGTAATGTGGTTTTCAGATATTCTCTAAGGAAATTGAATTTCTAGATTCAAAAGCTGCCCATCTCAAGTTCAAGAGCTCTTCTTTCTTCATGAAAACATATTTATTAAACGATATAGCTTAGGAAAATTTTAATCAGCCTTATGAAAGTTTATTCTCTTTAAACATAGTAGGAAAGCTGAAGGAGTTTAAAGATAAAGGCACATTGTTGAAATTTAGAAAACTATCTTGAAGGTTCATAACACTGTAGGGTTTAGGAATTTAAATTCCTTTTATTATAGAACCAAATCCACCCCTATATAAAATAATTCACCTAGTTTACAGACTGAACTTTCCAAAATCGTATGACCAAGAGCTTCACTTCTATTTTGATTTTATGGAATGGTTAGGAGCTCAATAGCCTTCTCTGGGGAACAGAGTAAATGTGACTGAGTTTGGAAAGTAAGCTTAGTGTATTTCTTATTTAAGTTGTGCTGCATCTTAGAACATAAGATACTGGAATTTTCACTTCTTTAAGTGATAATTCATTTGGGAGTGAATGCGACTGCTGGTGGATTGTATTTGATTTTTGAGGCTCACTCTTACTGAAACCGTGCAGCTACAAAATTAAGCAGTATAAACTAAGCAGCTAACTGTGCTTGAGTTACACAGTTACATGCCTTGGGGTAACACAGATCATAAAATCTTGTTGCAAGCTTAGAGAAATGTAAATGAAATAGTATCACATGTGCTGTATAAGCTTGTTCATACAGACAATGCCATTTAAGTCATATTGGAGCTAAATAAGATATGTTAATCTTATTCTTGCATGCCTCTTAAAGCCCACAGTAACTTTGTATATATTTTTTTTAAATTATGTAATAAATTGCTACCTAAAATGTGTAACTGCTGACTAGTCTGTGGTTAGCTGATGATTTACAGATGGGAGTACTGTGATCCAGAGTGTAGGCAAAGGAGCTTTTTATAGCTCTGGTATATCATTTCTATAAAATTACAACCATGGATGTTGTCGAAAAAATATGATCAAGTAGTTAAAGTGGGATACCTCTATTTAGGGTACTAAATTTGTTCTTCATTTGAGTATGGTATTTCTTGCTGGGACATTTATTGAAACATTAGTCTTGGGTATTTCTGGAGAGAATACTGAGACCTAAAAAGTGTGAGAAAGTGACAAAAAAGTAAAATCACTTTTAGAAGTTTGATCTGATCCAGTTATGTATTTGCCTCAGTCTCTCTTTGTGTCTTTCCCCCTGTTCTCTTCTGGCTGTTCTCTGTCAATCAAGTCCTGTCTTCTACATTTCACTCTATGTGGAGGGGTGCTGAGCCAAGAGGGGCAAGAATTCATTCTGATGATGGTTTCTAAGGGACATACCTTGATACTCTGCATTGATAAAATGTTTAATCTCTGAGAATATTCCAACTCTATACAAAAGGTTGGTTTTGGTTAGCAGTTGCCTAGAAATGTGACAAAACAGATAAACAGACCTCCTAGATTTCAGTGATACTTGCATAGCTAATTGGTGATGCTCAATATAAGTAAGAGTGGCGGACTGGAGCATTAAATCAATATAACATACGTTTGAAAGTGACAAACTCAGATACAACATAATTTTTGCAGTTCTTAAACCTCTTTTAAAATTATTTGGTTTAGTCTATAAAGCTATAAAAGCAGAAATAATATTGAAGAGAAAAAGGGTGTATTGAACAAAATAGCTAAGAGGAAAGAACAATGTACAGAGCATCTCTACCATTGTTGCTGTATGCAACACACGAGGACATATTACTACTTGTATTGCTTGCTATTTTATAATGGCTCTAGCTTTAATAAGTATATAATATAGAGATAAACTGAAGAAAAAGGAATTCTCCAGGTCTGGGATTTTGAAAAGCACTTAGCTGTTATACGCAGAGTCAGTGTTTGTGGTGAAACCTGTAAAATCTTGAAGAAACTTGGAGTGCTCAGTCCAGGTGGTGCTAACTGCATTCTGAATGGTTTTTGCATTTTGACATTCTCCAAATGAGATTGATATTTGACTATTTTATTGAGTTCAGCTCTAAGGTATTGCAGGAAGTTGATATGTATTAATTTTGCTATTATATTATTATTCCCTCCCCTTTTTTAATAATCTTACAGATGCTATAGCTCTGAGGGTCTGATTGCTGGCTACACTGCTAGCAGTAAGCCCTTAAAGTTCTAGAATCAATTTTAAAAAATGTTTTTTAAAATGTTCGCAAGAGTAACCATCTTACTTAGCAGTTTAAGCCATAACTGCAAATATTATTTCATCTACATTTAAGATAAATTTGCAGTCACACAAACCATGGTAACTGATTTATCACAGCTGCAAAAGGTTGGTGCAAGCTCAACCTTGTCCTGCAGTGAATATTTTCATGAGACTTATTGCCAAGGTATGTATACAGGGAGTTTTTGTTTTTAATATCACAGATGATTTAGTTGATCAAAGTGAGCGCAGAGTGGCAATTTATAATTGACATTCTGAGTTAACAATCTTTCTGTCAGACAGTATTAGGTGTGGATGGAAGGTCAATGAATGCCACCATAGTTTTTCTTTCCTATTGCTAGCCAAGTATCTACATAAAAGTCAATGTTAGAATTTCACCAAATGACAACTGATTTAACCCTTTCTGGGCTAATTCCAAATGCAGACATTGTAGTGAGCTGTGGCATCTGTTAAATTAAAGTACTCATCATTAGCTGGGTTCAGTTCTCATCTTAATGTACAGGAAAAGTTTTAAGTTTTCCAGCCTTATGCCCTTCAAATTTGTGTAGAATTTATCTGTAAAGAAATTTTGACAGCCAAAATCTTCCTTTCAAACCCAAGCACTTAAAGTACTTGGTAAAGATGCCATCAGTTCAGCAATCTCTTTTATTTATATCCTGCACAGAAAAGGGAGTTGAGAATACAGCACACAGCTGGCACCCTAGAGTTCTGTAGGTGTATTCTCAGGCAGTATTTGTTTGCTGCTGCCTTTGAGTTTATGATGAAATGTGTCTATCAGTAGCCATCTTTTCTTGCACTGCATTGTAAGTCTGTAGGTACACGGCATCTGTGAAGTGGAAGAGGTTTCAGGCTGTATGGCTTGACTTTGCAAAATCAGTGTTACGTGTGGTGTATTCCCGTCCTTTTAATTTGGTCTGCAGATTCTTGCCTAGCTATCCCTGAATTTCTGTCACATCATACCAGTTAATATTAGTGAACGCCCCTTCAAAATTCAATTGGCTATTGCTGAGACTGTAAAATGAATGTATGGATGTGTGCATATTTTCACATGTAGTCATTTAGTAAGAAACTCAGTCTTCAGGGTGAAGTTAACTTTGCCTAAACAAGTGCAGCTGGTGTTGTCTTAAGCTTTCCTAAGCTGACTCATGCCTCTCAGCTAATTTTTGCTTGCGATTTTTGCTCTTGTGGTAATTCTCAGGTATGTAATTCTCATTCAGCCTAATGCTCAGGTTGAAATCAGTGAAGTGGGAAGGAGAGTTGCTTGCTCAGAACTATAGCGTGAAACACTGGAAATTTGATTTTGTTGCCAACATAGCCACAAGTCTAAAACCACACAAATGAGTCTCTCTCTGGTACTTTGATTTACTGTCTGTGAAATAATAATATGTACATAAATGGGTGTAATTTTAAAGGTAAAGAATACTCAGATGTGCTTTACAAACAGAGCACAATACAGCTTCCAGTGGTAGGATCCTGAAGAGGGTCATCTGATTTTTTTTTTTTTCTTTTTTTTTTTCCTCCTTCTGCATCATTCTGGATTTTGTCTTCCATCACAAAGCCTGTGTGGAAGTTGAAGTATTTTTAGTTCCATTATTCTTTTGCTTGTGATCTAAGTGTTTTAAAAGTCTATGTTATTTTGCACTGGAAGTGGAGAGAGCTTGAAATCCTGTGTTTATTCATGTCCTGAGCTGTTATCTGGATAAATTATTCCAAATAAAAAGTTTTAGTTTCATTTGGCTAAAATCAGCGAGATAAGACTTTGCAATTAAAAATAACCTTTGACACTGAGCACTATTAATCAGAAAGTCTGCCATTTTTAATATCTGAAAATCTGTTCCCTTAAAGAAAACTAAGAACGTTGTTGGCCTAGGAAAATATTTTCCAGAGTAAGGAATGATGTATTTATATATCCTCTACTATGTATTTTGGAATAATGAAAAAGACACAAGAAGATTCTGCCTTTTGCTTTTCTGCAGCTCCTCTTTGGTCCTGGCTATACTTAGCCAGTTTAGTTTAGCAATTTAAGCACGTTCACAATAGATAACCCTTATATAATTCATGTCTGTAGATGTAAGAAATTCAAAAGCAATATTAAATTCCAGTAATCTTGTCTCTGCCGAATCCCAAAATACTGTCTGAATATCTCTGCAATGGTGTCTGAAAAGTAAAAAATTATTTAGAATTGATTAGTCTGATGATGGAATGTTTCCACATTGTGCATCTCCAGCATGTGTACCTCCAAAATGAAGTAGATTCACAGTTCGAGTCTTCACAGATGGACGTTTCAACTGTAAGATAAATAGTATAAATTTATAAAATGTATAAATAGGACACAGGAAGCCTGTTGTCTGTTTATTTAGGGTAGGAATTTAAAGCTGTAGCTGTACTGAGTATTGGATTATTCAGCAACATTTATATAGTTTTAGTTAAGCTGTGCTTCAGAGCTAGCAGCCTGAGTCACTCATTGCAATGACTCATTGGCTCTCCTGGCCAACTGGCACTCAAAATGAAGCTGCTTGATGACATTTCCGAAGTCCTTTCTCTCCTTCTGACCTTTGTCATCAGGATAGAGGTTTGGTTGAGCATGACTTGATGATCTTACAGGTCTTTTCCTGCCCAAGTGATTCTAGAACTCTATGGATGTCCTATTGGTGTGGGCTCCATCATCAGCCCCCTCACAGTTTTCCAATCCTGTATTCATGGGGTGCAGAGTCCTGCCACCACTGTTCTCCTCTGGGAGCCCTGACCTCCTTTCCTTTGCAAAGGGCTTGGCAAGCCTGAAGGTTTGCTGTAGGCTGCAGAGGAAAGGGGTGGAGAGCTTTGCAGAGTTAACTGCTTGTGCCCCCCTGTAGCAGGGAAGTAAACTACTCCCTGCTATTTCAGGAAAGTGACTGTATTTTGGGATTTCAAGGTCTGCTACAGTAAGTACTTACAGTGTTTGAGTTCAAAGGCAGGGATGGAAGCATTGCTCTCAGATTCATGCTCTCAGAAGTCAGGAATCAGGTTTTATGAACCTACATGGTATGCTAGAGTCAGCTTTTAAAAAATTATTTTAAATCCACGATAGCTGGAAAACTTGTTTTAAAGAAAGTTGACAATCAGAGTTCTTGGACATGGAGATTATAAAAAGTGTCATATCCCTCAAACTAACTAATTTCCATAATTTTCATGAAAAGAGAAGTGTTTTGCATGTGTAGAAACATTTTTAGAAATGAATGGAAAAGAAGATCAAAGCATGACACAGGAGATAATACTGCTGCAGATAGGCAACTGATGTAGAGGTATTAAGCTAGGTTTCAGGTGTATCACTCTTTGGCAGTGAGTGATTATCATGCCCTGACATGCTTTAACGTAATCTTCTATTATTCTACTTAAATATTCAAATTGATTAAACTCTAATCATATATAATTAAGACATTGAGCTATTTTAATTATTTTTCTTCCTAAGCTGTAGTGAACATAACTGATTTTTGATCAGGACCAGTTAGTTCATGAGCATTTGTGAGGGGCTTGGAATACAAAGTTTTTTACTTTATGTCAGACATTCTTTTGACTAAGATTACAACGAGTAGCCTTATTTGAAGTATATATTTGGTTTTATATTACAATTTTGGAAGTGTTTATTTTTTTTAGTGAAACTCTTGTTTTTAGTTTAACACACATTATTCAGAAAGCTTTGTAGATGAAGTCTTGTGATATCTTTTAATTATTCTGTGACATTTATTGAAGCTAATTTGTGGCATCTAATCTCTCGATCTCTTTAAGTGCTCCTCTGATATTCTATGAGAACTTTCAATCTGGAAGGTAAGTAAAGACATTTTAGAGAAAGGGACTTAACTAGCAACGAATACCAAAGTTAGCAGAGTTCAATGCAGGAAACACACCAAAAATAGATATTTAGCTGAAGTTTTAAGTAAAATAATATTTGTTCTTTCCAGTCATTGTAATACCATACTGATTGAAACAGTACTGAAATATTCAGGTTTATTGCAAATGCCATTTGTGAATTCAGAGAATTTATGCGAGACTTTTCTTTCTAGTACTGATTTTTTTTTTTATGTTTTATTTTTTATCATCAGGCCTCCACTCAGCAGCCTTTATGCAGGTGAGAAGTGAAGAAATAACCACTGCATGTGTTGCACATAGGACAGGTATAAATGAGGAAATGGCATTTTAACGGAAAAGAAATGAATGGGTATCCATACTGATTCTGGCTGTTACAAGAACCATCTGTTGTGCTCTGCACTTTCTTGTACCTTCTGATCTTTGATGGATGATGC
The DNA here is from genome assembly GCF_036169615.1 of Heliangelus exortis. NCBI lineage: Eukaryota > Metazoa > Chordata > Aves > Apodiformes > Trochilidae > Heliangelus > Heliangelus exortis. The sequence goes on from NC_092428.1 coordinate 7,931,680, forward strand.
AGCTACCATACTGGTGCACCTGCCTGTCCATTACTCCAGTAGTGGCTTGCCCAAAAAATGAATGTCTGAACTACTTTAGAAATTATTTAAGGACTTTTTTTTTTTTTTTTTTTTTTTTGTTTTGTTATTCTGTTTAACTTCAGGTCATGTTTTCCCAAAGAACAAAAGTTGTTTATCACTTATGGAGCAGTTCAGTGAGTAGCTGATTAATTGACAAGACAACCTTTGTATGAGTTCCCTCTAATTGTTTTTCTTCATTAGTACTCATAGGTTGCCCCTGCTTCTACTTTTGTGCCTCTTATTTCTTCTGTTCTTCCTGTAGACATTCTGTTCTTAAAAAAATAGGTAAGTGCAACTGGTCTCATTTAAGCAAGCTCTTTTCATGTCAAAGGTGCTATCACAATCATGATTTATTCAAGGGTCTGAAGACATTTCTGAGAAATGAATTAAACATTCTGTCATAATTATTTTAGGAAAACTTAGAAACCACTAAAAGAAATGAAGGAAAAACATTAGGATAATCAAGAGTCTTTTGACAAAGCTGTGATAGCTTCAGGACATGATCTCAGAAAGGGTTTGGAATTCCATGTGGATATTGCTGCAGAGCTTATTATTGTAAAAGCAATGCAGTCAGCTACAGTTATTGTACAGCTAAATGTTTTAAGAGTCATGTGGCTGAAATGCACGGTGAAAGATAAAGTTCAGTATTCTTAAGTATTAAACAAAAGGTGTATGAATGGACTTAACATTAACTAATGTGAAAGAAACGAAGACAAAACAAGGTAGGAAAAACTTAGTTGTGTGGTGCAAGTTGAATCAAATGTTGGGTTTCTTTCTATTATTTATACCAGAGTTTTGAACAGTTGTGCTGAAACTTTATTTAAGAGATTGCGGATATAGCTAAAATGGAAAACCATCAAATATTGAACAACACAGCCTTGGGAATACAATTTTAAGTACCTCTGCTGATAGATAGCACTTGAGGCTAAGTTAAAAAAAGACAAATCACAAGTGAGATCATCACTGACCATTTTAACTTGGAAAGTGAGAGGTGCATTTGCAGATGACTTCTCCTGTATTACATGGAGTCAGAACTGCCTTCCCAAACCCCTTATAAGAATCTTATCTTGTAGCCCATTTTTTTAAGGTAACAATGTTGCCCTTCAGCTGTGCAAAATCCTTTTACAGAGGTAAGACACCAGAACATTGCTGAGGTTCCACATTAGTGCTTTTAAGTGAGTAAACTGAGTCTTGGTACCAATTTATTATTAATTCTGTGTACTAATTTCTCACACCTTAATATATTTTCAAATTGGAAATAAAAAGCTGCCTGAAAGCTTAATTATTTCTAGAAGATGACATGAAATGTTTCTTTCTAAATGTATCTTCAGTAATAAAATACTAGCATGGGGAGTTTTGGAAATAAACTCTTTAATACGGAGAAGTTGTGCAGTAAGCAGTGGAAATTCTGTACAGATTGTTTGTAATAAATAGTATGTTGTAATAGTTTTCAGTTTTGATTTGGGTGGGCAGTATAGAACTGGGATTTATATGACATGGTTGCTGTCATGGTCTCATTTGTGACATATGCATCCTGAAAAAATGAGTTGAAAGGAAGGCACTGTTCCACAAATAAACCACATTCAACCTGTAGGGTACGAATTGGTGATTTTGCTATATAACCCTTAATAAAAATATTATTCATATATTTAAGGGGACCCACCTCAGGGAAACCAGATTGAGACTGAGGTAAAGCTCAGGGTCTGCATCTTCAGGGTCTGCATCTTCAGGCTCCTTGGTCTGATCCTTGTTGTGATAATCCTGATTTTTGCTATAACTGTCTAGTCACTGCAGTAGGTATATGATCGGAATACCTCTGTGCTGTCTGGATTGAACTTCTGGTTTGATTTTATTTGGGATTATTATTGGAATTATTATTATATTGAATTATAATTTAGTTAATTTTTTTAAAATTTGTGAACTTAGGCAAGGATTCAGAATTTATTTATGGAGTAAAGCCACCTGCGTATACCATAGGCAATGTAATTAACAGCTTTGGCTCCCCTCTGAAAGCTGCAAGGCAGATTGGGATGCTGATGATATTTTGGCTGAGCAGCTATGTAAGCCCAGGAGAATGGAAGGACATGTTGTTGTGTTGACCTTGCCATGAATCACCATGGTCAATTACTTGCAGTAACCATCTAAGGTTATCTGGTAACCATCTAAGGAATCTATATGAATTCCTTAGCTCAACTGAGATGAGTGTAAAAATTCCTGTCCTACCGGATAAATGTGCTTTTCAGCTCTGGTCTTATTGGTGCTGAGCAAACTGAAATGCTTAAAACTGAACATTGTTCGGCATTGTTCACTCAGCTGGTCTGCTCCTCCTGGTGTTGTTTGCAACTAAAAGTTGTGTAAAAGAAACAAATACAGGAATGTAATTTCCCCATAGTGTCAAGCAAGTTGAATGGCAAATCAAAAGCTAGTTCTCCTATGAACAATAACTTCACTAAATCTATCTTCATAGTACACCAGCGTTCTCAGAATTTATTTTTGCATTCTGTATCACTCATGTTTCCCACAAAAAAGGCATTTTAAGTGTATTTTTATTGAATAAAGGCTGTGCAGTGTGTAAAAGGCAAAACCACGAACAAGGCGTGCAGACCCATGCTGTCACCAATTGCCTATATATGCTTGTAGAAATGGTGTTTTATTAAAAGTTCAGACATAAGGATTTCCTTTTCATTTTAGACAGAGCTTTGAACAATTCCTCCCTTTCTCCAAAGAAAATGTTGACAGTAGAATCTTTGATCTCTGAAAACTAATGCACACAATAAATGTAATTCATGTAAATAATTCTGCTAGACTTAGTAGGACCCATCACAGAAAGTTAAACACACATAACTGTTCTCCAATAAAAACCATGCAGCCACAGGTATAGTTCTCTTAGATAAAATTATCTCTTTTTCAAAAGATGTAATGAAAATGCTATCTTATCAAGAGATCACGTTAGTTTTTTCAGATTAAATTTGAAAAAGTTATCTACACTCAAGTTCAAAATTTCTAAAAGCAAGACTTATCTACACATTTTAATGATGTTATAAATACATGCACATGTATAAAATAGTAATGACTCATCACATTTTTATATCCTCAGCACTTCAATATTCTATGATTTCAGGAAATAGCAATACATAATTTTATTCTACTCACTGTTTATATTGTCAAACCTTTTTCTACAATTATCCAGTAATAACATAAGTTTTCCAGGTGTTGACTTTATTCAGTACAATTGATTAAACTTTGAGCATTGAGTCCGGTATGATACTTCACTAGTCTATACATAAAACCTTTGCATCTCAAGGTTCTTGTTGAAAAAAATATTTTACTTAAGAGAATCATCTATTTCAGAAATTTGCTGGTACTTGAGAGCAGTCATATAGTAGAAACCTACATTCCTTTTCTGAAGTACTTCCAGTCCTATTAGTAATGCTTTGATTCCTGCTGCTTCTTGTCCTATTCAGTTAATGAGTATCACCCTGTAGTGGAGGGGGCTTGTTTCAAAAGCTAGGAACTTAACTCCTCACTGTTAAGATATAATACTAAGATTTCAACGTGAAAGTGACCTTGCTGCTTTCTTTTGTTAATGCATTAATACCACTGAACCAGTATTAGGGAGAGGATGATGTGTGTACTGATAGTGATGTTGATATTTTGTTTTACTGTTTGAATTTTCACATTGTCTACAGAGAAGTTCTGCTTACTATGATTTTAGTTACTTAAATTAGTTTGTGTGTTGATTTATGCAAGAAATCTCTGGCACTGTTCTTTGGAATGTGACCTAGCAGTCTCTCCTATCACCCTAGAGAGCTATTGATGAAAAGCTACCAGTATGAACACCAAAGCAACAAAAATAAAAATTTGCCTTATATTTTGAATTACTGAAAGTGAGACTACTGGACACTGGCTTCTCACAAAAGCAGTATTGTGTTTCCATTGCATGAGTGGTCTCTTAGTTTCTCTTATATTCCATTAAATGTATGATAGTCTGTTGGCATTTCTTTGCATTTTTGGAAGGACTTTAAATAATTTTCTACAGGGAAATTTCTTGATGCTTATAGTTTCATTGCTTCTTTTACTATCATCAGATAGTTCCAAGATCTGGAAATACCTTTTAAGTTGTTACTGTTCTAATTAGAAGGATAATTAGGACCCTGTTACGGTTTCATTGGCTTATAGCTGTTTTAAATTTATAAATCTGATATTTTTACAAGTTTTTCCTCCTTTCTGTTATTTTATGAAAATAGTTAAGTGTCACATGCCATTCATCTGGGGAGCTGTCATTTTTCTCTTTTCACTTATTCAATCAATTCTGTTATTGTTCTATGACTTCCACTTTATCTGTATTGTTCTGATAAAACCTTGAAGTCTTAGTTAGTAACTCAGCTTTAGTCTACAATTTGGAGGAAAAAAGTAGTGCGGTTACTACCCATATTTTATGACAGCTCCACATACCTGCTTGTGTGTCACAAAAAACAGGCATGCTTTTTTCATTTCTATTCCTACCACGGTTGTGCTTCAGGCTCCTTCTCAATTTGTTTTTATTCTCAAAGGATTATGGACATTGTAGGAATAAGCAATATTGTGGTTAACAAGGAGGTAAAACCTTTTAAGTTACAACTTTAAAAGCGGTTTTTCATTTCACACTATAGTATTTCATTGTAAATTATCCTAGTCTTATTCTGATACCATAAAGAAATTAAATGTTCTTCTCAGACATTTTTTCCCAGCACTGTCCAAGTATTTCATAGCTCACAGTACTTTTGTATCTAACTGTATGCCAGGTGTAATGAGAATAAAGAGCTTAAACCACATTAGCTGTTATCCAGGTGTCCATGTAGATAATTAAGTACTATTAGTACTTAATTTTTTTGTTTTAAAATCAAAGATATTCTCCTCTGCTTGAAATTAAATCAGTATGTAAGAGAAACTGCAGAACTTGAAACACAATTTCTTAACACAACTCCCACACAGAGGTAGCAGGTGTACAATCCTAATGGACTGACCTCTCTGTCTTCTGTCAAATGATCTTGGATATTCATCCAAGATATCTTTTTACTCAGGAAGCTGAAAAACACACAGAAATTAAAAGGAAGTGCACATCAGGGACAGGTACTCTTGATTTCCTGTTTGATGTCTCTTGTAGTACTTCAGTATGGTTTTATCTGGTCTCAGAGAGAGGGTCTTAGAGAAACTATTTCAGTGGGATTAATTTATTAGATTCCAGCTGTTCAGTTTATCTATCAGCATAAACATAGGACTGGGTCAGTACTGGCTTGAATCAGTTCCTGGGCTGCCCAGCAGAAAATCAGGTGGAAGTTGGCATTTTACTCTTTTTTCATGAAGTTTGGGATTTTTAAATTTTTTTTTCTCTTCTCTCTTTTTTTTTTTTTTTTTTTTTTTTTTTTTTTTTTTTTTTTCTTTTTCTCCCTTTTTTTCTTTTTTTTTCCTTTTTCCTTGTTGTTTCTGTTTATTTTCCTGTGTGGGTATTTCAGAAATATGTCTTTTCAGTAATGGATCATACTTCCTCATATGATCACTATGCATCACCACTATGGGTGGAATTCAGTACCAGCTTCCTTTCTAATTCTCAATGAACCCAAGTCCATTGACCTTGAAGGCATGGTGAAAAGATTCTTTCCCACTTCTTAAGGGGTCTCTATGTTTGTTTGCACTTTTCATAGTTTCACAGCAGCAAAAGTCATAGCATCCAGTTAAGCACACTGTGTTGAATTTGTGTTTGTTTATTTCTAATGGGATTGCCAGAAAGAAAACTAGAGAGATGGCTTGTGGCCCATTTGAACAGTTCCATATGTCTATTGCTAAAGAAAGAGGTACTGAAGATAGGGGAAGCAATGGCTTGTTGACCATCCATGCTTCTCAGTTGTTAGCATGCTCTTTGCTGTGAAATTGCATGTACAGGGGACATACTTTACAATATCACTGTAGGTCATGAGAGTGTTTGAAGGCTCCAGATGCCTGCAGAAATAGTGCTGGAGGGCCTGCTGCACAGGGCCAGGAAGGACAAACTTGGTGTACAAACTTGGTGTACAGTTAAATTCTTCTGAATATGCTCCCTGGGTTAAACTGTCCCTAGAGTGTCTTGGGAGAAGAGGCAGCTGAGACATAAGTTGTGAAAAGATCAGTGAAGTGGGCAAGCAGTTTATAATGTGGTGCTGGCTAGTGGATTGCTCCACAGGACTATTTTAAGATATATGCCATGAGGTCTAGATCAGAAAGTACCACCATTTTGACCTTGGGTTATGGATCATTATATATAGTGCAAGGGCAGTTTGCAAACTTGAACTTTAAAATAAATGCTGTCTAAGAAGGTTTTCCCATGAAACATGTATTTATTTTTTAAATTAAAACTTGAGACGGATTTTAGTTTTGGAAAATAACTTCTCTGAAGTAAAGGTTGCTTATTTGCTTATTGCTTTTATTGTCAAAGTAAAATATTTAAAATGTGAGATTCTTAGCACATAACTAGAAACTGATAATTATTTAAACCAGCTGTAAACTGCTGCTATTATAAACCAGCCATACTGCCTAGCTGCAGTATGTAGCAATATTTATTGCTGTGATTCACAAGCACATCAGAAAAAAAAAAAAAAAGAGACAAGTGAAAATGCTGTGAATAAATGTGAGAAATACTTAATCATAACAGGTGCATGGTGGTGATTTGTTTTAAAAATCCAAGTATATTTAATCTTCGATTATAAGTGACTGAGATTCTGTTACAGCTGAACATTATTATTGCGTTATAAGCTATCCAAAACCAAAGACATAAATGGCAGTTTTCTTCTTATTCACTTACTGACTGAACCTTTTCATCTCTTCGTACAAGAGAAGGATGTCTTCATGCTCTATTTTCATGAAAAAGTTCTGCAGGTGTCTTTACAAACACCTGCCTGTAAGCAGGTGACTGTGTTCCAGGGAAAAGAGATACTTAACTATTTCAGCCACACTTCATACATTTCATGTCCATTCTGTTACTTTCCTGAATATGCAATACAAAATTATGAGTGTATTTTCAGCACAGAGAGCCACAGTTTCACCAGGAATTGTTTACTTGAAAAGATTTTTCATCATCTATAGTTTAGCCTAATTTCTGAGTTAGAATATTGAACACAAAACCCAAAATTTTCCTCCCTTCATTCCTACAGTAGATGTCCTTAGAATGGAAGAATGTTGTGAGTTGCATCAAAAACTTACAAAATGATTCATTATTGTGATTCAATAATGTGATTTAAATTTTCCAGTGAAGTTATGAGGACATACTGAGAGAATTTGGGTTATTCAGTCGGGAGAGGAGAAGGCTTTGAGAAGACCTTATTGTAGCTTCCGGTATCTGATGTGGTCCTACAAGAAAGGTGGTGATGGACTTTTTAGGATGTCAGGCAGTGATAGGACTAGGGGGAATGGATTCAAACTAGAGGAGGGTAGATTTAGGTTAGATGTTAGGAAGAAATTCTTGACCATGAGGGTGGTGAGACACGAACAGCTTGTCCAGAGAGGTGGTGGAAGCCCCATCTGTGGAAGTTTTTAAGGCCAGGCTGGACTCTGAGCATCCTGATCTCGTGGGAGATGTCCCTGCCCATAGCAGGAGGTTTGGAATGAGATGATCTTAAAGATATCTTCCAACCCTGAAAATTATTAATTAATGTTAATTAATTCTTGATATTCACAGAATGAGTTTGGGGGTTGGACTAGATGATCTGTACAGGTTCCTTTCAACTGACAATTCTCTGAATCAGTGCAAACCAAATCCTTCGTGATAACAGACCATTGCAAGTTGGTGAACATCACTAGAGTTAATTAAAACCAGGTACATTCTTCCTATGTAGGAGGCCAAGCAGCTGAACGAAAGGTAGATAACTTGTATTAATTGTTAGAGAACGTATTTTGGTTTTGTCCCCCATGGACCTTGTTACAACTCTAGGATTCTCTATAGCTGTGATTCCGAACAGGAAAAGAATCATAGTTTTAACTATAATACCTGTATTTGTTTATAAAACCTGAATTTTAGTTGGCACTGTAGAGGACAGAAAGGCCTGAAGGTAACTTAGTTTTTGAAACCTGTTCTTTTTGTGAAAGTCACTGTGAAAGTCTGGTATAAAGATTTGAAAGGTTTCATTGAGAAACTCAAATTTACATAGCAAATTTCCATAATATGATTGTTTCTTACTTTCTTGGTGTCTTATATTTTTCAAGACTCATCTTATCTTTGAGGGAAAAAAAAGCAAATTACTAAATGAGATAGCAGTATTGGAGATCATGAGCTTTGTTTACTGAGTGGTATATTTATGAACTAAATGTTTTCCTTTATTTTGTGATATATTATTGGTTAGATAGGTCTCATTAATTTCAATTAATTTGTTCTATGTGGTTTAATGCTACTGGTTTCAGTCTGCTTGCTTAAGGCTGTACAGAAGGAGACCCAGAAGTAGAGAGGAGGAGACCTGTGTGCTGCTGACTTGAGTTGCATTTTCTTGGAGTTGCCAGCAAAGTTCAAACTGCCCTCTTTTTTTCTGGGCAGAATGAATAGAAAGCTGGAAAAACAAATTGGCACCAAGAATATTTTTCAAAGGCAGAGATATGTGTATTTAGGCCAGATGAGACTTCTGAACTGCATGTTTCTTTGCAAATCAGGCTTTGCAGAACTGTCCAAATATAATATTTATATCTACTGTCATTGTAATGGACCTCAAAGCTGGTGTCTCTGTAACACAAAATATACCCAAGTGACCCAATGTGAAGAAGAATTTATGAGGTTAATCTTTCCAAGCCAAGGCAATTTTAGTTTTGGAACTTCATTTTTTCTTGATAGACACAAGTTCTGTGCAGCCTCAGAAGAGAAGTTGAATGAAAGAATAAAATAATAGAACACTTTATGTATTTACATTTTCTGTTTCAGATAGCAGAATTTTGAAACAATTTTCAAATTTTGTCACTGTATGACTAAAAAGCTCATAAAATCTGAAAAATTAAGACAAATTCAAACAGTTGTGGTCTTTCAACATATCATTGCTGAAATATATTGCTAAGATGGTAGTGGAACTTTGGTAATGAAATAGCTTGTCATACAACTGATTTTTCATCTGAGTAGGATCTCACTAGGAAGACCTTGTGAGATGTGGAGTTTCTTAGTTGATGGCAATAGGCTGTGTGTGTATTGGAGTGTATTTAATTTTTGTCATAAACAGCCTTCTGTGTGCATGAGTGTTCATGACTGATCTGAAATTGCCACTTGAGTGTTATGCTGACTGTTTCTGGGAGTATCATTGCAGCACAAGTGTATTCTGTAACAACAGTGTGATAATATGCAGGTCAGATTTGAGCTGCTCCATTCTCCACATTCTCTGACACTGGGCCATCAAATTACATCACAATACTTTTACACGTGTTGATGAATTTTGGAAATAACTTGAATAACTGTCAAAATCTTACTAGCATAACAGTATTTTCACTTTCCTACATCAAAAAATATTTTCTGTTTCAGTATGGGTCAGTGTTACTTATTGTATTTTGCACCTGGGCTTGAGATAGATGTATGCTGGAACAAAGCACTTACTGTTCATATACAATAGGAAATGATAAAATAGCTTAAGATAGCCTTCCTGAACAGATTGTTTTAAAACTTTGCAAAAATAAGAAGAACTATTTACAGTGCCTCAGGTTTTCTAGTTAAGAGCATAAAGTTTATTTTGAAAGGAAGAAACTATGTCTCTTATTTTGAAACGGAGTTTGTGAACTTGACAAGTATAATTTATTGTAAATATTACATTAAAAATAATTTCTCAAGGAGTTTGAATTAATTTTTTTCAGAGAAAAGTGCTTATTCTGTGCATTGCGTAATCACTAGATATATTGAAAAAGATACTTCTTGAGCTTCTAAACCACACTGCATTGCTCTGTATCTTTCAACCATTTAATATCATTTGTTTTTACAGCCCTGCCACAGCACCCACTGCAAATTGCCTGTATTATCCTCTAATCTAGTAGAAATTTTTTAATCAGCCTTTTGCTGACTGGGAAGTAAACAAGTACCTTTGCCAGTGGTAATTTAGAATGTACCAGTGGTATGTGGGCATTTGTCAGTGTTGTAGTTTTAAAGTTGAACCCAAAATTTGTTTATGGGCGTATTTCTTGAATGTGCTTTTCTTTAATAAAGAAGAAACTATGCACTTCAGGAAATGGTAATCTTTATTTGCTGTTATGATAGGAAAATGCAAATGAAGCAGAGAATTTTGTGATTATTATTTTACGCAGCCGTCATTAACGGTAATTGCATATTTTTCATCAGTGGAATTATCATGTTCCATTAACCATGTTCTTTCCTGACTTACAGGATTCTGAGTAACAACAAGATCCTATGGTTGAAGAATGGCTCTTTCTTTGGACTGAGATCCTTGGAGAGACTGTAAGTAACTGATGAGCCTCATTTAAAAAGTCTTTATATTTTAAATATAAAACCAAACATCAGATAATAAAGTTGAGATTTTCTGAACTGTATTGCAGGGTTTCTAGGCAGTCATCAAGTTAAGAAACAGCAGAAAAATGAGTGAAGGGGAATGGACTTGGAAAACACAGGAAAGCTCAATTTGGAACTAAAATAAACATCCAGTCAAAGACTTGTACTACACTATGTACACTATCACAGTGAAGACTGGTATATGTAACAATAACACTAATATACCTGACATATAGTTTAGGTAATTTAACTCAGTGGTTTCCAATACTTCCATTTTAATTCTATTTTTAATTATATTCTAAATTTAAATATATTCTAAAGAAATTTGACAGCATTTATCACTGAAGCAGACAATGACATTGATAGAGCTACCTGACTGTATTTCTAGTCAGTATTTTGAGGGAGTAAGAAGAGCTCAGGAGCAACTGATGAGTTGGGAAGAAAACATTGAGAAGCTTCAAATGAAAAATAAGCAGTAACAGCTATACTGTAGTAACACTGCTTTCCGTATATATAGGTCACTCATTTGAGAATATTCATGTGAGCAAGTCTTAAAGGCTTCATTTTATGTCTCTAAGCAACTTCTTTGCCAGTGCATCTAAAATGAATAATTATATTGTGTCTCTTAAAACATCTCCTGCAGCTTAAGCTAGATTATTTTTATATTGCTTTGTAAGAATACCTTCATTATGTAGAACTGTTGATATGAAGTAGTTGTTACATTTTTGGATCCATGAATGTATTATATATTGTATGAATATTTCCATATAAAAAAAAACCCTATAGTAAAACCAACTTTCGTTAATATTTTACTATATATGTGTGTGTGATGTGCTTGCTCTTTATGGTTGTCTAATAAGGTGGGTAAGTATATGATACTGAGAGCTGAATATTCTAACTGCACCTTGGAGGGTTCAGGTAAAGCTAATGGTTCAGGTAAACATAGTGGAACAGTTATGTAAAGGGTGTGTAAAAGCAGGTATTTGGTATCATGGCAGTGTATGGAATGGAGCCTGGCCCAAAGGCATTGCTGTCTCTGAGCAGTGTGTGGCAAAGTAATATTAGAAACAGTTTATAATTAGAAACAGTTGTGGAAGGTCTTTTTATGCTTGAGAATATTTGACCAGCCATGATGTTAATAGGGACAAGGACTGAAGTTGTTGGGCCAGATGGTCCAGATCAATTTCAAGATCTAGACTAAAAATCTAAATCTTAGGCTCTCATCCTGATGTCAGCTGGCACAAAACTGTGTCTGACCTAGTATCCACACTACTATTTTTCCTACCCTCCACAGCAGTCAGTGCATCACAGCTGCCTGGATAAAGCCTGTCCCTCTCTGCCCTCATGTTATCTCTAGCTGGGAGGAGTCTATTGTGGGTGCTTCACTGCTGTGGCCTTCCTGGTGCTTAGTGGGGTTGATCTTGCACTTGGCATTTTCTGAAGTGCATGAAGTCTCGCTCTCTGTTTTATTACCAATGGGCTTTTTCATTAAGTTTACAGGGGCAAAGTTTACTGAGAGTGTTGTTCCTTTGTCTCCTGTGGCTGAAACTCTTTAACAGGTTCAGAAGCTATTTGGAGGAAACCAGCAAATTAAAATAAACAAACATACAGAAACAGTCCATGATTGCATAAGCACTGTTTCCTTGGGAAATTGAGATGAAAGATCACTAAGCAAGATTACACATTTTTCACAGTGGACCCAGAAGAAAATCATACCAGGCACGAATGCTTCAACAGTGACTGTTTCACAGAATCTTTGTTACATTTTCCCAACATTCTTGGAAAAGTTTTTAGACAAAATAATATGGAAGTATTTGTAAGAGTTTAGCATTGAATTTATTTTTTGTTTTATTTTTTTTTATTTGAATGGATCAGTCTTACTTGACCAGGTCTCACTTGAATTATGAATAATTTTGTGAAGTATGTATGAGGACATACTCAGAAAATGAAGAGCTTTACAAATACAGAGAGAGGGGAAGGGAGAAAGCTGTGAATATACATCAGGCAGCAGACACATCAGAAAGAGGAAGGAAAATATTTATCCATATAGCAATTATTTATCACCTGAAATTAGAATAGATTTATGTGAAATAAATATTTTTAAGGCTCATAGTAGAGCATGGAGAAAGTCAATTTTTACCAAGAAAATTAGTGGTAAGCTGGTAAATTGGGCTGTATTTTTCATACCTTAATAAACAAAGATGCTTAGCCTTCTGATATTTTTCATTGTTCAGGAATGTGATTCTCAGGTATGGAAAGATATTTTCATCTGTGCTTGCACTAACCCAGTAAAACATGGATTAGGACCAGATTCCCTACTCATCCTGGGGCTCCTTCTGCATGTGCCACTGCCAAACTTGCTTTGTGGCAGTAACATCTGAGGTTCTCTGTGATTTTCCTTCCTTTGGGGCCTGATCCTCTGTCATTGTAGTAATTTTAGTCACATAATTCACTAACACCAATGTCATGATTATTCTGATACAGCCAGAAGATAGAGATGTCCATTTAAATGACTATGTTCTTTAAATATCTAACTTCATATATCTGTCATTGAAGTTTGTAACATTTAAATGAATTACTGCTAAATATTTAAACTCATGTAAAAAAAAAAGTAGTTTTTCCATAAAATCTATTTAGTTCCTTAAAATCCAATTTCTATAAAATAATTTTAATATGATATAATTTTAATGGCAGGGATTAGTGAGATTGGTATAAGTCTGATATCAAACTGATAGGAGATGCAAAAATAATTCTTGTAGCTCTAGAATATCTTCAGTTCCTCACTTTGAAGACCTTTTTTTTAGCATCAAATGTGGATTCCTCATTAACATTTAAAACATCTGAATTACATTTTGTAAATGATGCAAAAATACAAATTTATTACAAATGAAATGTAATGTTCTAATGAGAAGGAGTTCCCCTATCATCTTACTTAGCTAACATTATTTTATTCATAGTGGATAAATTTCCAGCTGACTTTAAGTTGAACAATTTCATTGCTTGACAGCATTTATTTATTTACAAATCTATTTTGTCATCATCTGATCCTGAAATATGCTGTTTTAGGCATTGCATGCAATTAAATATGGAGGTTTTTTAGGTATTCCATCTTCTACTTAAAGGTAATTAATATGTCTTAATCATAAAGGTTTTTTGTGTAAATAGGGAATTTCACACATGTTGTAAACAAAGCATAACAGCCAGGTAATATAATACTTACATATTAATGTTAAAAGAATCTTTTGAAAGAAGAAAATCTTTGGAAAAAAGAGACTTTTATTTAAGACTAATGGTTAGAAATCAGGGACCCTCTTCTTTCAAATTTGGCCATAATTTTTTATTCAATTTTTATCACATTACTTGATCTTTCTCTAGCTCTCTCTGTTTTTCATCTGTGAAATAGTTTTGCTTACCTGGTATCTCCTAATCCAGTAATACCTGGGGATCTCAATGCATCCAGAGAGCAAAACCATTGAAAGAAAGTGTATGTTGATGTTTATTACCAATTATACATTTCTACTTTATATAGATAGAGTAATTCTAGCCTGTGAAGCAGGCTTAGTGGGCACAAATACATGAGCTCAGACAAATGATACTGATGCTCACTTGCTGTATTTTGTGCAGCTCTGCATGTCACAAAAATTCAGTTCTTAGATAAGTAGCAAACGTAAACCTTGCCCTTTTGTAAGCAGTGAAGAGGCAGGTTCTATAGCAGAAAATTGTCCTGTATCAAAAATATTTTAGCTTTGACTACAAGAGCTGAAGCAACTGTTAGTAAATCTCATGGTGCAAATCCAAGCACGTTTATGCTAAATTGCACATGGTGTGTCTGGTTCTCACACAGGGATGGAGAGGACTCTCAAACCTGTCATCTTTGATGACAAGGATTTTTTAGTGACAAGGCTGAGGCAGTGCTTGAACTCTCTGTACTTGAGAGGATGGTGAGAAGTGCTAGCAGGGCTGAAGGGGACATGTCTGAGGTCATCCTCATGTTGTCTTCTTGATAGATTTTTCAGATTCAGGTTTAGTCTAGGCATAAATTTGGTCTGTTCTTCCAGTAATGTAGCACTATGTAATCAAGCATCACAGGGAAAATACAAATAAGATGGATCCACATATAGAACAGTTTTATTAGCATACTGTCATTAAAAGTAGATGGAATCTTGCTAGGAAATAGGTCTACTTAAAAAAACTTTTTTGTTTGTTTTAATGGATGGAAATCAGCTGTAGCTGATCAACTGCAAATATTTTGTTTTCTGTGAAATTAGAAATATGCCAAGCAAGCATTAATGTAATGAACCAAATCCTGACTCAGCACTAGGAATTTGCAGGACTGATACTCCCCTTCTCTTAGTTCTATCATTGCAATATGTGTATTTTCTGGGTTCATTGTTCTATGTATAAGATGAGAGAGATCCACATGTGCCCTGACTACTGTAGCTTGGCAAAAATACGTGCCTGGTGACTTAAGTGGCAACAGCAGACCTGAAGGATCATTTGAAAACATCATGGAAAAAAAAAAAAACTGGACTTGGAAAACTCACTGTGGATCCTCATGTAGAAATAAAGGAGTGCAGGGTGAAATGTGTTTCCAAATAAATCTTGTTTGGTTGCAGACAGTATTTTAATGAATCACACAGAGGAAGATAAATAATTTGCAGCTGTTGCATAGAAACTGTGAGAAACCCAAGGAAGGAGAAATAGAGGCAGGAGCACTGTCACAAGCCAAACTCAATTAGAAAAATTACCCTTTCATTTTAATTCTGTGATCCTTCATGGATCTCTTGATTGCATCCCATGTCTACACAATAAGTTACTCATTTAATAATGCAAAAGCTGAATATGTACTTTTTTTTTTTTATGCCTCCCCCCCAAAAAACCCAACCCCAAACTGAGCTAGCAACAAACTTCCCCAGACTCTAAATATTCCACAGCCTATTGTATCCTCATGTGTATTATCAAAGACAGACTTAGCATTATATCAGGAATTATAAAACTCCTTTTCTTCTTAATATGACTGTCAGAAATAGCAGAACTGGAAATTAAAAAGAAAATTACATTACTCTCTCTAATACGAATATGTACTGTAAGTCTTACAAGCATGAAGTAACTATCAAAGCCCTTGTAATGCAGTCTGACAGGAAGAGAATGTATTTTTTTTTCTAGTTATTTGTTATTTACCAGCACAAAGTCACAATACATACTATTAGAATCGCATACTTCATATTTTAGAGGATAAGACAACAGGAAAATACCCTGCATGTCTACTTGTGTAGAGCTGCTACACTGTAATGTGTTATAGAAAATTTAAAAAGTAGCAGAAATTCGAAAATCTGAGGATATTTCCTTTTGGAAAGTTCTGTTTAAAAATATCAGTAATCAGCTCTGAAAAGCAGGTTAGTGAAATCAGTCCCATAGTTTTAGTGCAAGAGTCCAGAACTGAGTTTGGTTTCCATCTTTTCTTTCTACCTTAATCCTGTTTTTTGACTTGTTCTCTTTTCTGGTTCTTGTGGTACTTTTTTCCCTCTGATAGAAACAGCATGGGCTACCAGGCCGTGTCTTTGCTCCTAGTTCCATGCTTCATAATAAGACATAAGACTTGCCAGCAGTGCATTCCCTCGCAGGCGTTTCTCATTGGCGTGACAGGCATTTATACCATTCCGAATGTGCTGCTGAGATTACATTCCTCCAGTTCTGGTGTGAAGCTGTGTTTTCAGCTTGGGCATGAAGTTGCTAACTGCTGGTATGTATGTGGTATAGTAATGATACTTAAGATGTCAGTGGTTTGCCAGGTTGCATTGCTATACTTTTGAGTGTAAGTATTTGCATTTTTTTCCCCTGACAAAACAGATTTCTCTTGGAAATGCTAGCATGGCAAAATATAAATGTTTTGTGGTGACACTGTAATTTCAGGAAAATCTTTATCTTAGATATCAGTATTTCATTTCAGCTCTTTGTATTCACATAATAGAGAGTCTTTTTGAAATGATAAAGTGGAACTGTACCCCTTAGGACTGATGCAAGCTGTACGTCTTTTTTATAAAGAAATGACAAACGAGTAGGAGAAGTAGGAAAAACAGAAATATAATTTAAGGGCAGCCTGGATGAAGTGACAGAGCAGCTCACTGGGAGGCGAGCTGATATAATTTGTGTTAGTTGGTCAGTAACTGAGCTAATCTTGTGAAGTGAGCTGTGAGGCAAGTTGATAGCAAAGTCTTTGTGTTCAGTATTTTGTGATTTTGATCCCTAATATATATAGGCTATTGAAGGAATAACCTTTTCAAATGAACAACAGCAACAAAATATTTCTTGTATTCATGTGCAGTGTAATCTTTAGCATGATTATTGTTAAGAAGACTGATGTTTGTCTCATCTGGTAGTGTCCATACACAAAATATAAGAGACCAAGTTCTGAATAGACACGCAGAATTGTGGTAGTAAAAGTAAGTAACTCTTACTCAAAAGTCAGTATCAGAAAAAAAAATGCAAACTATGTCCTGTCCTTCCAAGAGAGTTTTCTGAAACCCAGTGGTATCTTTTTTTATGTCTCTATCTCTTCACTTGAAATCAATTGACTGACATTTCTCATTTCCTTTCCTATGAAAAAAAAAAAAAAATTAAATGTAAGTTTTAACCTTGACAGGTTGAAGAGGTAGGCTCATGCAAATTGCATGAAGTTCATCAAGGCCAAGTGCAAGGTTCTGCACCTGGGTCAAGACAATCCCATGCACAAATATGGGTTGGAAGGACAAAGGATTGAGGGCAGCCCTGAGAAGAAGGACTTAGGGGTGATGGTAGACCAGAATCTCAACATGAACTATCAATGTGTGCTTGCAGCCCAGAATGTCAACCATGTCCTGGGCTGCACCAAAAGAGGCATAGACAGCTGATTGAGGAGGGTAGGGCTTTTTGCATGGGTGTTTAGTGGGAGAATGAGGGGGAATGGTTTAAAACTTGAAGAGGAGAAATTTAGGTTAGACATGAGGAGGAAATTCTTTACTGTGAGAGTGATAAGGCTCTGGAACAGGTTGCCTCGAGAAGTTGTGGCTGCTCACTTCCTGGAAGAGTTCAAGGCCAGGTTGGATGGCCTTGAATGACACAAGCTGATATAGTGGGAGGTGTCCCTGTCCATGCAGGGGTGTTGAAACTAGATGATATTTAAGGTCCCTTCCAACCCAAACTATCCTAAGTTAGTCTCTTCCAAAAGTTCATGTCTGTAGACTGTTCTGTGAGGTCTCTGATGAAAACATGCTAATTTCTCATTCATATCATGCTGGTCTGTTACTCCTCTAAGAGTTTGCAATGACCCTGGGAGTTTGTTGCCCTCAAATTTCTGGGCATGGCCACAGAAAGCATAGCTTTTTCTCAGACACTTGTACTTCACCAGTAATCTCAGAGAGGAGAGAAAAAAAAAAAGAAAAAAGAAAAAGAGAATTGAAAAGAAATAGAACGAAGGGCTATATTTTATGCCAGTTTAGTGTAAAGAAAAAAAATCCCCAAAATGATCTGTCTGAAGTAGTAAGGAAAGCTGATGTAATATAACAGCTGTGGGCAGTTTTTCTCCCCACTTCTTAATATAGACAGAATTTATTAGTTGGGTGTCGTATAGCGCTGCGTGTGTCAAGTAGGTACAAAATGGTTGTTCTCACGAGAAAATTGCATGCAGACTTAGCACATGATAAGCTGTCTTGTGTTAACACAAATTGCCTCATTCTTGAAATGGAAAGTGATTGGGAGAGCTATAGTGGATGTTTGTATAGTCTGAGCTATGCATATATTCTGTGAAAAAAGAATTACAAAATTCCTCTATGCTCTACTTTAGAAAGTGTTTTGCTGAGGAGAATACAGAGAGCAATGTCGTGCTGCAATGAAAATGTATATTTTTATTTGCTTGTGAACTAGAAAGAATAAAATAAAATTGTTCTGTGTCATGACAGTGAGCTTCATCTTCTAGGAATAAGGAGTTTGAGTTAAAAATAAGCCACTTGAGTTAGCATAATGCAAGAAACTTGTAAAAGAATAAAATGTTTTTATCATGCCTCTAGAGCCCAAAAATGGCTTGAATCTCTTAGAAAAAATGTGAAAGATGCTAAATTAGGAAAAAGTATTTTATTGGTAGGTACTTGAAAAAAACAAGTATATTAAAAAGCATGCCCTATCAGCCAGAACTGTAACACTTTTGTTATGATGCTGTAATTAAGGCCTAACGAAAGCAACCTCTACAGCTAATGTACGTTCCTCAGACAAATGGTGCATTTTTTATTTTCACTACTCATTCTCTCAATTTTTTTAATGTCTAATGCTCATGTTTGTTTCTTAATGCAAAGTAAGTTAATACTTTTTAAAAGACCTTGAAGACACGCTTTTCAGCTGAAATGGGAATTTGAAGTACATTGTGTTCAGAACAAAACAGTGTTCTCTGTACTGTGTCCGCAGCTAAGATGAGAATTTGATAGTTTTTTTCCCCTCTGTACCCCATTAATTGCTTTTAAGTATTTCTGACAATTGCAAGTGCCTCACAAGGGACAATTCTCCCATTTGAATGAAGTGTGAGTACTATGTTAAGCTTTCCTACTGTACAGTTATGTGAACTCTACAAAAATATTTAGGAATGTAGGACCAGAATGGGTTGCAGCCAGGCTGAGTTTCCAGGGATAAAAAGAAAATTTGTTCAACTTTCACTCTCATCATGCACACCAGAAACTAGCCACTCCATTAGTTCCTCTCCAGCACTCCATTAAGAACACTGAAACTTCAGTTCAAAATAATGTTCCTAGAAATCATAATGTATCAGAGGAGAAGAAACTGTAATGTGTCTTAGGATTTCTTTTATTAAATTTTTAAAGTTTTGGGTTTTTTTGTTTTGTTTTTTTTTTTTTTTTTAATGTGCTTTTGCCACCATAACTAATAAATCCTTAACCGTCCAGATCTGTGGTTACTTAACCATGAGTGTGCCAGCAGGGTTCACCAACACAGACACCAGAACATTTTTCAGTAGTGGACCAGTTCAGGTTGCCAGTGTAAACTATCCAACATTCTCTTGGTCTTTGTTACTGAAAAGTGAGGAGCAGGGGAAGCTCATGAAGCCACGTCCTGCATCAAGCAAGAAATAATAAAAAGTTGCTGTCTCTTGCAGGTGTAAGGAAAGGATTCAGCACTGAATAAGAAAAAAATCATGTCACAAGCTGCAATTTTTCACTCTAGTAAGCTCTGTCCAGGCATGAACCTCCTCTGTAACAGTTTCAGATTGCATTTTGGAAAAATAATTAAATGACTGCTCTAAATCTTTATTTCTGTAGCAGCTAAACTTATAAAAATTTCTGCTTCTTCTGACCTGTGGGCTAATTGTACTCATAGCCTATTTTTATCCATACGATTTTATAGTACTGTTATCTTTAACCTAAACCAATTGATTTATCTTTGTAGGATTCACCATTTATAAACAATTGTGTGGTACTCACTCTCCTAGTCTAAGCAAGCCAAAAATATGAAAATTTCTTAACAGCATCATGAATATAACCATGAAATGTATATATGCTTAAAAAAGCATTTATGGGCACAAAGCCTGAAATGTAGCTAAAAGTAAGAGTATTAATTGCAGAGTTTTATTTTTTGTGTAATGACAGTGTGCTGTTTTTGTAGTGTAAAGAGCAGATTTGAATCCATTTTACTGAATACTCAGGTAAGTACCATTTCAGCTTCAAAAGTGAAAAACTCTCATACAGTTGAATACTAGGACGACCTCTCGTGAAGCATCTATATGTAGTAAATAATCTTGGGAAATTCACTGGGACTTTAGGCAATCTGAATAAAACTGTTTTCTCTGCTTAACTGACCAAGCTGTCACTTAGAGAAGTCCAGTGAAACTTCAAAGCTTCTTGCTGATGACATTGAATTGATTCCTACTTTTCTTCCTGTTTTTATTTCTGTTATTGTCTGTATTTTCAGATTGTGTGCTGGTATTCCCGGATGGGTTAGGAATGTGTTTGAGGTTTTTTTTTTTTGCTTTCTCTAGAACTGAGAATCCAGTAAATTGATCTTATTTTTGTGTATAAAAAATATATTTATTCAAACTGTCACCTGCACAGAGATAGTAGGTAAAATACAGTCCTTTTGTTAAAGGCCTTTTCCCAATTTCCTTGCATTCAGGTGTATGAATAGTGTTCTGTGATTATTGCTTTGTGGATATTTTGTATAAATCAAATTAAATCCCTTTTCTTCAGAATCAAACAAGATATTTCACTTATTTTTCCCTATTGACTATATTATTGCACTGCAGCTGCTCCCTGGTTTCATATACCTATCTACTCATATAATTCAGATTCTGTCTTACCCTAACAGAAGAAAATGCATCTCAGTGAATGGCTCAGACATAATTTTTTTATTTAGCCGATTCATACTTTTCTACTTGCCTTGTTCTAATTTATGTTAAGCAGTGACAATGAAAGGAAAAACATTTAATGAAAGTGGAAAAATGGTATCGTAAAATCCTAAATACTTGCAGAAGGGTGAAGGAAACACATGGAACATGGGATGGCACCTAAGTGTTTGCAAGGGATTAGTAACAGCAAGTCTTGGGGAGGGTCTTTATGTAGGTTTGCTTCTTTTGTTCATACTGATGTAAGAAAATTTCTGGTCTTCACACATCTGTGGTGAGTTATTGTGCTAATGGATCCAAATGTCCTAAAGTATTGCTTTTACATTTTGGCTCTCCCCTTTGAAAATTCCCGAGATTTCTCAGTTTTTAGGTGACATTCATTTGCTAGGCCTGTGATTCCAGTAGCATCATTAGAAAAATAATTGTCATTGCATTTGTGTTCTTATATCATTCTCTTTGCTTATTCTTACTGTCTTGAAGTAACCTACCAAGAGAGTTCCTTTATTTTTGCATGTAGAATTCTATACCTGTATTGTAGTGAAATGAGGCAACCAGGTGCCACTAATTGCCAGGTAGTGGGTATGAGCTTGTGTTAAGCCCACCTGTGCCTGATTAGGGTGGGCCCCTACTGCACATGAGCAGGATTAGGGGGCCAATAAAGCTCACTCCTGAGGAAGCCAGGGAGGTGGCTGGCCACTTTTGGAGCAATAGCATTGATCCAGGCTGGTCAGCCCTGAGGGCAATAGACTCAGAGCACTATTCGTGAGTTTCTGCTGGAACACCTGGTTGGACCTTGGAGTGCCGTGCCCTAAAAGAGGTTCGTCTTGCTACACTGTACAATTATTTAAACAGTGCTATAGGTGTGCATGAAGTTCTATATTCTTACTTACTTTTGGCTCATTTAGCCCACAAGTCCGGTGAAACAATTTCATGTGACAATTCCTCAAGAAAAGAATAAATTCTCATATAAGTGAGCTAAGCCAAATTTCATTTCCTCAGCCTGCCTAATATCTCTCAGTAGCCTTTCTGGCTTTCCACACCTCTGTGTTATACTGGTGCTGTTCCCTAATGCTCCACTCTTTCTGAGGAACAGCCCATGTTTCTTCAGAAACCGTATCTGGCATGCTGTTGAACAGCCATTTCATTAGCAATCATTGTAGGAAAACAGGTGTGGGCTGGGAAGTAAAACTCTGGTTGATATCTACAAAGAATGTAGAACCATAACTTATGAGGGATGCATACTGGCCACATGAAGTTGAGCACATGCCAGCAACCAGAACGTGAACTCTTCAGAACTCTGGGCTCATGCCAACATATGCAAAAATCTGTATAGGCATGTCATGGTTACTGCTGTTGCTTCTGCTTTAGTAAGATGCTAACACACGGTATGCCACACTTTCTTTTCCTAAATGAAGTTGAACAATTAATTCCTTTAAATTCTTTGTGCCTTAGTGAAGTTGAGGTTCAGTGGACTAAAGCTCTAGCATTTTTAATGAACTGTAGAGCATCAGTGGTGCACTATTTATTTATTTCAATGCTTGCATGTTTCAGAGATTGCAAATCTGTTGCTTTAGTGTACATTGTTAAAGTCATTGGTGGTACACTGTGAAGAAGTTCCATTGATTGCCCAGTTTTTTTGGTAAGTTAGTCACATATAAAAGCAGGTGTGGGTACTGTTTGCATTAACTGGGTTTAGACAAAGCTTAAAACTTATGAAATAGCTGGGAAGGGCAAACTGTGTGTACACCTCTTTGTGACCCACAAATAGACTTCCTTGAAATGTAGAAAATTTTCTGAAACCAAATCTTTTTCTGATGACTTATATAAGTCACTGTGTAGTTCAACAACATTTAAATGATGTATGGGAGGCATGAAAAACAAACCCTAATGAAGTGCAGTGAGCCAGTGAAAAGCAGATAGGATCACACAATATATTATCAGTCTTGCAGACTGAAAAAGTTTTTATGCTGTCTTACAGATTTTACTGACAAGCTTTAGCAGTGGGCTAATGCAAAAAGAGTAATCTGTGAGAGCAGCTGCTGACTTTCCTTCTTATATCCCCAAGCTGAACTAAAACTGGAAGTAATACTTCTCTTGATTCAGTATTGAGAAAGAGCCGGGCAACTTGTATCAATCTTGATCTTGAGAAGAATCCTCTTATATAAAACAATATTTTGGTAGTATTACCTCTAGCTTGTAAGTCAAAGTTCTGACATTAAGAGTAGCATGAATTACCATTAATTTCTAACTTAGAGCTATACATGAGGGTACGATTTACATCAGTTGCTAGGATAAATTCAGTTTAGCTAAGGATGAACTGATGGACCAGAACAGTACTGCCAGTGTGGCAATATTTGTTCTAAATTCAGTTACTTTTCATTTCCCGTTGAAGCCTCAAGGTTCTCTGTGAGACAGAATGAGCATGGATTGAAATAGATTTTAAAAAAGGGAATAGGTGCATTTATGTATAATATCAGTGCCAGTTTGCCAGCAGTGAACCTGAAGGAAGCAGCTTGCCTGCTCCAGCACTCACCCTGAAAATCAGCAGAACAATCAACCCTTTACCCAGCAAGTTATCTACAGCCCAGAATGCTAAAAGTCAAAGCAATTTTTGGTTGTACTTTGCTAGTATTTCTCCTCTTGCATCTCAGCTGTCCTGCCTGTTTTCTGTATGTCAAATTTGTGAATGTTTAGGCTAATTGGAAGTGAATTTATTCACTTGTATTTTTCCTAATGACGTATTTATTTCATTTTATTATATAGCTGAAAACAGATTTCTAAGATTTTCTATTATTATTGTATTTTCCTAAACGTAACAATTTGGTTATATCCTACTTGATTTTAGAGAATTAAATTGAAGGTGTTGGGTTTGCTTCTTACTTGCTTCATTCTTAACAATGCCAAAGAAAAGACTTAAGGGAACAATGCAAGAAAGGGCTGATAGAACCACAATATAAGGCACTGCTGCAGGTCACTCTGACTCCTACTTGCTCTCTGCTCATCTTCTCCTAGAGGTGAGGTAATTGAAGTGATTAGAGCTTACCACACTTTACAAGGGGAAGTTACAGTTTGGGCAAGGAAAATATCCGTACACATAAATTCACCTCCCCTTGATGAATTGTGCTTCCTGTTACCAGGTTCTTCTGTCTATTACTGGAGGATTTTTTTAAAGCTAATTGCTGATTATCTTCGACAAACTGATTGGCTTTTATCAGAATGAAAGAGGCATCCTTTATCTTAACCTAAGCAAACCTCTCTCTGACGTGATGCTGGAGGTCAGTCTATCCTTAGGTACAAGACTGTTTTTATCAGTGATAAGTAGGTCAGGAATAATTTGCATGATTTTTTGTGTAGCCTAATGTTTAGCAGTCCAGTTTCTATATATCTCCCATGCTTTTGGATTGATTTGATTTTTTTTTTATATAATCTGAACTTTCATATATTTGAGTACCCATTCTTGGTTTGCCTGGCTGCATGATGAATACAGGTCATAAATTATTTTTTTTTTGAGAAAAACCCATCTAATTCACTGCACCATAGAACTCCATCTAAATACTTATAATACTCTATGTTTATGGCTGTTTAATAGAATTTTGTTCTGTACTGCCCTAGAATGGAATAGATATTGTCATTAATTGTCACCTTTCAAGTGAATATAAAATTATATAGATTTTTTTGGTCCAAAGTTTCCTTTTAACATCTTCCCAAATGTGGACCTTCCTAATGAAACATTTGAAAGGTTAAAACTTGAATTCTGAGATTTTCCTTCCCCATAGAAAAGTCTCCTTAAAGCATACAGATTTATTCTAATTCTGATTTTTTTCAATCTCTAGTACAAATAATTTAATCAGACCTTTTGAGTGCTGCTGGTTCATTTTAGGTTAAGCTAGGGGTTAACTTCTTACATAGATTCATTAAAAAGCAGCTGGGTTCTTTCTGAGGACAAATGTAAAAGTCTTTTGGACAAGATTTAAAGAAATTATGTAAAATGGATATTTTAATCCGCTCCCATCTCCTCCCTCAACACTTATGTTCAGATTTCAAGTATTCAGAATTGAAATCTGGCAGAGCTTTTTCCCTGTGTTTCAAATGTGGTCTTGCAGAGTTCAATAATGATCTGTTTTTACTTTGGCTGAGATGCAGGCTTTTATACAATATACTTTATATTTGTGTAAAAGTTTATATTAAAAAATTAAATCAATGATCTAACAGCATTCACTTGGTAGACTATACATGCGTTTGTATCACGTATAAATACTGTGGAAATTCACAGTAAAAGTCATTCTTGCAGTAACTCGCATAATTTGTATGCATAAAGAAATGAGATAATGGAGATCAAAGATTTGTATAGGGCTCTGGACTATAACAATAGTGTATGTGAATAAAATGCATTGATGGAAAAATGGTAGCCTTATTAATTTGGGGACTGGAGTATAAGAATTTTGATTACTAAGTTGTACATGATGATGGAATTATCAGTAGTTTAGTATGCCAACATATGAATATCAAAAAGATCTACAATGAGCTTGGTAGAAAGCATTTAATTAAAAAAGAAATGTCTCACCTGGGAAGCTAACATTGCACTGTCAGGTAAAAAAATAGATTTTGCAAATGTGATAAAACTTCAAACCTTACTTATCTAGCAAAAATAATTATTTTTAGAATTTATAAAATTGAGGGAAAAAACTAAATAAAAGAAAGACAGAAGATTGCGGTGTATCAGTCAACTTGATTGTCTTTGCCCATGTTAGATGTAGGATCTGAATAAATTTTGTATAATCCTATGGAATATTTAGTAACATTCATGCTATAGTCACAAGAATGTATAACAGCATAACCTTACAGTGAATAAAAGTTTGAGGAGACTTAATGAATAAACTTATATTGATCAAAATAACATTTTTGC
Source organism: Heliangelus exortis (assembly GCF_036169615.1). Lineage (NCBI taxonomy): Eukaryota > Metazoa > Chordata > Aves > Apodiformes > Trochilidae > Heliangelus > Heliangelus exortis. Next base: position 7,957,498 of record NC_092428.1, read on the forward strand.
CTGAAAAGTTTGTTGCTGCTACCAGCTATGTTGCATGTTTTTATGACTGACATTTATTGAAAGTACATTGTCTAATCTGTCAGTCTCACTGTAGCTGTAATTTACTTTGATCATGAAAATTTGTAGGCAGAATAGTAGTACCTATTATTAAACTCTAACTGAGCCTGACATGGTACAGATGTGGTCATCCACTACAGAAATATTGTGTCTTCCTGAAGCCAATAGTGAGATAATTATCTTGGGATATAGAGAATTTTCTTGCCAAGTAATTCTGAGGGATGGAAGTCAAACAGAGAACACTAAATATTTTACTAATATAGAGCAATGGAATTGGATTTATTGTAACAAGAATCTAGATAGAATTGAAAATTAGTGTATGGTAAAGCTGCTTACGTTATCAGGATGTCCTAGATGGAGTGGAGCAATACCTTTTGAGCTTCTTACTTGCTTTGAAGTTTGTGAACACTAAGCTGAACAGAACATTAACCAAATCAGGGAACATGAGCATGCTCAACTGAACTGGAGATGAAGATGGAGGTAGCTTGGGAAGAGGTAAATACAGAACATGTGTGAATATTGGGATGCTGATTCTAACACAGTGAGAAGGGAGAGTACCAAAGAGCTGCTGTAGGAAAACACATTGCTCGGAATATACCGAAACCACAGTGTGTGGTGTTACTTCTGCAGGTTGGCTGGGCCTGGCCTAGGATGCTGCTGGCAACCTGCCTTAACATGTTTGTGTTGTGTCCTTCATCCCTAGAATGAGTGGTGAATACTGCAGAAGGAGCCATGTTCCACAAAGCTGAGGAAGAAGAGGAAGTAGTTCACATTGCTTTAAAAAAATAATACACTTCAACTCTGCATTGCAGGGCTCTTAAGTGGGGATCTGGCCAATGAGTGAATGGTTTGTGTTGCATTGTAAAAATTATTTAGGAATATCTTGGCAGAAAAAAATCAAGTTCAAAACTGTAATCTCTTTGCAGGATAATCCTTACGCTGTTATTTGCTTCACTGCAAAACTTTTTTTTGGACAAGTATGCTGAAGGTCTGATGGCATGTGAGTCAGTCCTCTCTGTCCCCTCTACAAACTTTGCTGAGAGTTTGCTAGTCTCTGCTTGTCTTCTATCTAAAGTCAGTGCTTTTCACCAAATAGCATTTTGGCAACAAGAAAAATAGAGGAACCCCTGAAAAGCCAAATGGGTAATTTGGGAAGAAAATGAAAAGCAAAAAATCAGCAGAGAGCTCTTTACTCTTCCAGTGAAAATAAATTAACAGGATGGAAGACATCAACATTATGCTGTTTACAAGGCACTTCACCATTATGCCTGCTCGTAAAGAGATGTCTCCACCTCTGAAACACAACATAGTAGAACCAGAATATAACCTGCACCAGAAAATATGATCTTAAGGAAAAAATCAGTGCACTTTTAAGCAGCAAGTAGAGCCTGCTGATCTTGTAATTATCCTAGGCTGACCTACTGAAATTCTGTGCTTCTCTGGTCAAGCTTTCTGCTTAATATAGGGAGCACTCTACTTTCCCTTCCCTAATGCTTTTCTGCTTTTTTTTGCCTTACTATTCTTTGCAGCTAAGGCGCAATTCAAGGTACTTCTCACTGACAGCTTGGTGATTGTAGGGAAGTTCATTGACTAAGGAAATGATGAGGCAAGAAAATGCAGAAATTCAGAAATAGGAAATGGGCACCAGTTGTGAATATGAATTACAAGAGAAATAACTGGTTTTCATCTGTTCAAGCTTTTCTTGGCATGGCAGGCTTTTGCAGCAACTATGCTTTCGTGTTTAAAAAAGGTTTCTATCTTCCATGAAGAGGCAGTGAGTTAAAAAAAAGTAAGGTATCTTCTCTCTTTTTTTTTTCTTTTCTTTTTCTTTTTTAAGAGTTCTGGCTATTGAACTGTAACACCACCCCATGTGCATTAAAACTATAAACTCCTTATGAATCTTTAGTAAGGAAATATTCATGTGCGTACAAAGTAGATGGTTTTAACAGGGGCACCTCAGTCACTTTTAATTTTGTTTCCCTCACCATCCCCCAAATACCTCAAGGGCACCGTTCTACATTCCTTACACATTTTGCTGGCTCAGGAAAGACTCTCATTCACATTAACTGAAAGACATCACCCCTTTCCCCTCCCCAAGAAACCCTACATAACAAAAACAAAACTCCATTTTAAACTAGTTTTGATCTTAGAAAAGCATATAAAGAGTTTGCTTCTTGGTTGTTCTTTGAGCTTTTGATATGTGTTGAGGCACAGCTCAAAGAGAATTACTGTAACTGCAAAGTAGGTAACCTTTCAGAAGTGATCAGGCTCTGTTGTGGTGGAGCTAGTTAGTAATGTTACACTGTTTCATTCTAGTTTCTGCTGTAATTAGGGATGAGGAGAAAATGTGCTCCCAGTCTCAGAGCAGGCAAAAGCAGCAAGTCCTGTCGCACCCTGAAAGGTTAGTGAAATGGCAGATAGGGATGCTTCTTGTTGACTCCAAGTGGGACCACAGGTTAACAGCCTCCTTGTTTTGATTCATTCCTGGGAATTAACATAGGTCAGTAAAAAGCTAATCTTGCAGGAAAATTTGAAAATCTGCTAAATGGGGCTTAGTTGTGAGTTTAGTTTAATATTGAGAAAAAGGTTACCATTCTTGTTTTCAGAACTATATGGTGAATGCAGCTAATTATCATTGGACTGTATAAAGTTATTTTGCTTTGCTCAGGAAGATTGTTCTTGTTTCACTGTATTTTTAAAAGTTACCTTAAAATACACTTCTATTTTTAAGGAAAGGAAACTGAATAGAGAAATGAATATACTTTGAAACGTAACAAGAAATGTTTTATTTTGTGGGGCTTTTTTTCCCTAAATAAGGCCTTGCCCTAATAAACATAATAGTGTTTTGAAAAGGTCGATATATACATCAATGAAATGTAAAAAAACCCCAAACCCTTAAGCTTATTTTTACCTCAGGAGAGGACAAGAAATAGTTATTTCTTGAATAACAAGTTATTTGTCAAAATACCTCTGTGAATTACTCCCAGCATCTCAGAATGAGCCTTGGCAATGGAATTGTTCCTCTATCAGTATTCTTAAAATCAGATTCTGAAATCTGGTTGAAGGCATAGAGTTTCAAACATAGAGTGCTAGAAATAAATATAATATTCAGAACAATACAGCTTATGAACGTACTGTGGTTTACAGTTCTTCCATTCCTGGTACAGCAGGTATTATTAATTTATAACAGAGGGGAAACAGGTTAGTTTTTGTTTATTGTGACTGTGAGATGTGGAGGTCTGCAGCTTGACCCCTCTGCGGCTACCCACCTGCAGTTTGTGCTGGGCTTCCAGGGACAATTTTAGCTCTTGCAGCAGTCTCAAAGCCAGGAAATATAAAGATATGAAACTATATTTGCTCATAAAATTTTTTATGGCCGTAAAATATTTGCCGTTTAGTTGTGGTTTGGACCATCCTTTTCTCAAGTTCTTACCATGTACAGTACCACAGTGTGCAGAGATGAGAGAATTTGGTTTGTTTATAACTTCAATATAAAGTTGATATAAAATTTAAACTGATAAAGCTTGGATTGGCTATGACTTAAAGAAGTCAGTATTTTTCATGAAGTTCCAGGATTTAAGCTTTATCTGTATAAAGAGGATAAACACGTGGAGCTCAGCATGTCACAACACTGACCACAGCTAAACAGTGTGACACCATGCAGTAATGTATTATACCAGCTGGGATTGCTGGCAGACAACTTAATTCAGCAATCAAATGGTAACTGAGGTTAAAAGTGGCTATAGCACCAGGCCACGCAGCTGCTGCTGTCTATGGAAATTTTTCATGTGTCAGTAGGTTGAGTTTTAAATGTTTTGAAATGCCAAAGTATTTGGTGTGTGACAAACCCTCTTGGGTGTGTGTTATGCCAGGTTGTATTCAGTGTTTTACAAGATACTGATATATGACTCAGATTTTCAGGGAAGACTTAGTATTCCAAGTAGTCCAACAGAAAGGAATGAGAAAGTTCCTCTTGTTTGCAAAACTTCCTCATTTTCTTTTGCCTAGTGCATACTTAGCCACCCAGAAGATAAAGCTGACACTGTCTAAGTAATAGAAGTAGCTTCACTTACAGGTTTGAAAGTTTTTCAGTGAAACATTTATTTTTGTTGCTATGCTAGACAGAATATTTTTGCCAGACAGTGTGTTCTGTTTTTCTCACATCATCAAATGTTTAAAGTACAAGCTGTCTCAATAAGGATATAAAGCTTATGAAATCCTTCATTATAACATGCTACAGTTCTAAGTCTAAATATTTTCAGCTCAGTGGGTGGCTTTAAATCTGATTTTTTTCTTTTGTTTGTTTGGGTTTTTTTGTTTTTGTTTTTATCCATATAGCTATGTTTGTAGTAATTGGTATGTTACTGAGCACTTCTGTTATTGTCTTTGCAGAAGTTATTTTGGACATTGAAACGTCCTAAATAATTTCTCATCTGTGTATATCTCATGTTACAATGCAGTTTTATAAGATGGAAATTTAAAATAAGACTCTGTCTTAAAAACTAGTTAGATGTAGATTACTTTTTTTTACATATATTTGTGGTGCTCTGAAATCAAGGTAGTAAAATCAGGAATTTTTGAGTTAAAATATACTAGTGCAGCAGGAAGTTACATGTTTTCCCATTTCCAGCTGTTTAACAGTTCAAAATCTTGCAGGCAAATATGTTTTCAAAAATTTATTGCATAAATATCAATTATATGAACACTGAAAGCACCTGGCTGCATCTTTCAGTTAGGCATATAGTACAATATATTAATGTACATTAATACTATACGATATGTAAATAATATGTAACTTAATGCATTAATTGCAATACGTTAATGTTCTATAACGATGCCTGTAAATACCTCTGAGACTATGATTTTATAGATATAATAAACTCACCTACCATTTTCCGTTCCCTGGTTGCCTAACAGAAGCAAGATTTCTGTTGTGTTTGTTACTAAGCTTGCAAATATATTCCCAGAAATACATACACTCAAAATGGTATTACTCTTGGGCTAATTTTTCTTTTTTTTTTTTTTTTTTTATTTCTTCTTTTGAGCAGTTTCTCACAGGGAAACTGACTGAACTGTATGACTGAATGACTGAAGCAGCTGTGTAGCACTTGGTGAAGAATGCATTGTCTAAGTGAGGAATTTTAAATTAGTCCTAGCTGGCTGTATATACAGTCTTGCAAAAGAATGTAGCTGGGGAAGCACATGGGAACACCGGGTGTGGAAAAATGTGTGAGTACTTTCTTTGTGTTCCCAGCCACCCTCATGTACCCCTCAATTCACTCACCTTCTTATTGAGATCCCAGGGGAGCAGTGACTGATTACAAAAGCCAAAGGTTTTACAGTTGGAAAATGGGGAAAATCCACTGGTATTGCTTCATGTATTGTTGAAGTTACCACTTTGGATAGATAATGCACTACAGGATCTTTTGCCCAGTATTCTGTTGTTTTAGTGGTTAAATTTAATTTGGAAGTAATGGAAAACAGAATCTTTCATAAACTAGGAAAGAGAAGGAAGGAAAAAATCTCTAGGCAGAACCTCCGACCTGAACAAGTACATCCCTGTTTCCCTATAGTTAACAGGGTGATGAATGTAATGCTTATTTGGTTTGAGTTAAAGTTGCTAAAAGATTCTTCCACTCCAGCAGTACACAAACCACAGGAAAGCATTATTCACTGGAACACTGTATATCATCTGTTCTTTGCTCGTTACATTTTGGCTATAGTCAACTTTCCTAGAATCATGTATTGCAAATCAGATTTATAATTGCCATGTTAACAAAAATATCCTTTGCCTTTTTTTCTGCAAGAGCTTTAAAGAAAAATGGAAGTGAACTTCTAATATTTTTAAGGACTGCTGAAGTGATAGCATTTTCCCAACCATTTTCTTTTATAATACTGCTAAATATAGGTACTCCTTAATAATTTCCTTGGGGAATGTTCTTTTGATGCGTTAGAAACATGGAATTCTTATTAATTTGCATTGGTATTAATGATGTCAATCTCAAAGAGTACTTCGAACACATACTCAGAAAGTTTATTGAGATGGTCTTGGTTATATAAGTCAACATATCGTTAATATTGTTTCATTTGGGAAAACAGATTCAATTTTATGCTCATTTCCTTATTTTATGAAATCTGTTATGTTACCTTGCTGCTGGGAGGGGGAAAATCCTCCACCTTCTATTCCATAAAGCAATAACAGTTCTTCTGTTGATGTACTTCCATCCCTTGACAAAACTGCCTCAAAGAAAAAATGTCGTTTTAGGGAAAATTATTAGTGTTTATCAAAAGCCTGCATGGCAGAATAAGGCACTAAATATTGCTTTAAGGTAGGTGCCACATCACCATAATGAAACATTGTGACAGGGTAGCAATCACCCTGTTCACTGGACTCCTGTCTTATGTATAATGGAAAGTGTTGTTTTCAACATAAAATATATATTCTGCTTCCTGGGTTTCCAGAAAGTGCAGTTTTAAATTAATACTGTGAATAAAATGCTACGAAGTAAATGACAAAATAATTGTTTCTGGTTTTAGCCTCTTCATTTTAAGTATTCTTAGTGAGATTTTTCTCAATTAAATTCCCTTTTCCTTCTCTGGGACTCCTGTTAGAATGTTTTGTTGATCTCTGAAAATACTGCTCCCTTTAAATAGGAAGAGGTTTTTTTATCTTAGTAGGTAATCTGAGTTGCATGTTCTTTCTGCAGTACGCTTTAGTCTGAGCTAAGCAGTGTCCGTGTGTAGTCATACAAGTTTGACAGCAGTGAATCAAAAGCAGCATCATAGTTTTTTGTGGCACAAAGCTGGAGCTCAAAATGTGTGCTGAGTCTCTGCTGGACCTGGGAGAACTCAGAAATGTGATTGAGGTAATAAATTTTCAGGTTAGTGGCAGCAAAGTAAATACCTGTAGGGATGAGTACAGTACTGCATGTCGGCTCCTCTGCCTGTCTGAAAAGCAGTGTACTGGGAAGGACATTGCAAAAACAACTGAGTAGCAAAGACTTCCTACTGGATGGAACTGAATTCCTCTCTATTAACTGCACATTATCTCACTTGTTAACCAAGCTTTCCTTTCATGTAAACTCTGCAGTCACCTTTGCCCTGGATTAGAGACTGTACTGCTTTTTATGATCCGTGTTGGCCAGATGGATATTTACAGGAAAGGAGATGGGATGTGGGAACTTGTTCATACTCATCTTTTCTTAGAGATGATGTTGCTTGGTAGCATAGTTCCAATGAATGTTTGCAAGAAATCTGCTACTGAGACCAAGCTTCAGTTTACTTTTAAAATATTTCACATCTTGCCTCTCTGCTTTTCATATGGAATGGAATTTGTGGTATTTTCCAAAAATTTCTGCACAGATTTTGCTGTCTGCGAGCTAACACACAGTTTAAGACTGGAAGTTTAAAAATACAGGAATTTCCTATGTTTAAGTATTTCAGCTGGTTAATGCAATATCATAGTTAGCCTTGAATACTCGTAATGATTGAAATATATTTTTTTTTTTCCAAGAGAATAACAAGGAGGTTACTAGTTCAGGTACAGGGTTATGAGCAGTTTTCTCTGTGGTGTGCATGCACACACCATAGTAAAACACTGGAGATGCACGGTTAGCTACACCCTTAAAAAGCTGGTGTGGAAACATGCTCCTGAGACCAGTTAACAAGATCGCTCTAAAAAAAATAAATCACCTATATAAAATTAGTATTTTAAAACTCTATGTAGTAGAGGAAGACAATGCAATGATTAGTTTTTATATCTCGTTTCATGTTGATTATTGCTTTTATAAATTAAATCAATGTCAACTTAGAAAACAGGAAGAATGTGTTTTTTTTTGCTTTTGTTTCTCAGGATGTAAAATTCAGTCAGTATTTTGTTTTACACACATTGATTTATAGTATAGTTTTTATGTATTTAGTATAGTTCTGCTGATTGTTAAGTCAAATGCCATTGCCACAGATGTCATAATGGGGCTGACAGTTGTATGGCAAACTGCAGAAGTGACCAAAGCCTCAGTGAGAATATGGGAGAGATGCACTACTACAGCTACATTGTCTACCTGGACTTCAGCAAGGCCTTTGACACCGTCTCCCACAGCATTCTCCTGAAAAAGCTGTCAGCCTACAGCTTGGACAGGGGCACTGCGCTGGGTTAGGAACTGGCTGGAGGGCTGGGCCCAGAGAGTGGTGCGGAATGGTGCTGCATCCAGTTGGTGGCCGGTCACTAGGGGTGTCCCCCAGGGATCAGTGTTGGGCCCAGTTCTGTTCAATATCTTTATTGATGATTTAGGTGAGGGGATTGAGTCCATCATCAGCAAATTTGCAGATGACACCAAGCTGGGGGAAAGTGTCGATCAGCTGGAAGGCAGGAGGGCTCTGCTGAGGGACCTGGACAGACTGGAGACTTGGGCTGAGGGGATGGGAACCTCATCCAATGGGATGAGGTTCAACAAGGCCAAGTGCCGGGTCCTGCACTTTGGCCACAACAACCCCATGCAGCGCTACAGGCTGGGGACAGAGTGGTTGGAGAGCAGCCAGATAGAGAGGGACCTGGGAGTCTGGATTGACAGGAAGCTGAACATGAGCCAGCAGTGTGCCCAGGTAGCCAAGAAGGCCAATGGCATCCTGACCTGTATCAGGAACAACGTGGCCAGCAGGTCCAAGGAAGTGATTCTGCCCCTGTACTCAGCGCTGGTGAGGCCACATCTTGAGTACTGTGTCCAGTTCTGGGCCCCTCAGTTTAGGAAGGAGATTGAGGTGCTGGAGCAGGTCCAAAGGAGGGCAACTGGGCTGGTGAAGGGACTTGAGCACAGATCCTATGAGGAGAGGCTGAGGGAGCTGGGGGTGTTCAGGCTGGAGAAGAGGAGGCTCAGAGGAGACCTCATCACTCTCTACAACTCCCTGAAAGGAGGTTGTAGCCAGGTGGGGGTTGGTCTCTTTTCCCAGTCAGCAAGACAAGAGGGCACGGTCTCAAGTTGTGCCGGGGGAGGTTTAGGTTGGACATTAGAAAGAATTTCTTTACCAAGAGGGTGATCAGGCATTGGAATGGGCTGCCCAGGGAAGTAGTGGATTCTCCATCCCTGGAGATATTTGAAAAGAGACTGGACGTGGCACTCAGTGCCATGGTCTGGTAACTGCAGCAGTAGTGGATCAAGGGTTGGACTTGATGATCTCTGAGGTCCCTTCCAACCCAGCCAATTCTATGATTCTATGATTGCACAACTCTGTATTTTTTTTTATGGACTACCTCAGACAAAAATACAGATGCGTGAACTAGATGGGCATATGCTTTGGTTTTGATCAGTGTATCTGCAATCAATGGGTCAAGTTTCCAGGCACCTGCTGACCTCTTACACTGCTGGGCTCAGCATGTCCCTGAATTTCCACATATGTAATGTGCACTCTTAGATGTCTGAAAATTTTGGAGAAATTAATATTCTGCATAGTGACAATGTCAGACTAAAATAATGGATGTATTTCTACTTTGCCTTCTGTTTTGCTCTTCTGTATAATTTTATGTCATTTTAAAAACCAGTTTTATTCCCTGAGTCGTCAGTAAGAAATAAACTTTGTAAAAGAAACCTTAAATATGGTACTTAGTGTGCAACGCATTCATGTATATGCATTGAGGGCAGCTATCATTGAATGTAAAACACAGTTATAAATTTATTCTGGAGCTATAATCTGTTTACAATAGCTCAAATAGTTTGAAACATTTTATTTTTTTGCTGTTCACTAACACTAATCTTATTGAGGTGTCGTAACTGCCAGGTTTTCCATTGTGTCTTGCAGAATTCGTGTTTTTGAGGCAGGAAATTGTGTATACACAGAATGTTAAAGTGAAGAAGAAAAACTGTGTGGGAAATAATTTTTGATAGTGTATAGTATGGAAAATATGACAAAAAGTGCTATTACAATGATTTGTGTTTCCTGACCTTTATCACCTGATGTCAACTTTGTGTCCCATTTCCTGATAGTGACAGATACAAATTCATTATGTGTAGGCAACAGAGAATATGTCATGCTTTTGAATTTTGATCTTTCGGCTGGGGTTCAGACTTATTAAATCTCACTGATTTAATTATTTCACAGTTAACAACGTGATGCTATCTGAGCAGTGCTTCTTTACATTCTCCTCCTAAACCTTCTGCTTAGAAAACTCTTCTTCCACTTACAGCCCACTCATCGTTGTGAAATTTAGATTAAACTAATTTTGTTTTTCATAATGATTTTGTGCCTGCATGTTTTCAGACAAAATGAATAGCAGCTGCCAGTTTCCCTGTATACAGCCTTCTAAATGAGATTATTTGTTTTCTGCATCTTGGCTTTAATAAATTTCAGCACTTTGGTAAAAAACAAATAATATATGGTAATATGTAGTAGTACACACTTCAGCAATTTAGGCAACATGCTTTGTATTTGCTCCTTTAAAAATTTAATATTAGTTTTTCCATCACCATGGATTTTCATCCATACCATATGTTGTAGACTTAAAATTTCAAATTGGCTGTGTTTTTTCCAAAATAAAATTAAAAGAAAATGTATTAGACAAGTGTTCCTTCTTTAAATGCAGCAGAGATAAAAATGTCAAGATGAAGGGCAGTGTTGCTTCCTGCACTGAATGCCACAGATGTCTTGGCTTTGTCTAAATCATGTTCTGCAACAGATGAACAGGAGTTAATAGAGAAATCTTGACCAGTGCTTTATATTGATTAATAGTTATAATAGAATTCTAAATGTATTAGTTAACTGTGCATGGTATTCAGAGGGCCAAAGAAATATCTTTCTACCATCTAAAATGATAGAGATGTTTTAATGAGAAAAAGGCATATTAAAATCATTCCACTACTAAAATGTACACTAATGTAGAAGATTCTGAAGTCCACATAAAAGCGAAAGAACACCGTGAAGTTAGAAAAGAGCGGTAACGTTTGTAAAGATCTTTGATCCATCTCATTCACAAGATCTGTGATGAGTAGTCATTGCATTAGATGTGCCATCTATCTACTTTTTATTTGCTATTAAAAGTTTTGTATTTCACTTTGTGATAATTTAAATGTATTTATAAAAATTATATTGCATCGGTGCTTTAGAATGTATTGGTTCTGAATTTTATTCATAAATCAGTATTTTGATAAGTATGATTGGATCATGTAAACCCCACCCCTGGAAAAAAAAAAAAAAAAAGAAAAACCAAGTAACTCTGTGACTAAAAGTTATGCCTAAAGGTAGGGATTCCATTGGAACTCAGTTAATGTGATTAAGGCATGAAAATACTTTCTCTCAAATTATGTTTTCTGCTAAGTAATAGGCATGGCCTGATTAAATCGAACATCTGTAACATCTGTACAAATTTCAGAGGTCTGTGGAGTATAACCTTCCCTTATGTAAGCCTTTCAGAATGCCTGGAATCACGATTCTTTGAAAATTTTTGGTACTTTTTGATAGTTTTACTGTGAAAACATCAACTAACTATTCAATTTTTTTTTTCTACTTTTTAGAATAGCCAGGTTGGTTCTTTAAAATTAAGAAAAACTGAAGTAATGAATATATGATATTGTTCTTTGTTAGTATAAATTTTTATTTTGGGCAGTTAGTTCTTGAAAGTGATGTTGTGCACTCAAATGTACTTCACTATTGTGTAATATTCTAGAAAACAAGTCCAAGAATTGCACTACCCTAGGCAAGGCCACTAAAAGGAGCAGCTGAGTAAACCACTCTTGCAAACTGCAGCTTGCTGAGGTTTCAAGTATGTCAGAATTGCTGTTTAGAAGTGCATGACTTAGTTTTGCTGAGCTCATAAAGATGAGATGTTGTCAGTGAAAATATTTTATTCAATAGTTCCTTGTCAATCAATATTTAACCTTTGGTCACTTCTAGCTAGATGAAGTTTAAAATCTGTTTTGATGTCTCTGGTATGCTTTACTAGGACAGGTCTAGTGCTTTCACTTTTTATGTGAAACCTTGAGGTTTACAACCAATTTTACTTTACTGGTTGATGTTCATGTTGGGCAGGTGCAAGTGGATGGTGCTTAGAAAAGGTGTACAGTTCTATGTGGTAAAAAGAAAATTACTGGCTTTCTTTTGGTCTCTGGTTGATTAAAACTGCAGAATGGTTCTTTAGAGGGCAGGGTCAGTGAAGAACACAGTGGATTCCATTTAAAAAGCTTATTGATTGAAGCAAAAATAGATTGAGCCCTCTTTCCCTCATGGCTGACTGGAAAGAAACAATGAAAGTTTCCTTTTGTGCCAGTAGGTTTATTTTAATGGGATCAATTTTACCAATGTGAAATCGGATTCAGTTGGTGATGATTGTCTCTCACTCAGCTCAGAGTTCATAACTGGCTGTGAAGGAGAGTTATATAGCATTTAGAATATTTCTTATGCTCTTTAGTTATGACTATGTATAATTGATAATATATTCTATATAGCTGTATGTACGTAGACTATTAGTCAGTCTTTCAAAAAAAAATAGGATAAATACTTGGAAAACAAAAGATATGTTGTCCTTTCATAGCTGTTTATTGCCCTCTAGCAATTTGATTCTTAGGCATAGCTGCTGCATGACTGAGGTACTGAAGCCTACTCCTTCCAATAAAACATCTGAATTAAATGAAGATCATGTCCTGTCCATTAATTACTGTGATGAACTATTTGCTTCTGTTTCTAGGTCACAGTAGTAACTACTACAGGGCTGGTGTTTAAATACTTTGTAGATTTTAGAAGATGCACAAGCTTGTGTATGAAAATAATGAACAATGCTATTAGGAAGTGTCATGGCGCACAAGGTGGGCGCAGCACTGTAGTGTCTCACAAAGTGAGCACAGCTCCCCAGAGGGGGTGGCCAAACCAAATACTATGTCCCACAGAGTGGGCCTTTGCAGAGTTCCCCAGAATGGGTGTCAACACAGGGAGATTTGGACCCCCTTGCTTTTTAAACTCCTTCAGAGAGGAGCCTAGGTGTGGCTGGGCCCAATCGTCCTCCACCTCTAATTAAACTCTTTTAACCACACATTCTGCAAGATTAAGTTCAGGAATTCTCTGCGTGGTACTCTAGGAGTAACATTATTACCCAGGAGATTTGTATAAAAGCACAATTTTACTTAAAATAAGATTATAAAGCATGTCAGTTTACAACTAGCAGAATTAGAAATGATGGTACTTTCAAAGCAATGGATTACAGTTTAGCAAAACCTTAGAAAAAGAAATTGTCAAAACAACAGATTACAATTAAGAAATTTAACAAATGGCACTCTGCTTCCGCAGGGTGCAGCTTTCCTGCCCCTGTCCCTTATTGAATAAGGACAGTGTCCTGCCTATCAGGGTGGCCATCAAACAGAGCTCCCCTTGCCAGGACAGTGCTCAACTTACTGGGATGGACACTTAAGGAAGGGCTGCTCTTGTGAGAATAGGACTCTTTTTATCAGGGTGGTTACCCAAATGAGGGTCTCTCCTTCAGAGAAGAGAGGCCAGATGGCTTATGAATGAGGCCTCCACTGTAGCTCAATGTCCATTTTGTCAGGGCGGCTGTTTTGAGACAAATATTCTTTTCCGGATTCTACAGAAAGAAACAAGAAAGTCCTGTGCAAGAGAAACCATGAAGAAAACTCTGCTGTACTGGGGTGTCTGGTTGCTCTTGTTTTCTCTTCATGTGTTGTATTAGGAAAGTAAGTTTTCATGTGCAAGTTCATTATATACAAGCACAAAACCAAGATGGTAATTCAAAGACTTTTCTGTTCTGTCAGCTTGTCTGGCTGTTAGAAGTAAGATATATATGACTCCTGTGTCTAAAACCTCATATTTTCATTTTTAACTTACATAAATATGAAGCTTACCTGAGAATATCCATAAAACATTTTCAGATGTGTCCTAACTGGTAGTTAAGGCAAATTAAAACCTTACTGAACTGCTTGGTCAAGCAGTTAGTTAATAGTTTCTCACCTTAAAAAAGCATTTACTAGTCTAAACAATCTTTATTTTCCATTTTTATAGCTATATTTAGATTCACAAGCATCTCTCATGGTATATATATTTTTGAGTATTTTCTTATTTGAGTATGTATATGATTTGGGATTATCTAGCAATTTTTATCTTCCCCCTCCCCCCATTTTTAAATTAAAACAGCAGATTAGACCCAGGTTTCGTGTTGAAGTCTCAGCTGTCTACAATGAAATCTTGGCAGATTATAGAATTTGTAATTTTAATTTTTTTTTGTAACTTCCTTTGAAGAATATGATATATGGAGCTGTACTAAAGAAACACAGAGCTGTTCAGCCAGTTGGTGGGTAATCTGCTGTGTTTTAAATGTGCTTGCCACATAATTAAAAAAAAGTTCAGTGAAATATTGTTATCTCAGCCTTTTTTTCTGGTTTTGGAAGTACTCTTTTGCATGACAGGCGATTTGTAGCTGTAAGACTTTAGTTTGTGGTTGTGTGCAAGTCAGGAAATTCTGCTGAATGCATCACCAAAGTAGTTGTGATTATTTTATTTTAATTTTTAAAATTTGATGAAGGGTTGTTTAATTTTAGAGTGGAAAACTTCAGTGTCAGAGATTAAGAAAGTCCAGTGGGAGAATACCAGAATACATGGCTGAGGAGGATATTTGGCAGGTTGATGACAGTTGACATCTTATGTACTGGAAATAGGTTTTGGTTTCCTAAATTTGGAAGGGAGAGAGCATAACTGTCACAATTTTTCCTTTGTGAAAAGCTGTTCATTTAGGGCAACAAATTGAGGAAATGCCTTTCCTGCATCCCTGTGTGAAGGGAAGTTTGAGTGACTTTATTTCTGATTAACCAAAGTATTTGCCCTTTGTGGGAGCAGTATTTTGAAGAATCTTTCACGGTTTGGGCGTGCCAACTGTGAATTCTGGTTTTCCCTCACCTTTCATTGTGATCAAGATCCAGATGTTGTTTGTCAACACAACACCTGCTTTTGACTTGCTAGCTTGAAAACTCAAGCCAAATTTATTTCACTGTTATTGGTAGCCCATCCCAGTAGGTTTCATAAAATGCCTTCATCAAAACTGGCATAACCTCACTTATCTATGAAACTGATACTCATGAGCTGGAGAAGTTCTTGGCACAGCTTCATGCCTATGAGTGGTCTAAAACACTGACAACCATTTCAGTGGGACAGTGTAACTCTCCCCTACTGTGCTTCCTGCTGTACTTCTGACCTCAGTAACCATGAGACAAGTGATAGCAACATCCCATGGCATCAGCCAGCTCTGATTCATGACGTCAGCATGCTGTCTGCTCAGTCCCTGTGTCAGGGCATGCTGCTGTCTCCTCCCAATAACTCACTGATGATGACATGTGGTGCATACAGCTTAAAGCTGGACGAGTACATGAGGGAGACATCACTCTGTTTGACATAAGTGCTTATTATGAGTTTCCACTACTGGCCACAGTTGGATTCAGGATTCTTGGCTGGATGGGCTTTTAGTCTCATCCTGTCTGGTAGTTCTTGTGCTCATGTTGTGTAGGAAGCCAAAGTGCTTCACTCAAGGCTCTGACTGCAGCCAGGCATTGAGAGTCTCAGCACTTGCCTTCCTAGACTGAGCCCACAGTGTCCTGAAAAAGCAGCAGGACACTTGCTGACAAATCTAATAATACCTTTTAGAAAATTATGTCCAATGTGCCAAATGCTATAAATACACTGTAAATATGAGGTTCCAACTACTCTGTCCTTTTTTCTTGGTTTTTCAAATAGCACTGTTGCTCATGAAGAGAATGAAAATGAATGAAAACACACTGAAGCAAATTGCAGTTCTAGAGGAATGCATTCATCTGAGAGCAGCAAGCTTGAATTTTCAAAATAGAAATATAAACTAATTATCTCTAATGAAGAACTATGTAAAAATAATGCTATCATTTTAGATGTATTCTAATTTCTGTAGGGGTTTGGATTTTTATTTTTTTTTTAATATTAAAATGAGCAGTTACCAGGTTTGAGTCAGTGTTTTAAATGCAGTTGACAGTTTATGCCTGGCCAAGTTCATGGAAAACTCATGCATCATTAATATGGGATTTTCACTTGGAAGAATGCATTCTAAACTCTTCCAACAGAAAGCAGCCTCTTTAGTATGTACAATATGTTCATTAAATACCTTTCCTTGTTTATACAAGTGCTCATGTCTCCATTATTCATCCAAGCAGAAACTAACACAAAATGTACATCTGCTGTAGCACGTAAAAATAACTTTAAAAAAAAACCAAACAAAAAAACCAAAAAACCTTTTACTTAGGAGGGACCAATTCTGCTCAGTTAAGAGGAATTTTGCTGCATGTTTTTTTTTTTCCCTAGTTGGAACATCATCTAATTTTGTATGGATATTATGTGACATTACTGTCCTACATTTGTTTTCAAAACTGGGGAAGCAGAATATTCTCCAATGCAAAACTGAAATTTTTTGTCTAAATGCATTGGTGATGCTTGCAGTGGGGAGGGGTGGTTAGAGTTACCAGGGACTCACTGGCAGGTCACTGACTACATTGTACATAAGTATAATGTTTTTTGTTGAATCAGTCTGATGCAGATAGTGTTTATTTTAATAAAAAAGAACGGTTTTGAGAATTAAAAGTATTTGTTTAGGATCAGGGAATTGCTAGATTTGAATATTTGTTCCACATTGGGCACTGGTGGCCCTTCCCTGTCATGAGGCATGTCCTGCCTGCTGGGCTCTCAGCTGTTCTCCATCTCTCCTATTTACTGCAAAAACATTGGGAAACTGATTTCTTTTTCTAGTGTTGAATGAAAAAACAATACGAAGCCTCCAGTTTTCATGAAATGTTTTCTCACCTTCCCTGTTATTACTGTATTAGTTAGCACTCCTGAGAAACCTTTCCCTAATACGTTGTCCACCCAGATATGCTTTTTATTAAAATCACTGACAGCTGTTTTCATACTCACTGAAAGTCTGGAATATAATTTTGCAGCTATTCTTTTAAGGTTTGAGGATGAGGGCTTTGATCTCTCTTCATAGTTGTAGAGAGATGGCTGTGTTTTAGTGGGCAGCATCTTGGTCTCTGCGTGCAGACTCTGTGCTGGAAAGATCTGAAAAGGTCCAAGTGATTTGAAAACCAGAGATGAATCCTTGATACTGGGGAAGCCATTGTCATTCCCAGGGAGCCAGTTTGTGAGGCCATTGCTTACCAAAGGATGCAGGGATCATGTGCCCCAAGATACCTATCCAGCCTCTCACCAAAACACTCCTACAATTGGAGAAGGCATATTTACAAAACAAAACAAAAAGGCGTACACTGCAAATGTGAGGCAATGTAAATCCTTCTTGGTGAATCAGGGACAGTTCTTTGCATAGCAATTGCTATATGCATTAAAGTCTTGCAGTACCTTTGAGCAGTGATTTTTTTATTTTTTTTTTTAGGGTACATAAGCGGGAATTCATTGTGTAAATGCAGCTTTAAAATAACACTCCGCTTTGCCATTCCATTCCATATATCTGCTGTCAACAGTTTATTTTTTTTTAATGTGAGTTTCTTAAAAGTTTGGAAGTTTTCTAAATTCTGATACTTTAATGGAGACTGTAGATGAAATATAATCCTCATCTATTCATAACTAGTAAAAAATAAATAATTTTTTCAAGCCATTAGGGCATTAAGAAGGAAAGTTCATGAACCAATGATTTGGGGCTTTTGGCAGACCATACGGAACTTTTCTAACAGCTATTTATAAGGTCCTAATGTGTTTATTTTCACAATAAATCTGACTTATTGCTGAATGTGTTGGTTTATAGTAAAATAAACACTGGAGATTACAAACATAACCTTTTGTAAAGTCTTCTGAAAGCTCAAGGCTTAATTTAATAAATGTGATGTTCTCTACATTGCCTGGGAAATCCATGCCAGCTCTGAGTAAAAAAGAAAAAAAGAATGACTTAAGCCCTTGCTTTAAATTACAAAATCAATCATCACCAACTTTACATTATAGCTGAGCCATATGGCCTGTAAAAGGTATTAGCAATTGATAGATTGATAGATAGAAGAATGAAGAAAGGATAAATGAGGGAAGAGATGTACCTCAGTGCTGTTATTGAAGGGGAAGAAATACCTTGTCTTCATAAACTTAACTTCATTTAGAGATTTTTTAAATTTGCATAGCTGAATTCTGTAATTTACTAACAAAGTTACATGTAGTTAAGCAGTTTAGAAGTTCTCTGAAAGCATCCCATTATGGCTTTTACTGGTTTAATTTGAAGAATTTCAATCAAGGCTGTAAATCAGAGTATTTGTGCAAAATCTCCAATATTTTGCCCCTTACAGGTGCAATAGATGAGCATTCTACTCCACTACAGTTAATGGCTTTGTTACCCATATTGTTGAGTCAGTATTTCAGCTCTGGTGTAGATTATCAAGTCTTTGGAAAAGGCAATTACAGAGTAATTAATCCTTAAAAAGATATCTTTTTATGTGTCCTCAGAAATCCTGTCTGATGTGTATGTGAATGTCCTCATTAGGCATATATTTCCTACTTCTTTTAGTGAATCCCACCAACCTCTTGACCTCAATGAGAAGTTTTGGTAATGAGACTTTAGGTTAATTGCATACTGTGATAGAGAACTTCCTTCTGTCAGCTTTAAATATATTGCTTTTGAACTTCATTAGCTGCTCCCATGTTCTTGTTATATTAAAATGTATCACTACTAACCATCAAATAAACTTTTGTGTTGGGTTCATTATTTTGTTTTTCCATTGCTAAAAAGACTTTTCTTCTACATGATGAAGTCCCTTCAAACTTCAACCAAATGCTTTAGGTCCCACATAATGGAAAAGTTGCTTTATTTTTGTTGCGCTTCTCATATGTCCAATTGCATGGGTGGGAAATGAATTTGGATACGATTTGGTGTAATGTTGAGCATCCAATGTCTGATAGACTGCTTTATATAATATAGCATTGTTTCAATATATCATTTCTTTTCAAAAGGACTTGAATCATGGCCATAGAATGTGTTTTATGTGCACGCTTTGTTCTCAGATAGAAGCCTGCAGGATCTCAGACAATTAAAAAGAAGTTGTCATTCCAGTTGCTGAAACACTAATACTTTGGGAATAGTTTGGGAATGGCTCCAAGGGACATGCCTGAGAGGGTGGACCTGGATAGCAGATTGTTTTTAAGAAAACATCGTTCTTCTGAGTGATTTTATATAAAAGAAGAAAGAGGCCATTGAAATCCATTAAAAATGCTTTGTATTTTTGGAAATGGTTTTTAAAGTTTAGAAAAAAGGACCAGCTGGAGCAACGATCTTAATACACTGAACAGTAGTTATCTGTTTTCTGGGTGACACTGCAGACATTTATAAATGCCAGAAATGTTGGTCTATGCCAGGTTTGGGGTTTTAGTGGGCTTTTGGTTGTCTGTGGGTTTTTTGGGTTTTTTGTTGTTGCTGTTGTTGTTGTTTGGGTTTTTTTGTTTGTGGTTTTTTGTGTTCTTTCTTTTTTCTTTCAGAAACGAGACAGGCTTTTTCTACTACTGGGACAGCTGGAAATTTCTTATACTTCAGTAATTACTGTCTTGTACAGCTTTTATGAATATTTTGTGTTACTAATGAATCATTTACACCATATTTGATTGGTTCAAATGAAAGTAGGTTGTGACAGTAAACATGGTCGTCGTATTCCCTGCTTTTCTGAAAGTAATTAAGACTTTACTGGAAAGAGTTCATGCTGTGGTAGCCTATAAATCCTGTGCAGATCCTTAAATTCTGGTATTATAAATATATTAGCTAGGTCAGAAGAGATTGGTTGGGAGAGAGCAGTAGAATCAGTATTGGGAGGAGTCTGTGCCCAACCAAATGCTCAGAGTTTATAGAATTAGCTTCAAATGAACACCACCACAGTACCAGCCATTTTAATTTGTATAATTTAAGTTTCATTTCAACTTCTACTTTGTATTTCTGTTGCATTTAAAACAGCTGTCAGACAATAATTTCTTTTACTTCACTCTGGCCTCTCAGAGGTCACTGACAAAGCTCCTATGAATTTTATTCTGATCTCCATAAGGCAAGGACCATAACATCTGTGGCTGATCCTGCAAATGACTGTATATGGGGGAGCTTCTGTTCAGTCATTCTATATATATCCAGAATGGGGAAAAATGTGTTTACACAGCACAAAAGAGCTTCAGCCCTGAATGGGACCATTTAGAGGCTTTTGTAAGATAAATAGAAAATATTTCCTTGTTATTCCTGGAAACAAGTTGTTGAGCCAAAGATATACAAAAGTATAACAATAGTTGTGGTTCAAGTATTATTGATTCAAGTGCTGAAATTATTCTAGATATCAGCCTCTGTATTTTATTAAATATGGAAGTGGTCAGATTTATCAGCATTGTAGAATGTAGCAGTGCTTAGTAGTGTCTAGCCCTGTGATTTTAGGTGGATAGCTTGTACAAGACTAGTACTGCTCCAACACTTCAGTAAATCAAGCCTAACAACTTACTCCAAACATTGGCAGCAGTTTCTAGATGAATTGCAGTATTATACTTCTTGAAAAACTCCCACATTGAAGATACAATCAAATTAAAGAAGGCAGAAGTAAATTAGAAATAGAAATGTGGTATTACTAATGTCTTGCCATGAGACATTTTAAATCCTCTACTGAAGCACATGCACAGTTCAGTTCATATTCCCTCAGAATCTACTGGTGTATGGAAATAATTTTTATCTAATTCTATTGCTCTCTATACTTTTCGGTAGTATGTCAGGGAATGATTTTAAATTTAAACCACCTATGTAATGTTGGGTTTTTTTAATGTCAGATGTATGTTACATAGTTTCAAAATTAGAATGACTATCTATGTTTGTCTCTACTCTACCTGGGAGGAGACTTCATTTAGAACAAAACAAAACAATCTCACCTAACTGTCAGTTTTTTCAACAGTCACAATTTAATAGCAGCAATTACCAACCGAGGACTTAATAGCAATAAAATGAGTAGTTAAATACTCCATTAATCTTATATTTCATATATAACAAACAAGTGTGTTGTCATTGTCAATTATGGAAAAATTACATACATAGTTGCAACTAAAACTGATAAATTTATCTGATGATAATGGGGTTCATGGATTTTGACTGTCTTATCTGCAAAGTATTTTTGAAACCTGCATGAGAATATTTTCACTATCACTTCCACTTGTTGATTGTGCATGTTTTGATAAAAGATTTACATTTTAGTTTCTTGAAAATGTTATGGTATATTGCAAATTTCAGTTATAATGAAGGATAGTGTCAATATAATGTTAAAATATTACGAAGTTTGCATTTGAGGTTCTTAAATTATTAACACACATTTATAATCATACTTCTCTAAAAACAGATTTTTAGAAAATGGGGAGAGGGGAATTTGATTTTGGGGCTTCCAAATAGAGAAAGAGATATGGTCCTCATTTTGTGGTACTGTATGTTCACTCATAGAGATATGACTGTGGTTTTTTTTATTATACTGACAGTTTCAGAATCAAAGTTGGACAAGTTGTTTTTTACTATTTTGGTAATTGTATGAGTTTCATGTTTCTTAAATTTAGAGTGGTTGAGAAAATGTGTAATATTTATTTTATTTCATATACTATTTCTCGGGTATGCAGTGGTCTCCTTACATTCATGACGTCATGATCAGTCTCTTAGCTTCTATCCCCTATTCATGTGCATGTTAAAGAAAGAGAGAAGCTCTATTCAAATCAAGAGGCTGCTGAACAAATTTTACAATACTGTTCTCTTTCTAGGACAGTTCTCCCATTAATGAGTCTACTTCAAAACAAGGGTGACAATTTTTTCTTCTTTGTGCTTTTAATTGATTTCTTCAGGTAAAAGCATGATTCAGGTAAAAGCACTGTATTTGATTTGCACACAGTTCTTTGTAATTGGCATTTTAAAAGGGAACTTATCTTTATTTTCTTTGTGCAAAAAGTATTATATATATTGACGGATGAGCATGTAATCTGTGTGAAAAATGTTTTACTAAATCATTAACACTAGGTTGCTTGTCTGTTGAATCTACGACATTTTGATGGCAACAGAGATTTCACTGTGATATTTTTTAATAGTCATCTTTTCCCATTAGGACAAGGAGCAACAGTTTTAAAGCAGCCTCTGTTTCTTTTTGATATGAATAGATAAATTGTCAAAGCTGCCAACAAGAGTGCTTCCGTATTAGGGGGTATGTTGTAAGCATCACTACATGCAGTGTTCTTGCTGGTAAACAGAAACTGTGCACATTTAGTGGTGCAGCTCAGTTCTCATCCTCCAGCTGAATTTAATGAGCTGAACCCTGATGAGATTTTGGAGAACTGCTTTAGTGTGCACTGAGTGGGAGACAGATATGGGATGACATTTTTTCTGAGTTGCCCTTTCCCACCACTTATCAGCAGAGGAGAAGGGATAAGAGTGGAGTATGTGCACAGTGTCTGTTGTTTCACAGGAAAACACTGCTCTCCAGAATTAACCCCTTTTAAAATTCTAGGAAAAAAAAAAAAAAGTCTAGAAGAGGAAATGCAAAATCACACTATGATCTGTGTCTTTTTGAAAGCAAAAAGAAGGATTGGTTTTCAGAGTACTGCCAGAAGTGTTTCTTAGGGGTGTTGTACTGTGCCTTTGCTTCTTACAGGCTTGAGTTGCAATCCCAAACATGTTCGTTAGCTCTCTATGTTGGAAGAGAGCACGTGTCACATTAATTATGCTCTCTGCTCTGGTTTGCTGCTACTGTCTTGTTTGGTTTTTCCTTCCTGGATTGAAGAGAAAATTCATTCTAGTCTTGGCCTATTTTGAAGCCATATGAAAACAGCTGAAAACAAAATAAGCCCTAGCCAAAAGGGTAGTAAATAATACATACAGGCCAGAAACAGAAAATTTAGCAGTACGCTAGGTAAGTAAGTCACTAAGGTTCCCATCAGCAACAAGATACAGTAGACTTAGTGGTTCTTAGCACTGTCATGTAGCACAGATATTTAGCTTTCAAAATGTAGTTCTCATCTATTCTTTGGAGGCCTAAGCTCTTTATACAGCAAATGGGGAGATTTAGGTGTTTAAGAAGAGGATCCAGACCAGCTGTTATGCTAACTAACCAAGCACAGAAATGCTGAAGCCTGACATGATTTTTTTCCTTTGCATCCCTAAATTAAAAGGCTTTGTGGGACTGGGATTTGCAACCTAGTATTTCTTTTAAAGCCATTCCTCTTTATAGGCATAACTGACTCCATGCTTTCTTTTGAAACCTCGTCATAAAAGAAAGTAATTATGCCACTGTTCTTCCTGTACTAGCCTACTGACTGGTGTCTGCTTGAGAAGACAAGGGCTCAGGTTCAGCCTCTTCAGGCTGAGAACGTTTCACATTCGCTACCTCTGTGGCAAAGGCCTCAAGTGGGATGTAGGTCTGGCTGAAGTGGATCTGTGCCAATACTCAGTCAGGCATTTAGGATTTATGGGGCCAGAAAGCAAAAACCAGAAGTGTTCAAGTGCCAAGGGTATTTCATCAAGAAGGAGAAAATGGGTTTTGATATAAACATTAATTTGATAAAATACAGAAATACTATTTTAGGGAACAGAGCCTGCTGACTGCTTCTCCAGCTCTTGTTTTTCAGTCTTATTTATACATCCCTTCTGGATGAGGAGGGTATTGAAAGAGTGTCTTCCATTTCCCCAGCTCTAAGCACTAGGTTGTCATAGAAAAGATGGATGGCAACACTTCCTCACCCCTGCGCTGTTCTCTGGGATGCTGGGCTGTGCTTTGGTTTTGTGGCTTTGCTGAGTGCATCTCCTTAGCCTCCTTGGCCCTGCAGGGAGCTGCAGTGTGGGTGGGTCTGCCTGCA
This sequence comes from Heliangelus exortis, assembly GCF_036169615.1. NCBI lineage: Eukaryota > Metazoa > Chordata > Aves > Apodiformes > Trochilidae > Heliangelus > Heliangelus exortis. The sequence goes on from NC_092428.1 coordinate 7,981,381, forward strand.
GGTTCCAGAAGAGCTTTGTTACCAGACCAGTTCTGAGGTGTTTGATGTGCCCAGCCCCATTTCTGCCCTTCAGGAATGTGAAAAGTGAAGGCTAAGGTACCTGCAGCCATTCAAGGAGGTTAAGAGGGGGCTGTGAATTGCACCCTGGGACTTAGTACCTATATTCCACTTAAGTTTCCATTTCAGCTGCCTAAGTGCTTTTTTGGACCTGGGCCAACACTTCCCATCATGCCTCGCATGGACAATATATATAATTGTGGGTCTGCTAGGCATTAAGTTATTTTTGAGTTTGATATGCTTCAAGTATTTTCAAGTGTTATTTCTGCCATTCAGGTCAATCGATTTGAAGAAAAGATTACCTAGTCCTGCTTTTAATTTCAGAAATACTTCTACTCCTGTTTGTGAATACATGATTTGACTAGCTGTGTCCCAGCATTCTCTACTGAGGCTGCTTGTATAAATGTAACAGATTTTTAATGTCTCAGTATTGGCTAAATGAAATAAACTACAACAGAAGAATTTCCAAAGAACTAAATATGCATTATTTATTGAGCTCTTGCTGATCTGTTGAGCCAAGTCATTTTCAGAGTTCTCAGGAAAAGGATGAATTCCAAATTCGATACTGACCTTAGATAAGTCAGGGAGTGACCTGCTCCCCAGTAAGCCATCTGTTAGGGAGTGATCTTTTAGTAAAAAGTTCAGATTCTGCTAGTTCACAAATAGTCACAGTGAATTTTAATTCACTATTACCTAGAATTGAAATTAGCATGAATTGGGTTTCAGCTAAGTTTGAAATCGCTTGGAAAAAAAAAAGCAATGTAGAAAGGAAATGCTGGTTTGAAACAGCATTGTTTCCCCATTAATTAATCTCTCTTAAAAGAAGAAATATTTTGGTGGTTTTGAATAAGAGAGAGAGAGAGACGGCAGGGTCCAGGGTCAGGTTGTGATTTCTTTACAAGTGAGGGAGATGTTGAGAAGAGATGCTTTACAGAAGACTGGTTGAGAGGCTTATGTACTGCGATGCAGGCACATACTAAGGTGTAAATATTTATTCACACAAAATAACAAAATTTTGTTATTAAGTCAGCATAAAATAATAAATGTTATAGTAATTTCTAAATATTCCATAGATTGATTTTGTTCTCATGGTTATATCGTTTGGGACTTGAAAAGAAGTAAAGTGTAATCCCTATTGATATACAGCAATATAAAACCTAATTTATGAAGGACTAGTAAAATCTCATCTATGAAAGTTTCCTTCATGAAGCGATGCAGAAGCCATTTGGAATACAAGGTCTAATTTGACTTGATCAGAACTTAATTACTATAACTGGTTGTGGTATGTCACTGAAATGCTTCGTAGAGTTCTCAATGGCTTATTTTAGTGTAATGGTCATCTTTGTGTTCCTTATGTCTCTTATGTAATCAAGACATTTTTGCCTTTATATAGTCATTTATATTACATTAATTATAATACTAACTACTCAGTCCATAAGAAAAGTATAGAGGAGATTAGATTTGTTTAGTAAGAATGATGTTTTGCAAGTGGTGGTCATAACCTGCAATGCAATAATTCCTCTTACTAAATTAAAATATTAAGAACCTTTGCTTTATTAATAGGTACTGGATTTGTACCTTTTTTATAAAGGGCAAAACATACTGTCTGCATCTTTTCAGGTGTAAAAGATAAATGTTTCAAATTATGAGGAGTGAATAGAAGACATATTTTATTAAATTTAATCCCAGGGATGTATTTTAATGGAAAAATAGCTTGAAATTGACTGCAGTTTTTTCATGAATTCAAGGTGTGCAGAACATGACAAAAGACAGGAATTTCTGCTTGAAATTCAGTGGATAGCAATTTTAGCAAAGGGAAATAAATATGGGAAAACTCATTAATTAAAAGCGAATAATTTGTTTAGCAGCAGAATGAAAGTTGTATCAGATGAACGTAGGCAGGAATGGAAAGTCATAATTTTCAGATTAGTTGTGTTGTCAAGTTAGATTGAAATAATCTTTCCTGTGTTGTTAGTCAGTGCAAAGCACCTGTACAATTAAACACAATACCAGTTCCTCAGGGTTAATTGTAGCTGTATTCCTAACCTATAATGGTCTAAATATTCTACCAGATTTTATATATTTATTAGATTTACAAGTTATTATTACATGGGATTGGTTTCATACACCTATTAAAATGCAGGTGTGTAAAAACACTTCACAGTGTTCCTTAGGAGTTTTTCCTGGATGCTTGCAAGCACTGGTTGATTAGAGAATAAGATTATTTTTGGTATAGTACAGTCATTAATAGATTTATCAGAGCAATGCACATTAGAAAAATTACATAAGGTGTTCTATACAAAAAGCCGATATTAGTAGTTATAAATCAAAGTAATATAAAATTAACTCGTAAACTTAGTTTATAGAGTTGTTTAAATCACGGACAATATTTTTCTAATTTTTTTTCAATTTATGTAACAAAGTTTAGCTATATTTCAGGAAGTCACTTAATTGAATTTATGAGCATCTAAGCTCCTGTTTCTCATTTGAACCACAAATAGTTCAGTTAGTCTGATATGCAGTTAGCCTTGTCAGCTGTGTGATATACTCATCTAATGTTTCATATAGTGATGTATTAAGATAATACATGATTTATGTCAGATGCTGTCATCCTTTGAGGTGTATCAGGTGCAGATTTATAAATTATAAATACATGTGTTAAAATAGCCACCATAAAGCACCTTTGATGCCAACAAAGTTTCTTCCTTAATACTTCTAGTTCTAGCAACACTAGAAGCTATTGACAGTTTGGGGGGTTTTTTTGTCAGGGAAATGGTTGTATTAGAATTCATCATATATGAGCATGATACTGAGCTTTAAAGTGAGATATCCATTGCTGATTAATCCCCTGTCTGAATGCTTTTATTGCTAGTATAGTATGTGCACTTCACTGAGAAATACAGTCTGTAATTCACAACTAACTGAAAAGAAAATAACCCATTAGGAAACCAGGATGGCACAGCTGGCTACGGAGGAAGCAGAAAGATTGGGTTGTTGCACCCCAAGGCACCTGGTGGTCTTTTCTGCCCCTTTATGCCTGAATGAGGTTTTGGCAAATAAACTTAATTAGTTGTGGGAGAGAATAACTGGGTCCCTGGCCTTACATAGAACTGTGGAAGCATAGCACCATTTCTGAGGGACCGAGGAAAAATCAGCATGAAGAAGGGTAAGAAATACCATGAAGGAAGGTGTGAAAAAAATGAGCTGGGAAAAGAAGTTTTATTGCTCTACATGATGTGAAGGATAGAAAAGGAAGTGATATTTAACTAAACAAAATATGCTAACAGCACTTAGCAATAATTATCGCCAACAATAATATGCTTCTTCATTCCCTGCATCCTTTTTTTGTGTTTCCTTTCCTGTTTCCTGCACTTTTTGGTATTCTTTCAGGGCTTGAAGACCTGTGGGTGTTCCTGTGACCCAAACTAGAATTGTGTGTCAGTATGGCTGTGTTGATTTTTGTTTGTGTTTTGGTTTTTTTTTAATAATCTTTGCATATTCTGGAGCTGAATAACTTTATATTTATATAAACAAAATAGAATTTATTTTTAAGAACTGCAATTTTGTTGAAACACTAGGAAAGAAACAACAAAGCATGGAAATAATTGAAAAAGAACATTTCAAGTGTTCCCACCAGGGACAAGTTTTAAATATGTGCCAACTTCTTATTTTTAATAGAAGAGGTTTTGTCTTGCAAGTAACATCAGTCTGCCACTTCTGAGGTAGAAGAAATATCATTTTTTCAGTTTGTTTAAAATAATTTTTACCTGAAAAATCTCACAATATGTGTGTTGTATAGCATAGTATATTAAGTATATGGCAGTGAGCTTAAAGAATGTGTAGAAATTTTTTATTCATATAGATCCTCTAGTTTCCTTACTTTTCAACCTTTTTGTCTGCTATATCATTCATCAATATTTCATATGACGTTTTAGCAAAAGGTATTTTTAAAAGTGCAAATGTAAAAGCTGTGCAGTGAAAATATTCAGAGAAGTTCTTCAGACTCATTTAAGAGCACACTCAACCCTGATTTCTGCAGAAGACAATTCTGCATGCCTTCTTATTGACAATAGATGGTTGTTTTTTAATTTACTTAAATTTGTCTAGGTTATTACCGCAACTCTGGATTAGATAGAACTGAGGCTTCTAAAAAGGTTTCCCAGACCTGTCTTTCACCAGGATTTAATTCCTCTAAGCTAAACTGCTTGCAGCCAATTCTACCCTGGTATCCTTAAGCACCTCTTACTGACCGTTTCAATTGACAGGATTTCTATATGATCAGTGTTCCCTCTAGCACTAGCTGAACTGAATGTTCAACTGGTCTCTGGTTTTGATTTTTTTTCCCCCTCATTATCTGGGAAAGAATTCTTCCTCTAGGTGATGCTGGATGCATCTGAGCGTTGCCATATTCCAGGTAAACAGGAAGAAAGGCTTTGGGTGTCCGTGTTCCTGGAGGTCGCTGGAGGTTATTGTGGTGTTTCCCTTTCCATCTACCACTGTGAGCTAAATAATCCTGGACAGGCTGATCAGGATTCAGCATATAATCATTGGCTATGTTCTTTGTGATACTGCTAATTAAGAGTCCTTTTTAATGAGATTACATATAAAATAATTAGGCAGAAAGCTGGAGTCCCTTCATGCCATTTTATAATTGAATAACCTTATTTTTAGAAGTGTTCTACTTATGTCTAAGCAATAATACTACAATAAAATAAACATTATAGGAAAGATGATTATTATTTTATTGATTTACACTGAGTAGTAAACTCTCTCATTTTTTTGTTCAAAGCCACTCTAAGGTAATCTGTGGGCAATCTGCAGATGCTTATCTTCTTATACATCACAGAGGTGGAATTCTTTTCTTTGGATGTTTAAGCCAGGGAAGAAAAATATTTCTTTAAAGTTACAATTGAAATTCAATATAGAATCGTTTGTATTCTTCCAAGTCAATATTGGCTTAGTAGCAGAAAAAGAATCAAACATTTCCTTTAAAAAAAAAAGAGTACCCAAAACTCCATGATAAAGTAGTTTGTATATTTTATGGTGCTCATGGCTAATAAAATATAGTTTCACTACCCTGATGCATCTCGTCATTTAGCTTAAAAATGGAAATCTCCCTATTTTACTGTGGAAAATGAGACCAGATGCAATTCTGAAAATATTGGATAAATTTTCCATAGTTCAGTTTTAAAACTGTAATCATGCTGTTAAACTGTGATTCCAGAGCTTGAAATTTGATTGTAGGATGTTGAATACACATTGCTGAAAAATCTGTAACAGGTAAATAAGTACAGTCTCCGAATGTGGAATAACAATTCCTACACTAGAGTTTAAACATTTCTCAGTAAAAGTATTTCTTATTCACTTTCTAATTGTCTATTTTAGATTTTATTTGCTTTGTGGACTCCGTGAAAAAAACGTTTAAAAATTTAAAAAGGTAAAAATTCTTTTTCCCTAATGGTTAGGTTTTTTTCAAAAGGAGTATAGCACATGTCAAGAAACCCATGCTGAGCTGATTTCTAGGCATGAACACACAGAGAAGTACCAATGGGTGTAGAAATTAAGAAGGCCAGTGGTTCTCTACAGCCGCCAAAGGTTGCTCTGCTTTTAACATCTCTACATAGTTACGCACAGATCCAAGATCTGCTACTGTCATCAACCCAATGTCAAAGCTGTCGCCCTACTCTCTGGTGTGATTGCCAACATGCATAGTGGTATTTTCTGCTGGCACTCCAGAGCTGTCTGCAGAGTGTGAACATGAAAATCCACTTTATGTGCTTCCATTGGCATTGATTGCTTCTGACCTTTGGGTCTTGTTTTGGCTGCATGAAATGGACAGATCCGTGGCCTCTTTCTGCTGGGCAGCACATCCACCCCCTCCCAATACCCCAGGTTACAACAGCCTAACATGTGCTTTTGTGCCTGCAAAGCCAGTAACTCTCAGACCTAGTGTGATCCTGCCAAATATCTCTGGTTTTGTGGCATTTTTCAGGAAGAGAAAACATAAGTAGGATCAGTTGTTTGTTTGGAATTTGAATATTTTGTGGAATTTTTTCTTCTTGAAAACAGGCTAAAGGAAGAAAATACAGAAAGTGCAGGTGACTTTAATAGAAAATGCATTTCATTTTGAGCTAACAACAGCGAAATACAAAACTAAAGACAGCTAACAAATGTTTTTGCATCCTCAGCCCAGATTCTTACTGGGTAATGATAAATCTAGACAGAAACTAGAGTTTATACTGGATAAGTTAATGGTTTTAAAATGTTGTTTTTTACATATGCACGTAGAAAAATACATCAAGAGAAAATTTGCAATTAAAGTTTATATTGCTTTACCAAACCTTTTACTCTCTTGTCCTTATCTGTCATACTGCTCTTTCGATTAAAATACTCTGAACTTTACATTCTCCCTCTATGATTACAACCATTAAAATGAAATACATTGAAACATCCTGTGGGATACTTTGAGCAAGCAAACTGCCATAAATTCCTATCTGTTTTGTTTCAACTGCCATTATTGGCACTTTGTTTTACATTTTTAGGCATGTTCATAAATAATGAATAACTTCCAAATTACCACAGCACATTTGATGTGAATGAGTCATCATCCTTATAGTAAAAACAAAAATATGATGACCTTTTTTGTCGTTCTATGTGTCATTATAGCTGTCAAGTGACTGGTTTTAAACTTCTGATCATTCGTATGTACCCTGAGCTGACAGCACTTTTTTTTTTTTTTTTTTTTTTTTTTTTTTTGTGTAGTCCTTAGGGTCTATTGTTTTAGGTAATCCAATCAGTGATAACTTGGATTAAAAATGAAAACTAAAGGAATGCATAATCAACATGCACCAAAATTCTAAACAAACAAAAGATCTGTAGCCTCTGTGTCTTCAAAGGCAGGCAATTATTGCACAGTTATTGTCCCTTTTTGTCTGTTTCTGTAGGTGTATTATCTTGTGGGACTAATCTAAAAAAAGAATTATTCTGACATCTTGAAATTTAACTGAAATGCAACCATAACCTTTCTGATCCTGGAAAGCAGATGAAATGTCCACTCAAAAAACCCATCACACGTGTTTTGGGGTTTCATGCGGCCGCTTTAGTTATTGACGGTGACATCAGATAATGGATCTTGTTTAACCTGCCTATTTGTTGGTCTGCAGTGTGTGCATGGCAATGCATTCAATAACAATGGACATGAAAATAATTTTTTATAATATCCAAGATATCAGAATATAATGATGAGTCACTGGCTTCTGATAAGTACTGTACAGATGGGTGCAATTGGATTGTCTTCAAACAGGTTTTACCAGTATCACCTAGGTATATTACCAATATACCTACTGTATCCAGGATTGCTAACCCTGACAGTTGCCATTGTGACTGTATGTAGGATACATGCTACATATTGTCTTTCATAATTGGCTATGTGTCTTTCCTACCACCAAGATCAGAATGGTATTTTAAAAGTGAATCTTCTTCAAGGGTCCCAAATCTGTGTTGATTTCTTGTACAAAGGTGGCATTTAGTTTAGCTGGAATATTTTGCTTGACACAATGGAAGACGTGACTTTTTTTTTTCTTTTGTTTTTGTTTCATATTGATAGACAAAATGTGGAAAGTCAGTTATATTTCACTGGTATTTGGCATCTGCTCAACAACTGATTGCTCTTCTCAGAGCTTTTTTGGAAAGTTTGCAGCACTATAATGACAGCTTTCTAAACACAGACGTCCCCTTGGTACAACCTATAATTCTTTACGAAAGATGTATCAATGTCAGGAATTTGAACACAGTACTGGAATTAGTTGAACTTTCTTGTTATGAATACGTATTAAAAATATCTACAGTACATATATTGTAAGTTGGGGAAAGAATCTGCAGTGTTTGAGGACATTGATTTTGGTACAAAATGTCTGAAATGTCAGAAGGTAGTTTAAGATAAATTCTTTTGTTAATGGACTGTGTATATTTTAGCAATTTTTTTTCTGCTACGTTATACTGTGTAAGTGCATACTGTGAGCTCAAAGCATCAAGAATCTCAAGAACACATTTAGAAAATCAGGGATTTGGCCAAGGAAGAGGTCTAATAGCTGAAAGGCCTGGAGTAGCGATTAAATGTTCTCTTAAAGTCCTATTAGTAGCCTCTTTGTCTTGTTTCATTTACCTCTCAGCTAAGCCGTCAGGAAGTGAAGATTTCAAACACAGATTTCCCCTCCTTAAGTCCCCCCTCATTTGTAGAGGTAACTCCTCTTAAATGTCTTCAGTAAGTAAAAGTCAGTTCAAAGATAATGTGTGTAATGATAAACTCCCAACAGCTTGTCATACTTAGTAAAAAAATCTGCAAATCTTTTTACCTCTAGGACTATTATTTGCATATAGATTCAAACATTCACACGCTGTCCTACATACAGATTATCTACATACATGTAGAATGACAGAGCTTAATGCTTATTGAATGGAATTTATATAAGTTTAGACTTGTAAGCAAAATGGAAACTCTCCTCTGTTAGCTTATTGTAACCATTTAAGATTGGTTTTTAGTGATAACACTGCCCTTTCTGTTTTTTTCTTTTACCTCTTCCAGGCTATTTAAGATGCAAGCAAGTGTATCTAGCAGTTGCAATAAAATTAGAAGAAGTGTATTTCAATAAATATTGTAGTATTTTATTTTTGGGAAGCTGCACAGCCTTGGTATAAGTGCTACATTTGTTATGACTACAGCTAACTTCATGTCTCTTCCATTTATCTGTACAAGGCACTTGGTTTTGATTTATTTTCAGGTTATGCCACTAGATCTATTCACCACACCACTAATGACACGTCATTCAGATTCAGAATAGATGCTTTAAAGTTAGAATGCTGCACCATAAATGATGCAAAACCATAACTGTTAGTTAGAAAATGCTTTCTTTTTGGAATGTAACTGGGTGATGCTGTGGTCATTCAATATTGTGATACTGGCATTCTTCCCCTCTTCTCTTTTGGTTGAAGATAGAATCTCTTGCAGGGTATGTATGCATGAGTGTGTGTGTGTGGCCCAGGGTGGATTGCTCTTCAGCATGCCTTGGATCACAACCTTTTGCCAAACCTCAGCAGTAGCTCTTGAGGAAAAAATGTAAACATAGAACCAAACCTACTCTGGTTTCTTTATTTAGCTCAGTGAAAGCTGATACTCTCTGCTATAAGGTTTAAATATTACACAGTCTTTGCTAAATTACAGAATGGGAGATGCTAATTCGATATTTTAAGTGGGAGGCAAGCAAATAGATTCTCCTAATGTAGAAGTAAGAATTTTAAGAGATTAATATTTATTTATTTGAATTGCATCTTTGTCTTCAAGAATGACAAGGAAGAAAATATTTTGTTAGGCCAGAAGCATATGGAAATAGTATGAATAATGCTAATTACTCAGAAAGTGCGAGGATTATGGGTAGCATAATCATCTACAGTTTTCTGAGAACATCCTTACTAAAATGACCTACCTAATTTAAGTGTAATTTCCAAAACAAGGAGACTAGATGTCTTGTCTGGGACAGTGCAAGTGATGGACACTTTTCCTTGAAGTGGGCTGCCTTCTACTATATTTTAACTCTCATTTTTCTTTCCTGTATACGGTGTTTTCAGATTGTGCTGGTTTTTTTCATATGTAGTTACAAGTATTTGGGAAACAGCAGAATTTCCATAAACTAGAACCTGAACACAGGATTCCAGTAAATGGAAGACCTTTTGTCTACGTAGTTATTTTGAAGGGCAGTCAACGTGAATTAAAACTCACCTGCCAACAGTTTGCCACTCCTACAGACTCATAGTTGTTGTGACCTCTCACCGCTGTTCACTGTAAGAGATGAACACCAAATTATAACTTCTAGAGCATTCAGACAAGTTGTTAACACAGAGTGGGTGTAATTGATATAAAAATAAATAATTAAAACTGATAGTGTCCCCTGCCTAAAATGTGGACATCTGCTCTGAACTATGTCTCTAAGAGGTTTTCAAATGTCTCCTGGCGTAAAACCTGAGATAAATCAGCATAGATCCAAAGGATTTGTAGTATGGGGTTGGAATTTTTGTTTTGTTTTGTCTGTTTGTCTTGTAAGTTTTAAGAATACAGAAGTTCGTGTGGCAAGAATAGTGTCCTTTCAGTCTTTTCTGTGTGGGCTCACTTCTGCAAGCTAAACAACCTTCTTCAACCTGAGTAGTTTAATATTTAACATATGTACAAAGAGAACGATCTACATTTCATTCATGATGATACAGTCAATAGTGCTGTCTAGAGAAATCTAAGCCCTGATGTTTGGTGTGAACAGAACTGTTCGGTATTGAATATTTGAAGGTTAAAAAAATGAGGCTTTGGCATCCCCACAGAAATCCTATACCATTAAAGGAAAATACACTCATAGATTTTATCGAACATATTGACTTGTTTTTTTCAAGTTCATAGGACTCTGGAGACAAGACTGCAGAAGTTTTATATGAACAGTTTCATTCATGCTAAGGTGTAGAAAATTCAGAGTTGTGGGAATTGTCACAACTTCTTGAGCAAATGAAGGCAAAAAAAGAGGCGTTTAAACCTGTGCCTAAAATTAGCCATAAACTGTGCCGCGCTCTTGTGACTGCTCAAATCACCATTAAGGTCCTTGCCCAAATTTGTCCCTTTCTGGCATCTACCTGTCTCATGAACAGACAGACACTTAGTTTGCTGGTTTTTTTCTCCACTCCTCTATGCCACTTTTTTCTCCCTTGCCTCTGGGAGAAAAGGTTCCTGGTTTCTTGAGACTATGTGGAATTTCATTGGCTCTGACCCACTCCCTTTCCCAGGCAGTGCAAGAATAATTCCCTCTGTTCTGCACAGTACCGGGGAAAAGGGAACAATTTTAGATTTTATGCATCTTACTAGCTAAGCAATAAGTGAGGGACTGACTGCCTTTGTGATTCTGGCAACTAGGAATGACCTGTGCCATGTAATGTATATGCTTAAAGTACTTATATGTGGTTACAGTCATTCACCAGCATTTAAAGTTCCATTAGTAGTGGACAACTGTGAACAGCTGGTACTTTTTTCAGTATGTTCGTTTGATATCTGGTCAAGTATTGTCCTGAGATTAGCATATTTTATTATGTTTATTTGTATAATGAACAGATAACGGTTTATTAGTGAAAAATGCAACAGAAAACAGGAAAAATAAAACCAGTAAGAAACTAAGCCACTAACTTTCAGACATGCATGGCTTAAAAATTTACTAGTATATTTTGTAGCTTTATAAAAATACATAAATATTTATTTATTATTTTGACTTTGAAATTAAAATATATCCTACTATGAACTAAACATTTGAGATGAAGTCTTGCCCTGTTGAGGGCAATCACAGCTAGGTTTCACCTAGTGTTCTTTTTATTTGCAGTAAAATCAAAAGTCATAAATAAGATGGTTCATGGCTGTTGATCCATATATACTTTGACAGTCAAGCAGTGTATGTGTGGTAGTATTCTGGAAGTGACCAGTCTGAGAAACAACATTGCTATTATTGCACACCAGTCATTACCTATGAATGCAAATTGTCAGATGAACACTGACTCTACAAAAATTTACAGCATTTATCCCCTCAGCCTGCTTATCTAATTGCACCTAAGGCATTTCTTCAGGGTTCACATCCAAAGAGTCTTGAGACAATTCAGTAGTAAATCTCTGTGAGGACTGAGCTGAGAGCAATGTCATGGCCCCAAGTACTCTTCCAAGAGCAGATGAGATTACTAATGCCAGTGAAATATTCTTTATCTGAGCAACAACCAATTGTCTGGATTGTCGCCAAATGCAAAATGAAGCACCTCTCTGACAAGTGGGAGAAATTGCAACTAGAAGAAACAGAAACCCAACCTATCTATTTATGTATCACATGCCAGCAGCTTTGCATTTAGGTAGAAATGAGAAATTTATTAAGTGTAAAATGCACAACACAATGAAAAAGCAAACTAAAAGGCTTTTGCTTTGCTGATTTTACTCACTCATTGATTAAAACATTTCACCAGGGGCAAGAATGCCTAGTGAACTTGTTTTGAAAAGTTTAAATAGAAAAGAAACAAAACCAAGCAGATTATTTTTTTAACATCTAATCTTAACCATTTTACTTGTATGTTTTAACCATTTTACTTGTATGTTTTAACCATTTTACTTGTATGTTTTTATAAACTGCAAATGATGTAGTATTTTTGATGTTGCTACTTAAGTTAATTCTTGGTTTTTGCTAAGGCAAATGAAGGTTACAATTGCATTGCATTTCCTAAATTTCATTTATTACAGTAGGTAAGTGATGATTAATTACTCCTCTTATTATGTCTCTCTAGAGATCTGAAGAATAATTTGATCAGCACAATTGAGCCGGGGGCCTTCTATGGACTTTCAGAATTGAAACGCCTGTAAGTATTAATTCCATTTGAATTACTCTGAAAATTGTGTTTGTATTGACATTTCTATCCTTGGGCAATTCAAATCTGCCACCAAGGAATAATCACATAAGGACACTGGCTGCAAAATAGAAATTACAAATTGTGCTTTTTAGATGCCTTTTTCTTCTTTTTTTTTCCCCCTTCTTATTTTCCATCTCTTTCTTCTGCTTTACTTTTTCCAATTGAAAAATCATCTGTTTGCTGTCCAATAAGTGTCCTAATGAATACATCTATGAAAAAACACACCTAATTAATGGCTTAGCAAACAATATATCACCACTGATATTAATCAGAAATAAAAATGTCATACAGACAGACCAGGTCTATAAAATAAATTCTTAGAAAGGAAACTTTGTCATTCTTTAGAATTTGTCTACTATTCTCCTACCTCTTGCATTGATTCTGCTTGATATTTTTTTATTTTTAGCTTGGTTTTCTGAGGAAGTAGAACTTATGCAGTGTAGTTCCTGTCCACCATTCTTGCATTCCTCTCTTTGAAAATGTTCTCATAGTAGTTTTTGAAAGCCTGGATGATTTTTACTACATTTGTAGAGGGTAAAAATCTAAGTTACTAAGATCCTAAAAGTGGGCCTTTTTGCTTTTATTTAACAAGGACTAGAGATTCTCCTTAGTTCTAGCCAGCCTAAAGGACTAGCGATGAACACTTTTTCAATGATAATTTTCCAAGCGACAGGATCCAAATATCCATGCACTTGCTAACCAGGCCGTCAATACATGCCAGAAATCTTCCTTTTTTTTTTTTTTTTTTTTTTTTTTCTCTGAGGTTAAATTCCCCAATTGCTGTGTACGGAGAATACTGTGCAAACTAATATTTCCATCTCTGATCGTACAGATAGCTGCATTTTCTAACACCAATGACTGAGTTTTAGTGCATTTGAGTATAAAGTCAGAGCAGCAAAACTATTAGATTGAAACTTTCTTCTTCTCGCAGTGTAGAGGGGTAACAACAATACCATGAAGTGATCACAATGAGTGCTAATTGTTGCTTTGGTCGCACACTCTAATAACACAACCCTGACCTCTTGTGGGAAAACCAGGAAACCTGTTCAAGTCGTGGGCTGCACAGCTGAAGAGAGCACTTCTGGAGCTTTAGGTCAGACAGGAAAGAGAAGTCAGGGGAGAAGATGTCACTAAGCATTGGGAAAAGTGAGAAGAAAAGACTCCAGCAAACTAGGAATGGCAATGTTGAGATTTATCATGCTAGATCTCAAGAAAACCCTCGTTCTCAAATAAATAACACTAGGACCAGCCTATAGACAGGAAATTGATTAATTACTGGACTGCAATTTGGTACAAGTTGGTGTAGTTCTCTTGTGAACAAGAAAATCTGCAGTCCTTCGCTGTGCAACTGTTGGGTAGCAGGCAGTTGAGCAAAAGGAATGAAGAGTGTAAAATCCTGTTGAATGCTGAGTAGAGTAATTACTGTAAGACTGTACTTTACATTCATATCTTATTTGACATGTTATACAAAATATGCTATAACAAGCAGAAGCTGAGGTAATAGGGGCACCTGCAAGAGGTCTGGCTATGGCAAGTCAGACAGGCAAACTGCAGGCTGTCAACATCAAAATGTTTTCTGTGAATGATTTGGAGAACTGTTAGTATTTGTATTTGAATGACAAACCAAATTATTTCAAGGGTTTATATGGAAAGGTACACATAATACTGATGAAAACTGAAAATTTACGAAGGACTAGAATTATGGCACTTTTTTGTTATACAAGTGTTTTTTCTTTAACATCAATTTTACAAATCAACATTAGTAAGTTAAACCCCTTCTGAAAAGAACAGTAAATTTGCACATTAAGAATTGAAGTATGTCTCATATAACATGCATTCTGCAGGAATGTTCAGCAAGCTGACTTTTCTTTTTGTTAGTATTTTTTTTTAAAAAAATGTTTTACAATACAGAGGTTTCAGCCACTGCCAAGTATCTTAGTGTGAAAATAACACTCATTAAAATAAACCTTGAAAAAAGGGTATGCAGCCTTTCACTTTCTTAAAAACAATGCTTTACTGTGTGCATGACTTGGAGAAATATGCAATTGTTTTGATTGGTATAGATGAAATTTACTTTTGCTACCCAAATTATTCCCCACATAGTGATGCAATTTTTCCATAAACATTCAGATTTCACTGAGAAATAATGTATTACCCAACCAAGAAATCTAAGTGACTTTGTGCTTAATATTGACCTCTTCTAACAGAGAGCTACGTAGAGATATACATGTATGCATCTAAAAATCACATTTTTAGATTTTCTGCATAGCTTTCACTAGGAGGACTTAAAGAATAATGCTTATATGTATAATTTTATTGTTGTCCATAGTATTTTCTCAGATGTTGCCCCCTTAATATTCCTGACATGCATTTAATAAATATTTTCCCTCTAGTGTAATGTTTCATCAGTGAATTGTACAACAATATATCCTTTGTCTGACAGAAAACTTATTAGTGAATTCTAAATAGATTGCCTTCACACTCTAGTTGATTTGGTATGTCTTCATGAAAGCAATAACTGGATTACAAGCTTAATTCTCTTGTTTGATTACTTCAGGGTGCTCATGTAACAATAGAAAAATAGGGAACTGACACAATATAGCAAAGAAATCAGAAGTCTTTGACTGATTCTAAAACAAAAACAAATTAAGATCAATTATAACATCTTAGTGGATGTATAATGACTTAAAATCCTAAGTTTCTTCAGTTTAAAAAAAAAAACAAACAACAAACAACAACATAGTTGATAAGAAGGAAAATGTGAGCCAGTGTTCATACCCAAATATGTAAAAATTATGTACTTGTTCAGAATGCACCAGAGGCAGTATTAATATTTTTTATCAAAATATATTTGTTCATAACTATTTTTGTCCCTTTCCTATCAACAGGAAGGAGACAAAAATTATACTTCCTGTATGAATTTTTCAGAAAGCATAAATTTACCTTTCTGCAGACAATAGTTAGTGGAACATAATACGTAACACTACTTGTTGTCTAAAACAGCTGCAGTATTGCTCTTGAAAGACCTTGCCAAGTACTTAAAAAGACTGACCTTCTTACTAGCTCAAAAGTTAATTGTCCTCTGGTTTCTGGGATTTCTTCTGCGAGAAAGTATGCTTTCAACAAGATGAGACATTAGTAAACAGTAAAAAATTGAGCTGAATATTGCATGCAGCAAAACAGTCTTTTTCAGAAGAAACAGGTTCTAGTAACTTTGAAGAAAATTATTTATATTGGTAATAATGTGGGTTTTTTATTATTTTCTGCATAAAGAAAATCACATTTTAATGTAATTAGTATAAGTTGCAGTATTGTATTTTTAAATGTGGAATATTGCTCAGTAATTTTAGTATAAAAGCTGTTAAATTTATTTAATTCAGTTATGCTATATTACAGAAGGTTTCTTTCTCATTTGTCTCTAACAATGTTTGTTCTCTCTAATGTGATTATGTAGATGCGTATATGAATAAGACAGACCCAAGATATCATGGCGGGGGTTGTTGATTTTTTTTTTTCAGGGATCTTTCAAATAACAGAATTGGTTGCCTAACACCAGAAATGTTTGTTGGACTCAACAATCTTCACAAACTGTAAGTATAATACCAGTTTTGTTTTAAACTGGAGAAATCCAAACTGTCACATGGCTTACATGAGTACATCCAGCACTAAATTTTCAGTATAAGAAAATTGTTTTGTACTAAAAAAACCCAGCCTGCTCTGCACCTTTTATTGCAATGACCTGATATTTTAACGATATTTCTACTTGCAACTGTAAAATGTATCAGAACTGCAAAAATTTTCATATGAAAAATAGGCTGAACATGGCATTTCTTCTTGAATGCATTTCTGTTTGTAAGCCTTGCAAACAATTACAGGTAGAGCACACAAAGAGACTTACACTAGTTAAAAAGGATATATTGCTCTTTTTATGCTTTATAGATCAATTAGAATTTTCAGGGTACACATTGCTTCAGAAAAACCAAATGTCTGTCTGTTTATGGTGTTGTATTTGACACTTTGTTTGCCATGCTACTTCATAGAATCATAGAATCATCTAGGTTGGAAGGGACCTCTGAGATCATCAAGTCCAACCCTTGATCCACTAAGTGCCACATCCAGTCTCTTTTTAAATATCTTCAGGGATGGAGAATCCCCTACTTCCCTGGGCAGCCAATTCCAATGTCTGATCACCCTCTTCGTAAAGAAATTCTTTCTAGTATCTAACCTAAAACTCCCCCAGCACAGCTTGAGACCGTGCCCTCTTGTCTTGCTGAGAGTTGCCTGGGAAAAGAGACCAACCCCCACCTGGCTACAACCTCCTTTCAGGGAGTTGTAGAGGGTGATGAGGTCTCCTCTGAGCCTCCTCTTCTCGGGGCTGAACACCCCCAGCTCCCTCAGCCTCTCCTCATAGGATCTTTGCTTGAGTCCCTTCACCAGCCTGGTTGCCCTCCTTTGGACCTGCTCCAGGACCTCCATATCCTTCCTAAACTGAGGGGCCCAGAACCGGAGACAGTACTCAAGGTGTGGCCTCACCAGCACTGAGAATCACTTCCTTGGACCTGCTGGCCACGCTGTTCCTGATACAGGCCAGGATGCCATTGGCCTTCTTGGCCACCTGGGCACACTGTTGGCTCATGTTCAGCTTCCTGTCAATCCAAACTCCCAGGTCCCTCTCTATCTGGCTGCTCTCCAACCACTCTGTCCCCAGCCTGTAGCGCTGCATGGGGTTGTTGTGGCCAAAGTGCAGGACCCGGCACTTGGCCTTGTTGAACCTCATCCCGTTGGAATCAGCCCAACTCTCCAGTCTGTCCAGGTCCCTCAGCAGAGCCCTCCTGCCTTCCAGCTGATTGACACTTTCCCCCAGCTTAGTGTCATCTGCAAATTTGTTGATGATGGACTCAATCCCCTCATCTAAATCATCAGTGAAGATATTAAACAGAACTGGGCCCAACACTGATCCCTGGGGGACAGCACTAGTGACCGGCCGCCAATTGGATGCAGCACCGTTCAGCACCACTCTCTGGGCCCGGCCCTCCAGCCAGTTCCTAACCCAGCACAGATGCCCCTGTCCTGGCTGTGGGCTGACAGCTTTTTCAGGAGAATGCTGTGGGAGATGGTGTCAAAGGCCTTACTGAAGTCCAGGTAGACCACATCCACAGCTTTCCCCTGATCCACCGGGCGGGTCACCAGATCAGAAGAGGAGATCAAGTTGGTCAGGCAGGACCTTCCCTTCCTAAACCCGTGCTGGCTGTGTCTAATCCCTTGTCCATCCTGTAGGTGCTGTGTGATTGCCCCCAGGATGATCTGCTCCATAACCTTGCCAGGCACTGAGGTCAGGCTGACAGGCGTGGAGTTTTCCGGGTCCTCCTTCCAGCCCTTTTTGTGGATTGGTGTGACATTCGCCAACTTCCAATCATCTGGGATATCCCCAGTGAGCCAGGACTGTTGGTAGATGATAGAGAGAGGCTTGGCGAGCTCTTCTGCCAGCTCCCTCATCACCCTTGGGTGGATTCCATCTGGTCTCATAGACTTGTAGGGATCCAAGCAGCTCAGTAGGTCACTGACTGTTTCCTTCTGGATTACAGGGGGGCTGGTCATATTCTTGTCACCTTCTATAAGCTCCAGAAGCCAGCTCTCCTCAGGACAACCTGTCTTACTGTTGAAATATGACTTCTGGAGTCATTAGTTTGTCATAGGCAACTGTGCTGGAATATGGTCTAAAGATACACTCTAAGGATATGGTCTCTCAACTTGTATGCCCATAAGCATACCAGAGGGCCTGGTGATCAATAGATTATCAAGAAATTTCAGAATGAGCACTTAGAAGACATGAGATTATCATAGTATACCCAGGCTGTTTGTTAAGTTTTAGTGAGCAGCAGATGACCTGGCAGAAAAGATAATCTGTGCTGTGACAAGGTTTGCTAGTATATATACTAAGTTAACCAGACAGTTAGAGACAAGGGTTGAATTTGAAGGACAGAAGTAATGTACAGGACTCCATGACTGAGCAGTAAAATGACAGATGAAATTTAATGTAGCTAAATACTAAGTCAAGCATGGGAGAAAAAAGTCTGTTCTGGGCTAACCATTAAAACACAGGAAACCTGTTTTGAGATTACAGCGGATAATGCCATGAAAGCATCTTCTCAGTCCTCAGTATAATTTTAAAAAATTAGGGAATGGAAAATTATTTAAAAATTGGAGACTATCCATTGTACTATGGGAAAAAAGCAAAGAATTTGCATTTTAAGTATTGTGTACACTTTCAGTCTGCTCATCTGAAAAAGAAGAGCAAAATCAGGTTCAGAGAAGGACAATGAGGAATGGCCAATGGTATGGTACAGCATAGGAGAATTCTAGGAATGAGGAATTTGGCTGCAGCCTTCCTAGCTGGGAAAGGGACACAGGAAATGTTGGAGTGTAGATGGACATTTTGCAGACCCAGGAGTGTTCCATGTCTTCATTTGCATTTGTTTTCATTCCTGAATGGGAAATAAAATTCCTATTCTGCATCGTAGTGTATTACAAATCCCTTAATTTATTTTCTTCGTCTCCAGCCAGTTCTGTTATTTTTTTGGAAAAACGGGAAAATCATTCTAGAAAGATCTGCCCTAAGATCAAGATGACACCAGGTAAAAGGCTTAAATCTGGCATGCTTGCTGATCACATTAATGAGAAGCAACTATGCCAAACGTTCTTTGATAAAAACAAGTGAGAAAAGATGATGGGAAAAGCCGTGATAGCATGTTGATGAACAGGTGCAAACTGCCTCTCTTTTTATGCATCTCAGATGAGTTGCCGAATTGGGCATGACCTGCTCACATACTGAAGGTTTCTGGATCTCCTTTTGTTGTGCACAGTGGACATGTGGCTATATAGCCTGATTACTGTAGGAGGTATGTTTAAGTCAAAATTGTAAAGTCACCTGTTTAAAATGAAGGTAATTCTAGATGCTAGGAGCAACCTCAATAGAAAGTGTTCAAATCCCTGTTCTTGCAGGAAAATGTGTCTAAAAATTCCTTTGGTAAATCTCCCAGACTCCATCTTAAAAGATAATTAGAAGTGAATTACAGGACTTAAGTCTTCTGATGGTAAATGAACATAAATTAATTTAGAATGAGTGTACATTTGTTCTGTTACAGTGTTTGCCTGTACTATCCCCTTTCTCTGAAGACTCAGGAAAGAGTGTGGCAGTATAAGTCTGTATCCTTTACTAATCTCAGAGATTGTGGAAAAAGGCACAGTACACATACTGAACGCCTGTACATGCTGAACACACTGATCAAACCCCACCATAGCAGATTCCTTTTGTGAAATGGATTTGCCATATCCCTACTCATTCAGCTGACCTGTGTACCTGTCCCAGTGGTGACAAAGCTTTTCTGAGCACATAGATCCAGAGAAATTCTCACCAGTTCCCTCTACACTATCATTAACACTGTATTTTCATGCATCTGGTCTTTGTGCATCCTACGTAAATACATACATTTTCCTCAAGATGGGGCTAACTTTAATTTCAGGGCTTTCTGTATTGTTTTCCTTCTGAGGCACTATTTTATAGCAAAAATTTGAATTAGACCTTTCTTAAGTATAATTCTCAGGTCACGTTCTTGTTACACTTTTCACTCTGAATAATATTAGTTAATGAAATTACTAGATTTCTCATTTTCAAGAATGTTCACCTCTTGTATGATAGCTCTCTTAGCAAAATGAAGGACTGGTCAATATTATTATCAGATTTAATTTTCACATGCTTACATTCCTGAGCCAATAAATCACATGCCTTGTTTCTGCAGAACAGCAGAATGTCTCACACCCCTTCCTTCTATCCTGTCCATTATCTTTCAAAAGTTCACTTAACGCCAGGTTCTTCATGCTTTTATGCATGTTTTGTCCATGCATCAGTGAAAAAATGATGATTCTGGTAATATAGGTTCATTCGGCCTTGCTGTAGTCGATGCAGTAACTGAGTGAGCTCTAAAAAAGAAAAATGGAAAAAATTGTTGGCAAATCAAAAATGGGAAAAAAATATGCATCTGTTGAAGATTTATCAAGTAATCATATAAAAATTACTCGTTTTCTAGACAAGGAAAATTATGTACTGATTTTCATATATATCTAACATAATACTACATAAGCAGGAGAAAACCATCAACATTTAAAAAAGGGTTTTCATGTGAGTTGAATTAACCTAGAAGACCTCTAGTTGCCCAGGTATTTTTTTTACTTTAGCTAGATCTGCAAATAAGTAGTTGTACAGTAGGTGAAAGAGCATTTCCAGAATTTAGTGTATGCTTTACCCATGAATACCTACAATCCAAGTGACTGGCCTTAGTGAACAGAACAGAAAATATGAGAATGAAATGCACTTAGGCTATCCTTTCTTCTTATAATATAGTTTAAGTGTTGTTTGCATCTTGTTTTAATACACTTTCCAAAGTTTAACTTAATTTTTGGTAATTCTCATTGTCCCTCTCTAATTCCTGTCTTTTACTAATCTTTTCATTTTCACTATAGTCTCTCTCCTTCTTTGGTCTTTTTAAAACTTCAGCCCTTTTTTTAAGCTATAAGCTTTGGGTTTTCATTCATTTAGTCTATCTTCTGTTTTTATTATTTGAATTTTAATTTGCCTTCCTACTGCTGACTTTAACAAATGGGGCCATCCTTCATCCCAGTTCATGTATTTCAGTAGTTCTTTACTAGTTACTTTTTTTTGTTTTGTTTTGTTTTTTAATTCAGAAGTCTGTCCTTTGGAAATCAGCAGCATAGTAACATATAAGATTAAATTCACTTTTCATCTGAAATACATTGGTTCATGATTGCTATGTCAAAAGTTTTGACTTGTACTTTTGCAGGTATTAGCAAGCAAAAGTTAAGAGTCCATTTACTTTTGTTGGGTTAGTGATAATTTAATGGTGAAATGCACCACAATCTCAATCAAGAGGAGCTGTTTCCTGATGTACATGGTATTATTTGTTTCTCAGTTTCAAAAATCTCATGTAATGACATAACACTGATAGTAATTATTTGAGCTGGGGTCTCAGTTTGCCTCACCAAAAGCTGGTGATTGTTGACTGCAAGCTGATGTCATCTGATACTTTTCTAGCACTTTCTTGCTCTTTTCCTGTGGTAAGTGCATACAGACTTCCCAGAATCAAAGTTTTAAAACACATTTAAAATACATTAAGACGTCTTTTAATTGCCACTGATTCCTCTGAATTGTGTTTACTTGTTATTCCTAGGAAATGAGAAAGCTGTAATCTCAAAACGTTATGGAAAAGCATTTACATAGTGTAACATCAGTGTATATAATTTTACCAAGGAAAAGATGACAAGTGCTTAAACATGGAAGTGGTTTCAATACCATCAAGTGTGGATTAAATTGCTGAAGGAGCAATGATTTGATTTATGCAGTTGTTGATTGTGGTAATTAGAACTCTGCTGAATTACATTAGCAGAGACAAAGTACAGCAGGATCTTTGCAGGCTGTTACCAAAACCAGTAGGGAGAGCCGTGAGTCCACTGGAAGGAGCAAAGGACATAAATCTTTTCAGGAACCTTCTGAGAAGTATAGAGAGGGAGTTTTCGTATACCATTTACAAGCACAGTTACCAGGAGGAACCAAATAACATTTCACCTTATCTTGTAAGTCTAATTCAGTTTGAAAAATGGAAATAGAGCTGAAAAATCAGCTCTAGGCCCAAGCTGACAGGGCTTTAATGATGTGCGTTTAATGATGTGATGTGTATATCTAAACTGAGTAGGGTGAAGTTATGTTTAAACACTTCACTGAAATGAAGGATGAAAACTGCATGAGCTTTCAGGGATAATGCACACACTCTTCAGAGGGCATGGTGGCTTTATGAAGCCTATTTTAGAACAGGACAACCTACAGGATTCTCGAAATAAGAAAAAAATTAATTAGTAGTATCACCTAGTATTGTTTGAAAACTTGCAAACATAAAAAACCCACAGAGTATTGTAAGCCTCGTTATAATACAGGAAAGAAGACTTGTGCTCCCATTGCAGTTATGATGTATATTTCAGTGAACAAGAATTGAATTTCAAGTTACTAATGAAATCTAAAATTTCACATAGCTCCTTAAATTACTGCAGCCAGTGAGTTGTGATTATGTTCCTTGAGACTGTTCCAATTTTTACACCTTCTTGGATCTGATGATTTGTATTTTGGAAAATGACTCCAAAATGCTTTCACATCACTTGACAGATGCAGCTGACAGTTCCTCAGACAGTTAAAGAGAAGATCTATTGTCTTCTAAGATATTAGCTTTTTTTTTTTTTTTTGTCTCATATATTATCCTTTGTCTGTATTTATGCTGGACGAAGCAGATGAATTCTAACTAGGAGTGACATAACTGAATGCAACAAATCTTCCAAATCTCCTTTGGCCCCTCAGTGACCATGTTTCAGTGCTTTGTTACAGAATTATGTTTGCAATACTTCTGCTAGGTATTGCAGCTGCCATCCATACTAATTCTCTTTATATTTAAATTAAATATCAAGGTCTGTGGAATACTGGGATAGTGCCACTATACTGATGCACCAGATTTCGTTTCTTTAGCCTCATATAGGTTAGCTCTTCAGGCTCTGAAATGTTGAGGCCTTAAATTTCAACATGAGCTACTGCTAAATCTTCCTTTTGGAGGTTTGAAACAGAACTTCCTCCTTAATTCCAATTGTTTGATTAAAGTATACCTGATATATTCATCATCCTGCCTCTGAATCATCAGCAGCAGTTAGCTTTATGGTAATATTATACCATAAATTATTGTGTGACTTTCTTGCTGTCATTGAAGCAACTAATGACTTTGGTGCCAAAGATAATGCACAAAACTAGTAACATGGTGAATCAAACAGACTCAATTTAACAATATCAAAAAATGTGCACTGTAACCTGCCCTCTTTTTATTTTTTCTTTAATTTTTTATTCCTCTTGTCCCAGTCTTTTTTGCACAGAAGGTCCTTACATTAACCTTTATATTAATCTTTTGCTTGTTAATACTGCTTATCACAGTGAAACATTCTTCATATTCATATAGTCTTGCTTTTACCAATATTTTGCCTCGGAATGGTCTTTTGAGTTATTTAATTCCTTTTGACTCTTTTGTGGCATTTCTCATGTATATTAAAGATTTGCAAAAGTACTTAATTTCTGTAAAAGCGCAACAGTATTTGGTATGCGAAAAAAGTTCAGAACCTTATACATAAAGCTAAAATGTTTTACCTGTGATGTAACAGAAAGGACATGTCTCTGTTAACGCAGTAAGTTAATGGCATAGTAAGTACTATCAGCTTTGGAGTGCGTTAATTTGTTGTGTTTGAAATATTTAAAAAAAGGCGATATGGATGTTTTCAGAATTAATGTCCTTATAAATTGAGGTAGAGTGAGCTTTTAGGATACCTGCAGTGATGGAATTTCACAACACTATGCATTTGAAGATATTTTAATGTATAATATGTATGATATGAACTGACAGAACCAGCCATTTGTGGAGTTATGTAGATACCTGTTCAGAAATGTGTGTGTTTTCGGTTGATTTAAAAAGATTTCTGAAGATTTTTTTAGACAAGATGCTATATCCAGTGTTGGAGATCTAGATGCTGTAATTATTTTTTCTTGGGCTTAGAAATGTATTGCTTTATGACTTATATAGCCCTGTGACCATGCTATTAGTTCACTAATTATTAATAATAATATGGAAAATTCCAGAATAATATAAAAGAATTTGAAAAATTGTTTTGCTGGCTTTGTGCTGACTTCTGAATTGTCAGAAAATCTGTTATTCGAGTACTTAACAAGACCACTGAAGAAAACGGTTACACACCGTAAGTGGAACTGCGGTCAGGAATTCTTAGGTTAACACAGGGGATGTCAGTTCTGGCTTGATATCTTGATGGAGACACCAGCCCCCTGAAAGGAGCTTGTAGTGAGGTGTGTGTCAGCCTCTTCTCCCAAGTAACAAGTGGTAGAACAATGGGAAATAGGCTCAAGTTGTGCCAGGAGAGGTTCAGATAGGATATTATGGACAGTTTCTTCACTGAAAATGTTGTCATGCATTGGAACAGACTGCCCAGGGAAGTGATTGAGTCACTGTCCCTCAAGGTGTTTAAAAGCTGTGTAGATATGTTGCCTACAGACATGGTTTAGAGGTATAATTAGTCGTGCTAGTTGGACAATTGGACTTCTTGATCTTAAAATTCTTTTCCAACTAAAAAAATTCTCTGACTAGGAAGGACATATGGAGAGTATGTATTTTCAGTAGACACATAATGGGCATCACTGTCAGGTGTACGTAACTACAACACAACTGCTGAACATTGACTGTGGAAAAGACACATTTTTTCCCTGTTTCCTAAAATATTGACCAGACACAGCCTTCCTCTAGTCTAAATGGAATAAGAAAACTTCAGACTTGGTGTTCTGTTTGTTTTGCTGTATGAAGCCTGGCTACCTGCTAAGGAAAAAGCTGGGATTTACGTCAAATTGGAAATGTTGTCATACTGCAGTGGGGAGAGAGAGAGAAAAGCAAACCACTGTATTTCTCCCTTCTGACTGCCACCCACGAAAAGCTTGTCAGATTGCCTTCCTTGGCCTTCAGCATGATTGTCCTCTGTCATTAAGTATGGTTCTTGATCTTTTTGTTCTTTCTTTCTGAAGCTGGTTCAGATCTTTTGCAGCTTGGTAGATTCCTCACTGGTGAAATGTTGCTCTAAATCTGGATTTGTATCTATCTTCAGTTTAGTATAGATTCTTTACTTTGTAGTCATAAGAAAAGTAAAATAAATCATTATAAAAATGTAATTTTTAATTAGAAATAATGAAACAATTTTGTTTGCCAGCCTACATTTTTTATATAACAATGAAGATCTAGTGAAGAGACTTGAAATTTCACTGATACTTGAAATTTTGTAGTACAGCATCTTTGATTTCAGATATCTAGGCTTCAGAGACTGGATAGAAAGGAATGTATTTCAAAAGTAGATAATTCATATGGTATGAAATACTAATCTGGATACTGCATGAATTGTTTGGTTTACTGGTATGGAAGAAAAAAGTATTACTTAACACTAAGCATTTACATGTTATATTATTAATGCACTGGCAGAGTAATACTGTTAAATTAGACTAAATTAAGAATATGTTTGCAAGGATTCAGCCTAATCCATGGACACAAGAAATAGTAAAATGATATTTAAAATGGAAATGCCCTTAATGTGATGATGGGAAAAATCAGTTTGTGTAAAGTCTTTTGTAATAAAACTATTTGTGTAGTTGCTTTGAAAACTTATTACTGTTTTAAGGAATTTGTTCAAATTCTTCTGAGTATTACTAAATTATTACAGTTCTTGTTTCTTGAAGTGGCCTTCTATATGTATGATAAAGATAGTACTGATAGGTCTGACTCATTAATAATTGTATGTGCATTTTCACTTGAATTCTAGAATATTCTCTTCTAGAATCCTATTCTAATATGTGGAAATAGTCTTATTATACCCATTGAATTTTATGTATACTTGCTGTGTATGATTTGTTTTGAAAATTGCTGTAATTTATGAAAAAGCAATGTGCAAATTTAAATATGTTTTTACTGTTGTCAAGAAAGCAGAATTTCTTAATGAGCATTGGAAAATCATATTCTATAACAATTTGGTTTTCTTCTTGTATTTGCTATAACTGTAAATTCCTTTTTTCTAGAAATTTGTCAGGGAATATTTTTTCAACTCTCATGAACGGACTTTTTTCTGAGCTTCTAGCTTTAAAAGCACTGTGAGTATCATTTCTTATGTTCAGAAATATGACATATTTAAGAAAGACATTAGAATAAACATGGCAGGGTTGAGTATGAATTCAAACAGGATTGTTTCTAGCAATTCATTCCAATTGTAAAATATGCAGTATTTTGTTATCCATGTCTGTCTCACTATTAATGAGCTGCCATCTCTTACCTGTGCTGGTGAAATGGGTAGTGCTGACAGGTTAATCCCATTCCTGACTACACTAGTCTAGCCATTCATATTGGCATCTCTGGTTTTTCTGTCCTTTATGATCTTGCACCTTTCAATGTTTTCATGCATCACATCATGTAATAGCTCTAAATACACAAACATGCTAATGTTAAGTGTTTTTCCTGCAATTATAATAAAAAATTCCCAATAATTTTTCTATTAAATTTATCTCTCCAAGATTTAATATTGTATACTGGATGCTTTCATGGTGACGTCTCTACTTAGAAGAGTTCTTAAGTGAAAGTGTGTTAGAGTATGGCTTTCTACAGTAGCCCATATTCCAATTTAATTCAGCAATGCTGTTCTATAACCAAACCCAGAATTTTTGCATGATGTCTTGTAAGTCATTAAAAGTGGGACAATATGTATTACTCGTCTTTATAACTATACATCCATAGTTAAGCATCTACTTAGAATTAGTTCTCTTTGGAGTTCAATAATTTGAATCTAACAGAAGAAAATCTGTTTATGAAAACTGCACATACCAGTTGTGATCTTTCTTTGCCTTTCTAGACATTTCAACACTGACTCACTGATTTGTGACTGTAATCTCAAGTGGGTCTTGCAATGGGCCAGAAATGCTTCAGTTCGAATAGCGGAGGAAACGGTTTGTGCTTATCCCAGTGCTTTACAAGGACTGTCATTTCGTAACTTGAAGGAGAACCAGCTGATATGTGGTGAGCTGCACTCATTTAACATTACAAACTTAGTGGAACCCAGAGAAAATACTAAAAAACAGAAACAATGCTGAAAAAATAAGAAGAGTAATAAATCTGATTTCCTTATAGGTACAAGAAATTCCCATCTATGATACTGAAAATATAGCTAAGATTGAAAGAGAATGGAAAAAAATACAGTTTTTTTTATTTCACACAATGTGTGTGTGTCTGTGTGTGTGTGTGTGTGTTGCAAGAAAACCACTGTCCTGTCTCTGTCTTAGGTAACATGTAATTAGGGATTTAAAACATTAATCCCTGATGGTAGCTCTACATTGTATACTGCATGAGACCAAGGATTTCTACAGAGATTTATAGAACTAATCACAGAATCTTTGAAACTTTTAACTTTCTTGAAGGACAGAAAATCCCTGGGATGGTGAATTTCATAGTAACTTACATAAAAAAAAGGAAAGACACACTCCTAATAACTATGAGAGGAATGATATGTGTAACACATTTAAAAGAGAAGGGAAATAGGAGTTGACTAGAGTACTAAGAAAAAGTTTTTATTTTTAAAAGCAAATACAATTACATGTTGGGACAGATGTGAAAAGATGTGAATATCAGCTATAGATGGTCCACTAGATGAACTGTTAAGCAGAGATACCTGGAGGCTAGTAAGGAGTGAACTCATGTAAGCAGAAAGCAGAGAAATTTCCCATACCCTGGATTACTGAATGTTTTAAAACCTGCAATACTTCTCAAATACCAAGCTGCCATTTTATAGAGACCCAGAATGGGCATCTTCACAGAGATCCATTTTGCAGCAATACTTCTTTTTCTGGGAATGCTGAAATGGTCAGAAGAATTGGTTAAGGACTTCTAGTTGGTATTTCCAGGTTGCCAATGAATATGCACATGTGAATTTTACAGGGAAATTTGTAGCAATTTCTCAAAATTTGGTACTTTGTTTACTAATAGGACATATAGCTACAGGGAGTTGTTTGCTTATCAGTTTTTAGATTTATTCTATGTTTTCATGGGAGAATAAGTCATGTTTCAGATTTCCTTCTGGCAAATCTTTTTCATACATCTAATAACTCATGATAGTCAAAGTAGTCATCCATTTAAACCTGTTAAAAGCCTACTTTGGGTATTTTTATACAAGCTAATTTAAATAAGTGCGTAGTTTGAGAATTCACAAGGTTGTGCTTATTTAAATGTTTATTTAAATTAGCTTGTATAAAAATACCCAAAGTCATAAGAGCTATTTAAATTTCTTTAACAGAAATGTCTAATCCTCAAAAATGTTTGGCTATAAAGCAATATTTGACGATATTGGAAATAAGGCTGAAAAGTTGGTTTGATGGTAAGATAGTTTTGACTTCTGTCTTAATTATGAGGGACTGACATGAATTATGGTACAAACATAATATCTTTCTGAGAAATGATCATGATACTGGCTTAGCACAGGGCTTTGTTACTGTTCTCCCTGGTTTCCAATTAAACTCATGCAATTTACAGGAGGGAAATTACATTTTCTTGAATGGTAGTGCTATAAATTCCACTTGAGGTCTGAGAGGAGTCTGTGATTTTGCTATGCACAAGCTGGCAGCAGAAATAGATTCTGTAGGCCAAATTCTTCACTCAGAAAAGACCTGTATGAGGTTTTTTTTCCTGAGGGGGCTATGAAGGATTGGTCTTAAAGCTGAGCTTTGATTATTTACACTGATGAGTGAAATACTAGAATTTAGTTTCTAAGTCTCAAAGCTGCATTGATGCTATTGAACTAGCTACTAAGTAGTAAAAGTTCACTTCTGCAAATTACAATTCACATGTAACTCTGATGAAACCTTTTTCTGTTAGAAAATGTTGATTCATCAGTACAGATGTTTGGAAACATGCTGACTTTCTTATCACGCCCAGTTAGATTTTATTTGAAGTTTAGAAAATAGTTGACACAGTATCAGTATTCTTTACATAAATGATTTGGCTGAAAATGATGCATATATTTCCTGAGCTATAAAAAAAATATCGCAAAGGTCAAAATAGAAAGATAATGTTATCGTGCCCTAAGATATTATTATTTATTTATTTTCACCACATCACAGAGAAAATTGTCTGATTCTCCTGGGACAGAATGCTGTTTCCCATACAGGTCTTCTACATATAGTACTTTTTGCATATACTTTTCCTCTACAGTTGTTTATAAATAAGTAATTGATAATTTTGTTTGTTTGTTTAGAGTTTAAGGGATTTTATACATAATAAATTAGATTTTCATTTCTTATCATTATGCTTTTTCCTGTGCTCAGAGTGGATTGATTTAGTGATTGATTTGGTGTCAGTAGCTTTTCAGGTTTATGTAGTCTACTGTCCTAATCTTGGTCATCATATTATAGCATGGACTTGCAGACAGGTTAAAAGAACTAGATGTAGTATCCTATCAGTTCTCTGGGCCTCTAAATGTAGAGAGGTGCCTTGGTTTTTTTCAAGTCACTTTGCTCTAGTCATCCAGAGAGGCTGATATTTAGACATAGCATCACCTCATCACAGCATTTGCAAACAAGCTGGTTTTTTCACGTCAGCCTTCCCATTGCTGGTGTTGTCCTTACCTTTCCTAGCAGTCTGCTGCAATTGCAGGCTGTCAGTGAGCCTGTTAAAGCAATCTCTGTCTGCAATGGCTTTCAGGCCATGTTATCCGAGCTCATCTGTCTGAGCCTTTCATGAGGTTAATCCTCGAAAACATCACTTATGCCTTTTCTCTATCTGTGTTGATGCAAAGCTTGCAGAAGTTTTTCTATTGGAAGAAGCTAATTGCTTACTTGTATCTTTATTATGCCTCTGTACCAAATTTTTCTGTCTCCAACTTGCTTTTTTGTTCTGTTGTATTGAATGAGGGAAAATCTCCTTGTGTGTTGAACTGCTAGAGCATAGTATTGTAGTGTAATAGGTAAAAGAACTCCTAACATACAGCCTTATTTATTTACCTATATTATGCAGATCTCCAAAAACCCCCATGTTGTTGCAATGATTACAGCCAATGAGGGCAAAGGGGGACAATTAGCAAAGCCAGTATGAATGCCTGTTCTTCATACAGGATTTCAGTCAAGAAATGTCCAGAGTAAGGAACTATAAGGTCAAATGTTATAGATAAAATAATTTTAAAACATAATCTCCAGGGAAAATATGGTGGAATTATAACATGCAAAGCACATGGCAATGGCAAATTTTCTTTTTTTGAACTAACATGGCTGAGACAGCATCTGCTTTTATGGAGTGTCTCATCTACTTCAATGAGGGTAGATTGGCCTCCCTGGTGTCAGGAGCCTGTTTTTCAGTCTCTGAGTATCCAGAAGCTGATTTTGAATTCTCTTGTTACTGTGGATGCTCTACCTTCATGAAAATCAACTGTAGTGTTCTTCACCTTAGAGGGGTTGTTTTGGTATGTTCTTTTGCAAGTATGTATTATGAAAAAATGTGTATTTTGTCCAGGAATAGTGCACCCATTAGTTGTACCTTTCCAGTCTCTGAAGCCACTCTACAAGAAAGCTAGGAAGGGACTTTTAAAAAGGGCATGTAACAATACA
The DNA here is from genome assembly GCF_036169615.1 of Heliangelus exortis. NCBI lineage: Eukaryota > Metazoa > Chordata > Aves > Apodiformes > Trochilidae > Heliangelus > Heliangelus exortis. The sequence goes on from NC_092428.1 coordinate 8,012,183, forward strand.
ACAAGGGGTAACAATTTCACACTGAAAGAGGGTAGATTCAGGTGGAATGTTAGGAAGAAATTTTTTACTGTGTGAGTGATGAAACATTGAAATATGTTGACCAGAGAGGTTGTGGAGGCCCCATCCCTGGAAGTGTTCAGAATCATGCTGGATGGGGCTTCATACAACCTGATCTATCAGGAGATGTCTCTGACCATGATAAGGGGTTTGGAACTGTATGATCTTTGAGGCCATTCCAACCTGTGATTCTGTGGTGAAGAGAATTGTGGCCCTAGTGGGCCTTAGGGGGCTGTCTACTGAGAAAAGTATTAACACTACAGAGGAATAAAAATCCTTCTTACTAGAAATGTGAGAAAGATTGGAAGGTAATATCTACAAGTTATGAGTGTCCAACAGTGTTTGAATTATTACTCAACGTCTGAATTCTGTAAACTGTCTGGTTTAAAGTGTTAATGAGTTACACTAGCAAGTTGTGACTCAGAAAATAAAAGTGAAATGTTCTTTTTTATTTTGGGAGGATACTAGACTCCCTGCTTAGGGTGTGGTACTTCAACAGGAGGGATACAAATCAAAGGGACAGATTCTTTTCTAGCTTCTGTATTCTACAATACAATTCATTAAATGTTTCATAAAAAGTGTAAATAATGTATTGGGAGGGAGGGGTTATAGTTGTTAGGGAATTGCTTGTACTTAACCAGCACCTTGTCTTTTGTAGTTTGCCTTACTGCACTGGGAATTAGAGTATTCATCCTCTGAAAGAGCAGAGTCAGGTAAAACTGTAAGCACTTTCTGCTCTGATGCTCCATACCTGTTCACACTGGAACTGGTGCAAAGAAAAAAAAAAAAAAAAAATTGTTTATGCACTTTTACTTGTGCTCTTAGAGGTTTCTGGAATGTTTTAAGGTTTAATTTCTTACATAGAAAGGCATGAAGTACTTTAATCATTATTTACCTACCATCCCATTTTCTAATCTGTATTTCTCATGCTTTAATATCAGCAGAACATTAAGGCATATTTCTCTTGGGCTGCAAGCCCTGGTCTGTTTTCATAAGTAATTTTTTTTTCTATCTTACCTAAAATACTACAAAAATTCAGAACATTCAAGACATTTAAAATCAATTAGAGCAATACCTTAGAGAAAAAAAGAGAACATTTTATTTTCTAGACTTCCTGTATAAAGAAGTTTTGCTTTTTAAAACAGCTGATTTTTTTTCTTGACATATGTTCTTAAAACACAGTGTGGCCTTGAATGCTTTCTCAGCAGTGGTGGAATAGCAATATTTTAGATGCTATATATGTTAAAATGTCCTCATAATTTTATCTGATGTACTTGCACACTGTTTTCACTTCATCCCTAGCAGATTAAGTCTGCTTCCACAGTTCAACAGTAAGAACTTCAAAAGAGGCAGGTACTTTTAGATATTAAAATAGAAAAAATAGATTAATACTGGGATTTTATTTTTTAAAAAAGACTTTTTCACCACTTAAATTTAACCCTGAATTCAGCTGAATGCATTCAGCCTCATTCTGCATTCACTTTTAATGCTGTCAAACATTTTGTGCTAGGCTTAGTGGATAAGTAATGAGATTTGAAGTTGTGGTTTTTATATGACAAAAATAAATTAACTATATTACCGATTGAGCATTAAAATTACAATTGTATATGCACCAAACTTGTTTTTAAGAAGTTTCCTTTCCTACATGAAATATGTTGCAATGACAAATACAAAGTTAAAATTTTGTCATAATTTATTTGTCTTAGTGTATTCAAAAAATTTTTAGGTCTCCCTTGTTGTTCACTTAAATTTAGGGATGGGCTTAATATTATTGTTGCAACCATTTCTTTCTTCACTTACAATTTATTCTTACTATGTCATCACAATCTAAATATTGAACTGTGCAGTTCTTTTTCCAGTATGTAGTAACTGACTAAACTGAAAATCTCAAGTACAAAGAATGATAGATTAATTATCCAGATTTAGATACCAGTCCTGCGGTTTCTTGGCAGCCTGCAGATAGCCTGCTGCATTCACGTGGAGCACCACTGTCTTCAAGAATAGGCAGGATCAAAACTTCAGCTCCAGTTCTACAGGGAGTGCCTAATCATATGGCTAGTTCTAATTATGTTAAAATAAGAGTATTCCCATCAGTAACCTTTCTCAGGATGACATTTTGCAATGTGATACAACTAGTTGCACTCAAATCCTCTTGCAATGATTTCTATTTTACAATGTTAACAATTAATGATTTTCTTTAATAACAAAATATGGGTAATATTGGAGTGTCAGTAAGTAAAAAATGTAACTGTAGATATCTGTTTTTCACAGCTGGATGCAGTAGACTAATTTTCTATCTAACTGGCCCATTTTAAATATCAAAGTTTTTAATAGATAACCAGTTGGTTTTATGAAACTGGCAATGATTTAACCTTTTGGGTCCAAATTCTAGGATTCCAATAAGATCAGCCTCAAACTGGAAAAAAAAAAAAGGGAAGGGAATAGAGTGTCCTTCATTTAATATTAAACATTATTATTTAATCTCTTTAGTAACAGAATTATTAAAATGTTCATTTAAGAAAGCTAAAGGATGAGGTTTTACGACTATGTATTTTCTTGTGTCTGTGCTCACACATGAAAATATATTAAACAGAACTTTTCACCCCTGAAATCTCATCAGTCTAGATCTGTATATATACCAAATTTTTCTTCCCTTTGCTTACTCTTAAACTATATCAGTGTTTTTTAATACGTGGTTTTGTCTGATTTTCTGCATTGTCTTTGCCTGTTTGTTCCGAAAAGCATGTAGAATAACTACAGGGAAACTTATCTAAGATGTATTCATTGGAATATCAGCAAAATGAAGCTCCTTTAATCTTCAGAACTTCTGCCCTTGGAGACTTGACTATCCATCTCCAAAAGCTAGTTGCTCATGAGCAAAGCAATGCTGAAACAGACTAAAACCCATGGTGTATCCCAGAAGATATATTCATTATTCTTAACATGTTAACATGAACATTAAATAACTAGAGTTAAATTTATCCTGATAATTCCTAAACAAAATTATGTAAGCTTCTTTGCCATGCCTCTGTTAATATTGTCCAGTTAGCACCACTGATTATGGTTTGGCGTAATTAATCTTAGTTCTCATGGGAAAGTTCCTTATAAAGCCTCCATCCTAACATCCTCTCTTCTAATTAAGTGGAGTATACCATAGAGATATTTCACATTTTTATTGCACATTTCATCATACAGCACTTTACTTAATGTATGTATAGAAATGGCTTTCAAGAGGTGCAATTTCTAGCACTCAGCTGGACTGAGAGATGTTTGGAATGGCAAAATTTCATGCAACTACAGGGACGAATTCTTACTTCAACAGAACTGTCACTTGTTCAGGATCTTTTATGACTTTTACATTTCTTTTTCGTTTTGCATTCTTGCAGCATAGATAGGTACTCATGCAGCCTGCTGGACTCTGGGCAATTAGGGGCAATCACTGCCACTCTTGAGACTTTCCTGCTGGCATGCTTCTGTGTTCTGAGTGTGTAGTAATGAGATGAAAATAAAAAGAAGGTGGCTAGTAGCACTTAAGGTTTGGAACGATGAGTGCTGCCACTGCACTTTCCAGATATATAAAGTTAATCAGTATATTTTGTAGAGCTAGGTACTATATCCTTGCCACTGCTCAGCCATTTTTATTAACTGCAAGCTGTAATGAGTGTGGGTAGCCATGAGCCTGCTGCCTTGCTTGCCATGAGGATAATTTGAGTAATCAAAATTAGCTTTCTAGTAATGGTTTCTGACTTTTGCCAGTGAAGGATTTTGTGCTGATGAATCTGCCAATACCATAGCTGTCAATATGTCATAGTCTTCAAATTTTGGGATGTGGCATATAACCAAATGGACCCCAGACAAGTTATTTAACTTTGTCGTAGCTGGTCTTGTCATCCACCTGCTGAGTGGTGGCTGAATCTGTATGAGCTGGATTTGTGAAAAGTTACTAGATTTGAATTGTACATTTTTCATCTTGTTTCCTTAATCTCTGCACTGATGTATATTTCAATAAGCCTGAGGAGTTACAGAATCTAAGTGGTTCTCAGTGGTGCTGTCGTCCAGAGCTGTGATTTTAACTTTTCTTGGCACAACTGCACTGACTTTAGTCTTCTGATTTGTAGATATGGGGCATATTTATGAGGTTAGGTAATCCAGGTAACTGAAGCACCACCAGCAGTAGACTATGACAGCCTAGGCCCACCCTACTTCTAACTAATTCAGGATAAATCCTGGGTTTGTTACTTCTCTCCAGCTCCCTCCAGCAGCATCTACATTCCTATCATTGCCTCAGTCCACTGACTTGGCAATGCTCACTCAGGAGACATATGCCTTTTCTGCCTCTTTTTCTTAGCTTTGATTGCTTTGCAGAAGTTTGTAGGAGTAAAAGTTAATACATTTGTAATGTAGAGTAAAATAGTGTACGTGTCTGAAGTCTTGCTCTTTGATTAGTAGCTACCATTTCAGTGTAGCACTTAATATTGCAGAACAAACATAAAGCTTTGATTTAATTATGAGATACTGAAAAAAAAACCCTAAAAACTATCTACTTTATCTTCCTGTCCAAGAAGCATGTATGAGGGTGAAAAAGACTGATAAAATGGTGTGGAATATGCCTTGCCCTGCCAGCATTCTGAATTTGGTGGAAATAAGAGGCTATTAAAAAAACAGAAGCTCTACTTTTTTTCTTTTTTTTTTTTTTTCTGTGAGGGATAAATGAATATGGTAAAAGCCAAAAGAATTATCTTATTTTGGTGTGTTTAATACATGTTGGCATCTGTATTTTCTTGCTGTTACATTGAAATTGAGGCTAGGCAAGGCTTTTATTAAAACCAAAACTTGGCTTCAGTTCTGTATTCATTCTTAACTTCCCTTGCATATGGCTCAGTCTGCGACCTTCTGCACCAAGCCTTTTGTTAGTGACAGCAAATTTTGCAATACACACTCTGGCTTTGGTGTGCCAGCACCTCCAGTTCTTGGCAGAATTGGCCTTCAGAGCAATTTAGATCTTTCTCTTTCTCTGCTACATTGAGTAAATGTGAACAGATACAATTTGCTGTGTCAGCAAATCAAATGTTCAACTCATGTTTTTCAGTTTGTTTTTCCTCACCCTTCCTTTTTATTGGACCAGTTTCTTTACTTTTCCTCACTTCCAGCTTCCCCCCACTGTGCTTTCCATGCACATTTCTTTCCCACTGAGATTGTATACAAATAATAGAGCTCTAACTCTCACTTTTGTCTGCAGGATGTGCCACACTCTGTAGGCACACCCAGTTCAACTAAAAAGCCTGTTGGCAATACAATAAATCAAGTGATTAACAAGAAGTGAAACACCGAGCTCTGGCTTATTTTTCTGTCCCAAAAGCTTGTGGTGCACTGTAGCAAACTGAATTTTCAACCAAGAGGCAGAAGTGTATACTGGGAGTGCACTTACGTGTGGACAACCTGGAGTGATGTGTGGGTTTTCCCAGGTCTGACTGTTTACAAGTTGCCAATAATAAATAAAGCCAATAATAAATGAAGGCTGGCAAATGCATAGCAAAGCAAAAAATTGCGTTTATGGTGAAGTGAACAGCAGAATGCACTAGTACAGTAATCAGGAATATGCACATAGTAGCTATTTAGCTGTAGAGAGTTGTGCTGCCCGGGTTATAGGTCGTGCAGAAGAAAATGCAATAAACATGGCTGAAGGGAAGACATAGTTTAATTTTTCCCTGACTGTGTCTCCAGTGCCTGGTGCTGGTCATGTTGGCCAAATGACTAGCCAACTCTCTGCAGTGTTTAGTCAAATCTACTGCATGGGCCAGCTTTTCTGCTTAGAGATTTGGTTTTGATCATTAGCCCAGAGAACTGTAATGTCCTTTCATTAGAAGTGCATACATTCTAAACATGATCATATTGTATTTAAAATGTAACTAAAATACAGGTTAAAGGTGAATTTTATATTATGTATTTTACAAGCACTTACATTCCATATATGTCCAGTGACAAGAGTATTTCCTTCACATTCTTTTTCTTTATATCTTTTAAAACAGTAAACAAAAAAAGGTCAAAATTAGATGAAAAAACAAACCATTTTCAAACTCAAGAACTGACTTGAAAGGAAAAGACAAAGTATTTAACTTGCATGTGTGAGATAAACTGCTTTAAAAAGATACTAAGGGCATGTGTACGGAGATTTCTTTCGAGCTTGCGTACCTTGCTGTTTTTCTCTTTTAGCTAATGGTTATTTTAAATGGTTTCTATATTTTCAGTTTTATATATATCTTGAGCCACTGTATGCATTAAAATGTGCAAAGATGTACTTTCTGTGAGAAGTACTCAAGTGATATTCTAATTCAGTATTATTTGTGTAAACTGGTTCTTCCTCCATGTGTCCTCAGTATTCTAGTCTAGAGCTGATCTGAAATAAAAGACTGGATCACAGAAGAATCTGATCTTCAGTCAACAAAACCCTTTTCTGCTGCAAAGTGAAAGATAAAGAAAAAAGATGTAATTAATGATGGGTTAGACCTTTAGATTCATGCTGCAATCAGTGAATCCTGGTGTGCTTGGCTGCAATCATGGTTTAGTGCTGACTAGAGAGACAAGACAGATAAAGACTGTAAAACACTTAATTAGCCCTTGATCTAAAGGCCTATGCAAGAGTCGTACCTTTCATTTATAAGTGCTAATGCTGGCTCCAAACTCGAGGGCAGCACAGTGGATTGTCTTGGAAAGAGAATCTTGGAATATTTTTCATATGTAAAAATTAACTAAATAAAATCTCACTAAATTAGTCCCAGAATACGATAGTAAATTGTAAATTATTTTTAATCTCATGAGGTTGTTTTATCTGACACACAAGCACACATAATATGAGCATTTCAGATGATAAATATATATCTGGTCTTTAGTAATCACATAATCAGAGATTTTTCTTGTGTGGGGATGTGCTTGCCAGAGCTGTTCTATTTCAAGTGCTGTCAAATCAATGCCAAAATAATTCCAAATACCTTCATAATTTCTTACTTTTTCCTGTATTCTCAAAGTCAAGGTTGAAAACGTGTACAGCATTAGTAAATATTTTCATTTTTATTCTGAATTTGAAGGACTGTTGGATTATGGATTTAAAATAAGTATTTTCAGCTGCTGATGATGGAACTATACAATCATTTTATAACCATTGAGGATAAAGGGTATTGGCCCTAATCCTGAAACTCTTATTGATGCAGTTAATCCTTGTATCTGTGAGCTGTATCACTGAAGTCAGCTGGAACTTTTGCATGAGCAATAGTTGCAGAACCAGCTTCAGTCCTTCAAATCATTATTATCCTTGGGAAACAACTGAAGATTAGCTGTGGTAATAATTCTTTGTAGGCATCAGAGAGATTAAAAGCAGATGTTTTGCAGAAATACTTAGGTGCACCTTCCATGGTCTGCAAATGTCATAATCCAATGAAATTTTACTAGTTTCACTTAGAAAATGAGTTTGTAGCATTATTTGTCAATTTGAGCAATCCAAATAGGTACATTTTCAAAGGACTGAGCAGATCAGGAGGAAATCTTAGCCTAATGGTAAGTCATAGGTACATTTCATTCACTTTGCATCTTTCTTGGCACTTATAAAGATTTGTAAAGAAAAGGAAAATTAGTACTTTGGTGATACGTGTCTACCAAAGGATCATTTTCTCCTTTTTTTATATGATGCAGTAATTTCTGAGCATTAATTGACAAAATCTACACAGAACACTTAATTTCCACTCCATTTCTGGATTTGGTGATTCCTAAGACTGAGCAGCATGACTGATCGCAGGAGAGTGTTAGAGACCAACTATAAAGGCAGACATAAATTCCTAAGTGATAGTGGTACAGAGCATCCATCTGCCAGCCAAGTTATTTAGCTTGACTTAAGAAATATGATACTGTGGATCACAATCTTATTACCTCCCAGACTCATGAAAGAATGTGTCACTTACTGCATGATAAAAACATCTGACATAATACAATATCCTCAGTTAAAAATTACTGTATTCATGAGAAATATTTTGTTTCTGTGGGGAGCGTATATTGCTGTTATACTTGTTTAATTTTTCTTGACTCTATTTTTAGAATCATTCAATTAATTTATAGCTAAATTTTCACACCATAAGTTTCCTTATATTTCATAATTGACTTCATAATGTAGCACAGAGATAGCAGCCTTTTGGAGAGAGAGGTTCTCTCCATCTTCTTGTAAAATCCTTTAATCTAAATGACTGACACCATGTCTGCAGGATGTATGAATTAATAATCTGGTTTACTTATCTTCTTTTAGTTAGCAGCCAAGTATCGTATCAAAATAGTAAATATGTTTCAATAGTTTTTAAGTAACGCATCAACGTCCACAAATATTAGGCACAATCAGAAGATAAACTACAGGATGTATACAAAAGTAAGAAGGGATTTCTGAAGCCTGGTCTCTATAGTCCAAGCAGACTTAAAACATTTCAGTAGATAGCAGCTCACCCCTTAATCACACAGAGGATTCTCTGTGTGTTTCTACTGGTCAGCAATATCACATTCTCCTGTACAATTCCAGCATGTTATGCTGGCCAGCATTCTTACTCTGTAAAAAAGCAGAAGTGATCCCTCTCACTGTTAATTCAAAGCTGGTGCTGAACATACTATTTAACATTTAAATCAAGTATCAAGGGTTCAAAGCTAAGTTTATAGCTGCAGCTTCTCACAATTTAAGTGTTCCAAAGACAACATATGAAATAAAGAAGAGTGTTAGGGTGGGATGCTGAGTAAGGAGAAGAACCAGCCCTACTGGTTGTCCACAAATTTTAGCAACTGTAGAATCAGTGGTTACGGCTTGCAATCTGGTTAGGCATGGTGTAGTTCATCTCTATTTATCATGGCCAAAAAAAGATTTTTCAGAGATAGTTTAAGGAAGATTAAATGGTGAGTAGAGAAATGGAAAAAAATTGTTGAAGTACTTGTCAGAAAAATAGATTTTTGAGATACGTATTGTTGGTGCAAATGTGGAAGGGTGACCTTTCAACTGGCAACCCTGTAGGCTGGATAGGTATTAATGACGACAGGTGCTTAAATGAAAACAGAAGAAATATAAAAGAGAAGAAGATCTAGCCTAAAAATTCTTTTTCCTCATCAAGGTAGAAGGATTGGAGTCTAGTTGGAAGTCTGTTTCCAGTGGAGGGTTAGTACTGGGACCAGTACTATTCGATATACTTATTGATGACCTGGATGAGGGAATAGAGTGTATTATCAGCAAGTTTGCTGATGACACAAAACTGTGTGGAGTGGCTGACACCCCGGAAGGCTGTGCTGCCATTCAGAGGGACCTGGACAGACTGGAGAAATTTAACATCCCCGTCTTACATCTGGGAAAAAACAGCCCCAGGTACCAGTATAGGCTGGGGACTGAACTGTTGGAGAGCAGCAGAGGGGAAAGGACCTGGGGGTGCTGGTGGATGGAAGGATGACCATGAGCCAGCAATGTGTCCTTGTGGCCAAGAAGGCCAATGGCATCCTGGGGTACATTAGAAGGGGGGTGGTTAGTAGGTGGAGAGGGGTTCTCCTCCCCCTCTACTCTGCCTCGGTGAGGCCACATCTGGAATATTGTGTCCAGTTCTGGGTCCCTCAGTTCAAGGACAGGGAACTGCTTGAAAGAGTCCAGCACAGAGCAAAGAAGATGATTAAGGGAGTGGAGCATCTCACCTATGAGGAAAGGCTGAGGGAGCTGGGTCTCTTCAGCCTGGAGAACTGGAGACTGAGGGGTGACCTCATCAACATTTGTAAGTATGTAAGGGGTGAGTGCCAGGAGAATGAGTAAAGCTTTTCTCACGGGTGACTAACAATAGGACAAGGGACAATGGTTATAAACTGGAGCATAGGTGGTTCCATATAAACATTAGGAAGAATTTTTTCACTGTGAGGGTGACAGAGCACTGGCACAGGCTGCCCAGGGGGTTTGTGGAGTCTCTTTCCCTGGAGATAATCATAGCCTACCTGGGTGTGTTCCTGTGTGACCTCCTGTAGGTGACCCTGCTTTGGGAGGGGAGGTTGCATTAGATGATCTTTCAACGTCCCTTCCAACCCCTAACTTTCTATGCTTCTGTGATTTCTATGATTTATAGGATGCAAGACTGGAAGTATTTTGTCTGAGATTGCAGTAGTGAAGTTATAAAGTGATGGATTGTTTTGGCATTGTAGGCTAAAGTGAAAGCATTGACTTTTAGGAATTATTTAGTGAGATGATCATGGCAGTGTGTTCATGAGTCACGTATGTGACTCCTTAGTGTTTTTATTACCTTTAGAATTTCGTGCGATGATAACAGAATATCAGAGGTAGAAATTTTTTCTCTAGCCTGAAGAGATTATATAAGAAAAATAGAAAATAAGATTCTCCTTTATTCCTTATTATCCCATAGAAGATTATCTTCTTTTTTTTAGACGCAAAGCCTCTGTTTAGCTACTTTTCTTAAAATATTCCATTAAAATGTTATACCACCAGTTTAAAGAAATAGCATTTTAGAAAATATTTTACAGAAACTGTATTAAGGTAGTTTCAGGATCTAGAAATAAAAATGGAAGAAAACAAATGCTGTCAAAAGATTCAGTCTCTACAGATACTATAGGATTGAAGGGTATAGCCTTCAATCATTATCAGATCTGTGAAATTAGCAGACATTTATCAGTCCCAAAAATACATATGACTTCCAAAGTTACAACGCTATTTTTTTTAAAAATTATGTTTGGGTATGTGATGATGGCAGCTATTTTTTGTAAGACTTGCTTATTAGCAAGTCTTTTTGGAAAGACTGGAGACACTAAATAGAGAAAATAAACATGGTGAAATGTTCTCCCCTATTAAAAAGTAGAAAGATCTACTTAGGTAAATATTTAGCACTGAGTAAACCTCTAGGTAGCAAAGGTGACTTGGAAAGGCAGAAAGAAATAGATGACAAATCACAGGGACAACTGAACTTCAGGGGAAAAATGACTCTCATTATTAGCCTTATTATTATCCAAATGTCAGGCATATAACACACTTTAGTCTTTCAAGAGTGAGAAAAAAATAGTTCTGGAGAAGAGTGGGAATTTCATTCAGTAGCACTGAAGTGGTTTTATAAATGCTAACTGTTCCTCTATAAACAGCTGCATGTTTTCTTTGATTTTTTTTTTTTTTTTTTTTTTTTTTTTTTTTCTGAATAGATCATCATGCTTTGAATAGGAGCTGGACTGAAGCATCTTATGAAATCTTTTTCAACTTCACCAATACTGTGAATTATTCTGTGTATCAAATTTCTGGAGTAAATCTAGTAATCCTATAATTATCTGGGCTTACACCAATGAATGAAATGTCATCTCTATAATTCAAAACATGATAAGACTTCAGTTTGTGGTCATATCTTCTATATTAATACTTTAATATAAGAATCTAGGAGGGTAGAATTGTATAGAATTAGCTCACTCAATAAGAAGGGGAATTAATTGTGAAGTGGGGGTTTCCTATTGTTTTATTTTGTTTTCCCTGCAGCTGGGCCACTGGAACTTCCTCTTTTTGAACTGATCCCATCACAAAGACAAGTGGTTTTCCATGGAGACCGCTTGCCATTTCAGTGTACTGCAACATACGTTGACAATACTACTGAAGTACATTGGTACCATGCTGGTCACCTGATCAAAACAGATGAAGAGAGTGGCATATTTGTGGAGGACAGCATCATTCATGACTGCTGCTTAATTACACGGTAATGTATAATCTTCATAATAGTCAGACTTGTAGGTATGGTGAACAGATGCAACACTTGGAATAAGCATCATTAAAACACTCATCAAGAGGTGATTTACTTGAAGCAATTCAATTGGAAGCTTGCATCGGAACACACACAGGTATGAGGTTTTCGTGGCTATGAATGGCTGTGGTTCCAAATCATATTTCTTGTGTAAGTATCCAGATTTGAACAACTATGGATTTGAAATAGAGAAAACAGTTTATTGCACAGTACACTGTGAAAAGAAACTGAACTTAGAATAGCTTCAGTAGCATACGAGAGTGAATAACAGCTAAACTACCTCTTCGTGACATCATCTAGAACATTGAACTGTGATCTGCCTGTAAAAAAGTATCAATTTAAAGGGCTTGTATTAATTTTATAGTCTTCAATATACTGTATTCTTTACTAAATAATGTCATACTGGTTTCTTATTAAAACTTTTTCTCAGCTTTCTATGACTTTTACCATCTGTGCACCTCTGTGTGCTTGAGAGATACAGAGATCTCCAGAAAACTTTGCTGATGTGAAAAAAAGCAAGGAATGAAATAGAACAGATCTCTGTAAAAGAAATAACAGCTATTGGGAATGGCCCTATCATTCCAGTTTTGCTTCAGTTTTCCCTTCTAAATCTCGTGTAGTAAATTATTATAAATTTCTGTGATTATTTTTGGTTTTCGTTGTAGTGTATGAGCTTGTCACTAAAAGCTGCTAAGCTGCTGCACACATCCTTTTGTCCTTTGCAAATTTCCATCACTGATCAAAACCAAATTCTGATTCTGTGTCTATGTTCTGCCTTTCTCATTGTAGAAGACGGAGTGAAAATAGCTATGCTAATTAGCTCTGGATCATCATTAACATCTTTTCACTCAACCACTTTCTATTAATATAATTGACCTGAAATGCTTCTTGAACTGTCAGATCAAAGTTATGAAGGGAGACAAATTAATTCTTCTCCACTGGGGTTTTTCAGATTTATTGAGTTTAATTTCATCTACTCTGATTATCTGACCCCTTTTGCAGTCCTCTAGATCTAGAGGTGTAGATCTGATCTAGTCTCACATCTACTGGCTTTCTTCTAATGCCAATGTGTATGGCTGTAGCAGATAATGAAAAAAAAAACACTATTAGAACAATTAGTATGGTAATTCAAAGTGCAAGAGCTGGTATGTAACTGCCAAGTATCTTAAATTAAATCGTGTGCTTTCATTTTCCTTGATATCAAAATTAAAAGACAAGGTGTTAATCACCTCATTATACTTTAACTGAATCGTATTTTGCATTACATAAGCATTTCTAGAGCACAGTAATAAACTGAAATAAATAGTCAAAAAAGGTTAAGATTTTTAAAATATATACCCTTTTTAAAAAGCTAGCTTAGAAGTAGCTCAACTGAGTTTTACTTTATATTTCTTTAATTTTTTCTTGACTATAAAATAAGAATCATTGTCTACCACAGCAATATTTTAATAAGGATTGTTAATGTGTTACCTGCCTCATTTACTGCCATGAAACAGGTGACCTTGATGCTCATGTTGCAGGATGCAGTGGGATTGGGTGTTTAGAAAGAATGTTCTCTAAGTACTTGATAATATCTGCTGTTACAGACAGGAAAAGTACTTTTATTTTTTATTTGTCCAAGTTATGTGATACAGACTGTCAAAATGAGACCTTTTTTTTTTATATATTAAAGTCACAATCTTTAAACAGCTATTTAAAAGATTAAAAGAAAATTAATTGCTCATTTATTTGAATTATCTACTTCACAGTATAGTAGGGAATCAACACACATTTACTGTACAGCATGGTCCTAATCCAGTCAAAATTGTAATACTTAAGCAGTCATGCCTCTTCCTTGATCAAGGGACTGATCTGAATTAAATTACTAAAGGCACGAGACCTATGCTTTTGAGACTGGCTTTCAGAATCCATACTTTTTTGAAATATTTTTCTTTAAAAGTACAAATGATAGAGATGTATTTTCCCTTAATTTTGAAAATGAGAAAACATTGGTAAGCTTATGATTGTAAAATGACTCTTCAGAATTTCTTAATTTTAATCTCATCACCATGACCATGTATGCTATAACTTCAATTATTATTTTACATCTTAAAATAATATCCAATGGCATCCTTATTACAATACTACAGTAGTTTGTCTCAATATGGTTGTTACATGTAACTTATTATATACTCATGATATTTCTTAAGGTGAAATCACAGTTGTATAAGGCACTGTGAAACATCAGAAATATTATGCCTCCCTGAGGTTATCATATGTTAACTGTAAGATTTTGAATAATAATAAAAAAAAGTAATTTAAATTAATTTCTTAAACTGTCATGTTTTACCCTCCTATACCTACTCTTTATAACAAATGTCCATTGTCTGTCATTGCACTAAAGGACAGAGTTGTGCTTGTGCTGCTTAGCTGTTTAAAGATTTCTGAATCTTGTTTTGAACAAAGAGGTTTAGTCCTCTTCCTTCTGCTTATTCAAACATTTTAGATGGTTTGTTTTTTGGGGGTTTTTTTTTGGTAGTTCCAGATATTTCTGGATGTGGATTTACAACACAAATATCATACTAAAACCCTTCTGTTTTATTAACTGGCATACTAGAAGGATAAAATATCCAAATGTTTATTTTCTGTCTCTTATGATAAAGCAGAATAAACTAAAATAAATGTTTTTATTACAATAATTAAACTAAAGTTTGAACTATATTCCAGCCTGTGACATTTTTCTTGGCAAAGACTATTCCCTTACAGGAGATCTTGACAAGGTGTTTTCAATTCTGCTGCTAGCTCACATTTACCATTTCTTGCCAATGATAATAATATTTGATGTTGCTCATGTTGAACTTTCTGTCATTGTGCCTGTGTATAAATGTCATAGTCAGACATGAAAATGTAAATGTGATGTGGAACTAATTTCCTATCATCTGTGAATGGATCTGGTTAAAATTGTTACTTGTGTTTCCATTAAGACAGCCTGATTTGTTAAGCCTGGAAACATTCTGTGATTCTGTGAAAGTAACGTTATCAGTTTGATCACAATACGTGGCAATGAAACAACCCGTATCTCTGAAGCCACATAGAAGGCAGGTTATGTATATTTTGCTATAACACAGCATCCTGCCCAACCTTTCCCCACTGTTTTCTTTCAGTGTTTGGAGAGGCTAACAGGACAGTAATTAGAATATTTAACTAAAAAAGGAAAATGTTTTGGTTTTATAAGCAAATCAACTCCACATTTCTAAAGAAACTGTAAGTTTCAAGAAATTTCTTATTTACTATAATGACAATTTTAAAGTCTTTTTAGTTCTATTCTGTAAATACTTGTGTGGAGTGTTTAACAGTGCCTATGCCTGACAGCTGTAATGGCTGCTCTGGGACCATTGCAATTCAGAAGCACTCTTTCTGAAAACTTGAAACTGTGAAGAAAGTTAAGAACCCATAAAAAGGAGTGTTGCAACTGGAGAAACTAACATGCTCCTAACTAGATCTAGGATTGTAGTTGTTTCTGTCAGATGTGGTTTTCAGATGTAATTCATTTTTGTTACGTAAATAGATTTGTACTCGAAATACAGACTATTGGGTCTCAGCTATGATTGCCCACAAATAGCATTTTTCTCTTAAATTCTTCATATATTCTTTTACATATGGCTGCCAAATGCAGTTTTAAAAAAAAAATAAATTGTACCTTAAGAGTGAAGAAATCGGGAGAAAAATAAAAGGGAATACAATGTTGAAAATTAAAAATCAGAATCATCATTTTTGCTATCTAGAGGATTTTTTTAAAACTGATTAAGATTTTTAAGTGTTTGAAATTATCAGTGCAAGTAAATCAATACTTTGGAATTTGGCTAAGACAGTTTCACTGAAAGCATATGAACAATTGAAGGTATTATTAGGGAAAGAAATAAATCCTAATACAAATAGATTCCAGTAGCAGACTGGTGGTATTTTGACAAGTTTGAGATCCAGGCAGCATACTGTATAAGAAAGAGCAAAACACTTCCAGAAATTCTGGGAGAAAGGTAAAAATATTGTGGCTATTTTTTTGTGGGAAGAATCCAAATGACCCCTGAACTCTCTTAAAAATTTGTGGTAAAAATAGATCTGGAAAAGATGTGAGGCAAGCAATAGTGATTTGGGCAGGTTAAGAACGGTCTGAAAATGATCCAGAAATGCATATATTTCACAAGTGCTTTGTGTTCTGCTGTCATGAGACCTGGCGAGATGAGCAGCTGAGGGTCATACTGAGAAGCCAAGGGAAATCAGCAGGAAATGTGTAGTACTGATATTGTGCTGGTCCACCTAATTGACTCTGTTTGACCCTCAGCTGTCAAGCAGTTAGGAAAGAAATGAAGCAAAGTAACCATTTAAATTGTAAATCAATATTTCTGTATTGTTTTGAGATTACTTTAAACCCAGTCATCAATGAACTACAGCTTACTTCAGTGAAGCACTGTAGACAGCAAAGGATTAGAGACAGATGCACATTTACTATCAAAGTCCTCATGTATCGTACAGGAAGATAATAATTAAAATATGCAGCATATGATGTACTGCACAGGATAAGGATTTGATTATCTGAGATAAAGGGAATCTTCATATGAATTAATTTGGATGATTAATTAACCTAGACCTTTTCTCCAAAAATTGTTCAGTTACCTGAATAAAACCCTAGAATAGTTTTACTACTAATAATTTGGGGCAATAATTTAAAATATAACCTGTGGAAAAGTGTACCAATATTATGAAAACCAAAAGAAGAATCAATACCCTCTACCATTAGAGTAGGATATTATGTAAGAGTTGTACTGTGCCGTAAAAACTGTAGGATTAATTTGGATAGCTGCTTCTCAGTCAAAGATGATTGAGTAGATTTTTTTCACAAAAAATATATGTATTTTTTTGTTCATAGAATAAAAGAACCGTAGAAAAATATGTTAACTTTTAAAATGTTAAATTTGTTATTAAGAACAAATATTGTAACTTTCCTTCCCCACAAGAGGGAATCAGTAGTGTTTTGCTTTGACTTTTTAAGGCCAGAATGCTTTTAATGTGGCACCTTAAACAGCTGCAGCTATACAGCTGAGCAGATACTGCACTGCAGCAGCAGTTCGCAGATCAAATTCCAGGACTGGCATTTAAAAATTACTTTTCCTGTCAACAAAGGTCTAAGGTATAGTTATACATATTCTCTCAGTCTGTGCAGTAGTTTGCAATGTTGTGCATCAGCTGTGATTATGTGAGCAGTTCTGATGTGTACAGACACTGATGCATTCCTTATATCAGATCATTCACACTAGCTGCTGGGGAAGCAAGCGATTTTTTTGGAAGCAAAACATGTCTGAAACATGTTGAAACAAATAAGTTCTTAGTTTTCCTGTCATTTTTATCAATTCAGTGTAGATAACATGTTGTAGGACACATTAATTGTGAACTTTTAGGAAGCTTTTTTACTCCGTTACCATGGAACTCGGTGATTCCAGGTCCCAGAATCTCCCTTTCTTTTTCCCTACAGGATAAAAGAACCCTATTTGGTTTTGTTTATGATATTTTAATAGGATAATTCCTGGCTATCACAAAATAAATTTTACTGTGCTTACACTATATACTGGAGAAAGAATAGATATTGTCCCCTAAGCTCTTATGTAGGAATCTGCCCCCTTTTTAGATTTTCCCAAATTTACAGATCAGCAAATAAAAACAGTTGGTATTCGAGCCCTAACATACAATTTCCCTATCCCACGAAGTATTAATTAAATAATTAACTTCTGATGTATAACATCACAAATGAATAGGGACACTGGGAAATTCTGTGAATGTATTGTACATTTGACAAATAATTTGAAATTTTAAAGTTAATGTAGTAGTTCTTTGGTTTGTTTTCTTCTGGGTGTTGCCTGGGTTTTTTGGGGAGCTTTGTTTTATGTCATTAACGATTTTTACTTTTTATTTATTTATTTATTTTTGGTCCCAGTAGCAAGCATGTACTCAAATAATCAAAAATTGTCATAAGCAGGTTAACACTTCTGAGTCATCTGGGAAATTTTACTTTAAAAGCTTTTTATGCAATTTTGACTATTGGAGTGATTGCCATAGTGTTATTTTTGTCTAAGAACCTCTGAAAGTACAGATCGTAAGAGTTCTGCTAATGAAATAAAGCTTCCACTGCATATAACATTGCAGCATACAGACTACTTGAGGGCAGATGAAAGACATAGAGCAGATGTAGCTCCATTTTCCCAGGAGACTGCATTTGTACACATCCTACAGTCAAGCAGTTTGCTGGTAGAACAAAGTTAATAACAATAAACACATTTGAGCATCCTGAAACCTTCCATCAATGCAAAAACCAGCTTGATAATAGACAACTGATTCATGAAATACTTCAAATAAGCCCTGTCCCAGGTGTACGCTCTTCAGATAGCTTTATAATATTGTGCCATTACAGATCTGGCAGGTATCTGGAGTTTTCTCCAGAAAGAAAAAGCTTTGAGTGCTCCAGAGGTGTCACTTTATGTTCTCAGCTAGCTACAGTGGCATGTATTGACTCTAGGACTGTGAGAGTATGAAGATAAATGCAGACATCTTTCTGCACATGCTTTGTTGCAGCATGGTAGATATTTGTGCCTACCTGAGAAGCCAAATGCGAGAGAAAAGGATCATACAACAAATAATTATTGTGGCATGTTGTACAGCTGTTAAGATTTCTGATTCCATTTCTGAAGATAATTCATTTAGTCACCCTTGGTATTGGTTTTCTCAGTTTTAAGAAGAAATTGGTGACATGTAAATGTAGATCACAGGTTCCCTGATATCCACGTTTCAGTCAAATCTGAGCAATACAAAGGAAACTAAAGTGGGATGGTTTACTAACTGACATATGGGTCTTTTCTCCTATTCTGGTAGTAGGTATTTTTCTTATTATTTTTCTGTTTATATATTGTCATTAAAATCAGGTCCTTTTCACTGACATCTCTGAAGTCAGAAACAACTGTTGCTATGGTCCTACCATACTAATGTGAACAAATTAGCTGATATATAACTTATTGTAACAGTATTGTACATCAGATTTCTTGAGTAGCTACAGATGACATTAAGTGGTAATGTGTATTGAATTTCCTAGGCGTACGACAGAATCGATTACACTTGAAAATATTTACTAGACATCTAGCATAAAACAAGTACCAACTTTAATCTTCCTTCTCTCTTGGTGTTGCCTGAACACAAGCTTTCTTTAAAGGCCACCAGTATTCTAAAGCCTTTTCTTTATTACTTATTTCTCAGTAAATAAGTAATTTTGTCACAGAGATAAGATTAGTAATTTAAGTTCTGCTAAAGTGCCTAGATTTACACATTCTCTCTTCATTTCCTGTGTTTTAGCCTCTTGTCCCCTGTGAAAGGCTGCATTTGAAGCAGCAGTGTACTCTGGAGTCCAACAGTCATTTTTTAAATTCTGTATTGTTAATAATTTAAGATGGTACAGGTTGGAGGCAGGTTATGCAGCCTTCTGCCTAAACTGTAGAAAAGCATTCACTATTTAACCGATTTGTTGTCTCTGTGTGTCAGTAGCTGATTTTTATTTTTTTTCCAGGAAGAACATTTGGCATTTCCCAAGTCATACAGGAACTCAAGTCAGATTTTAAAGCATTCTTATGGAAAGCCAATCAAAATATGGTGTTAAAGTCTCCTCTTTATTTGTTACTCTTTTTCCAAGCATGCAAATGAGTGCTGGGGCACACACTAAATGTCACTAAGGTATTGCTTCAGGACGTGGTTTAGAAACTTTGCATAATGAGACCTACTTCTCATTGTTTAATTAACTATGCATAGCTGTAGCAATGTAAATCTATGCTTCAACTAGAAATTTATTGTCATAGGTTTCTTGATTACATGAGTATGGCTTCTGTCTGTATTATGGTTCCTATATCTCTAATGAGCAATACTATGGACTTCTATTAAATATTATAATAACTGTTTCATGAAATTGCATCAGCTGTACATTTTAATTAATTTTTTAAAGTGCCATTCATCACATTTGAAAAAGGAATCACACCATGCATGAAATTTCCCAGTAAAAAGTAAAAACATGAACTTTCTCTTTCTTCCTTTCAATGGCTTTACTGAGAAGACCACTAGAATTTCAAAAGAAAACTTGGGAAAAGCTCATTAGTCATTCTTTTTTTCTAATCAGGCAGCAATCTTCATATTCATTGTGACTTTGTCATTTCATGAATGTCTTGTGTCTAAGTAGGTCAGAAATATCCATAAGACTAGCAATTAGCACACCTCTGAGGAGTGGGATATGATTGATCATTTAGAGGGAATAAGAACTCCTTCTGACTTGTACTTTCCTTAAGCAAGCTGCATAGTAGAGGCAAGACTGTTTGATTTCTGGCCTGACATTTATTAACTTCTGTGAGATAGGATAACCAAGAAAAGTATACATCCAAAGCTAATATCATCTTGTAATTCTGTTGTGCTCTTCTCCTGTTCCAAAACCAGAGTCCTGCCATGTTCTTAGATCACAGGCAAATTCTTGCCTTTTATAAAGACCTTGGCCAAGAGAGACTAAGAATGCCTTTCTGTTAAGAGCGAGAAAAACAATGGAACTTCCGGGTGTGCTACTGTAATGATGCCAAGACTTAAAATATAAAACTGACATGACAGTAAATTTTATTAATAGGTTTAAAATTCTATACAGGCCCAGTCTTTTCTTTTGGCCTGCTGGGACTGTGAAGTCACCAAGGACTGTAAGTGGAGAGTATGTTAAAGCATGAAGCTCACTGCCCTTTCTGAGAATCAAAAAAAATATTTTTTCAATCTAGTCCCCCATATTCTCATGGGGTATAAGATCAATTTATCATTTGTCATATCCAGATGGTAAGTAAATGAACAGTTTCACCACTGGGCTTGCTATCCAAAATATTCCTAGAGGAATAGAAATGAAGGCATCATTTACAGCAGCCAGATGGCAATTCAGAAGAAATTCCATGTTCTGGTCATTATTCAGCTTCTTCTATATTGCATAAAGCTATTCTGGCTTATTTTGATTCACTGTCTGACGTAAGGGCTACAGAATATTAGAAGTGTGAATGTGAGGAATTATTCAGCATTTTAGAGAACTTGAACTATTGTTAAAGTTTTGTTTTTCTAGTGGAAGCAGTATTGATTTATCTCTAAATAGTTGTCTGTGAAACTGAGAAACTTCATCTAATGACAGGAGATCTGTTTAGTGGCAGATGAATTTGCATTGGAACACTTTTACAGCAATTTAAATATCCATATTTATATTACTCATATGTACTTGTCTTCATATTGATAAGTTCAAATATTTCATTTACTGAAACATTTAATTTACCATGGTTACCAGTTTTATCAAATCTGTATGGTTAACAGTTATTTATAGATTTTTTATGAGAAATATATCAAACTATCAGCACATCTATAACATTTTATTCACTTTTGACTATCTGGGGCTTGATGCCACAGGTGAATTTAATGCTGCCTATTGTTTTAGTGAAAAGGAATTTTTATGGATAATTGTTTTTATAAGCTTGAGAAATGCATTATTTCTCATCTGGCTATAATGTAATTGGAGGTTATCATGACATATGAATAGAAGACTTAATTAAAAATTATTATCAACTGGCTAATTTCACTTAAGTATTTCAACTTGAATGTTAAAAGATGTATTAAGAGTTAGCTAACAGGCTGCTGTTATTGGGCTTTCTCATCTGAGCCATAACAGAACAATTGCTTCTTTGACATGAAAATATTCAGCTACTCTGAGAATGGCTAGTTATTCCTTTTCTACATTTTCTGCAATAAAAACATGTTAGAATTAATTGTCATCTCATTTTGTATTCATTAGGAAGATTATGTACAGCTTCCAAAGTCAGTAGCTATTCTACAAAATGTTTTCCATGCCACCACAGCATCAGCAGATTCTGCTGTTGAAATGCCACAGGAGCTTCATTCATAGCTGAAGGAAAGCATTCCCTGTTAATTGCTTGCTTTGTCAACTTGAAATTAATTTCCAACTTTCAAATGCTTGCTTATGCAACAGAAAAAAAATGCCACTTTATAATACTTGGGAAAAGGAGAACTGACACAGATACATAAACTGATATATTTTTGTGATGATTGCTACTCTGTTTTATAGCCTGTCTTGATCTGAGTGGTCAATGCAGATTGTTGCTGATAAAATTGCAATAACAATCACTCCCATATTGTCTGTTCCTGTAAAAATATATAGCAAAATCTATTTTTTTATTTTCATAGAACATTTCTATGTAAGTAAGTATATCAAATTATTATTATTTTATTTTCATAGTGAACTTATTCTATCCAGCATTGATATTGATGCAACTGGAGAGTGGGAGTGTCTAGTCAACAATTCCTATGGAAACAGCACTAAACAAGTAGAAATTGTGGTACTTGAAACAGCTGCACCCTACTGCCCTGCAGAAAGAGTTATTAACAACAAGGGAGATTTCAGGTATGATTTCCTGGTTTTGCAGTGTGTTTCATATATTAATTTAGATTCAAACCACATTCATGATTATATGAAATTTCAGGGTCAGTTGCAAAGATGTCAGTTATTTTACTTGTCATTTTAATGTAATGTAGCAGGAAGGAGGAGCACTGTGTGATTTTTATGGGAAATGGCAGCTTGTGCCACAAGAGCTGCAGTGGTTTGTGAAAGTCAGATAATCTTTCTTCTAATTCCTCAGTGTGAGATTATGGACAATTTCAAAAGAAGTAGGCTCTTTACAGGAAATTAATAGGGAGGTTTTAAAATTGTTCCTGGTTATTTCTAAATTATAGAATATGATAACACTGCATTAAAGCATGAGAAGATTAAATCTTCAGTAGTTTTCTAATCTGTTCAAATTCTGATGTTTTTGTGCAGCTGAGATAAAGGAGGTAATAAATAACATAAACTGTTAATAAAATATTTCACTGAAGAAAATCAAAATAGCAAGTAAAACTACTTAGTAAAACAAATACATAGTTTGAGGTGACCTCAAGGACAGAGTTCTACCAGCACATCACATGATTAGAAAATACATCAATCCTGCTGTCTGAATCTTAGACTCTGCAGAATTTTGTTACCTAGATGTAATCTTTGTTTCATCTTTACTGTTACCTACATATGTTGGTGGGTTTTTAAAAAATTTAATCCCCATATACTAAAAAAAGTTAGGGATTCTTTAGATCTTGGTGTTGGTTTTAGCTCTAAAATACTTAAATGATGTGCATAAAGCTCTTAAACAAAATATAATTACCTGCTTGACAATAACAGTGATGTATGATGGCATTCCCATTGAGAAATCAAGAAGGTAATTTGTCACCAAGTGGATTATAATAAGAATTCATCTTGAATAGTTAATGAAGGAAAAGTAGATGAGAAAGGAAGCTTCTCTTAAATGCCAGAACTTTCTACATATTCTTCTGACCTGAAAGTCTCTCTTAATTTTTAAGTTAATTTTAAATCTTTTTCAAAGGCCTTTTGCTTTTATTTCTTCTGTTTGAATAAAAATAAAGGAATTAATTAGAAAGAAGCTGGGAAACAAAATCATATAATCTTTTTTCTCTTTACTCTGAAGCTATTTTATTCTGGCTTTATTTCAGTTTCAGTGAATATATCACATTTGCTAAAGTATTTATATACATATTTAATCCACATATATGGATTATTAAAATCCATTAGAGATTTTTTACAATGTCAGCTATAGATTTCTTTTGTCATCATGAAAACTGACATTGTGTTTTCTCATAGTGAATGAGCTAAACCGTGTTTTAATTAGATCTTTTAAAATATAGGTACCTCTTGTCAGATAACATATTCAGTCTTTTAGATGACAACTTTATGAAGTTCAGGTTTGTTACCACAAAATGGCATAGTTTTCCTCATAAATAAACATATATAGATTCTACAGAGTGCAGAAACTAACACCAGGGGCATTTGTGTCATTTTATATAAATCAAAAGAACAGGAGTGCCTCTTTTTCACTCCCTGTTGATCTTATAGAAATCCGTATAAATATATATTTTAAATATATATCAAAAGGATGCTGAGTCCATAGGTTCTTTTGGCATTCGAGGAAATAAAGTTTAAATTATAGGGAATTTATGAAGGTTCAAACTCAGCTTTAGCACTTGAAATCGTTCCAAAGATTTATCCTCAGAGATGCAGTTACCACACCAGTAACTTTTTCTCATGAAGGTCTTTGAAGTTTTTATAGCATATAGCAAGTATGTAAGTAGAAAGGGCTGAACCACAAAAGCAAAGCTAGAAAGAACAGTTCTTTTATTGGGCAAACAGAGAGAAAAGCATCAACTGTTAGGGAAGTGTGGTTCTTTCAGTTGACCAGCCTAGGTGGTATTATAATTGCACATTGCAGTAAGAATTACGCACTGTTAGTCAGAATGAACTGCCCTTAATGCACTAAGAATTTTTCTC
The DNA here is from genome assembly GCF_036169615.1 of Heliangelus exortis. Classification (NCBI taxonomy): domain Eukaryota; kingdom Metazoa; phylum Chordata; class Aves; order Apodiformes; family Trochilidae; genus Heliangelus; species Heliangelus exortis. The sequence continues at coordinate 8,036,477 of NC_092428.1, forward strand.
TGTGATGGCAGTATTTTGGTTTTGAGCACTCTGTAGGATCATTCTGAAATACAAAAGCTAATATCATTATGTCCTATCATTCCTGTTCATAAAAGCCAGGTTCTGCTATGTTTGCTAATACTAGTTTCAGACTTGTCTCTTTAGTTTTCCTTTTGAGGTGTGGCCCAATTGTACTAATGTAAATGTTTTACTAAAAATAATATTTCAGCCCAGAGGCAAAGGGAGAATACAGTATTGTACATACTTCAGATTTTGTGAACCTCCTTTCAAGTTTCATTTTTCATCCTTTTATATCACAAAATTAGTTATTCCAGTAACAGTTAGCTACGACATATAAAATTAATTTCTTCTTATCTTCTCTTTGCTTGAACTGAGGAAAATTTATGTAGCCCAAACCTGTCAGTATATTGTGTGACAGTGTCCAGATTGATCTGTATTGTTTAACCAAGAGGGACTAATAAATAGGTTGGCACAAAGGTGCATTGTCAAGGTGGCTTCACAGGCAGGCAGTATATTTTTATGATTGGTTGGGTTCAGACATAATATCAGTTCAATTAAAGCAAGAACCACGTAATTTTCTGACATGCTGACTTTTCCATGATACACTTCTGGTTTTGTTTGATTTCCCCCAATTACCTGATCCTGCTATGTTCATACTAGCCTGGAAATAACAATGGGTTTGGTACCAAAAGAAACAGCCCAGTTGTGCTATTCTAGAGAATGCAGCAGAGATGCAGAAGACTATTATATCATAGACCCATAAGCTAAATAGAACAATTCTAGCTGCTCTTGATTTATAGTTAGTTTTCAAAGCCTATTTTGGAATCAAAGTACTTAAATCATGTATACTTAAATAGTTAATTTTTGAAGGCTAGCTTCATCCTCCTCCATGACAAATAACCTATGCTGAAATTGTGTTTATTGGTTTCTGATGCATTCAGGGTTTTATGCTTTTTGGGGCCTTGTGGCAGAGAGGGCTTAGCAGTGTTGGGTCAAAAAGCAAAATAAGGATTGTAATGTACATTTGGAGCATTTACCTTTTACAGCACTTAGTAATAGGTTCTGGGTTTGTTTTTTTCTTTCTTTATCGACTCTTTATGGAGTTACTGCTCTGCTTTGTGTAGTCTGAAAACAATGAATGCAGGGAAAATACGATCTCTATATATTTTGCAACACCATACACATTCCTGGAACTCGAATTCTAACACTAGAATTAACGTGTAGCCAAACAACTTGAACTTGTACAATGTTGGCATTTTATAAGGAAGGAAAGTATTTCATTATGGAACAAAATTAGGTCAAATTTAAAATAGCCTTTTGTCTCATCTGTTCTTCATATTGTTGCTATATTATAAGTTGCCTAGAAATAAGATGTTTCACATTGCAATTTTTTATTATCATGTTGTTCATAGATGGCCCAAAACTTTGGCTGGAATAACTGCTTACCATCCCTGTCTCCAGTATTCATTTAACTCCATTGCCTTTCAAAATGGTGCAGAAGAGTCTAAGGCATGGCGTAAATGTAATCGAACTGGACGCTGGGATGAAGAAAACTATTCAGAATGTCCTTATTCACAAGAAGTAACTCAAGTTCTTCATGCTTTTAGTCAGGTAACATGAAATCCAGGTCTTCCTTTATCTAGTACTGATTTTATTCAATACCTTGCAAGAAAAAGTCTGTTCAGCCACAAGTTTGAGATTGGCTTTTAACAAAATGTTTACTTGAAAGACAATGTATTTGCTAATTGAAGTTTTAGTCGGAACAAGTACATGGCATTTATTTCCTTTATTTTAATTTTTTAGTTCTCTGTGTGCCTGGAGTCTAGATGACCATTAGTAATATTGCCAGAGTCGCCAGTGCTTCATTTTAGTTCCTTCATTGTCTTCCTCTCATGGATTTTGTACCAGAAAGATTTAATTTCTCTTGAAATGCTCTATCAGAGTTTTGGCAGCTGCAGAGGGTTTCCTCATTGCCATTGTCTATGACATGTTTTTAAAAGCTGCAGAAATGAAGCCTACTTTAGAATGCCTTTTTGATATCTTCCAAAACAGGAGTACTTAGATGATTTCTTATGGGTAAGTAAAAGAGAGAATGAGATTTAGAAGTTGATCAATAGAAATTAATGAGACAAAAAGAGTGTAATGGGAAAAAACATGGGGGATAGCACAGACCGGTAACTGCCACACTTTTTGCACTTCACTTTCTTTTATCACTTCTTCTAGTAATAGTGCTAGGTAACACCACAGGGTGTTCCTTTTCAAATATGTTTATACTTAAGCAAAAAAATTTACTATATTAAGAGGGCTAGTGGAACTATAGGATATGTTTGGAAGGAAGGTTTCTAGAATTCAGTCCATTCTCCTGTTCAAAGCAATGTAAGCAATGAGGTTAGGCCAGGTTTCTCAGGGCTTTAACCACTTGGGTATTTAAAAGCTCGTAAGATGGAGGCTGCACAACCTCTGGGGTAAGCCTGCTGAAATAGTTGTCTTTCCTCGTGGCAAAAACCATTTTCTTTGTAATCTATCTGAACTTGTTTTAACCTACGACCATTGTCCTTAGTTCTCCTCCCATACACCACTGTCTATATGAGCCCCCAGAGATACTGTTGTTGTCATGAAGATATAGGTAAGGCAAGGTTAATAGTTTGTATTATTTTATTAAGCCAGTTATTTACAGTCTAGATCAGGTAGACAAAAGTCTTCAAAATTTGTTGTCCTGTTATGGTGGTGACTTCAGGTAATGGCAATGAAATCTAAGACCTAATGCTAAAGATATGCCCCTGAATCTATGTTCATGGTACTACTGATAGATATAGCTCCATGTGAAACTGCATCAAGCATTAAACAAATGTATGTGATCTCCAATTTTTAGAAGAGAATGCTACTAATTTATTATATGTAACTATTCTGATGTATTTTCAGATGCACATCAATTTGACAACCGTGCTTGAATTTTCCCGCCAGCTGACAGCCTACACAAGAGGTGCTCCTCACTTTGCAGATAAAATGGATGTAATATATTTGGCTTATATAATGGAAAAATTAATTGTCTTCGTGGATGCAGTTGAAGATGTAAGATATCTTCTCTATGCTGAAAAAAAATCACTTAGAAGAGAAGTCCTCACATATGTCTCTGTACAGGGTATGCAGGCACACACTGAAAAGTAGCTTCAAAAATTTATTGCTGGTATTCTGATTGAAACTGTTCTGCCTACATTGTGGTATTTTTCTTTATGCCAGAAAGGACAGCTAGATCATCTCATCTGAATGACACAAGCCCTGTTGTTTTGGCTTTCAATAAGGCCCTTCTTTCATTTATTTTTTTTCATTTTAATTTCTACCATTTCTAAATTTAGAATGACCTCAAGGTGCCTCTCCATCTGGCCCCTGGTGTTATACATACTTCTTTTAATTTCTCCATTTCATCATGGCTTTTTAACTGACTATGTATGACTTCATGTGAAGATAAGAAAATGTGTCTTGAAATACAACTTTCTTTGGAAATTTTTAGTATAATGTATGGAATTTTTACAGAGAAATCTAATCAGAGAATTAGGCAAGCCCTTTGGGGAAAATATGTTTTATATAGAATAGAAATCTTCATCATAGTTTTTACTGTTAATTTTCAGAATAGCTCCTTGCATAAATATTTGATACTCTGTAATTTTTGTACACATGATAGCTATAGTTAAAACATTTGCTTTCTTTTGGTTTGGCAATGTTACTTTCATTCTGGCTCAGGGGATGGTAACAGTTGACATTTTAGTGCCAATGTAAGACAGCCTCCAACTTCAATTCCATTATTACATGCCAGATCTAAAGTGTATTATTAGGCGATCTCCAAGAAGCATGTTTCAAAGGTACAACAAAGGTATTTTAGTTCAAAATCCTGATAAGATCTGCTTCCTGACAAAGCAAAAATTTAGCACCCAAAAGAAACAGTTGTGTTTATCCATAAAGCCTCTTTGTTTTTCTAGCAGCTGATGCGTTATCCATTAAAACTGAGCAGCATCTCTCATCTTTTAAATGATTTCTTCTACCTTTCAAATATGTTTCTGGTTTGTATTATTGAAACATCTCCATCTCCACCATTTGTATCTACATCTCTTACTTCATAATTCCTTATTGTTTTCATGATTTAGAACATTTCTGCTAGTTTGTCCTTCTGTTTTGAACTGAACATTGCTTCTATCTCTCAAGTTCACAAAGCAGGTTCCTCATTAATAGAGCTCTTTACTACCACCTGCTTCTTAACTCTCACACACAAGGTACAAAATGTATGTGAAATTAGAGTGTCCATTATTTCACACATGAATCTCCACTCACGTAATTTATATACCTTGCATACAAGGCAACATATGTACAAAGGTGTATTAGTCTGGAATTGACTAGCAAGTGAAACAACAGTTATATAAAACCATTAAAAATTCAAGAAAATATGTATACAGAGGTTTCATGTGATTTATCAAAAACAATTTAAAAACTATTTTAGCTAAACTAGTGCTTTTTCTGTACATCCTCAGCACAGGATTATTAATTTTTGTAAAATGTAGTGGTACTTTGTCCCATCTGATGGTTTACCTTTCAAACAAGAGATCTTCAGCACCTGCACTAGGGACATATTAGAAATAAATTACAAAATTTTGCCAGGAAGATGTGGAATTATTAGCCCAAATTTTTAATATTTTTAATGCCATGCTTCTGCTCCTCATTAACACATTTAATTTATAATCCAATTTACCTCCTGTTTTTATTCATCTCCTTCTGTTCAGTTGCTGCTTAGCTGTTTGTTTTATGCTTTAATAATTTCTCATAAATCACTCCAGTCTCTTAATATGTTTTATTATTATTCATTGTGTCCATAACTTTGCCACATTGTCAAAAGCTATCTAGAATTATCTAGAAAATATGTTCTCAAAACCAGATTAAGTATTTCAGGAACAGACACATACATATTTCTTCTGGGGTTTGTTTTTGTTTGTTTGTTTGGTTTTTTTGTTTGCTTTGTTATTGTATGGGTTTTTGCTTTTGTTTTAATTTTTTTTCCAAAGGTCCTTTGGTTAAACATGATGTAGTTCTTTAGAGGAACATAGTCAGTTTTAATTAGTTTAAGAGAGTAATCATTCTGGTATTCCACTTACCAATTTTTTTTTATCTTGAAGATATGCTTTAAATTGTGTATGAAAAAGCTTTTGACTTAAAGTCAGTTGCACCTTACTTTTCTTGGTCTTTTGTTTTTTTCAGTCTAATTGCTTCTTTTAGTTGAATCAAAACTTTGAATGATGGCTAAAAGAGAAGTAAGGAGTAAGGTGCCTGCTTGCAGTTGTACTCTTGTGTACACTCTTTCCTGGTTTTGTGACTTTTCCAGACAATGTTATTTTTTTCTCTTTTAGATTGGGGATGCTCTTATTGAAATTGCCAGCAATATAATGCTGGTTGATGACCATGTGTTGTGGATGGCTCAAAAGGAAGACAAAGCCTGCACGAGGATTGTACGATGCGTGGAACATATTGCAAGTCAAATGCTTACCAGCAGTGTTCAAGTTATATCAAAGGTATTTCTTAAAATTACAAAGCTTTTTGACATATTTTATTTTTAAAATGTCATTTTTCATCACAATTGTGTAAGCTAGATATGCAGCATAGCCTATTTACATAGATATACTTGGGATTCTGTGATTATTATTTTTTGTTCTCCTGGATTCTATTTGGAAGATAAAAAAGGTTTTGGGTTGTTTTTCTTTTTGCTATATCTGAAGGTACTGAAAGGTTTTTTTTTCTTGACTTTGATTTATTGCATTTATTCGTACAATAGACTTTGCACAACACTGTCTTTCTGATATTCTATTTGCTTAATTTCTGTTGTTCTTGCCACTGTAGTATATGTGTTTATTTTGAAAGGCCCAAGCTGAGTGATTGACATTTTTAATAAGAGAAAAGACAACTTGCTCCCTTATTGTTTGAAGATTTCATCATGACTTTCAGAGAGGATTCTAGACAAAACCTTCTTAAACATATATAAAATTATCAAAAACTGTGTATCTTGTCATAAAGATTACTAATTTGTGGTTAGTTTTAGTTTTGTAGAAGAAAACTGTAGCAGTGTGAAGTAATTGTTTCTATTCCTTGACCTCTACCTACACAAATTTCTCCCAGCTGAGAGGCTGCCATTTGGACAATAGGAAATGAAACAGTCTTTTTGCCATTTCAACATCCAGATAGCAAAAATGCATCTAAATCAGAAGCTTGAGATTTATTCTTTTAGAATTTTAGATATTTTAAAGTCTTGTAGCTTCTTGTGTTGGTTTCCTTGCTTGATTGATTTTAAAGAACCTTTAAAGTTTTCTCAATTGTCCAATGCATTTACATGAACACACTAACTAAAAGAAAGTTCAGTGTTAGCTTCAATTACAGCAATAAGATGTAAAAATTTTTTTTAAGAAAACAATTACAGGCTGAGCTGAACTATAGGATGAGCCAAACTACGTAATAACCTTGGTGTCTCTACTGTATATTCTTAGAAAAGCAGTCTTTCTATCAAAGAAAGAACTATATTACATTGTTTTCTGAGGGAATTTTTTTAATTCACCTTTACATATAAAAGTCACAATTGCAAAATGTATTTATTTATATTTATTAAATACATAGAGACAATAATGTACCTCAGAACTATTTTGCAATGTGACAACTATGGAGGCTCTGTTGCTTTATACTTAAATTTCTTCTGAATGTCAATTGCCAAAGGTAATTTTCTTCTCACTGTTTCAGGAAGTAACACATTACTGTAAGCAGGAATTTTGTATACTCATATGGGGATCTGTGTCACTAACCTTTTTGCTGTATCTTTTGGCTTGCAGTTTTCTGTAGGAGAGTTAGTTTATTGTTGAATGCAATTTGTAAGTAAACAAAGCTGTGGAGTTTTTCTGGTGTCATCTGATAGAATACCAAGCACTTATGTTACTTGGGAGGCCAGCCAGTAAATTGTCTAGCAGAAACTTCATCTGCTTTTTTTATTTTAAGCAACACTAAATAAAGACCCCAAAGCTTTAAGAAGTTGATAGCTTATAATTCAAATCCTTAAAAAAAGGAGCCACTATTAACTGTCAGTTGTATAACACATGTATGACTGTGTTCCCTAGATATTGGAAAGACACTTGGGAGTCATGATTGTTATTCTACATCACTTTTGGAAGAAAAAAATGTTTTTCCAATTCCATGAGGCTGTGGAATGACTAGTTTAAAGGTCAGAAAAATGCCAGGATAGTCACCTCAGTTTAGATCTTCGTAAGTTACCCAGGCTTTCAAATGGCATACAAGACATTGCCAGAAGAATGGCCAGTAGCAACCTTCAAATGCTAGATAATTTCATATATAAAAGTATAAAATATTATTTTTAAAAAATGTTTCATTTAATAATCGTATAACAGTGAAACAAAGATGTTATTCTGCGGTATGGTATTTAAAATCTTATGCCATATAGACAAAAGGTTCCTGTCAGGATGCTGCAAGGGCCAGGGCCTCCTGACCTGAAGCCTCCGGAGCTGGGGCCAGTCCCACTGCCCTCTGCCAGGGAGCAGGGCAGGCTGGGGGCAGCCCAAGCACAGGGGCACATCCTTAGTGATGGTGATGAGGCCAGGTAGGGAATGAGAGGCTGTAGATCAGGGTAAGGGTCATGCCTGGTGATAGTAGCCGGGCACAGTCACAATCTAGTGGTCACCAGGCTGTGGCAAGGAGGGCAGCCCCAGCTCAGTGGTGGGCTTGGAGAGACAGGGCTGGTGGCTGGGCTGCAACACAGCGGCCATGGATCTCATCTGAGACCTTGAAGCATCCTCAGCTTGATACTGAGCCTTAGTGAAGGAGACAGGAGCCCCGTCAGAGGCCCTAAGGTGCAGCCAGAGAGGCAGGGTGTGCCCTGGGCAGGTAAAAGGTCCCAGAATGGATCTGTATCCCTCAGCAACCCCAAATTAATTCCTCTTCAGAATTGTTCTGGGGAAGTTCTTTGCTCCTGCTTTTGTTTTATTTCTGTGTATATGTCAGATGTCCAGTTTGAAAAGGAAGAAAATAGTCAATAGCCTCAATAGCCATCCCTGGAGAGTCTGCTCAAATACTTGAGGCTATTTCCAGTGTGGCTTTTTGTTTGTGTGCCCAGTCTTTGCCTCCTTTGGTGTTGCTTTCAGTTTACTGAAGTAGCAATCTGGTCTGGTCCTTGTGGTGAATGGTGCCTTTAAGCATGTGAAATAGGGAAGTAGTGTTATGCCCATTCTACATCAGGAAACATGAAGTTAGGAATAGTTCAATAGCTTTTCCCAAATTAAATAACACCTTTTACCACAGAGGAGTTTTAACTGAGTCATGTAACTTCATTGCCATGATATGGATAATAGTATTCAGCAAGCAGTGAACATTTTAACTTCTTGAAAGTCTATTTGCCTGTAGTAGAAAAAATTATCCACGTAAACCCAGTTTCAGGTTTTAGGACTTTTTCAATAAAAAGCCACTGGATTTTTAATACTGAGCTCATTTGATTCTCAATGATCTTTGACATTTTTATTCAAGAAAAAAATCACCTTCAAGCATAGACAGAAGAGGAGGAAATTTAATTTTTAAAAGGTATTTTTAAGGAACTTAGAAATTAAAAGAATCTTCATACTACTTTTACTTTAAAAGTAATATAGATATTGCTTTTTTAATTAAAAATATGAAGTATTTATTGAAAGCTTTTGTATTTTTTCTATTTTTGTCAAAAAGTAAAATAAATTGCTTATAAAGACTTTAGTACTTGCATTTTGGGCATATACAGAATCACCGGTGACTGAAAAATGTGCATTCAAAAATCTTTTCTTCAAGTTCAGAAGAGGACCGGCAAGCCATGCAGCGTGTCTCATGCTAAGATTTCATTTTTCTGATACCATGGCTTTTATACAGCTAGGATAACCTCTGTCATGCCCTTCTCTTTTTATGCAAAACATTTTCTTTAGATTAATTTCTTAATGGGATTTTCTTTGGTGAGGTCATTTCTTGTCAGCACATTTCATATGATCTGAAGGATTCACGCCATTTTTTGCTAGGTGGATTTAAGGTGCTTTTGTGTTGCTAATTTGCTTAAAAAAAATCAAAATATAGTAATTTTTAACTGCCATATTTGTACAGTGATCCTTCTATGAAACCTAATGGTTTGTGGGTTAACTCAGGTATCTTTAGATTTCAAACAATGTGCAGAATACTTAAAATCACAGATGCCTAAACAGTCTATGCCTGGAAGAAGAAACTGTTGTTCAATCAGTGTGGCAGCAGCCTAATCTAGTCAACCTGATTACAAAGTTGTCTATTTACCTCATATAAAGAAATGTGTTGAAATAAATACACTGGTTTGAGGATAGAAACTCATATCACTGCATTGTGCTACAATTTCTGTCTGGACACATCACCTCACTAAGGGTTACACTGCAGACATGTAACATGGTATTTCATTGAACCATATAGTCATGTTAAATACTTTAATGGAAAGTGATCTATTAAAAACAAATCCAACAAATTGTTTGGTATCATTCACCTTTATTTGTGAGGTACAAATTGTATCCTTATTCACTGTTAAGTAATTGCTACTACTTCCATTGCTAATTCACTAATAATTGTTTTGCTTTAAACCAGGATTGATTCTGATGAAGCTGATAATGACATAATTGCAAAATTGACAAAACAATAACTTATATATTCCTGAAGAAGATTCAAGCAAGCCCACTGTGCTGCTCTAGAACTCTAGATCAGTTTCTTAAATAAAAGTTCATTCTTAAATAAGTTCATTTTTCTTCTCAACTTACTCATATGTATGGAAGCAAGAGCGTGTATAATCGTTTGTAAAAGATATACTGTAAAGACACAATGCACACATAGTAATACTTAATGAGTTATCATCATATGTACTTCTCAATGTTTTCACAGCTATCCCACAATATTGCTCTGGAAGCCTTTATGATTAAGCCATCTAGTTTCACAGGAATGACTTGCACTGCTTTCCAGAAAATATCTGCAGATTCTGATCAGTCAGTAGTGCATGATTTGGGAAACTGGGAAACAAATCAACAGTCTGATCAACATTTAAATTTCAAGTGCAACACTGGCAATCTGTATGGTTCCTTGGAGAATTCTTCTACAAGGGTGAGTACAATTATGAACATAACTTGTCATCACAAAGGTACCATCTTATGGATGTAAAGATTTTAAAGTTACTTGTATTTTACGTGCTCAGTCCCTTTATATTTATTCTACATGGGGTGTATTTATTGTAAATATAATCTTTTTTTTTTTTTTTTTTTTTTTTTTTTTTTTTTTTTTTTTAAATATAGTGATTTGGCATCTATCCAGACATATCCTGTGTGTTCATTCAGTATTCTGGATAACCACGCGCATTATATTTTTTACATTTAAAAATAATTTTTTTTATATTCTTCTTCATTCTTAGACATAATGTGTGGGAGGTATAGAAAAGTAGCTGTTGATATCTCTTTTATTATAGCCATTTAGCCTGTGTTTTAAAATAGAATATAAGCTAGATAAAAGCACTCAGTACTAAGAAAAGATCTGGGAAGAATTTTCAATTACTTTGAACTTACAGCAATATTGTGTGTAAACTGGTGTTTTCTATGCAATTTTCTTGCAGACATGTTTAGATTGTACACTGAGTAGTACCTGTGTAAATAGCTAAAATGTCTGTTCTTCTGTTGATTAGTTGGGTTTAATTTAAACATCAAAACCAGACAAGACAAAATGCCCTTCTCTTTCTTCCAGAAAGCTCAAATTATCCATTTGTGTATTTATGCTGCTTACTGCTATTCATTTTCATATAATAGCTTTATATATACATGCCTACTACGACATCAGCATTTTTGATTTTCTGCACTGTTGCTCTCGTTACAGAAAAGTTCTCTTTCCCAAAGGGCATTGCAAGATTAGTCTCCTTGCTATAAACCATCAGACTTCTTCATGTGCATTCTGCTGTTAAATAATAGTTTATATCCTAATTAAGATAAATCTCATAATAAAAATGCATCAACACTGTAACAGTTAAAAACACAGTACATTGGTTGTTAGAACATTTTTTAGGTTAACTTAATCATAAAAAGGTAAAAATGAACAAGTAGAAAACTACTGAAATTTCCAGTTCTGCATTGACATTTGAGGAATTATACCCTGATTCTTATTTTTCTTACTACACTAATAATCAACATTTTATAATTTTTCATAGAAATTTATATAAAGTTGAATATGTTCAACTACTCTTTTCTAAATTTTTTTTATGCCTGTTTTATTTTTACCGAGGAAGACAGATACTATCTAACAGAACATACAGTAAATAAATAAATATTGTTTCTCAAAATCTTTTCAGGTTCATGATTGTTTAGCTAGTTGATAATTTTTTTTCTGTTACAGAAGGCAGCTCTTAATTGCTAAATGGATCATTTTAGTAGCTGTAGAATTGTTTTTAAAAGTTTGGTGGTGGTGGGGGGTATTTCTGGGTTGGCATTAACCTGATGGCTTGTGTTGGACAACACATAGCTTGATGATGACAAGGAGATCACTAAAACAAGTTCTTCGTTGATTAGCAGGTGATTAGCAGGTGATTAGCTGGTGATAAGGCTAATATTTTTTTTCTGATTATGGGTTTTTCTCCTATAAACTCTATTTCTAGTTGTTTCCAGACTCTCGAGTCTCCAGCTGTGATTTTGAGAATCAAGGGGAAATGGTCAGTGGCACAGAGGCAAGGAGGTTCCTTTCGAAGGAACATGCAGATGGCAGAAATGTGCCCACTGAAACCTACGGTCTTTTAATTACAAAAGTGAAAAAGTGATAGTGTTGTCCAGAGTTTCTCTGATCTGCTCAGGGAAAATGCAACAGCATGTGAGGTCATGGATCAAAGATTTTTTGAGTGGTGTTTGGTTTTGTGGATGTTAAGGAATTAGTCTGTGTGGTTTTCTATGTGGAAGTTTGGTCACTAATTTTTATTTTGTTGGAGTTTTCGGGAGACTGTGTGTCTGTATGTATATCTATCCATCTGTCTATCTATCTATACCTATATCTGGGTAGATGATTGTTACTGAGTATGTAGTGGATGTCAGCAATGGAAATACAAGTTTTCAGTACAGGAAGTGGGTATGATACTTTTATATTTTAGGCACAGTGTAGAATTGGGAGTACAATAATGTAGAATATTTTTTTTAATATTACTTATGAAGGGACTACTATATCCATGAGTTGATTCATGAAAAGATGAGAATGCTGCAGAACTGTATCCATGACACAGGAAATGAAGTTTGAGTTATAGTATTACTGTCTATATTGCCCTGTTTGCTGTTTGTGAGAAGGTTATTTACTTCAGCAGAAAGATCTTTATGCATTTTTGGTGAGCTTGGCTGGTAATTCACCTTCGAATATTTTGTTACTTCTAAAAAATCCCATCGAGGTACTTACAGAAATATGTTGTTTCTTTTTTTAGGTTAAAGGATTCAATACTTCCTTATTTCACTGACTGTTATAGCTTTGTAGAACTTGAGACGTTCTATATCATGGTAAATCTAAATGTAGCTTGCATATTAGCATTTTTCATTCTAAAAATATATGTAAAATTCTGTGAAGGAAAAAAATTTCTTGTAGTTGTTGCTCTAATACGGTGTAAGACTACATAGCTGAAATAATGATGTGAGAATTTGTTTTTAAATTGTTTCAAAACCACTCTACAGTTTTGTGTGAAAGGAATGTTAAACTTACATGCATCTGCAGATACACCTGTTTCTATGTAAATAACTTCATTACAGATTTTTTTAAGCAAGTTTCATTATTTTGAGGCCTGGAGTTCTGGTTTCTGTGCAGTGTGCACATGGACAAGATATATTATGTGTTTATGGTGCCTATAAGCTAGTTTGAGTTTGATCTACTTTCTGAACTTTAGGAATGTCTCTTAAAAAATACAGAGCAAAATGAAGTAGAAAAGAGTGAGGTAAGGAGATGGAGAAAATAGTAAACTTGAAATCAATTTACTGCTTTTATACTCCTTTTCAGATTATTCCCTTCTATGTTAATATGTGTACTGTGTATTCTAAAATAGGATGCAAAGTGCATGACTACTGTCCCATTGAGTAACTCTCAAAAGTGTGCATAGTATTTAATGAGTTCATCTCATTGAGAATCTGATATTTAAATAAATGAATGTTGATATGCTCACTAATGTTCGTACTGGGAACTCTTACTCCATTTTGGCTTTTCTGTGTTTGGTTGGCATAATCTATATTAAATATATCAAGAAAAGATCACTAGATTACATTATATTTGTTCTTAGATGTAGAAATAGTTCTCTTTCTTAATGTACCATGAATCCAAATGTTCCTGAGAACAGGAGTGATGATCATTGCTAAAAACCTCACATCTGTTAACATCCTCTCTCTGTGCCTGCAAATATATATTCATACACTATCAAACTGCAGTCCTGGAGGTTTTCTGCCATTAACCCTTATGTTAATTTTTTTCATACATCCTGTGTTACTGTTTAAAAGGAAAATTACAAAAAAAGTTGGCCAATTGTTTTGAGCAAAACAGGCTGGAGGCTCTGTGTTACGGATAGAAAAGATAACACTGAATTTTTCTCTTTTGCTAAATTTAGATTAAAGCTTCTCAGACCAGAAGTCTGGTGAACCAGAACTGAAAAACATAATGGCTGATTCAAGATGTACAGGTCATAGAGTAGATGTAACAGCTGTGTAGTGTATGCATCACTGACCAGCATATGCTGCTACTCTGAAAGAAAAGGAGTAAGCTTAGGACTTGACACTTAAAAAAATAATAAAAAAAATCATTCCCATTTCTGTGACATTATATTACACTGAGCCTCCTGGATTTTACATACTCGCTTTGATAAGTACCATTTAGTGTCTAACAGATTGGAAACTTACTAAACATGGTCTGTCAAAGTTGCATATAATTATAAGACTCATTGTACTGAAAAGTTATTTACAGCTATGCTGTGTTTCTTCATCGTTTATTGCCACACTTCAGATGATAGCAGTCAGCTACAGAAAAGCCACAGAACATCAGATACACAATTTGAGTGGTACTGATCTTTTAAATGTGTACGTTCTTAATTACCCCATAAAATGGAACTACATATTCATTGCAAACTATTCTGTTAGCAGCTCCTGTTCACCAGGACAATAATTTCCAGTCTCTATTGGCTTTAAATGTGCTTGACTGATTTAGCATCTGTATTTTGATTCTTCCTTTTCTGACGTTTCATGTCTGATTAAAGTGAAGTCTCTAGAAAGTAAATGTCTAACGGGAGTGTTTGTCAGAATGTATGTAGTGTGTTTGAAATAAAGCACATTTTCTTTAAGTAAGGAACTTTCAAAGAGGATCAGACTCACAGAGTACCTTTTGCCACAGTGGTTCTCTGCATTCTGTTTCTTGGGAATTCATTACTATGTGGAATATCTCTCTAGACATAATTGAAAACTAGCAGTGAATGTTAAAATCTGTTGGTAGCTGACTGTGAAATAGGTTCTCAGAAAACCTACTGCTGTACTATTTGGGCTTGATTTACCACTGTGTAATCCCAGTGGAATCATTCCACTGAAAAAAGAGTCTTATTTATTTTGGCTAATGATCTGTGAATTCCTTGAAATATCTTACCAGTTCATTAGTTCTTAAAAAAAAAAAAAAAAAGAAAAAAAAATAGAGGGTGAGGGTGGGGCAAGCATACAGTGACTAGGGTCCTATTTTGTATCTTCATTTAAGAAACTCTACAAGGTTTTATTTTTCTCTTGGCATTGGGCTCAAGGGTGCTCTGGTATATGCCAAACTTAAATCATCAGTAATAATTTAGTAAGTATTGAGACACTGTAAGCATGAGCTTGTAACCAGTTGCTTCTTTTAATTATCTGCTCATCCTTAGCAGAAGGTAATGTTTTTGATCAGGCTTATCATAGAATCATAGAATATGTTGGGTCAGAAAGGATCTTTTAAGGTCAACTACTCCAGCACTCCTTAAGTAGTATGCTACTCTTAGCAATACTATGAATTTTAAAACACAATAGTCACTAGGAAGAGTAAAATATGTAGATTATGATGTGGGGTTTTTTTTTCAATATGCTTTCTGTTTTCAGGAATATGTACAGTTGGTAAGAGCTACCATGTATTTGCTGATTTCACAGTATTCATGAAAGTGGTACAACAGTAACATTTGTTTGCATTTTCCTTCAGTCCAAGTAATGGAATTTTTAAATAATTATTAGGATGCGAGAATAAGCTTTCTTTAAAATGAAATGGGTCATCTGCAACAGAGCTATGAGTAGGAGATTAAAAAGCCAAAATATATCTTCTGTTGTCAAAATGTGCAGATGTATGACATAAAGTTGTTATACAACCTGAAGAGTCAGGGAGGAGGTGTTTATTCAGCTCATTGAGCAAGTGCTGGAGTTAGGTTCACAACTTCAGGACATTAAATTAAACGTCATCAATGCAAGAAGAGGATAGGCTACAGATTTCACATACAGCTATGATGTATGAAGAAGACAAAAGGGTAGGAAAACTTTTCTATCACTTGAACTCTTTTTCTCAATTGGTGTCGTTTTCTTTGCTGGTATGATCTCTTGTTCTGGTGTGAAAGCGTACAGTGCTGATCTGCAAAAAAGTAATAATAGTACTAGTTCCATTTTACTTAAGTTGAAACGTAAGCACAAGCTTATCTCCTCTGTAACTTTCAATATATATGTAAATAATATGTCAAAATTGAAATTATGCATTTAAAATGTGTTTAAATTAATAAAGTATAAGTTGCTGAAGATATTTTAGAAATAATGATTTCTAGTGGCATTCAATGCATTGTCTCTTCATTTCCCTTTGTTTAAGGTTTTTGTCTATATGCAGACAGTGGGGAAAATGTATGTGAATGACTTTTGAAAGTGTTCAAGTGAAACTCGTAATAGACACCCTTATCCAGAATAAAAATGGTTTTGATTCAGTTCAGTTGAACTGAATTAACTGGAATTTAATTCAGGTATATTGAATTAAGGCCACATAGCTATGAAGGAAAGTATCAATAGAAGTGTCTAAGAACAGTTTAATTTACTTTAAATTAAGAAGACTTCTACTAATGTGTTCTAGCTTTTTTTTTTTTTATCATGCATACTTTCTCAACACATGCACACTCTTCAGATTAAAAGAAAAAAAAATCAAAAATCCTGCGACTTGTAAGAAGCTTATTCTGTAATACCTCTGCCGCATTGAACACATTTGTCTTTTTTTTTCTTAAATCAGTATTGAAGTACAGATATTTTCCCTCTCCTTCTTTCTCCATTTCACCTTTTTACTGCATTCTTGTTGAGTGTTTTCACCTGTTAAGCTGTGCAAGAGGACTGACTGGCCTATTCTTATCCCAGTAAGAAATAAGGTAAATAATTTTAACTGTGGAGATGCGTACTGAAAAAATGCTGTACTTTTTAATCTCATGGTGTCACTGCAGCTCTAAAGCTGTGTTACATCTGGACATTTGCAAAGTGCAATGTTCAGAAATGGCTAGAAAACTCATGAGCCAAGGTGATTGGCTTGACTGCAACATCTTTGAGATATCTTTTTCAACAGTTTCATACTTTTACATAATAATAATAGCTTTCTTAGCAATTATTTTGCAGTTGCTTTCACCCTAAGTGAAAAAAAAATAATAACAATTAAAAAAAAAGGATAGAAAAAAGTATTTGGATTTTTAAAATTATCTATAAACAGCAATAAAATGAAAATGCAGTACGTATAAATTTACTGGAGTAATGCCATGTAACAGGGTCATGCAGCCAGCCCAACATAAAATTTAGTAAAAATACATAACAACTTCTCAATGTTATCTCTATAGATTAAACAAGCATGTAAGTCTGCAGAGCTGAATGAAGGAAAACTTATCAGTGTGGTGCCTCAGGTACATCGAATTTTTATAAAGCTGCTGACAGCACGTGTCAAGATATCCAGCTGCTTTTGTCATCTTCTGTCTGTTTATATTTTCCTGTGTTATAGGCACCTAAGTACTTATTTTGTAGTACAAGCACCTTATAACCTTTAAGTAGCAAGATAAATTCTTAGAGCTGTTTCAATTAAACCACTTTTTGTTAGAGTAAATCCTGCTTCTTCCTGCCTCATCACAGAAAGCTTTTCTGGCAATGTGGCTATGTTCTGTAATGAGGCCCTAATCTCATACTGTTTGAAAGAAGTGTTTGCATTTTCAGGTATAGTATCTAACCATATTCAGACAAAGTTATTGGAATTTGTAGTATTCCTGCAGGTTGTCAGTCTTGTAGAACAGGGAGAGTAGTGAATCCATCAGAGCTGTACCTGTTAGTCTATCTATGGCAAAGTACAGGAGTACATTAGTAAGTCCTGCTTTGGTGATAATTGCCATAGGACAGGCAGGCAGGCTGTCTTTCCTAATTGACTTGCCAGAGTATTAGATGCAACCCACAGTAAAAAAAGAATCTTTTATGAAAGAGTTATGATGTATTTTAAGACCAACTACTTTATGAAAGCCATGTGTTCTGACATCAGAAATCCGTGTGCTCTGGCATCAAGTCACAATACCATCCCCTTTCTTTTTAAATATTACATCTCATAAGGTTTTGAAGAATTAGTCTTGTTAAAAATATCTGTGGCTGTTGTTTTATCCTTGTCTAAGAATGCCTAAGAATTTAAATCAGACCTTCTAAAACTTTGCTGATGAGAAGCTTGCCTATAGATCGAGCACATCTAGAAAAATCAATACAAATCAATACAATCAGAACGGTTTTCAGCTATGTCTCTTTCACTACTCTTTCAATTTATTCTATGACATTTTATTTCTCTTTCCTTTAATGTTTATTATGTCCTTTTTTAGGATTTATTTTTCCAATGATTCTGTTTTCTCTAGAAGAAGACAATGCATTAGAAACTAGTCAGGTAATTTGATTCTTTTTCCAATAATGTACTAACACAGTGCTTATCAGTTAAACTAATATTTATTCTTTTTTGAGCTAATCTTAAATTTTTTCTTTCCATTTGCTTGGCAGAAGAAGCTGTCGGCACATTTTGCCCTTCAGCTGCTTGTGCTTATACTGTGCAGATAAGGTGACTGACATTCTGCAATAGGCAGAAAGCCTCGTGATAAAAATGATCCTGGTAGCAGCTGAATATACATTTCTGCTTTTGCAGTGCAGAAATTTTCAATTTTCAACTATCATAAAAAGAGAATATCATCTATAGAGTGTTGCAAGACTCCCTTAGGTGGAAAAATATTTGATAGGTCTGTGTTATAGGGTTTTCCTGATATTTTTTGTAATATGAACCGAATTTTCTGTAATTTGAATATACTATGAATTCTGAATTTTCTGGGGTTGTGATTGCCCCAGGTTAAAATTGTTTTGAATATGGGATTTTTCAGTTAAAATCTAAAAAGTCCAAAATATTTAAACATGGTGAATATTGAAACAATTCAGCCGACACTTTTGTAAGTTTTAGTTGTTTGAATATTCTTCCCATGATTCCCATGGTGAGACACTGGAACAGAGTGTCAGGAAAGTTGCTGAACCTTCATCCCAGGAAGTGTTCAAGGCCAGGCTGGATTGGCCTCTGAGCAACCTTATCTAGTGGGAGATGTCCCTGCCCACACAGGGGGCTTGGAACTGGGTCATCTCTTGGGTCTCTTCCAACTCTAACCATTCTATGATTCCCTGAGCAAAATACCATACAAATACAATACTATGCAAAATAGTAGGTAGACTTTGTATCATGACTGTATTTGGTAAATTAAAAAGATGTCTGCTAGCTGAAGAAAAAAAAATATTTTGGCTTTATTCTTGTGTTGGACATTTACTTAGCCCACAATGAAAATGAAACAATGTCACTGATGGAAAAGCGTTTATGAAAATGAAGATTCATCTTAACTGAGCAGAGGCACTTAGCTTGGCAAGGGATGGTAGCAGCAGCAACAAAGTAATACACAGTTGCCTAGTGTAAATCTCTGCAGAGGCCTAATCTTGTCACCTAACCATTTCCATGAGCTCCCCAAATAAAAGAGCTGAGAACAGGTAGATACCTCTGAAAAGCAGTTTAGAACACTTCTCTTAGATTTTAAGTATACCAGCTAACTCCACATTTGCTGGAATTCAAACTTCTGGTACTGAGACACAGTGGTTTTATGTAGTCTTCGCAAGCACTCTCCAGTACAGAATAACTCAGAAAAACTTAGTTAACAACAGTAACTGATGGACATGATTTCTCTCATGTGTATCTTTATCCAGATAGATCTAAAATATTAAACCTTTAAGGCTACTAATGTTGATTCTTGCATCCCTCACTGTAGATAAGTTTCCATACAAAGATTCCAAATTATATTTGTCACAGCAATAAATAATAACAGCTTATGCACCTACTTGACAAAATTATTAGTAAATAGGTTCAAGGGGAAGGTTTTGGACAAATTTATTGGCTAAACACTTTTATGTTTTTCTTAGACTTAAAAGAAATTATCAAACGTTTCTCAGGTGACAGAATATGTTGCATTGTCTGGTGATTCTGATCTCAGATTTCAAAAAACAGGAATTAAGGAAGCCTGAATTATACTTAGTATCGATGCTTCTTTTAATACAATGAAAACCTAATTCACATTGAGACAAAATTATTTTGGGAGTTCATTTCATAGGTATGCCACTGTAAGATGTTGACAAAGTTCAGTATAAAGTTGACTAAGTTATTAAAATTTTGAAAACATACAGGTCAGATATTACAATAGCAGACCTGTAACTCTGAAAAAGAGAATCAAATTAGTTCTGAACACAGCAATGTCTTTATTAGCATTCTACTCAGAAATGTTTGTATGCTTTTAAGATTGTACATTTGCTGGATAATGTATGTAAAATACATTCCAGTTCTGTTCCAGTTCTGTTTAGTGTCTTTATTGATATTTAGATGAGGGGATTGAGTCCATCATCAGCAAATTTGCAGATGACACTAAGCTGGGGGAAAGTGTCAATCAGCTGGAAGGCAGGAGGGCTCTGCTGAGGGACCTGGACAGACTGGAGACTTGGGCTGATTCCAACGGGATGAGGTTCAACAAGGCCAAGTGCCGGGTCCTGCACTTTGGCCACCACAACCCCATGGGGAGCTCCAGGCTGGGCACAGAGTGGTTGGAGAGCAGCCAGACAGAAAGGGACCTGGGAGTCTGGATTGACAGGAAGCTGAACATGAGCCAGCAGTGTGCCCAGGTAGTTGAGAAGGCCAATGGCATCCTGGCCTGTATCAGGAACAGCGTCGCCAGCAGGTCCAAGGAAGTGATTCTGCCCCTGTACTCAGCGCTGGTGAGGCCTCACCTCGAGTCCTGTGTCCAGTTCTGGGCCCCTCAGTTCAGGAAGGAGATTGAGGTCCTGGAGCGGGTCCAAAGGAGGGCAACTGGGCTGGTGAAGGGACTGGAGCACAGATCCTATGAGGAGAGGCTGAGGGAGCTGGGGCTGTTCAGCCTGGAGGAGAGGATGCTCAGAGGAGACCTCATCACCCTCTACAACTCCCTGAAAGGAGGTTGTAGCCAGGTGGGGGTTGGTCTCTTTTCCCAGGCAACTCTCAGCAAGACAAGAGGGCACGGTCTCAAGTTGTGCTGGGGGAAGTTTAGGTTGGACATTAGAAAGAATTTCTTTACCAAGAGGGTGATCAGGCATTGGAATGGGCTGCCCAGGGAAGTAGTGGATTCTCCATCCCTGGAGATATTTAAAAAGAGCCTGGGTGTGGCACTCAGTGCCATGGTCTGGGAACTGCAGCGGTAGTGGATCAAGGGTTGGACTTGATGATCTCTGAGGTCCCTTCCAATCTAGCCAATTCTATGATTCTATGAATAGATAAAGATATAACTTTTAACTGGTTTTGTCAAGTGCTTTGAAAAGAGATGGATGCTGAGATAAAAACTACTGCTACTTGGTGGACCCAAGGGAAATTTTTTACTTCAAGAGGATGAGTCCACTTTTACCTCTGGTAAATACATGGTAAGCTTGGAATAATTGATATGCAACTAAATTTTTTTGACAAGTAACATGCATCATTGTGTCAAATGGGGGAGAATTTTATTAGCTGCCCAAGTTACTGGATAATACTCTGTCAAAAAGTTAATCACAGTTTAACAAGGTTTTTTAAAATAGAGTTTCAGGGTAAAAACTGGTTTCTAATAAATAGCAAAGTTTTTCATATTTTCAGAGAAATAAGGATGTTATTCTGATAGAAGCCTGTGAGAAAGACATGGTATAATATCCTTCTAGAAAAATAGTTAAGGGTTTAACCTACTGATACTTCTCGGCCAATTTTATATGAAGATTGACCTGTCTCTTCAGTATAATGAGAAATCATGCATGTCTGGTATCATGGAGTAAAAGGAGAAAGTATGGTTGTTGCTGTATACCAGTATCATACACCTTACTACAAGTTCATGGAAAGAACTTCAGTGGATATAAAGTACTATTTC
This sequence comes from Heliangelus exortis, assembly GCF_036169615.1. Lineage (NCBI taxonomy): Eukaryota > Metazoa > Chordata > Aves > Apodiformes > Trochilidae > Heliangelus > Heliangelus exortis. The sequence continues at coordinate 8,057,982 of NC_092428.1, forward strand.
AGATGTTTGGAGAGAATTTGAGTGGTGTGAACCATATACAAAGTATATTTCCTAATAAATAGAGCAATATTAGAAAAGGAAATAAATTAAAATCAATAACATTAAATTATGTTACTTTAGGTTTTATGTTTGGGCAAAAAAAAAAAAAAAAAGCACCATGATTCAAATGCTAAAAAAATTATTGTATATTTTGCCTGTGAAATCTTTACTCTGGTCTTTTTTGGGGAATCTCTTGTCTTTCTTTTTTCCATGGTCTTCCAACATTTCAGTGAAGATAATGATGTGCAGATAATACTTTCAGACTTCACAAATATAGTAAATTCTTTAGTATGCATTGAAATCTTTGCAGCAAACTTTGAAAACCAGTTAAAATATTACACCTATGTTATGTACAACAGAATTCCAAGCAGCCTTCAGTTCATACATTTAGTATTCATGTTTGCTTTTGTGCTTCTGTTGTGAAAGCACTAATTATTTTCCTTTAAATTAAAGAAATTCTATGCTTGATCATTAGGCAGACTCCTCGGAGACCATCTCAATAACAACTAGAAAATTAAAAAAAACTAGATTAGGTGATTGGGAAAAAAAGGGACAAATAGTACACAGTGAGCCTGAGGCTCTTTTTATTGTTGAATTGCTGTAGAACCTTTTTACTTAGCAAAGTTTTTTATTATTGTACATTTAAATATGTGCAATGTAAATCATATAAAAACAGCTCAGTAACTGCTCCACGAACTTATGCAAATACCTAAATTACAATAACTACTGCCACTGACTTAAATTATGAGAAGCTGAATACAACTTTACTTATTAAAATTCAGAGTTTTTTAGTAACAGCATGCTTCAGTCTTAGTATAAAAATCAGTCAAAATAAATGTGTTACTGTAATGAAACAGGGTACAAGATTTGCACATTCACAGTGCATTTACTTTGCATATTTTACTGGAAAATAATCATCAAATCCCTCTGGCATCACTAGCAAGAACTGGCGAACAGAGTACGAGGATTCACAAATTGTACAGCAATTGAAAAACATCTGTCCAGTCATTCTTACAGTCAGATGTCCTAAGCAATATAATAACTTTCTTTTTGGTTTTTTTTTAATTTACTAATTCTTTTACAAGATCTTTGATCTCTGATTATTTGCAACAATTTTATGTAGTTATGGTAAATTATATCTGTCTGGTTTTTCCACTTCTCTTCAACAAAGTTGAGTTCATATCAGGCTAATAATTTTGAACTGTTAGATATTCCTGCAAATCAGCCAGAGAAATATTAAGCCATTTATTTTCCTACTTACTGGTAATGTCATGGAGGGAAAATGACTCACGTTACCATATTATAAATCACAAATCACTTTCTTGAAAGAACCTTGATTAAGGAAGGTGTGCCTACTAGTGCCTGCTCTTGGTTTGTTTTCATTGGTGATGTTAGAACAAAGGGCAGGCAGTAACCTGCTGTTGCTGGTGCTTTCTGCTCTTTTTACCACCACTGATTGTAGAAAATAGATGTCTGTTTTGTCATTAATCTTTTCAGAAGCGGTCTAAGAAAGAGAAGCTGAAATAAATTAATTATATATTTGGTTTGTCTGATGGTATGGTCTGTGCTGACCTTATCAGGATCAAAGAGATTTACTATCAGTAAGGCCAAGCAATGAACAAAATCGTATTATAAAATATATCATCTCTTAAAGCCATAGTATTAGTGTGACCAGATAAATAAATCTAAGCTTTACATAATACTCACAGTTTCATAAGAAGTGACATATTCATTGCTGCTTTTGTCTCCACAAATACCTACCTTCCTTTCCGTGTTAAGAACTGATGGACTCAGATGTGAGCAGGCCTGTTACTGTGAAATCATATACATGGTTTAGGCCTGTCATATGTCCAATGGCTGTTTTGAATTCTACTTACAGAAAATTAGTCTGTACTAACAGAAAATAGCGTTTGAGACTATTAAAATCTTCTTGTAGTAGTTAGCCTGTAAACAATGCATCAAATGGTAGTTTTGAAAGGGGTAATTGATATACATATATATATAAAAGCATTTGAATTTTTTTTAAGTTTATGTAAATAATTCCTTATGTTGTATTTAGCATGTTTGATGTGAAATATTTACCTAATAGAAACTGTAGTAATCCCCACCCATTTTCACGTGGTAAGCAGCTAGCAATATCATAGAGCAGGAAATTTTATTACTGCTCTTTATTCTGTGTGTTTTGGTTATTTCCATGTATTTTCAAAAGCTTGAAACAAATTCACTTTTTATTCCATAGTGGTTTACTCTAAAATATATAAAGAAGTTCTAAGAGACATACTGGGATAAGACAAAAGGAACCTGCAGTTACTTGTCTGTCTGAACATACTACAATTCAAAATTCTGTCTCAAAAGTCACTGACAAAATAAAAAATAATTTATCTTTTTTTTTTTATAAAAAACTCCTTGATGTAAAGGTCTGAAAGTACCACAAAGAAAATTATAAATTTTGGGGACCAGTTTTTCTTGACACTTGAATGCACATGCAGTTTTTTTCTCAGTTAGAGGAAATTATGGCAGGGTAATTTACTTGTCAGGCAGGCAGCACAGAAAATAAGACGTCATTTAGTCTCTCTCTAGGAATGACAGACTTGTAGACTTTACATAGGATTACATAGGCACTGGAAACTGATTTCAACTGTTTATTTGCCTGCAGTCACACTAAACAAAGGGAAGCAGTGAAAAAAAATTGATTCGTAGAATGATTTTAATTTTTGTTATAGAATTTGTATATATATGTCTTTATGTGTGAGAGGGGTTCTTGGTGGTAAGTCTCTTCCAGGGATTTAAAGTAACTCTTACTAGTTTTTTATGCTGTAGTGCCAATACTGAACCCAAGTGACTGCACTAGTGCTGCTGCAGTCCTTTTCAGTACGGATTATCTTACTGGTAAATTAGTATTACTTTTTAAAAACAAAAACACAAACAAAAACCAAAACAGAGAATAGTGAAGGGCTGCTCTGAATCTTTTGGGTCATCTGCATTTGTCCAAAAGAAGAATTCAAGAATAAAACTTTTACCTTGGATTTTCTGCATTTTGGCTTTTGTTAATATAACTTTAATTTTGTTCACAGTGCTTGGGTTTTTGGTTCGTGGTTATTATTTTATTGAAAAAGTATTGAGTACCTTTGATGGGTAGTTTCAGGCCATTCTCTTCTTTCCACGAATTTCAGTGTTATCTATCCTACTTACTAGCTGGTCAAATTTTTCACCAGTTTTGAAATTAACAGTGGAGTTCTTTCATTTTGATGTTTAATGTCTTCCAGAATGGTGTAGATAATCTTTTTTCATGGTGTGTGCCACCCTTGTGTAACACTTCTCAGGCCATCACTGGGGTGAGTCTTTCAGTACTTTAATTTTGTTTTCCGACTTATTATTCCTCTTACTGGTCATAAACCACACTATAGAATAACTTACTTTAAGAGGCAACTTTTTTCTCCACAGAAGTACCAGGAATTCTGACTCCTTTTCTTTTTCTTCTGTTTTCTGCTATTAGTTCAAAGTGTTATGGAGGGACTGGTGAGTCTCCTCCCAAACTCCCTCTCTCTTACCCGGTATTCCACTAATCAAAATCATCTTCCTTGCTTGTAGCATTTTCTGAATTTTGAATGTTGAATAGCATTTTAAAAAAGAAACTAATGACCTCACCCTATGGAACAGAAAGCAACCTATTTGTTGAACTATTAGAAGCTAAATAGATACAACAGTTGTACCAAAAGAGGAGCCTGGAAAATATGTTCACAAATAGGGAAGACTCTATTATACAAATATTTTTCTGGTTAATCTGTTTGAAAAATACTGTATAAATTATATAAATAATACAAATTATATACTATATAAGTTATATACTACTTGTTATATTAAAATATAGAATTTTAAATTCTTTTCAGGTACTTTAAAAAATAAAATAAAAGTAAATACATATTTTCTTTCAAAACATAGTGGTAGCTGTCATATTTTCCAAGGAAGTTAGATCAGTGTTACGTTAATCTTAAATTTCCATGGGATTATAGAACATGAGGAATTTCAGTAGAATATGGATTATGACTCTCTTCTGTAGTGAGAACACAACTGGGAAGTAAATAATCCTTCAAGCAGGTGTGGCACTTTTCATTTTTCTTTTTTTTCTTGTCTTTTTTTATTCCATCTGGTAAGTAAATGGGAGAGGAAAGGTAATATATAGATTCCTCTTGCAAGGCTAAAGAGTTATTTAAAACCATTTCCTTGTCCTTCACTGTAGCTCCTGAACTAAATGAAATAATATACTGCAATTATTTAAATCTATGTTTCAGTCTTTTTCCTTGGCACCCAGGTCATTAATCACTTTGAGCGATTTATTTGTCAGAAAAATTAAGCTGCAAATCTAATGAAAGAGGGAGGAAATTTTCTTTCTCCTTTGTTGAATATATGTCTTGATGCCTGTTCTTATGAAAACAACTCATTTCAGGAGTCGAAACTTGGGCAGAGATATCAAATCTGAATCTTTTGTAATGTTAGTGTTGAAAAATCTCATAGAAAAGCAGTCTTCAGGAACACCATTTGGTTTTGGGTTTTGTCTGGACAAATTATCTAAGGTTTTTCCATCAGAAATTATACCCTTCAAAACACTTCAGAATATCTTCAGTTTCTGACTGTTGACTTCTGTTTCCCACTTTGTCTGTCTGTAGTGAATTCCCTAAAGGCTGAGACCATCTGGTCCTTCAGTTTATTTAACTGTTTCTCAGTTTTTGTGAGCCTTGAATTACAACTGTCAGTCTCAAGGTTCATAACCATAATGATTTCTCAGACATCATTAATTTTAATGTTTCCAGGATCTGTTCCATTTTTGCTCTTACTCTAATCTCCCACAGGAGTAAGAGATTCCTTTCTTGTAGAATGTGCTTTAAAAGTGGATTAAAATTAAATAAGTGGGGAAAATCACTGAGCTGCATTACAAATCTTTATCGGAGTTATTTTAAATTATCATATATGAAACAGCTTTTTATACATTTTCTGGCTTTCATTTAACCTTCCATTAAACATAGAAATTTTCTTTTGCCAGTGTGAGAACATCCTCTAATGTATGTGGTCATTATACATAGTAAGTGAACTACCCAGAAGAATCTTCTGTTTTGTAGTTTCCTCTCTTTATCTTCTGGGTTTCCAGGAATATTCAACACAGTCAAATTCTATAATTACTACAAAAAAATTTTGGTACCACATCTTTTGGAAAAGAAAATTAAAGAAGTCTTTACAATGGCCATGAGGTGGGTAAAACAGGTGTAATCTATAACCATAAAATCAAACAGATAAAAATGGGAAGACTGCCCAGTACTTTTATTTGCATTATGTAGTTGTAGCTATGTTAGTAATTCCTGATGTCTCTTCTGCCTTTTTATAAGGACTTTATCTCAGCTATACAAATAGAGACATAATAATCAAACCTCTTTTTAAGCTTTATTGTCCCACGGTCAGATGAATTAATTCATCATTTCATCTTTAGTAATAAATTTAATAGCAAAGTAGGACTTCCGTTTTTCTTGCTGATAAGTAATGCTCACTTTTATAAGCGTTATTTTCAGATTTGAAGACTGTCTTAAAAGCTGCTACTTATCTGTAGTTTAAGACTTTTTTTCTGTACATAAAAGAAAATTATAGTGACAGCCAATAAAGAAGACAAAGTTGTGACATCAATGAAATACTTTAATTCCTCAAGCTGGATTAGCTTGGCACATCTGTGCTTCTGTTTTATTACTACATTCAATCTAAAAGCCTTGGGGACACTAGCTATTTTTCCTTGTTTAGAACCATTAAAAATTTTTGGAAAATACGTTCTTCTTCACACTGTATATCACTTCACAGAGTCATAACAAACACTTTATAGTGCTCTGTGTAGCCCTTTGTATGACCTTTTTACAAGCACCTATTGTTTTTATTGTGTTGTCTATGCATAATTAATGTCCCTGTACTTGTGTCAAGGGTTGAGTGAAAATTTGTCATAGAAAGCTGATAAAAGATTTTTGCTCTCCTTGTACTTTACATTGAGTGCTACCATAACAGTATTTTAGAAAGCATAATTATTATTTCATGCTAAGCACTAGCCAAATGAACAAGAGAGCATGAAGACCTGCCTTGTCAATAAAAAAATTACTGAATTAATAATATTTAACACTAAAATAATACAGAAATCATTAAATAAGGACACTTGTCCAAGTGATTTTAAATTAAAACTTTCTATGTAAAGAATCAATAGAATTTGTAGAATTCTGTGATCTCTGTAAGATCTTTTTCAATTGTAGAATTTTAGAATCATCTCTTTAATTTATCCAGAACTGATTGGGAGCAGCCCTAAGGAAAAAGACTTGTGAATATTGGTTGATGGAAAGGTCTATATGAACTGGCAATGTGTTCTTTCAGCCCTGAAAACCGACTGTATCCTGGGCTGCATGAAAAGAAGCATGGTGAGTAGGTCAAGGGAATTCACTGAATCTCCTTCTCTAATCTGCTCTCTTGAGACCCCACCTGGAGTATTGCACTCCCCTCTGAAGAACTCTAACACAAGGACATGGAATTGTTGGAACAAGTCCAGAGGAAGGCCACCAAGATGATCTGGAGCACCTCTCCTATGGAGACAGGATGAGAGAGCTGGCGTTGTGCAGCCGGCACAAGAGAAGGTGCTGGGAGACCTTATAGGAGCTTTCCAGTACAGAGGGATGTTTTACAAGGGCATGCAGCAATATGACAAGAGATAAAGGTTTTAAAATTAAAGAGGGTAGATAGATTTAGGTTAGATATCAGGAAGAAATTCTTTGCTGTGATGGTGGTGAGATACTGAAACAGGTTGCCCAGAGAATCTGTGAATGTCTCCTCCCTGAAGTGTTCAAGGCCAGGCTGGGTGGGACTTCGAGCAACCTGGCCGAGTGGATGGTGTCCCTGCCCATGGCTCCATCTTAGAAACTCTGGGCAGGCATGTATGTTGTGGTCCAGCTCACACCTCATCCCCAGAAAGTAAGAAAAGCATTCTCAGCTTTTCCAAACTGTAGCATCTGTATCTTTTGAGATTATATGACCGGAGGCCAGAAATATGGAGAATGACTATAACCATATGCATGAGCTAGGTTATGAACAGCCACCATCAAATGGAAGTCATTGTTGGGATGTTCCTTTAGTTAGGAATTTTCTTTGCTTTTCTACCTTGAATATTTAACCTTGGACAAAACCTAGGTCTCATGGTTACTAGTATTCTTCTGCCTAGTAGTCATCTTTCAAAAGATTGTTCAGGTGCTTAAATCAAAATCTCAGTAGAGTTTTAAATTAAGGATTAGAGCATCATTGTAAATTAACAGGAATATAATTATCTACAGCAATGCAAAGACAGTGAAAATTAACACTGATTGCTAGAACTGACAGGATAGATACTTCCCTGTTTACAGTTGTTAACTAGATGCTCCTTGGAGAGTATTTCTCCCATTTTCTCTCTTACATTTTCTAGAATACAAAGTAAGATTTGTCTTCTTCAATATTAGAATTTAGTTACAGCAAAGCTATTGAATGCCAATGAAGGATATTTTATCACAAGTGGAATACATTTGCCTATGCCAATCAGAAAGTGGCATCCAAATGCAAATCTAGAAATCTTAGGCTATTGGGCTGTTTATATGACAAAATGCATTATTGCAAAGAAAATTGACAGAGTTAACTTGACTCTCCCATGCTGTGCCTTATTAAGCACTCTGTTTCAATATTACAGACTTAATTAGCTGGAATTACAGTTACATCACCTTCAATGGTGGGGATAATTAATGTGAGCTGAAGTGAATCTAATAGGCTTGACCTTCAGTCAGTTACATGAATGGGTAAGAACTTAAATGCATACTATATTTACCCTCTTCATAAAGGCCCAAACTGATCAAGTCTCTGAAGAAAGAGCTGTAGAAGCCAATGCTGAGAAAGTCAAATGCAGGCATACACACAGCTGAAGAGTTACTAAAATTTGAACTTATTCCTGGACTTCAAACACCTGTGTGAAAAATACTACTGACTGGAGTACATGTCCCTGAATATAGGGAAGGAAATACTAATCAAAGCAGTAACAAGTTATCAGTAAAAACAAAAGCAAAAATATAGAAGACAGTTTAGTGACAAATTTCATAGCCTAAATATACCAACATTAATCATCTTCACAAAATTAAATAGACCTTCTTGTTCTATTGCAGTTTTCGCATATGGTTTTAATATACATTTCCCTCAGAAATTACTTAACAGGTACAGTGTTTAAATCTACATCCTTCCCTGATTAGTCAGAGAACTGCAGTGATGCCTGTCAACTACAAACATACTGAGTGTCAAAGCCATGGTCTGAGCAAGTTTTTCTGCACTGGGCAGTGCAGACAATGAAAGCAGCCTGAAATTAATATAGCCTCAGCTCTTTCACAACAGAATAGCCTCCTCTTGTTTCCCTGAAGGTCTTGAAAAGTGACAACTGTGGCTTGTCCTCGTTCCTTCATTTAGGATACAGTCCATGAATTTCAAAGGCCTACATAAAGACATGGTGTTTAGATCATATAAATATCATCCTTAATTAACTGATGCTGAACCTATAATGCATCAATAAAGAACTAATAACATAGAAATGGCCCAGACTAAAGATTAGTCAATTTGTTACCATAGTCTTTGATAGTGACTAAAAGCAAGTGCTTAGGGAATGTGTCAGAACAGGGCTGGTGAACAGCCCTGGTGTCACAGAGCATTTTTCTAGTTCTTGGAAGTAGAAATGGAGGCTCATTTCAGACTTTTCTTTGACAGTAGCCTCCACCAGTTTTCAGGTCTGGGTTTTCTTTCACAGTCTTGATTAGCTGAGTTGCTATTCTTAGGGTTTTTATTCTTAGACAAAAGGTAGAATTGCTGTGGCTTAGGATAAACTATGCTTTAAACCTCAGAAGAACCATGGCTGTCAGGCATACTGTTGTACTTTTTTGTACGAATAACAGCTTAGCTGGAAAAGACAGTGGAGCGCTGGACTTTGGTGAAAGTCAGATGGTGAATCTGTAGTAAGGTTTGTGTTTCAGGAAATGACATCTAAAGTTCTTTGAATAGAAAATGAGATTTCTGAAAGTCTTACTGTTACTAGTGAAGTTTCAGTTAATTAAAACTGAACAACACTTTCAGTATTGCATAGTGCATATTCTACCAAAATAGCATACTTCAGGTCTGATATTCACAGTCTTGTGTGATCTAATGCATTTGGCTGAAAAGCCTAATATAGGCTGCCCTGCCTGCAAATCATGATGACTGAAGTATGTCAAAGGAGCTGTCTCATATGTACTTGCTTTTTCTTATTTTAGGACCTCAAGAAAGCTTATAGTGATGATAAATGAATTTAATAATTAACACCACTAAAATATTAATTATTAAATTAGAATTAATTGTGCAATTCTTTTAGACTCCCAGAAATGCCTACTTAATGAGAATAGCTAAAATAATCATTCAAATACTGCAAAATAGCTGCACTGGCTTTGAAGTTACAAAGCTTACTCTCTGATACAATATCTGCTAAAGTGTCAGTGATATGCTGTATCCTCAGTTCTGTAGAAATTATTTTGCTTTTTTATAACTCTCCCTGAGAATTTCTACTTTTTTTTTTTTAAGTATACATATATATATATATGTATCACATATGCACACTTAAATATGTATTTATGTAAGTATGATAAAAGCAAAAGTATGCAAATTTTTGCCTAATCTTGTCAATTCACTAATATGTTCTTGAATACTTTCATGATTTAAGAATTATTGCAGTCCTGGTCTGTTGTAAGTGAAAGTCACTCCACTGATATTTCATTATGACAGCTAAGATAAGGTCTTACTTATTTGGGTAATCTGACTATTTGATATTATCTGTGTAGCATTTTAGAGAGACTTTAAGATTGCACAAGAGCTAGATTGCAGTAGGTCAGGAAATGGAAAACATAGACTAATGTATTTACATTACTGCTTGTTATTTTGGAAATTAATTTTAATGCTATGTAGAAGCATCATGTGTACAATCTTATGTGATCCTTCAGATCCAAGTATGAATGATTTTCAGCTGTTCAGGTTCCTAGAACATTCATATGGTTTCACTGGTGGTGTTGAACAACTTAGAAACTTTACTTCCATTGGATAGTGTACAGTATCTATGAATTTATTTTTCTTAGAACTTTCTTATAGACCTCTTAAAAATAGTTCACAGATTCTCAGATCTCCCATGGTCCATGTATTGAAATCTGTTAACTAAGTAAAGCTGACATAATTCATCAGCTAGACAGCTAGACATGAAACTTAGGTTATCTTTTTGCCTGTGGAGAAGTATTAGGTAGGGAAGAGGCAAAATTAGCTCTCTTTATATTTTATTTTTCTTGGAGCTAGCAGCTCCAGTATCTTTTTTTAACACATCAGCTTTTATAAGCTCTCAATACTTTTGGATGGAGTGCTTTTAGCTCTCTAGCTTGCCTTTTATAAAACTGACATGTTTTGTATCAAATAGATAGCTGCTTCAACTTATAAACACAATTGCTTTTCTATAAACACAGAGTAAACTCTTCTTTATAACCTTTGACAAATTTGTTTTACAAGCAGCTACAAAATACTGCATTTCACTCTGCTAGACCATAAGTTATATATATTGAGATAGAATAACATAACAGTGGTCTTCTGTATCCAGGAAGACTAACTATTCCAGTAAACAATATATAAAATTCTTACCCAGAGATTATTACTAGCAAATGTGCTTCATGTAGCACTAGATCCCTAATTTTCTCTGTCATCTTCTGACTCTTCTAAATTATATCTAAAGGGCCAAAATTACTCTTGAATCCACAGTTGCTTAGTTTTTTTATCATGTATAATGAACAAGTACTTCAGCTATTTGATTGAAATGTGGATTTTGACATTGGAAGCCTGTAATTGTTCATACCGTTTTCTTCCATGTATCCTAAACCCAAAGTGTCCCATATAGAGAAGACTGCTAACAAAATGCATCCATTAGTTATAAAAATATTCTGCCAATAATATTAGTGTCTATCTCATTTGCTTGGGAGCTGGGGTAAAATGGGCTTACTATGGACAAGATGCAGTCTTTATGGACAGGATACAGATAGTTTCCCTGGTAGGAACTGTAAATCAAACAGTTTGTCATGGTAGTTAGCACAGTGCTTATTTATGCAGTAGAGGGATAGCTATAGAACAGTAAGATTGTTTAAATTAGGAGTTTATCCTGCATTTTATTGTTTGGTTAACTTCTGAAAACTACATTAAATAATTTTAATGAAAATCTTAGTGCTTTGGGCAAAGGTACGGAGATCTGTTGAAGTAATCAGATTATCTAGTAAACCTAAACATAATCAAAGGCTTTTTAATGTTTCAATATAACACATGCCTTTTCAGCCTTTTAAAGACTGACCTTCAAATATTTTAACAAAAGCTGACAAAGCTGTTCCATTTATTTAAATTGCAGGCACATGCTTTATTCAAAATTTTAAGGTTTAAAGTTGAAAGGTTGTGGTTTTCTCCTTTCATTAAGTCTTCTGTCATGCACTGTACTTTGGAAATATAAGTACTCTAATCTCTGTTTCTTTTTAAGGAATATATGTACTTTAAACACATACTCAGCTACAATGTAGGCACTTTAAAATAGGGGTTTTTTTATTAAGTATACTTTGTCTGGACAAGCAATAGCCTGAGCTGACTGATAGGTAGATGGTAAGGTAGTCTGCATGTCTCTGGACTGCATTGTACCTTTTGTAAACTTTCAATTTTCAGCAAAATTCCAGACATTGAGTTGGAAGTTGGAGCATTTGGAACTTTTGTTAATGCTTTTGCAGCATACTATCTACTTGTAGACTGAAAAGTGGCATCATATGATCAGAGTACTTTGTGCTGTAGCAGCCTCTTAAGAGGCTTGATTCAAAGTGCCAACCTCAAAAAATTTAGAGATAAACAAACTATGAATTTCATTGCATGGTCTGAATAACCAGATTTCTTACACAGTTTTGGTTTTGTGATTCTTGGTATCTTGGTTCTAGATTCTGTATCAGGAGGCAGCAATGAGTGGAGAACGTAGGACTCCTAGCTGGAAGTCTTTATCACATCACAGAAATCACAAAAAGTTAGGGGTTGGAAGGGACCTCAAGAGATCAGCTAGTTCAACCCTCCCTGCCATAGCAGGGTCACTTACAGGAGGTCGCATAGGAAGGCGTCCAGGTGGGTTTTCAATGTCTCCAGAGAAGGAGAGATTCCACAAACTCACTGGCAGCCTGTTACAGTGCTCTGTTACTCTCACAGTTAAAACATTTTTCCTTACATTTCTGTGGAACCTCCTATGCTTGAGCTTGTATCTGTTGCCCCTTGTCCTGTCATTGGACATAACTGAAAAGAGCCTGGCTCTATCCTCTTGGCACTCTTCCTTTACATATTTATGAACGTTGATGAGGTCACCCCTCATTGTTCTCCAAGCTGAAGAGATCCAGCTCCCTCAGTCTTTCTTCATAAGGGAGATACTACACTCCCTTAATCATGTTGGAGGCTCTGCACTGGGCTTTTTCAGCAGTTCCCTGTCCTCCTTGAACTGAGGGGCACAGAACTGGACACAATCTTCCAGATGCAGCCTCACCAGGGCAGAGTAGAGAAGGAGGAAAATCTGGTGACTTTAGTGAACTGTGCTGAACGATTAGGAAGTATGTCATGATCTGTGTATTGACTACAGCATTTGGGACAGGAGGAAGAAAGGAGAATTTAACAATTCTGGGGCATTAGGTAATTGGAGACTATTATAATAAATAAGTTTAAATTAGATTGAAATTTGAAAGAGAATTGCTTTTTTGATAGAAGTTTTTTAAATAGGATTGGATATGAAATGCATGTGCAAATTAACAGTAAGTATTGGTTAATTATTCCATATATTGAACAGGTTATCGGGCACATTTAAAATACATGGCCAGAATATAGTAAAAAATATACATACACTTTGAGAACCAAGTTTTCTCATACAGGAAAAAAAGGGAAAATTATATACTAAAGATACTGCTGAGGAGACAAATTCCTGTTTTCTATGCAATGTACATGGCAGCACATACGGAATATTTTGCTAAGGAGAAAGCCATTGAAAACATAACAGGAATTCTCTGCATTCCTTTTTCACAATGGGAAAATCAGGGGTTTTTTTCCCCTCTGTGTCACAATGAGGAGTAGTTAATGAGTTCAAGGGAAAGGAAGAGGACCATAATGTTTGTGATTACATGAATCTACTGCCCAAGATGCCTGTTTAGGGTAATGCATAACAGCTGTGGCTGCTGCTGCTTATGGACCACAGTAGTGACTGCAGAACAGCTGCTTCAGTTCTATGAACCCTACGGGAGGAATTTGCTCTCTCCTTTTACTCTGTAGTGCATAGAGCTAATTTACTTGAATTGCAAGGCTATCTAGGCTTTGCTTCTAAATACTTACTTGAAATTGAAATTTCTCTAATGAACAGAAAATTAACTCAAAAATTGTACATGATCACTTACATATCGTATACATCTGTGGTAACCATTCAAAATTATTTATTTAGTTATATCAATGGTTCTTTCTTCCCACAAATATTCTTTGAAGTGTAAACATCTGTTTTATAAGGTCATAAAGGGACTGTTACATTTTATATGTGGTTTTATTTAATCTCTCTGAAACAGATATGTGTGGTTTTACTATGGTAAAGAGGCTTGCTTTTTATTGCCTTCATTACCTTTTTCTGAAGTGCTTCCTAAGAATTACAGGTCTCCTTAGCAATTAGAGTTTGGGTGCTTGTAGGGGCATAATAACATGTCTTCTACTTTATGTTGTTACTACATCTCATTGCACAAAATGTAAATTAAAAAAGAACATGTATGCTGCAGATGAGAAGCCATGTGAATTTTTGGGTTGCTGTCTTGAGAATCCTAACTGCCAAGAGTTTACACTTCCTTGTCTTGTTTTTCTGTTTGTTTGTTTGTTTACAGGAGTTTATTAGAAAAACCTTTTCAATCCTGGCAAATTTTATTTTGTTTCCTTTGTATTAGCAGCCATACTACTTTTCATTACAAATTGATATCACCCAGTGACTTCAGGAGGATTCTTCATAGTTGTTTCTGTATTCAAAGAGATACTTTTTTCAATCCAAACATAGACCTTTAGACTGAAGTCTCAGTTACATGTTACTGTTTTGTTTTTTGTTTTGAAATGCCTATATGGAAGAAATATCACCTGATATAGATAATTATGAAAAAGCATGTCAGCAGTCACCAAATATCAGTATGTTTGAAATAACTGTTAAAACACACCAGTGTTTCTTTCCACTGCATTTATTATGCATTTTTAAATTGTACACCTGTCATTTCATAAAACTTCAATATTATATTTTAAGCAGTGCTTTAAAACATAGCACTGAACAGTGGTTAGACATTGATGAACAGCAAAGAGATGAGAGGATATGTTCTCAAACTTCTGCAACTGAATGAAAACCTATATAAGTATGTTCATAACCATCTGTTTCTCTCCAGATCTGGGTGCATAGTTATCTCATATTCATTCCAAGTTTCAGAGTAAAGGAAGTAAGATGGGGTACATGCACCATTAAAAAGATCAATGACAGAAATATCACTGAATCCTGGCACTGAACTATGACAACTCAACCAGAGCAATAGGAGTTTACTGTGTTGTCTGTAGCCTTTCACAAAGCAGCAGCCTTGGGCCCATTCCTGTGTTTTTCCATGAAAACAGTATGAAGATTAGCAGTTCATTACTAGTGCTTTTTTTGTAGCGTGATTTGTATTTTCCTCTTAAATGTTCCATTGTTTAGTTCACCATCTCCCTAAGGAGGCATGTCATATTTTTGTTAGCATACACAACACTCCAGCAGGACTAGGATCAGTAGACTGTATGAAAAATCATTAACGGCCCAGCTAGACACTGCAGTCTGTCTGCATCATGCCATCTCCTACCACTTGTAAGACCACAGCTGGAGTGAGATGTCCAGGTCTTTGCTCTGCAGTACAAGAACAACATGGGCATACTGGGTCAGCAAAGGACCACAAAGATGCATAAGGGACTGAACAAGGAGAAGACAGGGAGCAATAGCAAAGCAGCACTAATGGTACCTATAAAGAGCTTTGTGGCTAGATAGTTTTTAGTTTCTCAACCGGAATTTAGCACAAGAGAATTGCAAATGTGGTCTTTTGAGTAAGGCTTCAGAATAGCATATAGACAGGCTGGGTTGTATTTTTGTCTGCCTGACATTTTCTGCATGATAATGCTTAAAACACCTGAATTCTTCAAGACTTAGTTCTACAGCCTGAGCAATTAAGGGGTAATTGCTACCTTGCGTGAATACGTAAAATGTTAATGAAGCTGTTTCAGATGTTTTAATAGAATGAGCTATAGCGATGGAAAGTGTTCTTTTATTTACAAGGTTTTGTTTTCTTGAAGTTTATTACGATGTTTAGTTCTTGTTGCTTTTGATTGCATATTAATCAGTTGTGGAGCTGGACAGATCTATGTTAAATATTTATATAAAGCAAGTTACTAGGTCATACTTGTCAATCTTGCAAAACTTTGTAAAACTATGTAAATAATTGAACTTCAGAATATACAATGCAAGTTTTCTTCTCTTTACTGTAAGTACAACTACAGTAAGTCAAATAATGACATAAACTTACGCTCTCTGACAAGGGCAAGATTTCAAAAGAAACCATTGTATTAGATGTATTGGAAAAGTTCGGTAATAGAGATTTTGTATTCCTATCTGATCACTTTTTTGTCAGGTGAGGAAATGTTTTCTGTCTATACTTGTGCTAAGCTTGTTCCCAGAATACATGAACTGCATTAAATTTAGTCCTAGGTTAAAATTGGCTGTTTGGGGGGATTTTATTTGTTTTTAATGAATACTGTTGCCAGTGGTTATCTTTAAATAGAAAGATATGGAAGAGTGAATTACTTTGCATTACATTAGTTAAATATGAGACTGCAAGTTGAAATGTCTCTGCAGTAAAAAGAAGTGTGAATTGAAAGAATGTACGTCTCTCTCAGCAGAACATTATTATTGTTATGTAATAGTCATTTGAGAATTTTCTCTGCCCATTCATTCACTGGAGTATATCCTATTCCGTCTGAATCCTGCACAGAACATGTGGTCTCCCCTGATCTTTAGGATTATATTTTTCTTTTTCTAAACCTGTGCTTTTATGTCTTGAATATCAAGACAACATATTTGGGGTATATTTCTGCTTGATTTAACAGATTTCTGGTATGAAGCGCAGATTTCCTTATCCTGTGTTTTGTAAAAGCAATGTTTTCCTAGCGGTGTCTACTCTGACTGGCAATGTCAGAATCACTGTCATCAGTTTCATAATGTCAGCAAAAAGACAGACAGAATATGGTAAGGTGGGTAGGCCAGATGCATGGGCTGTTCCTCAGTTTAAGACTTTCACTGGCAATATGACAGATACATAGTTTTAGGGTGGTTTACTCACAGTGTATGCCACCTACCTGCAATTAATTGTCTTGGTTTTTAAATGTAGTGATTGACTGAATCATTGTCAGGACCAGGAATTGTCATCTTACTGGATGCTTGCCAATACTTGTCTGACATGCAACTGTGCTTTTTGAAACTAACCTTCTTTGAAACTAACACCTTTCCTACTGCTGCTTATAATTAACATATCATATGGTTCTGTTTGGACTTCCTTAAGGGAGTAACACATTTAAGATACTTCCTGAATTCACCACAGTGTTTTTAGACACTAGGTGTTTACAGGTTTTGCTTGAGTTTACTAGGGATTTATGCAATGTCACATCTTCTAATTGTCCCAGGTATTTTAGAGCTCACCAGTTATGTAGCATCATGCTGGCAGCACATGGTTTGAAAACTTGGGAGTCTGATGGTGCTTATTCATTGCCCTCTCAGTTTTCTCTTGTTTTTACCATGTGGTATAGATCCTCCATCTTAAGATGGACATAGGAAGATGATAACTGGTCAAGCATATAGCAGGCTATTTACCTGCAGACAGACCCTGCTGTCTTACTTTGAGTATGAATAACTGAAGAAGGAGGGCTTTCAGACTCTGAGAGGGGTGGTAGACAGAGGGGTCTGTACCCTCCCGTTTCCTGCCCATAGTCCATAAAGATCAGGCAGACCGGCAGCCTTTTCTCCTTTTACTCCCGCTCCTGGCTGCACTGCTGTTCCTCTGCACTCCTTTAGCACCAGCTCACCATGTTCTCTTCAGAGTCCATACCCATCACGTGCTGGGAAGAGCTGTGGGCCCCCCTCCTGAGTCAGCACTGTGACAAGGGGCACTCAGGCACCTATACCTGCAAGCATTGAGATCGGGTTGTATATATATGTATTTGTATTTTTGTTATTATCCCCTATGTTATTACCTTTCTCCTGTACTAGTAAATCTGTCTCCATTTGTTATCTATGCCCAACTTAAAGTCTTCAGTCTTTATTCCCCTTTTATCTTCTCTTTATTCCCCTTTTATCTTCTCTTTGTGGGGGGAGGAATTGAGAGTAATTCTGTCCTTTGGTTTTTGGTCAGCTCAAACTGCTAAGCCGTGATACCCACCTAACTAAAATTGGATGTAGATGCTATAGCTGTTATCCCTTAGGCAACTGAGCAGTACTTTAATTATGAATGCTTCATAAAAAGTGTACATAGACCAATTAGATAAATAAGCACCAGTTCCAAGTAGATAACATACATAGAAATTATCCCAAAAATAAAAAAAATGATATGTAAATAACAGCAAAAGTTAAAAAGTAAAAAAAAGATGTTTGATGGCATCCAGTTTTTATTTTGTAGTTTCTAAGAAAGCAACTTGTGAAAAGGGTATCACCTAGTGAAAGTCCTAATTAAGTCACATAGATGATTCTTTCTGACCCAGATGTAGTCAACTTAGTACCCTAGGAAGTGTGAGTTGCCAACACAACTTACTGGTTATTTCCTACACCCTATGAGATAAGTTCAAAATCATAGTCTAAGTATAGATTTAAATCTGCAACTGTAAAGCCTTTAGTCCGGTGTATGCTCACTAATTTGGTATGACATAAATGTGGTGGGCAAACTGATGATGCAAAGTCAAACTTTATCTCACAAAGAATCAACATGAGTATTAGACAGAATATTTTAATCAAGTGTTGAATTTTTAAATACCAGAAAACTGTGTGGATTGCCCATTAGTTTGGATTTTCTCATAAGCAAGATATGCAACTGATACACTAGGTAAGAGTTTAGTTTTTGTCCAAAATTTTCCAGTTAATATGTGAGCAATTGAACTTCTCCAGATACCCATTCTAACTATGCTTCAGTATAACTGATCCTTGGATGCCAAGCACTGATCAGGTGTGTAACAGAAGATACCTCTTTGTGAAGGTTTCTACTGTTAACTTTTTGACAGCATTCTGATTTTTCTTAAGAAATACCATATTTATTTCATGGGCTAATTGCTAGTTTTAGTGGAAAAGTTGAACATTATTTTTCACCCTACTATTGTTTTCCTGATCCTGAATGTTGAATGTTTCATAACATTTTTCCCTAATTCCTTATAAATTCCTAGAAAACGGAGGGCTGTAAACTGGTAATTTGAAAATAAAATTTTCAGTTGTGCAACGAGGATAATTTTCTCCAAGGCACAATCTACTTACTTAAAATTGCTATAAAAAGCTCTGTTTTATCATGTGCATATCAGACTTAAAAGTGGTATGTAATCTGTAATATATAATGCAAGAGACTGAGACAGTGTTGATGTGGAAATAGATCAAGGTTGCGTTCCATCAGACCCCTAATAAAGACAGAGACCTTCAGACATATTTAGAAAAAATATTTTCATTTTACATGCAAATGAATGATTTCCCAATTCTTTGTACCATATTATCACTGAACACATGAAAGACATATTTCTTATCTCACTTATAACAAAATTTTGAAACATGAAGTATCTGGCTTTGAACTTATAGTTGAACATAGAAGAAAACTAACTATGCAGCAATATTATTGAACATTGAGACACAGGAAAAAAATGGATGAAATGGGTGAAATACCAGTCTCAATGAAGTCAAAGTAAAATTCATGTGTACTGCAGTGTAGCCAGGGGTTTTTCTTCTATATAGGTTTTAGTAAAAGCTATCATTGTATAAATTTGATAGACCTTAAATGAACCACACAAATAAAGGACAAGAAAGGGGAATATTTGTAATGTTCTTTATACCAAAGTAGCATTGGCCCTAAGCTGCAGACCTGAAAAAATGTTTGATGTTTTTAAACAGAAAGAGAATAACGTAGTTAACATTTAAAGTAAAATTAAGTCATGCTAAATCTTGGATTTGAGATTTAAGGTAATTGTGGACACTGTAATCATCATCTTTGCTGGTAGCTATAAAAGCAGTTTGTAGTATATCAGTTATAGAACCTAACACTAAGTGCAACAGACGAATGAAATAGATATGACCAAAATAAATCCAACAAAAGAAGAATATATTTAAATATATTTATTTTGAATATATATTTGAATATATATATTTGGTCTATCCCTAGCTCTTTTCTCTATGAAATTTACCTAATATAGCTTCTGTCCTTTATGTGTCCTTTTTCCAGTTCTGTTGTTTTAATATCTCTATCTTCAGATATGTTAGCTCTTCCTTATAAAATTAAGGACCAGTCAATGTGTTCTTGTGCAGCACTTTGAAGCTATACTAGCAATCAAACATTTTTCTGGACTAAGCCATTACCAGTTGTGAAGTACTATAAAGTACAATTTTGTATATTTAAATCAAATTTTTTTTTTTTTTTTTTGACAGCACAGTTTAGCCCACTAGTGATACTATTGTCTTAAATGGTTTATTTGTCGTTTCAACTGATTAGACACTATTGTACAAATCTGGTAGTGCACAAAGAGAAGCAGAAACCAGTTTCCTCTGCCTTCTGCTGTGTTTATCTGAAAATACAAGATCATAAATAATGCCTTGGCACCAAACTAAGAAATTTTATCCTGAATAAATATGATTAAGAGTCAAGCTATTGATTAAAACAATGCCATTTTAGCATAGTTATTTTTTGAGTGGAATTTCAGTCCAAATATTCGTAATTTAAAGCTAAAATTATCCAGTTGGTTATGAGGACTGTACTAAATGTGTAAAATTAAGTAATCTATCAAAAATTACTCATTGACAATTTACTTCCAATTCTTTAAACAGATGGCATAGTCAAAGGAATTTGGGGGAGTTTCATATGCTGTAGGACCAAAGAGCAAGTAAAGGTGTAATCACCTTTGTGGTGATTGTGGCTGGTAAAATCATAGAATGGTTTGGGTTGGAAAGAATCTTAAATATCATCTAGTTACAAACCCTCTGCATGGGCAGAGACATCTACCACTAGACCAGGTTTCTCAAAGCCCCATCCAACCAGTTCTATGAACTACTTTATAGTTTTATTTTGGTTATGTAGGTACTAGTTCCAAGTAATTCTGTTACTTGTCTGCCTTGTAACATCCAAATAGTTCATTTCTGAGCTGTCCATTACCAGTGAAGTAGATCTATCATCATAACCATAACCAATGGAAATACTAGTAAGTTGTTTAAGTAGTAGGAGAGCCCTGTGTACAATATTAAATTGTAAAGACTGATTATACTTTTGAAAAATTAGAAATTCTGATACATCTTAAAATTATGAATGAAAAAAATACATAAGCCTAAGTAGAATAAAGAAAAAGTGGGCACTTTTCAAAATCCTTTGTAGCTGCTTAGAGCATTCTGTTCTAAACTAGCTGTGAAATGAGAAAAGGTAATATATGCAGAAGTTTTGCTTTAGATACTCAAATTAATACATACAACAGTTGCTGCCTGCAGACTCAATTTTACTGTCCACTTCTCTCCCCCTTAGATAATTAAGGACTTCTCTCAGGAACTCTCAGTTCATTATGTACTCAGATACCTAAAACAAAAAGTTGAAATTGGCTTAATTGCTTCAATAAGCCAAATCTCAAAAATATCCCATTCAATTATCTCCATAAAAAAAATCTTACTTTCACTGTATGAGTGGAAATGCCAGTTGAAATGTTATCAATTTATACATCTAAGAAGAGGTTAACTGGTCAGAATTGTTTTTCTCAGGTCACTGATTCAATCCACTACCTAGCCAGACATCATAGATTCTTTTAAAATACATAGATTTAAAATACTGCCATTAAGATAAAAACATATTTCAATAGACCAAATAAATACATACTTTAAAACATTAAAGGGTCAGTGTTTTTAAGGGCTATGAGGCTGACAGTAGACTTGAGGCACTGTGTCTACCCTAGCAGTATTGGAAATAGCAATATATATTTGATAGCATGTTTATATTTGGAGAGGAAATGCCAGCCTCTGTAGATAAAAGAGGGTTATTCAAATGTCTCACTGTGGAAACTGCCATGACAATGTTAGTGGGAATAGGGTGAAGACAAAAACTCAAGTCATCAGAACTCTCTTCAGCTTCTGTGCTATCAAGGGTTGCTGGGTTTGGTCTCAGAAACAAATCTAGAACTTTCCTACAAAGTGAAAAATTGCTGGCATACCAAGCACTTGTTTTCCTCATCGTCCAAATAAACTAGTGTTATTTCCTTCTTATAGAACTACATATTCTATGGAAAGGTTTTTTATTACTTTTTTCATATCTAAAGCAGATGAAACAGACCGAACCTTCTGGTAGTTTGCTTAAGCTTTTAACCTGGCCTTTTCATACAGTATATATCCTGAAGTAAGAGATGTTACTGCTGGAGAGGAACAAAATTGCTTCCCCTTCCCTCATCCAGGCTCTTTCATCTAAAGCTAAATGTGGCAATTATAGCATATTGGGTAACCTCAGGACTCCACAAAAGTGGGCTGAATTTCATCTCAAATTAGAGCTTTTAAAAGTGCTTGGTAAGGCAGTTTTCTTACACTACACAAACTATTATTGTATTAGTCACCTGAGTATGTAAGGTATAGGATTTTGTGTCAGAATGCCATTATTCTAATAAAACCATTCTTACAGGAAAATGAGATCAGCTGTCCCTAGTATCATTTGGGGAGACACATTTCTCATTTCCTGGTTCTCCTCATTTCTTTTTTCTATTGTCTTTTTCAGCAGGTTTTGATTTCCTGATTATTATCTATTTCAGGAGATTTACTAGTATAGAGTTAAAAAATGTCTAGAAATGCAACTTTCTATCTGAGTTTGGGTTTTTTGATTCTTCAGATAGTTGTCACTGAATAGGACAGCACATGAGATTACCTACTACAGGCCACAATGATGGGTCTGTAAAAGTTCTAGTTGTTGTATGTAGAGGTTTAACTGATTGTGGGGATTGCAAATCTACCCACAGTTTTAGAAAGGAGAAAAAAAAGAGGGTTATGGTGTAGAGAAGAGCAAGGGCTCCATTTTAGGTGGGTTTGAGGCTCAGAGATGACAGATACCAACTAATCTTAAGAGAACCAGGAGAGATCAGAAACATGAACAGGAAAAATAAAATAGCAAAAAGTGTCACTTGTTTAATTCCGCCCCGGTAAGCAGTGCAGTGCAATCTGTGGGGCAAAGCAGGTGCTACTGGGACTCCAAAATCAACATTGTATTTATTAGAAGGGATTTGTTCAAGGTTAGCTCTAGTCTAGTCACGTGGAACTCATCAATTACATTTTGTGACTCTTTCATCCAAATGGAATCTACACTGTGAACTGTGACAGTATTTTGTGAAAGCATGGCAATAGAGATCCCATTTAAAATTTTGTCTGAAATTGGCATTTGGATATAAATGTGAGAGGATGAAGATAGTATCTGAATACCAGATCAGTGTCCCAAATCTAAATGAAAATGTGAATACAGACACACCCATAAGTTTGCTTTACTCAAGAAACATGGATCTGGCAGGCTTATTCAAAAGTTTTCATAGTGAGACTGGTTTTTTTTTTCAATTTTTTCATTTGCTGTCTGAAAGACTTTTTCCCTGACTTTGATAATAATAATTAATAATAATGATTAATAATAATTATTAATAATAATTTTACTGGCATTGTCAATATTGTCCTAAAAATAACAAGAAAATTTCCATTAATTGTTAGCAATGTTGTTTTCTTTCTGCATTAAGGCAGCTTTGACACAAGAGTATAGACTCAGCCCCAGGGCAAAATGATTCACAGATGCTTATATTGTTGTCTTCATTTACTTTTAATTTTTATTTTATTTTATCATATTGCATTGCTGTTCAATCTAAGAGTCAATGGTCTCTTACGGGTATTTTAAATTCTGTAACAATCATATTTCTTTTCCCGTTCTACAGTCTTTTTGCCAGCAAAAAAATTTTCCTGTCTGGGATGGTGGATTTGGAGTCCCAGGTTATATTTTATTCCTCCACTTGCCTTCTACCTCTTTTCTGCCTTGAATATTTCTGTTTCCACATCTAAAAATTATGGACTCCCATTATTTAAGATTGAAGTGCTATATAGAAATCCATTTCCTTTTCTTTCTTGCATGTAGTGTTTCTGTCAGCTCAGTTTAGTGTAAGCTCAAAGAAGGGTTTGATTTCAGTTTGTGCTTGATTTCACACTGCCTGTCACTGGTAACAAATGTGTCCACAGTAATCCAGGACTGAATACATTTCTGTTCTTCTTTCTTCCTCAGTCTTTTAGATACAATTCTATGATTGTAGTATTATTCTTTCGTTGTCTTTTGAGCAGCATTCTAACATAAATGAAATTATTTAAAACTGAAATAATTATATTTAAAATAAAAGGTAGTATTATAGTATTTCTCAGGGTTCAATAACTCCATCACAGAGGAAAACTTATAATAGCACAAATCTTCATACTTTCTGAGTGTGTTAATTTTCAATTCATGACACTTATTTGTCCAGTTTTCTTTTCTGATGTGTTTTTAAGTTCAGTATGCAACAAGTGGTATACCATGCACCAAATGGTAAATTTACAGTAATGCTCCATTATGGCACTTTCTTAAAGAAAAAATAGTTTAATTATGGCACTTTCTTAAAGAAAAGTACGTGAGTATAAGATGTATCATTAATACGAAATTGCTTCAGTGTGTAACATTAGCAGTTACGTTAGTAAATATAGTCTCTGTTTTTCTGTCCTTCAATTTTGTTGTACTTAATTTAAAAGTGGTGGTTTTACTTTATTGCCCTTCACCGTACCACATAGCTTGATTTGTTTTATCAGCATTTTCTTTCCCCTCTCTCCCCGCACTTAGTGTATGAATACACAGTCAAAATGTTTCTCTCTTGTTATGAGGGTTCTTGTTTTCCCTCTCCTCATAAAAAAACATCCTCCTGTTCTGCAAGTAGACCTGGTTGTTTTTGCCATTATGTGTTCATGCTATGACAAGCAAAACCAAACGTTCTCTGCTTAAACCATGCTTGGTGATCAAAAGAATCTGAAAGCTGCCAGGTGGCTATTTCATACTGATGACCAGTATGAAATCATCTGATTTTTCACCAGACATTGTACATATAATAAAAATTTCATATAAACTGTTTCCTCTCTTCTTTCTAGCTCAGATGTTTCAAAAGCAACTGGGCCATCTCCTTTGAACTGCAATTGATTATTAAAACCGAAAAAAAAACCAAACAAAAAACCTGCAAGCTTACTAGAAAAGGAACTTTTTTTAGAATTCCCCAGCCCAGAAATTCAATTCCACCTTTCAGTTTATTTCCCCAATGGAGAATTACTGGCTGATACTTCTGGATGAATGTGGATTACACTTAATTTTCTTTTAAGAGTCTGTATAGCTTAAACTGATGATGTCAGTGATACTACCCAAGGTAATCAGCAGCAGCACTGAAATGTAAATTTTAGAAAATTAATGAAGAAATATACTAATGCATTTTCCCCACAAACTTGATATGAATGTTAAACCTTCTGTTCTCCATATTCAACAAACAACAAATCAAACACTGCTGCTTCTTAGCAGCACATTTTAAAGGAGTCCATGAAGTGAAAATTTAAAAATGTAAAATCTTTGTAAGGGAGTACAATGCTGTTCTTCTGTCACATTCTGCATTGAGTCAGTGTTACAAAGATGATTGACTAGAAATATTGAAATATTGCTCATAACAGAACACACTACTGAATATTGCTACTTACATGTTCAGTGTCAAGAATTTCAGCAGTCCAAATAGTGTATATTGACCAGATTACCATTCACTTTTAATTACTGAGAAAAGTCACGGCAGCTCTCTGAAGATCACCAAAGTCATACTTGAAATTAATGTATTGAGCTAAATAATATTATTAAGCTGACAATATTTATTTGTTTTTAAACCAGATTTTTACCTTAGGGTAATACTGAATTTGTTGACTTTAGTCATTGTTATAAATGGTCTGCACAAATTCAAACTGATGCTGTATGTGGGAGACAGCTGGTTGTCATGGTAACTGTAGTGCAGTTTTAATTCCACTTGGTGAGTAATGCTAACACAATGATGCTGAATAGACCATGGCTTAGCAAGTACAAGTATCTTGCATTCTTGATGTCAAGGTTACAAAGCAAGAAAATGCTCCTGACTGCATCATTTACTTAGTGCTACTGAACAGAGGCGTTAAAAAAATCAAAAAATCTTGAGGATATTAAAATTATATAGAGAATATGTTTTTGGTGTGTGCCTAAAGAGCCCCATCTAGGTGATAAAATTAAGAGATGGACTGTAAGATAACAAGAGAATACAGTTTTCTTAACACTTTATTTGTCATTGCATTTTTGAAGTAGATCTATTGAAGAAATGTGGGAGTATCAAAATCTAGAATAGCAAAAGAGCACAGTGGCCAGTCAATTTTTATTGTTGTGCTTATTATGGAAGAAAATAGGGCAGTAACTGGAGATGTTTCATTTTGTTATAGCTGAGAAATTAATGCTATTGGGGAAGTAAGATCAAAATCCATTTGTTAGTTAATTAAATTAGTCTTTTCTAGTTTTATCTAGGCTCTCATTCTTGTCATAAAAATACTTCATCCTGATGTTAGAAAATAGAGAAAAATGGGAATACAGTTTTTAGTAGTCTGTGCTCTTCTATATCATTGTAGATGCACAGAGATTCCAAGACTCAGAATTCTTGATGACAAAAAGCCTGAGTCTTTCTTGTTGCTGAGATAAACTGGGACTCTGCCAGTTTTTCTCAAATACACTGTCTTTTGGCTAATAATGTCAGCTATTAATTTTGTACATTATGTTAGTCCTTCAGTTGGCATGAGAGACTCGATTTTTTTCTCTATTGATTTTCTTTTCCTTTCCCTCCTTGAGCATGTTTCGTATTCTAGCTCCTACAAAATTAGTTCCTACACTCAGGTACTTGTATCAGCATCTGATAGTAGCAGTAGTAAGAATGAAAAATGCATGTGTAGGATTCAGCATTATTTATGTATGTCAGAAAGTAAAACTGGGAAGTCCAGAAGAGAAAGACAGTGAAATGGTGAACATATCATGTTAGAAAATGAATAACAGTGCATCCTAAAATAAAGGCATATCTGTTTAATAGGAGACTGGAAGTAATTCAGCAGGAATGATAACACACTTGGGGAAAAAAATAAGTCAAATTTGGCAGTGGAAGCCCTTGAGAAGGTCTGGATTATACACACTGTTGATGTGTCTGACTGATAAAATGAAGCCCTTTAGAATAAAGGCCTGTGGTACAAATTTGTGAACACATTAAATATACTGATTCCAGAAGATTTGACCTTTACTGAAAAAGATTAGAAAATCAGTAGAGCAAGAGGGGAAGAGCAAAAATATTCAAACCGTTGCAAATGCTTACATATAACAATGTAAAACAATTCATTTTCTACTGATTAAATTGCAAATTTACTGCTTATATAACTAGCTTACAAGATTTAAAAAGTGAACACTTCATGGCATATAGACTACTATATTTCATGAGCATATTGCTGTTGCTTTTTCTGTATACAGACCCTGCAGCACTAATACTTGAAAACTTGTGTTAATTCAAAACCCATGAGCAAAACAAAAAGTCTGTGCTATCCCATCCACTCCTGTAGTATATTGCAAACTGAAAGTATCTTTGCATTTCAAACATTAGGATTATTCTTATTTCCTTTTGTTTGATCTAAGAAATGGGAGAGAAGACCGATGTAAGTTCTTAGACTTCACTTATCACTATTCAAGTTTCATCCAATCTAACTTCAGCTAAGTTAGCACCTATCTGAGTACTTAAAGGAATCTGTTATATCAGGAACCACCATTCTTGCCAGCCACTGAATGGGAGTGAGAGGATGCTTCTTCTGGGGTTCCTTCAGAGCTCAACTGGGTTCATGCACTATTTTAAGTAGTCTCAAGAAGACCTTTGGCATCTCAACTCAAAGATGCTTACTTAAGTGAGAGCAATATAATGCATACTGCCCCAGAAGTAAAACCATCATCACCCAATGTAGGCTATGGGTTTTCATGCAGTGATGATTATGTTAATATTCTGAAACCTTAAGGATCAGAATGTCATGACTGTTTTGTAGCAGCTAAGCTATAAAACTTGATCTGAACTGGAGCATTAAGGTGAGCTTTTAGAAATTAAATACCTAACACTATTTCATGTGACTGTTTTTGCAGTAAAAAAGCAAAATCTGCACATATGCCTAGGTGTTTCCTTAGAATCTGTGAAATTGTAAGAAATAAGAGGTTTTTTATAACCTTCTTTAACTAACAGGACTGTATGTATAAAGTGATCACTAGGTTGGTGGGAATGTGGTCTGATGGAAGGTTCATTCTGACCTCACTTCCATTGTGGTTGTTACTGGATTTTTCTGCAGATAATGCAATTTTTCATGTTCACAAAATTCATCAGAAAAACTTAATAGAATGAAATGAGATAGATTGTCCCTAAGTGCTTATTAAAACAAGCCTAGAAAGACTGAGGAGTCTGTTCATATCGCTGATGAAAATGTGCCTGCAAATATATATATTACTTTCAAGAACAACTTAAGTTGTTTCCAGATGTACTCCTTTCATTCCTTCCTTTTATGTTCAGTTGTCAAGAAAGTAAGACAGAAACAAAGGATCACTTCAGTACTGTGACAGAAATTTGGACCCATCAATGGTGATAATTCGCTCATGTAAATGTAGCCTTGGATAACTCCCTTTTATATTTATGAACTCATTTCATGCACAAACATGCTTTCCAAATTTGTTTGGTTTTGCTCTTACTAGATGTTCAGCACACCATTTGGCCAAAACTGACCTTTAAGGGTGAAATTCTGACTTTAGCATTTCATTGTCATACTGAGCTTGATATCTTGTTTTTCGTGTCCACACTGAGTGCATCACAATTTTTAAGAAGTGTGTGAGACTTACAGAGCAGGAGAGTATATAATTAAGTGGAAGTGTATTTATTTATTTATTTATTTAAGTGTAATTAAGAGGAAGTGTATTTTCTTGACTATTGTGAGGAAAGTGATGTTGTATCCTCTAACAGATGAAAGAAATATGTGATTTTACATATATGAACTAAAGAAAAGGCAAGCTTACAGTACTTTTTCAAATACTTGACTGTGTCTGTATTGCAAAGGAAAGGAATGTAGTGATGTCACATCTGCTTCTAGCAATGTATGCCTTGCCCAGGTTATGGCTTGCAAGAGTAATGTTTGGTCTGAAACATTTAATGGCTGTAGGCAATAGGAATCATTCCTAAGATGTTCTGCAGAATATTGAGTCATTTCATGGTGTGGGACTTTTAAGTTCACTTCCTGAAAGAGCCAAATTGCTAAAATTATTTTCCGTAGTTTTAGCATCACTCCATTATCAGACGGGCAATGTTTCAGTAGACATCAAGCAGCAATGTCAGCGTTTCATTGCAGTCATCTTTATAAAAAGGCAGCATCAGAAAAAACACACAATCCTTCAACTTCTCTACATTATATGCACTGTTATATTATATGCTCACTTTGCCTCAGGAAAATTACAGTTTATTAAATTTTTCTGAATTAATCTTTTTCACTACATTCCCCCTTATGTTACTGAATGAACTTCATCTAGCTTAACTAAGTGTGAATGCCACATCAGTGAAATTAGAAATTCTATCATGTAGTATGATTAAATAGTTTCAATATTAAGTCACTTTAAATAAGTGTGTTACCTAATGGCTGCATCACTGTGTACTCATATTCAGTAAATGTATATACACAAATTATCTAAGACTTTAGAAAGATCATAAAATCCGTAATGGTATGTACTGTACATTATTAAAATGCACATGAATTTTGTTTAGTACAGAGTAGTTTTTCTCATGGGTATAAGCCACCTGTTATCCCTTCTCCTTTTAATCATGTTTTGTTCTGCAACTTTAGAAAAATCTTTTTTAAGTTGGTAATAGTATCTTTGTTCCCATTCCTAATAGTTTCTTATGTATGATAATTACTAAGGTATGGACTGCGTAGAAAGTAAGACTGATCTAAGGCCTATGTTAACACAGTTCA
This sequence comes from Heliangelus exortis, assembly GCF_036169615.1. Taxonomy (NCBI): domain Eukaryota; kingdom Metazoa; phylum Chordata; class Aves; order Apodiformes; family Trochilidae; genus Heliangelus; species Heliangelus exortis. The sequence goes on from NC_092428.1 coordinate 8,087,488, forward strand.
TGTCGTTCAGAAAAATAAATTAAAAGTGGTCATGACAAAAATAAAAATACTCATGTATGCCAGTATACTGAAGCTAAATTTTACATTTTACTCCTTTTTAAATTTTACTCCCTCTCCTAAACTGGTAGTGGCTATGTATAATTGAATCAGTGGTCAATGAGCTGTAGAAGGTATTTAGTTACTTAGGTATTCTGTATAATTATGATTCCCTTGCCCTTTCTAGGGTCCATGGTAAAAGCTTTGCAATTATGTAGCAGAATGTTCCATGTAGAAAGATCGTGAGATAATTTATTGTGTCTTTATTTTTTAAATTCTAACAATTTAGCATGTGCCCATCTCATTTCCCAAGTGCATCTGCAGCAACTGAAACCACGGTTTCATGAATGTGAGAATATAAATAATAAAATAAAATATGCAAATATGCTTATCATTTTGCAGAAAGATCTCACATATTTAATGCCTAAAGATGAACTCAGCTTCTAAATAAAAAGGAAAAATACTCCTTCATCACAGACTGCTTGGAGGAAAATGTAGTATTTCTAGGAGCTAATGCATCCCTGAAGGGCTCAGTGAACCAAACTCCTAAGAGGGTAAGGTTTCCTGTTAGAACTTCAGTGCCAGAAGCCATCCTTTTCAGAAAGAAGCTGTAGTGAGTCTTTGTAGGCCCAGAGGAAAAGAGGAAGTTACATTGAATTTCAAGGATGTGTCCAAAATCCTTTAAAAATTCAAGGATCTCTGCCCCCCCCAAGCCTTTAAATTCCAATGTATGAACTTTAAATTCAAGGTTTTCCAAACCTTGAAAACTCATAAGCCATCCTTAAGAATTCTTACATTACCTGGATGATCTCTTTTATGCATTGTCTGGCATAACTTTCTGCATTATAACAAGTCTATTGCAGATTCTGCTTGACTTTCAAGAAGGAAGCCTGAACTGAAGCAGTCATGTAGTGCTGTGTGAAAAATCTAAAAAGATACTGAAGATAAAAACTTAATCTAAATCAAATAGAAAAACTAATAATTAACATTATAAAAATCATGTTTCTTACATAAAATTCAATTTATATAATTTTATATAATTATATTTTGGAAAACATAGAAAGTGTACTAAAAAAATATCAGCAGTAATTAATTCACAAATGTAATTCTTAATCCTTATTCTTACATTGGATCTTCTGCAGCAATAACGTTTTAAGTTGTCTGCCAGATTCTTTGTGCATTTGGTGGCTTTTGGAGAATCACATTTTACCTGATACTTGAATTGCTTCAAAGGCTCTCTTTGAACTCACCACAGTATCAGAGTTAAGTATTAATGCCCTGGCTATAGGGGCAGTCTGAGTGTATGGGAGATGGATAGCTGATCCAAGAGTGTAAAGAAAGGATTTTGTCATTTATTCAGAGTCACAAGGTTGCCCACTAGTGCTATCACAAATGAAATATGCATTTATTTTATGTTCTATTTCAGGTAGGTAGTAGGAAGATAAGCAATAGGAATATGCCCATGACTTCATTTATTTTTTTTTAATTCCATGTGAGATCTGTGTTTAACTTTTTTATTTTTACGCATTTATTTTAAGATTTCTAAAATAGGTGTTTGTATTAAATGGTAGGCTCAGTTTTCAAAATTACTGTCAGCAGTTTTTACATGTTTGCCGAATTTGTTCTTGTTTCTCAAAACAATTTTAGTAAGGTTTCTGTGATCAGTGTTCTTTTGTTGCAGACTTGGGTCACATGAATCTACCATGACTGTGTAGCTTTTTAAACTCTTTTTCTTCTTAGTGAGATTTTTACAAGCTCTATTAACTGTATACTACAGATATGAGTAGAAGTAGGATGTTCAGAAATTCCTTTATTCATGAGTTCTCAAAAAGAATTTTAGTCACTTCTTGTAAAACAGAGGAATAAAAAAACCCCTCTAGCTGCCTCATGTAGTTCTATCTTAAAATTTTCAAATACTGTTGAGAGACCATGAATATTTTTTGATGTGTCTGTGATCTTTGAAAGCTACCCTATCCTCTCTTTAAAAGGCTAGGAAACATTTTCATATTTTTAAGTCTGCATTTTTACTCTTGACTGATGTCCTGTTTGTCCTTGGGATCATGCTGCCTGTTTGCTCACATGGCTCTTCCTCCCAAATGCTTTTCCTCTGGTATTGTTAAAGACATCAGGCACAGCCTCTTCTTTTATTTACTAGAGTTATAAATCAAAAGTCTTACGATGCACCTGTGAAACTAATTATTAATTTTAATGGTGACCCTAATAACCATCCTCTACATCCATTCTATTCTGGATGGATTTTCCCTGAGGCCAGCTCATCAAAATTGTTTGTCATGTTTCTGATTAAGCCTTTAAAATCAGAGTATTTCCTTAGCTAGTGGAAATGTGTAATCACCAGCCTAATTTTCAAAGAAATTTTGGGTATACTCACTCTAGCTTGTGCTCCTTCCAGACTAAGTAATTTTACTATCAATTTTAGCTTGTTCCTTATTCACCTGATGCTATTTCTTACTAATTCTTAATGTCTCAACTCAGATAAGAGTTTTCTATGTAGCGTCGAGTATTTTATTGAAGACCAAAGAAATTATGTGAATTGTATTGCCTTGTTGACAAAGAAAAAAAATTCTCAAAGAGGACTATCATGGGCTTAGCATTATTTACTATTGCTGAACCTATCCTGTTTCCCTTCATGTTATCTTTTTCTTTGATGTTTTCTTTCCTTCGTAGTTTTCATAGTTCATAGTTTTCTTTCCTCTTTCTCTTTCCTTCATAATATCAGATTAACAGGTCAGCTGTTGTTTGTCAAATTCCACTAATTTTCCTTTTCTTAAAAAAGACATGCAGACATTCTTAAATGCAGACAAATATGGCAGCAGGAGCAGTTCTGAGTAATGTTGTGAATGATGCAATGAAGTTGTTCTTTCCTGTATAGGTCTGTATTGTTATCTACATGCCAAACTTGCTTCACTCAGTTACCCTAAACGTAGATTGTGTTACAGAGAGTTCATTGTTGCTCCATGACCAACACTGTAGATTCCTAAAAAACAATAATAATTGTAATCATCCTTTGATTTCACATGTCAGTCTTCCAAAGATTTGTGTTACAATAGTCATCTCTTACTGAATTTTGCTTTGACAGGTGTGGTAATTTTTATATTCTTGTTCTTCTAATCAATCCTAATATTGTTTGCATATAAACATCAACACTTTCATTGAGGTTAAATGAAAGATGTATGACCTGATTTTTTTCTAGTTTGTTTTATTACCTGATTTTTTTTTTCTATATGGCGGTTCTAATTATGTCCTTGTCCTTTACTTTTAGTATAGATCTGAAGCACTTTCTGCTTTTGTAAGAAGTTCTTGGCAATTATCAACATATCTGTCCATGTTTTGAAAATTAAAATTTTCTTTCACTAATCAGTGGCTAGTTGGTTCTTGTATTTTTTTTCCCCTTTTTATAGTTTCTCTGATTCTAGTAATTTTTCTTTTCAATCTTATAATTCATTCCTGACTTTGTCAGTCCTGATAACTTCTATCAATGAATTTTCTGAGTTTGTCAAGTTTTCAAATTTGAAATAATAAAAAATTCTAATGTGGAGACTACATTTATTTTTTAATTTTACTAGAAAAGGGCTACTGACAATCAGACTTGCCAAGGTTATTTTATATTGCCATCTTTTCTAAAATTTCCATGCTATTTGCTAAAACTAACAGTTCTATATTTTGAGTCTAGAAAACCTTGATTAACCATTAATGAGATCTTTAAACACATCTTAAGATGGTTTTGTACCTTTTCATACAATTTGCCTATACTTCTTATTGATGCTACATTTTCACTGTGCATTAAAGCAGCATTTTTGCATGACTATAAAAAAGATGTCTTGGAGTCTATACTTAGGTTTCCAGATATTGAGATGTACATGAACTTCAGCATTACTACATAAGGAATTTATCACACAGTAATCCTAACATACTTAGCAATTTTGTCTCAGTAGCCAAGTGTTTTTATGCTGCATTATGCTAATTTTTGTCTAGGAATCTATATTTCCATTCATTTGCTGGTCATCCCTAAGCCTTTTCAGATTTGTCTTTAAACACTAGTCTAAAAAGAGTAGTTAAACTCTGACAAATCAGGAGCAAGATTATGTAGACAAGTTAATGCAGCTAGGAATCTTCCACTTTCTTTCTTGGCATCTTCCCAGCAAAAAAAAAAACCCAAACAAACAATCACTTTCACCTCTTATGAGACCTGTCAAGTTCTTTGCCACTGAGTAGGTATCTTGTATATTTCTTCAAACTGCCTTTTTTTTCATTCTTTTTCAAAACCTTTATTTAGCGTTTTCCCAGATAGTCTAAATTTTGGGGCTTTTTTGTTGCTAATTTTCATACCAGAAAAAGACACCATTATTCATGCACAGTCTGCCTACATCTTCACAGTGCTGGACCAAATGCCTGTCCTATTCTTATATATCATTAGACTTTTTAGCCAAACCTTTAACAATAAATACAAACTGAAATCTTAAGTTATTTCTAAGGAGCTGCTATCTTGTTTGAAGACCTAAATAAAATCTATGTTATATGTATAAATACCTTGTTAGCTTCATTATATAATTATCACTATACTGCTAACTCAGTACAAATTTATTAATATAAGCTATTACATTTAGAACTTTGTTTCTGCTTTTTCTTTATTGCAATTGTAACTTTATATAGCTTGTGCCTTTTTGGTAACACCCTTGGATCTTTAATATATATGGCATCTTGCATCTGAATCTGTAAAACACCTCACTGGATACTTTAAAATCTGGAAGCAGTGAAGATACTTTTCCAGTTCTCTACCAGGTGTTCATTTACTTTTTTTTTTTTTTTTCCATCTGTAAAAATATATCTTGTCACTGTTATGAGAACTAAAAATCAGAGGCCTCCCTATGAAATATATTTTTTCTCAAACAGAAATAATGTGCTTGAACTCAAAATCAATCTACTGTAAAGGCATACACAAGGAAGAATTACTAAAAAGAATTTCACAGTGGTTACTAAGTATCTTCCTTGATAATGATTGTCTAATAATAAGTATTGTCTCAATATTATGCTAGATTTTTGACAAGTAGAATAAGATCATGGGGAAGCAATGTTGAATATGGGAATTAAAAAATTGTGAAATTAGAAGGGCTAACATATCACAAAGGCATGTATGGCAAGGAGCTGTCTTCCCTAAATAGTTTAAAAACTTGTAAATGTTAGCATCTGTTATAAAGAATGGACTACTGACAAGAATAAAATGGCCTGGGGAAAAACTTCACTTTGCATCTTTCATTTTTCCCTTAAAACATTTTTAATAAGGGTCACACATGCGTGATCTGCAAAAATGTCAAGAGTCCATAGCTCTCAATATCCTAAGGACCATTTCCTGTTTAGAATTAGATTTTCCGTTCAAATTTACAACATTTGGACTCCAGTTGGAATTTTTTTTTATGTTTCTGTTCTTCAGATATTTTAATAAATTTGACGAAAAAAAATAGGTGTGGAAAAAAAAACAAAAAACCAAAAAAACTTGAAAAGTACTCACAAAACTTTCCAAATTATGATTCAGAGTCTTCAAAACAACCTTTTGTTTGTCTTTTTGGAAAATTTCCCAGGTTTCTAGAAGCCAGGAGTTCAATGACCCCTCTCAGAAAATCCTTAGAGCTGGTTTAGAGCTGATAAGCCCTCTTTCCCTGACTGCAGGACACACAGTAGATTTTTTAATATTTGGGCAGATGACAGGAAAGATAACCAGGAGCTTATGAAATTTGCATCATTTCTATCATATTTATGAAAAAATGGGTAGATCTCTGTGGATAGCCTTCATTTTAAATCACTGAAATTTTTCATCAGAAAAATATTCCTTAGAAAAATCTACAGTACATTCAGGATTTCCTTTTTCTGGTGAGTGACAGTCCAATCCAGTTAATAGGACTAAAAGTGAAATGGAGTAATGAAGGGATTATTGACATTGTGTTTTGAAGGTGTTCACAGAATGTGTAGTTATTAACTACTAAATTGCTGACACAGACTCTAAACTTTTCCAGGACTAATATGAGATGCTGTTGCTGACCTGTGTCATTGCAAAGCTGCAGCTCACATGCAGGACGTGCTGGTGGTTCTGTCTCTAGTGCTCTTTCTTCCCTCTTTGAGATGGAGCACCTTCCTGCTGCCACTAGCATACTCAGAAATGCCAGTTCTTATGTGATTTGCTGGTATGGTTTCCAAATAATTTTTTTTTTAAATGAGATGGTTTATGTGGATTTCGAAACGTCTGAAGCACAGTAATTCTCTCAAAATGTCATGTTACTGTCAATAGTTATAGTAACAATCTGTTGCTGTATTGTGTTTCATCTCTGGACTCTGGAACACCTTACAAAACAAAAGAAAAAACCATGCTTTTTACTTCACCAAGTGAGAGGGAAACTGATGCAAGAGTGGGGAGCTGACCTTTTCATCACCACATGTAAGATTAGCAGAATACAAGAGTCACACCTCCAGTCAGGCTCCATTCATCCTCTGCCTACCACAATAACAGGGATTGCCTAATTGCTCAGATCATCTCTCCTGGAAATAATGATAAACACTATTGAGAAGAAGGTTCTCACGTATCTTAAATGTAAAAATTTTCACAAATATTTACTCATATTTTTAAATAACATTGTGAATGTGTGGGCACTCTCAGTGTGTGCATTTTTCATTAACAGCCTAGCACAGAAGCTTGGCTGTCATGCTGTTCAATTTTTAGGAATTTCTACTTAAGTATTTGATATGCAGTGAGTCGTGTGCATGTGTGCATGTGTTTAGTCAAGGAACAGCCTTGTCCCTTTTCCTGTCACCAGACTGACTGCACTCAAAATAAATTGTTTGAAATAACAGATATACACAGGTGTTCACAATTAAATTGTATTCCAGGAGGTGACTGTAGATGTCATTTAGCAAAGATTATTAAATAGTTAATATTATGGGTCTTCATATTCTTGGTATGTTTTGAGGAAACAAATAGGGAAAAACACACTGCTGAAGTCTAATGAGGAAATAATTTTCTGCAAATGTGTCTGTCATGTAAGCAATTTGGTCTTGCTGCACATGTGATGTTTATTCAGTCAGCATGAGGAATGTGACCAGTCCACACTAAATCCATTCTAAGAGTGAGTACAGCTTTTCTTCACTTCATTTGACTTTGCCACTATGAAGCAAAGCTGTAGTCTGCGGGTAGGACACTGTGATCAAGTTCCTTTCTTTTATGCTGTATAGTCAAGGGTTTCTGTGAGGGTGAGGAGGTGAGGTATGAGCATCCCCTTGTGTGTGCCCTGTTATCAGGACTGCATTCCCAACTCTCTTCTTCAGATGTGTGTGGCCTTTTCTCTGTGCCTCCCCAGCCACAAAACCAAGTTCTGTCTACAATGTTTATTTTTCCTCTTAGTATCATTTAGTCCCAATGGAGAAGAAATTGGAGAACAACAACAAATCAGATAATTTACCCTCTTAGCAAAAGTGCTATAAAACTGTTTGGGGTTTTTTGTTTGTTTGCTGTTGTTATTAGGGTTTTGGGGGAGTTTTTTTCTTTATTTGTTGTGGTTGGGTTTTTTCTGGAATATGTAGAACTGCTTTTGTGCATAGTGCATTGTTGTTTATCCCAGTGCCTTTAGCTGTTGGTTTCATTATCATAAGCTTATTCAGATGCTTCTAGCTTTCTTTGTGTGTGTGTGTGTATAATAAGTAATTAGTGTAATTTAATATGTCATTGTTGTTGCTTTTCCCTGGACAGAGTAATAATAGAAATCCAACATAAAGTTAATCACACTGTAAATTCTCTTACACTTCTGTCCATCTCCAGATAGGTCCTAAACAGTGATCTGGAGTTTGACAACTGACTCTTCTAAAAAATTCTGTGCATACTTACTGATAACAATGTTATTGCCAAAAAAGCATCTTCAGAGGTTCAGCATATACAGGTGCTTTGGGACATCACAAAGTAAAATATGTCTTTTTCAGAATCATGGGATAAAGCCAATTATGACAGTTTTGATGAGTAGAAGCAGTAGAAACAATCTAAGGAAGAGTGTTTGATGTTTAGCTCAGTTAATTACAATTAAAACCCTCACAGTAGTTTTAAAATCTAATGTAGAAAAGTTCTGTTGCTATTTGGTCTGGTTTTCCTGGGTATTTTTAATGTGGCATCGCCAAGATTGAATACTTACTTTAAAAAGGAATTTTTGGTAGTTTTGGTGTTAAAATTGCAAAACATTCCCAAAATATAATTTTAATAAAGGGAAAATTGCACAGAAGCCTTTGTTTATTTAAGCATCCCAATGGCAACCCAGACTACTCATGCTTTTCTTTCATATTTATCGTGAGGTCACTAGATGCTTCTGTTCGTTTTAATTCACTGATCTCTGTTCTAAATTTTGTCTTTCATGTGTTCATTTCTCCCAGCACATGGACATACAGTAATGTCGTTTGTTTAGATGATTGTGAAGATTATTGTTTTACTTCTCAAAGAGGTAGCTCAGATGTGCTATGAGTAAACTGCGTGATAATGTATGTAAATTATGTGCACAGAAGCTATACTTTGCCCTTGGGGGAAATGCAAATTAGAACATTTTGTAGTTTGTTTGTTTTTAAATACATACACTTTTCACTTCAAGGCTCAGGACAGACTCCCTGTATATTTTCCCATTGCTCATCATTTGTTTTTTCTTGTAAATATCTCAGTCTTTAATGATTAGTTTGCCACTTTGGCAGGAAAAAAATTCTTGATGAGTGAAGTCCTCAGATCATTATGTTTGGTCTATTTCATATCTCTGCTGTAAGGGAATTAGTTGCTTGTAAAAGGGCGTATAACATACTGACAACTCAAAGCCATTATAGTGATTTGACAGTATTCATTCATTTTCTCCTAGTGCTGTCTTGTTTTTTTCTCTTACATTACTGCTTGTAATAATTTTTTTATCCTGCATTACTAAAACACAAAGTTATCTGATCTTCCTTTTATGAAGCAAGAAAAACATATTCATTTAGTGTGTTGTTTACTGCACATGCGGTTCTCTGCTAATATAATTTTTATATTAATAAAATTATTTTCATACTCTTTAAGTACCCTTTCAGAGAATGTTTTAATGTAAGTTGTCTGATTCTGTTTTAAGTGAAGGAGAAAACCTGGTAGAGGTTGTCTCTTTAAATCAGATCTGCAGTGTTGATGGACCCTCTAGCAGGCACGGTAAGAACCATTCTCACCTCTGCAGCAGGGAGCTTGACCATATAGACTCTCACATTCAATCAAAACGCTCTCCCTTTTAATATGCACTGTACCAATCCTATTCCCATGGTTACAGCTCGTGCTTCTTTGGTTGCTTCCAGTCTGTTGGAAAAGGAAGGCAGCATACATTTCTTGTACAGGAGTTTAAAACATCATGAAAGCAACCCTGTTGTGATTTGCATTTTAAATGTTTCTTTTTTTTCCTCGTTGTACAGAATGCTGTAGCAGTAGCTTCAGTTCATTTGCCACAGTCTGTCTTCTCTCAGTCTTCAGCCTGGCAATCTGTTGATAACTCCACTTGCAAGCTACAGTTTATTGTCTTTCGGAATGGAAAACTCTTTCCTAGCACTGGAAACTCATCAAATCTTGCAGATGATGGGAAACGTAGGACGGTTGCCACGCCAGCTGTTTTTGCTAAAATAGGTGAGGAGCTGTTATGCATTATTTCTTTTAATCTAAAAGCTACAGTATACTTGATTATGGAGAGAATAGAGGAGCAGAGTATACAGTGGGCTGAGAGACTGGAAACAGTCTCTTTAGTACTGATGCTTACAATTGTTCCTATCGCATGGTTTTATTCACATTATCCTGCAAATAAAGAAATTCACTTGCTGTATGACTAGAATGCAAATTTTGGGCTACTGTTTGCTGACAGTGTTGTTATAGATGCTTGTCTCTTAAAGCACGGTGCTATAGGAAAGAACCTTGTTTTACTCTTTGCAATGAAAATGCAATATTAACATCATAGACACTGATAAAAATAAGCCTTTTGGAGCAGGAGTAGTACCCTGTTGCATGTATCAGTACTCACTAGTACACTTTCTGATACAATGGATGTAAACCAGGTGTTTTGTCTAAAAAGGTATTTTGTCTAAATGAAATACATTGTATGTGAAAGTGAGCCATTATTTTGATTAATTATTCACCCAGGAAATTTTAGTTTTATTTGATATTGAATAGTGATCTCATTTCTAGTAAATATTTTTAAATGTTTAAATGTGACTTTCAAAGAGCAGAATTGTCTCAGCTATTAATCATACCACAAAACTGAGCCATTTCTGTAGTTACATGGGTAATACTGTAATACTGGTCATAAGGGAAGAATCTGAAACAAAAAAAAATTTTTTTTTAAGGATAATTAGATTATTTGGACACGGTATGGGATTGGAATGTTCATATTAAAAACTTTCCTGAATGTGGGCACTACCTTTAATTTTGACCACTGAGAGTATTTCTGTCGCTTTTCCCACCCATAGTAAAGTGTACCTAGTCTCTTTATACAGCATTTATCAATAAAGGGTTTTCCATTACATTCTCTGATTCAGTTTGTTGCTTTTGCAGATGGGTGCAGTTTTGGAAACCTCACCAGCCCTCTTACTATAGGGTTGAGGCACTTTGGACAGGGTATAGACCCCATTGCAGCCTTCTGGGATTTTGACCTTCTAGATGGACATGGAGGCTGGTGGGGAGAAGGGTGCCACATAATTAGTTCTTCAGGCAATATTACCACCATTCAGAGTACACACTTCAGTAACTTTGCAGTGCTAATGGTAAGTATATGACTTAGCAAATATTTCTCTCTCTTCCTCTTTTGCCATACTTGTGTTCTTTTCACATGTATCTGTATCCTTCTTCCTTGTCAGTAACAGACCTTCTGTTTTAAATATTCAGTATAAGACAGTCTTTAAGTTATTTAACTACTAGTAAGTGAATAAACCTGGTGGTTAGTTTAAGTATCTGGAGACAGGTCTAATCAGAAATGACATTAAATTCAGTCTTGCAAATGCAAGCTCCATCAAGGAATGATTACTGTGTAATGATTATAAATTATAGGACACAGTTTAAAAACATGTACTCCTGTGTGCTTTACATCAGCACATCTCAAAGGCTGGTCTGCTTTTGTTCCGGCCCTGCACTGTGTTGATCATACTAATTAGTTGCAGGCATACCGCAATGTTGAATCATTTAATAAATGGAGAGGAATAAGATCTGCTCTTTTAAGTAAGAACAGTGCTGTCCGTGTTGATCCTATAAGAGTTTTGGTTTGTGTGCTTTAGTTTCAATGCTGAAATTGCTGTCCGTGAAGAAAAATATTTCTGTGAAGTGCTAGCACATCAGCCTGCTTTGGTCTGTTCTCAGTCACACTTACAGTTCCTATTGCAGTTATTTAACTAAACAGAAAGTTACCTTCATGAAAGCAAAATTATGTGTGCAATAAATGACATGTTATTATTCTGGGAATAAAGGAAAACAAAAAATAAAATACATAAATGAGAGAATGTTTGTACCATTACGAGATTTATTTTATTTATTTTAAAACCAGCTGTAAAAAGATTAGCCAAATATGTACTGTTAATACCAGATTGATCCTGAATGCTGGTGGCTGATTGCACTGATGCTGCTTGTGTACATTACAGAAATGTGTATAGTTGAGTAAATAATGTATTGTGTGTATGTCTAAGGGACAGCAAACATAGGCGACAGGAATTGCAAGGATGTGTGCAGAGAATACCAATCTGCTGCTGTCAGATGGAGCCCAGATGGCAGCCAATCATAGCACAAGGCTGTAGCACCCACGAATTAAATGCAGATATTATTGTCCACTTCGTAAGAATTTATTTCCCTCAGAGTTGCTTGAAAATATTTTTCTTAACCATTCCAGAATTGTTCAGAATTTAAGAGCTGTTCCTAGGACTTTATGACATCAAGTTTACCTCATTTCCTACACAGTCTATCAGTTTCCCTTTCCCACCAGCCACTCCTTTCTCTGGATGTGAAACATGATTTTGCTTGAAGGATGTTTTTCTAAATTCATTAAAGAAAGCACCTGCTGACTTTGCAGATGCCACACCCAAAATGGCTTCCTCCTCTTTCAACTGCTTGGATTCAGCCTGATCCTCTTTAACTTTGTGTAGTTATTAAATGTGAACTAAGTCTTGCAAACAACCAATTTCATGGTTTCATTTTGTTTGCTGACATAAGGGCTACAATTAATTTTTGGTTTGTAAAGCTAAATTTCTCTCTGATCAAATATTGCAGATTGTTTTTTCTACAACCATAAAGGCAACCGAGGCACCTTTTTCTGTAGCTTTTGTGTCTGGTATGTTTAGGTCTTGTGTTCTTTTTGTTATGGTTATTCAACTTTGCTTTCTTTCCTCTATGCATTTTCTGGTTTTTTCTGTTCAAGGCAAGAAAGTTGAATCTTAGACTCACCCTTGCTTTACAATTGGTATGGCAGCAAATGATATGATAGATTTCTTGGCTCATGTTTCACAGTCACTTTTAAGAAAAAAGATGTCTGACCTTAAGTCGTTGTATATATATATATAAATATATATACACACACACACATACAAATATGTCTTCCAACACCTGTTTCTTAAACAGATAACGAAAAACTTTTGTAGCTTCATTATATGCAGTCATTTTCATTCAAGTATTATTTCTTCATCATTGTTTTGTGGCGTAAAGTCAGGACTTGTTTCATTTGACAGAAAGCATAAATTTCTGGGCAGTTCAATTCTTATACCATAAATGAAAAATAATGAAAATGAAAAATAATGAAAAATAATTCATTTTTCTGCTATTAATTTATAATACGAATGATACAAAGTGCCAATGTGTATCTTCTTAATTCACACCTGACTGCCTAATATACTTTAAAAATGCTAACTAACTGACAGGAAATTCAAAATCGCTACCATATGGTATTTAGCAAATTAAATTAGCTAAAATATCATTATATGTGTTATTAATCTATAGTTCTCTAATTTATGAAACCATAAAAATTCATAAGTGATCATTGAGTTTTCTGGTAATAGCAGAAAACTCAAGTAGCATCTCTAAACTGAAGAGCAGTGATAAAGCAGTAGAAATGAAGGTTTATATTCCCATCAAAATAATTTATATCCTGCTGTGGAAAAAGATGAAATAGAAGACTTCTTTAAATCTAACTGTCCATTTTATATCTAGTACGGCACATATTCTGATTTATCATCTTTTTAAATAGGAAGACAATATTCTCTGAACTGCTTTTATAAAAGTTGTTTCTGCCTGTGAACTGTAAAAGGGTTAAAGAAAAGGTTTTGTAGAGTCCTTTTTTAGAGTGGCAGTAATCATGGATTTATCAACTATGATTGATAATTAATAAGCATGAGCATACTTCAAGTGAGAGTACTCATGTAAAGCCATTTCATTTCTCTCTGTGACAGTTGTTCAACTGATGTCAATGAGAGGGTACAGTTTGGAGGCTGGGTTGGAAAGGAGGAACAAGCTCCTTCCCTTGCACTGTTCTCATGCTTCACTCAGCTCTCAGTTGGGCCTGTGGATGGAAGGGAAACAGTAGTTTCAAATATAATACAGCATTATCTTCTTCTAATCAGTTTTTCAATGGTCTGTCCCAGGGGTGAGCGTAAAATACTGTAAAATAAACTTCTGAGCTGTATTTCTGCCTTTTCCTTCATATATTGTGTTCCTGTTTTGTCTCTTCTGTTATGTGCAGGAGGAAGAGAGACAGTCACACTCTAGTTTCTTTTGGAGGTGGCCAAAGCCCTCTACAGTCTTGAAATATGAACCTCTGCAATATGATTTTCTGTTCTAGAGTAGAACTATGAACTTACATATTCTGAAGCTTTGCTATATCTAATTATAAATATTTCTTTTATAAATACTATGTAGTTAGTTGTGTTCTGTGGTGAACTGAGCTGTTTATCAATATTTTAATTTTTCAAGACTGTTTGTATATGTTATGACCAACCTAGTGCCATAGTGTGTCTGAGCAACAACTGCAGGAGAAAACAAAAATATCCAAGAGCAACACTGAATTTCAAAATTTGCTGAATATGTTTTGACAGACATTATCCTTTGTTCTTCCTGTCATTTTTCTTACAACAGAATAGCCGTTCAGTAGTGATGAGTATTACTGTAATAGTATACAACATTTTCTTTTCCTCCGCAGACTGCTTTGTTGACAGTAATTTCCTCAAATCTGCCAAATAAACACTAGTAAAATTCATAGATCTAAGTATGCTGCTTCTTCGTTAACATGAAATGGATTAATAAATATTGTTAGCATTTTTAACTGTAATCCTGGAGATAGGTTAAATCAACATAAAATCATAAACAACTTCTTTTCTCTTTTGTCACAATACATCTCGTTATTCCAAACAACATAGATGGGGATTTTGTTATAACTTATTTTGCTTCATGAGTGTAAGGAGTCATTATTTGCAGAAATAGCAGACATGCAGTGGGTGGCTATTTGAGATAATGGATAGCTGAGGAGACCAAATTTGAAACTATTCTGGAAGCAAACCTTGAAAAACTGGGTGAATGAGGAAGGAGGAGAGGCAAGCTACTAGGAATGGATAATGCTAAGGGTCAACAGGATTTTTCTCCTGTTGCTCTACAAACATTCCCTGAATCTGTTAAAATCTTTCCAGATTGGTAGGATAACAGTACCAGAATTTACATTTTTAATATTTCCATTCTGACAGAGACAGTTGCAGAATTTCTTAGGCCTACTCATGAAGTTAAATTCTGAAAACAGACTTCTAGACTTCCAGGTTTCAGGTTGTCTCCAAATTAAACAGCCCATCTAAGCCTTCTGAGAAGTTAGTTCATGAGCTGGGGAAGTATTAGAGGGATGTCATTTAGAAGGGTGACATAATTACAGTGTTTGACATTTTCCCCATTGAGAACCCAGGGTTTTCTCGTAACAAGCTATGGAAACATGGCTCATTACTTCAAAAAATCAGGCTGCTTATAGAGGCTTAAGAATGAACTTTCCAAATTTTTTTGTGTCTAGCTACCTACAGAACTTAGCAGAGTTAAGACTCCAAAAACTATGAAAGTGATCCAGAAAGGTTACCTGTTGTCTGCAAAATTGACAGTTGGTTTCGTGGAAAGTGCAGAATTCTGTGGAACTGCATGTGTATTGATGCTTCCCAGTGTGAAGAGTTAGATTTGTAAACTTGTCTGTCATTCAGAAAAAAGGCCCAGAAAAGAGACACGTACGCTTCACCTAAGACCTCAGTGGGCCTGTACTGCTCATCTAACAGAAAATACTTAGCCCATATGGACAGTATTGGTTCTAGCTTCCCAGAAAATGCTGTTTTTTTCAGAATATTACTAGATATGCCAGTCTTCTGCATAAAGCTTTGGAGTTATAGTACTTAATAAGAGCAAGATCTAGATTTTATTCCTTTCTCCTTGGATTAAATCTATTTTTTATTACATTACACTTAATAATGTTTTGCTCTGTAAAATGCATAAACTGGCTTGGTACTGGGAACAAAAATCCAGGCTTGTCTCCTTCAAAATGCACTAACTTTATAGAAAATTAGGCCTCTGGCTCAAGCTGCTTCTTTGTGTTTTCTCTTGCTTTCTACTGGGTTAAAGGATATTACATTCTTGGTGGTGCAGCTTCAGCCAGAGGGTAGAGGGATCCAGGCAATAAAGGATCTCAGTAGAACAGGCCAACTCTTGGGAGGAGACCTAATTTAAATCTAGGTCTTGAGCCATCTTATTTTCTTCGTTTTTTACTAGACGCCTTTCAACTTGTCAATGATTTTCTTTTCTTTTGGGGTGTCCCAAACTGGACAGGTTTGTCAAGAATTTGTCTCACATGTGGTGAGTAGAAGGGACTAAGCACTTCCCTCAGCCTGCTGTCTGTACTCTTGCTAATACAGCTCAATAAGTGCTCACCACTAGCTTGCTTTCAGTTTTTGACCACTGTATTCCTGTGATCCCTTTCTGCAGTGCTTCTTTCCAGTCCATTGTCCATCAGCCTGTACTGCTGTCAGGGTTACTCAGTCCATGGATAGGAAGCTTTTTATTTCTCTTCAATGAACTTTGTGAGGTTCCTGTAAACCCATTAGTCCAGCCTCCTGAAACCTTGCCAAATGGCAGACGTACCCTCCAGCACATCAACTGCCCCCCTCAGTGTGCATTGCAGTGTTTTCATCTCTCCACAGAGACACCAACTATATCAGTAATTTCCATATTCTGTTGCTCCTAAACATCCTAATATTTCTTATTAATTCTTAATTTTTGGTTTGTTCAAATAGGAGGAATCTAAATGCAAATAGAAATAGGAATCTAAATCTTACCAACCTGATTGTTCAAATGCACTTGTGTTTCCAAGCCTCTGTGGTGCTTGGATACCACTTCCTTGGGGAATACAATTTCAGTTAGACTGAACTGAGCTGGACTAAACTAGGTGGTTTTTAGCAGCTGTGATTCTTTGGAAGCACCAGATCCTTAGTATTTGTACACTGTATCTTTCAGCTTTCTTAGCATCTGCTATTAAATGTCTCAGTGGTCCCACTGGTATGTAGTTTGTCTAGCTCTTTATACTTCCATATTGAGTTTTAACTGATCAGTATAAATGTGTTTGTTTCTGTCAATTTTTGGAATGAAGCTTCAAGTAAAAATGTCACAGTTCCTTTTGCACCCTGATGTGCTTATAATTCTGATTGTTGGATGAAATAACTTATAAAATGTCTTCTCTGCCACTGATTTCTATCACTAATTCCTGTTGTGCCTTATTGACAGTGATGGCATTTAGAGATGAAAGTTTAAAAACTTCTTATAAGGGTGAATGAATGAATGAATGACAATTTCTCATTAGACAACATTTTTCTGGCCTTGTAGTTACAGACAGCAGTTTGTAATGGTCAAAGTTGTGTGTGTATTCATTTTTCTTCAGATATTCCTGCCATTTTTTAATATCATCATCATTTGAATTCCCTCCAGGATTCAAACGTACCTTTTTAAAATGTAACATACAGGATTTTTGCTTTGTGTACAGCATGAAAAAAAACATCTTTGTTTTCTGCATGCTGTCATCCCCAGAGAATTACTCAGGGGAGGTTGACAGATCAATAAGATTTAATTAACATCAAAAACCAGACAAGATAAATTTATTTTATATCTATAATGAAATCAGTTTACAATAAACAAAACTCTTTTAAAAGGATATTCTGGATTGGCAATAATGCATTATGCTACTCGAAAGTTTTACCATTTATGTACTGTACAGCATTAGAAAGGAGATTATAATAAAAATTAATATCTTAAAATGAAATTGGCTTTAAGATGCTGATTTTTCTTGAATGTTCTGTGGACAAAATGGCTGGCTTGTGATTGGTTGATTGTTGCATTTGCACTGTTAAAAGCTTGTTCTTCAGTACACTGAATGGTCTCACCTCAAGTAAAATTACATTCATTTGTTGCTACAGAAATGTGTAGCTTCACTGTGTTTCCTCTCTCACAGATTTGTTAAAATTTTCATAGTACTTTTTCAGAAATATCGAAGATATTTATTTCTTTAAATAACTGCACTGTTACTACTGTATTAGTTACAGTAGCACTGTTTGGAATGCATAGAACTGAAGCAAGTGTATACATAAAATTATGACAAAGTATACTATTAGTATACCAAAATATTATTATATCAGTAAGAGTTAGAAGTAATACTTATCATTTTCAGCAGAGTATTTCTATTTAATAATACAGTATTTACATTATTACTACTGTAGCAATACAATCCGAAATTATACTGAAACCTTCTGATCAAGAAATTCACTCTGTAAAGGAGTTAATGGGGAAATGATGCAAATAAAAAGATGGAAGAAAAGATGCTCAAAAAAGGGGCATTGGAGTGGAGGTCCAGTTGCAGTTCTGATCCAATAGACTTTTAAATAATTATTTGAAATTTGGGAATTCAGTATATCTTGAATGTATATTCATGCCTGCTAAAAAGAACACAGCAAATTCAAGACAAGGCCACCACATCAAGCTACCACATCAAAAGACAGTGTTCTTCTATTCATCCTCTGTTTCACTTGTGGTGGAGGAGAGAGTCTCAAGAGATGTTAGGAGACAGCATGAGAGTACCTCTGTGACAAGTTCCTCCACCACTGAGTTTGTGCCTCGGTGAACTCGGCAGCGTTGTCCCACGTGCGTGTGGGACAAGTTGTGGCTGAGCAGATTTACCTGAGGTATGCATGGAAGCTGAGCAAGTACTGAAAGAGAATGGGGATGTGATGACATATATTGTAATCCTGTTCCTACATTTTTTGTTCATTTTGGTGTTTGAACATATAAAGTGTTTTTTTTTATGTATTGTAACCTGCTCTGTTTTAAAGCTGACATCAATATGCATCTGAAGGAATCCTATGAACTTTAAACCTAGTATGAAGAAAAATAATTACTACTAGGGAATCTTTTACTTATAAGAACCTTTCTGGAAGTTAAATAGAACAGTACCTTTCTCCCTGATTTCATAATTGCATGTATCCATGAGCATTAGCTGCTTGTACATGGACAAGTTAATATTACATAAATAATGGTGCTGGAAATCAGCTCTCTGCATACAAATGTGATTTTAAAAAAAATTATTAGCATAACAGTCCCAGTCTCCAAAGGGAAAATTTCACCTCAGGAAAATACTGTATTGAATCTTCTCCCAGGAGAACCTAAAATTACAAATAATAGAAAAGACTTTTAAATGTATGACAGTATTTTCAGTGTTGGAGTTTTCTGGATCGTCATACTCAGTACTTCTTCTGATTTTAGCTTTTTCTGTGCTAGGATTTGTATTTATTTTTGTGTGCACAATTAGTGCCACTACACAGAGAAACTGGCATGTAGGCTGCAGTCAGCTGATATTTTATGTGTCTAATTTATAGTACTGTGTGCAGAAATATAGTGCCACAAAGAGAAGTGGCTTCATGTCTCACAGTGAACATCTAATATTTTGTTTAAATCACATAGTCTGAAGTCATATTGTTTTCTGTAACAGGCTCCTTTTGCTTTCCATCCATCACACATCCAGATTTAGTTCTCTCATTATTTCTTACTTGTGAAATCCAGTAATGTAGAATGGGAATTTGATATGGTTGATTGTAGAAAGATATTCATGGTTTGAATTAGGTTTTTCATGAAGAATTGTGTCAATAAGCACTAGCAGGTTCAAAAGGGATGCATGGATCTTTACTCTGCTTTAAATATATCTGTCATGCTGCTTTTGAATTTATGTAGGTAGTAGGTTCTTTGCAACTAAGTGTAAAGGTCACTGGGTCAGAGAAAGTGTATCAACTGAGAATTCTATTTTAACATAGGAGTGAGTCTGTCAATATTTTTGGTGTATTCTCATACCTGTTTTTTTTCTTTGAATGGTTCTTCTGCAGCCAGGTATAGGCCAGTTAGAGACCTTAATGGTAGTTTGAGATTTTGTACTTAAGATCCTAGTAAAATACACAAATACAGTTCAGAAAGAACAAATACTGCTAATGCTTGGAAGATGTAATATTCTGTGTATTTTTCAGACCTTTTTCTTAATAGATTTGTCTGTACAAAAAGTTTAATTTCGTTCTTGTGAAGTGTATGCAGATGAGGAAAGAGCAGTCTGATGTTATTGTAAATTCATTAACTGTATCTACATAAGAAGATCATCATCTGATTTTTCCTGCTCTTGAAAGGGAACAGCTAGAAAAGCACAGCTAGAACAGGACATATTGAAATGGAGGCTCAGAGTTTCACACAAGCCTAACAATGTTAAATCATTTTGCTTTCTCTGTAGGATTTTAAGACAGTGCTGTCTTTCCCCCAGTACCCAGGGGAGTTTCTGCACCCTGTGGTATATGCATGTACTGCAGTTATGTTGTTGTGCCTGTTTGCTTCTATTATCACCTACATTGTCCATCACAGGTAAGAAGTCAATTTTTTTTGTGTTAAAGTGTCAGCTTTATGCTGAGGTACTTGAATTTTTCTAACCCTTGCTGAAAAGATAAATTGAAATTATCTGAATTACTGTTGAATACTAGTATTACCAATATGATTTACACCAGATAAATAGTAATTTTAAAAAGTATTAAAAAATAGTAATTAAAAAAAAAAACACAGAAAACTTGACAAAAAAAAAAAACAACCAAAAAACCCACCAAACTTTATTTGACATTTAAATGTTCTTGGTTTTGGAAAACTTGTGTTTTCCTTTATATGAAAGATTTATATAAATGCCATCTTAACTACATCTGCTAAAGACCATTAGCAATTTTAAAAAGTAGGAATGCATTGTACTGTAGAAGCTTCTAAATATTAATTAAGTGAACTTAATGCAATGGCTTCTGATCTTCAGCTTCCATTTAATCCTTCAGAGATCTGTTGTTGAAGTTCTGCATATCTGAAGCTATGCAATCGGGCTTTTCCTCTTACTACTCTATTTTAAATGCTTGATTTGATGGAGGAAAGTTTTAAGTTAGTAGACCCTTGGCAGTAGAATCTTTACAATTTTTACCATTTATATTACCATTTTACTATTTATTTCAATGCTGTATAAACCAGACTCTGTCCTGTATGTATATTGCTGAGTAGAACTGAAAAAACAGATAATTTAATTTTACCATATTAAGCATTTTTTCCAAAGTGTAATTTTACTAATAGATACGTTGGGGGTGGGGGGCTGTGTATTCTAAAATGTGATTTTTCAACAGCACAATCCGAATAAGCAGAAAAGGATGGCATATGCTTCTCAACTTCTGTTTCCATACTGCTCTCACTTTTGCTGTTTTTGCTGGTGGAATCAATCGCATTAAATATCCAATTATATGCCAAGCTGTAAGTATCTGTTTTAGTAATTCTTTCTAATAGAGTGAAACCCTTAAACTGTGTCTTTTAACATAATATTGATATTTCATTTTCATTTCATACATTGTTCCAGAATCTTAAGTTTTTCATATTAAGTCATAATTATAAGCATATCTTTTAAAGGCCAGCTCTGGAATTGTTCAGTGTTTGGTTTTCAGGTGATTTTCTGTGAGAGGCTGACCAATGCATTAGCTTTTCTGCAGCACATATTTCCTTATCTTAAAAAAATAAAAATAATCCTGAAAACCACAATATTTCTGTGTTCTAAAGAATAGTTGTTTGATTCTGAAATTTTTCTAATGTCCTTTCTAATCTTTGGATTGGATGGAACTAAAGTAACTGCTGCTTTTTTGTATTATAGAATGTAATATGTTTGTAATATATGTAATTTCTGTCATCTGTAATGCCTGATGATGGCTTGTTAGCAATTTGTTTGTCTTAAATATTTCTTCCTCTTAGATGTTGTAGAAGTGCTACTGGTCTCATTTATGCTATTGGTATTTAACTCTAGTAAGGAACTTTACTAAACCAGCATTCTCACAGATTTTGTTCAAGTACTTGTACAAGTCTTGTGCATGCAATAAACAGCATATGTAAATTTGTAAGCACCTGTAATGTTCAATGCACCATCTACCTATGTACATTATGTGGTTTTAATTTAAACGACACATTTGTCCACTGGATTATTCTGAGAGAAACATGTCACGATATCAATCTGTATTGTGCTATAATTAATATATGAGTTCAAAAAAATTGAAATATCATTTACCATTGTCTTTATCTGCAGTTTAGAAGATAAGTCTATAGGGCAGCCGTGACCATGTAATTACAGGATCACAAATGGCCGTCTGTTGTTACAGTCATTGTCTGGGTATTTACTTTGCAGATTGCATGGTAATAATGCAGTGTTAACAGCAACAATGCAAAATTGATTGTGATAAATGAGTTATTAATAATCTCTTATGTTTAATATATTAACTACAGGAATATCTTCATAAAATGCATTATCAGTGACAGCAGTTTCTTGCTGTGGTTTAGGGCTAGAAACATGCACACTTAGAGAAGGTGGCTGGAACCATTTGCATATGCCTTCTTATCAGTTTGATTTACCTTATTATCTTATCAGTATCTATTTACCTGACACCATGCTACCTCAGCAAACAGTATTTTTATCTCAGCAGGTAAAATACAGGAAAAATACAAGACACACAGGACACACACAGTTCTCTGGTTGCTGGTAGAAATTCTGATGTAATTAGATTGGGCTAACAATGCAACAGTGCAAGCAGTCTAAAGCAAGACTCCTAAAATTAATAACACAGGTTGGACAAATGTTCACTTCCAGAACAATCCCACTGTACTCCATCACAGATCCTATTTTGCTTATTGACATCAATGTTTTTCAAAATTCTGTGACTTCCAGTACCTGCCTCTTCCTGTGATAGCCCTTAGAGGAGTACTCCATGAATTAATATTCAGGGTGCCAAAGCTAGCTTGGGTGGTCAGACTTACTAATGGCTTTCCCAGAAGGTTACATATTTCAGCATTTCCTATAGCTTGCTTAAGCAGCAGTGGGTTGGACAGAAGTCCTTTTCTCCTGCACATTGAATATAGCAATTATTTAAATCACTCAGCCTACTGAAATGTGTATTTATATATCTGGTTTTGGCTTGTGTGTCCCTCAAGTATAGGGTTTGTCTCCTCCTTTTTAGTTTTTTTTTCTAATTCTGAAAAAATACTATATTAGGGTTTAAAAATATATTAATGAAAATATTACTGAACTAAAATATTAGTTATACTTTATGAGTGTATTGGTCACTATCAGTGCTGCTATATCTCAGTTATCATTCTGTCTGCTAGAATTCAAAACATACTGCAGCAGTGTACTTTGCACTTTTTGTTTTCTGAGTGCAAAGAGGAAGATCTGAAGTGCAAGCATTTCCTGTCCTAATCACTAAAATGTGGTGTGAAATCCAGTGAACCTCCACCTTTCTTATTGTAATTATCACCAAAACTTTCACACAGGTGTCACTGCAACATCCTTATCCAAGTGAAATAATAGGCAGCTAGTTTTTATCATTCATAATTAAACAAAGAAGGTGGTTCTAAAAATAACTTAAGTAGGATCACCTTCTCCCTCTAAATGAGGTGTCCCAGGGTAATACTGAGCAGCAGAAATTAATGTTATGGAAATGGACCCATTTTTAGCTGTAAGAACCTTCATATCCCCTTGAAGGCAAAGTAGTAATGTAAAAAAAAAAAAAAAAAAAAAAAAAAAAAAATTGTTTTGAGGACTTTGTATAGATGGATATAGACGCAGTTTTTATCATTTATAAAGAAAGCTGATGTTAGCTGATCTGGAAGAGTTAATTTGTTAAGTGCTTCTCAGATTTCCTGTGTGAATGAGCTTATATCTACAGACTGTTTAGATTATCCACAAATCTGATTCTGGATGTCACTGAATGCTGCCTGTTGATGGAGAGTCCAGAGTGTTGAACTTACGGCAAAATCTCTCATGCA
Organism: Heliangelus exortis; assembly: GCF_036169615.1. Lineage (NCBI taxonomy): Eukaryota > Metazoa > Chordata > Aves > Apodiformes > Trochilidae > Heliangelus > Heliangelus exortis. Next base: position 8,110,940 of record NC_092428.1, read on the forward strand.
AGGCAAAGGTTGAGGTATAAATTAATTAGAGCCAATACACTAGCCTGAAAGGTGCTTGATCCAGCCAGTGGATTATGTAGTCATCCCCTTCTATCTCCTAGACCTAGGGTCTTAGATGACTTTGCTTTAAAGGGCAGAAGAATGCTTATTCTTTTCATGTAAGTAATGGGGCAGAAGACACAACCATAGCTGGATCATTCCCCATGTGTGGGAGGCATTGTGTCTGTACTCTCAGTCTCATGGCCTCTAGTTTCCAGGAAAGCGTGATAGTCATGAGGTAGGGTATGCATGGTAGGGGTTGAAATCATCAGCACAACCTGTTGTAGCATGAAGAATAGGCTTAGGGGCATAAGATTCAGAAGATAGAGAAGTTAGGGAGTGGGACAGAATAATAATTTTTTTATCCTAGCTGCCAGTCACTGATCTCATGATCGCTTCAGTCCATCTCCTATATGGGTTATCAGAGAAAAGCTTCAGTGTAAACTTCAGCAATGCTCAGATCTTCCTTGTACTTGATTAGTGTCACATGTGAAACTGCTTAAGAGTTCCTTTCTGTAGGGCAGTACTTCAGCAAGAAAGGTGAAGACCATTCCATACTAGCCGGTAGCCTGGACTACCCTTTGAAGTTTGAAGTTTGGATTAGAATCCTGTTCTACTAAGCAGGTCTTAGGGTTAGACACCACATCTCGAGTAGGAGCTCAAGACACAAAAATAAGAGGAGGAAAAAGGCAGTTCTTTCTGATCTAGTTACGGAACGGAATTTTGGGGGGGTTTGTTTGTTTGTTTTTGGGGAGGTTGGTTTGTTTTGGGTTTTTTTTGAAAGAATACATATAAAATTAGTGTACTGTGATCACGTTTGCTAGATAGGGTGTCTCAAGTGAAGTATCCTGTTTCAGAGCTCTTTGTGGTCTTTGGTAAGAAAGGTGCCTCACTATTCAGCTTTGCTGAGACAGGAACAAAGCTAGTCAGACATACAAGCGAATCTCTAAGGGACTGGAACAACAGCTACGATTGCTAAAGGCAGCTAAGCCTACGACAGCTTAAGACCTTGCATGATATGGAGTCAGACATGGATGCTGTGCTGATGGTTGTCCTTCCTGGTCTCATGTACCTGATTTGTGGGTCTCAACTTCTTGCTCTAGATTTTTTACATGTGAAAGGAGCACTGACTTGTTCTAAAGCTAAATGTTTTAAGTTAATTAAATATTCACAGCCACTGCTGTTATATACTGCAGAGAAATTCCTGAATCCCACTGAAAAGAATCACTTTCAGTCATCACTTTCAGCACTTTTAGTGCAGGTTTAATAGTTTAAATTGAATTATTACAATTGAAAAAAAAGCAGAAATTAAAAACGAGGGGGAAAGAAATTTGTGTACAAGTTAAAGCTGATCAAGAGAGGTTTTTGTGCCAAAATGCTTTGCATAAATGTGGTTAGCTGCATGTTGTGGAACTTAAGTTACCTCCATGATACTGAAGTTTATTGAAAGAGCCCATATAGACATCTTTTTACTGTAGAAAAGCGTAATCCTCTATTTAATAGGCTGGTACTTATTCCCAAAGATAGGAGTTCTAAGAACCCAGGACATGGAAAAATTGAGTCCAAGGAAACAAATTTTTCATCATATAGTTGCAGTTGCCCAATAACTTTAGGTGCAATGCTGTCTTCAATGCGTATGTCCTTACATTTTTTTCGGTTCCATTCGGCCTCTCAGTGGAAAGCCTTAGAAATAAAGGTCCTCACTTTAATATAGCCAATCATAATCCTTGGTTCATAACCCTTAAGTGGCTGATCGTTTCTATAAATATGGCCCTATTGCTGTCAAATTTTCACATGTAGGAATTTATAACTGCTGATCATATTCTTACGGATTCTTGACATAGCTGTGTAGAATGATTACAGAATATGTAGTAGCAGTGCTGTGCTTAAATGAGAAAGGTTGTGAACAAAATTTTCAAAATTTTTTCAATTTTTCCCTGTAATTCCTGCCTCCTTTCTCTTCCTCTTTCTCCTCTCCCTCTTTTCTGTCCTGCCTTGCTCCTCCACCCCACTCTCCAACTCACAGTCATATTATCAAAGAATCATAGAATCGGCTGGGTAAGAAGGGACCTCTGAGATCAAGTCCAATATTCATTGCATCCATACAGAAATGCTGTAAGGTGCATGTGAACTAAGTCATAACCACACCAGCCATTGAACTGGCAATGTCAGCCAGTTGATGCTACAAAATCATTTCATTCTCTTATTTCTGCTTCTTTTACCTCAAGCGACAACAGCTACAAAGGCTTCACACTCTCTTGTCTAATGTGTCAGACAAGTCCCAGAGAAAATGACAAGTTTTTTTTTTCTGTTGATATTTGCTGCTATCCTGAAGATTTTTGCTATATTACTAAATGTAAACAAAATTAGTGGGGTTTTTTTACCCACTAATTATTTTGTTTTAAGTTGAGCAAAAATCACCACTGGCTCAAATAAATCATTATAATAGATTTGTGTTAGCTTTAATCATCAATTCATTGTATTCCTTAAACATTTATGTGCTTTCCAATTATGGCAATATTTGACTTGTCACTTCAAAATGTCAGGTTATTGCTTCAAAGGTAACCTCATTTGATATAATCAGATGGAGACTTAGCTGATGTAATAAAGCATTGGAGTTTGGATAAAATTCTAATTACCCTTTCCACAGTAATGAATGGCAATTACTAGCATAACAAAGCTGTTAATATTTTAGAGGTGTTCGTACTTTTTTTCACTTTAAATGATAAACACACCATTTTGGGGGGGACAATATTTTAATAACAAATTTAACAAATTTTTCGAATTTGTCTTTCTTAAGGAAGAATGCCAAGATCTGTCATTTATTTTATAAGTTATATGGCCAAGTTTATAAGTTCCTTAAAATATGTGTGAAAATAATCTGTTTCAGGGAAATAGCACTGATCACATTACAAGATGTCAGCCTTGGCTATATGCAGCTGAGAGGGAACAGCAGGATATTCCTGAAAAATTATAGGAAATAGTTACACAATAACAAGCAACAATGCTGACCTCTCATTAAACTACATTGTGATCATAAGCTAACAAAGCTTGCAACACAAGCTAGGCTTTGCATCACTTTGAATCTGGGTGTAAAAAGTTGTACTCAATCAGGTTCTTAGAAAACAAATGTCTTTTCAGTCTTGTCTTCATAATATACAATCTATTATCATAGATATTTTCTATTGTAGATAAAATAACCAATTTCATCTGCCAGAGAGAAAAACAAAGCAAAAAAAATTGATACATGTAGAAATTCATATTAAAAAATCTGTTTGCTTGGGTACTTACGCAGTATGATTTTTCTAAAACTCTTTTTTTACTGATCCATGTACTGGCCTGTTTAACTGTCTATTCTTTTTTTAGGTTGGCATAGTACTACATTATTCTACACTGTCTACCATGCTATGGATTGGAGTAACTGCAAGGAATATTTATAAGCAAGTCACAAAAAAACCTCAGCCATGCCAAAACAGTGACCAACCTTCTTATCCAAAGCAACCACTACTCAGGTATAGAATTATACTGTATTAGAATTATAGCTGTATTAATTATTTTTAGTATGTATTCCAAAAACATAAATTTTAAATGAACTCTCACTGTTATTTCTGTGTTCTCTACTTTTTACAGAATGTAAATATACACATAAGTGATTCAATTATATGAAAATTTGGATATTTATTATATGCTAATAGATAACTCTATTAATGAAAAGAAAATACACAGAACTGGTGCAGGATAGGTTCAGATACCTTTATCTGAACAAGTACAACTCATGTGTTCTGTTGATCTCTTATGGAGGAAAAAAAACTGGCTTGCATATGGATTTATGCATTATTTAATCACCAGAAGCTATGCTATAATGACTCTCTCTCTACCCTTATCTATCTTTCTGTAAATCTTGACCATGTTTGTATTGATTGTCTAGTAACTTGATAGCAACCTTCCTAATTACACATCAGAAATTTAATAGTATTACAGGAGCGACTGAAAGTCTAGACTCTCTATCAGCTTGCTAGGGGGAGCAGAGTAACTGAAGTGTCTCTGACAGTATGGGAGGTGTAATGTAGTGAACAAACTGGGATTTCTGACCAATGTCATGGAATGGATTAATTTTTTTTTCTTTAACTGTAAATAAATTATGTATTAGGTGATGTTATCTAGTGTCCCTGTATAGATTTTGGAGGAAGACTGAGACAAAGAGAAACCTTCAAAGAACAGTTATTATCTGTCTTGTATGTTTTTGTCAGGGAGGATGGATTGTCCTATGGAAGTGCTTCTCTTTACCCAGAATGTCCAGTTTAGACTAAAGACTTTCTTTTAAACAGACTTAGCTTACTCGATTTTGAACAAGAAATGTTAATTAAGTAGCATTTATAGATAGCTGTGTGAGGTTGTCATAGCTTCTTAGAAGTCTATGTGAAAATGAATTTTGTTTTACTTTCTGGCTCTGCTGAGTGAAATCTTTATTAAAATGATTAGTTTTTTCTTTTTAAGACATTTTCTTTCTAGAAATGAAATTGATTGAATAAAATTTGTATAAATAAGAGCCATGTTAAACATTAGCTTTGTTTTTTATAAAGAAGACGACATTCACTGAGTGTGCCTGACTTTGCTAATACATTATTTAGTATACCATTTTTCACAGATGAGAATTTCATTCTTTCAGTTAGTAGCTCATGGCCAAGTGGGCAATTACCAATTTTAAAGGTGCTACAGTGTGGCTAATAAAGTAGAAAATTGGTACGGTACAGGTTACATAGATCCAACATAGTGTAGTTTCTTCAAAGTTAAATCTTGTTTGAGTTGGAAGACAATAGACAGGTTACAGAAGACATTACTCTAATTAGAGTCTGTTGTACCAGGGATGTTGACATTCTCAGACCATGTAAATAAACAGATATTTTAGGTTTAGTAATAGAAATTATAAACCTCCTTTTAGCTGTAACTGAACATGAGTATAATTGCTTATTCGATAAGTGAAATTACTCTGTTATTTTTCTCACTGAGGGAGCTTTATGTCCTAAAGATACAGGCATTGAAATGTCTAATATTATTTCACAGTGGTTAGTACTAAATTCAAATAAGTATCAATTTCATTTCATGTAGAAAATGGGCACAGTATATGGAAAAATAAAAATGACTTTAAGCAAAAAAATGCCAAACATATGCTTGGTAATTGTTCTTTTAGAACGATAATGATAGTTTTTATGGGCATTTTAACTTTCCTGGTTTTAATAAAATCAAAATCAGAATTATTCTGTATAATAATATTTCCACAAAGTCTCTTCAAGATACTTATATTTCAGTGTGGTCATCTGTAAGAAATCTTTTAACTAGACAGTGTTCTTCTATCTATAAGCTTATGCCAGCCTTTATGCATATTGTGCCTCAAGTATATAAGAGAGAACATCTTAATCTGTTTAGGTTTAAGTGAAGGCGTGTTAATTTTTATCTCCATTCAACACTAGTAGATATCTGGTTTGTTCATGTGGAGATTGAAGTAAGCCTTTTTATGTGCCAGTACTATCAGTGCTAGCAAGCATGGAATACAGACTTAAAGACACGCTCAAAGAAGAGGTAGTTTATCAGTCATCCCTGCTAGATCTGCTTTGACTTGTGTTCAGGTTCTGTTGAATATATGAATGCATTTGGCAAGAATTGTACACTTTGCTATTCTTCTACCATCTTTTCTGATAATTGGTGTATATGATAGGCTGGGTTACCAGTTCACTTATAAGTGGTTTTGTATTCCTTGTGTTTGCACTTGCTATATGAGACATAAGGATATCTTTTATGAGTCAGTAAGTGGGGATGACTGCCAAAAATCAATACATAAATCTCTGACAAGAAAGTTACCAAGAAATGATAAAAATTCTATCACCACACTTTTTCAGGGAACTTGATCCATTCTAAAAGCTAGCTGAAATAGTGAAAATACCAAAATAACTAAAAGGAGACCCAAACTGTTAATAGAAAAAGGCTTGTAACAGTTGCTCATTTCTCTGCATGCTATTTGCATTTCCATTGGCAGAAGTAACAAAAATGAGGTGCACTTGATCTTTTCCTCCTAAATTTCCTTGAGCTGTGGTTCTCTACTAGTTTTCTCTGTTTCTTGACAAAGTGATCAAACACGAAGTCTTTCTGCAGTGTAATTTTATTGAAATTTGTTCTTCATGGCAAAGTGATTTTGATTGTTGCATCTTTTTATACATTGATCATATATTACACAATAGATGTTATATATAATACTCAGTATATATGTTATTATATATTATGCATTAGATATATTATCTGTTCATCATAGAGTTAAAGCTCTTGGGGCCTATCACTTTGATGACTGAAACCAACTGTAACAGTTCTGGTATTTTTCACTGAATGTGCCTAGATGCTAATGAGGTGGATCAAATTAATGCACCATTGAATTTTGTGTATTGAAATGCTGGAACCTAGCACTTCAACAGATAATGAAATTACTTCCTGTGAAATACACTCTCTGATATTCTTAATAGAAATAAATAATTCTATCTGTTCATTCTCTGTGAACATTTGTTGAACCTGGCAGAGTTTTGGCTTCTGACTCATCTGAAGTCAGGTTTTGCCAGCAAAGATAAAGGGGCAGGCAAGATTCAGCTATTACTTGAAATTTTTAAAACTTCTCATCAGCCCAAACAGAGGCACAGTTAATGCTAGTTTTTATACCTGATATGTGCATGAATTTTTCATATGATGCTCTGTGTACATACAGCGTACAGGAGTATGGACCAAGCAGAAAATACTTCTGAAATGTGTTCTATTAAAATTATTTCTTTCCTAAGAGAGAGAAAAATTCTTTTTCTCACCTCAGAAAAGAGATAGCTGCTGTCATTTTTAATATGATAAATTAAATACTGACCACAATTGCACTATTAACTTTTAAAACAAAAAATAAATAAGCTGCCATCTGAGCCAGATTGGTATTAAGGTGACAGATAATTAAATTATCTTTTATCTCAGGGTTAGGTACAGATATGTTTCCTAATTTCCTCTGTTTTCTTCTGTTCAATGAGCATCTTGCAAGGTAACTAATATGGCAAACCTCACTTTGCAGTGTCCACTACCATATCTGTCATGAAAAAACATTTAATGTGCATACATAAAGAAGGTTGCAGAATCAACTGCAGAATGGTAACAGCTGATGTCACTGTCTCTTCTGAACTTCGTCTCATTTATTATGTTTAAGTAACTTACATTTAAAAGGTTCTTGCTCATGTCGTGGGGCTTCTAGGTAAAGTACCTCGTGCAGTGCCTTAGGACAATATTGTTTCTACATGTAGCAGTTCAGGAATGGATTGTGTGTCCTTCCCTTTCTATACAAAGTACTAGGCTTAGTACTATTCTCTATTAACATAGAGAATTTTGGAAGATCATAATTTAGGCAGATTAAATCAGTTTTCATCAGTACACTCGGAGCACCTACAGTCAATATGAATGAAAAAGCTGTTTGCATATCTCATGTGTTTTGAAATGTCTTAAATGTTTTTTTAGAAACTGTTCTTTAATGTGCACACGTGTACACCATCTATACAGAGTACTGACTGATGATGTCCCTGGAAATATCAGCAACAGGGATCTTCCTTGTGGGCTATGTGTATGGTGCAGCAGTGACAACCTACACCTTGATCACATGCATGTACAGGATGCCATAGTGTTCCACTTTCATCCTCCCCCTCTCCTGTGAATGTGGCAGCAGCTCTTCACAGTCTCATGGTTCATTATTTCTCTCAGCTACTCAAAAATTAATCAGTAGTATCCAGCTGAACAATAGCTAAATATCTCAGTGATACTGAATGAATTAGGTTAAATTCTTCCTCTGAAAAAAAAAAAGAAGAAATCATGGGAAACATCCACATTCAGGAAAACCTTCTCCTTCAGCTCATGTAGACAAATCCTGCAATGACCCTCTTGCCTCTGAGGTTTTACAGACTTGCATAATACCACAGAGGTCATTTCAACTGCTTAGTGCTTTGCTCATAGTGTTAACCTTGCTTGTTTCAGAATGAAAATTTAGATACTTGGTTTGAATTCTTACAGGCTGGAAAACAGCTCATGGGCACAAATGGATCTACTGCTATGTAGTGCTGCAGTTGCCCAACTGCAGGTGCCAGGAGAGGCTGGCTGGAAGTGTTGTGACTTCCATCAAGAACTAACGATGTCGCAATTATTGCTGAATAAGTTACCAATAAAGCAGTCTATTTCCTTAATCAGAGTTGCACACAATATTCAAAGTGTCATTGGCAATTCGCACATATTTTTGCACCATAATGCAAGTACTAAAATGCCCCAGTAATAGAGACTGAAGACTTCTTACATTTAGTTTTTAAACAATTATTATGTTCTATACCAGAGAAAAACACTAAACTAAAAGGAAGTAATGTTTTATAATATTCCTGATGTTGAAAGGGTCTTCAGAAAATTATCTTTGTTACCTCAGGATCTAGAAAAATTCCCTTATCAGTTACAACAAGTTGCCTATAATTTATTTCAGCATTTATTTCAGCAGTGTAATCATAGAATGTCTTAGGTTGGAAAGGACCTTAGGGATTGTCTACTCCAACCTCCGTGCCATGGGATAACATGGCTTGACTAAGATATCAAAGTCTGTATTAAACATCAAGTTTGCCAAATTTATCATGTCGTTTTCTTGGCTGTGTTCTTTTCAGTGTCTTGAGTGTGAATCCCATGAAGCAACTTAGTTTATATGCTGACAGACATAACTTCTACCCTTGACAGCAGCAGCTCTGAAATGCAGTTAAGTTCTAGTGCATTTTTCATTAGCACTGACTGTCATGAATTAGTATCTCAAATAATGATTGAGAAAGAGGGAGAGAGAAGGAGGTCACATGAAAAGCATCAATAATGGTCCATTATTTTCTTCTTTTTGGGACACCCTTAAGTGTTATTTTCTCTAATCTTCATCTATTTTTCCTTCCCACAGTGAACATACTATATCTCCTCTGTAAGGTTTAAAGTTGGGCCTGATTATTCAAAGTGATTATTTGCCTTTTCCTTAGCAATTCTCTGTAGTTTGTGTGTGTTGAAAGAAATGGGAAATTCTACCACAGGGCAGAATTCTCAGAAGCCCTGAGATGTCAGTGGTTCAGTCTTTACTGTTAGTATAGACACCATTCTATCGTCGGAAAGTGAGTAAAAGGTATATCTCCCTGCTAGTAAGGATTTTACCAGTTGGAAGAACAATACACCAACAGTCTCACTGCAAAACTGTTATACTATGCTCAAGGGAGTTGGCTGTAATTTCAATACTTGATTGCAACCTTTGCTTAGAGGAGAGAATATTTTGATGTGGGCAAAGTCAGTTATCAGGAAGTTTAACTAATGTCTCTGATATTATCATCAAAACTCCTTATTTTAGTTAATGGAAGTTAAAACTAGTTTTAACTAGAAGTTTGTTTCTTCCAGTGTATATTTTTAGATCATTTTCAAATTGGGCTGTAATTAGTTTGATTCATTATTGAAAAACTGACATTTTTTAAATGTTTTCACAAGCCTGTGTATGGCCTCAATACCGTAAGCTCCTAAAAAGAACATGTGTGTACTATCTGCCTTCATGCATATTGTCTGCAAATCACTATTCTCAACTTTCTTGTTTCAATATGTATCATATTTGTCAGGAAGGAGAAAGACCATATTGCTGAAATACTATTTTTTAATTTTATTTTTTTTTTTCTGGCATTTGCCAACTTGCAAAGTTGTGAGCTTCAGGAAGACTTAAAATGATTCCTATGATTTTTTTGGATTTGAAAAGCTATTTATAACTTATCTGCAGAACTGTATTAGATTGAATTTTTATCTGTTTTTATCATTAATTCGCATCTACGTGTTTCCTGGAAAATCAGAATTCTAGGCACACTATTCCTTGCCTTAACACTTTCTAGAACTTGAGCTAGTCATATACATAATTGTAGAGGATAAGCTAGAAGGTAGGGTAAGCCTGATAAAATGCTCCATGCTTTGATATGCTGCTCCAGGCAAAATGTAAAACGCTGATTGGAAATGTTGCAAGTTCTAAAAATCCTTGAAGATAAAATATTCAAACTCCAATGGGGACTTTGTATGTAACCTTATCAGATTTGAAAGAGCTAAATATTTTCTCAGATGATTCTCTGGTGTCATATAGATTAAACTTGATTATGCAAAATGCTGTGAAGAGAAATGAGTAAGATAATTTCAAATGTGTATTGTCATAGTATGGACAAAAACTAAACATCCTCATCTCAGGTAATAATATTCACCACAGAGAACACTATCTGACTTGTAAGTGTGGATGATTGTACTTATTTATTATTTAAAAAAAATAAAATAATTTTTTATTTAAACAAAGCCAGACTCCCATTACATACAAATTCTTTCTTATGAAGATTATTATGTGAGAAAGATGGACCTTCGAGCTTGTTAAGGCACGCCTCTCTTTTAAGTGTGTGTCTGTATGCATCCAGCTTAACTGTAATTAAAACAGCAATGCTGCAGGAAATCAAGACGAGGAATTGTGAAGTACCTTGTGATCATGAACTGCTGTATCACAGAAACTAGAACACTTCAGGCAACCAACTAATATAGAATAATTCAATAGTCTATAACTGCAGCATAGTACAACCATGATGCATATAAATTATAGCATGGAATAAGTTCTTATTAAGTTATTCCATTTACCAGTACATTGCTACTATTCCATGAAGTAATTTTCACTTAAAGGTATTATTAGATTTGAAGAGCAGATCATAACTATAAAAAGCATGTGGGTTATCTTAAAATAAGATAGCAATAAATCCCAAAGATACCCCTTAGATACATATATAAATGTTTTTAGCAATGATAGTTTTAAATGCATGTTTCTTACATTTCAGAATACATTTCTTAATGAAAAAGTTCAAGGAAACTACAATATATTCCTTGGACAAACAAGTGGTGAAATCTATAGACGCACATATTAAATTTAAAATGCGGCAGTATATTTAATTGTAACTAATGTAAAGTCAGCTTCAGACCTGATTCATTCCATGCATATGTCCTTCCAAACATATATAATAATCTCTGATTTATGCCCATTTGGAAGGCATGCTTAAAATTCCTGGAAGGAATTTTTACATTGCGTTAATTATCCTGGTTCTGAGATGGGAGACAATAGAAAAATACACTTATTCCTCTGCTGATCTCCTTAACTTTGTAACTCCTAAACAGCTGAAGATCATTACTGGAAATGCAGATGGTGATTGTCTTTTCAACTTAGTCTTCCTTAAAGACTCCTAATGAGAAGAAATTAAAGAGAAAATCACACTTAAAATTTTAAAGTAGGAATGCTTAAATGTTTAAATCAAATGAGGAATGGCATCCTGATGGATTATGAGTATTTTAAATTGGATTTTTGGCAATGTTTGTAACTGAAAGACAGCTCAGTGTTCAAACCCTGCTCAGGGTTTTGCCCTTTGCTTTTATCATCACTTTTACTATAAACAGAAAAAGTAGATTGCAGTGGCTAAGTTACTGCAGACAGAAATGAAAGTTCTCCTATTTAAATTTTATAATTTTATTATTCTGAGTAAAGAATAAGGAACATACTAAGAATCACCTCCAGACTAGATAGAACCCTCACATGTTAGATTAGAAGTTGGCCATTGACTTGTTGGGTAACAGAGTAACATTTTCTGGATCAACTACTTCAAAATAACCTACTGAGTTCCTTAAAATGGCTCATAAAGGACATCTGAGGGAAGGCAGGTCTTATCTGTAGAACAGATTTCATACATAGATAGAATTTTCTCTGCTGTTTCTGCTGAACACCTTGAACTTGATAGTTTTCTGTGCAAAAATCACTGTCAAGGAATTCAGAATTGGCATTCTAAATTTCCTGACTGTTTTTCAGGTTGTATTTTTCAATGCTTGCCTTGCATTTTTATAAGGTGCTATGAAAATATAGCGTGTTTTACAGAGACAGTTGAACTATTGCTTATGCAATATGCACGTTGTAAGTGAGAGAAACTCAGTATGCTGATTAGAAGTACAGAAACTGGGGAGTACAGGAACTCATGAGGTGCATCAGGAGATGAAATGTTTACTCAGTATAAAATAGGTAATCAGTGTGAAAAAAAGGCAAATAATGAATCTTGGAACAAAGTACAGGCCAAAATACAGATCTATGGAAAGTCTCAAAGAGATCAGTGAAACTAACACAGGAAAGGAGAAGTCACGAGGACATCTGAGATGGTGATAATATTGGTAAAGGAAATGAAAATGGAAAAATGCTGTGAAGTCAAGTTAAGTAAAAAAAATTAAATATTTTAAAAGTTCATATCTATTCTTATCTACACTCTGTAATTTCTGTTCAAATTCTATTCTTAATCTTTCTGAACAGGATAGTAAATCAACCCCTTGTTGGCGAGACATATGTCTTGAGAGGTTCCACAGTTGAAAGGCAGGAAAGGAAAAGATAATGTTTGTGCAGTACCATCAGAAAAATCATAATACTTCATATTCTGTTTAGAGAATGAGTTTGTGCAGTTGTGTGATTTTGTTTGAAACCCTTATCCCAAACTTTAAAAAAGCAAGCTTCTAACTCCGTGTTTTCAATGACAGTTATAAACATGAATAAAGAAGGAATACATGAACTCAAGTCACTCGAAAGCTGTCCACTCTCACTGCTAGTCATGAGTGTTAATAACAACATTGATAAGAGGCTTAAAATGTATTAATAAAATTCCCTGAAATTATTTAAGACCTGACAATAAATAAGCTTAAGTTACAATACGGAGTAAACAGTTTGGTATTACAAAAAGATTTTAAATTATGAGAATAGTTGCCAGTTAAAGAGGATTTTTTTACAAATTACAAACTACAAATTGCCTAGGAGGCTGTGGAAACTCTGTCATAAGAAGCTTTTTAGCATAGATTAGTTAAACCTAAGACAGTCATGATAGATCTTTCATGTGACCTTGCCTCAGAGCCCTTGAGTGGACTGGATGACTTCTTGACATTCATTCCTGCCCTAAAATTCTGTTACATTTAAAATAAGCATTTTTCCTAACAATATTCTAATTTTTCAAACCTTTATTTACTGCTGAATTTCTACAGCCTTTTTCATCTTGTAAAGAACTCTTGTGTTTTATTTTGCAAGCAAATTCCGACAGACTAGACTTTGAAACTAATATGCCAAATATTCCAAATATACCTTCATGTTTGCAAATGTTATGTCTTGTAGAAACTGGCTGCTGATCCTCCAGTTATTCTTACTCAGGTACCAGGTTACTATATTAAACATAAAAAATTAGTCCATCTTCTGCTCAGAAATGTCCACATTCATAATGGTTTTTCACTGGGAGTTACACATATATAATGACAGAGAGATTTTGGTTCATAGATGGAAATTATTGCTTATTACTATTAGAAATAAAATTAAATACAATCCCTGGAATTTTATTACACAGATTAAAAGAAGTTAAATGTACAATATTTAATGTACTTTAGGATAATAAACGTCCAGGATAAACTTTCTGCCTTTATCGTTTGAGAAAGGAGTGATGCCATTATCATTGGATTACACTTGGTACTCAGGGAATCATTCAATATTTTAACATTTTATCTTAACATTGTCTTAAGTTTTCTGTGAATGAAAGTCTGAGACCAAAAGATACATGATTATTTATCTACTGATTATGACAGATACTTGGTTATTGTTTTTGTCTATTGATTAGGAGGTCGGAGAACTATGATTATTGAAGATAATGTGTTTGCTTCTCAGTGGTTTTCAGCAATGCCATGAAATTGAAGATTTTTCAGGTTCACATTGAAATGTTTTATATTATTTTATGGAAAATATATGAAATGTAAGAAGTAGTTTGCTGTTCCAACATGCCTTGACTTGTTGCTATGCTTATTAATAGTCACATCTGTGCATAAGTCATCACGAATATAAAAAAAGGTATACCTATAAATCTCTGAGCAGAAAACAATTTCTTTAGATATAATTATTCCTTTCTTCAGATGTTATTATCGTTTTATCTCCCAAGCTATCATTTTTGCAATAATTTGTTTTATAATTTGATTAGGAATTTGTGGTATTTACTAATTATGAGTCATGAGTAATGGAGTCTTTCTGCTCCTTCTTATTAGATGAATCTACAGACATCTCCAGAAAGAAACCTATGCAGGCAGAGTTCATTTCCAAGAAATACTTATCATGCCACTTTGGAATTTCTGATTTTTCAGATCTCATTTTTTCACATTACTAACACATTCTGTAAGCATTCTATAAATTACTTTTTTAGCTTTCAATAAGTATTTCTCTACTGTTACTTATTTATAAACACATTCTGTAAGCATTCTATAAATTACTTTTTTAGCTTTCAATAAGTATTTCTCTACTGTTACTTATTTATAAACGTTAACTCTCCCCTTTCTCTGCTTGCCCTTTTCTTTCAAAGTTTCATGACCATTTCTGGCTGAGTGCTCCAAGAAATCCTGTGATTTTTCAGAAACTTACCCTTTGACCTTTTTATATATGATGGAAAAGCTTTGTTTTTGCTTCTGGTTAAAAGCTGGGATAGGGATCACCAAAAATAGACTTCTGTGTATGTCAGTTTTTAAACAACAGGAAAAAGCAAATGTTCATGCCATCTTCACATATATATTTCCCATAGCTCTACTTAGTAAAACTGACAACAGCAAAAGCCCTCAACATAAAAGCTAAGAATTGGGGTTGACTGTCAAGAAATGCTGCAATTGTGCCTTTGTTTCTTACTTTTCAATAGTGTGAATTCAGGATAAAATGTCAGCCTGAACTTTTACCAATAAATCTAAATTTCCATGGGTGTGTGGAGTCAAGTCATTAATTGACTACTATTTGTCTTATGATTTGTAGGGTAATCCATGATCATTATTTTAATATGAATAAAAGGAATTAAAAAGGAATATTTCTTTGCTACCTCTAGATTAGCAAATTGAATAATATCCTGTGAATTATGAAGGGGAAAGTATTCCAGAGAGAAGTCAAAAGTCTAGAATCATGTGGCAAAGTTATCTCCATAATGCTTTAATGTTTCACTGCTGCTTGTTACATTTAATAACCCCTACTTGGTAAGATTTTAAGTTCTTGGTGACTTGGATATCTGTCAAGATAATAAATTGGAAACTGTAGAAATGGATAGATTTTTCTCCGTGAAAAAAATGTGGAAAAGTGAACTTTTTCATTTTTGCAAACTAATGATGAAACTTTGCTAAGACTCTTTAGAAGGTGATTAGTTTCTGCAAAAGAATAATGCAGAATTTTGTAGAACAAAATCATGCAAATCTACATCTTCCTAATATGGAACTTGACCAAAGTCAGTGGGAACACATATAAGTAATGGATGCACAACTTTCTGACACAATAGTAGTTTCATACAAAACAGATTTTTATTGCAAATATTCTTGGCTGCAGTCACAGCTGTGGGCATTGTTCGTGGGATGTGTAGTGGGGTCTTTTTCTCAGACAGACATTCTGTCCTATCATAGTTACATTTTAATAATGCCCTGTACTCTTCTGAAGAACTCTGGCTGTAGGCACAAAGCCTTCTAATTACAGAACTTTCAGTGTATGCTGACTCACCTGTGAATCAGTCTACTCTGGGCAGTGCATATGTTTTGATTTACAGAGTGATGCAAGCTGGGGAAGCAGCAGGTCTAAAAGAGCCCTTCTCTTAGCATTGACGGTTGGTCTGGATGGATCCCCTTAAGACTGAAAAGATAACAACGAATAATAAGTTAATCCTAGAATCATACAAATAATAAGTTTGAAAGAAACATCTGTAAGTCATCTAGTTTAACTCTACTCAAAGCAGATACTGTTTAAAAGTTAGGTCAGGACCTTGCCCAGTCAAGTTTTGAAAATCTCCAAGGACCTTATTACTCCCTTCCATACTAGTTCTGTTTCTTCCTGCTTTCATCTTGGCTGGACCAATAACATGAAACATAAGGGCTGTAACCTAGTCTGAAATAAAGCACAAAAAAAATCAGTCCTATAAACATGAAAAAAACCCCAAAGCCAAATGCATGAGTTTGACAGAACATGGTCTAAAATCATAGATATATAGTATAAACTTAAAATTCATAGCTACATGGTGTAAAATATATAAATATAATATTAATAAACACAAGTAAGTATAATCAAATTGCACATAGTATATCTAAACTATTGATGAGAGAACACAAGGGATAGCAAAAGAAACTCATGGTGTGGTGGTGACCTTTCTGCCAGAGTTCATGAGGGCTGTGATTCTGATTCTCTAGTACTGACTGTTTCAGCCCTTCCAGATGTTCAACAAATTCCTAAAAACCTGCAGAAATAAGAATACAATAGTTATGATGTATTTTGTTGTGATTTCCCATCTGTGCATATTGAAAATATCTCATAAAGAAATTAGCACCATTTATGCTCATCCTAGAATACTGAATACCCTGAAGCCTTGAGTTCAAGCAAAATGAATCTTTCTTCACCTTTTCATAAGGGAGTCCAGGCATTTTATTATTAAGTATTCACAGGTGATTTTATCTCACTATCACCTAGTGTTGAACTTGGTGCAATAGGTCACAATACTGAAGTAAACTTTAAATTGTTTCTTTCCTTGGAGCATGTTGTTAGGAATAGTAGCACGCCGTGGTCTGTGTACAGCAATCAGTCGCTGTGTGTAGTATTTAAGAAAGCACAGGCTGTACCCTAACAACAATGTGATGTATTCAGTTATGCAAAGTCTGTTGTTATTGTTCTAGAAAAGTAGCTAAAAACACTAATCATTATTGCATGCATTTAAGATTAATTGATCCAGCTAATATTTAACCCATGAAGCAGCTTGCTGTCAGATAGCAAAAGTGAGGAATATTCTGCAGAGTTGAAATACAGGAAAAGAAGCTGTCACTACTAAGGATTCCTAACTGAAAAATGACATTAAGTATTAAAATGTGTTTTTAAAAAATGTTGAAATACCATCTAATTACCAAGTCAAGAAGAGTAGTTATTCACAATTGATCAAATTAATAGGTTTCTGATGTTTTCTTTGTTTGAGTCCATTGATGTGTAAGTAGTGGTTGTATATACTGCATATACATGTTCCAAATGTGGCTATCTGCAAAACTAAATTATCATTCATGGGAGTTCCTAACATTTTTAAAATGTCTTCTTATTCTGAAAAGGAAATTAAAGTCAATATTTAGAAGTGTTCAGGTAATAGATATTCAGAAGAATTTCTGTTTGGAAAAAACATGAAATTATTCATCTTGATAGATTAGGTTTTTACCTGTGCTGTGCAATTCAAATTCCTGTGCATAAATTTTCTGTAACTCTCATCTTTGTGTAGTGCAAGCTAATTTTGTTCTGGTGGTGCGACATATAAATACTGAGATTTTTCTTTTTTTTGAGAAAGTATCTGTGAACAAAGACAATATACAGGTAGGACTAAAAAAAAAAAATATGTCCCGTGTTTGACTTATGCAGATACCTGACACAGAATATAATAATCCAGGGTGTATTTTAGGGTGTCAACATACCTAGCACTGAGTTCATTAAAAGTCCCTTCCTTTACTGTGCACTGAATATGGACTTTAAAGGAATTAAAAATCTGCTTGTATGCTTTTCATATCAGGAAACTGTTTAATCTTTTCTCTAAAAATGTGGGTTTGATTTGTCAATGAGAAAAGCTTGGTAGATGGAAAGATTCAAGAGAAGGGGTTTTGTGGTTTCCATGGATCTTGTGTGTAAATGCTTTGTGATTGAAATGGCCCTCTGAGTTTGTGACTGAATATTTCTCATAGACCAAGAAGATTTAATAATCAAAATTATATTATTTTTATTTAGTATATGTTTTTTTGTGTCTTAAACAAGACTGTTTGTTCTCTCACTTTGCCTGAGGTTACATCTTGCTCTAGCTGTGTGATTAGATTTTAGATACATGCAGTTGAAAATAAAACAAATTACCTAAATAGATGGGAGGTACAAGTAAATTGTAATTAGCACATAATTGTAAAACCAGAGATGCAGAAGCCTGAAACTCTAATTTTGGTGACGTAGCACCTAGTCCTTAACAATATTTTAAAGGTGGGGAGTTTATTACCTTACTGGTAAAATCCTCAGAAACACTAAGAATCCTTTAATACTTTTAATTTTAAATATTTAAGAGCTAAAAGAGTGACCTCCATATATTATCTATGCACAGACAGTATAGATATGTCTTGAGTATTGTGGGTGGCTATCATTTAAGAATATGCATAGAATATGCTGAATAAATTATGCAAAGGGATTAAATTTACCTTTGTTTTGTAAACTTCATAAATTATCACTTTATAAAGACATATGACTGTATTAAGTATGAATCTATTAAATATTTCAAATATGTATGTCACACAGGGGCCAGACAATTTCTGATTTTCAACTGTTTCTGAGAGTACTCCATATAACAGTAACAACCCAGTCACTACCATGTGATTAAAACCAGCTGATGCATTCAGCAGTTCTGCATACAATTATGTTTGAAACTGTAATTGTCATTTTTGTAGAAGAAAGACAGTTAGTTTAGGCAGAAATGGAAGATTGCATGGGGAAACACTTAATTTCCTAAACACATTATTCTAGTGGCCTGTATCAATCAAATGCTCTTTATAAGATTCTTGAAATGTTTCAGGGGCAGCAGAAGACATAAAAATGCTTTTTAGCCTGTTGGAGCTGTGCTTTCATGATACTGTTTTCTCTTGTTAAGTAGTAATACCAACATTCATCATTTAAGAATCAGCAAAGTAAAAAATGTAGTATTAATTTAAAAAACAGACCATTTTTTAAAAACAGTGAATTTAAGGTTTCTGTTTGCTTGTTTGTGAACCATTACAGTTCACATTTTTCACATATTGCCTATAATTATCTGTAATAGAAAAATGGAAATTTATTCTTATGTATATAAACTGTTTCTTAAAGGAGATTGTAATAAGAATGACAGTTGTTGAGATTTCCCTTACCTAATCACTGGCTGAGATGTCAACCTGAGAGGGTTAGAGTCATTAAACTCCTCGAGGTTTCACATTACAAGGTGGGCAGGTGAATGACTAAGTATTTTAAAATAAGGGAAGGCTGAAATGATATAGATGACATAACTATGAGAAAGATCTCAGAGGACCTTGTACCTTTTTGGACATGAAAGATGATTTTAAGAACAAAGCTGTAGGAACTCAAATTTCACTTGTTTCTCTGTCCATTTAAAAGTTCAGTAGAGAAAGCTAAGATTCTTAATCATCTGCCCTTTAGAACAAGAGCTTAGTGTTGCATCACAGGATACAAGGGTTACAAATAATGTGTAATTTAACAATGTTGTTTTTGTAGAAATTCACATCTCTGAAGTCTTTCTTGTATTTTCTTCTAAACAATTTCAGCTCCCTCTGGCCCTGTGCACAAAGATCTTCACCTTCATGTAAGATCATTGATTTATGTAACAGAAAAAGCAAAAGACATGAATTTAGCAGAAGAGAATTAATGTGTTCTCCCTAGCTGTATTTCCCAGTAGTTACTGTATTCTATTTTCCTTGATTGTTCGAACACTTCTGTATTGAATGCTCAGCTGAGCAAATCTAGGAACAAGCAACCTGGGTCTACCTGTGAAGTTCCTGTCTTGATGGCATCAATTGTTTGGTCATTAGTATACTCTGAATAATTCTGTGCATGCACAGTGAAAGAACTTTACAGAACATAAAGCTAATAGTATTCTTCTCTAGAAAATTGATAGTTTCATGTATTACCTGTGAAAATCATGCACTTGAAATTATTCAGCTCTGACTTGGCAGTATAGCTCAGAATAAAATAATAAGGTCTCTGAATATCTTTTTTTAATACAACAAATAGATTCTATACCTAAAACAAAAAATATACAAAGTAGTGAATAAATAACCTCTGAATATAAAGATGCTCCTCCTGTGAAACTTTAAAATAATGTAAATTCAGGTGATGTAAAAATTACAAAACAAGGACTTGACTGGTCTGCTTGAAACTACAATATTTCTGCAGAAGAAAAAGCATTCTCTTGCCAAAAATGTGTTGCCTACAAATCAAGTAGCTTTCTAAGTCACCAGCTCATAAAACAGGGGGCTGTGCTGGTGACGGCCATAATAAAATTCAGAATTTATGTTAATTCCTTTCATAAAATATTATTTCAAAATTTAGTCATTGGAGAAATTAAACCAGAACCTCCGGCCAGTGACTTTAACTGTAGATTGATATTTAAATATGTTTCCTCTGCTGGTAATTTTGTTTGGTTCCTTTGGCAGGCTAATGAAATATTACATCAAATAAAAAAAATATCCATATTGTGCATTTAAAATTCATGGCAATTCTACTGACAGTCTTAAAACATTGATACTAATACAATGTGAGTCACATGTTAAATACGTGACAGTATAAGGGTACAGCACTTATTATCATGATCTTTGCATACTTTACTTTTCATTTCACTTTCATATTATATAAAATGGCATTGTCATATATAGGGTATAATCAGAATATCTTGTCCTGATGAGAGTTATAGGTTAATGGTTCTTTTCTCCCCTTTGAAAAGCAGAAGGTTATCTTGATGGTAATTGACTTTCTAAAGGTGCACTGCAATGCTCAGTGAAGCAGTTGTTTGGTTCAGTAGGCTGGAACTGCAAAACTAACAACTCTGCACCAGACTAGTAAAA
This sequence comes from Heliangelus exortis, assembly GCF_036169615.1. Classification (NCBI taxonomy): domain Eukaryota; kingdom Metazoa; phylum Chordata; class Aves; order Apodiformes; family Trochilidae; genus Heliangelus; species Heliangelus exortis. Next base: position 8,131,715 of record NC_092428.1, read on the forward strand.
TGCCTGAAAAAAATAAGGGAATGAATTCCTCAGAACAAGAGTATCAGCCACTTTCTACTAGAAACTAACTGTGGAAACAGAATTGAAAGGACTGTTGTGTTCCCTAGAGATAAAATTACTGTGCAAATAGAAAATATTCAAAGCATGAGTATGTTCTCCTCCTACTATTTCTGTCCAAGCATTAAGAGAAACAGTTTTCTCTATATAATTCCATGCTTTTTAAATATTTTTAAATTAAAAGAAATACAATTTTTTTTTTTCTTATCAACATGCTGCTTAATATTTTACTTCTTTCCCTGCAAAGTACATCCAGCATGAGGATATCCTTATCCTGACACTATTTAATCATTAAATCTGAGCAGGAGTAGAAGTCACTAGAGCTAAACTGCAATATGGAATGCACTGTAGAATCATCCCTCTCTTTGATTTCCAATGGCCTCGAAGGCATTCTCAAAAAAACGGGAAAAAATAAAGGCAAGGTCTCTCTTGTTTCTTAGATACAGTGGTGCTTCAAGTTGGTCTGGCTCACCAAGAGTCAAAAGAGTTATCTCTATGAAAGGGAAACTCCCTTCTCTGTCTTCTGAATTTTTACTAAACATTTTTCTGTCTTCCAGAGTCATTGTAAAGTAAATTTCTTTTCCTCTGCAGAATACCAATCTTATGGAAAAAAGATTGGCTGTAAACAGGAAATTAAAAAGCAGAATAATATTGCGATATAAAAGATGCTTAATAGAATTTTCACACAGCTCCTTATTCTGCTGTTACTTACCGTTTAGAGTTTGACTTGCATTATTAAAATTTATCTTATCATTGTTAGTAGATTGTTTTTCTTTTTCTTTTTATAAGTGAATTCTCTATGTTATATTCTACATTGCAGAAAAGGAAAAAGCACTTAAGTATGCCATTTCTCTTCAGTAAGGCCATGAAGCAGAAGTAACATACTATTTGTAATATGTTCCTAAGTCCAGACCATCTGCAATTAGGATTCAAATTGACAGAGGTTTTTTTCATAAGTGAAAAGTAAATTGTCAAAATATCAGAATTTCTACAAACTTATCCTTTTGTTAATCAAAATTTCCAGAAAAAAGGACCATGATTATTGATGAATGAAAAATTAAGGAAGAAAAAATTGAAAATCAGGCTCATAAATTCAGCTTTCTACTAAGCAGCTACTTCTCTGTCTTCCTGCCTGCTGGGTACTTGGAACTGTGACATCTGGTTAGCTCAGAAGTTAATGACCATTTTCTATATGGATTATTTTCACAAATATGTTAAAATAAAAGGCCAGCTCAAGGAAGAATAAAGGGGATAGTGATTTTGCTGTGACTGCTCTCTTAATTACATGTTTATTTTGCAAGTTGCTAATAGATTGACACCTCTTCTTATGTGAACTGTGTCCTCCAAGTAAGTAGAGCTAAATAGATGAATCTTTTTCTGTAGTGGGAAAAGGGAAATCAATTAATGTTTTCTTGGTGTCTTTATATATCTAACGTACCTTTGTAGAGTCGAGCATGAAGAGAGGAATACTTTTAAATATGCACATATTTTAATTAAATAATGTCTGCAGTAAAGTCTATTTGAAGCTATTAAATTACTTCCTGGTATATTTCCATTCTTCCAGCCTCTGAAAAAAAAAAAAAAAAAAAAAAAAAAAAAAAATCTTACATTGAACCCACAATCCAAGGGGTCTGGTCCTTTTTGGAAGTATTCATTTCAGAATCAAGAGTTTTGGCTGGACAATATCCAGACACTCAAGCAAGAAATTCATCCCAGGATAGAACTCTCTTTTTACTTGCTGACTTACTGAGTAGTATTTATGGAAATAAACTTAGATTAATATATTGTATGTTAAGTTAGCAGAATGGATGCTGCCTACAGGCTATTGCAGTCATTCTTGCTGACATTATCCTGTTTCTATCAGATTGGCTATGTAGCTCCCAGTGTTTTGTGGTAGCCTTACAAGAGGAGTTCTTGCTAAAAGGAAGCTGAGAAATGGGAGCTGTGGTGTCAACAGAGGGACATCTCCTCAGGCTGTGTCTGCTGCTCTGCTGGGGGGGGGGTTGTGTTTATGTCAGGACATTGTACTTATTGGTTCCAGGCAGCTGCAGCAGGAATTTAGGAGGCCCCTCTAATGTTCATTTAGTATGATTCCTCCCTGCACAAATTACTGCACATCATTTCAGTGTCTGCATAGCCTACTTTTCAGGCAATAGGTGTTGCCTACACTGCAGCTAAAAGGCACGAATGCAACATGTTGAGGCCAACCAGGCCAGCTTTAATCTAATTAGCTTGGATAACAAAATTAGTGAGGATGTAATAGAATGAGAATAAATGTATGCTGATGTGAAAGACTACTAGGAATCATCAGAACATTGCTGGGTAGCCAGCACCACCAACATACAAATTTTAAAAACTCTTCCTAAGGGCTACTGTAGTAGCCACATGGCAGATGCTTCAAATCATCCCACGGTTTACACTTTTCCCTCTCAATCAATTTTAAAATATTATCTCAATTCACTATTTAGCAAGATCAAATTTTAGTTAAAGAACTTTTTTTAATTCTTCCCTGTGGTTTCCCAATCTTTAAATTTTTCCTGCATAGCTGTGTTGACCATAGTCAAACCCTCTCTGATAACTGGTTCCATCATATCAGTCGTATCTGTAAGGGCAAGGTCTTTCTGTCTTACTGCTGCCTGCAAAGTTTCATTACAAGTAGGCTGAGAATCACCTTCTGCATTCTTGAGTGTTAGAAGAGCATCACAAGTAGATAAAATCAGCTCTGGTCTTGACTTACTGTGTGTTCTTTTGTGAAAAGGATACAACCAATTGACGAGAAAAATTAGAAAAGTAACTCAGAAGTAGAAAATGTAATTGGAAGACAAAGCTGGTTAATAAACCATAGAACATAGACCTTTAAAGCTTTAAAACCAAATCAGTAATGAGAAGGAGCAGAAAGTGTAAGACAGGCAAACAGCATAGGAAAGAGAGTGGTCATTATTTTCAGAATAGGAAAATATACTTGAGGAGGTAAAAAAGGATGGTTGAAAAGCATGTACTTCCTCAGTCTATAAGGCTTATCTGTATGGTACTGCTTATGATATTGTTCTGTGAATGAGAATTACTGCACAGGAGCACTGCCTCTTACTTTTGGTCTTGTATGGCTGAGACACCAGAATCTGGCTGCAGAAAAGCAGAAAGCAGAAAGCAGAAAAGACCATCATCTTTCCAATTACAACCCTTACATTCAAACCACTTTAACTGGTCTGGGAAATCTGCTCTGTGTACATGCCCAGGTGGGCATGTATAGAATACCAGTGGGTGTTAGTATTAGGGCTCCTCGTCCACAAGTCAGGCTTTGTAGGGAGTAACAGGCAGACAGTCATTGGTAAAACTTACAGAATACCAGGAGGGGAACCACAGTAACCATGGGATCTTTCAGATAAGATTACATTCTGCTTGCTCCTACTTGAACTCACAGAGAGGTAATCATGTTCCTCGAGCTTGGAGACAAACTCCTAGATTCCATAATCTTCCCAGTCTCTTCATTTACAGTAAATAAGGGTGACCCATGTTTAAACAGGATGGGAATTAAGAATTCTTGTTCTGAAGCAGATATTCCGTGTAACCTTGAACAGTTAATCTCTCCTTGCTTGTTTTCTCATTGGAACAACAGGGAGAATAATGTTTATTGACCACGCAGGGGGCTGTAAGGCTACATTAATTCATTTTATAAAGTGCTGATTCTGTGAGATAAAAGGTTTTCTGGAAGTACGAAACATAGCTATTTATCATCTGCATTTACTTAACTTTTTATTCATGCCCTATTAATTCTACTTCTTTTTCCTCAAAATTCTGTGTCCTAATCATTTGATCTGCGTTAAAAAGAAGAAATCTATAAAAACTAATGATTGTATAGAAACTAACGTTTGGAAAGACTGGTCTAAATTGCTTAATTTAAAGTGTACTTTCTCACAACCAATATATGGATGTTCTTTAATAATGTTTCATCTGTTTGGTGACATTCCAGTGTGGTCTTTGCTCCTGTATAAACTGTATAAGGTAGCCATTAGCTAACAAATGAGCAAGAGTATGCACTTCTGCTCTTGGAATTTGACTTCTATTTCCTTGATTATATTTTCTTTTTATTCTGTTTTAATCCCATTCCTTTCTTGCTGGAACTTCTTCTGTTTAGGAGATTTTTTTTCCAGTAAGTCAGGCCAGCTTGTGTGCCATGCTGGATATCAGTGCAATTCACCTTGGGTATACAGAAACCATTTGACTTCACTGTATGTCACTTCCAGAATATATTTTCTGTTTCTTAATGATGAGCCAGGACAGGAATTTGGCAAGAGTTTGCCACATTTCTGAAGCACTGTGTAGCTAAGTGCTTCCAGAACATCTGATGCTACTGTTGTAGTCAGCCTGCTGAAAGTGTGAGTTATAAAGTAGATTGTCCAACATCCAAATACTGGTTTGTCTGAGACTTTAGATAAAGATATGATTTAAATGTATGTATCCTATTTGTAAAAAGTGGTGGCACTGCAAAAAATGAAATTATAGGTTGCATTGTAGGCAAACTCTATGGTATAATTATGTAAAACAAGTTGGAAGTGCAGTTTGCTACACTTGTTTCTATATTCCTATTTTTCTGCTCCTTGCTATTTCTTACATAAATTTGGATTAACTTTTTCATGCCTCATTGCTTACCCTAGTCATTTCCTGAATTTCAAAAATGTCATTGAACATGTCTTTGTTAAAAATAATAATGAGCTATTAAGCTAGTTTATTCAACTTGCTCAAGTCAAAAGATATTTACAATCATTAAACTGGAGTGGATGAATGGATTTTTTAAGAAGGCAGCTTGTTCATTGGAATTTGTTGAGTTCTACAGAATAAGCCAAGTTTGAAGGAAAAAATACATGTTTTTGACATTTTGACAATGACTTTGAACTTATAGAATCTGAAGAGCTTTTTGATGATTGTGGAGGATGATTTTCTCTGGTCTGTTTACAGATTTGACCGTCAGGAAAAAGACTGACTGCAAATGGTATATATGAAGGGATTTTTAATCCTCCTCATTTCTCCAAATTACTTCTCTGAGCAGAAAAAAAGTAGAATTTCCAAGTGAACTGCCTCTTTTCTCTTTGCTTATCTGTACTCCATTTCTCTTGTCATCCCAGAATGAGGAAAATGTTTCTGTTATTTCACTGAATTTCCCTGGGAACATTTTTAGGTTAAATTGAATACAGCTGTTTTGTCTGCATATTTTTAATTTATAATGCTTACATATTTAAGTCCTATTAAATATAAATATCTAGGTGAGTGAAATAATTTTATTTGGGATGTTAAGTTCTTTCAAACATAAGTCATGATATTGTTAAAAGTGGGTCAATATAAATATTAAATATTAAGGTTTCTGCTGTCTGCTTGGTAAAGTGCAATGTTTGTTGTGACCATACTTCATTTTTTGCTTTTCTGGTTTTAGGGACATGTTTAATGTTTCAGCAATTTTATATCTCAAGATACTTCAAGATGGTACAACGTTTTAAAAAGTAGTATTCAACTACAAGTCAGACAAATTAAAATATCAGTTATTATCTCTTGATAGATTTTACCTGATTAGTGGCGGAGTTCCTTTTATTATATGTGGGATTACAGCAGCAACCAATATCAATAATTATGGAATTGAAGGCAATGCACCATAGTAAGTATAAACTATTGTCATAAAACTTTTAAGGAAAACATTCTTTTTCTTATGCTGATCAATGTAATTGACTTCATAAAGGGTAAAGACATGCCATTTGGGTTGATATTTATTATGAAATTTATATAATAGCTATGAAAGAGCAATGTCTTAATCTGAGATTTGCTGCTTCACCTCTACCAATTTGATTCTGTTGCAGTCAATAGAAACATGTTTCCTTTAGAGAATTACTCCTCATTTACATCTGAATGACTGAAAGGATATTAAAATACCTAATGGATAGCATATTTAATGGAGCTACTAATTAATTAAATACTATCAATTTATTATTGACCTTGAATTGGTATCTTTCAAATGAGATATTTAAAGTAATGTAGAAATAATTGTTTTTAAAAAAGAACAAGTGAAAATCCTATCCCCACCCCTCATTTAAAAAACAATTTGGATTTGCACCTCCTGGAAATGCTCCAGTTACAATGTTTCACAATCCACACACAGTCCTCTAGTACACTAGTGTGTTAGTGTTCAGTACACCTCCTCCAGCTCTCCAGGCATCCCACCATTACTAATTCTTGTCATGTACATGAAACATCCTGCTGTGAATAAACTACATTAAGTCTTGTGTAAAAGTGTAGCAGAAAGTGAATCATACTGTAAAGTTAAATGCATCCTATGTAAATGACCAATCAGCATGGCAAGACTGGCACACTCATGGATATATTAGTAGTTAGACAGCATGAGTACTGTTGAGGGCATCACTCTTAATTACTACTTTGAGCATCTTTTTTAATACATTTGAAATGAGTTATGTTCAGGTTGAGAAAAGTGGAAACAAAGGAGAATAGTTTGAAAGTGAGCATTTTGTTCCTTAAAGTAATTTTTATACGTAAATGAAATTTGAATCCTGGTAAGAAGTTAGTATATATCATGGGTAACTGTTTTCACTAATTAGACCCCAACTCATATTCCTATATTTATTCAAACTTAACCAATTAGACCATCACTTGCAATCAACAGTATATTAAAAAACTCAGTTATTTATGTTCATAAATGTAAAATTTTTCATTTTGGCACAATTAGAGAGGTTATACTTCTTTATTCATGTTAATCATAGCAAATCAATACCTGGTACCTCAGTCTGTACAGAAAACAAGGCAAAAATGAGGGATTTATATGACTGAGTAAAAAGGCAGCTCAACAGCGTCGTGAGTTAGATACGTAGTGTGTTAGTCATTTTAAATAGTATTTGTACAGTAAATGTGGCTGCACAATCTTGAACTTTTTTTTATGGAACAAATTTTTAAAGTAATCCACACTGAGATTCCACCTGAAATAAAAGCATCCCAAGAGACTGTTCCACTGGGAAGCATTGCATTCTCCACTTCGCATCAAATATGCAGCATTCTAATGTTCTTCAGGTATGCATGTAGCTTTGTGCTCTCTGCTCACCCAGTGGTGGTAAATTACCTATCTTGTCACAGATATCTTTCAGGAAATCTTTTCATGTGCATGTCTGACAACAAAATATATACTCCCTGGAGTGTTTCTAAGATTATTAATAAGTATGTGCATGGTTTTGTTTAAGGTTCAACAAAATGTAAATAGTTACACTGCAGTTTCTTGTGATAAATACCCAGTGGGACTGCCTCTTTTTAGCTGAGAGGTTCTCAGCCTGGGAGAAAAATCCATTCTGCCCTTTTTATAGTGTTAGATGATTCCTGGCTTGACAAGAATGTGATATCAGAAAGCTCTTTTCTGTATTGGAAGGATTGCAACCAATAACACATGCCTAAATGAGTATGAAGTGTCACAATGCCACTTTTAGAGCTGGAATGAACCATGACAGATCATCTGGTCTGTCTTTCTGACTCAGTGGGAAATTGGCTATATTCATACTATTCCTGACAGCTATTTATCTGAGGTGCTCTAAATACTCCAATAAAGGATACACCACACTTCACCACAACAGCTTATTATCCTAATTTATCTTAAGAGCTAGGAAAGTTTTTAAAATATCAAATTTATATCTTTCTTGCTTGTTTAAGCCCATTGCTTCTTGTCCTAGTCCAATAGATAAGTAAAGTAACTTGCATCTCTTTCCAGAAATCCATGCAATATTTATAATATAAGAACCTAGTAACAGCTGTACTAGGTTATACCACCAGCTCAGCAGTCTGTCTGTAACTTTAGCTAAAAGCAGATCATAGAGAAAAGTGAAAACTAGGCAGGTATTCATTTTCCCCCTTTACAAGTTCTTCCAGTTTCCATCTGGGATTTCATTAGCAAGAAGTGTTTTCTTCTCCCATGTTTATTTGATAAGATCATTCATCCTCTGGACAGTCCTCCTAGACCTCTATTAAATTATGCAGCTGACTGAGGCTTATTGAGATCATACTGGCCTGTGAACTACTTTAAACAGCTCTAAACCAGCTAGGATTATATTATTTAAAGCCTAGCAATAATGGTCAATGCTACTATAACATTATGCTACCAGTGTATTGCATAAATTTCCTTAATTTTTCTGAGGACATCCAAATAGATGTAGATTAGCTCCCAGGAATTTCAGACACACTGGGGAATTCAGAAATGGCATATATCTTTTGCCTCGCCTTACTGCATAAAGCAGTAACTGTTCAACTGGAAGTCATTTTTCAGCCTCCCTTGTTACTGAGGCTGTTCTCTACTTTGGCAATAGGAAAATTCTGCAAGAACTGTCTTCAGGTTTAAGAGTTTGTGTCAGTGCTCATTGATACAAATCTTTCTATTGTTTGCACGGATTGTGTAAACTACACCTTGTTTGCTTTTTAATCAAAGTATTAGCACTGGCATTTTTAGTAGAAAAAAAGGTTGACATAAGTGGTCACTGACCTACATTTCTTGAAAATTTCCAGCTTCAATAGCCTTTAAATTATACTAGATCTTTTATTCTATTAAAAATAGGAAAGTGATGTTTCAGTATTAATTATTAAAGATATGCTTCCTTTCTCTACAACAAACCTTTGTGAACTTTCTGTCACGGTTGGATCATACAAGTTAGTCAGAAAGCCCAGTTTCACATCCATCAGTTGTCCATCATTTCTAATGCGAGACATAAAATGATCTTGACTCTTTTTTTGTTTGTTTGTTTTCAGCTGCTGGATGGCATGGGAGCCTAGTCTTGGTGCTTTTTATGGGCCAGTAGCATTCATTGTGCTAGTCACCTGTGTTTACTTTCTCTGCACGTACGTGCAGCTGAAGCGCCATCCCGAACGCAAGTATGAGTTGAAGGAAAAGACAGAAGATCCGCAGAGAACACCAAGTACTGAGGTGGGCCATGGTCATATTACAGACTCTGTGTCCATTCCCCAGTCAGCCTGTTCCATGATTTCTTCTTCCTTATTGGAAAATGAGCATTCATTTAAGGCTCAACTTCGAGCCGCAGCGTTCACTTTGTTCCTGTTCACTGCCACTTGGACCTTTGGAGCACTTGCAGTATCTCAAGGTCATTTCTTGGATATGATATTCAGCTGTCTTTATGGAGCCTTCTGTGTGACCTTGGGCCTTTTCATCCTGATCCATCACTGTGCAAAGCGAGATGATGTGTGGCATTGCTGGTGGTCCTGTTGCCCATCTAGAAGAAACACCTATTCTGTCCAAGTTAATGTGCGTCCAAAGGTCAGCATCAACGGTGACACTCAAATTCATGCACCTTGTCTTCAGGAATCACCATGTCCAAACAAAACAGCTGTGTTTAATCATCCACCTGCAAGCCACTGCAAACTCACTAACCTACAAGCGGTTCAAAATCATGTTAACTGTCTTTCGCCTGTGACACCGTGTTGTGCAAAAATGCACTGTGATCAACTACTCGATGATGAAGCTCACATTCATGTCCATAATGACGGAACCTTCAGGCCCAATATGCACATTCATAGATGTCTGAAAAGCAGAACTAAGCCACGTTATTTCAGTCGGCATAGGTCTGCAGGTGAAAGAGAATACGCCTATCACATTCCTTCAAGTCTCGATGGCAGCATTCACAGCTCACATACAGACAGTCCCCACAGTACACATGACAGCCAGTCAGGTCACAGACGAGCCTGCTGCTCAAAAAGTGATCCATATCCTACTGTCAACCAGCCTGAAAGTAGTGACGCAAGTACTGTAATATACAGCTGTGCCAAAATAGCAGAGAGCGACACTGTGCACCATCCAGCTCATTTTGAAATGCACCCACGGACACAGTCATTGCCATTTAATACGACGAATCACAATGGAATTCTCAAGGGAAACATGCATGAAGCCATGATATACAGCTCAGATAGTACAGGAAATATCAAAACTGGCCCTTGGAAGAATGAAACTACTGTGTAGTTCATTGGCCATCATAATGTGTTTTTTCCCCCTAAACCATCATTATCTTTGTTTTTATTCCAGACTAAATAGGATGACATATTTGTGTAGCTCAGCAGTAAATTGTACAGCTTTTCCATCCTTATTGGCATTTTCTTAATAGGAGTCTGAAAGAGAGAGATAGCAACAGTTTCTAAGTGAAGTTATTTTTTAAAAGAAAGCTATAAAATCATTCTGTAATTAAAAAATGAAGTTGGCCAGTTGAATATGAAAGGCAATATCCTTTTGTTACACAGAACAGAATTTCTTTAGAAATACATACTTTTCATTCATTGTTTTCACTTCTGTTCTGTACTTTATTTATAAACATCTGCATCTTAACCTCCTACTTATTTATTTTTGTAGCAAAAATTTCTGTGGCATAGATTTTAATCAGAAATTAATCCAGTAGAAATTATAAAAAGGATTTTATAAAATTAGAGCTTTTTAGATCCACAAAAGTGATACTGCCTCTAAAGATCTTCTGTAGCATATGGCCTGTAAAGTTGTGTAATGTACAGTCTCTGTTCTGTCCTTTTTCTTGTTGGAGAGAAGTGCTAGATAATTTCTATTACATCTATGGTGCTGTATTGGTTGTATTTTGCATGACGTATGTCAGGATATACCATTTGCTGTTTTCTAATATTACATGTTGTACGAGGCTGTGAAAACCCTATTGATATTAATCTAGAACATTATAAATCTACAGAAAAAAATCACTCTGCACTAGTTAAAGTGGCACAGTCCTTTGTATAAGGTTATATGATAGCTTTGATAAGGGTCCACTAATATCTTTACAGAGCATGCACTACTCATTGTATGTGACATTGTGCTGTGTAATAGCAACTGTCTCAACAAATTTTACACTTCTTTGTAAAGTATGCCTTTTGAACAAATCTGTAAGCTGTTTCTCAATAACTTTTCCACATCTGTTAAGGTAGAGCAGTTTTATCATTAACTCTTTGAGGACTACAGTTATTTTATTCAATAGCTTATTCTAGTTCAGAGACACTGTATATGTGATACTGTCTATTTAGTTAGATGATCAATGTAGTCCAGTGTTAGGAAAGAGAAGTTCAGTCATTTTCCAAGATGACACCTTTTTAAGAGTCCATCTGTTCATTTCTCCACTTTCTTTCTGAAAACGCATTTCTTTCCTTAGCAAATTTCTGATTTTTTTAATCCTTTAGTGCAGATTTGAAGAGAAGTTCTTTATGTTCATGATTTCTGCTGGAGGGCATCCTAGGGTCAGTACCATTCTCTGTTAACAAGACTCTTGGCAAGAAATTCTTTCATGTTTTCTTGAACATCTGGACACAAAGCATCAACTCACAGTACAGAACTGCATCATAATTATCCCTATGTGAGATAAAACTGCTTTTTTTTCCAAATAAGAAGGGGGCAAAGCAATAATGGATCACAGAAACTTGAATAGGCACATAGAGCTGAGAGAAAAATTCTACAGTTGAAAATGAGCAGTGCATCCATAAATAAGAGAAAAAACATGATTTTATATGGCCACAGGAGAAAGACTGCTGTCATGTCTTAACACAGGCATATGTAATTGCTATATTGCTGCAGAGAGGAAATAGAACATTCCCTTGACAGAACATCAGTCTGTGATTCGCTGTATATTGCAGAAATCTTCACATACTTCAACCCATTCTTATTCTGTTACTAGCTGTTTATTAGTCTCTACCTTTTTTCTTTTTTTTCTTTTTTTTTTTTTTTAATATGTAGCAATACGTTTCCTAATAGTGTACATAAAGATGACAATTATAATTGTTAGAATGTTATAAAAACATGTAAGTCAGATGAATGTGTTCTGCAGTGTTGCAGGTGGGAATTAGTACTCAAAGGGTTAATGCTCAGTATCTGAGTGAAAAAAATCTTGGTTTTCTGTATTTTTGTAGATTTGAAATATATATTGCAAACTCCAGCAGTGCAATGTATCCATCTTAAATGTGTATTTTTAAAAGGTAAACAAGAAGAGTGCACTAGGTGGGTGTCAAGTTTTAAACTAATATACAACAGTTTCATGACTGCTTCTTTAGCTAATGTGATAAAAGAAACGCCTGAGCTTTATTATGTGTATGCTGTATATGCTTGAACTGTCTCTAAACTAAAATACAGTATTTTTCTTTGTTTGCATAATGAAATATTTTCTGGTTAATAATTATTTTCTTTTAATATTACTTTTACTCATTCCACATAGACAGTGAGCCCTAAACAAACATAGGCATAATGTGAAATACCACTTCTCTATGTCTTAGCACTATGTATATGTATATTCTGTAACAGCAAAATCCTAGGAGGTCTGTAGACCATTATGCAAAATATTCCACACTGACAGCCAAGTTAAATACTCACGCTGCAAGAACCCACTAAGTACGCTTCTTTATTCAGCTTGTGTTTTAATCACCTCTGTTATTTTTTATCGTTTCATCTTCATAATGGCTTACAAAGAGATAAATAGGTGCTGCTTTCCACAGAATATCTTATCTGATAAAAATCTCTGGAATTTAAACGTAAAATGTTAAAACACTTTTCTGATTGTGTTAAAAATTAATTTAGTGAGTTTTTCTGGGCTAACTTGGAAGAGATGTGTTATGCAATAATCAGTTTGCATATTATTTTTTCAGAAAATATACCGTATAACTACAGAGTAGGAGAACATGATATTAAATAAATACAAAAATGTTTTGTAACATCAAATTTGACCAAAATGCTTTTTGTGCTTTTGACTTTTTTTTCATTAAGATAAATGAGATAATTTCAATGGTTGAGTGTCTGACTTTATTTTATTTGTGGGTTTTTGGTTAACTATACTCAGTGACCCGTTACTACTTCACCTGCTTTTCTTTCCTATAAAATTAAAATCAGTGAAGTACCTGGAGTTCTAGAGATATATTGTCCTAGTATTTTCTTCATGGACTTACACATCATAGCAGGCTTCAAAACCAGCATAAGTTTCGGTGATTCATTGATGACATAAAAATGACTGAACAGATTTTTACCGTTCACTTTCTATCTGAGATCAAGCAAGACAAATTATATCAAAAAAAGATAATTTAGCAATCAACAGAAATATGAAGGGTTATTATTACAGTAATCTGGGGTAAAAATACATCTGATGCTGTAGTGTTCTTCTCTGCATACAAAAATTCCATTTTTCAGATCATCTCAGTGACTCCATTTCAAGTCACATAGACTGCTTACAAGAATTCCTACCCAGCCTTATATAAAGAATTTTAGTGTTAAAATAAAGCATACATTTTTGCACATTGTGCCTGATCGTATGTGTTGTTCCTGAGAAGTCTGTTGTGTCTGCACTAATACGACTGAGCAGTTGCTGTCAGTGACTATAAACACATGTTCTCCTTCACCACACAGCTGCCTGCCAGCTACCCCTTGGGCACCCTATCCAGATGTTAACCCACCAAGGGAGCCTTCATTGTAGCTCTAAAGCATTCTTGTCTGGTCCAAAAGCAAAGGCTGTGCTTAAAGCAAAGTCAAGGCCACCTTTGATAGAAACTACAGCAACCTCCACTCAAACACTAAGGGCTGATGGCAAGTAAACCTAATGAAAATGGCTTTAAGCTGTGTGACTCCTCCTCCACCCAGGTCTTAGCCTAAAGTGCTTGCTGCCTACAGACAGCTTCCAAATCCAAAGAAATACAGGCAAAATTATTCATCTTACCTAAATTTCCCAGTTACTTGAAATGAAAATGAAACAGCTCAAGTTAACAATGAGAAAAGCCTAAGTTGGAGGAAGTCTTTTCAGATAGCCTATCACAAAGCTTCTTCAGGTTCATAATGTCTGCAGACATGGGTCTAAGAATTCTGGATACCCTGGGGATCTGAAATTGCACTTTTGCAGACACTGTTAAGGCTTACAAAGCTCCACAAATTTGGAGGAAGCTTGCTCTGTAAATTATATGCCTTTTTATAATTACAAGATTGTCTGACACAGAACACTTGTCCACTTGACTGTCTGGGAAAAACATAGCTACCATGGGGCTCAGGACAGCAACCTTCTTAAAGCAAAATCTTCTTTGAATTGTCGCATTCAAGAAACATGGGTATGATTTTCTGCAAAGGAGACCACCTATACTCTCACTGAGTTTTTGTTGCCTATAACAAGGAATGTCAGGTCTATGAATACATTAGTACCTCAACATCATCTTTACAAGAACAAAAATCCAAGTTCCTATGCCAGCATACTCCAGTTCATAAAGAAGGTTTAGGAGGCAGCTGGATCAGCCTTGATCTGTCAGCTGGGTGTAAAGGCTGGCTGGCTGACTTCAATAAAGCAGGTTCAGAAGTAACTTGGTGTAGGCTGCTTTTACTTGCTTAGTTAATGCTACAGGGAAGTTTTTGGGTTGGTTGCCTTTTTTTCTCTTGCTGTTCTCAGTTGACCATTTTTTAATTAGCAGTTGAATTGCTAAGAAAACTTATTCTACAAATTAACTTGACAATATAAACCATGATTTTTTGTTCCCTGTTACTAGGTCTGTGAAGGTGCAAGTTCCCACCCTCGCACCTTCACAGGTGCCCTACCAGCCTATTACCTGTGTTTTTTCAGGAGCCAAATGAGCAAGCATCAGTGAATTCAGGACAGTATTAAAAGGTTTATTTGTCTGCAAACTCTTGGGCAGTTCAAGCTCAGACAAATACCCTGCCTTAAGGTTGTGCATCTGGCTGTGCCTGAGAGGTAAGGGTTTTTCTGTAAACGTGGTGTCTACATACTCCACATGTGCTACTGTCTCTCTACGTTTTGATTGGTTTGAATTCTATAGTGCCTTGCAGACTGAACAAAATGACTGACTGCTCCCATCAGCTTGGTACTCTGCTCCAGCTGTTCCCCTTAACCTGTACTGCACTGTGGAATGAGATTGCCCAGTGCAGTCAGTGCTTTCATTCATACCTTTGTTTGTTTCCCAGGTACCCAGTAACACCAGCAGAAGGCAGCAGATGGAGTTTATTTTTGGGATTAGGGGGAAACTCTGGCAGAAGTGTAAGCAAAAATACCTCATTAGGTTTATGCATTATTCATATTCTTCTCATGGTACTTTCTTTTGTTAGCCCATTTGTTACAGAGCTGTGACTTACAGTCACTTATTCCCTGATTCTTTCCATTGTAAGACCTTGTTCTCTACTAATTAAGAACACAGCTGAAAATTAACTATTTAGCTTGATTTATACCCTCAACAGTTACTGCTCAGCACAAGATTTCCTACCTTGTGTAACCATGGATAGATGTAAGGAAATGTTTAATTTATGCAGTCTTTAGTCAAACACTTTTCAGTGTGGAGCAGTAAACTGTAGAGTTGAAATTGCAGGCAGGAAGCTTTTAATTGGTTTCCTTGGGTCCTGTGTTGAATGCACAGTGAACAGAAAAGGCACAACATAAGGTTTAGAGCCTAATCTGAACAGTAACAAATTGTAAACCTGATTAAATGGAGGCTTTCTATCCTAATATGTGGGATATCCTAATGCACACCTCCTTGCATGCATCCATGGTGGGAAGGTCCTGGAAGAGAAGTGGGTAGAAATGAAGGAGAAATGGGGTACAAATGGGAGGAAGGTGTTGTGATAGATAATCGAATGAGCACAAGTTCCTGATGAAATGGTGTGAGCACAAAAGTGACCACAAGCCCTGGATGACTAAAGGAGTGTATTGAGCAGGACTGTGCAGGTGGGGCTGTGCTTGTCATGATGCTCATTCAGAGGATGCCAAAACATGGGCTAATGTTTGGATACCAAGCTTGAAGACAGGGTGAAAACTGGAAATATGCTTCAAGGTAAAGGCATGTTATATGTTCAGGTTGTGGAGAAAGAAGAAAAAAAAAAAAAAGAATTTAGTGTTTCTAATTGAATACCTTCTTTGCAAACTTTTCAGAGTGTTGCCTATGTTAGACTACATTCTTTATAATCCTCTATTTTTTTGCCTTTCCAGTGAAACTGTTAAAATTATTCCAGATTTCACATTTCCAGATGTTGAAAAAAATTGCATCTCAAAAGTTACACAAACAAAATGTTTCCAGTTTCTAGGTCCAAATTTTCTCTTCCATATTTGGGAAGTCTACTTAATCTTCTTGTATAATGATTAAGCCTTTAGTGTACTGGAAACAAAGGTAAAGCAACCATATGTTGTTAGGATCCTAACACACTACGGAGACTGACATTTCCTTGGTAGAGATAGTCCTGATTTTGCACCTACTGTTTGTACATTATCCCATTTGTACCTGCACGCAGACGTGTACCACAAATGGTGATAAAAAGTATGAACATGTTCCTGGGCTGTGCTGGGACATCTCCCCCTTTTTTATCTCTTAAAAAAAGAGCCTCATGCAGAATGGTTCTTCTCATATCCTCCTGTTTTTCATTGTCTGGTTTCTGCACTCAGTCACGTTGCTGTTATTCCACTCAGGTTTTTTGTGTCCTTCTGGAACACAGGTTCAGTGCTGACCTCAGCTTACCTGACAGCCCAAGGTCTTGTGCTGACAGGGTAGTGTCATGGCTGTGATCTGAAATGCTCTTTGCTGTCTTTATGCTGACATAAGCAGCACAGCTGATTTGGGAACATCCTCTGCTGACCTTCCCCAGAAGCCCTAGTGTTGTGCAAACCTACCAAGAAGCATAATTTCTCTTTTGAGATGTTTGCCCAAGTTGTTAATTTTCCACTTCTGTGTTGCCCTTAAAGCTGCTTGCTATTTTGGTTTTCATTCTCCCTCTCACACTTCACTCAGACAGCACCCAGATGGTCTCTCCTGAAGTGAGCCCTTTCTGGAAAGAAATGCACTGTTGTTACTCACCAGAGGACAAAGCTGACCTGAAAAGACTGTACAAAGCAGATAAGTTACTTTTACTTTTGTTGTCACTTAGGAGTTATATAGCTCTAAACCATATATATATGTGTATATATGTGTTTGAATATATGTATATAATTTCTATGTATGGGGAACATTCAAGAGATACCAACCCACTGCTAGTTACTGCCTCCCTCTGTTTTGAGCTCATATTTGCAGAATAGGTCTTCTAATATGGAGTATTACCAGTATTTGCAATATTTCCAACTGGTTTTAAATGGAACCTTCAATTTTCTAAGTGTTAGAGGTATTCCAGCTCTGCATAAAAGGAATAAACCATTTAAAACCTCAGAAGCTTTTTCATTGGCCATAATTGCTTTTCCACTTGCGTTGTAAGTATCTCCCCAGAGGTACAAGAAGTTCCCACTTGTAAAAATTAGTCTAAGAGACGCACAAGATTTCTAATAGTAGTATTTTTACAATTTTGGACAAAATTAGACCTTTTATATACTCCTGATATGCTTAATAAACTGAAATTTTAAGTTTTAAAGCTGATACTTTTAGTTCCTTTTAACAGATTTGTTTTCTGTGGAAATGTCTTGATTTATAAGCAAAAAATACTACTATGTGGTATTTCTTGAGAACTGAATCTACATGATCCACATTCAAATTATTTCAGATGCATGTAGTTTAGAAATATAAATGCCCCCATAAACAATAAGATTCATTTCTTCAGTTAAGAGTTAAATGAGTAAGCCTACCTAGTCATAAGAATTAGAGACAGAGATAATTTAATAATAACTACTCTTTTGACTGTGGCTGGTGTAGAAGATTGCAAATATGAAACACTTTCATGATAATTATTCTGAAGATCATTCAGGACAAATAAAAGACTGAAAATTATGTTAAATCTCTTAAAGGACTTTAATTATTTTTAAGTCATACATTAATTAAGGTGTTTACTTATTAATCCTTGGAAAATGAGTTCTGTGCTCAGAAGAAGTGCTGTAATTTTCTTGAGTAAGTGTTGTGTTTCTCCTACATAAGAGAGGTTGAATTGCTCAACCTTAACTTTATAATTGTCTATAATAACTTGAGGGATGCTGACAATTAACTCACTCTACAACTTTGGTATGCCTCTGGCAAGTTTGTGGCTCTAACATCTCTCTCTCTCTGTAGAAATCTTGTTGGCCTAGTTTATTTGGGTCATTTAGCAGTCATTCTATGCTGCTTCATTTCTTGCTGACCCTAATTTATCCATCTGGATTTAAAGCAGAATGTAGACAGAATTGATTCTGTGCCTGAAGTGGAAGTACTTTGATATTTGTGTCCCCTCTGGTAAATGTCTTCACAGACATAAGGGGTGGGAGTGTCTACCACTCTTGCCACTTTCCATGTCTCCTCACACTGGCACTTTGAAAGTAGAAAGTCAACTTCACAGGCCTTCTTATTCATCCATAGTTCCCTTAAAATACCTTTGTGGGCCAGAGTTTTAGTAAGCATCCTGGTTTTGTGCTTATGAAAACCATTTTAGAAGTCTTAAGTCTGGCTACAAGTTCATGATTTTGTTCTTTACACTTGTGTTCAGCATATTCCTCTTCTTACTCCTCTCTTTTGGGTCACCCATATAGACCCCACACTTAGAACTTCATCCTCAAGCAGAGAATCAGCCCTACTTATTTAAAAATGTGATTTTGGTCCAATTTTTTTCCTGTAAAAGTAATGTCTTGAAGTTCATAGTGCATTGTCAGCAGAATGAAAAAGAGGCGTGAAAGAAATTGTTTAGAATAAGACAAGGAATACTGCAATAGTATTCACAGGCTTTTTTAGACTTTTCAGTCCTTGCAGGTCTCTTACAGCCAAAAACCTTCTGTGCTGCAGTGCCTAGGGAAAAATGACAGTCCCGCCTCTTCAGCAGAGATGCAGTAATCTCACTGCAGATGACAAAGGACAAAGCCGCAGTTCTGCAGCAGCAAGCTACAGAGCTGCCTGGAAGGGCACAGTTTTGAGAAAATGAGAGGTGTCTTCCAGATTCAGTTGTATGTCTGCTTTGTTTTGCTTTGCTTTGCTTTGCTTCCTCCCACCCCCTCACTGGCCATGCAGACTGAGAACTATTACTGCACCAGCTGGAGCACATTTAAATATCACATGGAAAGTAGAATATTGGGTAATAGAACATGAATCATTTTACTGTTGTGCTGTAGAATAAGGATTATCATTCACTCTTTGCTCTATCTTACAGACAAAGCCCTGCACTGTAGTTGTAACCAAGCAAAGCAAACTATCAGCAGCTGAAGCCAGTTTAAATGTTCTTCAGCCCCACTGTGTTATCTGTGGGTCTTTTGAAGTATCTTCTCAGAGCACTTTAACATTTCTGTGGGGTGACTCTGTCCTTGGTGGGTTGCTGCTTCTCAGCAGATAGATGTCATCCCCTCTGTTACAAACACAACAGTCAGGAGACTGATGGTCATTTCCTGGCTGCTGCAGAGCCTATTGGATGCACCCAGCTTATTGTGGTCCTTCAGTGCCAATGACACGTAAGGTCTGGACAGATGTTAGCAAAGAAAATAATTTGCCTGCATTTGATTGGATGTGCTGCTTTTTCTGCTTTGCTGTCAGAGCCTTCTAGAAAAATCTGGACAAACATTTAAGCACTGAAGTTTGTTTGAGCCATTCAAAATTTCTGTAACACTCATATGTCATTGATTTAATGTTAACAGATCCATTGTCTACAGCACCTTCTCAGACTCTCTCAGAAGGAGCGATCCTGTGTTTGTGAAATTCAGGTGCCAAATAAAGTATTAAAGCTTCAGGTCTGATTGCAGCTGTTAGAGCTTTTTCAAAGGCAGTAAGCCATTGGCCTAAGGTAATTTACCTTTTCAGGCTGTTGGAAGTAGGATACATAGACTTTCTCTGAATGCCCATCTGAAATAGGGCTTCTTAGCTAAAGAGTGCATTTATGGCACCTGTGATTACTGGAGTAATTGACAAGGTCTATTTTTCCCACATTAGACCAAAAATGAAACATTTATTTTGACACACTGGGCTACCACCATCTGTGCTCCAGCATCAAAACATATTTTAAATGTTCTATTTCAGCTGTTCCAGTTGGCCTTGAAAGAACTTAAAATCTGGCAAAAATAGTGCCAATGCTTAACTGTGCACAGAAGGTATTATTTATATGTCAGTAGCACATTGTTTGCTTTCTAGGTCTTTTAGCAGCTGTATATAATAACATGGTCCTTTACACATGCGGGTTTTCATGGAACACATCACATGGCTTGTAAGTACAAAGCCGAGGGTCAGCAAATCATTTTGTATTTTTCTCATGTCAACAAGGATGATACACAGGCACTGCATGGAATCTGAGCATAATCCAGATAATATGTTATTTCATGAAAAATAATAATGCACTTCCCTGGCATTCACAGAAAAATTTATTTGTGTTAATCTGAGTCTATTCTTCAAATATTGGGTGAAGAGTTCCATTTAAATCTCTTTGTATAGAAATATATGGTATGTAATATCCCCACAGGCAAGAACTAGGACTTGGCTCTCAGATGACCTAATTCTGAGAGAGACAATAAGATTATTAAATTGAGGTGCAGCTGATATCAGTGCCCAAGGCCACCCCTAAGCTCCATCACAGTCTGTGTGATGGAAGGTCACCTTACATCAGTGTCTGTAAACTGTAAAACAAACAAAAATATCAACGCAAAAGCTTGACAGGAATATGTATCTGAAGCAGAGGCCAGTTCCTTATTTCAGTAAATAAAACACAACAACAATCATGGGGCTGACTATTAGAGGAATATGAGGGAAATCAGCAGAGAAGTAAAAAAATTAAAGTAATGTGACACCTAAAATGTCTACCTCAAATACTAAAAAAAATTCCAATTCATAAACAGAAAATTCCATATGCTATGTGATACAACTTTTTTTCCAGAAAGCTAAGGATGCATATCAATCTGTAGGCACATTACTTGAGAGTTACAGGAAAAAAAATGTCTTCAGGCAGAATTTTTTAAGCAAAATACACAAATCAGTCAGACAAATTGTGAAAGTTTATCCGCTGTTGTTGATGATGAAATGAAAACATTCAAGAAATAAATGCCTTTCAATTCAACTCATTTCAGTCTATTGGGTCAGTAGCTTGAGGGGGAAAATGGATTTGTAGCTCTTTCCAAGTTGCCCTGCTACTCTGTCCTTCCATAGACTACTACCCTAAAAAAGCTAGGAACTGCCCAGTGTCCCTCTGGCCTCACTGGCCAATGCCCAACGATCAAATTTTGGTAAAGTAAAATATTTATTCTAGGAAATAATGTAAACATTTTAATGTATGTGAAGTAGTCTAAGTGAGAAATTAATAGCACAAAATTTAATTCATATGATTCAGCAGTGAGTTGTGGGTCAAAATAGCAGCACTGAAAATCAAAGGATAATCTGTTCACCTGAAAGCCAAAATTGGCTGTGTTCTCAATGAAAGACTTGTGAGCTCCAGTTTTTGAATTGAGTCTTTAGTTACACCTTATTTCCCTCCCAATTCTTACGTTTCATCATATTTACACCATGCACATATTATGAGACTTTTTTTTCCCCACATCTCAGTATTGTTCAGGCATCTTAGGGTTAACAGAAGTGAGGAAAGCAGTCTATTTGTGAGACCACGAGAGAGTTCACTTTGATTATTCATAGATGAATCAGCATGGCGTCATCTCTGTAGGTCTAGACGTAAGAAAGGTAGAACAGCCATGCAAGTCACGACTGCAGCAAAAGCCCTTCATCTGAGCTGTATGAAAGTGCAATCACTCAGGAATCAGATGCAGGCTCGGAGGCAGTCAAGCAAGAGCAGCTCAGCTAAAGCTCTGGGGAAGAAAAGAAAATGCTGGCCTGAAATATTGTGAAATATAAATAACAAGACCAGTTTTGGTTGCATAAGCATATGCTGAATGACATGTGAAAAAAATAATATCCTATAAAAACCAGAAGACTCTCTCTCCCCAAAGGTAAAGTCATTTGTGGCATTTTAAGACCCTTCTAGTTCTTTGCAGCTCTACTACAACTGCAAATGGCATCTTCCCTGTCCGATTTTCGTGTCATAAGGAGAAAGGTGCATGAGCATCTAGCTATACTTATTTAGTCAGAAGCTTCAATATTTTCCTTTTTTTTCAGTAAGCCTCATCCGTTATTACAAATGTAAAAGCTAAAAGCTCATGAGGGACTGTAGAGCAATGCAGATTTTATAGAATAGTTCAGATATTACCTAAAACTTCCTTGTTAACAATTCTTTCAGGTCCTGCTGGGCAGTTGGTACACATTAAAAGAAATTTCCACAGAAATCCACAGACTTTGTAAGCCCATCCCTCAGTTTTTTTTCAATGGAAAAAAATGTTTTAGCTGCTTCAGCTGCAATGGGGTTCCTGCAGTGTTGCCTAACCTACAATCTTTCATCAGAGTAATATCTCAGGTGCAGAATTTTCTTCAATGAAAACAATAGTGTTTCAATGACATGGGTGAAATGTAAGATAATAAGTGGTTAAAAAACTTGTATTATTTAAAAATAAAATAAATTTTATAAGTAGGAGACTGAAGTATTGCTCCTATCTTGAAGAGATAGCTGTGGTACATATTATAAGATGTGAAGGCACATAGACAGTGAACATAAAGATGAAGGGAAGACTGCAAGTATTAGACTATTAAGAGCAAGTCCAACTGTCTGATTTACCCACTGAAAGACCTGTACTGCAGAATTCCGAATTAACCCCTCTGGTTTGTTACTCTGTGAAAAGTCTTCTGGTGCCTTGTGTAAAATCTCTGTCCTACAAGTAGATTTAGTACATTAAGTTGTATATGCAAGTCATGAAAAGTGTTCTGTATTTAAACTAAAATCTCATTGCACCTTCTTAAAACAGTTAGTGGCCCCATAACACAATGCTGGCAGATGCAATTTGTCTAACCAGAGAGAATCAATTTGATAGTATTTGATAATATTTGTCCATCTGGGCCACATCAGTATAGGACACTTGAAAACAGGGACAGAGATCAATGAGTAAATGATAGTCAGCATGGATATTTTTAAAGTTTTCATGAAAGCAGAGATAAATGACTGAATATCTGGTGAAGGACCAGTTACAAATAACCCGACAGCATGCATAATTAACAGGTTTCAAGAAGCACTAATGATCATTCTTTTAACACAGTATAAGTCTGCCTAGAGAGGTGAACACATTAAAAAAACCTCAGCATGAAATAAAAAAAATTTAAGAAAATGTTTTGCTTGTTTGTCTTTGGGGAGCTTGTCAGATTATTAACATTACTTTAACCTAATTCTAATTTTGTTTAATGTGATTTCTTTTTCCATGAAGCTCTTTGAAAAAATGTTGTTTATGCAAATAAACTACATGGAAAATTGGTTTTGTGACTAAATGACAGTTGACAGACTAGACTGTAATAGTCAGTTGGGAACTTCTAAAGCATGATTTGTTTACTCAGTAGTACAAATTGCATAGCTCTGATTATTAGAGACAGTAAATATCTTAATAGTGGCTATTTTAATTAACAGAGTCCTACAGCTGGAACTCAGTCCCCACTTAGACTGTTTAGTGCTGCTTCAGTGGCAGCAAAAATAGCTTTAATCCTTATTTCAGTATTTGCCCTGTTTAGTAGTTCAGAGCTGGAATAACAGAAGTCATATTTGTCCCACTCATTTCCTACCAAGACAATATTTCTTGCTTGACTGTTTGCACAAATAAATCATACCATTTTTATCTTCACTTTCTGCTATGACTTCTCTATTTGCCTTCATCTGACTCCACAGTTCTTATTTTCTGCCTGGCATGCAAGTCCTTTAAGAAATCCCTCTTCTCTAAAATCTTAGGTTCTACTTTACAGTCAGACCTGTGGATTTTTTGGAATTTATTTCTTCATATGAATTTCAAGAATTTTTTATGACAGAGTTCTGCAGAATGAGAAAAAACAAGCAACACAACTCCATAGTGGATGCAAGATCTGTAAGTAATGTAACAACTTTCTCACATCATCAAATGTAGAAATATGGATGCTATGTTGCATATGTTGCCACTTTCCTTCCAGTGCAAAATTTTGCCTGATGTCAACAACTAAAAATAGCACATTATGATTAAATTATACAGCAGCATAGGCATTGGTTTCATTTCTGAAAGGTTTCATCATTCCCAGAGATGCCTTTATCAACTGACCAATGTTTGATTGTTGTGTGAAGGAAATTTAGGAAAACACCTAATCTTTTGTTGTTCCTAACATCAAAACCGGTGCTCTTTCAAATGTACAACATCATGAAACACAGCTCCTATGCAGCAAGAGATAGAGACCAGTTCCAGAGACCATGGAAACTTTCAGAAGGGAAATTACCAGGGCAGGAGCAAGGGAAACCACCATCTCTCCCCTCACAGGAGAAGTAAACCCCTTTTCAAAATTACTGACTTTGAGTTTCAATATTTTTCTTGTCCTCCATTCTCCTGGTCCTTTCACACTCACAGACTTACGTGGGAAGGGACTAGAAATTTGCTTTTCAGTCTGTTTTACTCCAGTCCTGGAAACAGCACAGGTCAGTGAAGACACTTCAAAGAAAAGTCAGTTCAGGAACTTGAAGGAGAAAAAGCTGGTGACAGCAGTAGTCAGCTGAGCAATTCCATGAATGAAATATCCCAAATCTAGCAAGAAATCATATGGGACTACTGAGAAGCAACAGGAATGTAAGTATAGGAATTAAAATTATCTGGACAAGAAAAGAGAGGAAACTGGTCCAAGCTGTCAAGCCAGATATACTAAGGGTAACTCAGCTGAAGTAGAATAATAATAGGGTGCAACATATATAGTAAGAGTATACATTGTTCAGGAAAGCTAGAAACAACTGGTGGGGTAGTGAAAGACTATTACGCATTCATGAGTTTTTTTAAAAATGGGATAACATGAGAAAATGGGTAAGTCTGAGTCAAAAAAATTAAGAAAACATCACAAAAAGATTTGGATACTGTTGAATATCTGCTTCAGGCCCCTAGAGTTTAATTTGCACTGGATAAAGGTCTCCATAATGATATTAGAAAGAGAAATATTAGCATTAAGGAAGATATACTGTCTTTATGGGAGATTCTGACCTCCCAGAAACAGGATTTAGAGTAACTATAACTAATAATGGCTGAATGCAGGAATATTTAGGCATAGTAAGTAAAAGATTTTTTTCACTGAAAAAAGAAGGTATAACAAAGCCAGGCATTTATGAAGGAAAGCAGTAGTCATGCATTTGGGGTTAAACATTTGAAAACTTGATGGCCACAGTGCATCTGTGAGTCACTGACATAGTAGGGAAGAGAAAAAGTAAAAGGTGTGCTCAGACATATCAGGCAAGCTAAAAAAAATCAGGAACGAGGTAAAATTCATCTCCAAGACAATAAACGGTTCTGGCTACCTGTATTCAAGAAAACAAAACAAAACAAAAAAACCAAAACAAACAAAAGGAATATTCTGATAAGCAGGTAGAGCTCTTTTATTTCAGCTGAAGAGTACAGATGAACAATATGTAACAACATTTGAAAGCAGAATAACGTCTGATAAAAAATTATCTTGGCTTGTTTAGAGAAAATCAAGGCTGGAGGGGGTAGTAGCACAAGGGAAAGAATTATTGAAGCATGAATTATAACACTGGCATAAAAGCAACTGGACCATAGTACAAGTACAGGATAAAAGATCCCTAATCACTGAAAAATTTAATTTCTCAGACACCAAGGCAAAGACAAAGAACACAATGGAGACCTAGAACTGTGATTTGATAATGAGATGGTCACTTTAGGTGACCCTGGATCCAGGAGACCTGAGGTACTTTTGACTCTTGGTACTGACTAACAATTGAGATACTTTATCCTGAGATTTTGAATACTTTAGAAAAAATTGTGATTTCCAATTTGAATTTGAAGTGGTTTCATTTCATTATTCCCTGATCTTACATATCTTGTCAGTAATTTGGATTGTGCCATAATATATGCTCTAATAATAATTCTTGGCACAAATTATATGTATATATATATATACATTTTTTTTTTTTCGAAATGCATTGAAAAGAAAAATGGAAAATGAGAATTTTTTTCTGATTAAAATAGAATTTCCCAAATTAAGTGGTCTTTTACCGGTAAGATGTTACTATGGAGATACAATGTTATTGAGAGAAAAAAAAAATGTGGTTACATAGATTCATACTCTGGTAGCCATATATAAAGGGGAGTTAAAAGAGATACATTTGTTGCTCTAATGTTTCTGATAAAATAATTGGAAAAAAAAAAAAAAGATAATACTTAATTGCTGTTATTTCCCTTCAAAGTTTAATACATGGGAGGTGAACAGATGTGATTCTCATTCTATTTAATGTTTCTGTTGGCAAATTCAACGCACTTCCCTGAGGTACTTTGTTACTGTCTCTAGAGGTAACTTTTCCCCTAGAAGTTAATATTTTTCAGTGAAATCTGAGCTAGTGGGGAACAATTATCTGGCTATCTGCAAAATGCAGAAATGAAACTAATGTGACTGTATGCTCAGTATTTCAAACATCAAGTATAAAAGTCTTAAAGTTTCATGAAGCATCCTGGGACTTGATACATAAACAATAAAAAATGCAAAAAATAACTACCACTCTATGACAAGATCTATAAGTCTATTTCCTTTTTAGACTGCAGATTGTAAACCTTAATGACCTGTGTGTTGGAGACCTGCTCATGGAGCTTTTTATGCTGCAGATGTAAAGTAATAAAGTGGAATATCTCTGCTATTCAAGACTGTTAAGCTAATGCTACAGATGAGGAAAATAACTTGAGCAACAGAATAACCAGCCAGCTCTTTTTAAGGACTCAGCTGGCTGTGCTTTATCCAAGTATAAGTTCTTCATTATATAAAGCAACTTAATTCACTCTGTTTTCACTAAAAACAATCTCACATTATTAGTGCCAGGTGTTCCCTGTACAGTGATAAAGACAGATGACCTTGCAGCATGCTGTGGCCCATCCCTAAGCTTTCCAATACTTTTATTCTAACCATCACCTCAGTACTGAAACCCAGGGCTGAATGCGTCAGCTATTGTCTGGGCTCTTTCAGCATCACCTTGCAGAAGTGAAGCAGTCAAACACATTAGGAAGGCTTCAAAAATAAGTTAGTGAGTTGGAGGCTAGAGAGAAGCCAATTAAATGTCCTGTCAATTAAAGCTGCCATCCCACAGCTGAAACTATTTTGCTTCATGCTATAGGACTGCTTCCTGTTAGTGCCTTAAGTGGCATCAGGGCATGTGACCCTGACAGCTTATGAGAACCTGGCTATGCATTGCTTTGGTTTGCCACGCAGTACAAGAAATAATTTTGCACCTTTGAGAACTAAAGTCCTTACTCTGCCATTCACTAAGAATTTCTTCACAAAGAAAAAAAAAAAAAAATTGTTCTTTTAATGATGAGCTCAATTGAAGTTTGTTAACAAAAACCTGAAGTTACCAAAAGGAAGACACAATAGTAAGTAAAACATTTTTTCTCTTTCTGCTCTTCTCATTTCTCTTCCTTTCTTAATTTGTGTCTAGTTTAATGAGCTGCTATTATGAGAGATCCTTTTTTGTATGTTGACCCTGACATGTAGATTTGTTTGTTTTTATTTGTCTCCTGGAGCTGAAGTCAGAACTGCAGAAGCATTCTTGCAGAATCATTCCTTCTGCTTTGTTTAAAATGTATTACGTTGTAGTAATCCTGTAGTTTACAGGAATGATGCAGAGACAATTGACCCTTATTTTCTGCTTTCAGACACCTGATCTGTTCTGGGATTATGAAAGCCCCCATGGTCCTATTATATGTCAGAGACCAGAATTTATTGACACCAGTAGTAGCTGCTATAGAGAACAAATCACTAAGGTAAGAAATGTGATGAATAGAGTATGAGCAAATATCATACATATCTGTTTCATGATGGTGAAGGATGAATATTAGCTTGTTTTGTGCCTTATATAACTCTGCCAAGATTTCTTCAGCCTGTCACCAACACAGTGTCTTGTAGACTGTGCTGTCTGTCTAGCAGGCATGGAAATATCTTTTTTGCTTTCATCCCTTTTTTTTTTTTCCTGGCAACACAGTATGGGGGGGAAAAAAAAAATTATGTTGTTAATATAAAAGACAAGAAGACAAGGGTGCTGCAAAACTTAACAAGAGTAAAACCAGCCATCTTGTCCGTATCTGCCCAGTAATGTACATGGTTAAACTTAGAGATGGTGGAAGGCCAATTAGTCTGTTGTAAGATACCAAAAGGTCACATTGATGGGAATACAAAGGAAGCATGAAATTTGAAAGAGGGCTTCCAGCACACTGGCTTTTTGGAGTTTGCTGACAGGGACAGGTGTAGAAGTCAGGAGTGGGTCCTTTGAAAAGTTACTTGAATTTCATGAACTTTACTGCAAGAAGTTTGATTGTGCACAGGGAAAAGCTCATTCCTGAATGGTACCAGGTTTGGGGGAGGGTGTTTTGCACTTAACCTTTATAGATGCCAGCATGGAGGCAGGCTGCTCGAATTTGATTTGAAGGATAGAATTACTGTACCTGTGAAAAATGGGGTTCTCATCTGTTGGATTTTGTTACTTGTTTAAGAAATTTTCCACCAAGAGCCAAAAGCTCTTTGCTATATCCTTTCCCTTGTCTTCCCCCAGACACATGAATAGTCCTGACAGTTGTCAGCATACCTATTGTCGTCAGAGCTGGCAGGCGAGAGGAAGGACCGAGAAATGTGTTTATTTTACCAAAATAAAAGCTTGTGATGATCATAACTTTAATGCCTCTGCACTGTAAGTCATTCCCCCTGAAATGTCAACCAATATAAGATGAACAGGGAGAAAAGCAGCATGGTCATTATTCAAGATAAAGAAAGGCTATTTTTCCTTCAAAATAAAATAAAACAAAACCACCATCACCCCCAAAAAAACTGTATTATAACTAGAGCTTCTCAAAAGATTCCTTTTCTCACAAGATTCCTTTTTACAATAGAAAATTTTGAATTAAATACACATTTTTCCAACAAATAATGTGGGCAAATGAAATCTGAAAAGCATTCAGTTTCTGTTGTTATAAATGAGTGCAAAAATCACCTTATATTGAGAAGAAAATTTTCATTGTAAAATTACAGGACAAAAATATTTTCTTGCAGCTATGGTTTGAAACCTATGACAATAAAGATAGCTTTGGGAACACAGATTTTCTCTTGCATTAAGAAGTTAAGGCCTAATTAGTCCCAAAGTATACTGATGGCTTCATATTTTTAAAGTTTTTATCAAGTCCCAAACTTCACATATTATGCTTATATATATTTTTACAGCTGTATATTGAAAACAATTCTGATGAGAAACACTGTGTCATATGAAGCTCTAAATGGACGAAGTGAGGAGCAACTGTACTTATCTTAATAAGTTTCCCATTTTATAGGTAAACATTCAAAAACCAAATATTTAATTTACTTCTGTATAAACTAAGCAAATTTATTTTGCTAAGTTGCTTGGTATTTCCTACAGTTCTACCATCACTATCATGATTCTAATTTTGCTGTTTCTCAGCATATTTTTTATGCATGAGGACTGTAGAGTAGTTTGCATCTCTTTCATATTGCTGTTACCGGATTAGGAAAAAAAAACCCAAAACCAAACATTATATTTTTATTCCCTAACTAACTTGTATTAAGGCTTTTTCCTTTTTTTTCTTTTTTTTTTTTTTTTTTTCTTGTAAAAGCTATTTAAGAGAGATTTCATTTGCCTCCCACTGGCTTGGCAGAGCAACCAAATATCTGCCTGTAACTGAACATGTAGCTGTGTGCTAAACATGTCCTGGGACTCCTGCAGAACTCTGATCACTCATTTGTGACACCAGTATAGAAATTAGTTGCTAGGAGCTCAGAAGAGTACTGTCAGGATTATGTTCAGACTGAACATCTGTGCCTGTCTCACATGCAGGTATAAAACATATCTTATACAAGGAAATCTTACATACCAGTAAGTCAGTATGTACAAATCTCACTAGTCATATGCTGGTAAGCTTGGCTTAGTCAGTGCAAATAGGATTATGTGCCAGAAATGGTATTGTTTTGAAATCTTCATAGATCACAGTCTGTTTATCATTGCTTTCAGATTCAAATATGACCTGGATGGTTATTTGGTGGGGTTATCCCCTTTATTACTACTTTAGTGATATTCGGGAACACTAAAAAAAGCCGTTCATTCATTCCAAGTTAAAACTTGGGATTTCACTTAGCCTTTTTTGTATTATGTTGATATGATCCCGTTTTAACATTTTTTTCTCCTGGAAGAAATTAGGCATAAATACATTATAATCTATTTTTTAATCCTTCTCAAGAAAACACTACAACCTATCATTTAATCTTGTATCTCAGATAGTATATTTTTCAGTTCAGGAATTTTCATACAAAAAAATGCATTGTTTCAGTCCATTAGTTGCTCACTTTAGTTTGACCCAGCCTTAGCTGGATTGAACATTGTGCTAATGAGATAGTTTGGAAATGATCTTCAGTAGAATGAATTATTTGATGATCTCTACTAATTTGCTATAGGACAATGACCACATTAAGGCAATGTATTCTTTCTGGCTTAGGAAAGACTTCAGGCTGTGTACTAATGAAAAAAAAAAAAAAAAATAGGAACTGACTTCTATGCTTGTTTGATACTCCTTGTCCAAATACATTCTTTTTACAAGTCTTTTACAAGTACTAAGATTAGTTACTGTGCTGATTTACATGACATATATCTTGCATCTTTTACTCATTTTTCCAACCTGTTGCACTCATTATAGCAGAAACTGCAGCTTAGGTTCTATTTGAAACTGTTTGTAGAATTGAGCTTCAAATCCTTACTCTAATCATCTGAAGTCTTACCTCTCTGTTTCTGTAGTATTCAGCAGGAAGAATTCTGTCTTGCTAAAAGGATGGATCAAATATGCCCCTTTTTCCCTTTTCATGAGCAGTTACTTTAGAATGATTTACCCTTAATTGAAATGCCAGTAATTCCCCATCAGTAATGAAGTTGCATGATCCCTAAAAACAGCTAGCAATAGGAGAAAAATCCAGCATGGGCAGTATTCATCAATCACAAGAGAATTCCCAGCAGGTTTCTAGGACAGCTTCCCCAAAGCAGAGACCCAGCAGTGCACTGCCAGGCAGTGAAGGCTTTCAGCAAAATCTTTCCCTGATTTCACTGGCAAGCTTAAGCACAGGGCACCCTCAAAAAGACTACTTCATTAGAGGTCGAGGAGGAGATATGAAAGGGTGAGATGTGGTCGGCCTGAATTTATATCCAGTGTATTTAAAGATGTCATTTTAAAGAGTGCTGAAAAAGTATCCTATATGTTAGAACAGAAGATTTCTGGTGAAAGTTGTTCACAGCCCAGAACATGATATTCAATAAAACCTGGCATGGGGTTGGAAGGAGCAGAAGATGTTGTGAAGAGGGTATTTTAAAAACTCTGTTGTTAACTATTCTGTATTTGATAGTCAATTTTATAATTTTAAATTACATTTTCTGTATGTGAGTCATGAAGTGATTTTTAGGTCAGGCTAATCCGAATAGTTAAGACCATGTTTTTGCTGTCCCACAGCATCTCATTAACCCACAGAGAAAAGGAAACCTGTCACATTTCACTGTTTCATTTAATTTCTGCTGGTCACCAGCTTATTTCCACTTGTCTAAGTTGTCACTAGGAAAAAAACCAAAAAGCAAAACAAAAAACCAAAAAGAAACATAGCACCCAAACCAGAAACATTAGATTTATAAATATTCAATGTGATGCCCTTTTTTTCCTTATATATACTTAAAATGAGACTTCCTTTTGACACAGCCTTACCTCCATGACTAACAGGAGGAGTCAGAAGGCCAACATTCACCTACATTTTGGAACCTGTGCCTAAGCTGGAACTCACAGTGGACAGGCAATGTGCAATGCTGGCCTTCATTTCACCATCAGGTGAAACTTCTAGCACGTATTTTCACTGACAAACCTGGCTTTTAGAAAAGAAAGTGCCTGTGTTTTAATAAGGATTTGGAGCATTTAAAGGACTAAGCTCTACTAATTATAACTATTTAAATGTTAGATATCTAAATCAAGTTTATCACCTAGAGAGAGACAACAAATGATCTTACAGGGAAAGGATGAGCAATCTGAATCAAAAATTCATCCCTTCCTGAGATAGATAGGTCTAATCACCTTCTCCAAGAGCCTTGTTCTCTCCACTGACAACCTAGCAAGTGGCTCATACCATATGCCTAACTTCCAGAAGTTTAGAGTAGATGAGATGAATCCTACCTTTAACCAGGAAGTGCCTGGGGTCTGCTTACCAGATACTCCAAGAGCTGACTGTTCAAAAGACATTTCCACAACTCTTCACTCTTTTACTGGCAACTCACAATTTCAGAGTCATAATTGGCCTCATCTAAAAATGGGTATCTGGAACTTCATTTTCACTTCTTGTCTCCTCTCTTTTCAGTAGTAAATATATAAATAAATATGCTGCTCTTTTTTCAGTCTCTGTTTACAGACTCCGAAACCTCATCTGCAAGTTTGACTAGGGCTGAATGGATTATTCAAAGCATGAATGTTTATAGCTTGGAAGGGAATTGTTTTGGTTCCATTCATTAGAAGAATAGTGAGAAGAGTATCCAAATGCTGTTACTGTGGCTGCCTTTAATGCTCTTATGCATATGCATTGCTGCATTTTTTTACTTCAAATGGACATTTGTGTAAAGTCTGAATCATATTGCACTCACTAGTTTAGTTACTCTAGAAACACTTTCTCATTTGGTAATTTTTGTCCTGTCTTGTCAACTTAAACCTTTCAAGGCTTCAAACAAATAAATTGTCTCTGCCATCTTCCTGTAAATGTAACATATAAACCCAAACATGTTTGAAGTCTCTGAACTTCCACAATTATTCATTATTTTTGCCAAAGTAAATGAAGCCACTGCCCATTTTAAATTAAATGAGCTCTCTCTGGTGGCTAATTTAGTTTACAGTTTCTCACCAATTTTGCTCAAATCATCATCAAAATATCCTTTTCTTTTTTTTTTTTTTGTTTTTTTTTTGTTTTTTTGGTTGCAGATTAACATCTTTTTTAGCAAAAGGGTAGTCTGGCCTGTGTGGAGTGGTATGTGTGCTTGGATCAAGGCCCAGCCTCAGATGGCAGTATTGTATAAATTATTTTAACCTTGACCAAGAAGTAGCAGTTAGATTAGCAAAAGACTTGTGAGGTCACCCAGTTCCTTCTTCTTCCTGATCTTCAGCTCTTTTCCATGAGGTGCCATCAAGACACACATTCAATGTCTGACTGAACAGAAACCCCCAGGGAATGCTTACACAGACTTCAAATGTTGAAGTTGGTCAGAGGAGTTTCTTTCAAAGGAGAAGAAAATTAGTGGATATTTAAATGTCATACTGGAGGGGAGACACTTTCCGGGTCTGTCGCAGTCTCACAGTGAAGCCCCAAACAGTGTTCTTGAGTGTTTGAGAAGATGGTAATGGTGTAAGAGTCTGGGGTGATCTCAGAGTGAAGCAAAAAAAAAAGTAAGTATTTAATATTCCTGCAGTCTCTCAAGCAAAATATCTTGTCCTGAAACTGTTCTAAAGTGAACCTGGAATAATGTGATGAACAAAAATTAATTTCATTTTTATTATATATATTTCTATGATGAATAGGACCCTTTTCATTGGTTTGGTCACTTTTTTTTTTTCTAGTTAAAAAACTTGGCTGGGTGGGAAAGAAGGCAGCTGCTTCTGTTTCCTTCTGGCTGCTGCTCTCTAGGTTGTAGAACCTCTTGAAGCACAGCAGAACCTGGGGGAGGCACTGTGACCCCTACAGAATGCCCTCTGGGGCTGGCACAGGTTTCCATGTGATGTCATGGTATGATTCTGATAATTGCAAATATTGTTATTAAAAATTCTGGATTACTTTTTACAAGCATGTTTCACATGGCTATGTGATGGGACAAAAAGATTTGGGCCTCTGGAAAGAGAATAAGTTGAAAAAGTCAAGTTGGTATCTTCATATGCCGAACCTACATCCTCCTTATAATTGAAAACAGTTTAAGTCTAATGTGTAAGGCTTAAAGAAACTGAGTTTACCCTTCTGCAAAAGCTAACTCAAGGTTCATGCATAATTCAAGTCATACTTACACTCTAATGTAAGGTTTTAGGTGAAACTTAAATGGCTAACATGCTTTAAGTTGAATTTTCCCATTAGAGAAGCAATCTATACGCAAAGAGTAAATCAGAGGTACATTAATTTATTTGCTACATAACTTCAGTAAGAAACAGGGGGTCCTTTATGTTTTATGACTTGAAACACCTAGAAAGCATTGAAAAAAGCCCAGTGCATCATTGAGATGCCATCTCTGCTCCGAAGGATGAAGGTAATGTTCTGTGACAGTAATGTATCCTTGCACCATCTGCTTTTTTAGTCAATAACACTCAAAGCTGTTCCTTTCAGAATTCATTCATTTTAAATGTTAAAATTTTCTGTGGAAAGTATATAGATCATATAATTCTTTTTGTATGTGTTTTCGTTTATATTGGATTTATATATTTTAAAATCAAAGAGGCTAAAACTATATATTAACAATAGAGAACTTAGTTGTACCAACTTTTAAAGTAGACTTTTCTGGTTTATAAGCATATACAAATCCTTTGCAGGGAATTTATATTATTGAATAAGTTTTTTTGTGTAACATTTAAAAAAGATCCAAAAGAGGGGCATCAAGTACTCAGTGTTTCTTTTTCAATACATTTCATAATGAAGTAAAAACTCAGGATGGGCTGACAAACGTAATCAAGAGTCTCATGGTTTTTAGGTATGGAAAGTTGACATGTAAACTGTAACCTAGCACTGAATACAGCTATTCAAACACACAACTGTGGGTGTCACCTCAAATCACATCCAAAGTCATCTGGGGAAAGAGGAGGAGCACTAACAAGTTATTCAAAGAGATACTAACTTCTCAACTGCAAAACTTGAACATCCTTATTTCAAATGTTATCTGCCAGTTCTCCTTTAAAACTTAATCATCCACTAAAATGTTATTTATGTAATAATATAACCTGTAGTACCAGGGGCCATATACTGTAATTTTTATTTTATTTTCCCCTTCCTGAGATGTGGTCTTTTCTTACAAATCTGAATCTGTTTCCTTATCAAAGCCTTTGTCACCACCAATTTAAGTTACTGGAAGTTCCTTCATTTGCTGGTGCAAACACTGAAACCAGTGAGACTATGGAAGTATTTGGGTGTCATCTGCAAGGTTAATTTTATGCTGGCAGTCTATGAAGACATATACTGTGAAAATTAATGTTTCTAGATGCTCCCACTACTTTAGCCAGGCATTTATTTATTAATCTGTATTACTAATATTTATTATTTATGCATAAATGTAAGTTGCATAAAGCAACAATGATCCTAAGGAAATCTGTGCACAAATTCTAATGTATCATAGGAAAGGCATTTGTATGGAAAAAATTGAAAGAGACACCAGAGGAGCTACTGTGTAATGCGAACAGACAGAGCAAAAGGGCTACATGACAATCCAGGGAGAGAAAGAGAACTGTCAGATAAAATATAAAGGTGGAGCAGTCACAGTGCTTGGGGCTGTGTTTAACTCCATTGGTGCCATGCCAGGGTGAGTTCCTGTGTACATTCATCTTCCTGCACGTACCAAATTCCTGCAGCCTAGATAATTGTTGCTAGAGACAAACTTCCTCAGACTTTTCTAGCATATGCAATATAGTTATATTCAAGCAAAGGATTAGAGCGGAGAGGGGGTAGGGAAAACTTGAGGATATGTATTTCTCTTTATATCAGCCATTTTTTTCAGGAGTCAGATTAATAATTCATTGCAAAGGAATGATAGAAATTGCACTCTCTTTCTGTAACTGGCCAGTACTCGCAAGCTAAATTCAAAGGTCTTGTTGAGATACAACCATGCAGAGAGCAAATTGGTAAAAATTTATACTGGGTTTCTTTTTTTTCATGTGTAGCTGATATCCTGGCAGATCTTTCTCAAGCTGTAATGTGAACTGGCAAGTGGGTTGCTAAGAGTGAGATGAAAGAGCATGACAGAGACTCCAGAGTATGGTAATAGAATTCTAATCTCAGCCACACTTATGCTGTTATTCTATTTGTTATTTGTTACATGCCTGGGGTGTGCCCGGCTCATTGCAAGCCAAAAGGAAGTATACATCTCCTATGCCTTAATGCATTTTGTTGTGGAACACACAGCTGTGCCTTTTGTAAAAGCAGGAGGCAACCTTCCTAATTCCTTTGAGGCATAAGCCCTTCAAAAGTAAGAAATAATATCCAGAATTCTAGTAATTCAAGACGTGCTACCTGCAACTTTTGTGAGTTATTTAAATAACTGAATAAATTGCTTCCATGGAATTTTTTTCATGGAATGTCCTTTAATATGACTGATGTTTCTTAATTAAATTTATATGAAGGCTACACATAATGACTGACTGGTTCAAAAGTGGGTCATGAGGGAAATTTTCTTTAAAAAAAGTCTTAATTTCTCATTCTCCAAAACTTTTATCCTGGGTTGGGGGTTTTTTTGGTGGGTTTTTTTTTTTTTAAAGATGATTATAAATTTATTCCTCAGGATCTTACTTGGAGGCAGACAGGTCAATATTACATATTTATATTAAAACCTCAACTGAGAATATAGTTCTATTTCCCAGTCCTGTTATAACATGCTAATAGTTGGGATCTTTCAAAGAAAACTTAATTAAATAGATCCCTAGACGTGCTAAGTTAAGCATTGAAACAACTAGTGTGACATAAATCATTTAACAACCTTTATAAATGTATTTTCCCCTTAGATTTTCATGCATCTGTGTCTTGCTTGTACTCAAAATCACCCAATTAAATTCTAGGAAATTCAGAGCACATCTGTGCTTTCTGGGTTCAGAACATACAGATGGCTGAACTTAAAGATCTGCTGAAGTTTGAGTGACAGTTTCCAGGGCCCCACCCAGTTTTCTGGGCAGGTAAATGCTAGCAGGAAGAACAGCATGGAACTTTCAGGGTGCTCATGCTCAACAAAACTCAGGTCAAGAAACACACTTTTAACACAAAAATTCTGTTTGGTCCTTTTATTATTTTGGTGGTTTATATTATTTAATTATGTCTTGATAGTATTTAATCCTTGGCATCATGGGACTTTATTCACAACTTAGTGCAGCCTCCGTTTTGTATTTGGAGAATAGATGGGTCTTGATGAAAGTGAGGGCTGCATCGCCACACCACACTGGCCTGGGAGGTGATGATGTGTGAAATAGTGTCCTCTACTGCGGGAAATGGGATAATGCACTTGCACTCGGTTACCCTGGAAGGAAGGCAAACTGGAGGTGTAAAGTTCCTTCCCTTAAAACGATGATATAAGGCTGCAGCTTTTCTGCTCGAGTTTGGTTGCTGGATGCTGTCCAGGATTTCCACTTCATCAGGACTGAAGAGTTACACTTTTTCTTTTGGAACAGGTTGATTGTGAAAGATTTTTCTTGCAAATTCTGTTCTATTGCCCTGCAATTCCTCACTTGTGATGTTCTCAATAACAGCAAAAGCTGCTTTAAAGGTAATTTTTTACCTATTAATGAGAATATGATTTACCTTAGGAAGTAAAAAGGTTGACAAACCCTTGTGCCTTGAGGGTCAGTTTGGTCCATTACAGAACTACGTGACAGTTATTGATACTGTTGTTTCATAAGAGGAAGGAGAAATTTAATATACAGCAGACACTGTTCCTTGATAGAAATACTAATGTATTCATTTCAGTCTTTAGAACACCTGAGCAGTAGCAAAAAGCTCAACTCTGGCTTCAAATAATCCACTGGGTATATAAGGAAGTTGGTAGCCCTGATATATTCTGGTGAATAACTCAACGTAGTTTTACTGACCAGGGTATGGCTACACAACCCCTGACAGCAGTCTGCAGGACGTACTCCAACTAATTTAATTAGATGTGAATGAAAGCCATGTTTCAATGCTGTGGGCCCCTGGCTGTGGTAGGGAGAAATGCAATACATAATGCAGCACTTTAAGAAATAACTCAGCCAAAGGGCATTTCTTCTGTCCATAATGTTTAATTTCTTTCCCAGATATGCAGACCTGTGCAGATGAACAGCCATGTGATCGTTCAGTGATGCACAGTAAAACAAGAGCTACTTTTCAAACATTATTTAAAGTGAAATGTAATATTTATTTGGCTTTTGTACCTCTCAGAGCGCTCCTGGAATGATGAGTATGCATCCTTAAAACCATTTCACAAAAAGGAACAAAAAGGGACATTTGTGACATGATCATGTTAGAGAAGTGTCCTACCATCTTTCCAGTCTGTGAAGGTCTATTCCCATTTTGGGTAAATTCATAGCTGTATAGCTGTGGGAAGATAGGTTTAAGTCCATGAAACAAATTTTAGAAATTAATCTAGGCTTGCAGCTTTCTGGGGTTTGTTTGTTTTTTGAGGATTTTTTTCTGGATTTTATTGGGGTTTTTTTGTTTGCTTGTTTTTTTGGGGTTTTTTTGTTTTTGTTGTGTTATTTGATTTGGTCTTGTTTTTCTTAAGTAATGGTATTGATAATC
The DNA here is from genome assembly GCF_036169615.1 of Heliangelus exortis. Lineage (NCBI taxonomy): Eukaryota > Metazoa > Chordata > Aves > Apodiformes > Trochilidae > Heliangelus > Heliangelus exortis. The sequence goes on from NC_092428.1 coordinate 8,170,262, forward strand.
ATCTATTAGTACAGACTTTGGCATAAACCAAAAAAACTGACAACCACTCTACGGTTATACAGTTACAACTATACCATGCCTTCTTTCTAGATCCTTCTAGATTTTCTCCATTTATGCTGATGTTACATTAGAGCATTCTTTTGCCATACTGTTTTTTACTTTCAGGATTTTAGAGTCCCAGTAAGAAAATAAAGTGTCTGATATGAGTGAGTTTCTTTTTGAGTTTGGTTACTTATGGTCTGGACCACTTTTTCAACAACCATAAGAATGGAGTATCCTCTCTTTAACTTGCCTGCTTCTATTTCCCTTGCACAAAGCAACTTGCAATTAAATTATACATAGATGAATGTATTTGTAGGTGGAATTCCCTAGTGCCTAATAGATAACTGAAGTCATGGATACATTGATCTGAGAAAGAATATTTTAGGAAGTACATGTTACGAATATTCGATATGATGTAATAATGATTTACTGGGGATGGAAGCAGATCATGTGTCACAAAGGCGTGTGATCCCAGTCCATGCAATTTGATAGCTTTCATGCTGCTCTTGAGAGACTGAGGCAAAGAGAATATTCCATCTTCAGTTCTTTGCAGAGATTTTGAGGCAATAAAACTGAGTGCAGTGCATTCCCTCTCATCGTTCCTGCACTCAAAAAGTAAAAAATTACTTTAGAAAATAGCTCTTTTAGAAAACATATTTTGAAAAAAAAAAAAAAAACAAAAACAAACAACAAAAAACCATTCCGATCAGCTTTTCTGTACGGGGAAGCCCATCTGATGAGAATACAGTAACATTTCAACTTTGATAGGAGGCAATTTCCTTGCTGCTGATGAAGCAAAGTTTGCAAAAAAAACTTGTGTATACCTTTTTATGGCAGGTGATGTCAAGGAGAACATTTTCAAAAACTAGTTTTTTAACATTCTTACATTTTCTGAACAAAGTCAAATGCAGAGGATTTAAGCTTTGATTTTGAAAGTCTGAAGAACAAGTAACAAAATAATTTATTAAGGCTTTTGTGAAAATTTGTTACTAGATAAATTATAGTTTTGTAAGGAACAAAATACATTTTTCATAACCTGCAAGATGCTTGGAGCATATCAGAGGAAAATTCATCATCATGCAAAGTAGCAGCCAGTAAAGAAGAGGACAACCTATCAAATGAAGCAAGACAAAACTCCATTATATAAGACTTTTTAAGTCTCTGCTCTGATATAGTGAAGAATATGATTGGACTTTTTGGTTGTCCTTTTTCTCATTGACTGTTTTAAGTATAAAAGGAATATTTGATGAAATTCATGGAAAGCAGCCAACCTATTATTTAATATTCCACATGACTGGATAATATTATTACTGAATAATATGCAATTTATTGCAATATTGCAAGGAAACTCATGCATATTTTTTCACTTATATATACAAGTCACTGAGTAAATTGTTTTTCTTTATTCTCCTAATTTTTCAATTAAGTAGAAGAACAAATAGAAATTAAAAGATGTGAGGTACAGGTTTTTTCTGTAGAGTTATATTTCTGTTTTCTAGATTTTGAAAACTGGTTACTGGTGTAATTATGCAAAACTGATATACAGATATGTTGGGAGAAAATTGTGAAACAAGAAGACATATGGATGGATTCAGAATAGCATCTTCAAAATAGAAATATCATAAATAATGTCTCTAAAACATAACCATGGAATACCTTAGAGCTTTCTGAAATTTGCCAGTAAAGAAAAACTCATCAATCTTACCATTTTTGTAAGAAGAAAGTATTTATAGAATGTTCCCTTTAGATGTTCTAGATAATTTTGGACATAACAAATCATAGGAAAACCTTTGCATTTCAATGCAAATCAAATGCAAATCAATGCAAAACATTTTCCTTTTGTCTGTTTTAGGGCTGCAAGACCATGTTAGCGCTAATTCTCATTGAACATATGTTTGAAAAGTGCTTATGCTATTTTTCTCTGCAACTTATACTATTGTTCTTTACTCATTATCTCTTTCACTATTTTTATTAAAATGTAAAGGGAAAAAAGTTACTTTAGTACAACCTCATAATTCTACCTTGTCTGTGCTATTTCTACTCCATACAAATTTCCCTGGATCATAAGTTTACAACCTCATTTCTCTATTTGGTTTTCAAGAGGTGAGAGCATCTTTAAATCACATTCATGGCACATTTTTCTCTCATTGGTAGTAAGAGATCTTATGGCTGTTGTGTCACAAGCTCTGCTGCAGTGACACATTACTTTATAAGGGCAGCCACTCCCTACCAACCTGCTACACATGAGAAATATTTTCATACTGACTTCATAAATGAGTCAGAACCTTTATGGATTGCCTAAGGGCGCAAAGCAATTCCATTGAAGAGTCACTTAGAGAGCTCATCTTTCCAGACTCCTGTGCTCTATTCACTGGTTAACAAGGGTCTTTTAGTAACCACAGTAAAACATTGATTTCTAAAAGTGGGGAAGAATCATTCCTCTTAGCCTTACTTAAGCATATATTGGCCAGCAGCAGAGAGAAGATAAATAACTGAACTAACTCCATCTCTGGTTTGACCCAGTACATCAATTCTTACATTGCAGCAAGAGAGCTTTTATTCCTTCTCAGCTAGCTACAGGTAAAATATTATTTTATTAATACGCATTCATCAGATTATGGAGGACCTGCTCTTCACACAGTTCTGAAGAGTGCTGGCAAGACCCTGTTGAGCCATATGAACAACCACCTCTGACATCCCTAACAAATGTCTCTGTGAAAAGTAGGGTAGGAGAGCAAGGGGGGGAGGGGCAAATAGTAAGAAAGTTAGTGATAATTTTTGAGACTTCCAGGAGCAATTTAGGAGAGCTCTCTCAGTTTCAATACTGCATCTCTTCTGTCATACTCTGGAGTTACACAAGTGTAATTTAGATTAGACTGGAAATGTGGAAACGATTCAGGCAATGACGCATAAGGAACAAAAACCAATTCTCCCCTTTCTGTTCTTCTTTTGTAGAGATGGAGAGAGTAAAGAGCAAATAATCTCTACATCCAGTATTAAAGTATGGTTCTTAATATTCAAAGGAAAGTAATCCATGGAATAAAGCAGCACTGTTAAGACACAGGTACTGACACAATGTCTTTTTTAAGCATGATGGAAATATAAAATGGCAAAGGTTTTATTGGAAACCAGGGAAGCTGAAATGCAGGCTTTTTTTCAGCTGTTCTTTTCACACAGTGTTTGCTATACTGTGTGCTACGATACCACAAATTTTCTGTCATTAATAGTATAGACCTATTTTATATGCAGAAGTAGACTCAGCAGGATTGATTATTAAATTGTAGAAAACATTAAAATAAACCCTGGGAATTGAGGTGGCTAATCTGGATAAATAATTTCTAAACCATGAGGCAAGGTTAACAATAATGTAACATTGGAGAGCAGAGTATCTAGACTAGATTTGGGAGAAGAAAGTAAATTATGTGCTTCAGTTGATTAAAAAAATAAAATAAAAAATGAGACAGCCAGTTGCTGAGCCTGTTATGAAAATGTTATCACAACAACTAAAGCTGCTTTCCCCCTCTGTTTTTTCATGCTGAGCCCTAAACAGAGAACTGGAGATATCCCAGTCCAGCTTCATTTTTATTTTCTGATTCTTGCAGAAAAATAGATGAAAGAGCATTCCATTTTCATATTATCTGACTGCAAATCTTTAGGATAAGGAGGTATATATTTTCAGTGCTGTCAAACATGCTATGGTACAGACCAGTATGTATTTACTGGTGGCATGACTGGTAGGCCTGACATTCTGACCTATTTGCCATCTGCCCTTGTCCTGGTGTAATGTAACTCATGTGGAAGAGACAAGATATCTGGGGTTCCCTCTCTGAGCTCCCAACAACATCTATGCCCAAATAGCCAAGATTCATTCACAGCTTGACCTCACACAACCTCACAGGCTGCCTATGGCAGTAATACGATGTTTGTGCCATCTCATGAGAACACACTGGTTGCTCTTCAGCAACTGATCGCTTACTCAAAGTGGCCATAACCACTGCAATCAGGATGGTTTCTTACCAGATTTGGTAAATCTCTTGTGTGGGCAAAGAAATTATATTAATGTCATGACCTGAGTAAACAAATATGGAATTCTACTGAACTGAGAAATAGACTCTGTATTTTTATTAGAATAAAGGATAATGGATGATCAAAGCAGAGGCACCTAAGAGGCAGATATGTATCAAAGCAGGAGACTAATACAAGAGAATAGCACACTATGCTCAAGTTCGTGGTCCTTCATTCTTTGTGAAGGACTCACTATTCTCAGGGTCAGAACAGGCTTTCTCAATCCACACTTACAGGGAATCTCTCTCATTCAATGCCACTACCCATTTTTTTTTTAATGATTACCCTAAAAACATGATTAGGCCTTAGGCAGAAGGAGGGTAGGGAGCAAAGAGAGGGACTGAAAATGGTCACATTAGGTAGTATGTGGAGCAAGTTTGTTGAACATTTGTTTCCCACCAGTTTTGCTGATATTGACCATGAACAGCAATGCAGGGCAGTCAGTGCCTGCTCTAACTGCAGCCAGAGGACTGACTTACAAGAAGCTTTGCTAGCAGGATGGCATCAAGAGCGGATATTACAAGTATTGCTATCTCAGATAGATAATGAGAAAAAAAAATGGTAGGGGATACTTACAGATATATGTCCTGCCTGGCTTGTGACTGGGTTACTAGCTGTACAAAAGAAAGTGAGAAATGCTTTCTTAAAGAGGGCTAGCTCCGTGAAGAGATGTAAATGATTTGGTATGGAGTTACAGGTGTACATATTGCAAAATGTAGAACTCAAGATTATGTACAAAACCTGTGATAGACACCCCTCAGTGCACACCTTCGTCCTCTCATATTTTGTAAGAAAAACTGAATATTCATTCTTTCATTTGTGCCAGTGTTATCAAGATAAAGAAAAGGAAGTGGATTCAAGATAGAGCACAGGAAGTTCCTCACCTTCTCCCCTCCCCTCCAGAAACAAGATTCATTTTTCCTTAATGCATTGTATAGTGGGTTTTGAAATCTGCAGATGGAAGGCACACTGCTATTATAACTTACTGTTATAAAAGATAACACAGGAATTGCCATCAGTAAATCTGCCTCTCGGAGTTAGGTTTGAAATTTGCAGTCCTCAGCTATAGGTTTGAGGAAGAATTTCTGTTATTTGTAATATATGATGCAATAAATGGTTACTGAGAATGATTAATAGCCAAAGTGAAGCTCAGGCATTTCATCGATCTCAAAAGCCATTTATTGCAAGTATATGAAAGCAATAGCGATTATTGCTGTTATACAACAAGCCATAAAATCCGAAAGGAGAAAAATGCATCTTTTTTCTTCTTGCAGATGCTGGGAAAGTATTGTGCACTTTCCCCATGTGCTGGATTTTCTATCAGAAGCACATACTGGAGGCACAAGTGGGATCAATAACATCACAGACACAGCTTTAAATACTGATTAAATGACCAAGGACAGATATTGTTTGAGGATAAGCTGAAAAATTGTTCCAAGAAGCAGCTGGTGCAGAACAGCAGTGACTGGATTGGACAAGGAGGGTTTTGTATACAGATACCTTTGAATTTTTCTGGCTGAAATTCTGTGCTTGTTATATAACCTCTCTTGATTAATTGAGCCTCAGTGCCAGGCTGTCGGCTGCAGCTGAGGTATGCCTGGCGCAGCCAAGGGGAACTGGCACACCACACTCCTGCTAGGCTTTATTTTATTTTGCCCCAAGGCTAGGACAGGATAAGCTATATGAATACTTGATGGTCTGGGTGCTCCTGTATTAGTCCTGTAGCATCTAAAGACACTTCTTCATACCAACCAAAATATCCAGTAGTTTGGCTTCACAGTGGTCAGAACAGTGCCAAAAAGGTCCTGGCTTCAGGAGGATATTCCTGGAGGTCATGCCCAGATAGCCTTCTTCACAAGGTAGAAAGCCATGCCACTGGTCCTGTGCCACCATGAGAAGCACTTAATCTGGGGATCCCAGAAGGCATAAAGTGCATTAGGACAACTGGAGTTTGTTATATGTTATATATAACTTACATATTAAGTGATTCTAGTCTTATACTTTTTAGGTCCCAAGCAGAAAAAGCCTTATGGGGGTATTCAGAGACAAGTTGTAATAGGAAGTTTCCCCCTTATTCCATTCAGCAGTAAGGAATGGCCAGGATTAGGGAAGTCTGACTAGGGAATCTTGCGTGCAGAGGTTTTTTTGTTGCTTGTTTTTAAAATTTTTCCTCCTACAAATAATAGCAGTTTATTTCAAGAAGCTGAATTGAGGCACAGTACCTGACTCTTTTCTACCTCTTGAAAGGGGAGTTCATGGAAACACCAATGCAGAGATAACAACTCTCACTGAATCAGTGGAATCCTATGCAATACCAGATGGAGGCACTATCATTACCTTTTGCTCTTTCTGCATCTCCCTGTGTGCTGTGAGAGTTTCTTTATGGGATATTTATGTACCTAACTGCTTGCTACACACAATGAGTCCTATTTTTTTTTCTTAATATAAATCAACTGCCTTTACAAAGAATGATAATTTAATAACATATTATTAAATTAGATCCAGATTAATCAACAACTAAGTTGATTAATTTGGATTATCAAATTCTGAAGACATATACCATGGTTCATGGATTTTATGATGCCCAAAATGGCTCTGGCTTCATCCAGGAGATAAGTGATGATGACTAATTAATGACAAATGTTCAGACTCATACTTGCTGTATGAGCAAAGTCTATACCATAGACTTTGAGCTGAAGTCAGCAATTTTTCTTTCTTCCTAGCTCATTAAACACTATTTTGAGCTCCACTAACATAAAGCTAATGGTCATGTCTTCAGAGGTCTTTGCAAATCTGTCACCTCTGCCTATAAATTATTTCTAAAAGAGACAGAGAAGTCTAAAAATCTACCATCCTCTAAACCAGACTACAGCTCAGTTCCTCAGGCCCTTTATCATGTGAAGGCTGACGGGTTCTTTTCACCATTCTGTTGATGAGCTCTCTTGATAAGAGGAGCTCTTTTGGTAAGAGTTTCTCTCCTCCTGCTGATCTGCATGTGCAATGTACATGATTCAGTCTCAACCATGTTTTCTGATTGTATTTATAAGTTTTATGGCTAGATTCTGGGTACTGACTTCTTCTCCTCAGAGAAGCATTTCCCAGCATAAAGGGAGCAGTGTCCCCAGTGAAACCATACATAGATATTACTAATGCATCCATCAGCAAATCACCTAGGCAGCAATTACAAAATTGAGATTTGGGTAGTGCAAATAATTTATTTTTTCAGTGCAGCATCTGAAATGAGGAGTCAGAAAAAAGTCTTATTCAGGGTGCCTAGAAATATATGTGTTGGTGATTTTCTTTCAGAATGCAAAAAGGCCACTCACCTGTGTGTGGCACCAGGATTCAAACTCAAAGCCTGCCTGCATAAAGAACTATTTCCATCTGTCAGGAGTGCAACCTACTCACAGCATTTTCAATCTATCATAATAGAGGTCAACTTTAGCAGGTGCCCTTTTCCTTTATGATTGTGACTATCATGTGAAAAATTAACAGCTCTCTAGAACTACTTTGGAAATTAAAGCTGGATTTTTTATAGCTTAAGAATGTCTCCCAGCGGTTTTATCAACAAACATTTTCTGACAGCCTGTATAAGACTTGCCTCAGTTTGTATGTGAAAAACCGCTCCTCTTCAACTCTGTGACTTTATTGGATGATCGGTACTTTTGAATGTTCTTTCAGCTGTCTTTGTTACTGACTGAAGGCTTGGCAGAAAGACTGAGTTCAACATTGTGATCTGAAATTGATTATGATCAGACTCATCCTAATCAGCTCTGGCACAAAGTAACATAACACAGGGCCCTCTGCCAAGAACAGGCTGATCACAGCTTCACAGAGCTTCACAGAAGGGTACTGCAGTCCTTGGGCTTCCATGGAGAGCAGTTGTTTTCTGAGTAAGAATGCAGAACAGGTTGCTGGATTAGCAATGCCTTCATTTTGGAGGCCCTGAAAGGAACATTGAGAACAGCACCTGGTATACTCCCAGGAAATTTGGGTTGTTTTGTCTTGCACAGGTGGAATTGGTGAGTGACTTTCCAATTCAATGTCAGGAAGGAAAAACTGCAGTGACTCATAGAATCATAGAATCCTAGGGGTTGGAAGGGACCTCGAAAGATCATCTAGTCCAACCCCCCCTGCCAGAGCAGGGCCACCTAGGGTACATCACATAGGAACGTGTCCAGGCGGGTTTTGAATGTCTCCAGTGAAGGAGACTCCACAACCCCCCTGGGCAGCCTGTTCCAGGGCTCTGTCACCCTTACAGACTCAAGCATGAAGGACAGTAGCTAAATCTTCAAGGGAGACAAATATTCACAGTAAATAAAAAAGAGTACATTGGAAATACTGTGTATTGCCTCCATTGCTAGTAGATCATGCCATCTATTCTCTTGTTTGTGTTTTATTGAGAAAGGTTCACAGGATAGTCATGGTCATGTCTCTGAGAAACAGAACAGAACAACAAAGATGCTCATGACAGCCTTTGGGAACACAAGATGATTGCTTTGGAAACATTAGGCCTTCAAGATGGACTTTTCCTACTGATTCATGAACTTCAAGAAGGATTTAAACAATGCAGTTTCATGCACTGCCCCATTGGATGGGAGAATGCTTTTTCTTGTCAGTGTTTTCCTTTCCATTATGAGCAGCTCATAATGATCTCATAAATCTCTGTCAAGTTTAAGAAAGCAGAAAATACCAGAAAAATAAGCAATCTCAGGCTTAGAATTCTGCCTGTACATAGTTAATTTTTATGTTTCCTTAATATGAATTTAAGATTTAGTTAATTATTATGATGTGTTTCTCTGAAGGATAGCTACTCTGTAGGTTATTTTCCAGTGTGAAATTGCCACAGGCATCATATTAGATTTTTATTATGCACATTATCTTTTAAAATTATCTTCTGTGGAACTTTTTAAAGAGTTTTCAAATGAGCACTGCTAAAATGAATTAAAAGAGCGAGGGGACCAATAGCTACTATAAAGACAATACTGTGTTATTAAGACAATGCTAAAATGTCAAAACTAAAGCAGTTCAGAATCAATTGGAGGATGGTTTGCAATTATAGTGTAAATTTGTCTCTTCAGGTTTACAGCTTAACTTTCCAGTTGATATGAGTCTCCTGAATAATGTTGGAAGTGTTTTATTTTCATGGTGCCTCACTTTACCATGTGAAACAAGCCAAGCAGTCTCCACCTTGAAATGCAAGCCTATTATGGGAATACCTAGGATAAAATAAGACACTGAGATACGTCATATAACACTCCAGAGATATAATAGAAAAAATCCCATTACCAGTCTCTCTCTGTGTATATATCTGTGAATACACACACATACATTTCTGGATAGGTACTGCCTAAACAAATCTAATAATCTAACTGAATTAATGAGACAATGACTCAGAAATTGCCAAATGCCAGACTTAGCACTGGATTAATTCTGGGCTCATACCTCCTCTAGTTCTAATTTTCCAATAGTAAGAAGAAAGCCATATGTTTGCTTATTGGATCATTACTAGGTTATTTTCCCATTTGTATAGAAATAAAAACAATTCCAGCCCTTGATCATGCATCTCAATGAGTTCTCTTCAAAGGAAATGATGCCCTGACAGTTTTGCTGTTGACTTCAAATTATATAAATTTACTTCTCCTGTCTTTCCCTGCATTCCAGCTGGTTCAAAAAGGTAATATCCAGTGGCAACATCATATGTTTTAAAAGTTACGAAGAAAGCAGAGATGCCTAAATGCAAAACACATTACCCTACTCCTGATTTGAGCTATCTATGCTTGGAATTCCACCTAGTAAAGTACATGTAGGAAGAAAACAAAATTTGGAGATGCAGTTGCAGTTGAGGTTAAAAGCCGTTCTTCCTCGTATCTAGTCTAAAGCTCCCATGGTGCAACTTCAGGCCACCTAGTCCTACCATTGTTCACTTGAGACACCAACACCAGCCGCCCTTCAACATCCTTTCATGTAGCTGTAGAGAACAGTAAGGTCTCCCCTCACCTTCCTCTTCTCCAAACAGAAAAAGCAGAGTTCTTCCAAACTCTTCTCCAAACCCCAATTCCCTTCTGAAGTCTGTATTTCTGCTGTTCAGCCCATGAAAAGGCAATGCCTGTGTAGTGGTTTTCCCACACAGTAAGCAGTCCATGCATATAATTTTTTGATCCTCTTCAGAAATACAAAGCTAATGCATCCCTATTGTCTTTTTAAGATTCTGAAGTACTTGGAACGCAAACTAACCTGCCACTTCAAGCAAGCAGTTTTATGCTTATACACAATTCATAGCAGCAATGAGGCTGGTTTAAAAACTGCAGTGTCTTTACCTTTGAATTCTTTCAGGTTTTTCAGTAGCAGCAACACATAATTTTCTCTTTAATTCAGTGCTTTTTCACTGCTGCTGTCTTTGTAGCAGCAGTTGGCACTTTGTAGCCTTTGTTGGCAGCTGGTAGGAAGCTTTCCTCTGTCTAGAATTATATATAACTGCTAGAGAAAGAACAGAAGTTTCATAGACTGTAAAAATTCTAAAGACCATGGCATTAAAGCAATTCTGATTAACAAAAACCAAAAATTGAAAAGGGTATAAATCATACATGCACAAAAAACAGTTCTTTACACTGTTCCCTCAGTTTCACCCAAACAGAATCAAAATTAGAACCTTCAGGCAAACTGTTATTAAACAAAAACTCATAAAAGGAGAATGTACAACCTAATTATAGTGTAACAAATGTGTACCTTTCATCTACAAGGCTGGTACTCCAAAATTTTAATAGTCAATTATTATTATATAATTTTTTTAAAATTTAAAACCAAAATGCTATAATGAAATGGAAAAACCTACAAAAGAACATGAAGAACATCTTCAGTGGTACAAAGTAGTGTAACAGTAGTGCCGTATACTATTTTCTTTTCCCATAGTTTGTATTTAAATTATGTTGCAGAGATGGAGGTGCTGGCAGTCACTCCCTGAATTCCCATGAATGTATTCTCTGTTGGTAGCACCCACTGAATCCTTTTTTGTCAATCTTCCATGAATCTGGAAATAAAAGGCAAGAGGGTCATAACTAAACTAGTCATTCACAGTTAAGAAAAGTACCTCCTTTGAATTTGGAGATCATTAATATATTATTTTCAAAAATCTTTGGTCAGTATACTACCCTTCTTTCATCCGTTCGTTCATTTATGCATTCAGGTTCCAACCTTGTCTTTCACAGCTTTTAATTACACAATGACACAATTAGAAGAACTACTGTGAAGTGCTACAGTGATCAAATTGATGGAGTAATTTCTATTCCAAGAATAAGACTCTTGATCAGGACCATTAAACATGAATAGATGAGCTAAGGGAGTCATGACAATTCTATAGTATCATTACAGACAGACTGATGATAAACAGGGAAGCTACCCGCCACCTGTTTAAACACAGGAAATTAGGGGTCTCAAATGAAAACAAAGAATTTACTTTTTGCAATGTGAAGGTCAGCTAAGGAGTTTTGCAACAGAACGTGATGGATAGTAAAATTATTCAGACCCAAAAGATGAATGGAAAAATTCATAAGAGAAAAATATTCCAGTGTCTCTTAAACAAATAGACATTACTACTGCCTTAGGGAGTACCTGAACTGTGAATCTTTGGAAGCTTTGAGACTGTACTGGAAGAGCATAATATATAACTGCACTCTTCTCTAGATATCTACTATTGGCTGCTGACATACACAGAAATCAAGCCAGCTATTCTGCTGTTTTGCACTGCTTATATGAAAATTACAAACTGCCCTGAATCTAGTTAATTTGCTACAAATTAGATACAGTTTAAGGAGAGCATGCTAAAACTGTGAGAAGACTGAAATCAGATGTATTTGATCCAGTCCTTCCGTGTTGTCTGTGATCATGCACCAATTCTAAGGCAAAACTCCATGTTCATTAAATGAATTCTTGGTAAAGAGGCTTCATTTCTATTATCTACAGTCTACCTGGAGCTTACCTTTGGTTAGTAGTTTTTCATCTCCAATCTACAACTAAGAAGTCAAAATCTCTAATAATTATGATTCCTGGTGTGATTGCTACTAAAGAGGTCCCAGCTCTTATTCAAAATCCAATCACAGGATATGAAACCTCTCTTGTACTTCCATGATGAAACCTGTTTCCACCATCCCTTACCAATTTCAGTCACAATTTGTTACTTTAATCTATGCTAACATTTCTTATTTCTTTTCAGGCTATAGACTATTGTTAGTGCAAAATAATGTTTTTATTTCTTCCTTTTGACAACCATAACTTTTGAGACCCCTACTGCTGTTCTATCTACTCATGTGCTGAATATGATATTTGCTTGCATTTTCTGGCAGCCTGAGACTCAGAAGATAATCTCCACAGACACGTATCCATCAAAGCATCTATCAAAAAATACCTACCAAGACTCTATAAAGACCTCTTACGAACTTCAGCTGCCTTAAGCAATACTGTAGAAAAGAAACAACAGAAAATATGACTGCAGAGAAACTGTTGGCTTCATCTACATGTGGGTGTTTTTCTAGCACTGAACTGTGAAGTGTTGAATGTCCTCCAACAATTCCCACAGGCCATGATTAATTGCTGATGTTAATGAGTGAATATTCTAGTGTGAGAATTCTTACATGACTGTATCAAACATATTACAATGCCTTTTCTGACAGTTGCCTAAACCATAAAACCAACAAGGAAAACAAACCAACAGAATTATTGAGTAGAACAGAGGTTTAGTGGAGCAATTTTTTCTGGAAAACTCTACGAAACCATAGCAGTTTCAGTGTCTGTTCTGTCCTGACTAGGAAGGCACTTATGTTAAGGCCAAGTCTACTACAAGTTTTTGTTTACAGAGGAATTCTGTGCTGTTGGATTTTATTATGTGTAGAACAGTCTCTTTTGCTTCCTCTATGTTTATTTAATTTTGTTTCCCACTTTGTACATAGTCCACTTGATATAATAGCACTTCAGTAGCACAAGTTGAACAAAGCAACTAAGAGAGAGGTCTAAAGCATCTCTAGCACTTGGATACAGTCAGTAATACACTTTCTCTGTCAAAAGATGCCCAAGCCTAGATTCAAGGTCCAAATAATGAAGAGTAGGTGTCGGAACCAGTCTGCTAACCTTACAGTGAAATGCCCTATCACTCAATTACTAATTGCTTTTAGCAAGTGAATTTCTCTTATTCATCAAAAAATGTTAACCCTTTTAAAAATAGGATGTGGATTGCCATGCAACACCCAGAGTTTTGATTTAACATAGAGTCATTGAATTGTAGAATCATTAAGGTTAGAAAGGACCTCTAAGATCAAGTCCAGCCAGCAAACTGGACTTAAACCAATAGAACATGGGCCTATCATTTTACAGAAATGTTTATGAATGCTGTAGTAGTGCTTGTAATGGAGTGCTTATCTAAGATTTATTTATGGATGAATGTAAATCTTAAACTTAATTTACACACCTAAGAAATTTTTGTCTTTTCCTTTACAAAGCAGCTATAAGTACAGCTCAAGAGGGTCCAAAATTTAGGGTTCTTCTTGCACAGAACATGCTTCCTGAAGAAAACATTTTGCTAAATATGCTGGTGAAATACGTTTTAAGAAGCATTTTATTTTCATGTTGGTCTCTATATTTACAAGTGACAGGCAGTCACTGTTTTCCATGCATTAATATTTGTTAACAATTAAAGCCTGAGTTACCAAAATAAAGATATGAAAAGATTAGAAATATCTGTAATTTGTGAATTTTATTCATATCAGTTTATTCCAAAAATATTAGTAAGAGGACAGCATATATACAAAATATGATGCCTGGGTTTATTTTTTTTCTCAGTAGCGTGCTCTAAGTGTGGAATGTACCCCATTAATCTTTAATTGGGAGAAATGACTGCTGCAGAATGACTTCTATGGGGCAGTTAATAAAAGAATCTTTGTTTCACAGTGTTTGTTAATGTATACTTTAACACAGTATTAATCTTTTCCAAAGAGAACTACATACAAAATAGAATATAAAGCTTTTGCTTTGCTTGATGTACTATGCACAAATTGATTCATTAACATGCTTTATTTTGAAGCAGAATTACAGCAATACAGGAAAGCAGAATAATAAAAGTGGCACTATTATTTTCCAAGTACCTGTAGTTGTGAAATTTAATTACATGAGAAAAACAATCTGTTCTCTCCATTTGCCACACTGGTTACATCAATTTCCATGCGGCTGCACACGCATGCTTCAAGCTAAATCAGGAGACACCTGCCCAGGGGTTTGTGCAGCCCATGTTGTTACCTGTCTATTCCCCAAAACCGATGTCCCTTGCTGGGTTAAAAGCTATGGCCTGTTTACACACGTCTAGGGGTTCCATTGGGGTTTACTTGAAACAAACCCGTGTGCATATGCAGGTGGTACTTTTGAGGGAAGGAATCCTTGATGTCGAACCTACAGTTTCAAAAAGAAGCTTAATGAACATAGAAAAGATGGTCTAGGGCTAATGAAAAAGCAGTCGAGAAGATTGTTTTTGTGCTTGTTATGGTTCAAACTGCATCAGGAGTTTTGGTCATGATCAGTGCAAACACTTGCGTCTCCAGCCTAATTTTGAACGCTGGGGTTTATCCAGTAAATGCGGTCATTTGGAGAGTCCATGGCAATAAAACGAGGCGGTGGCACACGAGCAGGCTGGGCAGGGGGTCAAGTTCGCCCGACGTGCCCCTGACGGAAGGAAATGCTTCGGCAACTGGAGTAGTTCTGGGGCCAACGCGACTGTTAGCACCTCGGTACCAGACAGCGCCGGTGCCCCGGCCTCTCACCAGGCACCAGCCCTCCCTCCCTACTCTCCGTTGGCCCGGAGAGCGCAGACAGCCGCATCCAGCACTGCCCTGTGCGCGCCCCTCAGGGCCCACCGCCCCCGTCACCGTCTTCTTGCCGGGAGTTCACCATAAGCGGGCAGGAGAGGGTGCGAGGAACACGGCGGAACTGGCGGCCAAGCCGCAGTGACTCTCGGGGACGGTCCGGGCCGCGGCGGGGCGGGGGGCGAGGCGGGGACGGGCGCCGCCGCAGGAGGGCGGGCGCCGCTGCAGTGAGGCCGGGCCGCGCGGGCGAGTCGGCGGCCGGCCGCGTTGCCATGGCAGCGCTGCCCCAGCTGAGGGCTTGAGCGGGCGGCGGCGGCCGCTGGGAGGGGCAGGGGGTCCGCGTCCGGGAGGGGTAAGGGTTAAAGTGGGGTGTGTGTGCAGGCCCGGCGCTGTGGGGGTCGCCGCCGGGGGCAGCCAGCAGACTGGTGGGGGTGAGTTGGGGCATGAGCTGTGCTGCGGACTCGTAGGGAGGCTGCGGAGGTGAAGCCTCTGCTCCCTCGCCGGGCGGAATGGAGGCTGTTGGTGCCGCAGAGGATGTGTTTTACGAGGAGGAGGAGGAGGAGGTGAACTGCTACGACTTCGAGCCTCTGCCGACGCTGCTGGAGGATGAGGTGAGTGAGGTGAGAGGACACTGCCGCCCTTGTGCTCACCTGTGGTGAGGCGGCCTCGGGCGGCCTGCGGCCCCCTCTGCCCGGCGCTTCTTCCTGCCCGCACTCCGAGAGCAGCCCGGCGGCTGCACCGGGCCCCGCGCATCACCGGATGGCGGGGGCTCACTCGCCCCGCCGGGAGCGGCCAGGCCGCATCCACATGGCCGTTCACGGCGGGTTCCTCACTTTCGCCTGCCCGGTGATCTCGGCTGCGAAGTTGGGCTTAGTCTGCCCCGTGCACCTTCTCCACACAACAGCAAAGTCATGTTCCTCGAGCCTGCAGCGTCTCCTATCTCCTGTCGGAGCCGCGGTGTAATGCTGCAGTCAGGAAGTACGGGTCCTTGAAGCACCTGATGGAAAGAGGTTTCTTACATTGGTAAAAGTGTTTCCAGTACCTACTCACTGGATTTTTGTGCAGCCATTTCTTGCTGGCTTGTGGAAAAAGGCCTTGTCACTGGCAAATAAATAAAAAAATAAAATACCCACAAAACCCAACAAACTGTTGAATCTTGTTATTGAGTCGTTATGCCAAATAACCTGTAGCTAAGCACAGTTCTGCTGTCACATTTGTCTAGATTTGCCCTTGGTTTTGCACTTGTTTCTAGTTGCTTTTATTTTTGTTTTTATTGCTCATCTCTCTTTACATCTTTCCAGGTGAAGTGTGTTTATCATCTCCTAGAGGATATTTGGGCAAAATGTTTTGGTTTCTTTCTTTTCTAAGTAGAAGTTTGGTGAACTGTATGCGAGCCACTTGCTCCCCAAACCAGATCTTGCAAGCCTTATTATTTGCTATGTCAGGAACCTAAGCTGAATCAGGTTTTTAAAGTGTGATTTTAAAAAGTTCCTTTCAGCTTTCATAAGCTGTCTAATGGCTCAACAGTTTGGCAATTCCTCTCACTATTTGTAGTGTTCAGTGTAGTAGGCCCTCTTGGCCCATGCAAAATACAGGCAGAAGAAAGAGGGTGGTAGTGTATTTACCTGACATTTTTGAATGTTAGGTAAACATTTAGAGTATTTCCTCAGGGTGGAAAGCAGCTGAGGTTCAACTCTTCTGTGTGAAGAAGACCCCATTTTTCTCACCTGCTCAATATATACTTTAATTGTGGATTCCTATTAGTCCCTTCTATTTAGTTATTCCAGGCACATGTATATTTTCAGTATTCTTGTTGAGAGAATGAGCACAACCGATAATTTGAAGATTAGAGAAGTTAATAAAAAAATCTGGCTTTACCCAGAGACATTACCCAGGCAACCCAATGTTTTTGTTCAAATGTTAATTTAACAATTTATTTAATTATTAAAAATTAACTTAATCAATTTAATGAATGGGGTTTGACATGGTTTCCATGATTCTGGAATAGATTGGTTTGAAGTTTGTGTGAATTACCTTGGCAAAATGACTTGGGTGCAAGGGAGCTGTGAATGGTTATGTACCCAACTCTCAGCTGCTTAGTCATTTAATGGGCCCTGTGCTTCTCGTCAGTTTACATAGTTTAAGGAAAGCAGGTTGTTGTGTGATGTATGTGATATACATAAGCCAGTATTTGAAGCAGGAAGCTGCCTGGACTGAAGAGAAGGAAATATTGAAGGTGAGGGTGTATTCAAAACTATTAAGGATTGCAAGATGAATGAAATCCTAGTTCTTTACTAGGTTTTCATTCATCTTGCAATCCTTAATACCTAATTCCAGGTTTTTTAAGAAGCTGTGTGGGGCAATTTAATTTGTTTTCTCTTCCTGCTTTCTCCTCCTCTGCCTACTTATATATGCTACTGAACTGGTTTGTACTTTCTGAAGGAAACATAGGGGAAATTGACAAGTGAATAATTAAAGCATGGTTGTCGACCAGTTTCTGTAATTATTAAACAGTAATTATAAGTGTCTTATAGTAAAATGAGAGAAATTACATCAGCCTCTGTTACATAACACCCACTATTTTTTCTGTACTTCAAGTGAACCAGCTCTCAGGTCTCCAAAGTGCTAAAGTTGTGGCTTACCAAAAGCTTCAGGTTGCCAGAAACTTCTGTGTTACAGTCTTAAAAGGACTTTTTTTCTTTTTTTCCCCACAATGAAAACTTTGTATTGCTTTGCAGATGCAAATTAATCAAATGCATGTCCCATGTCTGCGATGCTTAGTTTTCTATGAACTAAGCTTTCATAGCTAAGGTCAAGATAGTGTGGTTTTTTGAGAAATGCATGGTTTCTGCGAAGTAAATCACTTCATGTTCTGGAGCACTGGAAAGAGGAAGACTTGGTGTATGGTTGTGGTGGTGGTGGTGTTTTGCTTTATCTTCACCTAGCCAACCATAAAAGCCACTGAACGTTGATAGGCCTGTTTGGGGTTTTTTTTTTTCCTTTTTTGATGTTTTATGTTTGTGTATTTGTTTTTCTTTTTTTCTGTATTATGTAACGGTCTTTTCCCCTGGAAAAGATAATTCATTTACTCCCCAATTACCACAAGACAAAGATGGTTTTATAGCCTTAAACTGTAGATATGACTATTGATGAGTAAGATCCATGGTGTAGTTCAGCCTCAAAGCTTGAATCAAAAGTAGTTCTATCAGGTTGTGATTTTGACTAGAATTTGATATTGAAGCTGTCTTAAAGGATGTAGTTTTTGTTTAACATAATCTCTAAATCAAGCCTTTCTCGTCATATACACAGATGAAATTCTCATAATTTTAGATCTTGAATAGTAAAACATTATTTTTGCAGTTTTGATAAATGCTGTCATGTTGCTCAGCTGATCCTAGGATAGTTAAAAATAATTACTGGTTCATTGCTTTGGTCATAGAACTCTTTTTTTTTTTTTTTTTAACTTTTAATGTATTAGCTTTTTTTTTGCCATAGAAAGGCAGTTACTCTTTCCTTTCCAAGCCCTGGTCAGCATGAAAGCCTAATGATTTGTGGTCCAGCTCTTTGTCATATATTTGTTTTCAGATACCTCTGTGCACCCCCTCACGCTTAGTTCCCTATAAGGATGTGTGAAACTTCCTTGTCCAACCTCAAAATCCGATGGCATTATTACACATATGGTGCTGCATGCGTCACGGGGAAAAAAAGGTCTTTTGCCTCATGTACCTAAACTGCAAGGATTCCTGGTATTTGTTATTACGCAGGACTGAACTCGATGAGAGAAGGGTCCATGATTATTGATAGGGGGCACTGTAGTGATGCTGCCATTATTAAATCGGTCCATATCTAGGTTGATGACAACTAGATTATTTAAAAGTTAAGGTTTCCAGATAATAGTGAGTACACTTTATTTCATACTGTGGTTTTTTTTTTTTCTTTTTTTCTCATATTAAGTATTATACTGTAGACCAAAAAGCAAAATTTTTAGATGAAAGATTGGTCCTTTTTTAGTATTAGATCAAAATATAAGAACGCTTTTCCAATGGCTTGTTTGGCTTTTGAGTGTTTATTAGGTGGTCTACACCACTAAACTTCACAGCATCATCATTCCTAAGACTGGCTAATTTAGAGGGTACTTTTTTCCATATCACAGATAGTAGGGAAAACTGCTATAAAGAGAATCTTTAAGTAGCTTATCCAAAGGCATCTGGGAGAGTTTAAGGGAGGCATTGGTTAAGCAATATGTTTTTGAACTTAGTCTCTCTGCTTTAACCTCCAGATTGTCTGTTTCCCTAACTTCGATGCAATGTTTGTGTAACTTAGTTCCCATAGTAAGTCTTTTTTTGATGTTAACAGACTGTGATACCTTTGTTCATGTTAACTCTGCTTCTTAAGACATTCTCTGCGTTAAGGCAAAGTCATGCTCTTGGTGTTTTTTGGAGTGTTAAACAATGTCCTAGGAAGTCTGAGAGAACTTGCTGGAAACATTTCTTGTATCTAATTGTGTCAAATGTCATCTATGATGCACCAAGTAGTATCTTGAAATCCCGGGTAATTCATGAATTTGTATCTTGGCAGGAGAATGTGTCCCTTGCTGATATTTTGTCACTGCGAGATAGCTGTCTTACTGAGCAAGACATTTGGGCAATTTGCCTGGAGTGTTGCCATTCTCTGAAGAGCATTGCCCATTCTGCAATCTTCCAAACACTCTGCATCACTCCTGACACTTTGGCTTTTAACACCAATGGCAATGTATGCTTCATGGAACAGCTCAGTGGTAAGTATTAGTATTTCCACACCATTTGTTTTAGAACTAAGGAAACTCAGAGTGAGAGATTGTAGGAAAACTTTATATTCTATTCTTAAGATTTGTGATTAAAATAAAGAGAAAACAAAAATTTGTTTAGAAACGGGTAAGTACAGGTCCATATGCAACTACATGCTCGGTCTTGTGATTGATGAACAAAGGCTTTTAAGAGTTTGCTAGGAAGATTCTTTCTAATTATTTTAAGACCTATCCAGGGGACTGTAATTTATCTCCATTTTAAACAATGTAGGTTATGTATTTGTGTATCTGTGTGTGCAAGTCTCTACCTTTGTAAAGTGCATTCTCAGTCTCTTCCAGTTCCTCTCATTTCATGGATATGTTCTGTTCTAGAGAAACCTGACATTGATTGTCTTGATTGTGGCCACAGAGAATGGGGCAATTCTAGTGTGTTATCATTGTTAGAAAGGAAAACTCTCCTGAATGAAGGATTTCTTTTTTTTTTTTTTTAAGTAAAGATTTTTACACTCAGCAAGTGTGGAAACTGACAGAAAAGTGATCTAATATGCTAAAACCCAGTATGTAGTAGCATGTAAGACATTCAGGTATTGTAGCAGATGAATGGGGGAGGGAGGGTGTTTAAGTAAAAAAAAATTACTTCTAATTTCAGCATAGACAAAAAAGCATGTTATTGTTTTTGTTTCCATGACTCATTTCAAGAGTTGTTGTACTGAGCCCATCAGGGATATTGCAAAACAAACAAAAAAACAAAACAAAACAGAAAACCCCCCCACCAGCCCCCCCACACACAAGCAAGCTCTTATTCACATTTTTGTTATGTATTGTTTAATCTAATTGATTTTTAAATCTGTGCCACAGTAAGTGTTTATTCTTTTAGTAAAAAATCTATATCACAGTAGTTAGAAAATATATAGTAAGGTAACTTTGCAATAAATGAATATTTGTTGCTTTCTTTAGAATTAAAGGTAGTATTTCAAATAAGCATGTAACATCATAAAATGTAATTAGTAAAGATGAAAATATATCCTCACAATTGTGCCATTTGTTTTGTGCTTAAATTATTCAAATATATTTGAGTCAAATTTTAGTTCTATCTTAATAATGTTATGTGAAATCAATTTCCTTTTCTTTAAGGGCCTTCTTATAACTTGAAATTAAAAGAAATCTCTGTATTCATAAGGGTATATGGAAGAGTTGTTGAAGAGAATAAATCTAGTAGATGAAAAATGCCCCACAACTAAGGTCCTTGCTTTGCAGCCCGGAGAAAAAAAACAGTATTTTCTTAAATGTTTTGGTGTTGTTGAATAGCTGGCAAACAATTGATCCAGAAATTTGCCATATTCAAGTGCTTAAAATATGGGATCGCAATTTCCTGTGCAAAGCAAATGCACAAAGATTTTGTTCCCTGAAGTCATTCTAGTCTCTGAGGAAGAGACTTTTCTATAGTTCTCTTTAAAGCAAGTTGTGTTTTTATTAGGAATGCAGCAACTTATGTATATGTTCTGTTTCTTCCACACACTGACTCTCTTCCTGTTTCCCTCAGATCTTCTTAGTTTTTGGTTAAAATACAGTTTGTATGACAGGCACTTGAGGAGGGTGTCCTTTTAGCTGACCTATAGTTGATGCGTATGGATTTATTCATCCAGGAGAAAATTATAAACTCTGGATTTGTTTGCCAGTGAAAGAAAATGAACAGCCTGTCACCTCTGCTTTAACAGCGAGTTCTGCTTCCTGCAGGTTCTGTGATGCTAAAGTGACAAACACGGAACAGGATGATCTGCCAAGGGCTCTGATATTTTCTTGTCTCCTCAAATCAGACAAATTTCCACTGTAAACATTATATTAAGAGAATACAGTGAGCTTTACCAGTGATAAAAATTACATGCTTGTATAGCCCTTGAAGTGTTCCATTGAAAGAAAGGGAAAAGGTAGTGGGGAGATGAAAAGAAGGAGCAGTAGTCAGGGTGTGAGGAGAGAAGGAGGGACAAATCATCTTCTGTCCATTACTTACCCTTCTCATTCCCCTAAATATCAGGAAAAAATGTGGTGTGAAGGGAATGCAGTTAGTTGCGTGCCCCACTTTTTCAGTCGGAAAGTAGAATTAGGAGCATTGTGAAGAACTCTTCATAAGTGGCATCTGGATAGTCAGCTGTACCAAGTAGCTGAAATACATGACTATGTAAAAAAAAAGTCCTCTTTAGTCCTTTCTTCTATATAACAGAGTTTAGTACCTTCACAAGAAATAAGGTTTTCATTTCACTTCCAGAATACAGGCACAAGTGTTTTATTAAAGCTAAAGCTATGGTAAGTCTGTTATGCCTGTGACCATACTTTTTTTCTTAAGGCAGACTATGTGAGTTGAATACGTACATGAAGAGTAGGTTTTTAACCAGTTACTTTTTAATCCCCTGAGTACCTGTGATACTATATGCATCCTTGCATGCAGCAGCAAGGTTGGGCTACCCTCAGATAATACTCTTCTTTCTTCCTTAGAGTTCTTCACTTGGAAGTGGCTGCTGCAGTAGATCTGCTCTCTGATAAGAAGCACGGTGGTGGGGAATGTGCTTCCTCAACTCTTTAATCACAATTAAAACAAACTAAG
Source organism: Heliangelus exortis (assembly GCF_036169615.1). Classification (NCBI taxonomy): domain Eukaryota; kingdom Metazoa; phylum Chordata; class Aves; order Apodiformes; family Trochilidae; genus Heliangelus; species Heliangelus exortis. The sequence continues at coordinate 8,192,601 of NC_092428.1, forward strand.
CAGGAAGGTCAAGGTTCTAAACTGTCCTGTAGATGAAGAGGCAATTAACTGGTCAGGTTGTTTTTGCTGTTTGAACCCTTATGCCCCAGGTCTGCAGTGGAAAATAGTGACTGGCAATGTCCCATGAATCAAATCATTCCTGCAAGCCACACCAGCTAGATTATAGCTTGGTCCAAACATAGATGTCTGAAGACAAGGAGTGTGTAGGCATGGTAAATGGATTTCTTTGGGGTTATTTTGTCTGTTTATTTTATAGTGGGAAAAGCATGGTATTTTCTTACAGAAAGCTTGAAATTAACACTTTATTTTACTTACAGTACTAGGAACAGAAATGAAAAGTTTTTTGTATCAAATTACTGCTATATACATAGCTTCCTTCTTATCAGATATGAATGTATTGTTAAATTTGTATCGTAATTGTGGGTTTTTTTTAAACAAGCAAGACTACTAATTGCTATTCTAATATGTTGCCCTTTGCTTTCAAAGATGATCCAGAGGGTGCCTTTGTTCCACCAGAATTCGATATCACCGGTAACACTTTTGAGGCAAGTTTGTAAGTTTATCAGTGTAACAGAGGGGGATTTAATCTTTTAGTACTTCTGGCAGTGCCTAATGCTCTGAATTATCAATGTATAATTTTAATACATTTAAAGAATTTGAATCGTAAATTTTCCTGTTTAGATATGTTTTGTGAAATTAAAAAGTAAATTTAAAATGCTTTATTTATTTTCTGGATAAACACTTGTTCACTAACTGGTAAAAATATGAGAATCTATTTTGGTTGAATGATGTGTTGCCCTAAACCACAGCTTATATGTATTACATGTACTGGTATCCTTCAGTTGTTACATTTTCTTGTTTGGGGACTAGCCATGAACCTTTATGGCTCAATATCAAATCTGTTTGCCATCCTGTTCAATAAAGTAATTCATGAAAGGGTAATCAGCAATTTTATCTTTAATTTAATGAAGAAACAAATGACTGTTGCTTTGCGATGCTCAAATGCTCTACACTGTTAAATTAAATTAGATTTAAATTGTTTATGTTAATTCATTAGCCTTTCAAGTCAACCAGCTCATTGCATGTTGCAGGAGTGCTTGCCTGCTTAATATCTTCTTTTTTTAATACTTTTTTTTTTTCTGGCCTATATTCTTAAATTATGCAAATGCTTTAATTAGCAATGTGTTCTAATCAAGGTATAAAAAATATTGGGTTTTTATAGTTAAATTGGGTTTTATAGTTAAATACTAATACTTTTTACTTTTTAAGTTATAGCCTTCATAGTGATGTTTATAGTGCTCTATATTTCCTCAGAGGAGGCACAGAAGGAAGGGTAAGTGAACCTTAGTGTGCAGTACTACAAATAAGATGAGAATGCTAAGGCAGGAAGAATAGTATTATAGGATAGGAAGCAGTAGAGTCTTTGAAGGTTGGAGACACAACATTTCTCCCTGTTATATGATGTTAATGTAGTTATATAGCCAGCAGAGCTCTAGTGATTTAGTGCTTACTCTTTTCCCAACCCCCCAGGCTGTTTTTTGCCAGTCTCTGGGAACCTGGGGCCAGTGCGGGTGGGGCGTGGATATGAGGTGACCAGTATTGCATGTAAACATGGCAGCTCCAGTAGTCTTCATATTCAGATGTGGCTGAGGAAAGCAAGTCCTAAAAATCACTCGAAGGTGACTATTTTCTTGCTTCATTGTTTCTGTTATCCTCCTGAAGCTGGACTTAACAGATGGGATAAATATGTTTTCCATTCCTTGTCCCTTAACAAGCTCCAAGACTTGACACAGAAACACATTGGAGATCTGTGGAATTATCTGCTCCTCTGACAGACTTGCATTTCTCTCCTCTAGGAGCTGCTGAATTCTTATGCATATAGCAAATAGAGGTTCAAAGACCTGGGGGTCTGACCTGGAGGTCAGATTCTCACTGAAAGGTTCAAAGACCAAGGGGATGAGACAAGGTGAAATGGGGATTTGGTAACAGTGTGGGAATATAAAGTGACTTGAAATTTTAGATCTATCTGGTAGACAAGGCCATTGTATCCCTCTTGTGTAAAACTTGTCTGTGTACACAATTTCTTAGTTCCCTTTGGCAGTACTTACAAGCCTGTTAACCCCCCATGAATCCCAATACCAAGCACAGCGCAAGCAGCAATTGGTAGAGTCACTGAAACTTTGACCCTTTTACTGTTTTTACAAAGGTTATTTAAGATACATGAAGGTATTCATTTGTGTGGAAGAAAGTCAAGACGCTCTGCCATGTCTGTTGTGAAGTGGGGTAAGGGCTGTATGCACAGCTTTCTGTCCATGCTCCTGTTTCTTTATTTAGCAGGTTGAGGAGACTTGCAAAGCAGGGAAATCAGTGCTTCGGCAGACCTGTTACCTCATCTGCTTCTCATTGACCATCCTAGAGCAGTACATAAGACTTAAACTAGGGCTTTCCCTTGCATTGAAGCAGAGGAGAGATGTAGTGGGATTTGTGTGCATTTTGCTAGACAGCTATGGAATTCTGAGTATTTGTAGAACTTCAAAGTTTTATGTTGTACCACCTGTAGAGTTTGGTTGAATCTTAAGTACTTTAGTACCAGATCAAATTCTTCCAAACTGACCTCTGCTTGCTTTTGCTTTTGCAGTTTAAGACCTACAGTGGGTTGGTTAATCCTTATGTACTTGTTAGAATGGTTTTATAATTTTGTAATGTTTTCAGATTAGCTATTTCCTTCTTGGTACCCGTACTTCAAGTTTTTCTCTTTTTCAAAGATATCGATATTTTTCAGTTCCCTCACCCCTAGCTGTAACCTCCCAGTGTGCAACAGCAGAATGGAATGTATTTATATGCATCTCTCAGAGGAAACCCTGGGCCCTTGTTCTTTCTCAGTATTAAAAGATTTCTTGTACTATACCAATAAGCTGCTCTCTTTGCAAGGGTGTCAGATCTCTTGTGTTACTTCTTGTTTCTTTCTTGGTAATGACCTTTATTCAGTTGTTCTTTGTTGAAGGAGTGTTTCTGCAGCTACTTAGTATGCATGTTTGAGAACAATGGGGAGTAGTGTTTGAATTTAAACTGTCCAATTTCAATATAAAGAAAAAAGTTAGTATTGAAACTACTAATTATGTTCAGGGTTATATTTGATAGCCATTACTGCAATGGCAAAACTCAACTCATTTAAAATACTTACGTGAGGCAAAGATTTTGCTTGATTTGAGCATGACTTACTTTGTGACTTCTTAAATGGAAGCACACAATGAGGTTTGTATAGCTACTGGATGACTTCTTCCTCTTTAAACTCTTTTTAAAAAATCCTTCAAATAAAGATACAATTATTTCAACAAGAGCTGTTTTGTTTCCTGCATGGTGAATTACTGATCCAGACCTCTAATGGAATTGTGACTCCAGTCTAATTAGTTACTAAACTTAGCTGGCACTCAAAAGCACACAAGGGTAATAGACACAGGAAACAAATTGAAATGCACTACTGTCCTGGTGTCTGCAACTACACTATTAAAAATTTCAGGTTTTAGTTGAAATTTCAAATTTAGAGTTTTAAAGCTTTGTCCAAATACAGGACTGAAAAGTAATTTATTTTTCATGGTTTAAAACTTGTGATTTGGTTCCTGACCTGCTTTTCACTTGTGAAGTGGGAATAATACCACTAACTTTGGTTACTGTCGGGAGTACGAAGGTAAAAAAATAGCCCTTGATTGTCAGCTTCAGTGTCAGGTATTAGAACAGCCTTTTTAGAAAGATGTTAAGAAGGAAAGAGCTGTGAAAGGGGCTTTTGGTAGCAGCAGTGAAGCGTGGCTGAGCTTTCCAAACGGTGACTTTTTTAGTGCTGCCACAGTTTGAACCTGTGGTGTTGAAGGACAAATTGCAGGTTTTGAGGGTCTGAAGAGACCTTGAAATTACTGTGTTGCTACATGGGTGGGACAGCATTCAATAGGTAGTTGTGTTACACCCTCCTGCTGGTGATGTGTTTGTCACAATGGAAGGGCAAAATAGGCAGGCAGGTATTCTTGGACTTTAGGACAGCATTGGACTGAAATAGAGAATCTCCTAGGTCTCTATTTTTTTTTTTTACTGTAACTTTGCTGTCTCCTTACAGATTTGTTTTACTGTTGTACCCTAGTAACTGCAGTGTTAAGGATTAGTGCTGCAGAGAGAGAGAGAAGCAGGAGAGAAAATTTAGAGTTTTGATCTGTAACTCCAAATAAAAGGTGAATTTTTATACAGTACACTTACCACAGAAATCACAAAAAGTTAGGGGCTGGAAGAGACCTCAAAAGATCATTGAGTCCCACACTCCTGCCATAGCAGGGTCACTTACAGCAGGTCACACAGGAAGGTGTCCAGGCAGGGTTTGAATGTCTTCAGAGAAGGAGATTCCACAACCTCACTGGGCAGCCTGTTCCAGTGCTCTGTCACCCTGACAGTGAAAAAGTTTTTCCTTATGTTTATATTATATTCTTTATTATTATGTTATGTTCCCTTCTATTCTTAATGCAGGTATGTGATGTGGCTGTGCTCACTAATAGCTTTCTGATGACTGAAGCTGTTACTTACCTGCACTGATGGAAAAATCTCACTTTCTGTTGCTCCTGTACTGGAAGCCATGTTGGTATTTACTATAGCAAGTACTGACCACTTTTTTTGTTCTTACTGAATCTTGAACTAGAATTCAGCTAGTAACATCTTGAGTATACAGAGTAGCCTCTAATTTTTCAATATTTGTTACTGTAGAGAGCAGTTCAGAATGTGGATTTTTGTGTTCTAGAATAACATTGACACCACAATGCAAAAATTTTTAAAATTTGCCTGCTTGACTCTCCTGGGTTTATCAAACAATTCATTTGCTTTATAAACTAATACTGAGTCTTGATTCCCTTTTATAAGGAAGAGTTTTAACCTTTTCCTGATGAAAATGTTTTCTATTTAATTTTCTTGCCCTGGGCAGTACAGTACTAGACTTGTGAAATTTGACCAATGGGATGTCTGACAGGAATAGTTCAGTGTTGGAGGGCTGGTTAATAGCCTTATTTCTAGCACTACTACGCAAGTTTGCCTCAGGTTAAAAACAGCATCTGTCTCAAACCATTTTCAAATGGCTATTTGTCTGCATCACAAAAGTGCCGTTGAGTCTGACACAGAGGTTCATTTATGTAGAACCCCACGTTTCTAAGATACGAGCTTTCAGTGAGATCAAGGACCCATGTCTGCCATGTGTGAACTCGTATTTATAATCTTTTAATAATGTAGCTATTCAGTTTAGCTTGTTCTAGTGAACCTCTGTAATGGAAATCAGTGAACTTTCACTCTTGTCTGCCTATTATTTTTTTTATATCTAAAGCAGATGGATAATGCTTCTGTTCAGTGACTTCTTCCATTCTTCAGAGGGTAGAATGCAGTTTCAGAAACCTCAGTATGCAACAGGATTAAAACCTTTCTAAAGTAAACTGAAAAAATGATACAGAATTGAATACTACCTTGGAGAAGCAGGAAATTTAGGATAGAGAATGGGAAGAAAGTGAAAGTCATACTTCTGTCTGTTTTCTTATCTAGAACTTGTTCCTGCTTTTTGCTATCACAGCAGGAATGGCATATGCTGATCTCTCATCTGGGAAAAAATCAGAACCTGCTTGTGTCTCTGCTAGAATGTGACAGCTGTTGACTTGCAGCTCTCAGTGGGTTATAGTTGATTTATGTTACAAAAAACAAGTCCCAAGTATTTCAACAACCTTAAAAATTAAAAATTTTACACAAAGTGGTATAACTAGATAAACTAAATGTATTACTTTTAGTTTTCAAACAAAAATAGTTAAGGTTCATATCTTGTTCCTGTGAAATGTGCCAAAGGAGTTGGGTTGATATATACAATATACATACTAATATTTTATGTGTGCCAATTCATGGGTTGAAATGCCAAATGAAACCTACTGTTCTAGAGAACACATGAAGAAAGAAAGGTTCAGAATATAACTATATATGCTGGTCCTACAAAGAAAACTGAGCTGACAGTTTGGTGCTGCAAAAGGAGCTATTTCTCAATAGCTGATCATTACTGAGTGTGCTCAGGTCTCGGCTGTTGGTCCTTCTCTAAATATGAAAGCCTTCATCTTTGCTCCAAATCAAAACAGCAGAAGGTATAAAGGACATCTTGCCTTTGCCACTTCCCTGATCTTTTAAAGTAGTAGCTTTGATTGCAGAGAGATTTTCTCTACTGTTTTATTCTTTAGCTCTCAGTGTGGGAGGAAAAAAGAAGACTTTTTACACGTTCTCCTAGAGGGTTTTTTGTTTTGTTTTTTTCTGATGAGAGAAGTCTTTTGTAACAGCTAGTGGCTTTTTTCTTGACTTCTGTTTCCCTTAATTTCATGTAGCCTCCTCTTGAGAGTAATTCTAACAGTAGCAAGGCTTGTCATCAGCAAATGGTAACTTTATATCCTCCTGTAGTCTAAACCATCCTATCTTCTGAGTCTTATTTAAGGCTCTCTTTTCCTTCAGTGACAAAAATAAATTACTTTTATTTGGTTACCTATGCCTCTACTGTGCTATGCAGGAGGAAATTGAATCCTCCTGATCTTGCTTTTACATCACCAGCCCAACTGAGGTTCCATTCAGGAACTTAACACTGAACAAATGTCACCTTTTACTTGCTTTACATAAAGAGCTAAGCAAAGGAAGAATATGAGGCCAATGGGATTTATTTTTTTTTTTTACAGTCTTTTTTCTTTTTTTTATAATGTATAGAATATTTTAGTTTATAATTTCATTACCTCAGAAGCCTTACAGCATGTTGCTTAGTTCTGAAGTTGGCCTTGCAAAGTTGTCATATTGGCCTTTTATAGATGGCTTTTTGAGCACATTGCTGATATTTTTAGTTTTGCCTTTAAATCTGAAACACAACTTTTTACAGAATAACTTCTGTTTTTATAAGGAATAGTCTGTCTCTTGGGCAGAAAAATGTCCTCAGAAGATAAATGACTGACTGCACAGGTAACCTGCTCCAGGAAAATATGTTGTGTTTTAAATTCTTTCCTTACTTGGCTATTAGGTAAGGCAGCATTATTTGAGCCAAGAGCAGGGAAGTGGCAAACAGCCTCAAAACATACAGCTGTTAAAATAAAGTATTTTCAGGTAGCATGGAGACTGCTGTAAACTTCCTGCGATATTTTTTTTTTTTTTTTAAACAAATACCTACCTCCTATCAAAGGGGATCTCAAAAAACCAAACAAACAAGTTGCAAAGGTCTATATAGAACAGCCTAAGATGGTGATTAGGAGTAAGTACAAAAGTATGTGGAAAGGTTAGAAAAATCTGAAACACTAGGAATTTTTTTTTCCAAAACTATCAAAACACAAATAATAGAATGGTTTGTGTTGGAAGGAACCTTAATATCTAGTTCCAACCCCTCTGCAAGGGCAGGGATGACCAAAACCCCTGCACCTGGGAACACTTCCAGGAAGAAGGCATCCACAGCTTCTCTGGGCAACCTGTTGCAGTGTCTCACCGCCCTGATAGTAAAGAATTTCTTCCTAATACCTAATCTAAATCTGTGTTCTTTCAGGTTACCCCTTGTCCTGTTACTACATGCACTTCTAACAAGTCCCTCTCCAGCTTTCCTGTAGTCTCCCGAAGGTACTGGAAGGCTGCTATAACGTCTCTCTGAAAACTTCTCCAGACTGTATAACCTCAACTCTCTCAGCCTGTCTTCACAGGATAGGTATTCCAGCCCTCTAGTCATCTTTGTGACCCTTTCTCAACTCACTGCATCATCTCCATGTCTGTTTTATGCTGGGGACTCCAGAACTGGCCACAGTATTCCAGGTGGGGTCTTGAGAGAAGAATAGAGGGGGAGAAGCACATCCCTTGACCTACTGTTCACATTTCTTGTTGATGCAGCCTGGGATTCAGTTGGTTTTCTAGGCTGCAAGTGCATATTGCTGGCTCATTTTTTTTAACCCATTTGGTTGGAGGACCTTCAGGATCAGAGGGTGTAACAGCATTCATAAAAGAAGTAATAACTTAGAGTAATATTCTTTATCCTGGAAGAGAATGCCCTGAAGGAGAAGTTAAGCTACAAATCTGTGAAACATGCCATAGCAGCAGCTATAGAGTAAGTATTTGCCAACCCTCATAAATAAAGTAATAGGTGGCAACAATGAGATGAACGCAGGTGGACCCAAAAAAGAGGAAGTACTTTTTTGTTATGCAGTAAGCTATGAAAATTCTTGCTGCAAAACAAAGATGCAAAAAGGCTGCAGTTAGACAAATTCATGGAGATAAAACTGTTGTCATGAACCATTACAGACAAGAAGCCCATAGCTAAAAAATGGTGAAATTAGAGTGATGTATTACATAGAAAGTGAATGATACAGAGTATAGGAAACCAAACCATAATAAAACATAGGAACTAGACAACATTCAGACATAGTACATAATACATGCCCTTTCCAAGAGCACTTAGATTTTACATCTTATGTTATTGTAAGGTTACTTCTTAGATGATTGTGCCTAGCAAATCTTGCTTGTGTTTTGTCGTATAAACTGTTCACATTCACATAAAGACATATTAAAACTTTAAAGTTTCACTTAGATGTTAGGGAAATTAAAAGGCAAATACCTGCAAACTTTAGCTCTGAGTGGATTATTTGAGAAAATGTGACCTATATTTGCATTTTGTTCCTATTTTTTAAAAATTCTTTTGGGGAGGATTTTTTTCAGGCAAAACTAAGTAGCTAATGTAGTTAGAAGGGACAAACTGCAAGTATACCTTTGGATGAAAATGTTTTTTTATGATTTGCTACCAATTCAAGTTAAAGTATATGTTTTGTGAATAGTCTATAGTAATTTAGTACTTCTAGCACATTCTGATGAATAATTATCTGCACGTCCAAAGAGCCAAATGAATAAAAAGCTAATACATAATAGAGCGCTTTCCAGTAATTACAGTTACACAAAAAAAGCAGTTAGTACCTTTGTAATTAAGGGAAGTCTTAAAATAGTAGGCCTATTCCCCTTTCATTTTGTTGTTCAAATATGTTACTGTCTGACTTTATAGTGTACTATCTTTATACAAAAGAGATTTAGTATATAGAAAAAAGACATAAGTAGATACTGAATGTTTTCTCCCAGTAGTAATCTTCTCAAGCAGTAGCTTGAATTTTTTTTATAAAAGTTTGAGTTTTATAACAACACTGAAGCATTCATTTATGGATTCCTTGAATGCTTTGAATTATGAAAGGCTGGAAGCATTTATATATGTGTGGTAACCTCAATGAAAAAAGAAGAAACTGCAAGGTTAAAATAAGGGTCAACTACTAATGTCAAAACCAAGAATTCTCTTATACTATTTCTGTAGCATATAATTTAGTCAGAAATATTTTACAGGAAGTTGTAGTTTTATTATGGTCTGGCTTTTTCTGTTCTGCTGAAGACCTACATTTCTAAATTCAGTGAAATTTCAATACAAAATGTCATTATTTGTAATGTCATTATTTGTAATTGCACTATGCTAAATGCTTATGCAACCACTACTAAAAAATTATTTTGTAAGATTTTTTTATGTACAGTGTGTCTGCAAGTATGAGTTCCTATAGGAGCTTTGTTCTTTAGCCCTGTCAAGGAGTAATACAGCAGAGCCTCTGTCACACTCTCTGTATAGGCTTGTAGCTTTTACTTCCTCTGCTGATCTTTTGATTTGCAGATTTTAAAATTGGAGCAGGTCATTACTGTTCTCTGATTTCACTTCCTATAGTGTTAAGTGGCCATAAAATGGCATGCAGCAAACCAAGTGAATTTTGAATGGAACAGACAGAAGCCTTTTTGCATTTATTTCACTCACAATATAAAATTTTAACGTGGTGGCAGAAGCTGTTCTCTTCCTTGGTAAGTGGTTCCAGTGTCACCAACCTCACAGTAAAGAGCTTCTTCCTAATATCTAATCTATATCTCTGCTCTTTCAAGTTGAAATCATTCCCCCTCGTCATGTCACTACACGCGCTTCTGGCAAGTCCCTCTCTAGCTTTCCTGTAGGCCCCCTTCAGGTACGGTAAGGTTGCTGTAAGGTCTCACTGGAGACTTTTCCATGCTATACAAACTCAACTCTCTCAGCCTCTCTTCATAGGATAAGTATTCCAATCCTCTAGTCATCTAGTCAGAAGCATTCAAGGCCAGGTTCGATGGCCTCTGAGCAATCTGATCTAGTGGGAGTTGTCCCTGCCCATGCAGGCAGGTTGGAACTGGATGGTCTTTAAGGTCTCTTCCAACTCTAACCATTCTATGATTCAGTGACATAAATGTCTGTCATCAAAGCTGGTTTTCCTGAGTGTCAGAGGAAAGGAAGCATCTGAATAGGTTTCTGTGCAAGGAAAAGTCTTTGTCTATTCAGTATGGAACTGGCCTTTTCCATATACAAGATGCAGTGAACTTCTTGAAAACCGAACAGCAAAATGGACTGGAAGCTTGACTGCATTTCAAAGACTTGTGCTTTTAATGGCAGACTAGGTGATATGAGTTATAAAGTGAAGGCAAATTGTTAACTGGAAAAAGTGGTATAAGTTAATGTTACACTGCCCTTCCTGTTCCTCCGTCTTCATGTCGATGAAGAAATTCTGTACAAAGGCAATTTTTTTGTTCCTGCAAAGTAACGTTACTCATCTTTCTGTCCTGCATATGGATTTGGTATTTGAGTTGTATATAATGAGATCATATTTGAATAGGCTTTCTTCTATATTGTAAGAAATACCTTATTTCTTATAAATTTCTGCTGAGAGAAAACTATATAAGCTCTTGTTTATTCCTATGCATGGTTTATTTGGAATAGACACTACATTCTATAAATGAAATCGGATACTGAGGAACCACACATCTCTTGGAGAGGCTTAAGCATACAGGTAATGTCTAAATGATTGTCTTGAAAGTGATCATAGTACAATAGAATTGTTTTGGCTGGAAAAGGTCTTTAAGATTATCAAGTCAAACTGTTAACCTAGCACACTGCCTGTTTCACCACTAAGCCATGTCCCTGAGCACCATAACTACACATTTTTTTAAAAATCCCCAGGAATGGTGGCTCAACCACTTTTTTGGGCAGCCTGTTCTAGTGCTGGTGACAACCCTTTCAGTAAATAAAATCTTTCCCACTATCCAACCTACACGTCCCCTGGCACAACATGAGCCCATTTCCTCTTGCTCTATTGCTTGCTTGTTGGGAGAAGAGACCAACCCTCACATGAGTACAGCCTCCTTTCAAGTAGTTGTAGAGTGCCGGAAGCTCCCCACTCAGTCTCCTTTTTTCCAGGCTAAACAGCCCCAGTTCCATCAGCCGTTCCTTGTAAGACTTGGGCTCTAGAACCTTCATCAGCTTCGTTTCCCTTCTGTGGACATGCTCCAGCACCTCAATGTCCTTTTATTGGAACCCCCAAACTGAACACAGGAACTGAGGTGCAGCCTCACCAGTGCCAAGTAGAGGTGCAAAACACAACTTCTGAACTGAACAAAAAAAAGAGGAGGTGCTATCTATATGTATTCTAGTTCACCGAGTTAGCCATGAATAGTCAGTTTGCTAAATACCAAACAGGGAAAAAGAAAGTTGTTATTTGAAGGCAAGTGGTTTTAATTCTTACTTCATAACTACAGCCTGTCTCTTGTTGTGAGTTTTAAGTGGAATAACGTACTAATATTGAATATATTCAAAGCGACCACACTACAATGTTACATTTATACAAAAAGTTCTTTTAATAGAGTTGTATTCTATTTTTTAAAGTTTGTTTCCTTTTTCTTTTTAAACTGTTGTTTTCTGTTATGTTGTCCATTGAGAAATGCAAAATGAGGTAGCTCACTGAAACAGAGTAGAGGAATGAATTCTGCCTTTGTCATCTCATTTTCACTGTTTCGAAGCTTGTAAACCATCTGCAGAAAAAACAAAAACAAATAAACAGAAGGCTTTAAATGATCTTCATAAATTCTTGGATGTTGGAGAAGGAATTTTGGTTTAGTTTTTCCATAGATAGGAACTTACTGAAGTATTAATCTAGATAATTTTTTCCACTCAGTTGCTTGCCTTCAGTCTTGGATAGGCTTAGAAAGGTGTTAATTTATACCTATTCTGTTTTATTGCAAGTTAACTTCTGAAGACTTTAAGAACATCATCCTATAAACATTTATTAATGAGATGTTCTTCCTTTGTGAGTAGCTCAGCTAGTCTGGGGTGGAGTTCATTTTCTGCAACTGAAATGTGTGGGTGTGGGTAGCAGTAACTATGGAAAGCCTGAAGAAATAACTGTCTTCCCATGAGTTTGTTAGAGGATTATTTATTGTTAGAGGCTTCATAGTTTCATATCCCTTTGCCAATCTAATGTGGTTTATGTTACACACAAAAAAAGAATATTGCCAGCTTGTGAACAATGTAGGTCAATAGGGCTGCTGCCAGTAAACTGGGTTATAGTAGCTTAATGTGATGAAGGAGCAGGGTAGAGGAAGGAAGTAACCCTTACTCTCAGAATAGATGAATGGCATTTATTCTTCTCCTAAATCAAAATAAAAGTCATAACAGTTCCCATCTGAGATCTTCTGAGATTCTCAAAAGCAAAATAGAAGTCTTCCATTTCCTCTTCAGCTTGTTGGTGAAGTGTGGAACTTGCAACTAAAAATTACTGCTTAGCAAAAAATATTTTTGATCTTGTATTTTTAGCTCAGGTCTCTTTTTCTGACCTTCGTCCTGATCTTGATTTGTCCCAATGGTGAGTTAAGACTTTGGATCTATCAGTCAAGCAGTCATCACTAGCTTGTGCTTGCTTTGTTTGGGAGAGGGCATTGAGGAGGGTGAGGAAGTGGAACTGTGCAAACTGCACACTCACACTCATGCACAGCTTCTCAGTGGGGTGATGTTTCACTCCCCTTCATGGAGGTGCCCTGCCTCATGAGAAAAGAAATAAATATGCAATATATATGCATAGGTATGGAAAATATCCCCTCCCTTTCTTACAATTTAGAGATAATAATACACCTTGATGAGAAAATGGGGGAGGAGGGAGAAAATTACTTTTTGCCTTAGAGTAAGTCTTCTTTCTAAGGTGAATAATACACAGATGTATTAGTGCAATCAGGATTTACATACAAATCTGATAAGGGTGGTTTTTTGTTTGTTGTTTTGTTTGTTTGTTTAATTTATGTATGTATTTTAATTCTGCGAGGGAAATGTTCAGTACAGTTGAATTCCCAGCTGTATGTAAATTACCATTACTAGTAAAACAGGTCTGAAAATGTCTTATTTTTTAAGAAGCATAAAACTTCTACAATTAAGACCTGCCTGTGTTGTACAGCAAGTCTAATGCATTAATAGATTGAAGAAAGCTGTTGGCTCATGTCCATTTTTGTTGGAGCTCATCACAAGGTTGAAGGCTTTAAGAGAAGCAGAGGTGTCAAACATTATTTCTTAAAATTGTTTCTCAAGCGTCTTCAGAGACAAGTGATATTATGCTGTGTTGTTTCTCCTGGTTTTCCTTATACTTGATAGCACTTATAAAATACTGCTATGTATAATTTTTTTGTCAAACTTAATAATTTTTTTTTTTTGTCTCTGCTAAGAGAAATTTTATTTTGGTGTTCCAGCTTATTTCTAAATGAAATACTATTTGTACATACATAGGGTATGAGTTTTTATATTTAACTGTAGTCAATGAGCAATTTTAATACTGTTTATTGGTGAGGAATAAAGCCTGTTTTAGCCGGATCCCACAGGGTTATTTCTTATGTTTGCAACAAGCATATCCCCCCAAAGCAGGAGTGAAAACCGTTGTGTTCCTCCTGTTTGAATTAAACCACCTTTCCAGTAATCTGTTAACTTGTAAATTAAAAATTAAAACAATGTAAGCTGATCTCTTTTAATCTTGGAGCTTTTTGCACAGGAGAGAGAGAATTAGTAGCATGTTCAATTCCTTTTTCTTAAACTTTATGCAGGCACACATCTATTCTTTGGGTGCGACGCTGAAAGAAGCTATAGAATACATAATAGAACCTGAGACAGAATCAGAGTTTGGGCAAGATCTGCATACTCTACTGGAACAAATGCAAGAAGACAATCCTGAAAATAGGCCAGATATTGAGGTAAAACAGCCCTACATAATTTTCCCTTTAAAAAAAGTGACAAAAATGTTTCTGTAAATACTCACTAATAGAGAGATGGACTTTCAATGGAATATCCTCAGATTTTGCCAGAAAGCAACACTCAACAGAAATTCTGCTTTATTCCTGCCTTAATGGAAATACAACCCGAAAAGCAGATGTATGTGCTTTACAGTGATGCAGTCTAAGAAGGCTGAAGGAATACATTTGTGGATCTAGATTTTCTCATTACCAGTTTCTTCCCACTGAATATTTGATTTACCAAGAGAGAATATTAGAAGTACGCGTACCGCCATTATGCTGTGAAATTTGTATGGTGTCTCAAGTGATGTTTGGATTTCATTTAAGAAGGGTATGGAGGGAGCCATAGAATCATAGAATTTAGTTGGAAAAGACCTTTATGATCAAGTCCAACTGTTAACATAGCACTGCCAAGTTCACCACCAAACCGTGTCCCTAAGCACCATGTGCCCCAGGAAACCTATGTTCCTTGGCACATTCAGAGCATTGCTACTAACTAGCTTGTTTGTAAATGTTTAGTAGTATTTTCTTAACTATTTTTGTTTGGTTTGCATTTTTTTTCAAGTTAGCCTCTGATTTCACCTTTAATTTTTACAAAGAGTTTGAAGATACATAGAATTTTTCAAGATGGGTTCCTTAATGCTGGTTACCTTATATAGTATTATTTGACTTTGATGTGTGAAATTTTGGATTTAATCCATTGTTTTTGCAGTTTTTTAAACTGTAACCATAAAATAAGGTGTTCAAATGTGACTTTTCTTGGATTCAGTTCTTCAGCTTCAGAATAGTGCTGTCTATTGAACTAAATCATATAATACCTATAAGCACCTTTAACAGAGTGTCCTGCAACAGAAGAGTGATTTCTTTTAAAGTAAATAATAGGGGTTCTCTGGTTGAGGGCTGCCCAGGCAGGAGCCTGTTGCTGACATAAAGCCTATTTGTTCAATTCCTGTATTTCTATTTGTCTGCTTTTGTGCGTAGTCAGGAAAATGATTGTATAGCACTCCCTATCATCTCCAGTTGGTCTGTAGTCACTAAAAGTTATTGCTGACTACTTATATTAGCCCAAAAATACAGTGGGTCAAGGCTGGTCTAGGGTAGTATATGGAGATCTCTTTGTGACTATCAGTTCTCTTTTCCTACTGGGCCCTTTCTTGGATGCAAAGCAGAGGGGGAGCTGTACCAAGGAAAACCCCATAGACTGTTCCAAGTTCTACTGGATTCCAGCACATCTGGATACCTGCCTCTCTTTTTTTGTCTTCAATTTGATATGAGCCATTTTCTTCCTTCTATTCACAATAGCCAAAAAGCAGCTGAGCAGAGAAATGGGGAAGTAAGAGCAACTCCTCAGAGCTGTATGAAGCTTCGTCAGTGTTTCTTTAGGAACAATTACTGAGGAGACAGTGGGATGCATTTGGAGAGGGAGCTCTCTTCTACTACCTGCCCATGGTGACAGGTTTTTAAATGTGTAAATGTCTAATTAATTGTGTGTGAAACCAGTGCTAATGCCATCAAATGATGCTCAGGCTACAGATTAGAGATGCATAACACTGTTCTACTTGTGATCTGATGATGATTGCTTTTTCTAATTGGGAATATTGCTTTCTAGATGTTTGTATTTTGAAGCTTTTAAAAGATTAAGAATTTACTTTTAATGTAATAAAAATATTCATCATCCTGCCTATGTCGCTCAATTCAAGAGAGTCACTGTCTGTTTAAGAAGTAATCCACACATTTTTTTTTTAAATGTTTAGTGGTTATTCAGAAAGGATAACATTTAAGATTATTAATTTTTATCAGTGTTCTTAATGTTCTAACTGTAGGCTAGAACTTGAACTGTATTAAATAATTTCATGATAGCCCATGGTAAAAATAAGAAATTAATTCATCCACATAATAGAAACACACAGTATAATGAACAGTGCAATGGAGACCTCCAGTGCAGCATTGTATAAATTCAGATGTACTGTGAGAGTTCACATGACTCACTTTAGTCAAAATTCACAGGTTTATTCATTATTAAATAAGTATTTAACACTCATTTTTTCTAGAGCATTTTGTCATTATGTGATGAAAAATTGAAGATTGCTTCATCAAGTAATATTTGTCGAAGTTTGTCTGCTGTTGGAAGAAGGGTTCTTTCAATTGAATCATTTGGTGCTTCTCAAGGTAACTTTAAAATATATTTAGTCAAGAATTTCAAGACTGCCTCACATCTGATGATTTTTAAGCTACTATGTTTGTGTACTTTTCTTTTGTATGTTCCTTTCTAGGTATCAACAAGCCATTATTAAATATTTGTGCATTATGGCTGGGGAGCAGGGGGGCATGGAATTCTTAACAACCATAATAAGTATTTTTAAAGTGTCTTTTATGATTAAAAGTTATTTCTACAGAAATAATGAATTTGTGTAACACTGAAGTTATGTAACAGCAGTGGCAGCAAAACCAATATGAAGAAACATTAAAAGGTTTAAAAACATACTTAATATAAGCAACTCTTTTTGTATCTAGATGCCTGTGATAGCATGTGGAAGGGAAGAATGTGTCAAAGAAGTTTGGGATCTAAAATATATGCAAATGAGAAAAGCAGCAGAGCTGGTGATTTGTCTGCAGTGGAAGATAAGACAGCTACCTGTCATAAGGACTCCTCTGTAGTTACTATGGTGACTGGCAGAGAAAGTGGTTTAAAGGAAATGAAAATTGATTTGGATAGTGAGAAAACTCAACATTCTCAACTTGCAACTCAAGCTACAAAGTGCAAAGAAGACGACAAATGCGCAGTCACTACTGACAGTTTTGCTAGTGTTGCTTTGGATATAAGATCATGTGGGTTTGACCTGGAGAGAGATGGCATTTTTAGGAAAGGTTCTTTGAGAAAAATTAAAACCTTTCCAAAGCTACCACTTGAACCTGCAGATACAAATAACTTTTTTACCTCTGTAACCAACAGTGGACCACTAGCTAGGAAAAATCACTTGCTGACACAAGATTCAGTACCTCTAGACAATAATAATGAGGTTGCTTTTTCAAAGGGAAATCTTAATACATTTGCTATTCATAGTTCACCAAAAATAGAACCAAAGACTCACCAGGTTAATGATCTTCATTTAGAAGCTCCGTGTGTATGCACACAGGTGTCTTGCTTGAATCTAGAAGAGGATATGTCACTTATTAATGGTAAAAAGATAGGTTTTTCTTCATCTGGTTACAAAGAAGACTGTTCTGATGCTACCTCTGAAATGCCAAATACACCTAGTATGTTAAAAGGCCCAAATCAATCTATTGCTGGAGCAAAACTACTAGACAACTACATGGCACTGGAGGACTCTTCTGAAACTTTTCAAGGGTCAAATGAAAATTCTGTACCACATTTTAACAAGATGGCTTCAGTGTTAACATCAACACCCAGTGGGAACAGATACGGATCAAACCTGATTAGGTCTCCAGAATTAAGCAGCGATGTGATGAGTGCAAACAATAATGAAGATAATCTTTGTGGAGGCAGAGGGTCAGAAATCAAAAGTAATGAGCAGGTAGTAAAAATAAAGTCTTCATTATATAGTTGTTGTAGTCACTTATGTGGAGATGAAATGACTTAAGTACCTTATGATTACTTCCCCCGTTGCTCCCTCTAGCATTCTGAAAATCAGATTTTGCTAGGCTTCACACTGCAAGAGCTAATATTGGGAACATGGTGATGCCCCTTTTTCCTCTTCAAAAGTAAAGTGCTACAGTGAAGTTTATGCTATTTCAAAATCAACTTTAGTTTTAATTTTTTTTTAAAATACACTGAGTATTCTTGCTAGTGTGTTAGAGCAGCATACTTAAAAGTTTATTGTATTTGTAAGAGAACTTTACCAAAGCATATGTAGATTTTTGACTCTTTACATTACTGTCAATGCATAAAATTCACTGCCTTTCAGTGGGCCTCCTGTGTGATTATGAAAATTACAGAAAATTTCCTGACTGTAAACCTGACCTCATTGAAATCAATGGCAATTACCCATGTGCTTTGGGAGGTGAAGACCCCACTTTCTTTTTTTTATCTATGTGTACATTTAAGGTTTTGAAAGTTGTACATATGTTTTATCTGTTCTGTGTTCTGAAATTACCACTCCTGTGTTTGTTATGTATATTTCATGAGAGATTTCAAAAATGTGCACAATATGATTGAATGATTAATATGTTTTCTCAAACATTTTGTCTTTATAAATAGCTAAATAAGAAGAGGGAGAGTGGATAGTGGTAGTGCATATGTAGTATGTTATGTCCTCAAATTACAGATTTTCAGGGTGGACAAGTTTGGTCTCTGACTAGATGGTTTTCTCTTGTGCCACACTCAAAGAGATGCAAACAATTCATGGGATAGGAGAGCTGCTGACTAAAAATGCAGGATGGCTGATGCTTCTTCAACTTTGCTGTGACTTGATAAAAACAAGCGGCACAAACTGCACACATTTCATTTCCAGAAATTATGCTTAGGTGAAGATGCTGATTTTTTCCTTAGCTGTTTATGGACAGCTCAGCCTTGCTCTTCTTTGTCTGTCTTTGTCAGTCTTCTGGCTATCCAGTGCAGTGGCATCTGGAGTTATTTTCAGTCTTTTCAATCCCTCTTTTCACCTTGCCCAAGCACCTCCACTGGAGTAGTAATCTAGGACTGTCAGATGTGGAAAGCTCCTTTCATAATTCATCAAGTTAAAAAATGAATGCAGCATTGAAGATTTTGTTCTAACTTTTTTTTTCCCTTCCCTATCTCTTCTCCCCTCAATAACATGCCCTGCAGGAGGATAGGAGGGTAGTAAATATTAATAAATACTACATGGCATTTCAGTTTCAGTCACTGACTTCTTAGTTGTTACTATACATCACTTGTCAGGCTTGTTAGTATACAGAAACCTAGATATGTCTTAGGATTCAAGCAACTCTTTCAGCTTATGTGCAGATTTCTTTTCTGAATGGAGATTTTATATTCTTTTCATGCTAAACTCTATAAACCCAGGGATTACTTTGCATGTTATTCATCATGGAGAGGATGGTTAAAATAAGTCCATCAGATCCCTATAGGACCACTTGGGCTTTTTGTTTTGGTTTGGTTTGGTTTTGTTTTTTCATTCCAAGAAATGAAGTTACCACACTTAATCACTTGCCTTCAGGTGGAAGTGGGATTACTTAACCCTCAGTGTTAACTAGAGGTGTGGTGAATAAACTGTCAACACTTAAAAACATAAACTGAGTAAAAAATCTGTTGAAATAAGACCTATATTTTGTCCTCTCTGAATTACAGGGCAACTGTCTAGGTACATGAAAATACTTTCAATAGCACTTGTGTTTGGCACACAGAAAATATACCAAAATATGTTATCATGTTTATTCTGTCATTCTTCTGATATCCGCTTCTTCAAATGTTTCATCATCAACTTAAATAGTGTTCTTTCAGCCTGAACAGAATTTCATTCTTCCAACTAAGTAAGCTCTTAGAAGAAGTGTAAGGTTATCCTGCTCCCACTGAATTCAGAGAACAATCACAGTGAATTAGAAAAAGCAACTATCATTCCAGCTACCTTAAGAAGCTGTATTGTAATAAGTATGACCTGAAATGAAGACAGCAGAGCGGTTGTTCCCCATGAAACCAGAGTTTTATGGCTGTGTTTTCAGGAGAAGAAAGCTTTTATAGGCTCATGCTCTATATTATTTTTTAATAATTGATGGTAGCAAATGTTCAGGTTCTGCCACATAAAATTACTCTCTCTAGAGCTTGTTAAAATCCTAAGTAGATCTTTAAAAACAAAAACTTCGATTATTTAACTGCTGTATGGAGAAAAAGGAAAAGCCATTTAAGTATTATCAACATCAGTGAGCAACAACTTGGTTTCTGAAGCGGATGTTTCCTTAAATGCTGAGCCTAGCCTGATAATCTTTGTTTTCTGAAAGATGGTCACTCATTTTCTGTAGTTATTGAACTTTATGGCAGATACTATTTTAAGTCTTCTTATCTAACGAGTTTTGTTGGTTGTGTTTTTTGAGTTTTGTTTTGTTTTTTAATATTTTCAGCTTCTTTTTCTTCTCCTGGAAAACAGATTGTGTTTCTCAGGCTTATGAAACATACTTTCTGTCTTACCTCCTGGTAATTGCAAAAGTGAAGTCATACTGTGCTGTATTGTACGTGAAGAAGTCACAATTGATGTCTCAGTATATTTTCAAATTCCCCTTCATTTCTCTATGCCAGAATTTTACCAAATACCTAAAAATGTTTTGTTTTTTCTTAGAAGCTAAAACTTGAGTCTGAGATTTTGTTTACTTACTGCAAAGGTACAAAAAGTGTGAAGCCCCAGCTAATGTGATTTCTATCATGTGGGCTAAATAGAAAACATCTCAGTTTTACAGCACTGCTCCTTCATTAGTTTTCTGTAACAGGTAAATATGTTTGCAGCAAGTAGAGCTTTTGGAATAGTATCTCTATCATCTCTTTAAGTGCTTCTTTTTCTTTAGAGAAAGTGCAATACCAATCCCATCAGGTTGAAGATCAACCTTGTCTACTCTAGTGAACAGACAGGTTTTCTTGCCTGTCAGTACTTCTCCAGTGGATGATATTTTTCTAATACCCCAGCACTGCTTCTTAATGTTATGTGCTTTACTGCTAGTAAGCATTACTAAAATCACTTGCTTGCTTTTGTCTGGCTACTGCAATGTATCTTGTGAGAATTTTCCTAGTATTTTTTATATTTTTGCATGCCATAAATAAATATTTTTCACTTCAAGTTTGAGTGGGGACCTTTTATTTCTCTAACCAATTTAATTCCAATCAGGTGTGTCTCATCTCTAATGTTTTTAAATGTTGCTCTGTAATTGAAATGCTATGGCTTTTACATGGGAAGGGTTAACAGTAACCTAGCATGTATGAATTATTTTTCTGTTGATCATTCGTACCCAGTCAAGCATGAGAGAAGTGAAAAGCCATGTAGCTAGAAAAAGACACTTGAACACTGGGGAAATAACAAGTGAAGGGAAGAAAACTTGTCTATTCACAGAGTGATACTTAGTAAGAAGACAGTAATGAAAATCTTGTTGGCTTAGGCTCCTTAAGATATGCCAGTATTACTTTCATAAAATATAGTATATTGGCATAGTCACAATGGTTTGAGAAGTATGGGTTTACAATTCTGGTACCAACAATAGTATAAAAGATCTGTTATATGATGTTTCCAGCACTGGTGAAAAAGCACCACTTTTTCAACAAGTGAGGTTTAAAATGCAGTCTTTTTGGCACAAAACAAAATGTCACCAGTATGTAGCTATAGGCAATAAACAATCATGTGGCTTTTTCATGTTTTCTCTCAAAACTACTATGCTGTGAAAAACATTTTATTTTAAAAACTGAGTTATATAATTTATTTTATGAAAAGGTCTGGTTTAAAACAAGAGAAAATTTCAGGAAGCGGCATTGGTTTATAATTTTGTTTGCTCTGCAATTTTGCTGGTGATATTAATAAAATTTTTATATCATTATTTAAATGTTAATGCTTAATTTAAGTGGACTTAAGGCCTAATGGATGCTGAACAGTTGTCTTGAACTTGCTTTGCTAAAATGTCTAAAACAATACATGCTACAGTTTGGCTCAAAATGTCAGTGTTTTGTAGCACTTGTTTTGCTTTCCTAATGGCTGAGTGGGTTTTTTTTGAAGTTGCAGTAGATAGCAATAGCCATGAAACAGAGACTTGCATGTTAAAAAACAAAACAGCCAAACCTAAGACAGGTACCTAAATGAGGTATTTTTACACTTCAATATTTGCCAAAACATAAACAGGTTTGGAGGAATTCAGATGTGCGTTGTGTTCAATACCTGCTTTGAGGCTTTAATAAAAACTGCCTTATAATGTTAGGTGGAGAAGTGTACTGGTTTTCCTTTGGAAACTATTTTAACCAGATTGCATGGTTTTCATCACAGATACAAATGTGTGATGGAACATGTCTTATGTACTTTGACCATATCAGATATCTTTTACATGATGTTAGATTGACAAGACCTCAGCAGATTTGAACCCTTAGGCTTCAGATTAAATCTTCCAGAATTTTTGCTTTCTGGTATCTGAAGGTGAGCATTTGGAATAATTAGGATGCTAGAATGACCTTCTCAAATAATTTTTCAGGATTAAAAGTAATCTTTTGACATGATCAGGGTGGGGAGATTCTTGAAATATAGTGAGAGACGATCAATGGAGTCAGTTATTATCATAACAGGAGAACAACTAGCATATGACTGCTAGTTAACAATATTAGTATTTGAAGTTTAAAATTTCTTTAGAATGTTTGTCAGAGAGTGTTCACCAAGCTGTAACCAGTCTTCATTCTTTGTTTTTTCCTGATGTGGGTTAATTTGGCAATCATGTTGGTGGCAGTAATCCTTACTTCTGCTAAGATTTTCTTTTCTCAAATCCTTTTTACTTCTGAAACAGAATGTCAGTTTCTGGTATCTTTTCATCCTCTATTTTGATATCCATCACTTACACTGTCTTCTTTATTACCATAAACTTTTGTTGCTGCTTTTAGGGTTTATTCCAATTTTCCTGCTGTGCTTAAATCTCTGTCATTTCTTTCTTCTTCTAGAGAGCTTTGGATATCCTAAAAGTGATGAGCACTACCTTTCAGCTTTCTGCTATACAATTAACTTCAGCCTCCAGTTTAGAGATTCTTCTTGCCCTTGCTAGCCATTCATCACCTTCTCCTGAAGTGAGAAGTGACTTGTATATGCAATAGAGGAAGTCCATCTTTCTCCCCTGCAGCTGTTAGAGCCTCTAGGGACATAAACTTCAATAGGAGGGATTTTCTTACAGAGAAACATGGGTCAGTGGTTTGTACTTACAAGAAAAATATTCCCAAATCCCCAAACCTTCTTAATGTACTGTGGAATTCCTTTTTCAATTTTTCTCTCCGTTCATGTCAGCTGCACAAGGTGAATTTGAAGACTTGCTGCTGCATTCATTGTAAAGTTTCTGAGAGCAAAGACATTTGAGGCATGTGAGAACCAGGGGGGAACGCAATGTTGATAGTAGTCAATCACCAGTATGAAGCTCTGTTTTGAATGTTCTCTAGTCTAATTCCTTCTTGTGAATATCTGATCTCTTCCTTCCTGCTGTGCAATCGATGGCGTTTTAAAATCAGACAGTTCAAGAGCTTACTTTTCTAACATGCAGGAACACACTGGTGTGACAATTTTTCACTCCAGGATGCTGATAGCAAAATTTGAGAGAGAAGCTTGACATTATTACCTGGCTTCAAATCTGTCTATGCTGAAGTTAATTTTTGTGATATGCAATAATGGAGTGTAGAAGAATAAAAACACCAAATTAATTTTATATATATTGAAGGTAGGCAGAATATAAAGCAATTTAAGTAAATCAAAAGGTGTGTCTGCTGGCATATCTTGTTAAAAATTTATGGTTTCTCTGGTTCACCTTCAAGGAACATTTAAACAGTTTAAATGCAAAATATTATGTTCCTTGGGAAGATCTTCTGGTAAAAAAATGTTATAAACCAAGTTTCAGCTACAGAATTCAGTGTGCATATATAGCAGGGAAGCTATTTCTGTTTGCTGATCTTAATGAAAGCTAGTGCAGTAGTCTGTTCATTATGTGTTTTGTTATAAAACCCAAATAGTGCTTCACTGGTGGGCGTTTCATAGCCAAGATCATAAAAAATGATAGTGCAGAGACTCCTTAAATGTAATGATGTACGGCTATCCTGTATTAGAGAGGCTCTTAATCTATTTAGATTTTTACAAACATTGATTGGGTTATAAGTGTGTCTGAAGACAACAGTTCAGAAGCTTCAATTTTTGTTTCTGTCTCCTGAATTAATCCTGAGTTGCTTCTGGTAGTTCTTTTCCCCAACATGGCCTGAATTTGACATTTAGAGATAGCTTACTGTCTTAGGGCTGCATATGCAACAGAAAATGTGCTGTGCTGTTTTTTTAAAATAGTTGGATGGGTTTGCTCTAGCCTAGAGGTTTCTGCCTACAGTGAATTTTTACCATTCTTTTATTAGTTGAATGGAGATCGTAAAGTGCAGATGAGGCAAGATCCAGTAGTAGTGATAAGCTCTTCTCAGCTTGATTGGGAAGAGCTGTGCAGTATTGTCAATGTCAAGTTCCACTATTCACCCCCCCAGAAAAACTGCAAAATGTAAAACTTAGTTTTTTTGAAGTACAGTCAGTTTACATGGAGCAGTATCTTTGTCACAGTAAGGTGTTATTCCAAATCTCAAAAGCTAAATTGTTAGCCAGAAAAACAAATTCTGTTACCACAGATTGAACAGTCAGAGATTCAAACCAGCATATGCTTGGACTTAAAATAAACCCATCATTAATTCTGTCAATATTGTTAATGTCTTTCACAGAAGAATAAGAAATGATGAAATCTTTAAGGTAAGACTTGTAATGCAACTGTCAGGGTAAATCAGGATTTGAGTGTGGGGGTGGGTTTTTTTTTTTTTAGTGATCATTTGTGTTTTTGTTTTTAAGTCTAGGGGATGTCCCTATAAATGTCCCTATAAATAAGTGCTATCTTTGACATTCTGAAAGAATCCCTAGCATGATAAAAAAGAGCTTCCAAACAGCTCACTTTTCCTGAAGCAGTTCTATTCTTGAAATCTCACTTGAATTACACTTTTGTTGTGCAGTTAAGTAACTCCTGGTGTGATGCTTTTTCAGTAAAAATTATTACTAGTTCACTACTAGCAAGTGCAATAAGTACCTTTTTTAAATTATTTTAGGTGCATTTGTTGTATACTAGGATTTACTTTTTCATTGCATTGGTAAACATTTTGGGTTTGACTTAATTTTGAAGAACTTTCTTCATCTTCACTCTTTTTCAGCGGATCTCTCTAAAACTTCTGTTGTCCTGGTATGGTAAACCTCTGAAAGACTATGAACTCTGGGCATTATGTCATGAGTGCTTATGTACTCTGCTGACTTGTATAGATTATCCAGGTATGATCTTAATTGTCTTTAAATGTCTGCTTATTTCTCTTCATTGTATTAATGTCATCTTTGTTCTGTTTATGCAAAATATCTCAACTTTAATTTTGAATAAAGAAAAAATAATAGGCTGTATTTGTAATTTCACTCTCCTACATTGCCACTTAGAATTTTTACTCAATTTGGAGTTTTCTTCCATTTAAGAATATCTTCTTTTCTACACATTCTGAGTTCTGATAGCTTTTGGGGGGAAAATAAATCTTTGTTACTTCAAGCAGTGAAGCTAAATTTGTCTTTATACACTTTGGGGATGAAAAAACTGTACTGTAACTCTTACGAGAAGAGCTAGGGACTTAAATCTTGAGAGCAGGAGGATATAAGTTTTTATATATGTTAAGATAACATTTCCTCTCTTGTCTGAATTCACTTGTGACAAATTATTCCTGATGTATTTTTGACAGTGCAAGACTGTCATTATAAAGCACCCAGGGTCTGGTCATTACATTACACCTTCCACATTCCCCTTGCTTCAGTTTATAGAAAAATTATCAGAAATCAACTTCTGCAAGAGAAATGGGGAAGTGTTTTTTGGCAGAGTTGGACTATGTTGTATGTGACTGGGGAGAAGACCATCCTAAAACTCTAGGCATTCTGAACATTGCCTTAGCTTATACTTATAATAAATCTGTAGCAGTTCTGATAAACACAGCAGAGGTTTCCACCACAACCACCAAGCCTTTCTTTTTTCTTGATTTAAAAAAGTCTGGTTTTGAGAGTTTGGGCAAGGATGAGTTTGAAGTCTGTAACTAAATACAAACAATTGGATAGTAAGGTACAGGAAACCTACTGCATCTTTCTGGTTTTCAGCTATTTTATCTTTTATGATATAAAACTGCTAAAAACAAAATTGGCAGTAAAGGGAGAATTCTGAATTCTTAAACCAATTTTACCGTTAAAGCTAAATATTTTAATCACCTTGCAAGAGAGAGGTTATTTCAGCCTCATGGTGTGTTCCTAACATATGTGAAGATCTGAGCACAGAGGGGCTGGGAGTTTAAGTTAATATGTCTAACAAGCCTCTGTTACTGTACTTTAAAACACCTAGAATGCTTCAAAATTTTAAAGACTGGGTTGTGATCTGAGCCTTATGTAGCCTGTAAAAGCAAACATAATGATACAAACCACTAAATGGGAGGCACCTTACTTAAATTTCCATATTTGACAAATAAAACTACCTTCAAGTTGAATATTGTTTTCAGATTTAGAATTTTTCTGCCAGAGGATTTTCTCCCTATTCTGAGAGTAACTGTGCATTGTGGAATGACTTAGATGGTGTGTAACTACTTCAGTGCTCACACACGTGTAATTTTCTCATCATTCTTTTTGTATAATACTAAGTTACTAAAGGTGAAGCTCATATTGTATAAAGTGTTTGTTAAAATATCCTCTGCCTTAACACTGGTAGAGTAAGATTGGTAGCTGATGAGTCATAGTTAAAAGATATGAAATGTGGAACAAGCTGGATTATTTTTTATTTATGCACTTAAACAGCCTTTCCTCCAAATCCTTCCTTGATTACACTTTTTTCATTATCCTAAACAGGAATTATCTGGTCAAGAAAACAGGCCCCAAAGCTATCTTCTTCCCAGTGTTTTTTAATTCAATCCTGCTGCAAAAGTTGTTTGTACCCTCTATTGATACTTCACTTATTTACTGTCCTCTTACCAGAGGATGCTGCTTACATGTTCATGAATGCTTTAGAGAACTCAGGTGAGAATTTTCATGTTGTAGTGTGCTGCAGGTTCAGGGCCAGAAGAAAAGATTTTGAGCTTGAGGAGTTCTCAGGGAAACTACCTCTGCCAAAATAACTAGTAAAGGTTCAGGAAAGCTTTGCTTTTCAAGACACATAGTTCTGGTCCATCTTAAATATTATTGAAGGTAGTAGGCAAAACTGTATTTACATGAAGCATAGTGAACAACCTAGTGGCTCTCAATGGGTTTTGTACAGGTAACTACAAAAGCAAAAGCACAATTTAATTTTTGTCTTTATTTTTTTCCCCTTACACCTCTTCAGTTTATTATTTAATAGCATTTTTACTCTTAGATCTCTAATATTTTGTGTAATTAATTATTTTAATGTTTTAACATTAACATTCATTTAAGAATGTTTTCTATATTGTTTTTAATAAGAAAACAGTGTATTTTATAGTAGTTTTTAAAGACAGGACTACATTGCTATTCAGTTCATTTATTATATGAAACATGTTAAACTACATGTGTGCTTTGAAGATATCAAGCAGATAGTCTTATCACAAGTCTTTCATCATTGCATTTATGAGACATGATCTCATTGCCTTGGTGTTAAGATCCCGAAGGACTCGGTTCATTTAAAATACTTTTAGAAGTCAAGTTATTTCTTTCCTAACTATGGAAAAATTTCAGAGACTTATCTTGTAAATACCAATCAACATAATACTTCTTCAGTGGGAGACTGTCTCTTGTAACTATTTGTGCAGAAGTGGACTCCTATCCTATCCTATACCACCTAAATGAGTTCTGGATCTGGCTACAAGTGTCTCAGCTGTCTCCACAGAATGAACCCTCTATTTTGGTGGAACTGGAGGAAGGAAGAGAAAAAAGAAGAAATGCTTAGGATGAATTTACTATCTATTTTTTGGTACCTTCTGAGAAAAGTACAGTACATCTGTGTGTCGTATTTATTTTGTTGCTTTGTTTCTTTCTTGGCCTTCCTTTTCAATGCTGAATATAAAGAGAAGAGACTTCCTGTATTCTAAGGCCTTTTATTTTTTGGGTTCCCGTTTTGTTTTAGTTTCTTGTATTTGTTTGGAAGGAGTTGCTTTGGGTGATAATGCATCTACTGTCTTGTTTCAGTAGACTTTTTTTTAGGTGTTTTCTGTCCTTGCTTAGTGTTAGTTAAAGCACCATTTATTGTAAGTTAGTTGCTGACATTGCGAATTCTGTTTAAAATTATTTTATGTCTTTTCATTAGTGTCAGATAGCTACAAAAACCAGATATTTACTGTACCTTGCCCTTTTCTGGATTGTTTTGCAGTCATCTTATGTTTGGACTCTGTGCTGATCGACAGTCATGGAAGTATCTACTTCGAAGTTCCAAAAGCTGAAGGTAAACTACTATGTTGTCTGCTCTGTTTTTGTGTTTCTTAGGAGGGAGTAGAGAAGAATCTAAATATCTTACCTTGTGCTTTTGTTTTCTTTTCTCATTTAGAATCTTGCGATATGTTTTATTTAGCTCCTGAAATTGAAGAAGAGGATGTAGATACTGAGAAGGTAATGTGGTAGATTTATGTAAGCTGACATACACTTTATCAGAAGACAGTTGTGTCCCTCTACTGCTTGAAGAAGAATGCTTCTAAGATTCTGATAATATTTCTCATTTCTCCTAATATTTACTGGTTATCTGTCATTTTTTATTTATTTTGATCTTATGTGAGATTAGTAGCTTCTAAAAAATTATATTTGCCTTCTAAAATTGTTGTAGTAACTACCAAAACTCTTATGAATTGGTTTTCCATAAAGCTTAATTTTTTTTTTCCATTTCTTAGCAGTAAGACAGACATTGAAGTCATGTTTTCCTGTTCTGGAGGTCATAGTAAGAATGGTATTTTAAACTGTCTAGGATAAAGCCCAAATATTAATCTTATTTGGCAGATTGGGTAAAGATAATATTATCAGCAAATTTTTACTATGGAAATGCTCTGAATTATGTCTCTTACCAATTCAGTTTTCCTAGAGCTTATTGGTATATATATATATATATATAAGCCATTAGGAGCTCAGACAAAAGATGATAAAAATGTTAATAAATAGCATGTCTCCACTGCAACTGCATATGAAATGCTGACTGTACTTCAGTGATCTTAAGAGTTTAGAGAACAGAATTTACAGTACCTTCCTATTATATAACAAGAAATTAGGTAACAGCTGCCTTTTAGCCCATGAGTCCTATAAAATTTGATATAAGTGTCATGAATCAGGAAAAAAAGTCATTAAAAATCTACTAAAGACAGAGTTTGACTTTCTGTAAAGTCATTTGTAACTCAAAAGTGCTTATTTATCTTCTTTGAAGTTGGTCTTTCTTCTTAGACTGCTTTGATCCTGCATGCAAGTTTTTCAAAAGCTTCAGAAGCTTAAACTAACCCTGAATATAATACAGCAGTTTCATGATATAGTAGAAATTAATAATCCTGAAGTCTTTATGCTTTAAAATTTTTCTTCAGAAAATCTGAAGTAATCTTTCTTCCTTGTTTATCTACATTATAGAATGAGCTGACCTGGTTTTTGTTTCTGTATTTGTTTTGAGGACTTTTTTCTGGTATTTCTTGAATGTTTTGGTTGTTATAAGCATTATGGTATGGGAGTCAAGACGGTGTAGTGCAAGTCACAGTAACTGTATTGCTTCAGGAAAAGGAAATATTTTGTAGACTATTCTGGATTGGATTGCAGGTTTCTCCTAAACAAGTAAATTTAGATTAAAATTGTGAACCATTGACCTCTTGGAATTCTGAGCCTAGGGAGAAGAAATTTTTTGTTTTGGTGGGGCTACTTCTATTTCAAATATTTTTGTACCTGTTAGAATTCTTTGTTCAATAGTTCAAATGCTTCACAAGTTATTTTCTTTATAATGAACTTCCTTGTTACATTGTGTTCAACGCTGTTCACTTTTCTCAGTACTAAAAGACTTTGTTCAATAGGACCACATTATCTAATACTGTGCTTAGGTTTCTGTCCCTTAATCCTTTTGAATATCTTTCAGAGGCAATGTGAAGAAAAATAGTGTGTCAACTTTGTCAAAGCTTGTAGTTCAACACTTGTAGTACATGCTAACATATGGAAACTAAGCATTAAGTAGACTAAATCTGGCTCTATCTGAAAATTGTAATTCTTCACATGAAACAAGAAATCTTGTGAAGATCAAGTACTTTTCAAGGTCTATCATTATGGCAGCTTCAGTTGGTCTAGCACAATAATTGCTAGAATAAATACACAGTACTTTGTTCTTCTGATTGGTGTAATCTTCTCTCCAAAATACAACTCGTAGTGGCTAGCTTGTAATTACTGTGTGCCCTTTACTTGCTGAATTATCATGACCTGTTTTAAGTAAATTGTACATGGCCAGGTTTAATGGTAGGACTTCAAGGCTTGCAGCAATCTAAGTTTTTACATGAAAATGGAATTCTTCAAAGTTATTCTCAGAACACTTTTATCCTGATTAATTTTCCTACTCAAAGGATAAGACAAATTTATTCTGTTGCTCCAACAGTAGAAAATCAGCTACTGCTATTGGTCCTGCATGTATAACAGTGAGTTTTTTTTAATGAGCTGTGATTTTCATCAGCATCTTTAAAAGCTAAAAATGCGATTTGTTCTTTAGAAGCTCTTGTTGTTTTTTGTTTGCAGAGAATTAGGGGATTATTTGAATAATTTGCTTTGGTCTATTTACATCTTGCCTGTCTCTTACGTTATACCAATAGGTCTGCATCTATGGTGTTGCTGCAGTTCTGTGGATGGCTGCGAAATACAGTGTTCCACTGAGTCAGAAACTAGTATTGCCAAGGAAGTTTAAAAAGCTTCTTCTGGATATGACAAGAAAAAACCCTGAAGAAAGACCTTCTGTAGTTGATGCAATTAAGGTTACTAGATCTAAGCAATTTTATGTGAAATATAATTGTGTCTAAACTCGCATTTTAATGATATGAATATCAGAATATTACTTTATTCTTGTTAATAGACTGATATCTAGACTGATATCTAATTAGATGATAACAAGTCACTGTGAGGTTTGTTTTTAAAGTTTAATTCCCTAGGGGTACAGAGGGATGTGGTTTTAATTTACATTGAAATTGTCAATAGATACTTGGAACAAATTCATAAAACTTCCTAAACTTAGATTACTTCTAATTGACTATCTTGACTTTGTCCTTGTCCAAGAATACCTCACTTGACTGAAAACTTCTTTACTGACTGAAAACTGATTTTTTTTTTCTAGACATGCAATCATTATTTACTCGAACAAGGTATAAACAGCAAAAATACTTTGGCATTGTTGAACAAATCTGTCTTTAAGGTAAGAGTGCCATCTTTATCAATTCTCTACAGTTTTTCAACTAATTCTGTAAATTGTATTCCAATAAGATTTTTGGCCCCTGCAAGTACTGTCAAATTTGTTCTCCTACTGTTTTTCTACTGTTCATATTGTTTTTGTTGTGTTTTCTGTGTTTTGTTTTCATTTTAAAGTAGTGTTTAAGTATTGCTTTTTCTAGTTTTTGCTGTTGGAGTAGACACTCCCCAGGTTTTGGTGCCCTGACTTCACAAACTGCATGGGTGATAGCTCAGAAATAAGAACTAGTTACTTAATTTATAGTGTCTCTTTCATTTACCACCCCTTTTGTTAGAACAGAGGACATTAATATGGAATTGACAGAGTATTCAGTCAATCTGTGGAACTAACTTTGTTCAAAACTTCAATTATCTGGAAGTTCTGATTTCAAACAGAGGGTAATCAAGGTTTCCAGGACATTTTAGTACTCCTTAGAGTGGTGTGACTAGGTTGCTGCTTTGCAGATTACAGAATTTGAAAATCCTGAAACTCTAGGTTTATATGGGGTTAGTTTCTTGGGGGGTTAGCTTTTTGGGGTTTTTTTAATGGGTTTTTTATGCTTTGATTTCTTTTTTTCTTTTTGAAGTAATGCGTTGAGCAGAAGTTAAAAAAAGAAAACGCTAATCATTCCATTTAGACTTTATTTTTTGTTAGGCTGTTGAGGAAGAAGTAATCTCTCCCCAGGATCATGTTGCTTTTGAATTTAAAAATGAAAGCCATGAAAAGGACCCTTCAGAACCAAGTCTAGGTAAGTGGGCAGACTATGTATTTACTTTGGTTTAAGATTCTGTAGGTCAGTTCTCCATGTAAGGTTTTCTTGTCAGGTGTACACAATTATTTTTTCTATCTAAACTGATTAGTTATTAGTTATTTACTTTCCGCTTATATTTTACATTTGTTCATCTTTCTAACTGTGTGGTTTTGTTTTAAGGATTTGTGCCTCTTAACAGTGAAAGTAAACTTGTTGCAGTTAAAGGACCAGTACCATGTCAGATTTCTCTAAACTGTGAGGAAGCTACACTTCCTGTTGCATTCACTTCTCCTGCAACTCACTTCAAGCCTATTATTCTGCAACAAAATGCAAATACAACAAAGTTAGTATATCCTAAAGCAAAATAAATTAAACTTAATACTTCATTGTTAAATCTACTGGAATTGTCCTGAAAAAAAATTCTTTGTTCCTTTTTAGAGAGGTTCATACACCAGTTTCTGAGCAATTCAAGAAAGAAACAAGAGAAGAAAAACACGTTGACATCAATAAATCAAGATATATATTAGACTCTAAAAGCTATGATAGTGAGGACACAGATGTTGTTGAAACTACACCTGAAATACCTGAGTGTGATTTTGTCCTTCCAGGCCACACATCCCAGAAATCTTCAGAACAACAGAAGTCAGGCCATGCAGTTACTTCTAAAGTTACTTTACCATTACATTCTGACTCTTCACACGCTCTACACACAAAGAGCACTTTATCTGAAGTTCCTTCAAGCTCCTTAGCTTGCCCTGTGTCTCCTAATTTTCTTCACATCAATAACATCATTCTCAAACAGGACTCGGAGAAAAGAGTTTTGACGTTTGTGCCAATACATTTAGCTGTATCAGAGCAAATACCAAATAAACCTCTTCGTTCAACAGTTGCTTATGATTGCTATCATAGTTTGCCAGTGCTACTTTCAAATACTATTGCGAGTTATAAAATGAGCATGCAAACAGAAAATGATGTCTCCCTTTGCAAAGTGCAAAACTGTGAGACTGGTGCACAGAACAAGTTTGATAAAAGTAACCCAGTTATTCAGACCAGCTGCCAAGAAGTTGAGTGTGCTAGCACCGTAGACAGTGTTTTTACTGAACAAGAACACACACTGTGTACCTCAGGGAATCAAGACAATTTACATCTCTTTGATATTGAAGTCTTGGCCCAGCAGAGCAGCACAAGTGACACTTTACTGCAGAAAGTGGTACATCTTATACAAGAGGAGTTTGCATTTGATGGCTATCTAGAGAATGGAGTTGAAGTTTTTGATATGGGTATGTGCCTCTTCTTCTGTATATTATTTTCACTGATGTTTAATATATTATTAGTGATTTCTTTTTACTCTTTTTTGTTTCTTTCTTTTTCTTTTTTTAAACAAGGTAACTTCATTCTAAACTTAAAGGCAGTTAAGTTTGGTGTGTTCTCTGATACCATTTGTGAGAAATTTTGTGACCTCTACTGGGATGAAAAATTGCTGGAGGATCTCTATCAGGTAGTAAACGGAGAAAGACCCTCACGTCTAAGGTAGGTGTTTTTAGAATCATAGGCTTGGAAGGGACCTCTGTTTGATAGAGTCCAACCCCCTGCCAAATCAGGATAACCTGAGGCAGGTCACACATAAACACATCCGGACTGGTCTTGCAAGTCTCTGGAGAAGGAGACTTCACAGCCTCTCTGGGCAGCCTCTTCCAATACTCTGTCACCATTACAGTAGAAAAGTTTTTCCTCACATTGAGGTGGAACTTCTTGTCTTCCAGTTTATGTCAGGTAGTTAAAACATATCCAGGTAGTTAAAATCCCCACTGGGAACCTGTGCCTGCCATTGTGAGACTGCTTCCAGCTGCCTGGAGGAGGCCTCATCTACTTCCTTGTCCTGATCATGTGGCCTTCATAGCCTGTGCCATAGCAAACAGTGCTTAATGCCTTTGCAGAGAAGATAGTTTGTTAAGCTTCTCTGTAACTCCATTGTCAGGTAACTGAATGAGGAGACCTAATTCTGATCAATATTGTTTCCAACCATTGATGGAGAGCTTCATAGCCTCCTTAGAAAGAGACTGTTCAGTAAAAAATTAAATCTATTTTTACTAAAGTTGTGTTGGCTTCTTGTCTTTGAGTTTGGTGCTTGATATATCCTTTTTTACTATTAACCCCTGTGAACAAGGACATTAATTAAGCTTTTCTAGAAATGTTTTACTTGACTGGTTTAGTCTGACTCAATGTCCCTTCTGGCAGTCTTTTATAAGTAGCCTGTTAAGTGAGAAAATAGCAGCTTAATTCTTCATTTCTACTATTGCATCCTCAGTGACTTACCTACCTGAAAAATAATTAAAAGCATACTTGCTTTATTGCAGCCTCTAGTTGTAGCATATTCATAAAGGCCTCTTACCGAGGGCTATTGTAAACAGTAATGAATTTACATCTGGAAGTTACGTATGGCTTTTTTGAGTGTCATGGTCTGGAACTATAAATTGTAAATTTTAACAAAGAAGCTTGGTAGATTTGGTCTAGAAAAACTTTAGTGTTGAAAGATGTATAGTCGCTGCATCAAGTTTCAGAGAGGATACCAGACCCTGACTTGCTGGTCTATTTCCTGTTTGGGTTGGGACTTTTAAAGGGCTATTGAAAACTGGTTGGAGGTAAGGATCTTAATTCCCCAGGCTTGAGCTGTTGGAGAAACTTGAACTGGAGAAACTTGAGCTGTTGCATCTGAACTAGAGAGGTATGAAGAGGTCATCCTCTGTGTGAATTTTTGTTACAAAGTTTTTCAAAGCCATAACAGGAAGGAAATCATCATTTATTATCCAGTGTAATAATACAGTTCTAACTTTTAGAACACACACAAGAACAGTCTCAGAGTATTTCTGAGACACTGCTTACTTAACATTGTTCAGTCATTGATAAAGAATTTATCAGGTTTTAATCGTTACCTTCTTTGACTTAAAGCTATTATTATTATTCCATTAGGGATGACCTAGAGTCAGACCATTATCCAAAGACTGAATCCTTAGTGCAAAACCCATTACAGTAATAGGCAGTTTGAATTGTGCCTTCTGTGTTTGTATCTGTTCTGATACTTCTATTGGAATTTTGCTATGTGGTGTAAAGGAAAACCTTCCTTGCTCTGCTGTAGTGTTCATTTGAACTTTTTTTTTCCTTGTAAAATAACATCTGAAGCTGAACATGCAAATTTTAAGAGGTATATAAATTATATGAAGCCCTTCACATACATGGTAGAGTCATTTGTTAAGATCTCATTTTACTGATGTAAATATAGAAGTATATGAAACATTTATTTTTCTTCTTGTATTTTCAGCATAACTGAGGCAGATGATTCAAAGTGTGGTACAACATTCCAAGATCTGAAGAAATCTGGTTGCTTTTTGGCAAGCAGTGATCAGATAGATGGTGAGAAGGGAATTTATATTTCTAGATCTTTGTATGTGAAAGGTATCTATAAATGACACAAGTTTTGAGAGATTAGCACTTTGAGTGTGTCTTCTGGGAAACACCTTAGCACTTCTGAAAATGATCAATCAATATGAATATAACTGATGCCTTGGGGACCTATTGCCTTTTACATGAAGCTTACATACAGCCAAGTGTCATTGAGTGGGATGTTTGTTTCATTTACCTTTACTTAATTTTACATAAACAGATGTGTCTGTTAAAAAACTCCCCAAATCCTAACTGCTGTCTGTGGTTTTCTTTTGTTCATCCCATAGATGTTCTAGCAGAATGCTTTTAAATAGGGAAAGGGAAGGGGGACAGTCAGACTACGTCAGCACCATACAACAGAGAAGGGTTACCCAGAGGAGAACCTTAGAAAGTGCTTATAACTCCTTAGATGTTACTGAAGAAGTTGAGGATTGATTGAAGGAATGTGCAACAAACCTGGTCCTTCTTTGTTTGCTTCACAGAACTGAAACAAAACTAGTCACTAAAATAAATAAAATTTATTAAAATTTAAAAATGTATTGTAAATAAAATTATTTACGAATTCTGGGAAGGGAATTGTACAGAAATACAGAAACTGCATAGCTTTTGGATTTAAATGGGTGTTTTTAGCTATTCATCAAAAGGGTTCACAAACAGGTAAAAAAGAATAGTCTTTACCTCTCTCCTAGGAATTCCTCTGCTTCCTTGTTCTGTCCACTGAAGTGCCTTTTTAACAATAGATAGAAAAATTAACAGCGGGTCAAATTATTGGATAATCAAGATAGTTTTGCCTTTTGATCACAAACTTGGTTACAGGACACCATTTCAGGGCAGTTTATATTAATGAATTTCTTATTTGTACGTTTTCAGTGTGGATTTCCTTTTTTTCTGACATTTTTTGTGACTGAAGGTTTACAAAATGTTCCATCTTTCAGAAACTAAAATACAAACTGAACAAAGACTGGTAAATCACAGTATTATAACACAACTATTACCCTTTCTAGAATTCATGTATTCATGGACAGGTTGTATTTGATTGGTGTTGGATCAGTATTTCTTTTTTTTTTTTTTTTTTTTTAATTTTTATTTTTCCAAGATAGTCCAGTGAAATTTCAGCATTTAAAATTAGTTACTTCTCTGTTTTGAGGAGAGTTAAACTGTGTTTTCTTTACACAACTGCTTATACCCCTACCTTTTTAACTTTTATGGCAAAACATAAGTTTGTGAGTTAGCATTCAATATTACAGTTTTTCATTTTGGTTTAGAATGGTCATGAATGTAGAGTAAGGCTTTCCCATGGGGTATGCAGTATCTTTGCACTAGTAATTTAGGTCCATTTGACTCGAGGGTAGCATGTCTGAGCCCTGGAGGGTTGCTTAAGTGAAAAGGAAACGTGGCAGGCATAAAAGCTCCTGTCAGCATCATAGCTTTAGGGAGTGAGTCCTGTTGGAGTAGGGAAGTTTAACATCAGTGTCCCCTTTGGCTGTATCAAATTCTTGCCCTCTATGAATGGAATAAAAGCTTCAAGACTTTTCAAGACAGATTGAAAAAAACCTCAAGAGCTATGGTTTTTGCTAATGCATGCACAGGTCTGACATGTTTAACTTTTCTTTTAAAATATCTGTAATGTGCTTTGGTTAAATGTTTTTTGTGTATACACAGAACATTTTTTTTATAATTTTCAAAAATGTATTGAACAAAGCTTATTAATTCTGAAATGTCTTTAAACTTTATCATTTTACAATGTGTAGTTGAGCAAAAGAAAGCACAGAGCCAAAATAAGCATCTAACTGTTAAAGGGCATAGGTAGTCTCATAACTCTATTTTTTATGTGTGGTGTTTAAGTTTAACAAAGCGTGCATTGCATCACATGACTGTTATTTCTTTCCCCCCGTATCCCTTCTTTAGGAGAAAGGGAAGCAACCTTTGATGTGAAGGCTGAGCCTATGATAAGTACATCATCAGCTGAAATGGATTTTGATGAGGCATCTCCAGAAAATGCTATCCCTATAGAAAAAAAAAGGCAATGTTTACATAGCAGCGGCTGTTGTGTTGTTCCAGACTTTGCAGAAGAAAATAGAGAGACAGAGGAGGAGACCATCATAAAGATAGCTGGAAACAGCTACTCTGTGTCTCCCAATCTACCTGACTTTCACAGCTGTAGTCCTGGCTGGAGCAGTGCATTTTATGGAGCTGAATGTTTTGATTCAGAAGTTCTTAGTTACATTAAAAGCCTTGGAAAGCAGAAATCAAGTGAGTCACAAAATATAGATGCTAAAAAAGTGGTGAGTACATTGATTTAAAATCATTAAGAAACCTTTTTACTTCATAGTTATAATAATATTTAATTTGTGAATTGGAAACCCCTTTCTTCTTTTAAATATTAGCTCTTAAGTGTTTTAAAATCCTCAAAATATATGATGTCTTATCAGTAAAGTAAGGTAAGGGTAGTACATTGAATTTCTCACTGCCCAACTCTCCAGTCTGTCCAGGTCCCTCTGAATGGCAGCACAGCCTTCTGGGGTGTCAGTCACTCCACCCAGTTTCGTGTCATCAGCAAACTTGCTGATATGCACTATTCCCTCATCCAGGTCATCAGTAAATATATTGAATAGTACTGGTCCCAGTACTGACCCTTGAGGGACTCCACTGGAAACAGACTTCCAAATACCAGTTACTTTTTGATCTCATTATTATTTTTATTTCTTTCACTGCCCTACCATCATCTACTTCCTGCTGGTGTTACTCCAACACTGACTTTCTGTGAAACCCAGCTTCTTCCAAACGTGTTTAAAATAAAAGCTTACTGAATCATAATGGTCCAATTGCAGCAATCTTGCACATTTAAGAAAAGCTTCCTCAAATCCTTCTCTTTTTCCAAACTCCATCAATCATGACAATTTCTGAAATTGTCATGCAAGATTGTTGACACAAAATGAACACTTACATGTTTTAACTGGTCAATATATGTAAAGAAATAGAAGGAAAAATTATGTAACTGAAGTATATTTTTCTGCTGTTGCAGCAGTCAGTGGACAATGATTCTTAGCTGTAAGACAATCAATTATCAATCTTCAGGTGATGAGCAGCTCTACTCAGCTTCTTTCTACGGTCTCTTAGCTGCCTATTCATCAAACCAAACACTACAAGTCAGCTGTGAAAATGTATAGCATGATTTTAATCTCCATACCAGCAGCTGACAAAGACTACTTCATATCTCATTATTTTAAATAATAATGGACATTGTGTTCATTGCTTATACTGTTGTTAAGGGTACAATTTAATATTTAGAAGTCCTTGTTTATTTTTTTACATATCCACTCCAAAAGGACAGCAAAGTCCAAAGCTTGTTAAGTGGCTCTTTTTGAGCAGGAATGTGGTTTGAGATGCTGGAGAAAAGTTCTCACTCTCTTGCAATGTGGAGCTGTCTACCCTATTCTTTCTTGCTTTCTTAACTCATCTGTTAATCAGTTTTATTTCAGAAATCAATTCTTTGTTTTCGTGTAGTCTATTTTTCAGTGTCTGGCAAAGTGTCAATCAACCTACTTTTTGCCCAAACAGATTTTTTTTAAAGCAATAATATTGAGCTGATTGTTCAGCTTTGCAGTAAACTGTGCTAGAGTAGTGTTTAGGAGATGCTATTTTAACTGTTTTAAGATTAGACATAGAGATAAGTCTTCTTGTTCAGTTCAAGAGTAATCTGCAACTGGAATTCAGTATTGAATGACAGTCTAACCACACAACAAATTACAGTTTTGGGGATATATACATCTCATTAATACACCTATATTTTCAATGAAAATATTCAGATGATTCAAATGTTTCTTTTTTTTCACCTTCTAAAATTAAGTGCAATCAAATTTTTTTAGTTTTTCTAATTTTGTACATATGTTATATGTAAATTTATAAGTAGATTTGAAGACCTGCAACTTCTGAGAAACTCAGTGAGAGAACATGAATATTTATGGCAAAATAAATACTCTGACAGCCATTGAAATTAATAACTTTTTTTTTACTGGAACCTGTTGCATATTGGGTAGCCTTCATAGGCTGTGATTTAATAAGATACAATAAGTAAAATGTTTGCTATATGATGAACAATATTAACAATAGGATTAATTGAGATATGATTCAAAAAAATGGTAAAAGGTACTAAAGTTTGTGAGGAATGTGAAATAGCATAAAACGAAAAATATTTATGGATAAAGGTGACACTTTCAAATGATATAAAAATAGTTAATGACTTACTGTATAGGTGCTTATCATTGAGATTCTTAAGTTCAACAAAGGCTAATCTACATTTAGAGAAGTTAATCCTTAGTCAAGCAAGTGTATGTCCCCTGCCTCACACAACCTCCAGTCCAGGAGCTGTTGATTTTACTCCCTGATACAGAGCACATGCAGGCAGACTAAGCCAAGTCCTTGCAGCTTGGGAAGAAGAAGGGAAGGCAGCCACCAGGGCTAGCATTTCTTCAGGGCAATGTCCTCTTGGCCTGCACTACATTTCAGTTATCCCCCAGATCTCATAAAATATTCATCAGAATCTCCACCAAACTTCCGTGTACACAGGTCGTGAGCTGGAGATTTCTAGCACAACTTATGTATTCTTGCCACAGTTTTCTCTTTCCTGTTTCTTTTCTTTTTTCCTTTCCCTTCTGCCAATATTCTGCATCCTTTGGGGGAGCCACCCTTCAGTACTGAAAAACTTACACTTTAAGGACAGATTGGAGTTTGTGGTTTTCTCAAG
Organism: Heliangelus exortis; assembly: GCF_036169615.1. NCBI lineage: Eukaryota > Metazoa > Chordata > Aves > Apodiformes > Trochilidae > Heliangelus > Heliangelus exortis. The sequence continues at coordinate 8,232,800 of NC_092428.1, forward strand.
TAAGAAAAGTCACTCTCATTACTTTGTTCCTTAGACTAAGACATGATCCATAGAAAAGCATCCTGGCAAATTAAGTGTGTTTCAGAGAGAGCAAGACAACTGAATGTATAGCTTCATAAAATATTTATGTCCTAGACCTACCTAAAATGAAAGATGTTGTGGAATAGAATGGATTTTGCCACTGACTTCAGTGCTACTCACCTGAAGTTATTTAGGGGACAAACCTCTTCTGTCCATCGGATTCCAAACATGGGAAATTGATGTTCTTTCTGATTCCCTTTCTGTGTTTGTAGTCTCTTAATCAACCTGGTTTCACTTTAAGTGATGAAACAAAACAAAAACCTTTAACTAAAAGCAAGTGGTTTCCAATTCAGAGCCTGGATAATAGCTTTTCTGTGCTTTCACTATTCCCCATGTGACACCTATGTAGTGGTAAGACATCTAAAAATCCACAGGGCTTTTGTGACTCTTGCTGCTAATGAACTGTGTTGTTAAACCTTTTGAGCTTTTCTGAAAACAGTGACACGTTTTTCTCAGACTCAAATTAATTTCTAGTAAGTCCATCCCATTAAAGCTAACCTATTTACCAATCTGTTGTCTGGTATGTTAGCTCTGAGCTATGTGTTTTCTGATTGTTCTGCTTGTGGGAGTTCTGTCTGCTGCATTCAGTGAACTTACTCCATTTAAAATGCTGTTCCATGTAACTGGGTCACTGGTAGTTAGGTTAGGACCCAAGTGCAAAAGCCACCACTTTTAAAAAACACAGCACTCATCATGTTTATTGTCTTATAATTACTCAGATGCTGAACCCAGAGTGGATGCCTTATTTTCATTGGTTGGTAAAATAACAAAACCTTTGATATGCAATCAAATATAAATCTTTAAATTAAATTTTATATTATTGTGAGAAGACTTTAGTTTCTATCCATTGGCGTAGTTAGCTAATTCCATAGAAATTTAGTTTATTTTTTCAGTTAAGTAGAATGCATAAATATGAAATATGTAACTATTAAGATGTCCTTTATTTATAGAGCAGCTCGGCTGTCTGCCTTCTGATTTAGTTGTATAATATAATGTAATTATACTTGTTTGGAAACAATTGCTTTCTGTCAAACATTGAGTTCTTGCTGCAAATATAGGTCAGCTACTTAACAAAGCACTTTGGGGACTGATTTCAGATTTCACATTTATTCTGAATGACTTCTGAGCATAACTTTAAAAAGTTCTTGAAAACAACCAGCTAAGTGCAATTATAACTAAAGGCATATTTATATAAAGGCAATCAAATTTCAACAGTATGCAAAGCAGCTACACTTCTTAAGCTGCAGAACAAATAACTGCAGAACTGCATAACAAATACTTTTCTGGGTACAGGTGATGCTTCCCTTAGTGTGTCTGTAAGCACAGGCACGAAAAGTAGTTTTTCCTGGTTAATATCTTATTCTTCTCTGTTAGGATGTCCTTTTTTTTTTTTCCATACAAAATAATTTTCTGCTTAAACTTCAGTTTCCTATTAGGATTTACCATTCTGATCAGAATCCTTTTTTGTCTTTAAAGGAACTAGAACAGTTGCTAATGATGGAGACAAAAAATTACAGAAAGACTATCAAGTTTTACCAAAAACTATTGCAGAAAGAAAGAAGAAGCAAAGGTAAGATTACAGCAACTTGCCTGTAATGAAATGGATGTGTAGTACTTTCAAGGATTTTTTTTTATTATATCAGAATAATTGATGGTTTTATGCTGTGTGTTTTAAATCTAAAGGCCCTGAAACTAAATCTATATTGTCCAAATTAAGAGGACAGCTACAAGAGATGAAATCCAAAGTGCAGTTTCTTGAGCTGGTGAAGAAATATGTGCAGGCAAGTCAGACGTTATTTTGCTTGAGTTTCATTTGTCATTTCATTAGTGCATTGGTGTAGTTGGCTGCTCAAGTCAGTATATGAAATGGAAAATATTTTATATCAAAATGCCAAATTAAGTAGGTTCGAAAAGAATTATTCAAAATAAGGCAATTGTATGAAATGTAATTTGGCTTTAAGTGGAGCTGACTGCATTTTGTGGGATTTTCCTCTTTATTTTCCTATGTTTTATTTTTTCTTTGGTGTGCATGTTTGAGCAGATCATGTATGCAGAGCAGTGGGGTGTGGATTCCTGTGTGCTGCCTACAGTCATTAACAATGGGAGGACTGACACTGTAGATGTGACATGTACAGCTGAGTCATCATTGCTTCTTTACTATAACACAGAGAAACACCAGTGTAATAATCAAAATTCAGTAAGAGTTCTGCAGGCCGGTACACCACTTGGTTTAATGGCTTATTTATATTCCAGGTATAGTATATTTTTCATATCCTTACTTGAGAGTGGGTTGAGGCATAGCTGCTAATTCAGGAAATAGTCTCTGTGATAAATCCTAATTACTTAACATCACATAAATTCTCCTGGCTTTTATCAAGTTTAATGTTATTTCTGTGAATACATACTTACAGATGTGGGCATGGAAATGGCGAAAGACATTCTGATAAAAAATAACCCAAACCACTAAGTTTGGATTTGATTAAAACTTGGAAGCATTTGACAATAAATGAGAACCAAATCACTTTAGAATTTTTAATCCTTTACTTACTTGAGGTTTTGTTCTGATCATTGCCACGGAATCAAGACTTTGTGTTAATGACTGCAGTATAATAATTCTTTAGAACATAGAATCACAGAGCATCTCAAGTTGGAAGGGACCCATCTAATTTGATCATTTTTATTAATAAGTTCTGGATGTAAAAACATACAGATTCTGTTTTAAAGATTATTGCCCCAGTCCTTAGATTGGTCAAGATGCAGGCTTACCTCAGGGGACAATGATGTCCTTTATTCTTCAACTAGGGTAAGGGAAGTGTTGTTCTAAGGTACCTGAGACATAATTTTAATTTCATCTGTTGCATGAGGGATGAAGACTAGCTGAGAGAATCCATCAGACTTGTGCCACTGTAGAGGGAAAAACGTCCTCCCAACTACTTCTCCCAACTCGTCATGACTCTGAGACCCAGTTTACAAAAAGGGAACACATTTTGGAATCAGAGCTTCCACATCCATCAAACCCAAACTTTCATGGTTAGCCATTAAGACATCATTGAGAAATGACAGTTAAACTGTGTTAAAATCCAGAGATTGTGAATGTTTATAGCCAAAAAAAAACCCCTCACACTCATTTTCAAAGTATGTATAATAAGTGTATTCTGTTGTTAGAGGAGCTTCTGCTTTAGTTTAAGCAAAAAAATTTCCTGTAGCTTTAAGTATCTCCTTTTTATGCTGTTATTATAATAAAAATCTTTGAGAACAACATCAAGTTAGAGGCTAGGAAAAAAGATAATTAAATGTGTTCTTCCATACTATTAAGAATGTAGCTTATGATAATAGAAATGTCAAAGTGGTTCTTCACACAATTGCAAGTAGAGAAACCTTTTTCTAAGCAATTCATTCTTTCACTGTTGGCAATCACAGTATTTGATGTGTAAAGATAAAATAAAAAGGAATCAAGGTTTTATGCAGAGCTTGAGAATTTACAGTCTCTACTAGTTCTTGATAATTTGAGGAAGTTTCGCTGTTGCTGTACTCTAATGCAAAAAGAAAATGTATTCCTGCTTGTCTGAAGTTTTTCTTGTGCTTCACAGAAATGCATTTTTAGAAGGTTATGTACAGCAGTTTCTCTACACATTTCGCTATTTCTGCACACAAGAAGAATTTTTGCAGTTTCTTCTTGAAAGAATCAGCAGTACTTTATCCAGGTACAGTAATTTCCTGTGAAAAATATTATCAAAGCACAACTGACTTTTCTCCCCAAAGGCAAACAGCTGATTCTGAAAAGAACTACTTAACTACATTTAATTTATATGTTTGTTTTTATAAGATCCTCTTGACAAATGAGTCTGAAAACAGAGCAAGTGTTTGAGTCATTTTTTATTCCGAATCTTGACTCTTACTTTTGCCAGTTGTTCACTGATGGGTTATAAGTTCAGCCACAGCTTTGTTTCCATAGAACCAGGGATTCTAGAGACATGAAATACAATAACTTAAGATTGAACACTCAATACCAAATAATACTTCTGTTTTTTTCAACACCTATTTTTAAATTGCAGTTGGCTATAAATTTTGGAGAAATAAGTGCCTTTTTCTTCTCAGCAGTGCAAGCCTGGATCCTTCCACATCACTTACCAAAATATGTAACCGCAGTTTCTACATCCTGCAGGCTTGGATTGAAGACTGCTACAGTGTAGACTTTGCAACAAATACTGATCTTTTGTGTACCCTAAAAGAATTTATTTCTTCCAAGGTGAGTAAGAATTCCAGTAGAAGCTTTAAGGAAAAAAAAAGTTAATTGGAGTCAGTTATGGTATATATAAGATTGTTATTACAAAAACCTGTCCTAATTATGGTTAAAGAAAAATAATGCTATATTTGACAGCTATGTTCAATCTGTCTGGTTTTGGACAGACATCAATCTTACACCTATATTGTGTATTGCTTATACTTTGGGGGAAATCAAGTTCAATATGCTATTAACTGGTTTTGTATTTACAGGTTGCTCCATTAAATGGCTGTGGCGAGCGCTTGTTGTCATTGCTTGAAGATGCATCTGCCAGGAAAAGTGACAGTGCTCATCAGTGCCTCAACATGGACAAATGTGAAGATGAGGGCAAGAAGGACAGAAAAGCATTACATTCTTTATGTAAAAAGCTCTCGGAAGATGCTTCCAGAAAGGCAGGTCTTTTATTCAGTCTGCAGTATATGGAGCACATTTCCATTTATCCTTTTCAGACAAAAATGAAAGTCTTAGGGTCTACACCCTGACTTAGTAAAATTTGTGTAGCTGCACTTAAAATTTCCATTTGAAAGTATCTAAGACCTAAACAGTTCTGTTATTGTGGAAGTCATTTTAAGCCTTAATTGAACCATGTCATGTGTTTCAGTAATATTAGATGAGATATTTTTGAGAGGAGCTGGACCACATCCAATTGCATGTGACTCCTAGTTCCTAGGAAAAATTTTCCCCCTTGTAAAACATGAATACTTATTATTAGGCATATATCGTTGTAAGTCAATAAGTATGTGAAAATCAGTGGAGGGTGAGGGGTTTCCTGTCAGAATTTCAAAGCTTGTCTAAAAAACTTGTCTGAACTTTTGCCTGTATTTATTGGTTTATATCATGTGCTTGTGAAAGGTAACCCAGAAGCTGGAGCATCTGTGGATTTTTTCTGAGAAAAGTTGTCTACAGAGAACTCTACAGAGTGATCAAAATGACGTGGAAGTCAAATATATTGATAATGTGCAAGTTGAATTTAGAATCAGCCTCTTAATGAAGGTGCAGAATTCCATGGTGTATTATGGGAGTTCAAACAATAAAGGGCAAGCAGAATAGAGGAAACATGGATATTATTTATTGTCACTGCATCATAATGATACTGGAAGGTGGAAGAAGGAAAAAAAATAGAAAAGCAATTATTTCTTTGGAAAGGGCTGTTTTATTCTAAGCAAAGGAGTAGAAGAAATAGTAAGAGATAGTAAGAAGTAAAGCATAAAATATATAACTTAAGAATATAAACTATTTTATGGCAGCAAGATTGAATACACAGAATTTTCAATTGTTCATTGAGACCTGGTAACCTCCATCTCAGACTCCATCAATGTGCATATTATATGAGCTTAAAATAGCAGTGTTCAATAAGCCAATTAGTGCTGTGCTAGCCTTGAAGATTAGCTGAAGAGTTTTGCATCCGCAAATGTGTTTCTCTAACAAAATGTTCCAGGAAGTTAAATGAAGGGGAAACATAAGGTTTTCTGAAAAACTTTTGTAGCTTTACGTGATGGTGTTTTTTCTACAGAACTTTAACTGGAAATTTTCCAAAGGTATGGGACCACTTGCTCAATATCAGAGAGAACGACTGAACACTGTTTCATCAGTTTTGCCAAAGCCCTGCTATAGCGGTTTTACAAAAGATTTTCCAGTCTCCTTTACTAAAGCAGATGAAGTGGGACCATATCTCTTAATAGAATACAGTGTGCAACAGCTTTGTTGTCAGCTGACATTACTGCAGCAGGTATAAAGGACTAGATTTACTTGAAAATACAAGTAATATCTATCTTATTTATCTTTCTTTATCAACCTCCCTTTCTCTACCATTTCTCAACCCTATTTCAAACTTATTTCATACCACTTCGTAAGACTTTAAGTTAAAACAATCAGGTTTTCTCTTGAAATTTCTATGGTAAAATTTAAAATAACTACTTATATTCTTAGACTGTGATCTCTTTGATAAATTTGCTGAAGGTACGTTGGGGGAACTTATGTCATTTTTATTCCCAAGCATTTTAGAAGAACCACTAGATCTAACAACACATACATTTTGCTCTTTTTGTTTAGGAAGTATTTTATAAATGTCATCCAGTACACTTTCTAAATTCAAGAGCACTTGGTGTTAAAGACAAATATGTTGCTGTCCAAAAGTAAGTTGCTTATTTTGCTGCCCTAAACTAGATATTCTCTTTAAAATTTTTTTTCATGAGATTTTATTTATGTGTATGTATATGTACCTGTGCACGTATGTGTCTGTGGTGGGCCACATCTGCAAAGTGATTTCTTTGATATCTAAAGTAGGTTGGGCCAAAGAAGACTTTTGGAGACTTGTACTAGGGGAGGTTGCTTCAGAGGTTTTATTTTTGTCAGAAAGAAATTTAGTGGTTTCTGAAATAGGCTACTTGATAATGCTGGTGTGTGTGAATATATAAGTATATATAGAATCTCAATGACCATCACAGCATCACAGAATAGATGAGATTGGAAAAGACTTCTCAAGATCATGTAGTCCAACCCCACTGCCTTGAGCGAGGTCAGCTGAAGAAGGTTATCCATGGTCATGTGCTATTGGGTTCTGATTTTGGATGGAGGCTGAGCAACCTCTCAGTGCAATGTTAATTTTCTACTGTTGGGCAGATGAAGTGTAAATATTCACAGATAGGTAAGAATTTTCTTATAGTTATTAGAGTGGTTACCAACCTTTTTTAATTACTTGCTCAACAGTCATCAATGTTTTCATCCAACCACATGGACCTCATTACATTTGATCATGGTCTTTGTACATGTTAAGTAGAGGCCTAAAGCTCTGTATGTTAAGGAGTGTTTCACCTGCATAGAGCTTGATGATGGATATAGTGTTTAAGGGTGAAGGGAAAGGCAAATAAGGAGGATATCCTGTTGGTTATCTGTTATAGACTGCCCAATCAGGATGAAGAGGCAGACAAGGCATTCTACAAGAGGCTGACAGAGGTCTGGCAATTGCCAACCCTTTTTCTGGTGGGGGACTTCAACCTGCCAGACATCTGCTGGAAATACATTGTAGCAGAGGGGAGATAGTTAGGAGGTTCCTCAAGTGTATGGAAGATAACTTCCTGTCACAGCTGGTAAGCAAGCCTACCAGAGGAGTTGCCACATTGGATCTCCTTTTCACAAACAGGGAAACACTGGTGGGGGATGTAGTAGTTGGCAGCGGTGTCAGGCTTAGCAACCACAAAATCATGAAGTTCTCAATCCTAGGTAGATTAAGGGGGGGGGGGTAGTGAAACCTCCACCATAGACTTCCAAAAGGCAGATTTCACTATGTTCAGGACACTGGTTGAGAGAGTGCCCTGGACAAAGATGTCAAGGAAGGATGGACATTGTAAAGGAAGGAAGTCTAAAAAGTACAGGAGTAGACTGTCCCCATGCACCATAAGACAAAATGACAGGGAAGATGACCGACATGGTTGAACAGAGACCTGCTACTGGTATTTAGGGAAAAAATTAGTTTACCTTCTTCGGAAGAGGGGGCAGGCATCTTGGGATGAGTACAGGGATCTAGTTAGGTCATGTAGAAAAAAAATTAGGAAGGCAAAAGCCTCAATCTCGCTACTGTCATACAGGAAAACAAAAAAAATTTTTAGAAATACATCAGTAACAAAAAGAGAGCCAGGGAGAATCTCCATCCCTTACTGGATGCAGGGGGAAACATTGCAACCAAAGAAAAGGCTGAAATACTGAATACATGCTTTGCTTCCGTGTTCATTAGTCAGACCATCCACTCACAGGGTATTCTGCGCCCTGACCTGGAAAATGAGGGCAGCACAACCACTCCATAATCCAGGAGGAAGTGGTTAACAACCTGTTACGGCACTTGGACACCCACAAGTCTATGGGGCCAGATGGGACCCACCTGAGAGTACTGAGGAGGCTGGCAGAGGAGCTCACCAAGCCTCTCTCCATCATCTATCAACAGTATTGGTTAAGTCCCAGGAGACTGGAGGCATGCCAGTGTGATGCCCATCTACAAGAAGAGTGGGAAGGAGGATCCAGCGACCTACAGGCCTGTCAACCTGACCGCAGTGCCCAGAAAAGTCATGAACCAGTTCATATTGAATGCACTCTCATGGCAAGTGCAGGACAGCCAGGGGATCAGGCCCAGCCAACATGGGTTCAGGAAAGGCAGGTCCTGCTTGACCAACCTGTTCTTGTTCCATGCCCCGGTGACCTGCCCAGTGGATGAGGGGAAGGCTGTGGATGCTTTCTACCTGGACTTTAGTAAGGCCTTTGGCACCATCTCTCACAGCATTCTCCTGGAGAAGCCATCGGCTCATGGCATAGACGCGTAAACTCTTTGTTGAGTTAAAAACTGACTGCATGGCAGGGCCCAGAGAGTTGTAGTCAATGGAGTTAATTCCAGTTAGCAACTGGCCACCAGTGGTGGTCACCAGGGCTCGGTTTTGAGGTCAGTCCTGTTCAATATCTTCATCAATGATCTGGATGAGGGGATTGAGGGCTTCCTCAGTAAGTTTGCAGATGACACCAAGTTGGGTGGGAGTGTTGATCTGCTCGAGGGCAGGAGGGGTCTGCAAAGGGACCTGGATAGGCTGAACCAGTAGGCCAAGATCAATAAAATGAGGTTTATTTAACAGGGCCAAGTGCCAGGTCCCACACTTTGGTCACAGCAACCCCATGCAAGGCTACAGGCTTGGGGAGGAGTGGCTGTAAAGCTGCCAGGGAGAAAAGGATCTAGGTGTGCTGGTCAACAGCCAGCTGTATATGAGTCAGCAGTGTGCCCAGGTAGCCAAGAAGGCCAACAGCATCCTGGCTTGTATCAGGAATAATGTGGTCAGCAGGAGAAGGGAAGTGATTGTGCCACTGTAATCAGCACTGGTGAGGCCACACCTTGAGTACTGTGTCCAGTTCTGGGTCCCTCACTACAAGAAGGACATCGAGCTGCTGGAGTGAGTTCAGAGAAGGGTGCCCAAGCTGGTGAAGGATCTGGAGAACAAGACCTATGAGGAGAGGCTCAGGGAGCTGGGAATGTTTAGTTTAGAGAAGAGGAGGCTGAGATGAGACCTTATTGCTCTCTACAGTTACCTGAAAGGAGGTTGTAGGGAGGTGCATGCTGGTCTCTTCTCTCAAGTGAACAAAGGTAGGACTAAGTTGCACCAGAGGAGGTTTAGACTAGATATGAGGAAAAAATTATTTACCGAGAGAATATTTAGGCATTGCAATGGGCTGCCCAGGAAGTGGTGAAATCACCATCCCTGGAAGTATTTAAAAACATCTAGGCAAGGCACTTCAGGACATGCTCTGTTGAGTGATACAGATATTGATACATATAGATTTTATCCAGGGGGCAGAAGGGAAGTGATCTTAGAGGTCTTTTCCAACTATGACAATTCTGTGATTCTGTGACACATATTCAGTGTATTCAGCTCACTTTATCTAGTGCTTGTTAATTGGACTACCTATGGTAGACCTTTCTAATAGGGAATGAACACCTAGAGCAGCTCAGCTTTTACAGATTCTTAATGCAGAGGCTAAATAAGCTGATTTATAGGGACTTGGGGTTCAGTCATGGGAAACAAACTGTGGTGCCACAAGGAATCAGGGGCAATTTCTTATTTGGCTGCATTTTTTTAATTTCTGCCTGTTACTTTGTGTCAGACTGCATGGTTTGCTTTATTCAGCAGCAAGTGGTAGACATGTCTTTAGATACAGAAATGTATACTGCATATGCCTGTCCTATGTGATTATCATGTAATTATAAGGAAGAAAACATAACATCATTCAGCGTATACTTTGAAGATGTTATAAAATCAAGATGGCAAGTGCTGCAAAATTATTTTAAGCGGTTGGAAGTTGGCATTTTCACAATCAAGACTTTCTATGAAAATCTGAAGTCAGCAAGAATTATTTTTCCTATTTTTCAATTCTCTCCATAGAGCTGTTTCTACTGAGCCAGTTTCAGTTAAAGCCTGTAATCTATTTCTGTCAAAGTGCACACAAGACCAGTACCTTCTACAACTACTAAGCAATGCAGACAGTGTCAGCACCTGGATTGCTGCTGAAATTGTAACATGTCACACATCTAAGGTTTGTAATTGGTTTATCAGATTATTAATTACGAATTTGTTTTGCTTCTTTCTTTTGCTGTTGTAGTAAAATAGCAAAGCTACAAGAAATATTCTGAAATACACCTGTGAGTGGGTAGTTAACAATTTGGTCTGTGGTCACAAAGAGGGTGTTGTATGTCTTGGATGTTTTGCAGCTGCAGGTGTCAAAACCTAATAGAAAGTAAGAAAGAGAGGGAGAGAGATGTTAAACTTTAAAAAGGACACCCCTTGGTGACAGAAAAGAGAAAACTTTATGTTGGAGTAAAGTGTTACTACAGTCATCAGTTCTGTTAGAATATTCAAATAGTAAAGCATCTCTCTTCCTTCTCTTTTGATTTATTATGTAGATTTACTAAATATATTTAGCATATCTTAAATTATTTTGTGTGTGTATATATTTATACATATATATATATAATATCCTAATATTTTTTTTCAGCTGCAGGTGAACTTGTTATCAAAATTTCTTCTTATAGCAAAATGCTGCTATGAACAAAGAAATTTTGCTACTGCAATGCAAATCTTAGCAGGCTTGGAAAATCTTATTGTACGACAGTTACCAGTAAGTTTGGGTCTCTGTTCTGTAACTATGTTGTTGAACATAATCTTGTTCCAAAATGAACATACATGTGAAAAATAAAAATATATTTTGTTTTATTGTAAGGCCTGGAAAATTTTACCTGCAAAAGTAGCTGAAATAATGGAGGAGCTCAAGGCTGTTGAGGTATAGTATGAAGTCTTTAATGTAGAAATACTTCTTTGGGGTTGGATAGGAAGCAAGATCTGCTTAAATACAAAATAAAGTCATGGTTATTACTTTTTATTATTAAGATTTTAATTTTATTTACATCTGTTGATTCTTAATCTGAAATAGTACATTAATTTTCTCTCTCAGTATTTCTCAAATATGTATCCTGTGTGACTAAAAACTTAAGAGCAGGCTAGAAAATAAGATACACTTTTTCTGGTGAATTCTGTAGGGGCTTTGTGGCTGTAATCTTTGAAAAATCTTAAATGTTTGCTGTCACAGGCATTGTCTTGCTGTTCTATCGTTTTTTAATCATAAAGCTCTAAAATGTCATATTGGCTGTGATTTAGAACAATTAAAAATTTGTATTAATTATCTTTTGATTCAAGTTACTTTCTTTGTTTCTCTACTTTGGAATGTTTGCCACCAGATTAATACATAGCGTTGTCTTCAATTTCAATGCCAAAAGTTAAAATTGATGACAAATAAACACATAGTGCTAAACACAAAGTGGAAAACCTCTTAGAAAACCTGCCCTGATACTTCACGTAAGATGTATCTGTGTACATTTTTAAACTAGGTGTTTTTAAAAAGTGACAGCTTGTGCTTGATGGAAGGAGAAAGATTCAAAACACTTCCAACAATCCCATCAGCCTATGTTTTAGCTATGCACGTCCAACAACTTGAAACTGGAGGATTCACAATGACAAATGGAGCTCACAAGTGGACTAAACTTAGGTAATTTTAACTATTTTATGTATTGTATGTAAGTCACCAGGCTTTTTGAAATAGAATATTGCCTGAGGGGGTAATGACAGCTGAGGCAGCATTGCACAGTTAGCAGTTTAAATAGTTTCATTTTGACATCTATCTAAAGAAATACATATTCTAGAAGAGAATGATTGATGCCTTTGACTTTGCTTTAAAGTCTAGGGGTTTGGGTGGGCTTTTTTTGGTTTTGTTCTGTTTTGTTTTTTTTTTATCATCAGCAAAACAAACTTATCTTTTTCACCATATTCTTTTTCAAGAAATATTGCAAAGGTTGTAAGCCAAGTTCATGCATTTCAAGAGAATCCTTATACATATACACCAGACTTCAAGCTGCAGGCTTACCTCAGACAAAGAATAACTCGTTTTAAAGATGCAGACATTTCTGCCTTGGCAGCTGACAACCGTGCCAACTTCCATCAGATACCAGCAGAAAAACATGCTCGAAAAATTCAGGATGCACTGCGCAGAATGAAGGCAACATTTCAGTAGTTACTTATGTTTAATCTGTTCTATTCAAAGTGTAGATTGTATGGCTGCATTAAGTTGACTTCATCTCCCAGAACAATTCCCAAGGAAATACTTCAGTGACTTAAATGCTGTCTCAAGTTGAAATGATTGTATCTCCTAGCATGAAACTGTAAAATGACGATTAATAAGATTTGATTCTCTGCCAACTGGGTGACAGATCAAAAGAATAAAACTAAAGAGATAGTAAACTTCAAAAGGATAATTAATTTTGTCCCTGTTCTTTAGCATAGAAAAATAATTAGCCCACAGACAGCTATCTAAAGAAAACCTATGAAAATAAGGTAAAATCACAGCTTCTGTTCAAAGCTGGCCCAGGAGGGTTCAAAGTATAGTTCATTAAATGTTGAATATATTTTTATATAAACATAGTACACTTGTATGCTTTCACAGTGTGCATAGAGTTCAGGGACATAGATCCTATGTATCCTTTGACTGTTGATGTTTCTTGCTTTTATGTTGTGTGTTATGAAAACCATAAGTGACTTCAATAATTGGCCATCTTTTCCTTCAAGCATACTTAAGGAGAGGACTGTGATGCAACTTTTTGTTTGTTTTGATTTTAATGTCATTGAACTAACCTCTTTCCAATGAAAGTAAGATTTGAATCTTAATATTGCAACTTTGTTGCTCTGCTTCTGCCCTTAAAGCCTTGCAAAAACAGTAAAAAATTGTTACAAATGACCGAGACTCAATATTCTGTTAATGGTTTAATTAATTAATAAAATTGAAATTGCAATTAGCAAAACAGCACTGGGTGCATGGGGAGTCTCCGCTCCACTCACACGCACAAATCTAAAACTCTAGGATTACCTTTTATTGATTACAATTCTATGAATATTCATATATGACACAATAAATTGCTTTTTTTCTGTATTTGGCAGAAAAATCACTTTACCAATTTGTATGTGTGTGTGTGTATGTGTGCACATTTATTAAATCTTTTGCTCTTGGAGTTGCTTCTGTAGATTGCAGTTCCCCATCAGCTTCAAATAACTGTGTGAAATTTGGATCTGCATCTTGTAAAACTGCTGCTACCTATTCATAGAGCTTATACTTAAAAGACTTAAATGGCAACGAAATGTGATGCTATTGCTAGAAAATTTATTGAGCTACCCAAAATTATGCAAGGTCAAAATAGTAAGGCTACAAATTAGTTACAAACGCAAGTATTTCTACCAGAGGGAAAAACAATAGTATTGGAAGAGAAGTGGGGGAGGGCAGGAAACAGCTAAAATTATCTCTATACTGAAAGTGATTTGCTGGAACTGCATACATGTTTTGGGATATATGGAGAGCAGATGTGGACTGCCTTTGCATGCTCTAGGGATGGAGAAAGAAAATTACATAAGAAATGGGAATGTGCACATCTCTAGTATTTTGCAAATTGTACTGTTTGACAGAAAGGCATGTGTAATGTTTTCAGTGGAAAGCTTCTACTGTTCTTGTGTCAATAATTGCAATTTATGCATTGCAGGCCACCTGCTTCTCATCTTTTTCAAACGCTGGGTATATATGTACTTTCCACTAAATACCTCAGATTATTTTTCATACTAAAATATTGATAGGAGAGTTATGCTTGTGAACTTATTGGTTTAAACACTGGAGAACCCAGTCCTCAACAGGGCTTTCTTGCATTTTTTCTACTTTTACTACAATTTATTTTGTTATTTACCATATGTAGGTTTAGCATGTATTGTGACTTACCCTTTAAGAAGTAAGATATGTTGTTGTTTCTCTAAAAATTGCTAAAAATGAAAACATTTAACCTTTATCTCCTATCCTTCTATCATAGAGTGATTTAAGAATGTTAATAATCTTCTGTGCAGACATACATTATACATATTTTATCCAGATGCATTTATTTTAAAGAATTTATTTTATTAGTAGTTGTTTTTTCTCAACTAAAATTATTTTTCACTTAAAGCCACATCTTGCCTTTCAAAGACAGTAAAATATAAAGTAGCATAAACTTATCTAATGTAAAGAACTCCACAAAACTTGCTAATCACATGATCTTAATAAATGCATTTTATATAGTTGTCAGATACTGTTGAAGTTGTGTTTGTGGGTTTACTTAGCATTTAAGTTGTGCACCCATGGTATTACTTCATATATTTCTTACAGGTTTTATCAGTAACTGCTAAATCTAGAAAATACTGTGTTTCTTATGTAACAATAACTTTACAAGAATTTTAAAATAATCTCAAGTCTTGTGTATAGTGCTTCAGTGTATCAGACCTTATATTGTGATAAATGCATAGTATTGAGTTTTGGTACTACTTTGGGGTGTTTTCATCAAACAGATACTTAAGATTTTGTTCTTAGACACAACTCCAAAACAGCAATGACAAAGAATTTAAATAGTTATTGAATGAAGAAAAAAAAATTTTTAAATCACTCTTTCACAAAGAAAGCTTTGTCCATGCACACTGATGTATGCACATCTTTTGTGACACAGATTTCAGAATGAAGTTGTCTAGCATATAACTGTACCACTTATTTATGACAAACAAGAAATTTTCTCTCTTCGTGGGGAATGCCCTTTTAATAGAAAACACAGAACAATATATATGAGAGAAGCAAATTCAGTTGTATCTAGTTGGCAAAAAAATTATTGGCATAAAAAACTGAATTCCATGAATGAGGGAATATGCAGTCCGTCCCCATGTTTTCATTCCAATTCCAAATTAGAATGTTTGTTTAAAAAAATGGGTTTTTTTTTCTGTAAGCCAGAATTGCCACCAGCTGTCCTACTTCTTTTTTTTTTTTTTTTTTTTTTTTTTTTGACACTTCCTTCATCTTGCTTTTGTGTTGTTTGTCTTTTCAAACAGTGACCCATGGAGTTTCTGAAATGAAGTCTGCTCCTTGGGAACCTTTCCAGTTGCTCTTTGCATTGATGCTCTCTGTGTCCCTTTGCAGGGACCTTTGGCTGTCCTCAGGATCCCTAGGGTTTTCAGATCTCCTGCTAGAGAGGAGGGACCTGTGTCCTAGTTAGACTACCTGCATTTGAAAGTAGGTTTCCAGCTTCAGCACTTCCAGAGGCCTGCCAGGAAACAGGGAAGAACTCAGTTGGATCTGGTGAACTATTCCATAGAAGCTCAAACTAGGAAGCCAGAAAATATTAATGAATCAACACTGATTTGTGATTCTGACAAATTTTGTTCTTTGGAAATTTTTCAACCACTCTGAACTGCTTTTTTGGCTTTTTATATTCCTCCTTTATGTATTGAATCAGTTTCATAAGTATTTCTGAGACTCACAGCTTCTGTGAGTACTTGATGCTTTTTGCAAAGGATTAAAATTTTATTATATGTTTCTAATTAACAAAAGAAAAAACTACAATTTGAATGGAGGGAAGCCAACAATGATTTTTCAGTGTTATGGTAGAATGCAAGGTTGTGTCCAGTAAGGCTCTGAAACAGGTCTTTCTGCATTTGCTTCATGCTTTCATTAAGATGCTCTGGTTTTTGAAGATGACACGAATCTGTGGGACTCTACAGGCATGCAGAAGAAGATGATAGAAGTTATCATGACAACTTTGAAGAATGACACAATAAAATAAGGTATGTTGCACAAATATATGCAAAGTCTTTGTTTGTTTGTATTTTGTTTTGTTTTGTTTCTAAGAGAGGATAAAGAATAAAGCCACTTATACTGGGCAGGGTGTGTCCTGATAAGCCCTCAAGGGTATCTCCTAATTCTCTGTTTCTTGATACAAGGAAGTGAAAGGGCAAAGAACTAGAAGATAAAAGGCAAAAAAAAGAACAGATAACTCCTGAGATTACCATATAGGTCCACAGCCGTTAAAAAAGCAACGTTTCTCTTTGAAGGTAAGCTGCAGAACAGAGATAGTGTGCTTCTGTTAAAAGACCATTGTTTGGCATATAAAATCCCCCGAATTAATTGACCAAAAGACTGAAACCTACAGAAAGGTGGGGGGAACTGCAATTGGTCACCAAACACACAAGATGAGATAGCTGACAAATTACACTGCATCTAAAATTGCAAGGATGTTGTATTTTGCAATGTCACACATAGTCCCTCACTTCTTGTTTGTCCAGAGGAACAAGGAAGGAAGGAAGGAAGGAAGGAAGGAGAGAAAGGAAGAATAAAACAGTATTAATATGTGTATAGTTGTTTCAGAAACTAAAGCCAGGCCTCCATGGTCTTTTTCTGTAAAATTTTAAATTAATAGGTCTAGGTGCCATAGTATGGGGTCTGTAACTGACCATCAGACAAGATGAGACCTTATTTGTACAAGCAAGCTGGTTTTTAAAATTTTACTGTGATTAATAGAGAATCAAGTTGAAAATGTGAAGATGAAAAGCAATCGAGATGAAAGTTACCATGAAACAACAGAGTTCTTGATTCAAAGGCAAGAAATGGATGAGAGAAGCAGAATAACAAGTGGGCTTCAAAAAAGCAAACTTGAATAAACTCCAGGAACTGGTACATAAGGTACCAGGGGAAGAAATTCTAAAGCAAAGACTTTCTAAAAAGAGGTTTCTAAAACAGGCCATATTTTAACAAGAGTCTAGCCTCACACAAAGGAGAAAAAACCTGATAATGTAGCTGCAGTAAGGGCTCATCAACGACCTGAAAAAAGTAAAAAAGAGAAAACTGAAAATGTAGGAACAAAAAGGCTGCATTGGCAAGAACCAAATACGAATACAAAAGGATTCTATTATTCTATCACTGCCTCAGCTTCTGCAACGTTTTCTCTTGTGCAGCAGTTTCCTGGATCCGAGGTCTTAATATAACCAGGAGATGGCACAAGAGAGCTTTAATGTCAGAGAGCTCTTAGAGGTACACCCTGGACACGCTACGAGCAAAGATCTCGTGAGGAACAATCGGCCTTCAGGTGTCTGAAATCCGCCTGTTAGACACAGGGAAACACGAAACGGCAGAGATTTTTTACATTTCATTTATAAAACGAGAATGTCTTTACATTTGAGAGAGCTGGCAGGAGACCTCGCCAAACCTCTCTCTATCATCCGTCCTGGCTATAGTCCTGGCGATTGGAAGTTGACGAATGTCACGCCGATCCACAAAAAGGGCCAGAAGGAGAACCCGGAGAACTACAGGCCCGTCAGCCTGACCTCAGTGCCTGGCAGGGTTATGGAACAGATCACACAGCAATCGCACAGCACCTGCAGGATGGGCAAGGGATTAGACCCAGCCAGCACAGGTTTAGGAAGGCAGGTCCTGTCTGACCAACCTGATCTCCTTTTATGATCAGGTGACCCACCTGGTGGATGAGGGGAAGGCTGTGGATGTGGTCTACCTGGACTTGAGCAAAGCCTTTGACACCATCTCCCACAGCATTCTCCTGAAAAAGCTGTCAGCCCACAGCTTGGACAGGGGCATCTGTGCTGGGTTAGGAACTGGCTGGAGGGCTGGGCCCAGAGAGTGGTACTGAACGGTGCTGCATCCAGTTGGCGGCCGGTCACTAGTGGTGTCTCCCAGGGATCAGTGTTGGGCCCAGTTCTGTTCAATATCTTTATTGATGATTTAGATGAGGGGATTGAGTCCACATCAGCAAATTTGCAGATGACACTAAGCTGGGGGGAAGTGTCGATCAGCTGGAAGGCAGGAGGGCTCTGCAGAGGGACCTGGACAGACTGGAGAGATGGGCTGATTCCAACGGGATGAGGTTCAACAAGGCCAAGTGCCGGGTCCTGCACTTTGGCCACAACAACCCCATGGGGAGCTCCAGGCTGGGCACAAAGTGGTTGGAGAGCAGCCAGATAGAGAGGGACCTTGGAGTTTGGATTGGCAGGAAGCTGAACATGAGCCAACAGTGTGCCCAGGTAGCCAAGAAGGCCAATGGCATCCTGGCCTGTATCAGGAACAGCGTGGCCAGCAGGTCCAAGGAAGCGATTCTGCCCCTGTACTCAGCACTGGTGAGGCCAAACCTCGAGTACTGTCTCCAGTTCCGGGCCCCTCAGTTTAGGAAGGAGATCGAGGTCCTGGAGCGGGTCCAAAGGAGGGCAACTGGGCTGGTGAAGGGACTCGAGCACAGATCCTATGAGGAGAGGCTGAGGGAGCTGGGGCTGTTCAGCCTGGAGAAGAGGAGGCTCAGAGGAGACCTCATCACTCTCTACAACTCCCTGAAAGGAGGTTGGAGCCAGGGGGAGGTTGGTCTCTTTTCCCAGGCAACTCTCAGCAAGACAGGAGGGCACGGTCTCAAGCTGTGCCAGGGGAAGTTTAGGTTGGACATTAGAAAGAATTTCTTTACTGAGAGGGTGATCAGGCATTGGAATGGGCTGCCCTGGGAAGTAGTGGATTCTCCATCCCTGGAGATATTTAAAAAGAGACTGGACGTGGCACTCAGTGCCATGGTCTGGGAACTGCAGCGGTAGTGGATCAAGGGTTGGACTTGATGATCTCTGAGGTCCCTTCCAACCCAGCCAATTCTATGATTCTATAATTCTATGATTCTTTTTAATCTTTCACAGAACTGCATGCACATGCAACTCATAGTTTTAAACATTAATTATCTTCTATCAATGAGTAATGCACTCATTTGTGTAAAAAGTGTCAAAGGATGAACACTGCATTGTCTGGAGAAAATTTAGAAGCTGAAGTTGGAGTAAATGTTACAAGGGCAGTGCTAAGCATCTAACCTAACTACATTCCTGTCCTCACCCTCTGTAGCCCTGTTTTTCCCTTATCAGTAAATCGAAGGGAGATGTCAGGTTGTGTCTGTGCTGCCTGTTTCAGGGTGCAGTGAAGGTAGACAGACAGCATCATTTGTGCTATGTTGCTACAGTTCTGTGTCCTCTCAAAGTTACTTTCTTCCTCAGCTGATCATCATATTTTCAGGACACTTAATGGAAGTGACTGGAAGGAAAAACAAACAAACAAACAAAAAACAACAACAAAAAAAGAAAGATACAGTGTATCGTGAAGAATACAGAGGAGGGGAAGAAATAAAAAAATAGCTGGAAACATGGCATGTAAAAGAGCCTTGAAGTCAGAGCAGGGAGGTGGAAAGTAACATTCACTTCCATTGGATTTGTATAGAATGTGTCTGAAGCATTACAAAGATCTAATTTATATCAGGTATAAAGTAAAGGACAGAAGAGTGAGTAGAATATTTCCACTGCTGGGACCAATGCGTTTCAAAGCAGCATTGCATGGCATAAACCAGGATCTGCACAGAAGGTGTGCACAGGGATGACCCAGGGCTGCCAGCTGCAATAGCTCATTCTCCTGCTGACTCACGAGGCACAAATGCTAACTCCAAAATAAAGGGGCAAAATAATCACTCAGAGTAAAAATGAAAGTGTAAAGTTACTTTCAAGGATGATAAATGCTTAAATTATGGTACCTGAGAATTTGGTCCTTGAGAACAGCATTTTGCCTGACTGCAAAGGCTTGACAGGATTCTCCAGGCAGGCAATGGCACTGGCAATTCCCAGTTCTGACTGGAGAGGCTGCTGCCAGCGTTAAATACATCTGACTCCAGGGACTTGTCATTTAGTAACTCGGTTAACAGAGCAGATTCCTGTGTGTCTCCTTTCCAGCTCCTGCTTGCTTGGTTTACTCTGTGGAATCTGTTGACACCAGAATTGGCAAATGCTCAGAAGTCCTGGTATTGTAAAGTATTTAATCATGATTGTGATGGGGGTAGTCTTCATGTTTGCCTAATAATAACAGTTCTTTCCTAACCAGTGCTTGAAATATTCAAGGTAGAGTGGGGAAACAGGGGGCATGGGGGCACATTACAAAGTAAATTAAATTTTAAACTAATTTCGTATAGTTTGGTCAAGTAAACTCTCTAAACTTTCAATTTTTAATCAGATATCAGACACTTTCATGTATTTTTACACCAGTTCCTTTAGTTTCCTTTAGGAAGCTTGTTCAGTGTGCTCAGGCTGTTGCTGTGCAGGCTGCGATTTCAGTCCCTGCCTACTCAATCCTGAAACAAAGGGCTTCAAAAAGGCTCTGATCATGCCTGGCTGTAGTTCTAGATCACCTATCGGCTGCCTTTAATATAAAGATAACAATAGTGCTTGTATGTTTGTTGGTTAGAGGCAATTAAACTCTTTTAATAGTACCATCACTGGCAGAGGAGGACTCAAACTATGCCATGACAATGAACAAGCAAGGAGATACAAAGCTCAGAAGGGCCTCACAAATCAAACTTAAACATGGTTCAATGAAGCAATTTTCTAGTAAGCAGAAAGTAGTAAGATTTTGTGGTAGATGGCAACCATTTTTTTGAGCATATAGGAAGTTGAAATGTTGGTTTTAGGAAAAAAAAATTATAAAGAGAGTTTAAATTAAATTTTTACTTCATTAATATAAAGATATATATATATATATATATATGTATATATGTATATATATATATATATATATTTAATACATTGAAAGTTTTGAGCATAAACCAGGTAGGAAGGGTTCACTCTTGAAGCCTCTGCCTCACTGACAGTCTTAGAAGCATGGTTACATTGATTGTCATTGCAAAGAAAGGGAATGCTGAGAAATCCAGAGTGGCAGAATAATAGAGCAAGTCATAGGGTACATGGACAATAGAACACTGAGATTGTGAGCAGGTGGTGGAGGTGAGTGTAAAGCAGAAAGCAGGAGCAAGGACAGACAAATCAAACATGCAGTCATGGTTTCTGGAGGCAGACTGATGCTGAGCAGGGGAGTAATAGGAGTTATCTATGGTGCAAGTAGTCTCTGCTCTTGCACGGGAAAAAGGGGGAGGAGGCGGGGGGACAGAATCCGTGGTTACCATGCACTGAAAAACTGCCTATAAAGCACCAAATTTGTCAATATATTCCAGAAGCATTGCTGCAGCAGCCAAGAGGTCATGGTGCTCACACAAGAAAGCAGGTACAGATGGTAACACTTCTGAAAAAACATACATAAGGTAATACCAGGTAAATAAGGAATGACTTGAAGGGTAAGATAGCAGAAAAAGCTGTCTGACCTGTGTTAAAAACAGTGACTCGATGTATCAACAATAAAACTATTTATTGAGAGAAATGTAAGTAAAGCAGTGCACTGCAGCGCGCTGGGCGGCCGGCAAGTGGCAGCTTTACCCAGGGCTCGCGACTTCAATAATGTAAAACCGGTTCTTTTATACTTTTCGTAAACCCCTTCCCCTTAGTCTCTTATCAGTTTATCATTGGTTTTTGTTTCGCGGACTCTCCCAGCATTGGTTCTTGTTTCGCGGGCTCCGTTCTGTTGCTGAGGGAAATGGTTACATGTCATTCTTGTTTCACGGGCTTTTGCGGTCAGCCCCCTCTTCTTATTTTTCTGACTTTTCTTCCTTATAAGTACTGTGATATATGATGTTAATGAATTTGTATTCCTAACCAGTAAATTCAGAATTAAACTAAGAAGAAAGTGAATATGGGGCTAGACAAAGCAATTGAGACCTATAATTTTCCACAAAAACAGTGTAAGCAACACAACGAGACAAACTTCTGTCTCGGCGATAATTGAAGCGTGGGCCTTGTTCTCAAAACAAGGCACTGCCAAGGCTAACGAGGCACCAAAAGAATGTGAACATCTGCACAGAGACAACATAAACATGCCACAACCAGCAGATAAGGGAAAAATTATGGCCAGGGTCTAATTTTGCTCTGTAACAAGATAATGAAGTCAGCGGAAAAAAGAAAGGTAAAGGGTTCAAGTTTGAGGAAGACTTCTTACTTCATCCAAAGACCCCCTGATGACCCTCCCTCCCTCCCCCCCCATATCTCCCCAAGAGAGGACTCTGCCTAGACTCCACCCAGACTCCGCCTATCATGAATATTGTAATAACAGGATGTAATCCCTATGAATATGTATGTAAACCCACCCCTTTTTAATATTCATAGAATTGTAATCAATATAAGGTAATTCTAGAGTTTTAGAAGTGTGTGTGTGAGCGGAGCAGAGACTCCCCATGTACCCAGCGCTGTTTTGCTCATTGCAATTTCAATTTATTAATTAAATTAAACCATTAACAGAATATTGAGTCTGGGTCATTTTTAACAGTATGCTTAAACATATACACTTTAAAATAACAGGATATAACATGCTATTTTAGCAAACAGCCTAAGCAAACATTATTAAATTGAAAGATACACTCGACAAAACAATAAATTACAATTTTAAACCTTTTTTTTTTTTTTACAACCTGCACAACACAAAAGATCTGGGAGGGAAGATATGATGTGAATTCTATAATCTCAGCAAAATGTTAACTCTAAGGCAATAATTGTTTTTTCCCTGATTCTTCAGTCTGGAACACATTTTATATAAGCAGACAGAAGTCAGTCGATTCGTACAACCCAACAGCCTTGACCTTTGCCGTTTCTGTTTCGCAGCTTCTCCAAAACCCTCATCCTGTGCCTGGTGCTTATCACCTGATGCTCCAGTCCCAGGAGAATAGAGTAAGTTTATCCACTTCCCTGTCTCGGTCTCTCTCGGGAACACAATGCGTAAACCCAGAGAGGAGCGGGCCTGAGGAGGTCCCTTTAGGCAGTGAATCTTCTACTTGAGAAGGAATGTAAAAATCGATTCCAGGGCAAGGGGGATTGGGAGCAGGAGCGTCAGCATCCGGGGGTGCTGGTCCCCGTGCGCTCCCCCAGGGGTGCATTCCCCAGCGCCGTTTGAGGCCCCTTAGCTCTATAAATGCCATTTGCATCAGCATAGGATGTAACAAGAGCCGTAAATCACTGAGCGCGGAGTGAACACCTCCAGGGGCAGACACGGCGGAGCCGAGTGTCCGCGAGCTATGGCGATGTGTGAACGGTATCTTTTGTTGGGGGATGGACTGATGGCAATTAGATGATACTTATCTGGCCCTTTGATGTGTATTTACACAACCAACGTTTTCCTCCGAGACTTGAGGTATAAAGCAGAAGCCGTGCTCCCTAACACTCTCCTTCCCGGCATCTCTGAAACCAGACAGGATGACCAAGGCACCTTTCTCCGTGGAGTGGCTGTCCCAAAGCAGCCAGGCTCTCAAGAGCCCTACCGGAGGCTCCCCGCACCGACCATCCTCCAAAGGCCACCAGCCCCTCTCCAGCCCCGGACTGAGCGAATGGACCAAGGAGAAGTCCTCCGACCCGCGGGTCGGGAGAGGTGGCAGGAGCAAGGAGCGCTTGGAGCCCCCCTCCGCTGCAGGTAACCGCGGTCTCCGAGGCCGTCGGGACATCCCGGTGCTCCCGGGAGGGGGAGAGTGAACGGGCCGTGTCGGGTCGGTCCCGATAGGGACCAACTGCAGTGGCTGCCCGGATGAGAAGGAGGCAGGCGGGCACCCCCATGATTCATTCCCGCGCCTGACTAACCTGACTGACCTATTTCTCCCTCTCCCCTGTCCCCAGGAGCAGGCGGGCGGCCGTGGGGAGATGAGCAGCTGCCGCCGGAGGCGGGTCCCGAGTGCTCGGGCCCTGAGGAGGCCGCAGGCAGGGGCGGGCGGCGGTTGCGCACGGCGTTCAGCGCCGAGCAGCTCAGTACCCTGGAGAGCTCCTTCCAACGGCAGCGGTACCTGGGGGCCGCTGAGCGCCGCAAGCTGGCGGGAAGGATGCGGCTCTCTGAAGTGCAGGTGAGCGCGGCGGGGGAGACATGGGGGTGCGCATGGGCCGTGGCTGGGGTCATAGCTTGGACGCGGGCCAAAGCATGAGCTGGGTACCGGTTTGAGTTCATCTCTTCTCATTCCTCTCCTCCCAGATCAAGACCTGGTTTCAGAACCGCCGGATGAAGCTCAAGCGGCAGCTGCAAGAGCTGAGGACGGAGCCTTTCTGCAGCCCTCCTCTCCCTTGCGGACCTCAGAGCACCGTTGTGCCCTTGCCGCTCACATACGTGGCCCGGCCACGACCTCTGCCCCCGCAAGGGGCTGTCTCTGGAGGATTCACCTTGGCGACGCTGCCGGCACCCACTCTGGACTTTAGCAGCTCCTGCAGAGCACAGCCTGTGGGCTTTTGGGCAGCACCCTACTTTGTAGGGTACAGGGATCCCAGAGGTTTCTTGCTGGGTGTATGACCCCTCGTAATATGGACTATGACTGAGAAGGATTTGCACTACTGATAGCTGTCTGGGCTGACCTTGTCTGAAACTGCCTGGTGGAGTTAAGGCACAGCACTGAGCAAAATATTTTACAGATACACCGAACAACCTGGGTCTTGGATTTCAGATCCCTGCATTTATAGGCAACTGTGTAAAATAGAAGCACAGTGGGAAAAGTACTATTATAAATGGAATCTTTCAGTAAACCCAAGTGCTTTCCAACTTTCCTGTGAGTTCATTCCACAGAGAGTGATTATAGAAAAGAAATGCGACATTCCAAAGCTGTTTTTCCCTAAATGACAGTAATGTTTGTAAACCGTTCTGCTACGCTTTTTTTTTTTTTTTTTAATTTGGATGATACTCTCAAAAACTTAAAATTAAAAAATTTCAGGGTCGAAAAGGGGTGCTGAGGAATTATTCTGGACTGATGTAAGTTGTCATAAATCTTTCAAATCCAATTGTTAATTAACATGAGCAATAAAAATTTCCATTTTTTTAGAGTTCATCTTTGGGGTTATTAGAAGACCTCTGACACACTTGTCTTCTGGTTTCATATAATTAATGGTCTGAAGTTTCTCTGTCACTCGTGTCAGTCATCCTAGAACACACCTTTTTTCTATACACTTAAAAAAAAAAAAAAAGCATCATTATGACTGCTGAAGGCTTTGGCCTTGATTTTCTGAGTGGCTGTCACATTTGGAACTGCTTAATTATTTCTTAATCCTTGTTGCATTTTTCTAGCCTTAGCATTTTGATTGCAATTGCACAATTAATGTGTTTCTAATACAAGGTTTTCAGAAAACTAATAAGGGCTCAGGTGCTACCAGTCTTGCTGACATTCTCTTTAGGAATATGATGCAGTTTGGGATTAGGGAAATTTCCCATTGAATGGAGGTTTACTTCTCAAAGTCAGGTATTACTAAACAGTCATATTGATTTGAAGAAAGAAAATCAACCTTCAGTTTCTCTGACCCTTTCAAATGTCATTGGGGAACTAGTGTGTTTCCAGAAAGAGCTCTGCAATGGTGCATATATTTTCTATGCTCTAAAGCCCTGACACTTTAAAATAACAAAAGTCAAGGTCTATAAATCTGTAGTTTACCTGGGGACAAAAAAATAATTTACTCATGAGACTCGACTTGACTGTTCCATTTTCAAGGGGATAGTGGTAGAAGGGTTAGGTGATCGTCTGATCATCTTGTATGTTCACTGAGGACCACATGTCTCCTCAAAATGCCTTTCTCACCGTGTACAAAAGGAACAGTGACAGACTTTTGTGCTGTTAGGTGCCAGAGCCGGAGGTATCGGAGGGATTAGAACCTTCCAAGGGGACCGACTGGGCCCAGGACTTCCCACAGTGCTGCGTATGCCCCCCAAACCCGGACCAAATGGGGAAGAAGGGGGGTGAGGGGAAGGGCACCACCGCAGCTGGCCCGGCTGAAGTGAGAGAGAGATGAAAGGTTTCAGGATGAGAGGGAGAACAAAATGGTCCCACTCGTGGAGAGGAGCAGCTCCCACGGGAACAAGGCTTGTGCCAGAAGAGAGACCCTCCTGGGAGAGGGAGTGGGGGCCTCTGTCCCAGGGCAAGCGTTGTTGCCATGAAACGGTTGCCAATGTGTTGTTGCCAATGGACGGCTGAGAGAACATCAAGGGAAAGGCAGAACCACACCTTATCTGTGTCTCCCAGTGTTCCCAGTAAGCTGTCTCTCGGGGGCAGCTCTAGCTTAGCCCTACCGGGGATGTCTACTGCTCACCTCCTCTATCTAGTAACCCGGAGCCGGCGCCGCAACAGCACCGAGTTCCCTCAGCTGCCGGGCCGGGAGACAGGAGGGCAGCACAGAGCCGGCTTGACCCTGCACTTGTCCCCACCCGAAGAAGGCTCGGCTGGGGGCCCTCGGTGCTCGGAGGGGCGGGCGGACCTGTTCCCGTTCCGTGCAAAGGTTTAAAGCAAGCCAGAGGCAATTGGTTGCTGCCGGGATAATATGTAATGTTGCAATCCTCGCCCGCGGGGGCTGTGAGGACCATACTGCCACAGAGCTGCGGGGACGAGCACCACCGGCCATGGGGCAGTCATCGAAATGAAAGTTTTGCTCTGTGGTTTTGCTAAGGCAGGCGGGTTCCGTGCCATGTACGCGGGCTGCTGAGAGGAGATAGAGGGGTGTCCTGTCTTCGGGGGTGTGAGCTGCAGAACAGTGGGGAGAAGGAGAAGAGGAATTCTGTTTGAAAAGATGCTAGTGAGCACTTAACATGATGATTCCTTGGCAACATGTATCCTAAGGAAGCACATGAAGTGTCTTGCCAGTGTCTTGGCAGCGCTAGCTTGCAAGTACTGTCCCTGTTCCCTGACAATTGCTCAAATGAACACGAGAGATGATGCTGCCTTGATTAGGTCCCTGACGGTAGCTGATTCCTCCCAATATCGACATCATAATTCCTCTTTTGTCTTAAAAAATCTGTTTTCTCTAGAAGGTAACTACTACATTCCAGTGAGCTAGAAAACTATGTGAAATAATTGCATTTTCGCTATAGCAGACGAATTTTGTTATTAAAATGTGGCTGCAAGTTTTTCCTTTGATCTATGAGAAAGAAATCCCTTCACATTTTATTCCTGGCCGTTTGAATGTCTCATCCTGTGTGTTATACTCCGGCAGCAGTAAAGGTGCATTAGAGCCAGAGCAGGCCCACTGCCCACTGGCAGCTCCTCACCGGAGAGCAAAGCGTCCTTGCTCTGGCACCGCACCCACCGCACGCACCAGGGAGGCGTCGGCCGCTTCTCTGATCAGCAGCCCTGCAGATAACCTGACGGGCTCTCCCTCAGCGCTGCTGACAGCCTCCTTCGTTTCTAGTACACCCCTTTGTGTGTTTAGAAGCATCACAAAAAACATCAGTGCCTGAAAGCTCTCCGGCAAGGCGAAGCACTGTCTGCAAGTCATCTACAAATGGCAACGCTGAGCCGATTAGCTGGGGAGGAGCAGTTTAATGCTTATGGGGTGAAACTGTTGAGGTTCCCGAGGAAGAAGCTGTATAACCTGGAAACCCGGCTCCCTGGGGAGGAAACGGAGGAAAATTGCCAGAGAACTAACTTCAAAGCCTTTCTCCCCTGCAGTGTGTGCACGGAGGGGGTGAAACATGATTGAATTAACACAGCGGTAATGGCAGGGAGCGGTCTGCACCCTGCGCTCGTTAGCGCCTGCCCCAATTTGGCGAGAGCAACCAACAGGGGACTGGGAATAGGGTTGGGGTATTCCCCCCCTCCATCTCCCAGACACCGTGGAGCCACTCCAGGGACCTCCTTTACAAACCAGGTGAAGTTATGCGGCGTTGTGTGCTAATCGAGAGAGATCTCGCACTGGAAGGCCATTATATCTAATTGCTGCCCATTATCTCGTTCTTTGGTACGCAATTAGATGACAATTAACTTAATAAATCCCACCGAGGCGGGGACAGGAAGGAAGAAAGAGGAGAGACCTCTTCGTCTCTATTTTTTTTCTTTTTTGTTTTAATTTTCTTTTTTTTTTTTTAAGGTGCAGACTTTATTACTTTTCCTGTATAACAGCCTGTGAAACCACTGGGTCTCGACCTAATGTTATCTTGTAATGGCATTTAGTAGGGAGGTATTCCCGGGAGCTCTTTGGTATTCAGGTAGGTTAAGTGCTTTAATTCTTGTTTTCGTGCTTAGTTATTCTGCCTGGACAATTCTGAACAACTGTGGAGGTGTCAGAAGTCCTCAGGCAACGTGGTAATGGCGTGCATGGGAATTCAAGTACCTTTTTGAGGTAACTTGTATTTATCTAGGCGTTTTGTCCGTTAGTTGTGCAAAGAACTGAATGAAACTTCCATAAGAAATCGTGTTTAATGCAAAGAGCGTGTTTGCTCCCACAGCTGCTGAATAGGAATATTTGGGTTTGTAGCCTGTGAGGTGGGAGGGAAGAGGGTACAGCATTGCCGAGGGAATCAGTAGCATTTGTTATTTATGGTGTGTTAGCCCGCATTGTTCCCGTGGGCAAAGGAGCGACCGGGTGATGGCCCTGTTAGTGTTCACGGGTACTTCAAACAGAAAAGCGTTCATTCCGGAACAATCGATCTTGTTGGTGCCTAATTGACTATCTAATAGCACCTATCAGGACATCAAAAGGGACGCTGAATAACCTAGTTAGCATTTGCAAAGGGGAGCAGTGGAGGATACAAACAGTGATCAGCTCTCCCCCCAGCCGCGGGCTGGCAGCCGCCCTGGCCAGCCTGGGCCATGCTGCTAGACGGATCCTCGGCTTTTCTATGGCCTAAGATGGAGAAGAGCAAAATACTGTCTTGCCTGCGCTTCCAGCAATGTTAACCCCGTTTCCCCTCGTAAGTCAGATTGCTTACGTCTGACAGGCTGCCACAGACCCTCTCGTAAAGAAAAATGCTGCCTGGTTTGTGGAGCTGAACGTAGAGAGTGGTTGGGTTTGTTGTGTGTCGTCCCCTGCTCCTGGGGAAGTGGAGTGGCATTGCATTTGTTCTTGCTGCGTCCTTCATTATACTCACTTCTCCACTTTTTGCCAGTAAGACTTCGAAATACAGATATTTCTAAGTTTGTTTTTTGTGGGTGGTTTTGGGGTTTTTTGTTGTTGTTTCTTTGGGTTTTGTTTGTTTGGGTTTTTGGTTTTTTTTTTGCAGGAAGATAAATGAGATCTGCCTACGATGGAGCCACGAATTCTGTAGCCCATAAGATCCCAGGTCCAGTGACCTAGTACATCAGCTCTCAACCCATGAAAAATGCAATGACAAGTTGCTCAGTATACCCTTTTTTTCATGGACTGCTAACAAACATGGCTAGTCAAAGGAATGTTTTGATCTAGATATTTTCCCAGTTATACTAGAAAGTTTTACTTTAAAAATATTATTCCCCTATTTTCCGATTTGTGGCTGTTTTTTTCTTATGCTGTCCCACAAAAACAGGTGGGATGGTATGCTAAAGGACTTGGTACACCAGCTTCTTGGGAAGTATAAGTACTTCAGCCTCTGGTAATGGGTGCAGGAAATGCTGCAGCCTAGAAAGTGGGTTGAAATTTTCTCCCAACAATACCTTACATGTATATCAAGCTGCTGCAGTCCTGATAGTTTTAATGGACTTATGCTTTGTGTATGTGCACAATACCACAAAAGAAATATTCCCGTTGTGTACCAATGAGCTAAATCTATAATTTCCCCCTAAAAGTCTTGTGGAGTTCATATGAAGAGGGGGAGAGGGGGAGGGAGGAGGGAGGGAAATAGTGATAGAAATGAAGCAGACAAAATTTACCACCACTCAATTCAAGCACCATATTTTTGAAAGGTGAGCCTCTGTCCACCCAGGGTCATCAAAGTTTTCAAGTTTCTCAAGCTACCACCTCTTTTGATGGGTGCTACAACAGCCATGTAACACCTCCCACCCCTTCCCCATCTGTTCTAGGGTTTTGTGGTCCACAGATGCAGCTACGTCCATCTGGAGAGGTATAAACATCTTATTCAACTGACAATTCATATTGGATTCTAATTTTATTTATTTACTTTATTTATAAATACTTTATTTACTTTATAATTACTTTGTTTACTTATAAAGGGGAAAAAAACTGTTTTTCATTGACATTCAGCAGAACAGTGGGATAGAGCAGCTGCTTCCCTCCTTTGCCAGTCAAAGGGCAGGGGAAATTGCATCAGTGATTCCATGCTACTAACAGTTTTGCTCTGTCAGACACGTACTGTGTAAATGCAAGTGCACACACTGGTCAGTTTGGGCACAGCATTGAATGATCATCTCATTTTAATTTTGGTTTAATTTTGGCACTAGGGATGAAGGGTGTGACAGTGTGCCTGGGCAGGGGGACTGCAGGGCACGGGGGACCCAGGGCTGCCTGGCTTGTCATAGGTTTCATTTGCTGGTGGGAAGTCCACCCTGGGGGAGCACACTACTTGCTGGAACTTTTGAATCCCAATGTTTTTCAGCTACTACATCCACACTTGTTTTTGGCAAGGCAGTCAGGTTCTGAAGATTGTATGCAATGCATTACAGGGAGCAGCTTACTCTGGATGAATTCATCATAGAATCATACAATGGTTTGGGTTGGAAGGGACCTTAGAGATAATCAAGATCCAATCCCCTGCATGGGCAGGGACACTTCCCATGAGACCAGGTTGCACAAGGCTTCATCCAACCTGGCCTTAAACACTTCCAGGGAAAGTACATCACTGAACTCCCTAGGCAACCTTTTCCACTGTCTTACTACCTCTACAGTGAAGATTTTTTTTTTTTCCCCTGAGGAAATTTTACATAGTGGAACCTGAGCTCTCTGTATGGATTTTTTTCACAGATGGAGTTATTCAGAAATAAGATGGAGGTAATGTGTATGGTGGTGCATTTGCTCCAAAAGAGGAACCATACACAAGTAGATATTTCAGGAATAGCTGTTAAATCCAGAAGTTCTTAAAATTTATGTGCAAACATTTAGCTCTTTGGGGAAGTAGTGAGTTATCCATCCCTGTTGGAAATGCTGTTATGTTTAAACATTCCCTTTTTATGGTGCTTTTGGTTGGGTCAGTGGCATTTGCAGATGTGCATTTCTAACCCAGGAAGGAAGTCTGGTCTACAGCTCAGTGTAGTATGTATCCAGTATCTTGGGCATTTGTTCTGACTTGTGCATATCAACTAAAATTTCCATCTTCTGCCAGGGGTAATTGAATCTCCAAAAGGAACAAGCAGGTCTCTTTATCAGGGCTGCACCAGTGTGAGTGTAGCCTTCGCCATTCCTGTCCTTAAGAGCTGATGTTGCAAGTAAAGCTTCAGGAAGAATCCAGCTCCTGGGCTCTGTGGTGTGGTAAGGTGTTTGCATTGCTCTAGTGCCTGGGCTTTATTGCTTCCCAGGGACCAGAGCTGGGACAAGCTGGAGGGGGGGCTGATAGCCAATTGTCAGTTCCAGTGGTCACTGACCACATGAAACAAGGGAAATGGGTA
Source organism: Heliangelus exortis (assembly GCF_036169615.1). Lineage (NCBI taxonomy): Eukaryota > Metazoa > Chordata > Aves > Apodiformes > Trochilidae > Heliangelus > Heliangelus exortis. Next base: position 8,264,287 of record NC_092428.1, read on the forward strand.
CCACAATATATGCTTTTCTCCCCTGATCTATTATAGATTGTGACCTTTTCAGGGGAGTTGGTTCAGTTGGGGTGTTTTTTTTTCAAATTGTAAATTTTTTTTCCAAGAGAAATCACCCTCATATGTACTCTTATGTATGGGAACCAAGGTTACTGCTCTGTTCTTAGAAAGAAAGTCTCCCCACCCCTCTATTAGTCCCAGGTTCATGGTGTTGACTTTTTCCAGTTGTGCAGGAACCCTGAGGTCAGTGGAACCTGGGGTCCTGTCAGTGCTTTTACACAGTTACAGGGATGGTGACCCCTTCTCCTGGTCTTTAGTGAAGCATCGAGGATTAGACTATATGCTATCTGAGCATCACTACTGCCAGTGGTGTCATGGTTGCTGCTTTCTTTTCCTCTGAGATAGTCAAATGCTGTGTAAGATAGAGAACAGAGTCCAGAGAAGGACTGAGCTGCTGGAGTGCACCTTTTCCAGCCAAGCTTTCCTAGTGGTGTTTCTTGGTGTCCTCTCTGAGTTACAAGGCCATCGTCCTTCTCTGTAAGTGACGTGTGGATTTCGGATAGTTTGAAGTTGATGAGGTGCAAGCTTTGCTTCTCACTTAGTGCTTTGATTGTTGAATTCTTGGGAAGGCCGGTTGGTTTTCTGGTTAGACAGACGGTGGCAAGTTCAAGCTGAGAGGACCCGCGGTCTTGCTAACCCCAGAAACTGGCCGTGGCCCCCGGGGGTGAGGGCTCAGCCTCGAAGATAGGGACTTCTTGCTGGCAGCCCGCTACGGCTTTTCCCAGGAAAGCTGGTGTCCACAGCTCTCCCCGAGGTGAGGTGCCCGGCGTGGCTGTCAGACACTGACAATGTTATGTTGCACCACCACGCCTCCTTTCTGGTTTCGGATCGCGGTGTGGGACCCCACAGCTGAAAAGAGAGTGGGAAAAATCGCGCTGTTATCTGCACCGTCGGTATCTTTAAAAAACCCTGTGTTGAGCTGGGCCTGCCCGTGCCCTGCCCTCCGGGGCAGAGGGGTAACTTTGCACTTCAAGGGGGTTCCCCCGACCCCGCAGACACGCTGGAGCCAGGGGCTGTAGACATTTGCCAGACGTTGCATTTCCTCCTCGATGGCAGCTGTTATCTCTGCTCGATTCCCACTTTGATGTGGGTTCACACCTGCAAACTCGTCCTTCGGGGACCGGAGCTCTCATATAAGATCGGGCCGAGCCCGGCATTCCCGAGCCCCTCTCCGCCATGAATCAGGCCGAACTGCCTTCAGCAGAGACCAAGCCGCAAGGGGTCAGACCCCATATTTGCTGCGCGCCACCTCCCCGTGCCCCTACTTCTCTCGGCAGCACCCCACTCCTGGTTAGAGCCGAACCCCGACGGGGGGTCCCGCGGCCATGCCAGCACGCGGACAGCGAGCGCTGTGCGACAGAGCGGGACAGAGCCAGCCCCCGGGAGCCCGCTGATCCGTTTCCATCGGAGCCAGGTGGGTGAGGGAGCGACAGGGAGGGCTAAGAGGGTAGCGGGGGGGACAAACGCACGCGGGACTTCGACCCCTGTCACTGCAACGTCCCGGCAGGACAAGGGGAGGCGCAGGCATCGCTCCAGCTGTGTATAGCGATTTCACCGCCGCCCAATCTCTCCTTTGCAGCCCCCGACGGCGGCTGGCTGAGCGCCGACGAGTCCTCAGGCTACGAGAGCGAGAGCGCTGGCGGCGATCGCTCCACGGTAGCGGGCGGGACCCGCGGGCGGCAGCGGCGGGCGCGGACCGCCTTCACCTCAGAACAGGTCTGCCGGATGGAGAAGACATTCCAGCGCCAGAAGTACCTGGGTGCCTCTGAGCGGAGGAAGCTGGCAGCTGCCTTGCAGCTCTCAGAGATCCAGGTGAGTCCCGGAGGAAGCGGATTCTTGCCGCCTGCACTGGGTAGAGTACGCTAGGCGGTCTACGTAGGCCTTCCCGGAGCCAGACATCCGTAGCGGTCTTCAACTGGGGAAGGGTAGTGGGGTCCCTCGGGGACTGACAAGTTAACACTCGGGGAATTCTGGAGCATTTGCCATAGGGGAGGTATTAATATTCTTTTATTTCTTGGTTAGGTAAACTGCATGTGCAGTGATATGCGAAGAAATCACGAAGGTTATACGCAGTCTTAAAGACTCAAGATGAATAGTTTAAAATCGCTGAACACAGGCACTTTTCCACTCTACATCCCCCAAATTCTTTGCTATTTGTTAACTAGGGCGAAAGCATCAGTTCAAGTCTGTCAATATGCTCCATTCAGGTGGAGTAAATTGTCAAGAGCAACTGAGATAGAGTTATCCACAGTTCACACGTTTTTTAAAGCAAGGTCCCAGATGTTTCTTCTACCCCTCACCCTGTTCTTTTTGATACTCAGATCAAGACCTGGTTTCAGAACCGGAGGATGAAACTGAAGAGGCAAATACAGGACCAGCGCAGCCTTGTGTCTCCTGCTCCGCTCTACAGCTACCCCCTGGTGACACCACCAGCCCTGTTTCAGGAGGGGCTTCACTACCCCTTTGCTCCACATCACCAGAGACTCCTGCCTTTTACACCACTGCCTCCTGTGCAGTTCAGCTTCTCTTTTCCCAGATACAATTCATCTGAAAGCAACTACCACTTCATGGCAACCGAGCTGCAATACCACCACCATGTTCTTCCCCCTCCTTATTTCCATCCAGTTATTCCAAACAAAATGGACAAGCAATGCCACCCTGTATATGCATTATAGAGAGGTGGGGGGGGGGGGTGGAACGGGGCAGGTGGAGGGTAAAATTGTTGTCTGCTGTTATGTATATACTTTTTTTTGCCTAGAATCTCTTCTCTGATTGGGAAGATTATGTGTTTATAATTTTAAGCTAAATTTATATATGGAATAACTGATATTAAAATTTATTGAATGTTATGCCACTTATTAATTTTATATTTGATAATATAATACTTTTTAAAATATTGCTAGTCTATAATCTTCATCCAAAAGAGTGTAGACTGAAATTAATCTTTCCTTAAAAGCCTGCACTGAAAGGAACTAGAGGAAGAAAAGCAATAGCAGAAAATTATTTCTGCCGAATTTACTGGTTTATTAAGTTTATTCTGCTATAAGCATAAACTGATTTTTTTCATTGCACATCCACATCCCCGGTTTTTATATATATCCATAAAAATCTGAACAAAGTTGGAATTATGTTTGCCAGCTCTATAAAGGTTGCAGTGTAAATGACCACAGTCATCTTCACTCAGGTTTTGGTCAATGGGGAAGGCTTTAGATTTTTTAATACACCTCACCTTACACTCATGAGGAGGTATATTCTGTATATTGGTTGGGAGCCTGGGCATTACCAGTTGTGCTGCACTGTGCCTTTGACCTAAGTGCATTCTCCAGGAGGAAGGATTAAGTGCTGGTGAGTTTATCTTCTGAATATTAATGAATTTATTGGCTTGCATTTCCAGTCCCATATTCCACCTGAAAGAATCAGTTGGGTTAGTAACAAAAGTTAACTGTGTCTTTAAAGAGGAATTAAATAATTCAAACCTCCAGTATAGAATATTAAAGTTTTACAATTAACAAAACAAATGCTTGGTAAAAAATATAGAAGCATGATTGTGTTCGATTCATAGACATATAATCTAAATGGGATTTTAATCTGTAAATTTGGCCCTTAGTTCACCATTAAATTACCATAATTCCAAAAGCACTTATATATATTTTTAATATATTGCACTTTTAGAAGAAATGTTTAAAGGAAGTAGATCAAAAATTTGCTCTAGCAATCATGAATTTTTTTTTGTTTAATTTATCCTGGTATCAGTTTTCACTTTTCTCAAAGATTTAGGTTAATACTTGTATCTTGATCTTTCAGATTTAAAACTTTAATTTTCCTGAAAGATCTTCTAAATGCATTAGAAAATCGGTTGGTTGTTGCATAGTAGTCTGAATTTTCTCTCCATTTTCCAGTCCAATGAGCCATTAAGAGGTTCTGTTTACTAGCCTCAGGGCTTCTCAGTTGTGAAAGGAAGAGTTAGAAGGGGAAAAGGGAATCATGCTGTTCCAAACCAGATGCAATCTTAATTACAAGAGGATCCAGGTTGACATATTGGAAGCAAACTAGCTAAGTTAGGTGTGGAATACCAGGCTGACTGTTCATTAACAACAGTGCTGCACATTTCTTGCCGTTGTATAGTCTGTGTTCTAAGTGACAGAGAAATGCAGTTTGTTCCTTCAGCTGCCTAACTTCACCCTCAGAAGGGTGCTGTCCTGGGCCAGCACAGAGAAGATGAAATTTCTTCAAGTGTCTCCCACCCTGCCCCAGGGTAGGAAAGTTAGAGAGGCCTTAGAGCAGGTTCAGAGACAACCTCGCTATGGAATGGTATGCTCAGGGATTTATTTTTCTCCAGATATTATAACCAGACAGGAGATAAGGCTCAGGAGGCAGGAATCCGGATGGACATATGCCCCTTCCTCTATCTCATTATCTCCTTTGTCTACCATAGACCGATTTCAACTTTGGTCTCCTTAGCCCCACACAACAAACTGTTAATGGGATGGGAGAGAGGGGAAGAAGGGAAGGCATAGGACAAAGCTGTAATAGACACCATTTACTAACTTTTTTTTTTTTCCTTATGAGCAATCTACATTGAATGAATGGGGTTTTTGGTGAGGTTTTGCTTGTTGGTTTGCCTCTGTGTGTGTGGGTTTTCTTTTCCTGACAACTGTGTAGCGGTCCAATCCTCACCTGGCAAGCAGGCTAGGATGATGGAGGCAGAGAAAAAGCTGTAATCACACCTGCTAGGGTTGTTTTATGCTGATGTAAGATCTCTTTGTTTCTCATTATTTTCTAAAGTTCTAGCTCTGCCATTTTGAATAAAGCTTGCTTTGGGATTTTCAGGTATGGACACAAGTGTTCCTGATAATAGGGTTGCTACTTAAAATTAGTGAGGTTGCCAAGTTATAGCTAAAACTTTAAAAGTAAAAGGTGAAACATTTTCATTTTCAGTGTCCCAGGAGACATGAACTTCTGAACAACTCCTCCAGTGTTTCCTTTAGCAGATTTAAATTACAAGTATATTTGATATTTGCATGAAAATACACGCTTGCCAATTAATTCCTAAGACTCACCTCTTTTTATGGCATAAAGGGAGAATCTGGCTCAACAAAGAGGGCAGCCCACTTTGGAAACAGTGCACAATATACAGATAAAAGACCATACTGGACAACTCATTCAGTTTCACAGTTTGGAACAATTTTAATTTCAATGCATTTGCTGTAGTTTACAAATCTTTCCTTAAACACATGTAAGTAGAATGGTCAAAGTTTTAAACGCTCTTTGTCTATTACATAATATAATTACTATGTAAATGGAAGTATAAACAGTATTCCACTTTTCTGGTGGAGATCTACACATGATTACAGGCTGTTTACCTGAAACAAACTTTTGGATAGGAAAATTTATATAGAAGTTTCAGTACAGCGCAGTGAAGACTGCAGAAATAAAGGGAACTTTCAAGCCCTTCACTTCTACTCTCAGTATTACTTATCAAATACAGATTATTTTATCCTTTAATGTAAATCCCCCCCCAAATTTGTTAAAAAATAAAATTGAAACTAATTTAACAAAACAAATTAAATAATTACTTAGAGGTATTTGGCAGTTTTCATTCAGATTACAGGTAATATTTGTCATCTTTAAAAGGAAGGAAGATATGGCTGGAACATCAGTCCTTTATGGTCATCTGTTAGAGTCGTTGGAATTACAGAGGAGTAACAAGTTAATTCTGGGCTGGAAGGCATCAGTAAAGTTGAGCTAAGCAAAACTGGCTGAAGGGAGTGAGCTGGCACTGAAGGTAACAACAAAGCAGGGCTTGGCATAGCTGGGTGAAGGGACCCAGTAGAGGTAGCAGAGACACTGATGTCCACCCCAGGAGAATAGCTGGAGGTAGCAATATCTGGGCAACAGTGAGAGGGCAAAAATAAACCTGAGAATAGAGCTTCCACCCTAGCATCTTGAGTCTGACGTTTAAACTTCATGCGACGATTCTGAAACCAGGTTTTTATCTGAGGATAAGAAAAAAAAGAAAGGTTAAAAAACGACTCAGTAGACTTTTCCAGATGGTGATACTTCCCAATATAAGACTTATTATCAGAGTAATAGAATATATTAACAGTTATGAAATTTAGGGCTAGTAACATTTATCTATATTCAATGTAGAGCAACTGTCTTGGCATGAGGAGGAATTAAACCTTGACAGCTTCATGATGCATGGGAAACCAATTAATTACTCAGAGATCCGATTTGGATTAGTACTGAAAACCAGGACTGGAGCTATGTAGGACTAGCCTTGTTTGGAGATAAATCCTGCAATACTAGCAACGGTACACATATTAGCCTGGAAGTGCACGTTCCAGCGATTGTGCAAGCATTTTTACGTCCGACACCTTTTTACGTTTCACCTTTTAGATTTGTACTCTCCGTGTTCCATTTGCTCATAGTCTCCGATTCAACATGTCTAGCATGCTGTGATGCCGTGTAACAGACACCCGCGAAGGACAGCAGAGCCGTGCCGGCGGCAGCAGGGATGTTATTTTGCTCAGGCTCGCTCTCTGCCAGCAGGATGAGGCTGCCAGGCGGGCCTGCTGCACCTGCAGGAGCCGTCACTGTCATCGTCCCCCGATGACCACAAGGTGCCTGCCAACCCCAGTACGGGCGGGGGACCTTCCTCTACTGCCATTTCTAGGATGGTTGCGAGGGTCGAGGCGGGTCGGGGCCCGTCTCCCTCCTCAGGCGGAGGGCAGCGCTCACCTGGCTCTGGGTGAGGTTCAGGGCGGCGGCGAGGCGCCGCTTCTCGCTGGCGCCGATATAACGCTGCTCGCGGAAGCTCCGCTCTAGCTCCTGCAGCTGCGCGGCCGAGAACTTGGTGCGGGGCCGTCCGGGCACGGCACCTACGCTCTCCACTCCGTGCCCGGGGCTGTTGCGGTCCACGGCCTCCCTGTCCCGAGGGGCGGCTGAGGGGACAGCACGGAGGTGTCGGGGGGACGCGGGGGTTGGGGGGGCCGTTTCCTATTGCGCGGGCGCCGAGCCGCGCGGGAGGTGACGTAGGCAGAGGCCCCACGTGCGGCTCTTGGCCCCCGAAGGTTTCACGTGCGGCGGCCGTTAGGCTCGTGGTTGCCACCAACGGTCACGCCGCGCGATCCGTCCACGAGGAGAGAGGTGACTCACCGAGCTCCGCCGGAGCCTCCAGGCTGCCGGTGCCTACCGGCGGGGAGCGGGGCTGGCGGGCTGCGGCGACGGACTGGGTTCCGCTGCGGCTGCTCCGGGCCAGCCACTCCACTGAGAAGAGCCCCTTCTCCATCGCTGCCGGAGGTCCCCGCTCACTGAATCCGCTCGGCTTGAGGAGCAAACATTTAAAGCGTCTTCTACTACGTGGTTTGAAAAGACCTCAAAGCATCAAATGAGGCCGAGAACAAAGGACCCCATTGAGAGGCGCTTTAATCTCCCCTTTCAGGTGATTGTTACATCCGCCTAATCTCTGAGCGAGGTAGTTAGAAGAACTCAAGGCTACCTGACCTGGCGCCAAGTTCAGCTCTGAGTCCGTCTCCCGACCACGTAGCTACTGCTAATTGCATCATGGCCTGCGCTTTTTGTGCTGCGCCAAACTGGCCTCTACTCTTGAGCTCTCTGTGATTTTCAGTCTTTATCTCCTGGTACGAAAGAAAAGGGTTCAGAAAGGAGTGATAGTAAAGAGAGACAGGCTTCTTTTATCAGAGTTAAACCCAAATTTGGAGCTCCTCTTTTCCATTTGATGCAAGGCTTGGAAGAATCCTAACATCTTTCTGCCACCATAGAAGACTGAATCCAGACTGAAGCAAATAGATGTCGGGCTTACAAACTGAAAAAAATTAGGGAGAAACTCTGCTACTAGTAACTTTCCAATATATGAGTAACATGCTGCCCTTTATCAAGTCAGGGTGAGTAGATGTTTGAACTAGGAGTTAATTGGAAACGCGGGGCTAAATATTTTTCACTGGTGTCTATGAGCCAAAGTGAAGGAACTAGGACTCTCACCTTGTTCTGAAATGTGAGGTACAGTTGCAGTTTATGTAGTATCTGAGATTTTGAAACGTCTTCAGTGGGAGAAGACTTGAAACTAAATCACAGTGGTGTTAGCGTGGAGATTTATTAGGTTATTTGTATAAAGCAACGGGGAAAGTTTTGAATTATCTAATAGGTAGTAGAAGGAGTCATTCTTATGAGTTTATGGAAGAATATGATTAATCACTGAACAGTTATGTTTCAGGATATTGGACAGGATTAGAAACACTGAGAAAATTAGTAGTTAGCTTGAATTTATCTGTTTATGTCTTAAAACACTATCTCCTTTCCCTGTACCCCAAGAAAGAGAAGTGTGCATTTCAAAGTATCAGTTGTGATGTTCTTATAAAGGAGATCAAAGAAGAGGAGTGTAAACTCTGTTCAGTGGTACTTTGTTGAAAGATGATTCAGATAAGGGTGAGAAAAGAACCACTTTTATGGTCTCAACTGGGCCTGGGATGGCACAGTCCTTATCCTCTGCAAACACAGGCTAAAACATTTCTGGGCATTTTAGTAAACAGTCAGAGATAATGAACTAGCTCTCAGGCAGAGATGTACATGTTTGAGACATGTTAATTCTTAGACTGCAGAGACCTTCATGTCATGTTCTATGAATGGTGATGTGTTTGTAGTAAAATGGCAAGATTCAGATAATGCTACCTTTCTAGTTTTTGTTTGTTTGTTTTCTTTTTTCTCTTTTTTCTCTTTTTTCTCTCTTCTCTCTTTTTTCTCTTTTTTCTCTTTTTCTCTCTTCTCTCTCTTCTCTCTTCTTCTCTCTTCTTCTCTCTTCTTCTCTCTTCTTCTCTCTTCTTCTCTCTTCTCTCTCTTCTCTCTCTTCTCTCTCTCTCTCTCTTCTCTCTCTTCTCTCTCTTCTCTCTCTTCTCTCTCTTCTCTCTCTTCTCTCTCTTTCTCTCTCTTCTCTCTCTCTCTCTCTCTTCTCTCTCTTCTCTCTCTTCTCTCTCTCTCTCTCTCTCTTCTCTCTCTTCTCTCTCTTCTCTCTCTTCTCTCTCTTCTCTCTCTTCTCTCTCTTCTCTCTCTTCTCTCTCTTCTCTCTCTTCTCTCTCTTCTCTCTCTTCTCTCTCTTCTCTCTCTTCTCTCTCTTCTCTCTCTTTTTTTTCTTTTTTCTTCCTTTCCCCCCCCTTCCTTTTCCCCCCCCCCTTCCTTTTCCCCCCCCCCTTCCTTTTCCCCCCCCCCTTCCTTTTCCCCCCCCCCTTCCTTTTCCCCCCCCCCTTCCTTTTCCCCCCCCCCTTCCTTTTCCCCCCCCCCTTCCTTTTCCCCCCCCCTTCCTTTTCCCCCCCCCCTTCCTTTCCCCCCCCCCTTCCTTTCCCCCCCCCCTTCCTTTCCCCTCCCCCTTCCTTTTCCCCCCCCCCTTCCTTTTCCCCCCCCCTTCCTTTTCCCCCCCCCCTTCCTTTTCCCCCCCCCTTCCTTTTCCCCCCCCCCTTCCTTTTCCCCCCCCCCCTTCCTTTTCCCCCCCCCCCTTCCTTTTCCCCCCCCCCTTCCTTTTCCCCCCCCCCTTCCTTTTCCCCCCCCCCTTCCTTTTCCCCCCCCCCTTCCTTTTCCCCCCCCCCTTCCTTTTCCCCCCCCCCTTCCTTTTCCCCCCCCCCTTCCTTTTCCCCCCCTTCTTTTTTCTTATTTTTACTTAGACCTTAAAAAAAAACCCTTAGTATAACTTTATGAAAAAAGTATTGGGAAATAATTTAGTGCTCAGGATTATTTTTCTGAAATGGCCCATTAGACTCTTCTAGCTAGCTTTGCTCCTAATCCTACAAGCCTGTGGATTACTCCCAGAAAGAATAAAGTTTGATCTGGAAAAATGAAAAAGTTACTCAGTTTCTGAAGTGAATAGTTGTAGTATATTTAGTGTTACAGGTAACATCTAATCAGAAAGATTGATAAGACATCATTCTTTTGTTAAATTATTGTTTCTACTTGCTAATTATTAATGTTCTTATATGATGAACAATAGTTTTAAACAACAAAAGGATTGCAACTATGATGTCAGTCTTTAAATTTGTATTTTAGTATTAATGAAACTTGTGGGGCTATTTGTGGTTTTTGTTATTTTGTTTTTAAATCCTTCAGTGATTGAACATGTTATCTGATTAGATTGGAATAATTAATTTTATAATTTTTAGGATAAAAATCCTTATTTCAAAAGACACAGGAAACTAATAATATTTTTGTCGTAGACCAGTATTTCATTTACATGCTATGCTTAGGCTGGTGAGGCTTCCTTCCTCCTTTTTTCATGGTTCTGAATCATTTGAGACAATCTTTTTGGAATTTTTTAATATATCTGAAGTAGTTTGGCTTTGAAATTGTACTTAAGAGTTGAGTATAGTTTTGCACATTACCCAGCTTGATTTTTGAAAATCAAGTGTGGTGGTGGCAGGTAATCTCCTTTGCTTTGTCTATCAGTGAGAAAAAGAATTTTCATAGATTGGTGTCAGAATTGCTCTGAGAATTTCTGCTGCTTGGGATATTTTTTGCATTTAATGTAGTTGCTCTAAAAAAAAAATCTAATTGTGTTAACATGTAACTATTAAAACAACTCGGTTATACATGCTATTAAGGACTTACGGTGTTTCTTGGGTAAAAGTAAATCTATCTGCAAAAATATTTTTGTGTTAATGTAACTGTGAGTAGAAAGCCATGTGCAGACATAAAATGAAAATGGCTCCGGTGTCTGGCCATGGTTTAAATACTGGCTCGCTTAGTGTAGCTAGAAGTAGATGAAATAATGATTAAACTTTCCTGTGTTGGCATGTTAACTGTGGCTATAAAGGACATACAGTGTTCTCCTTTTGTAGAAAATCAATATGCATTTTTAAAAGACTTTTATTAGTATTTAACATGATTGCTTTTCTGTAAGATCTGTCTGTTGTGTTTCATTCTGCTCATATTTAAACTTTCAGTGGTTTGGGGGGTTTTGTAGTCCTTATCCATAAAAACTTTTAATTTTGCCAGACTATTCGACCTTGCAATGTTAGAACAAAACAGGGAGTTCAAGAAAGCTACAAGAGGGAGGTCAATGGTTATAAGGGTGATAAACACAAGAAACATATGCTTGAAGTGAATTACATTTTTTTAAAATGCTAATGTTCATGCCTTGAGTGTGACTGTGATGATTTACCTAAGACACAGAGCATAGCTTGAGGCAAAGACCCAATTCAAAGGTGGATTACAATCCTTGATGAAGTGATTGTAATGCCATAAGTGAGTATCAGGTGAGAGCAATTACAATTTAAAGGGTAATTGCAGAATGTTTCTGGTTAACAATTAACAATTAGCAGGTTGTGTGATGAAACATCTTCCATTGATTTATACTTCTTTTTGAAACAACTTTATGAACTATCTGATGGTAATCCATGTATTTTTGGTCATTGCATCAGTTGTTAAGATTTCCTACACAGTAACAATGTGCAGTTCTGCTGCTTGCTCCAATATTTTGTTGAATTGAGTTTTAATAGAATAATTGAATTTTAGAGGTTGGAAGGGACCTCTAGAGATCATCTAGATCACCTAGGGCAGGCCACACAGGAATGCACCCAAGTGGATTTTGAAAGTCTGCAGAGGAGATTGCATAACCTCTCTGGGCAGTCTGTCCCCCTGCTTTGTCACCCTCACAGTAAAGTTTCTCCTCATGTTCTAGCTAAAACCCATTATTCAGAGTTCTAATTTTACTGGGTACCAGAGAAAAGAGATTGGCCTCATCTTCTTGATAGCTGCCTCTCAGATACTTATAGACATTAATAAGATCCCCTCTCAGCCTTTTTTTCCTCAAGGCTAAACAGCCCCAGTTCTCTCAGTCTTTCTTCATAGGAGAGATGTTCCAGTCCCTTAATCACCCTCATAGCTCTCTGTTGGATTCTCTCCCGTAGATCCCTGTCCATCTTGAACTGGGGAGCCCAAAACTGGATCCAGTATTCCAGGTGTGGTCTCACCAGGGCAGAGTAGAGGGGGAGGAGTACGTCCTTTGATCTGCTGGACACACTTTTCCTGATGCACCCTAGGATACCATTGACCCTCTTGGCCACAAAGCCATATTGTTGACCCATGGAGAATTTACTGTCCACTAGGACTCCAAAGTCTTTTTCCATGGAGCTGCTTTCCAGCAGGGAATCCCCTAATCTGTACTGGAGGTTGGTGTTACTCCTATCCATATGGAGGAGTCAGCACTTGTCCTTATTGAACTACATTAGATTCAGCTTTGTCCAGCTCTCCAGCCTGTCCGGATCTCATTGGACAGTAGCACAGCCTTCTGGTGCATCAGCCACCCCTCCCAGCTTTGTATCATCAGTGAACTCGCTGAGGGTACATTACATCAGCTCATCCAAATTGTTGATGAAGATACTGAGTAAAGTGGCCCAGTACTCATCCCTGGGGAACACCTGGCTACAGGCCTCCAACTGGACTCTGTGCTGCTGATCACAACCCTCTGAACTCTGTTGTTGAGCCAATTATCACCTCACAGTCCAATCATCTGTCCCACGTTTCTTGAGTTTTGTTATGAGGATGTCATAGGAGACTGTTGAAAGCTTTGCTTGCTTGCACTGGTGCAAGGCATCCTACAGCAGTGCTGAATTAAAGCACCAAGTGTGGCTTTGTAGTACTCAAAGTAGAAGATGTTAATGGGCTGAAACCATGCGTTTCCTTTTGTTAAGTACTATTCATATATGATTTAGCATTATTTAAGTAACAGCTTAATTTTCATAGTGTATTGTCCTCCAATAAAGGATAGTCTATTACTGCATTCAGGCTTCCTGAAATAAATTTTATTATTGCTATCAAATATTTTCAAGTATTTTTTCAAAATAGTAATTGCTCTCATGGTGCTTAGTGCCATGATCTAGCTGATGTGGTAGTGTTAGGTCATAGGCTGGACTTGATGATCTTGGAGGGCTTTTCCAGCGTTAATAATTCTGTAATTCTGTGATTCCTCTGATAATGGTTTTCTTCCTTAAATGATATAATATGGTTAATGTAAAAAAATGTTTGTAAACAAAACAATTTTTTCTTAATAATAAAAATTCCAGTAATGCTTAATATTAATTTAACCCCCTTGACACATCCCATGGGAAATCTGTCCCTGAAAGAAGAAATTTGTTTGATGTGTCATTAATCTTTATTGGTGTAAGACTTTTTCCTTTCTCATTCTGTGCTCCTTTCCTCTCTTGACCTACAGCTTCCCACATCTCCAGCTGACAAGGCTTCGTTCCTGCAGAATGGAGGAAAGGAGTCCTGTGGGAGAGGGAAAGTCATAATTTGTAAAACAGAGAGGATTGATTGAGGTAAGGCCGGATTTTAATGCATGTTTTATGAATTAGAATTATATAGCTTTTCAGCTTCTAATAGTTTTCTTAATATTTACTTTAATATTTACTCAATATTTTAATTTAATTTGATTATTTTTCTAAAAAAAACAAAAGACGGAAATTCATATGGTGGATGTGTATGAAAGCTCACTATCAAAAATGATATAATAATCTCAAATTCTGAAGGGAACAGATGGCTTGCAGAAACAGAAGAGAACAGGAGAAAACCTTAGGGCCCATAATAATTTCCTCCCAGCAATAGCTCTTGTCTCCCCCTGTTCGTCGTCAACATCCAGTCATTTCTTCATCGCTGTTTTTGTAAGCCCAGTGTCCTTTGATTTGACACCCTTTATCTGCTGGCATTCCCTCCATCTCAATGGAGCCGCTCCATTCTCACCTTGTTTACCGAGGCTGTGTCAGCAGGGGGAGCGCCGAGAGCGCAGGAGGGGCTGAGCTCTGCTGGGGAGCAGCGCTGCCGACTGCGCTGCCCCGCTCTTGGGAGTTTTGACCTGGAGTGTGCCACAGCAGAGGGAAAGGTTTGGGAGAATACAGGTTCTCAGCAGGTCGTCTCTGGTGTCAGAGGGAAATCTAGTTGTTTTCACTTGGCTTTTTTGGGGGGAGTACACATAGGACTTGTTGCAAGTTGGAAAAATTTTAATGAGGAAAAGAACTGGTACACACCTAATACAGTAAAAAACAGTAGTTCTCAACCTTAGCTACTTTAGGTTGACTAATGAGTTAGGCTTCACACCCCACCCTACCCAACCTCCTGCACACATTTGTGGTGTGAAAATGATAATTTACCTGCAATTCTTAGAATTAATTGATTTTTATGTAAGATGAGATGGCCTAGCACCTTGTCAGACTGAGTTTTTAAAGTGTCGAGTGTTTTAGGGAAAAAAGTGTTCCCACATTTAACAAAGACAAATATTTGTCTTGTAGGATTTGCTTTATTTGTTTGATTGATTTAATTTTTTTAATTTTTTTTTTAACAAGCAAAAAAGCCCCCAAGAATTTTCCTCATGTTGGATGTTTTTGTTAAGAATTAAGTGAGGGTCAGAAAGCTAGCCTGATTTGGCATAAGATGAGGAGGAAGGTATAAGGGTCTGACTGTTCCTTTGCAGTGTCAGTGACTTGTTAAATCGTCTCATTTTTTTACAGAATTGCACCTTTGTACGTAGTCATAAAACCGATGTCTTAACATCTTAAATAAAGGAAAAGTTTTATGTAGATGCTGGAACATTAATTTGAAGATTTGGCTTTAGATTCAGTTACAAATGAATCTAAGTGTTCATGGTATAGTGTGTTGCTGCCATGTAGTATTTTGTAACAAAATACTGTATTTGGAGGTAAAGAACATGATTCTTTATTGCTTTCCCACTGTTACTTATGCCAATACTGACAGGTAGTGCTACAGATAAATTAAATGAATTAAACATCTGTGAGTTGCTTTAAAAGGCAGAGATTAATATATTTCCTTCTATTTAGGTCTCAGCTCTTCTATAGGGCAAATCTGTCATGGGTATTTCTGTGGTACAGTAAATGAGGACAGAAAATGCAGACCCTCTCTCTGTCTTCAACTTGCAGTTCCAAAGATGTTCTTAAGTGTCCTTCATACTTAAGCAGTTTCTGCTTCCCTTCCTTCATTATATTGATGCAGCTGGTTTTGCACATATAAAATGAGTTGAGTCTATGGTCTAGTTTAAAACACACAGAGATGTTTAAATAGGGATGGGGACTCACAGGATCTGCAAGATAGTGGTCATGTAATGCACATTGTTACCGAATATGTAGGCACAATTTCTAGAAAAAAGGCATTGTTCTCTGTGTCTTGTACGCCCAGTGCCCACAGTGATAACAAAAGTCTTTGCAATTAACTTAATGTAGCCTGACTTCTGCAAGGACTTTTGTTGGATTATTTTTGTATATTAAAGTGCTTCAGATGTAACCAGCTATCACAACAGAAAACTCTTTTTTTCATTGTGTGCTTGTGTGCTCTTTGTTTTGTTTTTTTTTGTTGTTGGTTGGAGGGTTTGTTTGTTTGTTTTTACTGCTGCATTACTAAGCTGAAGTTACATTTGTAAGGGTTTGAAAACTGAAATTCAGGAATAGACTATGAGGGTAGGAATAAGGGGTCTTAAAACTTTTTTTTTTTTTTTTTTCCTTATGGCAATAAATTTGGATTTCAAATTGTGTCAGAAATAAAAAAGGAAAAGGTCTCTCTACATGCATTTTAACCATGTCTTTTCTTTCAGGCTTGTGGCTTGTATTTGAGAAATTAAGCACAAATGGATAGAGATGGAAAAGCCAAATAATATGTTATTGACTATCCCATTGTTGTTCCATCCCTTCTCCAGATTTGCAGGCTATGCTCCCAATATCTGTCCTAAGTTTGTATCATTTTCATGTCCTGTTGTTTCATCACTTTATATATGCTTACAAAGACTGGTGTCTTGGAATTAATACAGAGATGTGGAACTTGGTAACATTTACAGGTATGTTATGGTTTGTAAATTTTTGAGTTTAGTCGTGAAAGCTAGTACTAAGTACCAGTGGTACTTAAAAGTAGTGAGAATTAGTTTCACTCTCCTCAGTGGATTTTAAAAATGCTACCTGAAAACATAAAAAACCAAAATAACCCAGTTAAGTACTTGTTCATTAGTTCATATATATCCCCTCTCAGTAGCTTTTGTAAATGAGCTGAAATGATTCTCATAATCCCATTTCAACATGAAAACACTTTGTTATCTTTCTTTTTGGCAATAGCTGAGGGGATATTATTTTTTGTATTTGCTTTTAATTGAAACCGTGTACTCTGTATTTTAAGAAAATCATTCTGTTGAAGACAGGCTGAGAGAGTTTGGGTTGTTCAGCCTGGAGAAGAGAACCCTTTGGGGAGACCTTGTAGCAGCTTTCCAGGTTGAATGGGGTTTACAAGAAAGCTGGGGAGGGACTTTTTATTAAGGCATGTAGTGATAGGACAAAAGATAATTGCTTTAAGCTGGAAGCAAGTAGATTTTGATTAGACATTAGGAAGAAATTCTTTACTGTGAGGGTGGTGAGATACTGGAATAGGCTGCCCAGGGGAGTTGTGGCTGCCCCCTCCCTGGAAGTGTTCAGGGCCAGGCTGGATGGGGCTTTGAGCAATCTGTTCTAGCGGGAGGTGTCCCTGCCCGTGGCAGGGGAGTTGGAACGAGATGCTCCTTAAGGTTCCTTCCCACCCAACCCATACTATTAAAAAAAAAAAAAAAAAAAAAAAAAAAAAAAAAAAAAGGGGGGGGGGGGGGGGCGTCAGTTGTAAAATTGCATTTTAAATTTTATATTAGCCTGTGGAATTTGAGAAGCTATGGGTTATGTGGGAGCCTGGCTCTTGTGTATTTAAATTTTTGTTTGGTTTGTATGTTTTCCACCTTTTTGCGTAGTAATTCTAGAGGTCCCTCTTGAGTTTAATGATGGTTATTAGATTTAGTATTTCTTTATTTCAAAAAAACCGCTTCCACTCTTTCACAAGTGAATTAAGTAATGTATTGTTTAGGTACTTCCCCCCCCTTTACTGTAAGCTGTGACATGAAACCAGTGAATAAAGATACAGTTGTGGTTGCAATTTTTATTGCCTTTTAACAAAATAAGTGACATGTAAATAGAATAGTTTGCCCTGTAACACTATTTTACAGTAAAATGAAACAGCAACTTTGAAAATACTCATTTAGGCTTGAACAGTATAGCATAACAATAACCAGTGAGTGATATGACTTGTAACACACCTGATTTTATTTTTTTTAAACACATAGCTTTCAAAGTTTATTAGGTTGTGATGCAGCACATGCAAACTTTATCTGTGACTGAAACATTAGCTGTTTATTTGGCACACAGTACATACACTTACATTGTTTCATAGTAGCGATTTTTTATTTCCCAGAATTTGTGTGATACATTGTTGTTTAGACTAAATACAGAAACAACAAAAAGTGCTTAATGACCGTTTTTCTACTGAGTTAAAAAAGACAGGAGAGCTTCTACACTTCTGCTTCCAAGATACCTGTGGATGAAAGAAAAAAAAAATTAGCATGTTTCTTGTTTGTTTGATTTACTATTAACTGTCTTATTTTTAGAAGATACGGATTTGTGATCCCACACATACAGGCATAATGTAAAAGTGCTTAGGGTCTTAAAAGATCAAGTCTCAAGAATTAATAGTACTTCAAGAAAGCATATTTGGGTAGAACTTGCATGACTGCGCTTTAGACGCCTGAGTCAGGGCTAACTGAATTCAGTGGAGACTGACTCCCAGCAACTCTGAGCTAGGTTCAATTTGCATTTTGCAGTCTCAACTACATTCCAGTTATTCCTATAAACAACCAATTGAAGCTACAGAAGTTGCTTTTTAGCAATGCATTAAACCAAGCAGTGTAGTAAATACTATAGTTAGATAAATGCCAAAATATTATTCTTCTGATAAATCCAGTTTTTAGAATGAAACCAACATTCAACCATTATATCAGTGTAAATAACATCAACATATTTTTGTTCAGTTTTTCTATGGTTAAGTGAGAGTTTAAGAAATTAACCTTTCATTTCTTTATACATACATTTTCTCTATACATTTCTACAGTCACCTTGACGATGTTGGAAATGAATGGCGAAGTACCTCAGCCGCCCCATTTTCCCATGCCCTATGCTTCTTTAGATTAAATTCTCAAAGAAGTATATGCATAGGAAAAAGGAACAACGAGCCAGATCGAGACCAACTCAGCTTGTTGCAGGAGTAAACCTGTAATATAACAAGATAGATCAAGTATAGTAAAAATAAATTTTATTCTTTACACAGTGCCTTTTATTTTGAGCTATAAGGCTGTTATAAACCAGTGCAGGCTAGAACAGAAGTTAAAGTATGAAACAACGAACATTAATGCCTATGATTTAGCAGAGACTTAACAGTATTCAGTATGTTAAAAATTCATCGGTACAATCTCAATTTTTGATGAAAGTAGAATTTTTAGAAAAAACGAAGAGTAATCTCTGTAGAATTGACCTGAAGATGAATTACAAGTCGGTAACAATAACCTGTATTCAGTACATTGCACTAGCGCACAATATTTGAGGCTTTTTGTATTTAAAAGCTGAGAAAATACCTAGTTGAACTACTGAGCAAAATCTTGAGAGGAAAAAAGAGTTTACGAAGTACAAAATACTGTAAAATGATCTCTAGGAAGAGCAGTAAGGCTTACCTGGTTAGCTGTCTGATGGATGAATTGCAATAGCTTCGTTCTCCTGCGAATTTATACTCTCCTGAAGACCTTGAAGAATATGAACAATACAGTGTAACTGTTTTCATAACTGATAATCGTTTTGCCCCTTGCCAAGGTCTTTGCTGCACCTGCAGATTGGGTGCACCAAAAGCGCTGCTTTGTAAAACTGCTGAAAACATGGGAAGTATCATTCATGTGTTGGGGGAGGCAGAAATGGGAGTACAATGAACAACACTGCTGATAGGAATAATTAAACTGATGGCTTGAAATGTGTGCTGAGAAAGGGAATTTATTGTCTGTGTTCTCTTTCACATACGTCAATGATATTTGGATAATGTAAGTCTGGGAGAGGACTTCTTGTTCTCAAAGCTGGTGCTGTTTTGTGCCTAAACACCCCTTCCCCCAGCACGCTTTTTCGAGAATGTCTATCAATGTCCTTCACTGCAAATACGACTTTTCTGGGGAGATATCAAGGTCTGTGTACAAGGCTTTCCTTTGCTTATCCAGGAATCAGTGAGGCTCCCTACTGGATGCCAAGGCTGGGAAACATCTTTCACCATATTTAGTCCTATTTGCTAACAAACTTTTTAACCATTTGCCTTCCAGTTACTGTCTTTCTTTCACGATCTTTGTTGCAATGTAACTGTTAATTTCCTATGTGAAGGTGATCTGTTTTGCAGTCTGGAGTGATCAGGTAGAACTCTTTGGAACTGGCTCAACTTAATTTGGAGAACTACAGTGTCACAAGTAGCCATAATACTAATTGTTACATGGTGTTGTTTATTCATAAATTTGGACACTCCTGAAATTCATTAAGTTCGCTCTTTCAGTGTCAAAACATTTGTCAAAATTTCCACAATTTCCTATTTTCCACTGTGTAACCTCAGGTTCAGTTTGTTCCTGTCACAGTGAACAGTCATCGCATTCTGATTTTTATAGTGTCTTGGAAAAAAAAAAAAAAAGGCTTCTGTTTTTAATTTGAGGTGAGTCTTTCCTTAGATTTTTAGAAAAGATATATGGTCACTACCCAGGAAAGTCAGTGGCTAGGGTAAAATAAATACCCTAAAATTTTAATGTCTACAAAAATTAATGTCTCAAATATTTTGTGTTGTATGTATAACTTGGTATGATACATCTTCATATTTAACAATCTTTTCCTATGAAAAGATCCACGCAAATGTCTTTTCTTACATATACTTAGACCTGTGGACTATGTCTGTCAGCTGCTGTAAAAAACCCCAACATATTCCATAATGCCTTTTTTTTTTTTTTTTAAATAAAAATAAAAATTAGAGGATATTTATTATATCAACCCTCTCTGAGCTGTTAGAACTAGTGGACTAAAAATCTCAACTATCTTGTAATGTATTTTAAAAGGGCAGACGATAATGCTTGTGAAGCTCTGGAACATATTTTTTGTCAGCTTAATACCAGAGCTCTCTGTTAGTTGATGTTTTTAAAGAGTGTGAGAGGAACTTTTTGTTTCATTTGTGGGCAGTTGTGCATATGTGTGTTTTTATTATGACACATATAGCTTTGTATAGAATTTTCATTTTTCAATGTTTTCGAATTTGTGAGAAATTCAGAATAGAATAGACTACTTCAGTTAGAAAGAAGCTAAAGTGATCATCAAGTCCAAACACCTGATCAGAGCCAGCCAAATTAAAACATGTAATACATGGGAGGTTGCAGAATCTACTTTTTTAATAAAAATTTTTACATTGGTTAATACTGCCTGCAGGTGTACAGAACTGTTTGGCTTTAATAGCTCCCTAAAATACTGAAGTACTCTGGTATTATGATAATTCATAACTTCTAATGTGGATATTTGGAGGTACAATGTCTTGTTAAAGCTGAGAACTGTCACAAGTTTCTAAGCTCTCAGTGGAACATGCAAGTGTGGACTGAGGGAAGTGTCACAAAAATTTCCTTCATGCTAATTTTTAAGTAAAATGGATACATGGCACCAACCAGTCAGATTGCAGATACTGGCTTTTACACTGAGCAACTGATAGGAAGAGTTCTATATTCCAGGACAGTGGAACATTTGGCCTGCGCATTTTGTGTAAGTGAATTCTGCCCTGTAAATACAGGACAAATATCTAAACCTTTGTCAGGAAGGATAAATAATCCCACAAAAAACACCAACAAAAATGACAAAACACCCACAGTCTCCCCCCTCCCATACTTACCCCCAGCCCAAGCCCCTCAACTCCTCAAAAAAACCCCCAACAATCAGCTATCTATTATTAAGAGATTATTTACTAACTTCATTATGATATTATCTTTTGAATAGCCTAATGCTGTAAATGGCTGCAGTGGAAAAGCAGTGATTCTTTGGCTAGTATGTGAATGCTGATTTTTCTTTATATTTGGAATGAACCTAGAGGGCATTACACGTGGGGCAATGCTGGTTATTTCAAATGTTTGGCAGATTAATTTCTGTATTCTTATGCAACGTGATGGTGGGATTGAGAGAACTCTCGTTAAAGTCAGTAATCAACCTCCCTTTAGCTGCAGCATGCCTATGTTAGGCAAACATGTCCAAACTGATTCCTACACCAACTGAACAATAACCTGGATAAATCTATGCACTTTTTCTATTAGAACCTCAGTAATTCTATATTTTTTTAAGGGAAACTAGCGATTCATGTTACTCACTAGAAGGGATGTTGTAAAAGAATGCTTGGTGTCCTTCTGGTTATGGAATATGAAGTCGTGTATGTATGTGTGTATATATATATATTTGCCAAGGCTAATGCATATGGAAAAGGCTATTCCAGTGTGCTTGGTACTATTAATTTATTAATCGTTGCCTTGGAAAAGAGAGTGAGATTTTGGCCTTTAAAACAGGTGTTTAAAAAAAGAACATTCTTAATTGTATGTAGCTGCCAATTTTTGAGTGCTCTGTTTGTGGAGCCCCTTTCTAATGTTAAAAGCTATTGTAGCGTGCTCACCTGAAACAAACACTTGTAACCTGTCCCTCCATTAATGATTGTTACAGCATAGATGCAATCAGAAGGGAAAGCTAACTGTGCTGTAACACACAGAAGTGAGAGAAAGTTCTAGGTTTATCTTCTCTCAGCCACAGGATTTATGCTTTAACTGTAGTTATGAAACAAAATAATTTGGAATGTAGTTAATTTAACAGCTTCATATGGCAACTTGGAAAAGTATGAGGTGGAGGCCTATTTTAGAAACTGAAGATGTTTCATGTATGTCTCTAACATAGCTTCTGAATTAAAACTGGAATGTTCAGTCTGTGTAATGTCCAAAAAAAGGAAGATAGATTTTTTTTTGTGTGTGTGTGTGTGTATGTGTGTTTTACTTTTTATATTCTAAACACAAACTGAAGATGAATGTTAATAGGAATGGAACCTGCCAGCTTATGGTAATGGCTTTCACAACTGAAAATACATGTGAACACCTGTATGTATTATTTCTTTCATTTATCTTAAGTTCCATACTTCTTTTAAAAGTTCATTTGCTTTAACCAGAGAGCCTTTGCTGATTAGCAACATGATGATCATTGGTACAATTTCAGACAGTTGACATGTAAGGGTATTTAGTAACCACAATGAATCTGTCATTCTTGTAAAGTAATGGTTGGTGTGTGTATTTTTTTATAGGTATATATGTGTGATTTCAATTGGTTTCTGTCTTCATGCTAAGCAGTTACAGATGAGTATAGTTAAAATGCACATTTTCATGATAGCTTCAAAAACATTCTGAAGAGTTGTTGTTCCCATATTCTAAAATTGCTTTGGGTCACAGTGACCTAAGTTGGGATTTTTTTAAGACTAATTGTCTCATCGCTTTCACATACACCCTGTCTTCTGTTTTGTATTCAGCTGTACAGAGCAAGAATCAAACTTTTTCATTCTATAATGTACTTAATAGAATGCAGTCAGGGACTTTCTTTCTAATGATGAACTCTTTTCAATGAAACTAGAGACCTACATTGCCCTGTGAATTTCACTGAATAAAAATCAACACACAGCCTTGTAACAGATGGTCTGGAGAACTGCCAACAGCTTCGCAGACGAAACTTCTGAATTTAAATTATTACCCTGTCAGGTTATAATTTTTTAAATTAATTCTGAAAGGTAACATATTTATTTGGACAAACACGTAATTAATTATAGTATTTGCAGTAAACTTTATAGTGGAAAGCTTAACTAAAAAATCCAAAGATGTACATGATACTTATATGTAATGTTAGGCTGTTGTTCGTATAGTAACATTCTGCACTAGTTCAGGGCTTTTTAAATGAAGGTAAACTGTTTCACTGTTCACTGCCTGAAGTCTTAGATATTTAGCTAAAAGTGGGACCTATGCAATTTCATTTAAGGAAAATATACTGAATGCAAAAAAATTGTTGGTGAGCGATCCTTGCAAAAAATGTTCATTTACATAAAATTACTTTATATAAGTATTAGATAAGCAAAAAAATTAGGTTTTTTTTGGGTTTTTTTGTTTGTTTGTTTGTGTTTTTTTGTTTTTTTTTGTTTTTTTTTTTTTTTTTGCAAATGCCATGTTCTAACTTATATAACAAAGTGCATTATTCCATTATTCTGGTAGGTTGTGAGTAATTTTTTTGGTTGGGTTTTTTTTTTTCCCTTGGTGTTTTTGTTTTTTTTTTCAATAAATTGCCTTAAAATGAAGATCTATGAACTGTGCCCAGATATTTGAAGTATAAATATTAAAAATATGCTACAGGCATGAATAGTAATGGTAAAAAATATTGGAAAGAAAGCTTGCGTATTTTTTGTCTGAAAGAATGAAGTTGGCAAGCATCTTAACTACTAAAAGAATGCAAGATACAGTAGCTGGCCTTCAAACTGTTTTTTTAGGCCAAGTAAGATGAACAAAGCTGACTGTATGCAAACTGCAGGAAATGGTTTATGAAACTAAACTGAAATAAACTCATATTCAGAGAAATGATTCAGTGTTCACTGAAGTGATTCCCAACGAAAGTAAAAATTAAGATTCCCAAGAAAACACCAGACTTCATAGGAGCCACAAAATCTTAATTTTTTTTCCATTCTTGAATAACATGGGAAGTATCAATATTTTACAAATCAAAGCTGAAATCCAGTTAAAATCTGCAGATTCACTAGAAATTCAGCTCAACTAAAAAAATTGCTTAGTTTTTTAGGTTTTTTTTAATTTTGCAATTTGATTATTTTTAAGCTCTACTTTATATATGTGTGTGTATATATATATTAATATTGATAATATTCTAAAGCATTTTTGAACCTACATGAAGAAAAGTTTTCTTACCCCTCAGTTGCCCTCTGCTGCACTTTTTAAGAGGTAAAGGCTTTCATTCTTTAAAATATTTTATTTGAGGTCATTTTTTTTCCCCTGCAAGAGTGCTGTTTACTTTTTTTTTCCCCATTTACTTTTAATTCATGCTTAACTATGTGTTTCTGTGAGTGATCTGTTGGTAGACCTTTAATATACATAATTGTCCTTCTAACCTATGCAGTGCAGAGCAGTCTTAAACTGCAGAATGCTCTGAGCTACGAGGGTACCAGTCCAGTTTTCTTAAAGGTTAAATGAAAATAATTGGTTTCAATCTTACTCACTAGGGCAGGCTGAATTTTAACTGTTGAAGTGTTGATACTGACCACTTTCTTCTTTGCAAGTGGCGTCTCTGTATGAAATGTGGTGCTCTGTTACTCATGTGCTAAGTGATCTGTCTCAGGTATATGAGAAAGGCTGCAAGATGTTTTTGCATGCCTGTATCTTCTCCAGAGTGTCAGTGAGAAAGGAGGCTGAACAGAAATAAGCTGCCCTAAGTCAGTGTCTCTGTACAAAAGATGTGCAGTGGAATGAATGCTTTACAGAACAGCTTCACATTATTTGTGTCTCATCTCTGAACTATGTCTTCCTGCATGACCTGAGTGGATCAGGTATACTCTTTTATAACTTGCATTTTAAATTCAGACTCACTGACTCCAAGGATGTTTGAAGTTGAGCACTGATAGTAGTATTGGAACCGCTGGCATCTTATATTTAATTAAAAAAGGAGTGTTTGTGAACAGTTTTTTAGTCTTCTTTATGTGTCATTTTTTGCAGGTGACTTTACTGTGTTTATTAATTGCACTTCAATTAGTACATGAATTGAAGTACTAATTAATTTGAGAAATTAATTAATAGTTAATAGTTAATTAATGAATTAATACTGGGGAATCCGGCATATTCAAAGCTAAACATCACTGTTCATGTTTGTGGAAATTCAGAGGAAGATATTGGTGGAAGCAAAGCCCTAATTGGGTCAGTTAAAAATCTTTCTAAAGATTCAATTTCTTGACATTATCTGAGACCAGTTCACTGTTACCTTTCTGCTGCTTCTCTGAATACCAGCCACATCCTCCTGCTGCATATTCTGTGCTGCTTCTGTTTTTTGGTGCCTCTCCAGTTTCCAGCTCACTCATTAGTTTTCAATGAAAGATTAATTCATCAAAAAAAAAAAAAAAGAGGCTTTCAGGCAAACTAGCAAAATGCAAGGAAAAAGATGGGGAAATAAGGTCTCCCCATTTTAGTAAAAGGAAGATTGGCTGGCTTGACTGCAGAACCCCACTTGCAAAATATAAATAGCTAGAATAATAGCAGGTTTTCTGTGTCTTGTCCCAGGATGATGTTACTAGAAACTGTGTGAAATCCCCGCAGGCTGGGTTTTTTCTCTATTCCAATTAGAAGTTGAGTAGGTAATATATACTAAACAGCATAGTGAAATAAAAACCTTTGTTATTATTGTGTTGTTGTAGCTCAGTCTGTCATTCAGAGGCCTCTTGTTAATATTAAACATTAGCAAGTGTGGATCAACCTCACTGTAATTTGTTTGCCTGAGCTCTTATTACAGGTAACACATTAGTTTCATATAAACTACATGTGATTATTGTCATTGCACAAACTTTTTTTAAAAAAATGCATCTCAGATGCATGTGGAAAAATACCTACATATGAAAAATTGTGAGGATTTCTTTCACTGGTAAATATGTGCAAACATGTAGTTCGAGCATTTTGCTTAGTGGATTAGGAAATAGTGGTACCTCATCTGAACAATCTGCTAGCTTCACATGCAAAGTAATGCACTTCCCATAGAACCAGTCACCAGCTGCTGTAAATGGGTAAAGATTTTTTGGGTGAAATATACTGATTCACAACGGTGGGCCTAAATGTTTCTGTGCTGTTCATTGAACAAAATTTTGTATTTTATTATATAGTGGCATGTTCAAACTTGAAAGATGGGATTTCTGAACATATAGTACTATTATTACTCTGAGTCCTTAGTTTATGTCTGAATCTATAAATCTGGTGAATGATTAAGCTGCTTGTGTCCAAAAGCACACACTCCAAATTAAAGAAAAAATTGACATGTTTATAGTCAGAAGAATAGTCATATTTCAGTAGAATCACCGATGTGAGTAATTTGAGAAATTAAATACTTTGGCTGAAAATAAAACTTTAAGTCTTATATAGTTAAATTATATCTGAATTTTTGACATTGTGACTACGATTTTTTTTTCCAGCAATCTATTATGCAGCCACAGGAGCAAATACTTTTAGTCAGGTTTAAGCAAATCCTCTTTAATTTTAATTACTCAGAGTTAGAAATGGAAAAATACAGCAGCTTGCTCTACAATGTTGTTACTTAAGTATAAAACATTCTCATGAATCTCACTAACAAGAAGCATCATATGTTTTTTTCCCTTCATCCGTTGAAGTGTAAATATTACCTTTAGAAAAATAACAGACAGACAAATTCAAATAGTGGCCTTGACAAAAGATGAAAACTTTAGTGTTGGTACAAGTTACTGATATCAAACTAGCTGGGAAAGAAATTAGCGAGGAGACAGAATTATCTTGTTATGCTGCCAGGGGGGAGTATCAGCAAAATTAACCTTGAGAACTGTTTGGACAGCATTCTTGTGAAAACAGTATGACACAATGTTAAAGATATGGATATGAAGAGGTCAACAGTTCTGAAGTGATTGAGGGAAGCTACATTTTATTAACTGCATTTTAAAAGCAATGTTACAGCAGACCTATTTGTGCTAAGATTTCTAATTGCAAGTACAGTATCTTCCAATTTTTTGTATCCTTACTGAAGGATTTGTTAAATTATAATGTTGTTCACCTCTCTTCTTAAAAGCAGGTTTCATACAGGTGTCTTATTTCAACGTGTCAAAACCATGGCACCTGAGTCTTAGCAGACTTAAAATTCTTTTTCCTGCTTCAGGTTCCATTCCAGATAGCCTTCAAGATTAAATAATGAAGCAGACTAAGAAAATTCAGATTTGTTTGGTATATTTGATGATCTATGCTCTACTTGCTGAAAATATCAACCACTCATTCCATATGCTATGACTGGAATTAATATTTTGGGACATGAGATTTTTAAAATATAATGTTTGGGTCAATAGGGCATACTATCTTGATCATGTTTGCTGTAGACTGCTATTATTTTGTGGCTGTGATAAACAGTCTTCTAGTCTATCTTTTAAGATTAATATTTTTAATCTCTGTTACTTCAGAAATAAGTGCTTCCTAACATATAATTTTAATGCCTTCACTATTTGTTTTCAGCTCTTAGTTTTAATACGGTTATGGGATAATTGTTATACTAAAAGCAAAACTAAAATTACCATGAAGCACTGAGTTCTGCTTTCAAAATAGAGCATTTTAACAAGCGCTAGCTAAATGTGTCCATTTAAACAGCCTTTACTAGGAAAAAAATATTCTTATCATAAAGTGATTATCTCACAGTAACTAATGTACAATATTCCTAAATAGATTTGATCATCTGTAGTGGCCTAAGGTTTAGTAGTTTGAGGTAAATTATTGCAGTAATCATTAGCGTGAAATCATTCTAATTTATGTGAAGAATGGAAATAACAGTGTCAGATCTTGCACCTGGGACAGAGTAGCCCTGGATCTTCATACACCCTGGGGAATGGGAGGCTGGAGAGCAGCCCTGCGGAAAGGCCTCTGGGAGTTCTGGTCAAAGGCAAATTGAACATGAGCCAACAGTGTGCCCTGGCAGCCAGGAGGGCCAACCAGGTCCTGGGGCTCATCAAGCACAGCATTGCTGGCAGGTCGAGGGAGGTGGTTGTCCCACTTTACTCTGCACTGGTGCAGCCCCGTCTTTAGTACTGTGTGCTGTTTTGGGTGCCACAGTACAAAAAGGACATAGAGCTACTGGAGAGTGTCCAGGAGAGGGCTATGAGGCTGGTGAAGGGTTTAGAGGGAAAGCTGTATGAGGAGCAGCTAAAGGCACTCGGTCTGTCCAGCCTGGAGGAGACAGGGGAGATCTCATTGCAGCTTACTGCTTCCTCACTGGGGCAGGAAAAGGAGCAGGTGCTGACCTCTTCTTTCTGGTGACCTAGGATAGGACCCAAGGGAATGGTAGGAAGATGTGCTGAGGAAGCTTAGGTTAGATAAACACCCAGAGGGTGGTTGAGCAGTGGAACAGGCTCCCCAGGGAAGTATTTATGGCACCAAGCCTGCCTGAGTCCAAGAAGCGTTTGGATGATGCTCTCAGGCACATGGTGTGATTCTTGGGGTGCTCTACGCAAGCACAGGAGTTGGATCTGATGATCCTAATAGGTCCCTTTCAACTCAGCATATTCTATGATTCTATGTATTTGCTTATAATGAAAGTATAGGAGTTTCCAACTTTATGGTAAGCAGTACAGGCATAAATGTACCTGTAGACAAGGTAACACAGAGTATTTTCCCCTAAGATTTCTGCCTCCAGAGACAATAAATTTTTTGAAAGGACTAAGTTTGAAAATTACCTTCTCTACCATAAAAAACAATGGAATATTTGCCCAGTTCAGAAGCAGCTTTTTTTCTCCTGAATGCCGATGAAGAGTAGAAAACCTTTCAATGAGAGGTATTTGATTGCCTGAACAAGACAGCTCATTTTGGACTGAAATATTAGAACATTTCAAACTCACAGAACAGCATGCTTCAGGTGTGCTTCTTTGAGGCTGCTGAATGAACCTAGCAGTTCTCTGCTGTTGAAAAGTTTAGTGTGTTCTATTTTAAAAATATAGCTGCTATCTGTTTTGTATGTATTTCAGTTTATTTGGGGGTTTTTGGGGGTTGCTTTCTTACTGAAGTTTGTTGTATAACACCAAATTCTAGGATCATTGCTAACAGTCAGAGAAAATCATGAATTCACAGAGATGAACTTCACCCTGCATTTAAAAGTTAAAGAAAAATATGATTAAAATTTCATCCTTTCTCACCATACAGATTTCTTCTATTACAAATTGTGTCTCCTCTGAATTTAGTTTCTTTCAATGTATTATTAATCAGTAACATAACTACAAAAGTAGCTGACAGCAGGATCCTACAAGGTTGCAATCTGTAACCTAATTAGAAATAAACATTTTGTAGATCTACAGCCTAGGCCAAGGTACTAGGAATCTGCTAATTATTTTGTCTCCTCTGCAGTTGCTCCTATGAGGCTGAAGTTAAAGCAGGAGAATTATGATGAGTAACTGCCTGAGAATAAATTCATTCTGGAAGGATTTTAACTTTTTCTGAAGCTTATAGACATGTATATTTGTCCCTTTGTATCAGCATGACAATTTATGCAGTGGCATAAAGTACAGAATATATTTGACTTAGGTTTTCAAGATTTAGTCTTGCTTGCTGAGAAATCAGAGAATACTATGTTCTTATTAAATGTTTTCTCCACTATTAATTAGAGTAATACAATGATTTTCTTTTTGATAAGACAGAAAATTGGCTTCATACATGTGTAAATTTGAGCACTTCATATAGGGTATGTGATAGAAAGTTTTTATATGCAAAACAGATAGAAACTGGCTGACATCAGAGAAAAGTTATGGCTCTGTTAGTGTAAAAATACACTAACACTAATAACTAATACTTCTGATAGATAAAATTAGGCCAGGATTTTGCTACATATGTCCACATAGATCTCTGCAGATCTGGTATTGCTGCCTTTCATGCTCCTGAACCTAAGGGTCTCCTGACATTATTGTAGTTGTTCATATAAACAATTTTTTTCTTTTTCTTTGAGGGAACTCTGTAAGTAGTACTGGCTACTTAGCACTGGTTAATAGCTCTTTTCTCCCAAAAGATTCCTCCAGTGCAGAACTGCACAATTCTTATATAACTCATAGAATTGTGACTAACTTCTTCCCCTTCATAACCGAGTTTTGAACTCCTAAAACAGATAAAGAAAAAAAACCAACAAAACTGAGCTTGTGAACTACTGTAATTTACATCTGGGAGTATCTGCAGCTGAGAATGTCTTGAAGCAGCCCCTGTACCACCTGCACTAACTTTTTTTTTTGAGAGAGAGACACTGATAAACAGCAAAAAGAGAAATATTTCTTTTCTCTGCAGTAAGCGTCGACAGTAAAATTTGTTAAAAGTCTTAACTCTTTATGCCAAGTTCTGAAGTATGTTGGGTATTCTGTGTGTGTCATAAACACATCAGAAAAATGTATAATGTCATTGTCACTAAAAAATTAAGGCAGAGTAACTATTAGAAATAATTTCATTAATTGAATTTTTTCCAGTTGGTTTCACTGTATAGGTATTAAAGACTTTCCACTATTTTATATCTTCCTTACTTTTTTAACCTAAGTTTTCACTGAATTTATATGAAAAGTTTTATCTACATAAAAAGAAATTCCTTTTTTGTAGATCCATATCTTCAAATATACTTTAGTCAAAATAAGGATTTGAAGCCTGTTAAAATGTGTACAAAACAGAGCTCTGATAACTGTGGTATTTTTTTGCAGTGAAATTTTCCCTTTTTGCAGAACAACTTTTTAGTTGGGAAACATTCTTGTAAGGGATCTTTTAATAATCTCAAAAGCCATTTATGTTATGGCCTTGCTCGGAACCTATTGCAAAACATTTCTCAAATCAGACTCAGAAATATTCAGGTGAGATGCCAGACTACATAAAAATGACCAGACTTACTGTCTAAAAAATTACTCTTGTGAAGGGGAATATCAACATTTCAGTCCTCCATTTTATAGCCAGAAAATGCATTTTATCAGACAATATAGTGAAAAGGTTTATATCTTCTTTTTCAAATTAACTCTCTCTCAGTATGTTAAGCTTTAGGAAAGAAAAACCTCTTAGGATTGTTCTGCATTTCTCCATGAGTTAAGATCTGACTTGATTCTGTTTTGATTCCCTCTCCCCTGTTATATTTACACTGGAAGGTGCTCTGAAACTTTTAAAGTATGATTTTGTTTTCATGCAAAGCATTGCAAGCAAGCTGAAATTCATGGAAATCAAGGTGAGGAGAAGTCTTAGCAGGTTTAATATGAGGTGATCACTTAATTAGCTATTAAGATTTACCCAGTCACCTCTGCTGTTGAGTCTAGAAATATTGTTTTACCATAGTTTGAATTTCAAAAGGTTATAATTTTGACTGAAACATCAAAAGAGGGGACCCCTATTTTTCTTAGTAATTCCATTACACACACTCTTCTCTGCCCCCCCCAATAACCACCTTTTTAAGATCTTGGTTTACATTTCTCTTTTTTCAGCTTCTCATTATTGAGTTTTGTTAGGCTGTTCCTTAGGAATGAGATAATACTGTATTATCTAATATTTTCTCTACATAAAGATATTTTGTACCACTCGGTGATGACTGAAGCCCAAACAGCTCCTCTGCAGCTGTGTTAGAGCAAAAAAAATAAGACAAGCATTCTAGTTGCTCACTGATAGCCGGAAAGTTAAACGCAAGCAAGACTCAATATTTAGTTTCACACTTTTTAGTACAAAATATTCTTTCTTTTCTCATAATATAATGTTTTGAATTGAAAGCACAAGAATTTCAGTATTTAATTCTATTTAAATAGTTAAAAGTTCTGTTGTCTTTTAATGGCAGTTGTCTCACGTAATGTATTTTCTTATAAAAAAGGAATAATAAATTTGGAAAAGATTAAGGAATTAAGTTAATGAGTATTAGTTTATTTTAACTACTGTCCAAGAGAGTAAAATAGACAATTATGGAAGGTGATAATATATAGTAATTTTATCTTTTAAAATGATTATTTAGATAGGAAATTATTTAAGTATAGATTGAGTATTCTCTGAGTGCCTTGGTCTTGAATTTTATTTGGGTCTTAACTTGGTTTCTAGTATAAGAAGCATTTGTGCATAGTTGAATGCAAAGGTAGCTATTTCAGCATTCATATGAGTGTCCTAAGATCAAACCAATTTTTATCCTACCACTTAATTTTATAATTTATTTTCAGATGTATTTTGCCAGATGACATAGCTGAGTGAAATAACTAAGACCTCCTGGTGTCATCCTTTTTCTATATAGTTCAACAAAGCAGTAGGTCAGGAAAAACGAACAAACAAACAAACCTTTTTGTGTAATCTGACTCTGGGGCAGAAAGGTAAAGAAGTGATCAGTATTTCAGAGGTGTGCTTTTTCTTGTAACCCTCATGGTCACTGTAAGAGCCAAAGAGGCTGCTCTGCTGAACATACATGAACTGTAAATCATATCTTTGCTTTTGGCAGCATTCAAACTTTTTCTGTATCAAAATTCAGCATAGTCCTCTGGTGGTGTTACTGCCCAATAGTGTATTGACTGTACAAAGCAAATAATCCAGTTATTTTGTTTCAGGATGTATTTGCATTAACATTGGAGCAGGCTGCCCAGGGAAGTTGAGCAGTCCGTGTATTGGGAGGTTTTCTATACCTAAACGGATAAAACTCCAAGGAGTTTCGTAAGATATCAAAGCTGATCTTGCTGTGAGGAGGAAGCTGTACCTAGAGACCTCCTTACATTTGTTCCATCTGAAAGGTCATCTTTGTGGGAGTAGTGTTAGCTGATCCATTTTTTTGTGATAGGGCTGTAACACTGAGGTTTATCAGTAGGACAAAAGGGGTGCCTCTTGAGATTGCTCCATCACAATGATCACACCAGAATTAGTCTAATGGTTTTCAACAAACTAGTTAGAACCTTCTCTTTTGAAGGAAAGAGAATTGTGGATTGACCTAGAGATGGTGACTGATGTTTTTGATGGGCTAGTTCAATAGCTGATTGCTGCATGCCCTGGATTTTCTAGCTGGACATTCAAATTACATCTTCTATGTTGCCAGCACAAAACTTTTCCTGAGGATTACATTTAACAAAATGAAAAAAACAAATGGGACTTGCCCTGTCTTTTATTTTTGAGCACATTACTGCCAAAATGGAATAAAAGTCAAACATGTAGTCCTCTCTGGTTTTACAATTATTATGTATGGGTTTGCTTAGAAAAAACCCAAGCAGATTTATAACAACAAAAAATAAATTAATAATTCCTCATACCTTATGTTATTAGTTTTTTAATGTATGAAGAGAAACAGACAACTGGGATAAGGTATAATTGTTACTGTTATTGTGTTTTAACCAGATGTTTCAAAGACTGTGATTATAGTGGATACTTTATTGAGGAATCTTATAAGTAGTTATTTTATAATTTTTGATGTATCATCGTTAGAGGGCCTTAGTTATAATAGATTTGCCTTCAATAAAGGAAATAATTGGCTTAATAAGATTATACGATTTTGAAATCCGACATTTATTCTTGTTTTTTCAATTAATTACAAAATGGTCCTGTTCTGCTATCACTGACATGTCCTTAATTCAAGAAAGATTGATGTCAAAATATTGATGGAAATGAAATAGAATGAAAAGAGAGAATACTGGATGGAAATGTCTTTTGCTACTTTTTGCATCTTCTAAGTCTGAGACAGACTGCAATTTAGCTGCAAGCTAAGCTGATATGATTTCTGTGGAGTAGCCTTGCTTCTCCAACTGACTTGATTAAACATTTTTTCTACTTTACTATTTCAGTTCCAATATGACTTGTTTGACTTGATGTTTTTTTTTTTTTTTAATGCACACTAGCCTAGTAAAGTATGTGGAAGTATAGTAAACACAAAATACAGTACAGAAAGTGAAAAATACTAAATGTATTTTAATCATGACAGTACACTGGTTGGACAAGCACCGGAACTGGGGCATAGGAGGAAGCAAGACTGTATAGGTGGCTTGTAAGTGGAGCTGAATTTCATCAATAAGCATGATTTGGAGGCATAGTTTGAGAATAAAGTTACATTTTGTGACTGATGTAATCTACCAGCTCAATCTTGTGAGAATAGGTGATTTGTGATTTTTTTTCTCAGTTGTTCCTAGATGTATTTTCCTACCTTTTCCCTCACATCAGCTCTAGCACTTAACTGACTGTGTGACAAATTGATTCAAGTCTTTAATTTGTAGACAAACCATTCACTCTCCTTCCTCTGTCGAGTTAGTTATCTTCTGGTTGAACTGTCTCAGTACAGAGTAGGATGTGTGAGAGTCAAAGCAAGCATGTGAAAGTCAGAAGCAGGAGGAACAAGATCCCCCCCTTTTGGTAGTGATGAACCAGTAGATCAATTCAAGACCTCATGCCTAACTTACTTTTCAAAACAGCCTAAGGGTTGTTTTCATTGAAAATATAATTCTTAGTTATTAATTTTATATTATTTCAAAGTTAAATACGGAATGTTCCTTTTTCCCAGACCAGTTCTGGCTGACACATTGATTTGAAAGCACCTGTCTGATCCTCTTTGCTCTGTCCAATTGCAGAATTTGATGATTAAAAGTCTCAGCATGATCATGACTTACACTTTCTATCCTTGCTGTGAATTCTAATACTAGCAAATGGCTTCTTAAAAGGATAATTCAAAATGCATGCTTTCTATCACTTGAAGTAGGTTTTTGCTTTAGATATGATGTTTAACTTACTGGCTCACAAAATAACTTGATTTAGGATTACTAGTGGTCCACCAATTTAGTTACTTTCACAATGATCCAGTGAATGTAAGAAGTCATGGATGTATTGAATAGCATAATCTGTGTGCTTAACTAATGGTTCCAAATTCTGATTTCAGAAACAGCATTTTCTTACATTTTACTTGAGTAGCTGGATATAGGTATTTTGAATGTCTGACACTAACATGGTAGAGTATATATGTATGAATTGTATCTAAATTTGAAGAGATTCCAGGAAGAATGGAAATCCACTGTACAGAAGATGATGTCTGACTTGCATTTTCTTTTTTCCAATTTTCATAGTTCACTTTATTAGAGGTGCATTTGCCTGATTGTATTGTTAACTAGACTTATCTAGGATAAAAAAAGATGAAAATCTAAGAATGAAGCTGCCTGGGGTTTTGGACCAGATTAAAATTAAGCAAGCTAGAACTGAGGTTGCGTCTACATGTGACAATGGGATTAGCATTATTTTTTTGAGAGAGTTAAGTCCAAATTCAAAATTAAATGTACCTGTTTTTTTCTGACATTGAGAACTGGAAAATACAGAAAGATGTTTGGTATTTGGAAATATTCAAGCAGAATATTCATCAACTCACTATGATAATGATAGTCAAAGTGCTTATCGTACAAGCTTCTGCTAGAATAAAGAACACAAGCTTTACTTATGTAAAGAATGTCAATGCTCCACAGATTATGAGATTAACATATGTAGACTAAATACTCTGATATCAAATTGGTACTGATGGGAACACATTTTTCAAGAAAGTGCATAAATAATCTATTCTGTGGCCTTGTTATCCAAGTAGATAGATTTTTCTGTGACAGAGCTAGGGGAGATACCTAGCAGAGACATCAAAATGAGTGTAAAAATGTGCCCTAGAGGCCTATAACAGTATTTGGAGAAACATAAAGATCAGCCTGTGAAGAAAAAGTTGATAGAGGTCACTGTGACTGAACCCTCAGTGCTTGGTCTGTGATCGAGGCACCTGTGATTATCTGTGATTAACGTCTGAACTGTCTCTAGGGAGAATTGTGTGGAAAGGCTTTTCATGTGCAGTTCAATTAACAATCAAAAGCAAATTTGAATATTGTTGTCTTAATAATGTCAGGTCTGACGTTCTTAGATATTGTTTTGTTTTATTTGTTTGGTATCATGTTATGTTCAATGCATAAATTGATTTAAACTTAGGAGCACTGTGAACTGGAGAACAATGAAGGGTTGAAATAGTCTGACTGAAAAAAAAAATTGGATGCATATAACTACAATAAATCAGTAAGTAGTTTGCTACTTCAGTAGTAAAATCAGATGATTAAAAACCTTGGTCTTTTTATGTGAATTAAATTGTCAACTTGAGGTCTAGTAAATTCCTTAGGAAGATTAATGATTGAAAGACATCAAATCACAGAAAAATATTACATGTTTCTAATACACAATTTACTTTTATTATTAAGATTTTGTGTTTTATTCTCGTTGGAACTTCAACTTCCAGTAATACCCTCCTACTAGGAGGTAGTTTTCACACTTAAATGTTTTCTACCTTCATGGTCTCATGTTAGGTAGTGATTTGAGAAGTGATTATTTTAAAACAATGACAGGATGCTTTCTGCTCGCTGAAAAGAGAAAATATTAGCTGCCTTTACTTCACCATAATAATTTTAATAATTTATTTTCACATTGATCATTTTGAATAATTTACTATCAACTATTGCAGTCATAAATAATATGGTCTGATTTAAGGAAATGTGCTAGAACAGAAGAAGCTGAATACATTATAAGCTACTATAACTGTGAAGAGTTTTCTTCTTAGACAAGTGTCTGGGTTTTTCAGAGCATGCCTACAGGGAAGACAGAAAACCTTAACTTCCAAAACTGGTATATACATAATTGCATTAGCAAGGAAATGTAGCAAAAGTAAATGGAACATAGATTTTAGAATATGTCCTGCACCTTTCCAAATACATCCGATGCAATAAAATTTTGAAAAGTTTTGAAGATTGTAAATTATATCACTAGATGGCAGTAATAGCCAAGTTAAATGAAAAAGCCAGCTAAAGCATCTCAGGGTTTCAGCTTAAATTTAGACTCTTAGTATCCAATGTAGATTTAAATGTGAGGCATGACATTGTGATATATCCAAATCCAGGTCACATATAAATTATGAGCATTCACAGGTCTGTTAACAGAAGCTTTGAGGATCCTATTCGGATCTTCAGAGTTCTGTCTGGCTGGTGAGGGCAGCCTGGAAATTAGGTACCCAGTGCTCAAAGTGGCTGTTCCTGATGTAGTAATATCCAAAGCTTAGAAAAGAGGCAATCAGCTTGTGAACATAAACTGTTATAAGCAGGAAGCAAATGCTAGCTGATTTTAACAAGACTGTGTATTCAGTAATCAATAATTGTTCTATGTCACCACTGTGACGTGGCAAAGATATGTCATATAGGCACTGGGAAAGGAAACTAATCCATCACAAATATGCTCCAGATCTCCTTTGTGTCACTGGAAAGGGAGAACTAATTTGGCCACAGTGCCCTATCAGAATTTTTCTGGGTTATACAAAGCACTGGTTACATGTAGATGCAGAAGCATAACAAGTACCTCAAAGGAGCTGCTTATCCCCCTGGACGCTATAGGCCCAGTCTAGAATATTGTGCCCCATTTTTGGTCTTACAGTACAAGAAAGATATTGATTAATGGAAGAAAGTTCAGTGGATGACCACTAAGATAATCAGAGATCGGTTGGAGCTTGTTCCCTGTGAGAAAAACTGAGGGAATTCAGCTTCTTCACTTTGGAGGAGACTTTATGGGGACCAAAGAGCAGCTTCCCAGCACAAGATGTCCGAGCTGGACCCAGGCCTTTCATAGTGGTCCACGTTAGGTGGATGGGAGACAAGGGACTTGAACTGAAAGAAGAAAGATACTGATTTCATATAAGGAAAAACTTGACTGAGGACTTTAAAGCATTATGAGGTTGTGAAGCTTCATCCTTGGAGGTGTTAACAGCCCACCTGGTTAAAGACTTAAGAAACCTGCTATGACAGCCTCATCTGTTCAAAGCTGACCTTGCTATAAACCCAAGTTTGGCCTACAGACCTTCCAAGAATCTTTCCAATTTAAATCACTCTGTAACCTTATATTACTCAGCCAGACATTTATGGAGTTCAACAATGCAAGAGAAAGCACACTGCCCCACAATGGCAATGAGCTGAATAGCAGATGATGTTCTACAGCAAGATACACACAGTAGTTCTGTACCTGTTGGAAATTCAGTGTTAGAAATTTCTGTCCTTAGTTTGTTTAATTTTTCCAAGTTTCAGTGCATTAAATGTTATCTCATATGTGAATAGATCTCTTTTCTGATGTTTCTTGATCTTTTTAGCTCACTTCTTTTTCTCACTTAAACGGCCCCCAAAATCTTCCCTTATCTTCCCTATTTTATTTACTACAAATTTTTTTTCCAAAGAAAAGTGATGGTATCACCTGTACAACAAAATGGAAAAGCTACATGTCTTTATTTGGAAAGCAAATAAAAATTCTAGACAATTTTAGCTGTTCTGAGGCAGCCAAGGATTGAATCTAAATCACTTTCCTGATATGTAACAGATCTTTGATTAGATAGCCTACAGGCCGGAGAATTTTTAACGCAAATGGTTCATTTAATCTCTTCATTTCCAATCTCCCATAGAATATATCCTCTGTGTGATCAGCCACAGGCAGGATCTCTCTTTTTCTATTATTAATAATGAATTAACACTGATGTAGCACCCTTTCTTCTCAGATCTCAAGTGTTCTGCAAGTATCTGTGTCTGTGAGGGACAAAAGAATATTACCTTTTCCTATATACTTAAATTGCAGTAAAGATTAGGTAAGACTCAGATTCTGCTCTCTTGCTTTTATCTGAATACTGTTTTTTTTTTTCCCCACAAGCATCAATTTGAAAGGAATTAATCAACCTGAGTACAGGTAGTAAAATTAGCCCTTGAACTTAAGTGGATGAGTCTTTTGTTGCCTCCAGTTACTGCATCTGGAGCAGGTAAGTAAGAGATTCAGCCCTAAGAAAATCTAGAATCCACAATGATAAATTCTGGACTTTATTCTCTGTTTTAACAACATACAGAGATCTGAATAGATCTACTAGTTTTTATTTTTTTTTTTTTCTTCGTCTTAAAAGAAATCAGAAATATTCCAACTAGTTCTGCTTGAAAATGTCCTACTGAAGTTTCAGATTGTTCTACTATTGTTTGTTTTTTTTTCTTGAATAGGAAGATACAATAACTGTTTATAATTACATTTATCAGTATAGTTGTTCTCACTCAGAGAATTTCACGATTAAATCAGATAGGTCTGTTGTAGTTTTGTGTCCATTTTTCAAGATTATTTTGGACATGAAAGTAAAAGAACACATGCTTCCTGGCTTACTGAAGAATCTGTTTAGACCATGTAAGTAGTTGTCCTATTTAAATATTGAAATACTTGTGGCTTGAAAGTTTAATTGCATTTTGTTCCTTAAATATGTTTCACATTAATGTTACAATGTACAAAGTTTTTCTGTGATTATAGGATCTTACAGAAAATTAAGCAAATATTTTTAAATAGTTCTGTTGTTAGATGCCTGCTTTATGTACAACCCCATGTCCAAGCTGAACTTCCTGAGAAGAGATGAACTTGAGAATTCAGCCTGCTTTCTTATGAGCATAATGACCTTAGCAAAAATGAAAATGCAGAGAAGTAAGCCTTTGAGTGGACTTTTAACAGCAGAAAGGCATTCTGCCAAGTTTGGTAAGAAGGCTCTACACACCTCTCCCTTGAAACAAAGAATATGTAATTACCACCACTGGATCTAGCAGCTGGAAGTAACATTTCATGGAGTTTCAAAATGCAAATTTATTAGCCTTTCAATGTTAAAATTAAAGCTGCGAAAGCTCAGGAAGATCTGCCAGCTCAGCAGACTCCTTGATTAGTTTGCTTAAAAAGTTTCTGCCGTTCCTTTTACTGTCATTAAGGTGAACATAGTTAAGCAATGAAAAAACAGAACAAATTTAGAATAGCATGAGGTTCTATAAATTAGATCAGCAAGAGATTAGTGGGAATAAAACACAGACTAGGAGGAAAGGTTCATTTGTTTTTGATATATGACTTGTATAAACATAACTTTCTTTTTTGAAAGAAGATAGATGTTTGAGCCCCAGAACCTCTAGTGATTTGCATTGACACTGCGTTTCCTTTGAGGAGATAATTTTAAAAATATTTAATATTGTGAACTCTTATTATGTTTAAATGTTATAATCTTGTCACCACTGGGTCTTAATTTCTTTTACTCTTTACCACAATCTTTGTTGTAAATTTTAAGGTTTGCACTGAAAGATGAAGTGTCTGTAGCATGTCTACCCTTATTTGATTTATGTGACATACTACCTTTTGCTTTCCGATGTCAGGGATGTGAAGAATTTTGCATAATTTATTTGACTGTTGAATTCTCCACTGGCATGGGTCTGGTACTGTAATTAGTAAGATGAAGCCAGTCTGCACTACCTTTTCTGTCAAAATTATCAGTTTAGATGTGCATTAATTCCCGAGAAGATGTGGGAAAGATGATGACATGGCATATCTTAATGAATATTTTCACTATCGACACTGCATGAGTGCTCGTAATCCATAACCTACTGCTATGATGAATTTATATTTTCCTGAGATGGACAATGTATAGATTATCAATGTATGTTGTCCAGACAGAGAAAGAAGTCTCTCTCAGAGTACCTTTTGTTATCTTTAT
Source organism: Heliangelus exortis (assembly GCF_036169615.1). Classification (NCBI taxonomy): domain Eukaryota; kingdom Metazoa; phylum Chordata; class Aves; order Apodiformes; family Trochilidae; genus Heliangelus; species Heliangelus exortis. The sequence continues at coordinate 8,304,549 of NC_092428.1, forward strand.
GGTAGATGTTACTTGTATACTGTATTAATAAGAAAAACTGGAACATGCATTGTTTTACTATAAGCACTGGCTCTCTAAAGTAATAGATAAAATCAGTACCTACTATAGCAGAAGAAAATTTTCTTGCTGAAACTTTAATTTTTATATCCATTGATTACAGATTTTTTTTTTCTTTTTTTTGGCAATGAACTTCAGGATGCAAAAGACATGAGCTATTTAAAATGTAAGTTTTATTTGCATAAATTGAATTGTACAGTCTGTCTCTTAGCTCAGTCCTGTCTAGCATGCAATTTGTGACAAATGATGAGGAAGTAGCAGAGAGACTAAAATCTCCCAACCTTTTGCCACTCAGCTGCAACCATTCATAGGCACATATCCATAATTAAACTGATATATTAGTTGTCGTAATCTCCCAATTTATTTTTCTTTCTTCTCAGTCCTTTCTGGTAGGCGTTCCACCAATCATTTCTGACTTAGATTTTGGTCCATACTAGAGAAGTCAGTCTAGAAGTCTGACCTCCATATTTTCACATAAATTCAACTGTGTGAAACTGTTGATATGGCACAATGAACTACTCAAAAGCTCTATAGCTTTACCAGATCAGTGTTTTCCTAGGCTAATTGCTTTTCTGATAGAGTGGGTGCCCAAGAGTAGTTAATGCAGGAATTAATCTCTATTGCATTCAGAACCTAAGTTAGCATGGATATATCAGCACAGCCTTGCATTCTTCCATGTAGGCTGACTTTCCCAATGTAGAAATACCAACTGAAATTGAAGTTTGTGTTGTTATCCTAAACTTTCACAAATTCTACCTCATGCTGTCGTGTAATCTAGAAGATCATTTACAGTTTATAAACTGATGCAGAAGCATATTGTTTTTTAAATTCAAGGAATTAACAAGTAAGTGCACACACCCACTGGTAATCTGAGAAACCCTTGGTAAGAAACTGTTCTCGTTTCTGTAAGTTTGTGATCCCCGTGCATTCTCTGACAGCTGCCTAGGAAAGATAAAGCTGAGCCTGAGGGAGTCGGGATAGGTGTTAAGAAAGTGATTAAAGGTTGTAGTAGTACTTACATGGGAACAAAGAGAGGCTGAAAGGAACCAGGATAATTCAGCCTGAATAGTATGAATAATAGGGATTTGATTGAAGTCAGAAGATTAGTAAGAAACGACCACTGTCTTCTTTTTATCTCTGTCTCGAAGGGGTTGAAGTGAAATTGAAGGACAAAGGGACTTTTTTTTTCCCCTCTTCCCCCTGGAGTACAATAATTCATTAGCGTTTACTCTTTCTGGAGGTCATTGAGACAAGTCAGGGGTCGATTGTAGCCACCTCTTAAGGGTCTATTAACAGCAAGTAGTGGAATTTTTTTTTCTTTGAGTACTTTGCAGAACACTACTGAATAAATTGGATACAAGTTCAAAAACAAAGGTCTAGAGCACAATGGCATATGAAAATATGGAGGTATGTGAATTAAAGAGAATACCTCTAGTTGAACTTTCACAATTATATATGGCCACAACAGCTTTTTTGACTGCCAGAGTGCAGAATGATATGGGTGATTTCATCCAGGTTTATACATAAACACTTTTCTTTTGTTCTTCTCACCAACAGCAATTTGGGTAAGATTCAGCAGTAAAACTTGAATACTTCCAGTGTAAATATTTGCAAATGCTACTTCTTTTGAAGATTTTAGTAAAATTGATACTTTTAGGGTATAGTTTCTTGCACAAAAGTGTAAAACAGGTCAGGTAAACTGTGCCCTAGAAGTGGATATTACTTTTTGTGCTGTACAATACTTCTTATTGAACAAATCTAGACAATAAGGTTACATGCACATAGTTACAGTGTAAGCATCTAAAGTTAAATGAGGTGGCTCTCATATTGATCGTTGCTCACAGTTGCTTACAACCATCTTTTATCGTTGCAGTCTTGCAAAATATTATGAATTATTATTTACAGCCTCTTCCACTTTTTCTTGGTGTCTACTTTCCATATATTCTCCATATTCAGTCCTACTGAATATGTTATAACAAAACCATGTATCCTTTATTATGCTTGCTGCTGGGCTTCTTAAGATATTTATAGAATCTCTCTTCTGTTTCTATTACAAAGGTTTAAAATGCGACTATTTTGGATTTGCTAAACCCGTTGTGCACAAGGGTTGGCTTTTTTGTGGTTTTCAAAATTCAGACAATAATGCTTTTAACTGACAAAATTCTTAGTTACGTTGCAGTTGCTGCTAATTCATGTGGAGTTCTCATTGATCAAATGATTGTCTGCATATTATAATTGTATTTTGTAATATATACCTCTCTTCCTGCAGACAATATCTGGTGTCTCAAGAGTGAATCTCGTTTATGCAGTAGCTCTTTTCTGCTGCCATCAGGAGAAGCTTTTTGCCATCATCTTTCTGCCATCAGGAGAAGCTCAGAAAAGGTATAGATGCAATTTGAAATTGTGTATTTTACTTGAATTTAAGTGCTGATGAATGGCTTCTAATGGAGGCAGATGACCAGCTATCAAAAGCATTTTTAGTAACACTTCGATCAGATTAGGTCAGATATGCATGGTTACTTACCTGCCTGCTTTAGGTTTGTGTGTGCCTGATGGCCTTATATTACCACAATAAATTTTAGTTTTTCACGCATGAAATACGATCACTGTTTTATATTCGCCATGTATGACAGGAATGCGTTTAATGCTGACTTCTGTGGTGGGATTTGAAGTTTTTTATCAAAGAAGCTCTGCTAAATGTCTGCTTTTGGAGTAATTAAATGCCTATCTTTTTTTCTCTCCCTTCTCAGAAGTTCCAAATAGTTTCATCCTTTCTCCATATTACGGAAAGATATAGATCCACTAGATTTAAGAAATTTGGAAAAGAATTTATTTTCTGTGCTGTTTTTCTTTTCTTAGTAATTCAGATTGATAAATCAGTTCTTACACACCGCTACAGAGAACAGGCTACCTGTCCCCAGGGATGTTTTGCCTGTAGCAGAAGTACAGGCAGAGTATGTCTGTGTTCTGTCTGCATAGCTCAGGGAGCTGCTGAGGGAATAATACAGGTTTTGTGACTATGTAATAATAAGTGCAGAATTATGTACATACATGATGATAACAGTGGTTTGCATCAATAGAGGCACTGTCTGGAGTTTGGCCCTTTTATTTAAAATACCATAGCATCATGTAAAGGAATTGTCCCAAAATCACTCACCTTTCCTTTTTGCAAAATTTTCCTTTGATAAACATGCATCCTATTTGACTGCTCTTGCAGTAAGTCACAGTAGTTAACAGCTGGCCAGCAAGCTTGGGGCTGTGAAGAAAACATCTCCTTCCTCTTCACAAAAAGCTTTGAAACAATTTAGTTTCTCTTCAGTTATTTGGTCACAGTGATTGAGGTGTGGATAAACTGAAAGAGATGTAAATTGTTTGGAGGACTGATTAAGATCTACCAGCATACACTGCTGGCTTCCAAAGTCTAGAAGGAAATTCCATGTTGTAATTTTTTACAAAGCACCAGAATACAGATATTTGGTTGAGGATAAATTAAGGGATTATTGTGAAATTGTTACTTCCCAGCACTAAAATCTTTTAGTTGTTAATAAGCTTATAAGTACAAACTTGATGTCATTCCTATCCATTACAGTTGCTAACTTCTAGGTATAATTCATCAAGAAAACACTAGTACTCTAACTATCAAATCAGACATTTAATAAATTATATACTTTATACTTCAGTCTCATAGGCAGAATGCCTGACAGTATTAGAGCACAAATACAGCTCTAACCTGCTTTCACTTCTTTCTTGCATGTGCATAGGAAAACTTCATGACTGAGTAATAGCAAAACCCACATGAAATGTGGATAATCTAAATAATCTAAAGAACACTATAGGGCATTGATTGAAAATTTGGAGTTTCTCTTTAAAGCATGTAGCACAAAACTTTTTAAAGAATAGCATGCCTCATTACAAAGAAAAAAGAAATGCAAAGACTACGTATCAGTAATTATTATGAACAAAAGAATAGATACCCTAGATTAAAAAAATGGGTGCACATAGGCTTTGATCTACCTTGAGCCAAATTCAGATTAAATCAGCACAAGAATTTGGCTTTGAATTACACCACTTAGCATAAAATTAAATGAGGATCTGATGAGTAGTGGTTGGGCCCTCTGATTTATGGCTGCTTACCACTTTTTTTTCTGGATAGTCTTCAGTTAATTAACTGGAAGGAGGAAGCATGTGATGAATCTCCAGCTTTGCAAGCTTCCATGTTTCAAGTTCAGGTGTTGAGGTAATTGCTCTTTGTACCCCACAAGTTTCAGGTATTGGAGATTAGGCAATATAGTAATGTAAGTATCTTGTCCTGTTACATTTCATTAAAGAAAATGCCTATGTCTTCTTGTTGTAGAGAAAGAAAAACATGTGTATGTGATATTAAAATACCCTGAAGGCTTAAAATGAGAAGGTAAATCAAACTGAAAGTTATAAAGAAACCTGCGATTTTCTTTCAGTCTTGCATTTCTTTGGGGCTGGCTCATTTTTCTAAATCACCTGGGTTGGCAGATGGTGCCAGCGTATTTTTGAACCTAGTTATTTTCTTGTTTGTTTTCACCAAGTATTGTCTCTCACAAGGGTCTAGTTTGGTTTCTAAACTTCCATGTAAGAACCTGTCTGATTTACTGAGAGTCTGAGAGCAAGATGGCCTAGATTATCCCTAGCATAATCTATGTACAGTTGCAACTGAAGAACACATGCAGTTGTTTTCCCTGTATATGACTCAAGTATGTGATAAGATAAGATTAGCTAAAACACAATCCCTTCACATTTAACCTAGCATGAATAGTTCATGCAGGAGGTCTGAAGAAAGCCTTGTTTCCCTAGGCCTATTGAATTGTGATGATGTACTGCTCCTGCAGGTCACTGGGCTGTGCAGTCTGGGTGCTCTTATTGGCCAGTGACTTCAGGTGAACGACCTGACCTTTACTGTGATGAAGATGAGATGAAGTTCTGTTTTAATTCGCTGATGGCTAATTATGATACATATCTTTGTGAAATGGCAGACTAAAGAAATATATCCGGTGTGTGGGGCAACTTGCATAAAGGATCTAGTGCCTGCAGCTGGTTCACTGTGGTGATGTGTTATTGTTGTAAGGAGAGAAGAACAGAAGGGAGTTTGACTCTATTTCATAATGTTTTGCTGTCTCAGCTGCCTGACAGCCCAAGGTTTAAGATTTTTCATGTTAATATTTAAAATCCCAAAAGGATTGCATCTCAAGTGCATTTTTGAGCTTCTGATGCCCTGTGTTCCACTTAAGTCTTGATGGTTAGGAGAAATTTTGGGCCTGAGGGCTTTCTGAAATGGAATAAGCTGAGAGTGTACAGGTATCTTTTCCTCTGGAGTATTGGGTGTGTGGAATGTTTTGTCTTGAGAGCTCAACCATATCACAAAGTTAGTATATTTAAAAACATACTTTCCATCGATAACTGGAAAGCTTTTTGCAACAATGGTTTAGTTTTAATTATTTCAGTAGTTATGATTTAAAGTAGCAGACTAAGAAGAAAGCCTGTGAAAATATTCTAATCTTTTTAAAGAGTCCTCACTTTGCCTTGGATGTTGCTTATGGAAAATTATTAATTTGTCATTTTCATCTTACTTCCCCATGGTTTTGAGTATCTTTGAGGGGCTGTTATACTCGCTTGATTTAAATAAGGTAATGAAGTCTCCAGACAAATAAGATTTTTATATTCTTCACTTGTGAAATGTACAAAGGGCAAGCTACTAAACATGTTGAGACTTTTACTAAAAAGGTGTGGGTTTTTTAGTGTATTTCATCTGCATGTCATATCTACAAGATGAATAAATCCAAATTCATCTTCCTATTCAGTGAAATTGACAGTTTTACTTACCATTAGTAGGATATAACTGTATCTGAGGTTCTACTGAAGACACAGGTAGTGTGAACAAAATATCAGAGTACAGCACATTCAAACCAGTGGTCCAGATCTACAGCCTTAGCTCAATCATTATGTCTGTTACCGGCAGCAGTTTTTTCTAGGCTACAATGTCAGTCTCCTATTTATTTTGTTTATATTAATCTTCCCATCATTAAAGTGCTGTAAATGCTAAAATGTTTATTCAGACCTTTTAATTTCTGTTAATTCTGGCATTTTATCATATTATATACAAATTGGTTACATACAGTCTTAGAATTTTTTTCAACCAGTACTACACTTAAGTCATATATATAAGTTTGGCAGTTGTTCTTGTCCAGCCTATTACCACTTAAAAAAATACTATTGCACTGTCATTCCTTGATACTCAAAAAGACCGAAATGATCACCAGTGAAAAACAAATGGAGAGTGAGAGCAACTTTGAATCAGCAGCAATTAAAATAAAACCTTTTGGTAGTTAAGGTAAAATGCTTTCTAAAATAAAACAAAAGTATTTAAAATAATTTATTTGTGTTACTGTTGGAAATACTATATTTATATTTATTGTACAAACCCCTTGCTTAATAAGTACTGAAGGCGTGTTGGAAAGTGTTAGAATACACAGTGTTGTTTGGCTCAGCTTTAGGCAATTATACATGTAAAAATAATCACTATGGTATATTTTTTTTACACATACTGTTCTCAGGTTTGTGATCCATGAATCTTCAATGTGTTTTCCTGATACCTTTTTGAATTTAATTAATCCAATTCTAATTTATTTTAGAAGTGCCAGAAGCACCATCCTATTACCAATAATTTGAAATAGACAGCAGGAAATGCAGGTCCCTTCCTAGCGTTGCCAGAGCGCATCTCTGTGTGTATCCGGCAATCTGGGTGATATGTTGACAGAATGAGGCCAGTGATGCAAATAAAGGATTTCCACCCTGCCCCCCCTTGCAGTTTATTACTTGTCTTTCACCAATTCACTGACTAGAATTTCTACAGAAAAATAGAATTAAGAGACAGGTAGCTTTTATATTAGCATTACTATAAAATGTATGATTTGTTTATTAAGCAATAAGAGTATTTATGTTTCAGAGAGCACAGTTATTTTATTTGGCTTATCAGCCATCTAAGACTAAAGTAGCATTCTCTACATATATATGTTTTGGGCTGGATCCTTAGCTACAAACTAGAGTAGTTTTACTACAGTTAAAGGAAATGAAAGCACACAGAAAATTTATTTATGAAAAGTATGAAAGGTGGTTCTGTTATGCTTACTGTACATAAACTGGCCCTAAGTGTATGACCCATTAATGTTTCCCCCAAGAATCTCTTAATCTATTTTCTTCATTTTGTTGTATGTACATTTGACAACTTCAATCACATCATCTTGTGTCATCTGGCAGACACATAATAGATGAATCGGAGAATACAATACCCATTGTCTGCGAGGCAAAAATATTAAGAGCAGTATGTGGTGCTAGCTCACAGCAGATGCCTAGCACATGGCCTAAGCAGACTTCAGTTTATTAACAGAAGAAATAGTAAGTTAGCTCATACTGGAACTGTTGTCCCTGGTTCAGTGTGCCTTCAGCAGGATCATTGTAGTGCACAGCTGTAGAACCTGCGTGGCTTTGATTTAGACTGTGCATGAGGCTGAGTATTCTGTGTGTGATGCATGCATCTATGTTTAACTACAGCATATGTTGTTCGTGAGCCTTTGATCTTTATTCACCCAAGGCAGCAGTGCACCCTGTGCAGTTACAGTTTTTCATCTATCTCATTTGTCTTGAGTTGTAGATTTGCATCTTTGCAGATTATAGAAAAGGTATCTTCCATCTTCTCCTGACAGTTGCATAGCACTTTTTTAGGCTTACAGCCCTTGTCAAATCAAGTAAAAAAACACTGCACTTAGTGCTGCTAATATTCCTTAAGGAGTTTTAAAAATGTGACAATTACTGTAGGGAACTGTTACTTCCCATCCAATTTGCCTTAGTAGAGCTGCAGCATTTCACCTAAGGATAGACATAATATATTCAGCCTGTCTACATTATTGTAGTTGTCTCTAACAAGATGAAGTACAGTGTTTTGAAAATGTACACTCATTTATGTCCCTAGTAGCCTAATGATTGTGAAATTAATCCAGGCATGTACAATAAGTAGATAAATCCCTGGAATAGCATGTTACTTAGTCCTGTGCATTGTCTTGTTGGGCCATTCATAACTCTCCTTTGTAACTGTGCAATATTATGTCAAGAAGTACTTAGCAGAAAAGGGCCTTCAACTCAGGTTTTATTGCATTCTAGTTGCTCTTGCCTTATTTTTTCTTATTGCGAGTTAGGCTAAAATATTCCTAATAGAAAGTTTACAATGGGCCAAATGTTTACATCAAAAGTGTTAAAAAATAAGAAAATTATATCCAGTCCCAGTGGCAAAAGGAATGGACTTTTAATCACCTGGGCTTCCTTCTTATAACTGACATCTGTCTTAGATCTGTAAGTCGGTGCTTTAGAGCAACAATGTAAGAGTTAGAGTAACATTCTTTGGAATAAGAAAAATTGTGACATAGTTATAGTATATAACGAAGAGAGAAAAAATACAAACAGATGGTTAAACTATTATCAGTCCCTATATAAACATGTTCTTCACTGAGAACGGTAGTAAACAAAAATAACATTCTTAATTCTGGTATGATAACTCTGCAGTGTCTCAAAGTACACCTTTTTTTCCCAGAAGTAACAACACAAAACCAGAGAAATATTCTTCGAGAGAGAAACTGTACCACTAGTAAAGACTTTCCATTAAGATGTTTTTCTTTAAACACTGGGAGATTTTTGTAATGGAACTAAAAGATCATACAACATAAAAATGTAAAACAATTTTGGCTTAGAAAGTAGAGTTCATAATACTTATAGTATGGGATAATACATGAGCTACTATATATTTTAGATTATATCTATTTTGCCAGAAAAGTATGATTTATGTTGTATTTTTCCTACATAGCAGATTCAGTTTCAAGTACTAATTTATACTTTGCAATTACATTAGTATCTTGGCTTTCAAATGTTTTTCAGGAATTGTGGTAATCTCACTTTCATTGTTAATTAACCTTAAAACCATGACAATTTCTCTATAATCACAGAATGTGTATTATAGAATGGCAAAATAACTTAGTGATTCACATTAAAACATGGAATCTAAGTGGACATTATTTGGCCAGTAACCAAATATTGGTCATTAACTGCTATTAATGATTAACATGCTAGGCAAATTATTACAAATTTTAATTATTTAATTTTACATGTTCATTTCTAAAAAAAATTAAAGCTTTTCAAGGAATTGAAAAATCATATTCACAAGTATAGAAAATAATATTCTTAAGGAGTTTAATCTTTAATAATAATTTAATATGTTCCTAAATAATTTAAATGTTCCTTTCTCTGCCAAAAAACTTTTAGCATTGTTATTGTGCAATCCTTACTATGAATCAAGATATAGTGGAGTGTGTCGTTTTTTTTTAAACTGTGATCCTATGTATCAAAGCAGTAAGTCTATTTTTGTTTTAGACAGATAGATTAAAGAAGAAATTATAGGGATTATGTCAATATTAATTTTTTTCCAATTTATGAAAGCATCTGAATTGACAAAGTTAATAAGCAGTCAAACTTTCTGGGAGAAAAAGAATTCTTACAATTCTGGTTGATGCACTCTTGGGGTATGCATGAAGACTAAAAACTGTATGCAGATGCACCTCCTTACTGTAGTCAGTCTAATTTTTTTTGATGCATTTTATAGGATTATCTATTGGGTTTGTATCAAAAGGATACTAAAGAAGCTGATGTTGTGTAGCAGCATACAATGATGTGTATTAAGTGTACCTGTAAAGTTCTCCATAATACTGCCTATGGATATTCCAAAAATATCCCTGCTCTAAACAGGTATTCTTTAAGAGGAACTGTAAATGCTCTATCAAACCTAAGCTGTGGAAGAAGGAAGTCATTCCAAGGCCTTTGAGCAGCTAGGTACAGAAGACACAATGCAAAAATCCAACCCTTTTCCTAGTAAAATAATGGGAGTGAGTGCAATAAAGGAACCTCTTCGGTTTCTTCCCATTAAATAAATGCTAGGAGCTTCTGGTGGCCAAACCCTAGCTCTTATGTTTCCTAATTCATTTTCTTTATGTACTGTGGCCTAAGTACTTTGTGTACTATGTACTTTTGTCTACTAAGTACTTTATGTACTTAGTACTTGTCTACTAAGTACTTTAGTATATATAGCCCATATATTAAAAAAAGCCACTAATATTACACTCATCTAAGTATTAAGTGTGCTGCTTTGGCAAAGGCTAAACTGATCCAGTTACGGTTGCTTGATATTGCTTATTCTCAGTGATATTAGATCAGTCCAACTCTAACTATGACATTTTAACTAAAAAAAAGGAAAGGAAAGGAAAGGGACAGAATTTAAAGTGAAAGCTTAATATCTGTGGAATACAACACCAAAGAGCTACTCAAATCATCATAAATTCTGCAGTAGTCTTACACATGTGGCTACATCAACTGTTTTGGATGCTCCTAACAACCTTGGAAATAACTGTGTGATCTCTTTAATAAATAAACATTTCTTCACTAAATTTATTTCTGCAAACACCTCTTGAATATTGGACTAAAGTCCTTTGATGACAAGTTTGGAAAGAATAGTTTATGGTTCACTAACAATTGTGGAAACTCATAAGAGGTATTTGTAATTTCTTCAATTGAAAACTGTCTTGCTAGTAATATCTTTCAACTAATTGTGAGTCTTCAGTTCTTTCAATAATTTGACTAGTTTTGTATTCCAAGTGCCAAAACCTGAGTACTTTTTATTTCTGCACTTCTAAAGTATGTTACAGTGCATCTTCTGTTAAGTTGATCTGATCTCCCTTCTGAGGATTGGGGAAGAAGGTTTATCTTTTGAAGACAGTAAAAAAGGAGAAGGTCAAAATTAAATATATTTTTTTCATACCACGAAATGAGAAACTAATTGAAACAGTTTGTAATATTAAATTATGGTCTGCTATATTTATTGAGTTCTGTTATGCAGAGATTAAGTTGCATCTATGTAGACCATTTACCAAAACAAAATTCAGATGAGAATCTTGATTTATGTAAACCCAAGTCAAAACAACCAACTTCTCACAGACATTATACTATGCAGAATTTATCTCTCCTGGTATTAGTAAACTCTAGAATTATTGAATTCATTCCATCAACTCTGTCATCTTAAAAAATGCTGAGCATGGATGAAAAGTGCTAACAAATCAAGTCGATTTATGCATCACTAATCCATACATATCTGTTCTCCTTGAAATGTAAATTCCAGAAAGGGACCTGCATTTCCAAAGATGAGTGCAGCTTCTGCCAACTGATGTTCCTGCATTCAACTCATTTAAAGATTAGCTGTAAACTTCAGAGAAGAAAGAGACTTGATGCCTGCAAGCATAAATAAAAACAGACATTAGAACTTTTTTTTTCTTTTTTTTTTTTCCCCCTTGGAATCCTGTGAAATTGAATGTGACACAGGCATGTGAAATCTTCAATTACTGTCAGTTACCTGAAAACTTTGTTAAAGCATATATTGTTTTCAAATTAGCTTCTTGTAAAAAAACCCCAACAACACAGCCAACCTTATACAACACTATTAAATGGAATAATAATTGAAAAGAGCAAACCAAGAATGTGGAAGAAACAAAAAGCAATGCTGAAAGAAAAACTACTATCTATGATTTAAACTGCTTGAATGCTGGTATTTTCAATAGTGTATTTCTGAAATTAATGGATTAGAATGAATTCTGTTTATCACTGAAACTGCATTGGTCAGAAAGAACAGGCTATCTTAAACACTATAGGGAATCTGGATTTGGGGCTTCAGTACATTCGTATTTTTGTACCAGTTTCAAATCAACTTTGTTCCTCTAAGTAGTGCCCAGATCTGACCAATATCAATGACTATGAAACCATAATCTCAAAAAAAGGGTACAAGAAATAAATAACAATTAGGGCCATCTGTAGAAATCAAAGATTTAGTAGTCATACTTCAGAAAGATAATTTCAGAATTATATGCTGATGACAAATGTATTTGTTCTCTTGTATACAAATATAAGTAGCAGAAGAGATAAAGAATATTTTTAAAAAACATTTTACATTTACTGAGGAAATATTTGGTGAAGCTATTTCCACATAATCTGGCTGAATATAATTCTGACCAGCTTTAGTGAAATACTGCTACCTGCCTAACATCTAAGTAGCTCCTTCATAAAATATTAGAAGCCTAAAAATTAGCACATCTATAGATATGTTTCAGTCTGTGAAGACTGAATCCCATGTTAGGATGTAGCCCTTCTGTAGGCTACATAGTGACTTAGACAGGACACAAACTCAGGATTCTCTCCAGAGTTAGGTGGAGTTTGATTCTGCAGTGCTTAGAGTGCTTAGAGTGGGACCACACAATTACAGCTCAACAGAGTCCTGAGAGGCTTCAAGAAGAATGCATCTAATGAATGCTTTACTACAGGGTGCACCAGAGTGGCTGGTTTGCTGGGTACAATGTCAAGCAAGCACACCTGCATCTGTACTATCTGGCACTGTATTTAACATTTCAAGTTGTTTTTCTTCTTTGGTTGAGATATTGTAAAATGTTTATATGAAAAAAGAGAACAGACTAGCACAATTCTAGCAAACAACAGCAACAAAAAAATTGTAATACACGGGTGGTTTATATATAATCTGAGTACGTCACACTTGGCATATTGAACAGTGTGTCTGAGATATTAAGGTATAACAAGAGGTTATTGTAACTTTGAGAACATCCCATAGTGTGCATTAGAAATAACAAAACAAAAATACTCTGTGTTTGAAAGGCAAGTAAATGTTTTGGTGGTTTTTTTTTTTCCTTTTAACAAGAATCCATGTGCAGATGGAGATAGGAAAGCTAATGCCAGAAGAGCAATAGAATAACTACTCCCAGAATACAAACAAGATTAATATGGTAGTTCTGATGAAGAGCTTTTCCATTCAAGAGCAAAGTGATATAAATTATATCAGCAACTGTACAAATACTATATTTATAATTATTTGCACTGATTTTAATTTTTTTCTTTTTTTTTTTTTTGTGTATAGACTAATAGTGTAAATTGATGTCTCCTGGGATATTTTAATTTCTTTATATTCACAACTCTCACTTAAAGTTTCTTCAAGCTTTTCATATTCTTACTTTGGAGATTTCAAACCCAAGGTAGTAGAGGTGTCATTTATACTAATGATATACAGACAATGAGCTTCTAGTTCACCTACTGAAAATCATAGGTGAAATAAATTGCATTTATTTTCAATTGACTAGGAACTTTGGCTTACTAACAGGATTAATTACGTACTGGACCCAATATGTATGCCCCTGTTTTAACAAACAATTGAACTTATTGTATGAAAAATTACAAAAATCAATGCCAGTATCATTGTGTGTGATATAAAAAAATATTAACAACAACAACAAAAAAAAACCCAGTTAGAATAATACAATTTCAAATATTTACATTTTTTATACTGTTAGGAGCAGTCACTTTTCCAAAAGAGCACAAGTCCTGTAACAGTTACATATCTGAAATTAGTGAAGTTAATGCATTTGCATGATTAGAGAAAGATCGGAATATGACCCAGAGTAACTATACAAAAAATGTGAAACTTCTTTTTCCCAGCATAAAGGATGTAATTTCAGTGAGTTAACAGAAGTGTTGTTATTCCAATGAACCATACAGCCAGTATATTGAATTCTCATGATATGAATCTCTACGGCTTAGAAAGATACCTTTAAAAGAGTTTGCTTCAGGCCCTTTTAAAGAAACATTGATTCCAAATACATTAATGCCAGTTAAAGGAATGATTAACCATTTTGTAAAATTTTGCATTGTGCTCTCTGAAGTAAGAATATAACTCTTGTAAAACAGTGTTGTTAACAAGGGGATGGGGACGCCCTTTGGATTCATGTAAACATCTCTCCCTTCCATCACTTCTAATGCAGTAGAATCCCTTGGTTTGGTTAAAATAAAAATTCGAAGCCATAATTCGGGAAGGAAGATTCAGAAATCTTTCAACTTTTTGTAATTCAGGAAGAGGGTCCTTGATCAAAGTATTGCCATCTACTATGTGAATCTGATCCAAACTGAAATGCTTAAGCCACCTTTCCATGTGAACATCATATAGACTTCTCTGAATAGCTTTGTATTTGGTATTAAGTGCTCCATTCTTAATAACAATATCTTCAAAAAGCTGAACAGGTTTGTGGCTTTCTACTCTGTTGTAATATACCTGGGTATAGTCAGATATAACTCTCTCAGTGGGATCTCTTAAAATGAGCAGCAGTTTAATGGAGCTATTCATGTCATGAATTCTTTCTGGAGCCTGTGGTGATGTAAAATACCCTGGTGTTTTCTCAATTGTAATTTGATTTCCATAAGAAAATGGCATCAGACTTCTATACCAGTCTATTCCTTTCACATAATTTTCCTCCCAGTCAAAGAAGTGGACTTCTGTGGCTGCTACCACAATATTAGGATGAATATCCAACATTTCCAGCAAAGCCCTTGTTCCTCCTTTACGAACTCCTATGATGATTGTCTGAGGTATCTGTCGGCTTGTTCCAGGAGGTCTCACCTGTGTCGAATAGTGTTCGCTTTTATTGCTGAATAATCCCACTTGTGACTTCAATGTTTCCAACAGTGCTCCATTTTTATTAGGAGCACCCTGAGCATGAGCCAGCAGAAGATATGCTGACACTAGTAGGAAGGCCATGTGGAGAGGAATAATTAATTCAAGATAAAGTCACTAAAGAAAGAATAGGTAAGTTCCCTCTTGAGCTGGTTGGAGGAACTCGTGGTAAACACACAGCAAGTTTTTGAAGCATCTACAAAATAAAATAAGACAAATCAGTATTTCTAAAGCCATCAACAGTTGGAAATTCAAATCACAATTCAATTCACAAATCTAATCTGTAATCACAACAAAAAAAATATATTTGGATTTTTAAAAGTGTACTGCTTTTCCTGATTGTTCCTATTAGGAATCAACTCATCCCAACAGAGAATCAGATACTGCGAAGAGTAAAATTAAAATATTTTAAGGATTGCCAGCACACAAATTTAAACAACTCAATTATATCTCTATTATTAAGAACAACTGTAACGCTGAAAATATTAAAAAAGCCTATAGCAGCCTAACTGCATTCACAACAAAAGGTCATAAAAGGTGAATAATATCAGGATTTTTTTCTTTTTTAAAAGAAAATCATATTGTGATTACGTTTATGCCCCTGTAAAGTATCCATGTACAGACTGGCTTTTTGTTATAAATAATTCTAAATAACAATAGCAATAATACAATTCTAAAAGCTTTTACATATCTGAAATTAGTCTGGCTCTTTTCCTTTGGTTAAAGTAGGGCTAGTTAGCATAATAATTGTAAATCTGCTCTCAGTTTGGTTTATACATTTTTGAAAAACAGGCAAATGAATAATCCAGTGCGTATGTGATAGATACATTGCTTAATACAATACAATATCAATTTATTCAAATCCAATAAGGCAATGAACAAATTCTATTAATTCTAAGCATTAAATGTGAGTAGTATTACAACCATTAGAAGCCGCCTTCATAATATCTGAATTCTGCTTTATAGAATCTTCTGCGAAGTAAAGTACATTTTAAAA
Source organism: Heliangelus exortis (assembly GCF_036169615.1). Lineage (NCBI taxonomy): Eukaryota > Metazoa > Chordata > Aves > Apodiformes > Trochilidae > Heliangelus > Heliangelus exortis. Next base: position 8,320,226 of record NC_092428.1, read on the forward strand.
TACTTGGCATATATGTGCAATGGTTGAACAAAAAAGTTAGTGCATCTAACTTTTACTTTTTAATTCCCCTCCTTATTAGGAAGTGAAGGAAAAAAAACCAAACCAGCTACTTCTGTCCACATAGGTCAGATATGCCCAGACTGAGGTCAGGAGACACCAAGAGCATGTTTCTGAATGTGAAAAATATTTAAAATTTTGAAAAAAGATAGATATTGTTTCTCATAGAAACAATTGTGACTATACCTTAATTTTATTACAAGCAGTGCAAGTACTTCATGTTTATGTTAGAATGACATCAAATAAAAATAGATGCAATTGATTATATTTAGAGATGTGTCCTAAAAGATTCAGTGAGATCTGATTCAGAAGAATTCCAGATTACCTGTTCCATGAAACTAAAAATTATATGTGAAAGCACAGTTATCCAGGCACGATAACCCTTTCTCTTCACACAGGGCATGAAATATTCTCTTATACATTTACTCTATACTCCACAGCCAGACTAAGTGTAATAACTAAGTAACATTCTCATAATGTCATTGCTGGGCATACAAGTTGAGGACTAAGAAATAATAAGAAGTACCACAGATTTCAGAGTCAAACAAACTAGTTTGACATTGCTGATCACATTGCTGATAAAGAATGCTAACACTCTTGCATGCCCTTAAGCATTTTGTTCACTTTCATTTTACTCAAACTGTGGACCAATTTTTAATAGGAAGATGTACTAAGAATTCTTAAATGAAGCACTACCTAAAAGAACATAATCCCACAGAGTGTCTCATAATGCTGTCTTGTCGTAACTCTTCTGTAAATGAGAGTCTAAAGGTGTCTCTGTAAACATTCATATAAAAACATATGTTTAAAAACCAGACATTACCATTTTAAAGACCTAATAGCAGCAGTGAATTTATTTGGATGAACCTTTTCTAATGAGATTGCTGCTTTATAACAGTCAACACTTACTAACTTACAGGAATAAAAAGGAATAAAAAAGAAAATAGCTATTTGGTAAGTAAAGATAGGAGCTGTAAAGTAATGACAATTTGCTGCAGGCTTCCCTTCTACCAGGTACACAGATTATAACGGATAAAAAGGAAAGCTAAGAAAGGTTAGCATAAACTATAAACACATTAAATTATTGGCAGGTGATATGAGTAGATAGTAGTTCTGAAATAATTTTGCTTCCCAAAGGCTAGAATTGTATCTTCTAATTCCCTTTCCTGACAACTCAAGATAGAAAATTTCTGCGTGATCATATGACTGCAAATATATAGCAACACCTTACATAAGATAATATATACAGTATAAATGCAGTAATGTATTTCTGAGTTAAATAAATCTCCTACAGCTGTAGCCTACACATTTATATTTTATGGTATCTTTGAAAAATGTAATAAAGAAACCATCTACATAATAATTACTGAATTACAATTTCTTAAAGGCCCTTAATATGTTTAGTCTATAAACCCAAGTACATTCTAAGCATACCTCTAAATAGACATTAAAAAAATTCTGTTCCTATTAAGATGTAAACCATAAATTAATACAGATGACAAGACCAATTTTGTATGTCTAATCACTCTATTTCAAAATGGAATTGCATTATTGCTTTGTTGAACTAAACTTAAATTTCTAATCGTTAATTATGAATCAGGACTAATGTAAATCAGAGTAAGAAAGATGCCAGGTCTTCAGACAAATAAGCAGGAACCATGTAATTATATAGGTGCAATATATAACATTATGTGACTGAAAACTAGGTTTTGTGTTTATTTCTACAGATCTTACTAAGCTAAAATTTCAATTTCTCTACCTCTTACATAATTAATTGAATATTATTCCTTTGCCCACACTCACTGTCACAAAGAAATCCATGACACTCAATGATGTTTAAGAATTAAAATTAGAATTTGTAGCAGAAGATTTATCAGACCTTCTTCTTCAAACAAAAAGATTCCCCAGAGGGTCAGATACAGTAACAGAACCATTCAATGGAGACCAGGATAGCTTAGCTCCCTGTTGTACAAAAAAGCAAATTCCAACAGGACATCTATGTCAAATAGGTGACCTCAGAACCTGTTATGCTGTTTCGTAAAGAGCACAGCTTCCTGGCATTAAAAAAACCCAACCAAACAAAACCATAAACTCCTGCCAATCTGAACAGGGAGAGGGAGAAGGGTGGAGATGATTCTAAAGCATTAGTCCCCTTCAGGGACTCCAGAAAAGGAAGACTGTCTCACAGGAGAGTTTTTCTGGTTGGAATCATAGAATCATCATCCTTCCAGACAAGGAAGCTCCTTTGTCTCCACCTTGAATGCTCTCCCACAGGTAAACACATCTGACAAGTCTGCTGAGCAAAGGTCAGTGTTTTACCCTCTGTTTATGATATCTTTTTGGACAACTTTTTCAAGGCTCTGGTATTAGTCTCTGGGAAGTGGTTATATGATGCTGAGTCATAAGCATTGCTGCATAGGTGCTGCATATCCCCATTATACAAGGCATGAAATAAACTGATCCTTTCCCTGGTAATAAGTCCCACCATCCAACAATCAGCAGATTGGAGACTTTCTAATGTCAAACTCAGACACCAAGTGAAGGACTCAATTTCCTGTCTCAAGAATATACTGAAAAGCACAGGTGTAAAAGGTACAGTAAAAAAGCAGTACAGGTATAAAATTCACCCACAAAAAAACCCCAACCAAAATAACAAAAACCAACCCCAACACAGCTGAAAAGCTCATCAAAGTTGAAATATTCTGGCCTTGTAAAGGATGACTGAACAAAGTCTAAAAAGTGTTTAATTACTGCATGCAACCAAAAAGACACATTTCTTTTTCTAACAACAGCTTCTTCTTAAATACTTGATGCTTTCAATTTTTTGTAGTTAACACAGGATTGTGTAAAATACTGCAGAGAAAAATAAAACTGGCACAGGAACAATCTTTTTTCCTATATTTTTTTCTTAAAAGGAGTGATTGTAAAACAGAGGATATGAGGGAACATAAAGAAGCTGAGAACATAAGTCATTTAGACAACTGATTTAAGACTGAAAATCTTATTTGAAATTTTGGGTACTTGCATAGGCCCTGATAAGAAACAACATTAAGATAAGAATTAGAGACAGAGGGTCTGAGTGAGTATGAATGGTAATAGTATTTGCAAAACTAAGAAACATACCCAGTCCAAACTGAATTTAGGTATGCTGAGAGGCTTTAGGCATCAAAGAATCAAAATTATAAAAAAAATAAAAAACCAAAAACAAGTCAAAGCCCCTCATAGTCTCCCTTTTCTCAAATAAACATAGAGAACTGGAAGTCAGAGACCACACTAAGCAACTGTTAAACAGTTCTTAAAAATCATAAATACAAAAAGTAGTAAAAAAAGCAAAACTGTCTTACACTGGTAAGCAAAGCTCTGCTAATACAGAAGGTAAACATAATACCATAATACAGAACAGGCAAATACATTAGAAAAGAAACAATTAGGTAACACTGCTCAGTTGATGCCTTCAACACACACTGATTATTGTTACATGTATGTTCAACCCAGCAGGCAGCTGCAGAGACAGAGGAATGAAAGCAAGTGAGGAAACATTTAAATACCACACAAACATTTAAATACCACACAAAAAATACAAACTGTGCCAAACTCATGCCTCTTGTGCATTACTCCTCAGGCTAAAACTGAGTCTAAGATAAGAAAATCAAAGCCTAAAAACACAGAATAAGTGTAAGAGAGTTAATTTCCTGGATGAGAGATCAGAACCCTTGCTCATTACCAAACCTGTTGCCACTGCTGAAGCAACAGGTTAAAATACAGTGAAAGAATACTCACCACTCTGAAAAGTCTGAGAGCAGATAGCTAATACCAAACACCTGTTATGCTTATCTCCAGAATTTCTGATATTTAGTAGGGATCCTGCCTGGCTGTTCTTTGCAATGCTTAATTAGGAAAGACAGACCTTTGGAAAGCTTCTCTGCAGTCCTAATCTTTCAAAGCTTCGTGTATAGTGTGAACCTATAGGTATGTCAATAGTCCAACCAAAGTCAAAGTATGGAAGATACACAAACATACATCAAAACCTCTTAAACTTCAGTGGAAAAAAAAGCAACTCCTTCCCTCTCCTAATCCAGTGAGTTATGATGACAACTTCCTTGAGCAAAAACAGTCTCTGCATCTCCAAGTTTAAGGTCTCTCCACAAAAACACTTTCTGCGGTTGTGCTCTAAACCTGAAAAGCCAGGGGAAAAATACCTGCAGTACCACTGCATCAAATAGCATGGTTAATTCAAGCAGAACATGTTCCCTGCCATGCAGCATCACTTCTCCCCCATAGCTCAGTGCTACTTTGCACCCAAATAAGCCTTTTGCACTATTCATTTAATGATGCTTCACTTCAAATCTGTTACAACTTCTCAGAAAGGCTCTTTGATGGCCAAGAGTGCTTACAGCAATTCTTTGGAGCCTTTAAGCTCTGTCTGTCAATTTTCACCTTGGTCTTTAAGGTAAAATTATATTTAGGAGCCATCACATGCATTCAGGATCTGGACCACAGGACTTCAAATTTGAGAGACTTGAGACTAATGGTAAGGGTTTGTCACTTTAGAAACTCTGACAAGCAGAAGCCACTATACATGTGGCCAGAAACTGCATCAGATCTTGGTAAGAACCCCTTTCCAGATTCAAATATTGTGTTTGCTGGCTATGATTAGTACTTTTTATCTGAAAGTGTATTATCAATTTGGAGAATATCTGTTGCACCTAGATATCTCTCCAAGATATATTCCAATAGTTGGCAAGGTGCTAGAAGTTTCTGTAACTGAGAAGAAAGAGGCAGAGATAGGGAGAGGTTCCGATATATTTTCATAATTAACTGCATATTAATTAGAGCAATAATGGAGTAGAATGTTCAGAGTCATTCTCTGTACAACACATACACTTTAATTGATTGTAAATCGCTTGATTTCAGCTACTACAAAAAGATACAGTATGGCAGGAGATGGGTCTTGTGTTTCCACAACTGGACATTTCCCCAAGGCAAAAAGTACTTCCGTTATCTTGCATCTCTTCCCCCTCTCTACTTCCCTCACAAATAAAAGAGAAAAAAAAAAAAAAAACCATGACAAAACAAAAACAAAGCACAAAATGTTGTTATTTCAGTTCTACACTGAGGAGCTGAGGAGGTGATTGATTTTGTGATCTATCATTGCTATTTTACCTGTTCACTGTTATCACTAAGGCACTGTTATATACAGCAAGGACATAGGTGTTCATATGCAATGGTTTTAAACGTGAAATACACATCTTGTGCATCCTGATCCTTGTTTCTCTTGCCCCGTAAGCACACTCAGAAGCTCCTATGTATGATGCAATTTAAAAGTATGTTATTTTCCAGTATATTTTGAGTTTTTCCAGAGTGCTAACAAAATCATTTTGAGCTGGTTTTCTATGACATCCTTCATTAGTAGCTATGCATTTGATTTAAACCTTCTGAAGACCGAATGCCAGCATCTGAATATGAGTTAATTTGCAAGTCAGTGGGACTCATAGAAAAACAGAAAGAACCAAAACTTTCAAATCAGAGTGTCAAAAAGCACATAAAATCAAAACATTTTTCTGCCCTTACTCACAATGAATGGTACTTTAATCCACCAGTAAAACAGTTTGATAGTGCTGAATGTAAGACTAAATAATCTGAATTTCTTACATAAATGGTGTTGTATTATTCAAAGATGTTGAGCACCTGAAGCTTATGGATCTCTGTGATGGCTAAAAACTCCATTGAAGATCACAGTCTTCAATTTGAAGTATTCAAATGCTGATGCAACCATTTTCCAACCAAGAAAGATGGAAGAAATATATCCAAATCATGTAATGATTCTCTGTCAAACATTTCCAGACTACTTGTTTGCTGTTAATTTCAGAAGAACTTTAATTTAAAAAAATTAGTATCATAAACATGCAGTAATTCCAGAAGTTTAACAAGAAATTTAGTAGGAAAAGAAGATTTCTGCTGAATTGCCTATCACAACTTATACATGCTTCTACTCTCAGTTTTTAGTATCTCACTGTTTGGACATTAATACATAAAGTAGTTTGGAGATCATAGTTATAATATGATTTTCTCCCACTCCAGCTTGTGAAAAATGTATGCTTCTATTTAATCATATTTAGTGATCACCATCATGATCATCATATTTAATTTTGTGGTAATAAAAGGTTTTTTTATTCATTTTTATTATGAATGCTTATTCCTCTTACCTTAAGTACGTGCCCACAGGGAGAAATAAATCTGGATTTTAAATTTAATTTGCAACTATAAGTGACAGAATAGTTATTTCTGTTTACAGAATGCTAAAAAAAGACAATGCAAGTAAGCAGTATAAGCTACTGATGCCAGCTCTGTTTTAAAGCCATGGTAATAGCTTTTCCTTTCAAGGGCAGACAGTATTTTTTCTAGAGCCTATAAATTGCATACATTTTCTTACATTTTTAATGCTTAAATTTGTGGTTTGACAGTTCTTAGCTAAAATATTTTTACACTCATGTCTCAGTTATTCTTTATGGCATCTATCAATTTAAATACATTTCAACCAAAAAGAACACAATATTAAGAGCAGGTTAAATTTCTTCCAGAACCTTTCTGTCCAAAGGGGTAAGTCTGACGTGGATGTACTTAGAAGGCTGTCACACCTACTGATGCCTTAAAGGGAATTAAAGCCAAAAGAAAAAGTCAGTTACTCTGAGTTTATAGATAATGAACAGTTCTGAGCAAATTTTTGAGCTCAGAATCAAGATGTTACAAGCAAACATTGAAGTGTTAGTGTGTGAGAAATAAGAGGTTCAATTATTAAATGTCAAAGTCTTAATTTCTATACTACCAAAAGCACTCATAAAATGAAACTTTATCCCGACATTTAAAAAATACATTTTATTTTAATTTTCATTCACAGTCTGAAAATGCTGCCCCTTAGGATTCTTTGTGAAACACTCAAAAATCTCCATGAAAACTTCAGCTTGATGCACTGTAGTGAAAAAAGGCAAGCACATCATTAGTATGCAAAAGCAGTGAGGAAAATGCCTGTGCAATTTTAATGTATTTCAGTAAACTAATGGTTCAGCATTTAATTCTTGTCAATTTCTCTCAAAAGAGAGAGGGAGTTCCAGGGTGGCTGTCAACAGATGATTGCAAGCATAAATAATTTTTAAATAAAAAGACATAGTAAAAAAGACATAGCAGTCAAAAGCATACTTTGGCTGCTTCATTACATAGATGAACTAGGATAACCCATGCTCATCCCTTTGCAAGTTCAGGAAAAACATGGAACAAAAAGGCAACAAAATTAAAACTAACAAAGTTATATGCTCTAAATAATGCACAACTAATCTAGGAGTGTCATTGCCACTAAATATTGTCAAAGAGCTTATGTAATGCAAATAAAAAAGAAAAAGAATAGCCAATGAAGAAAAAGGACATTTTAAGCTGTATTTCAATACATGATATTTAATGTATTAAATAAGCAAGCTAATATAAAATAGATTTTAAAAGAGCTCAAGGGGAGACAGAATTCAATATGAGAAATCTCCACTTCTGGGATCATAGTAATTAGAGGGTAGGTCATATAAAATATGTAGGAAGCTAGTTATTTTAATATATTTTCCAAATAAATTTAATATAAACAGACTAAATAATTTTTAACAGGTTTGGATTATTTGTTTACATAACTGAGTTCTGTGGAAAGACGAGCAGAAAAAATACCCCTTTCTGACTGAATGACTTTAGTTTCCACTGTCATGGCTCAAAGCATAACTTTTTGTGTTTCACAAACTTGCATGGAGGCCAGGAAATTAGAGCATACATTTGATATTACTATTGAAAGTATATGAAAAGTTGAATGACTTACAGAAGACAAGAAAAAGAACAGCAGCATGACAGACTAAAGTCACATGTCAGAGCAGAAGTGCCTGTAAATATAAAAAATGAAGCAAGCCAACAGGGATAGTTCAGAACAGAGATCCTTCTATGCATAGATGTCAAGAGACAAAGTAACACAATTTAGTGATGAATCCTGAACAAATGTTTAGCAACAGCTTTTGATGAATTTTAAAACATTATACTGTACACAGAACTTCAGAAGGTACATGATAACTGTCACTGTAATTTAATTTTGGCTTGTGAGTCTTGTTTTCTAGACTTCTGGCCATTCTCACTGATCTCTAGACTTGGTTGATTCATATCTATGCCAATCACAATACTGAATCCTAGGCCTCTTTCCTCAGATAAGACCTCACTATCCACATCAAAGTTTTAAAAATGGACTGATTTCAAAAACCTGAATAATTTCAGTCCATTTTTATAAAGCAATATTTAAAAAGGATTCTCAAGAACTAATAGTAGGCATGTATTTTAATAGAGAAATGTTGAATAATATCAAAGAAAAAACTTTCAAAAATCAGACCTCAGTAATATTAATGGGAAGTCCCATCATGCAAAATAATAGATGTCTTCAAGTGACAAAAAAACAAGAATTACTGGAAGAACTACATGACAGCATATGCACAGATACAAATTGTTAACTATGCTTGAAAGAACGCATGGTTAAGACTGCTTCAAGAGTCAAGACACCAAAATTCTGTTCTATCAGTAGAACTACTAATGTACTTCCATAAGAGGGTTAATTTTATTTAATTCAGGCAAGTTTAGCCTAGTTTGGATGAAAGAAGCCACACTGTGTTGCTCAAACCAACTAAGTTACACTAAGAATAGTTACAACATACACTGGAGCTCACGACTGCAAAGCCATAAGACTTCCAAAGTTTTCGAATTTTGTTCCTTCTGCAAAAACCTAAAAATTAAACATTTCAGTGTTTAACAAGAAGGGTATTTCATTAAAATATGCATGATGGGCCCTTGCTAGGACACTAATCTGGGCTCTGGGAGAACAGTTAGGTACCTGATTTGTCTGAGAACTGATTTTCCATTATGAGACCACACCACTTCAGGAATAATGTTTGTGTTTTCTCCTCATCTGCCATGTGTCCATCCTTTTCTCAAAAAAAGAAGTATCTTAGAGAATAGTATACTTTTTAAACTCAAATAATTATCACCTCCCTTGGTTTTTCAGTTTCTGAGCTTGGGAAGTTGATAATAAATTGCAGGCATAGCTGCATAGGCATGAACATGTCTTCTGCAACCTGGTGCCATATATAGCTGTGAAGAGACCTGAGAGCAACCAGTTCCATCAGCAGTACAGTTAGAGGCTGGAAACATAAATTTCAATGAACTTCACAGAAGAACAGTCTGAACAAGCATGTTATTTGTATCACCAACCAGTGAAAGCTAATAACTCTTGTCAACATACCATCATTGTCTTGGAGAAATAGAAGCCGAATTAAATAGAAGTTATTTCTTCAATAAATATGACTTTCTTGAAGCAATCTACCTTTTGCATTCTAGCTCTTTCATCCACAGATACAGAGGCACAAATGGAAAATCTGTGGCACAAGACTGTGTAAAGCAGTACTGGTCACTGCAAGTTTTCCCACTCTGAGATCATTCTGAACATAACAGGAATTTGTGAATCCTCAGCACCCTGCATGGTTGGACTTCACACTAAACTCACCTCTAGACTGTTAGTTTTAATATTCAAGTCTCTTTTCAGGCAGTGCCAGTCTTTCCCCCTCATGAATTTGTCCTAAGAATATTTTGTTCCATATTTAAGGATGCATTCAATTTAAAACATATTTTAATAAGAAAGGTTGATTTAGTAAACTTCCAAGCCTTGATCACGTATGCTGCTTCGCTTTTATCCCCGCCTTGCACTCAGTTCTTTATCAGTCTCAAGGTAGATCTTAAAACGCAGCACCCTATTAAATGTATTTCAAGTTTCCATAATTAATTAGGAACCGTTCTACTTTCCTTCTTATTTACACACACAAATCCCTAAAGCTTAAGAAACAAGAGTGGGATAAAGTAGTACGAATAAACTTTTGTAACTAACTTTTACATACATATTTACAATATGTGGTATCAGAATGCCATAGAATCACAGAAAACTGAGATGGAAGGAACCTCAAGAGGTCACTTAGTCTGCCTCTCTGCCCCAAGGCAGAATCAACGATACCGAAACCATTCTTGACAGATGTTTGTACAACCTGATCTTAAAAAAGATTCATGCAATGGTAATTTGAGACCTTCCTTAGGCAATCTACAAAAATGCTGTTACAAGCTGCACCTGCTATTCAATGTAAGTTCAATGTAAGTATTCAAAAAGTTCTTACTGACACTGGCAAGATTAATTCCTTACTTTTTTTTTTAAATGCACAATACAGCATTCGTATATATATTATACAGATAATAAAAATGCACACTTGATGAGGCATACAAATTGTATGGTTTTCAAATTTAGAAAAAGAGAAATTCTGCCTAATGATCATTATTGCACTTAAATTGGACTTCAATGAACCAAGGACTTCAATGAAAAAGGACTTCACAATGAACCAAGGTACAAATACACTGCTTTCTCCAGTACTGTGTAGTTTCTGTGCCACGTAAATTTGTGCATCCTGCTTTCTTATTACCTTTATACAGAAGGGTTGAGATGCTTTCATGTACATGCATATATGTATACACACACATTGTCCATAGGTGGGCTGTGGTTTAATGCAAATTTATAATGCAAAGCATTCCCAGGGGGTCTAGAAAGTTTGTTGAAGCCAAAATGAGGATCCTGTGGTCAAGGCAGCTGGGTCTTGACACTTGTCTGCATCCTGACTTGCACCAAGGGTCAATATAACAGATTATTCACACGGATAATATGGGATTTGGGAATCCCAGTATCTTGTAATCAGGATGCAGGATTAATTCTCTTCTAACAACATAGCAAACAGGAGGATTTTATTTGCAAAGACATTTTTTCCAAATAATTTAATAAATACTGGCTTGTTTTTTCCCCCCATCTTTATTGGAACAATTTTCTTGACAAAACTTTCATGGTGACAGGGAGAGGAAGGCCTTTCTTCCTCTTAAGGGAAAAGGACTGATTTAAAGCTTTAGTCCTGATTCACAGAAGAAAAAAGTATAAAAAAATAGAATAAAAACTATTAAACATATTTTCTTTTTGTATCCTCTAGAAAATGGTTTTGAACTCACTGAGTTAAATATTGACAACATTCTACCAATAAGCATGTGTGGGCTTTTTCAAAAAAAGCTGGAACATTATTTATAGATTTCCACAGGTTCACAAGACCTGTGCTCATATTTCCACTAAAAGCTGCTGTCTAATGTACAAAGCTAAAAGCCCCAGGGATATTGAAGTAAACATATTTTTCTGCTGTTTAAGCACACCAGCAGTCATTTGTAGAGTTTACATGGCTTTGTTGTCAATACCTGCTGGTCACAGTTGGTGAAGAAGCAGTTTCTCTTATGATCTGCTTGCTAATTAAGTGTGGCAGTAGCCATTCAGAGTGAAATTTTCAACAACCTGACACACAAAAGGAAAAATCAGATAAACTCTCAGAAGTCTTAAATCTTTAAATCATTTGGATTCTGTAATTACTGCAACATAAAGATAACAGAAAATAGTATGCCAGATGACCTTGTAATTTTTCTGACAGATTTTAGCATACTGCATATAGGATGGATGTTTAATCCTAATGTTTCACAACATAATTCTTTAAAAGAAAAGTTTAAATGATTTGAATCTATCACATCGGCCAAAAAAAAAAAAAAAAAATCTGTATTGTCTTATGCTTTTCATTTTTTCAATGCTTCATGATCTACCCATTTCTGTTGCCATCTTTCATTTATTATCACCCAACTGTACCTTATTTCTATTTTCCTTTTTTTTTTGCAAGAGGATTGCCAATTTTTCTGTTAGGGTGCTCTTCTGCATACAAAACATCCTAGAAATTATCAGCAAAGCTACCTCATTGCTCTATTTTAAATTTTTTTCTTTCTTGGCCTTTCAAAAACCAGCTGATCTTTTTCTGAATGATTACCTTCTAACATCTCATTTTTAAACTCATATTACTCCACTTTCCTGGCTAGTATCATGTTGTCTCTTAGCTCATGCTTAGATTATAAACTCCTGTAGGAAGAAGTTTTTGCATTTGAACAGCCTCAGCCAGCGGTCCTGAATTTGAATTACAAAACACACTGTAAAACAGTAAATAATAATAATTAAAAAAAATCACATTAGTTTTCACACACAGTTGAGATTTCACTATTTTATTAATCCCCTTGTGTGAAGTAAGGACAAACCTGGAGTGGCTGGTAATCAAATCTTGCTACTAATTAAGAATAGTCTGTTTAATCCGAGTAAGTAATGAGTACATCAGTAAAAGCGAACACTTTTGAGATAAATATTCAGATTGCAAAGGCATTAGTACAACTACCAAAAATGACTATAAGGCCTCTTGCCACTCAGAGCAAAAATTATCTCCACAAGGAAAGGTATCACATCCAAGCATGTTTTGATCATTGACAAGCCAGGCCCAAATTTCTTAAATAAAATGTAATATATATCTAGTTTGTGGATGGAACTTTTAAATTCTTGTCTATGTATTATAGTAATTTTCTCTAAAAAATGGACTTCTGACATAGTTGTAAAAAAAAAAAAAGTATATCTTTTGCAGTTTTTTAGGACAAGAATACAATAGAAGATGCTTGTTGGAAAGGCAATTGACATAAAAAAGCTTAGAAAGTCTAGTATTCTAAAATCTGAAAATTGGAGTGCTTTCCCACCTTTTTGGTAATACAAGGGTAGAATTTAAATTATAAGCTTACACTGGTTTCTGAATTGCCTTGCGTACCTTATGTAGGGTAATAAAAAGATTCACAGCTTTTACTGAAACCAGGAGCAGATTATTTCCACCAAAGCAGACTTTTTCCAAGAAGTAACTGTGCACACTCCTTCCCACTATAAACAGTCTGGATTTTAGTTTGGATATTGCAGGTGGTGAGGTAGCTCTCCTGCTTAGAGAGCACTGGTTAGTACTATTAATGTCTACCCTACTCAGCATAACTCCTGTAACATACTTCTGGCAGGAAAAATATCTGATAGTGTTATTGTAAATCTGCTTTTGAAGAAAGTTATAATTTACAAACTACATACAGTTTATTTTGAAGTCTAAATAATTTTTTTTCCTCATCAGTGACCTAGTTGAGATCCCCTTGGATGGGTAATAGAATAGAGAGATTTCAGGAAAAAATATTTAAGATTTCATTTTAAAGACCAGAATTGTTTTCTGACCTTCAGCCATTACTTTTACTTTCTTAATAGTAAATGAGGTTGAGCTACTAAGCTGTCTGGAGAGAACACACTGTAGAGTTAAATAAAGAATGAAAATCCAGGCATTGTTAAAAACACATTAAAAAAAAAATCTATCAAAAAAATTTAATTAAAGTCCTCCAAAGAGTTGGAAAGCCTTTAAATTTAAGTTTTGTGAAGTTATACTGAAAAAGAGCTCCCCCTGATTCTGATAATTTTATTTCACCTTTCCAGTGTAAACTTTTTCATTTTTTTTTAGTTCCTTGTCACTTAAATATTATTTATTCTTTAAAATCCACCTCTTGCCTGTGATTTTGGATGTGCTTACAGTGAAGTATTTTCTGCCGTGAAACACTTGCAGCATGCTCTAAATAATCACCCATGCTGAGAGTCAATCTTCAAGTTTTCACCTGCCTGCAAGTAAAATTATTGGAAACATTCACAGAGTTACTCCTGTTATCTAAATATTTGCCCTTTCGTAGGGCAACATGAGCAAGAAATAAATGCTGGGGATTTGTGAGGAGGAGATGCAGAAATTGCCTTTTAAGATTAAAGAAATAAAATTCAAATAAACTGTCAGAGAGTAAATGATCTTTTAAGAGGCCTTCTGGAGGAGGACAACTTTTAAGAATAAAGTTTAAGTTAAAATTAATCAAACAGTTTGTGAGTCTTACGTTGTTCTTCACCTGCCCTGAAGACATGGCATTGCTGGTATTTGTTTACCTATTGAACATTTCTACAACATAAAAAAAAAACAACTAACCAAAAAAACCCAAACAAAACCAAACAAAAAAGCCAAAACCAAAAAAACCAAACCAAAGCAAAACAAAAACAAAACCAAACCCCCCCCCAAAAGCCAAGAAACCCAACTAACTAGATGTATTAATAATGTGGATAAAGGGCAATTTTGTTTTTTAAATACTAAATTGTTCACTTTCAGTTATTCAAGAGTTGTTTTCATATGGCTTTCAGAAAGTGTTATTTCAGGAGGGAGAATGGTATTACTTTCCCTGTCTGTCTACTGTGAATATTTCTCATGAAAAATGATCCATTTGTGAATATATTATGGAAAAGTTATCAAATGCCAAAACACTTGAGCAAACAGGTAAGTTTGAGGAACAAGTGGTAAATTCAAGTATGAAGGTAAGAATATTTTATTTGCAATTAAATGTGCATAAATTCTTTTTTTCAACTTAATAAGGAGTTGTTTCATATGCACAGTCTGATCATGAAGGTTGTGCTTAGTATTCTACATTAAAACACCATTTTAAACGAGTTTTAAGAATATCAATTGCATTCTAGTCTTTGATGCTCTTAGAAGCAATTACAAAGCAGCAAACATTTCAGAAAACAGCTTTTAATGTTATTTTAATCAGAGAACAAAGTTACGAGAGATGGTAAAAACATCCTAAGTTTTGCAGAACACTTGAAAAACCTTTACATCTGACTGTTAGAGTAATCTATATTTCTAACAATGTGCAATATTGATAACTCCAAATAACAATTACTATAATACCTAATCGATTCCATGGCACATTTTGAGGGCTTCAAAATTCCGAACTAGAGTTACAAGTGTGAGTTAGGATGCTATTAGAATATTGGCTCGTGTTAATTTATGGAATCTATACTCATATAATTTTTCTCAGTTGGAAAAAAACCCTTTAAAATCAGAAAATTCAACCAATTACCTGGCACTTAGCACACTGCCATGTTCACTACAAAACTGTGTCCCTACGCACCACAGCTACACAATCTTAAGAGCACTGTTGTGCCACAGTAGTATCTGTACAGATCACACAGATGGAAGAAAACTTAAATAAATAAATAAATAAATGTAAACACTGGAATTGAAAAATGTGCTTAAACTGTGGATCAAATTGTAGCTGCCTAAAATATGTAATCTTCTACCTAGTTCTGCACAGAGACGTTGAAAATATTTCAGACTGTAATAAAATGGTATATGCATTGAGATTCATCAACTCTATTTTAAATTTTAACGTTGGTAAGTGAAGGTCTATATATAAACATAAATTTAAAAATATTGTGGAGTATCTAGAGAATAGCATTGTTCATTGAAACAATAAGCACTGTTCTTTACCACTGCTGATACTTCTGTATCTCTTTAGCAGTAAAGTTTCTATTCAAAATTAATTACTTTCCTAAAGCTGTACACTGTTGCCTTTGTGTATGTACCATGTTTCAAAGCAGATCACTAAGAGAAGCAGCCCAGAATGCTCTGATGTGCTTGTAAAACCGTCAATGCTGCTCATGTCTCTGAAGAACAGATTAAGAAAGAAAAAGCAAAATTTCAAAAACATAGATAAAAATTTAAAACTATGCTATCAGTCAAGGAAAAAAAGACCCCAACATCATTACATTCAGGGCATTAAAAGGTGCATAACAGGAAGTTCATGTACTTATTTACTTGCAGAACTGGTGACCATCACTGTCTATCACAATTACAGCCACAGCACATCATTCCTGATGGGACTTCACCAGCACTGCTGGTAGCCCACAGCATGGACCCTGGCACTCCTTATTATCAGACTGATGAATCTCAATGTCGTGTCAGTTTTAAGTACCACAAACTGCTTATGCACATAAACATCAGCAACTCACAGGTGCACAATAATACTGCAATATTTTGTGTCTGTGTCCTACCCTGTCTTTCCTGGTTTCCATTTTAAGAAATGCACGTTCAGTTTCATTGCTGTATTCCCAATTAGTAAATGCGAAAAAGGTGCTGCCTGAAGCCATATCCAGTATCCCAAAAGGAATCCGAGGAAGAAGGGGACAAATTAAAAAACTAAAACAGTAATGTAAAAAAAAAAAAAAAAAAAATCTGCTTGAAACAGCTGGTAATGTGGTAAAACTACACAATGCCAGTGGGAAGCAGCATATATCCGTAATGTTACTGTATATGTGCATTTTGCTGCAGTTTTCCTAAAAACAAATCCTAGAACTTAAAAAAAGAAATTATGACATCTGGAGAGAGTTTAAATGCATTATTTTTAATGTGAGACAGAATTAAAGCATTTTAAAAAACATAATTCCAGGTATAACAATAATTGCTCAAGATGGTAAGGACAGGGGAAAATGAAACGATTTAATGATTTTCAACTCAGGACTTTTTGTTTCTTTGTTTCTAGAAAGGTTTTTACAAAACAAAATTGAAAGAAATGTGAGGATGGTGCTTCTATGACAGTGCCTTTCAGGTAAGAGGTGTTCTTTTCTTCTATCTTCGTAGACACAATTAGAATATTCACATTAAAAAAAATTCAGAAACTTAAAACTCAAGTTTAGGTTAAAGACATTTCCCCAAGAAAACCTATCTCTATCTATACCTATCTCTACACTTGAGTACATTTATCTGCTTCAGCACTTAATTTTCTGTGAAACTACCAAAACCAAAAAGACTATTGAATAGGGCTGGTTGAATACCAACCCCTGGGGAACACCACTAGACACAGGCCTCCCAAATGAACTCCAGTCAAGCATGACTGCCTCTTGGCTACTCCTGAGAGCTCTCTTTTCATCAAATCACTCCACTACCAATACCGATTCTTCTTTAAGTCACCAATTACCCAAAATTTGACTCTTATAACCACGATTTTCATACCTGGAATATAATCTAGGCTGTTATCTCATTTTCAGAAATTCAAATAAAACTGAAAAAACCCTGAAAATATTATTTTCTCTAAGCAGTTGGCTTAAAAAAGGAAAAAAAACAATTGAGACAATATGATGTCCACCCAGATATCCTTGAGTGCAAAACACACAAAAGCTGATCTCAAAAAACCCCCAAACAAACCATACAAAAAGAATACTATGGTTACAGAGATTCTGTATGTATGTAAAAGATCTGGCAAAAACAGACTACTCCCATGGGAACTGTTTTAACATTACTACTTGGGCAGGGGAGGGATATATGACAAGCATACTAAATTATTTGGGTTTTGTTACCCAAGAAGAAAATGAAAACCAGAAGAGAGATATGATTCTTAATAGTACCAGTGGATTAACTATCACTTTTCTAGCCAAATAATCAAGGATTAGCGGTTTAGCTTGCAACAGAAGGTTTTTGTTACTAGTTTCCACTGTTCCCACAAAATAAAGTCCTTATAAAACCCCACTATCCAATCCACTGGAAATTATTTCCCAATTTAAAAGCAGGAGATTGACAATCTTTGTGTGGAGACTTTCATAGCGTAGCAGACAATTTTCCTTATGAAAGGAAAATCTCAGTGTAAGGTTTTCTCTCTGCTGTCTCTGCATTTATAGTAATTTTTAAAATTTCTGTAGGATTACTGCACAGGTGGGAAAGTGAACTCCAGGCAGAGAAAGGCTTGTCTCTATGAGTATTTCTTACACAGAGCTCTGCCTTAGGACACATCACTCATGACATGCAGTGTAACATATATTTTTAAATATATCAAGTAGCCAGATAATAGTAACATAAAATGGCTGCAGGTGGGGGGGAAAAAAAGAAAAAAAAAAAAAAGAAAAAAAAAAAGTGTATTCACACTGATTCTCTCTTTCCATTTTGGCCAGTTTAAACATTTTAGACTTGTTAGATGATAATAGCTAAGATGACCTCTCTTGGTGGCAGAGGGTTGAAAAAATTTCAGTTTCATACTCAGAAGTTCTATCTACTATAAGAGGCAGAACCACTTAACCTGTTTCAAGTCTCTGAGCGGAAAAAAAAATTACATTAATAAACTCTACAACAAACCAGAAGCACAATCTGTTGAAAACTGCATCCCCTTCCAGGTTCTGTGAAGCTGGACAGTTCCTTTGTAAAGAGGAGGCAGGTACAAAGTTGATTCAATTTCTGTTAGATGTCCACAATTAATTCTGATAATAAACTGAACCAAGAAACAACTAAAATCATCAGATTCAGTAGAAATAACTTTTTTTTGAAAAAAGACTAAATTCTGTACACCTTACCCTCTGCTGGCATCTACTGCTTTCATATAGAGCAAAACACTACAAACATCTTCCTTGTCATCAAAAGCTGCAATTCTGATCCTTACTTTTACACTGTAGTTGGCTGGTTTTACATATCGTGCTTTGCGCTATGCATTAGTCTAACACGTACTTGCTTTTCTGGAAATAAAGAACTTAAGTACCATCTTAGAAATATTTTGTAATACTTCAATATACACAATTTTTGCAATTTAGATTAATCTCTGTCATTCTGAATACCTTTAGTTCCAAGCCACAAACCTTAAAAACACTTCTAAAAGCTCTGCATTTTCAAATTGAATAATTATCTTAAAAAGGGCCCTGTTTTGGTTTGTGCATCTAACAGAATAAACTTGTATTTGGCTTACTTGCTTTATAAAACCTGAGATACATAATTGCCATAGTTTTAGCTAGAAACTAGCTCACTCTTATCTTCCCTCTACTCTCTCAGAAGAAGATTAAAAGGGGAATAATGGAGAGACACTTGAAGGTTGGGAAAAAACTCAAAGTAGTAACAATTAAAATGATGGTAAACTACTAATATGTGTAAAAATGGAACCCAGACCCTTCCTTTGATAATTGCATTCTAACCAGAGAACTCCCGAGCTAAACTCAGCAGCAGATGGGGGTACCTGAGTTCAGGGTCCTGGTGACCAGGACCAGAAAAGTCCAAGTCCAGAAAAGCCTTAGAGCAGCCAAGACAGCCCTATTCAGAGAGGCAGGAGAAAGCAACCTGTACCAACGAATGACGTTCTTTCCTACCAAGAAAGCATCATGCAGCAGCAGAGGGAGCAATGGCAAACAGGAACAGCCCACCCAACCAGCACAGCAGCCAGAAAGGGCAGAAAAGGGCTCTCTTGGGAGCCATTTTTATGCTGAGCACCATGGGCAGGAGCACTGTGATTGGTCCACTGGGGACACCTGATCCATCCTCTCCTCACCCAGGCACAGCTGCTTCCCCACTGCATTTGCACAGTAGCAGAGGAGCAGCACCAGGGGGCATCTGGAACATCCCAGGTCAGTATAGCCAAAGGCAATTTTTATCCTGGTCTACTCAAACCAGGACAATAATAAAAAAGCCAAGAATAACTTCTGGTTACTCAGAATACTTTACCATTTTCCTATTGAAAAATAGAAACTGGTTGGAGAAGTAACCCACAAGTTTTACAGTAATAGATAACATTACTGAAGCAATTAGACCTACTGCATTCACAGAAGAAAACAAAATCTTTTATTCTCATTCCAACAGATGGATGCTTCTGAATAAAATACAATTAATAAACAACATATGGTAAACAAATTATTTTAGCTATTGCTCATTTGTCTTCCATTAACTTGCATTTCATCTCTTTGTCATAATGTAAAATTTATCTGAGATAATTTTAGATTATTTCCAAATAATAATAAAAATCCCTCAAATCCAAACCCAAAACCTCCCACTCCACACCTCCCTCACAGTAAGAAACTGACCTCAATACCTTTTTGGTATAAGGACAACAAAAAAGCAGAGTGCTTTAACACTACCATTAACAACAAAGGAGCTTGGTTACAAGAAAACGAACACAGCAGTGGCACCAGGCTCTTCATAGTGTTCCCTAGTAGGAGGACACAGGACAATAGATACAAGCAGAAATACAATATTCTGTCTGCATATAAAGAAAAGCCTTTTTACCCTGAGGACAGTCAGGCACTGGAACAGGTTTCCCCAAGAGCTGGTACAATCTCTGTCCCTAAACGCTTTCAAGACCAGACTGGAAAAACCCTGAGTAACCTGCCCGGTGAGGTGGTGGATTCTTCATCCCTGGAGATATTTAAAAAGAGACTGGATGTGGCACTCAGTGCCATGGTCTAGCAACCGCACCGGTGGGTCAAGGGTTGGACTTGATGATCTCTGAGGTCCCTTCCAACCCAGCTAATTCTATGATTCTATGATTCTATGAACCTGGCTTGACTTCAACATCAGTCCTGTTTTGAGCAGAGGGCTGGACCAAAGTAATCTAAGACCGAACCTTTGTATAAGCCTATAATCTATGACAGAAGTGTTCACAATTAATTTTTAAGGAACTGAATTAAGGTCTGAGCTAGTTCTACCACTGTTGAGCCAAAAACATCCTAACAAAACACCCAGTATTTATATTCTGGAAATACATTCAATCTGAACATGAATAGCACACTCCCAAAATAAATGTATGGGAATAGGAAAGAGAGTCTTAAGGTAAAGGTAAGTAAAAGAAAAACACTTGCCCACACATACAGTAGGAGTTATAACATTACAGGAAACAACACTTTTAGTAGACATGCAGCAGTATCTTGCACATTACTTATGCTGTAGATTACAGACTCATAATTTTAAGGCAGCCGAAATAAAAGATCAGATTACCAACAACTTCAAAATTATCAAAGTTTATAAAAAAAAACACAAACCCCAACATTCCATTATGTAATAATTAATCTCTTCCCAGTTTCAAAATGATGAGGGCTTTTTTGAACAGTAAGAGCACCTGTGTAATAAGTCAGACACCAGAAGCATGTTAAGTCCTTTCCTCATCCAATACCTACTCCAGCTTCTCTGACATTTCAACAGAAGCAGGTGCAAGTCTTTCAGAAGTGACTTAGAGTGCACTGTGCAGGTTTATTAACTGCTTCCCCAACAGACTAAAGTACTCCTGGCATTCTAAAAAAATAAATGAGAAAAACTGAAGTGTTCTGGAGATACCTTGGGACAATTACTCAGATCAGACATGGAATGCTTCAAAGCATGATGAACTTGGTTTTTTTCTGTCCTTATATTGATTATTTTAGCAGGTGGATTTGGTTCTTGCTAAAGGTGGGATCAGCTTGACTACCTCTGACCTAAACAGCTACACAAAATTACAGTGTTCTCAAGGTTCCTTCTGATTAGAGAAAGAAACAGATTTTGGAACTTGGTGTCTGATGCAGTCTTGCTTGTTTTGTAGAGAGTGTTTAAGTTCCACTTTTCTTAGCACAACAAAACACAAGCAGACAATTGTTTTCTGTTCCTTGCTACTCATTTTCATCTACCATACCACCTAAAGAGCTCTCACAAAGCTGTGTCTGAATTCACATTTCAAGTAGGCACTTAGACATGAGCATTTGGCTCATTTTCACCTTTGTGTCATTTCCTCATTTCTCATAAGAATTATTAAGTAAAACACTTCAGCTACACGTACTGTTATTTAGTGAGTGGCTATATTTATTTTGATACTGCTTAAATAAAAACCAGTGGCTCACCAGCCTCAGTTAACATCATTACAAATGGAGTTTAAATTATTCTGACATCCTACCTAAGTGTGAAAAATAGTGACCCCATGCTTCTTCAGGGAAGAATTCACATAGTATATACTCTTAAATACTACAGTGCTTTTACTATAGTCCTCTTTTTCCACTTACACAATTACTGTCAACTACTGTTATTATATCCAAGAATCACACTAAGTGACTGGATCTGTGTCTGCTTTTTACTCTAAAGGTACAAGCAATGAAAACTATGACCACTCTTCTGTGAGACTTCTGCCACATGGAATTTTTCCTTTGTTAGCTTTCCAAAGAGATTTTTTTTTTCCTTTAATAGGATTCTTCTCTTACTGTCAACAAAATCAAAGAGATACAAAAAAAAGGAATAGAGTTCCTTTCTAGAGAGACAAGAACTAGCTAATATAATCCTGTGTTGTGCTATGCTAACAGTTTACTCTTTCTGACAAATAGCAGACAAAACCAGTATATATGATGAGATGTTGTATAAAAACCTAAAGATAAAGGTTTCAGTTTTAGAATTAGAGTGGCAGGGTGATGTTCAGGGTATGCAGACTGTCTTCTTCAAAAACACATTCACCAGGCTTGGGAAAGAAAAAACCAACAACCAAAAAAAACCCCAAAACCCCCCAAAAAAACAAACCAGACCCGAAACCCAAAAAAACCCAAAACACAAAAAGAGAAAGAGATAAAAAGGAACTGCCTACTTCATTTAAAAGCAAATAGCAAGAATTCCAAGCTGAGCAGATGTTATTTCTTTTCAGTAGCCTCAGAAATGACTGGACACCAAATTCATTTAAGGTGGCCATGAAGAGCAAGGAAAGAGTGCGTCATCTGTGGCAGCCCAAACCCCCTACTTTTAAAAAAAAGTGAGTGTGGGGAGTATGCAATATCAGTTTCACAAGGTTTATTTTGAGTGTCTCAGATTCTATAATGCCAGAATTAGAATTGCACCTTTGTACCATGGACATCTTAGAATTTCTTTTCTTCATCTTACAACATTCTCAAAGTAAGAGAGACAGGGTAAGCAGGCAGCAAATGTTTAAGCTGGAACTAAACTAACTACATTTAGTCCTGGAACTAAAACTTTGGTTTAAGTTCTGTCCTTCCCCTGACTTCTAATACTGGTTCAACATCAGCACTATAGCCTTATCACTTTTTTACAGCATCTTCTGTTTTTTCTCCAGGAATTAGCTATCACTGCTAGAGTCTTAATTTCTAACCTCAGCAATCTGTTGACACATGGCTGCAGATGGATTTCAGACACCAACTATATGGACAATATAATGTCAGCTTTCCAGAACAAGGCTCTACAGTTGAGCCCTTCTACACGCAGTTGCTGGCCAGTTGTTAATTATTCATAGCAGAAAGCTCAGCATTTTCACTGACAGCTCATCTGAGCCCTATCTTTTTGATTCATCAGTACAGTCAAGCCTAGTAGATGCAAACCAGGCTTTCAGTACTTGAATTTCTGTGCCAAAGGCAGAATTTGGTGAAGGGCAAAAAATATGCCATACTTAGAAATTAAGCACGATGCACAATTACATTTTGGATTGGGAAGGAAAATGGATGAGACTGGACTGTGCAAACAAAGACAGTCCTCTTTTATACTGGTGTCTTTTGGAGAAACTGGATTACCACACAATAACCAGTCCAATGAGCACAGACTATGAGAATAGGATAGAAGCTAATTTATTACCAGGTTAATCCCAGACATTCCTTTTTATCTAGACTCCATTAAAACATGGACATCTATCTTTCCACCCTATTGTTCAATATGTCTCATAACCTTTGTTCCCCCCTGGAATAATAGTACATAAATTTTTAAATTGTATTCTATCTAATCTTTACTATCATCTTCAAAATAATAGTTTCACGTGCAGCAGGTTAAGACTGCTATTTGGCAAGAAGGTACAACAATGATTTTAACCTGTGTTTTCACTGGGAGATAGTGTGAATCTGAGACTCAAGCATATGAGGTAACTATTCCCAGACAAAGGCAAACAGTACACCTTAATTTGCCAGATAGGATCTGAGGTCACATCAATACAAGAAAATTCAGGAATATTAAGCCAAATTAAATCTAAAACGTATTGATCTGTGTGTACACGTATTTCTTAAGAAATAAAATGGCCATTCAGAGACAAGGAGGAAATGTTATTTATCTATTGACTTAATACAATTTAATTTTTTTTCCCACAGCTGCAGTAAAGCTGTACTGGGATACACCAGGTATTCTTCAAACAGGACATTCTCTCAGCTCATCAGCACACTCCAAGACTTTTTCATTCAGTAGATACTCTGCATTTTAATCTTGCCTCAGAATAATATTATATATCTGCAATCAACTACATCTGATATTAGCCTAGATACTTAAATAATGAAAGTCCACCTATACAAAATATGTAATTAAAAGTTTTCCCTATGCCAGCTCCTTAAAAATTCCCTAATCTGGAAAAACAATTCATTTCAATATATTGCTTTTCTTCTGTTGAGGTCCTTTTCAAAACTGGATATGCCATGGGCTTTTAAAAAAAATATTGGATTTGTGTAACTATTAATTGAATGTACAGAAAAAGGCCTCTCAAAATAACTAAACGCAAGCTCAATTTAAGCAACTGTAATTTCAATCACATCAACCTCTACAGATTTCAGCAGGACTAATGTTACATTTGCAAGTCCTCGTCCTAAAGTGTCTGGTGAAGCAAGTGTGAGGAAAATAAGTAAAATAAAAAAAAACAAACAAGCCACAAAAAAGTCCAAACCAAAAACACATCACAAAAAACTCACAAAAGCTAGAAATACAAAGCATAAATATGTGTCAAGGGAACCACAAACTTAAAGGAAAAGGATATGAAAAAATAGACAACATAAAAAGAAGTCTGCACTAGATATTGATTACACTTAACAACAGACAACAGGAAACAGACAAATGAACAAGAAATGAGAACTCATAAGAAATTGAAAACTCTAACTAAAAAGGAAACATTACTAAAATTACACTTTATGTTCTCTTCTTTTCAACAATAAATAATTGTCTAAAAAAAATAGTAGTTGCATTATATATTAAGTTAAGGAAGAAAAACATTATCAACAGTAAAGAGAAGAGTGGGACCTTCTTCTGCAGTATATGAATAACACTGAATGGGACTTAGAAAGATCATCTACTTATTTTGAGGGAAAACTAATCGTTGCCCTTCCTATCTCATTCAGTCTTCCTTATGTACACTTTGTTGACACCAAGCCTATGCAAAGCTACAGATTTGGGGAGGAATGGTTGGAAAGCATTCAGGCAGAAAAAGAGCTGTGAGGAGAGGCTGTGGGAACTGGGAATATTTACTTTAGAGAAGGCTCAGAGGAGACCTTATTGCTCTCTGCAGCTACCTGAAAGGAGTTGCACCAGGGGAGGTCTAGACTAGAGACGAGGAAGAATTTCTTTACTGAGAGAGTAGTTAGGTGTTGGAATGGGCTGCCCAGGGAAGTGGTGGAATCACCATCCCTGAAGTATTTAAAAACCATGGAGATGAAGCACTTCAGGACATGCTGTAGTGGCTGATACAGATACTGATGTGTATTTTATTGGGGAGGAGCTGTTGACAGTTGGACTCTGTGATCTTAGAGATCCTTTCCAACTATGTCAGTTCTGTGATTCCTAAATTCATTCGCTTAGTATCAAATAAAAAGTGACCAATTTATAAAACTTCAAATAAGCAAAATGTTTTCCTTATGACCTTACAAATTAGAATGCAATATGTAATATTCACTTTTCAGAGCTATTTCACATTATACAGGTATGTATTAAAGCTAAGTAGGCATTTACCCAACATGAAATTAGAGTAAGTTAGACATTAAGAAGTCAAGATGAAGGTATTTTATACTTGTATACTTAGGTAACTGGAAGGTAGAATTAATGTTCTGAAAAATTATGAAGCTTCCGAAGTATAACAAATTTTCTCCACTTAAGAAGCAGAAGTTCTTAGATAATTTGGAGAAGGGGCAAGAAGATTTCCCCATTTTTTTTTTTTTTTTTTTTTTTTTTTTTTTTTTTTTTTTGTTAGAAGAAAAAAAAAGGGATTTTCCATTAAGCTAGGTGAAACAAACTCCTCTAGCTATACACATTTCCTGCTGTCAAAATGGTAAGATCTGCCTTACAGCTGGGATTCCTGGGACCTGTAGTTCCCTTCAAGTCAATTAGGAGTAGGAAAGACAGTAATTCTATTAGACAGAATAATGTTTTCTCATTAAATACTAAGCTGAAGTAATCTCTCAACAGATAGATTCCCGCCAAAAGTTTCTGTCCAGCTCTAAACTGATACCTGGAATGCCTTTAAGCCTTATGCAAGTACATTTTTAACTGGTAAAAACAAGCTCATTTCAATTACACACTGCAGTAGACTTAAACCACTGTACATGTGGCATGCTATTCAATGAGGACTCATGTTGAATATTTCTCCTTCAATAGCTATAAAACTGAAATTTAATTCTGAGTCTTACCCAAATCTTCCTATATAACTACTCACTGCTTATGCTTTGGTTGCGTCATCTGTTAAAATAAAACCATAATAAGACTGCAAAAATAAACATAATTATAATTTTATCAACATTAAAATCTATACATGGAAAAATTATAAAGTAGCTGTTGCTATTTTTAACAGTAAACAATGAACACATTTCATGGGACCAGGACCAACAGCACATGACTGTATAAGGCAGAGACAAATGCACATATAATAAGCTGCATGCAGAGACAATTGGTACTTTCAGATGCACAACTTTAAAAAATTGCTCACAATCCTAAACTTCTTTATCTAAACCTTTTCAACAAGAACTCTAGCAAGTACTTTTCCCACTGTACTCAGCTCTGGTCCTCCTGTACTCGGCACTGGGGAGGCCACACCTTGAGTACTGTGTTCAGTTTTGGGCCCCTCACTACAGGAAAGACATGGAGTTGCTGGAGTGTGTGCAGAGAAGAACAATGAGGCTGGTGAAGGGTCTGGAGCACAAGTCTTTTAAGGAGCAACTGAGGGAACTGGGGTTGTTAAGCCTGAAGAAAAGGTAGAGGGTAGACATTATTGCTCTCTACAACTACCTGAAAGGAGGTGGTAGCAAGGGCTATTTTCTTGCTAGTAACAAGCAACAGAACAAGGGGAAACGGCTTTAAGGTTTAGGTTGGACAGTAGGAAAAAACTTCTTTATGTAAAGGGTTATTAAACACTGGAATGGGCTGTCCAGGGAAGTGGTTGAACCACCAACACTGAATGTGTTTAAAAATCATATAGATATAGTGCCTAGGGACATTGTTAACAGTGGGCTGGTAGAGCTAGATTAGTAGAGCTATGTGAAAGGTTGGACTGGATGACCTTACAGGTCTTTTCCAGCCTGAAAAATTCTGTGATTCTATTTTTCAAGGAATCTTTAAGAGATAAATGGAAAATCATCTGTCAAAACAAATACTTGCAATCTGAGAGACAGTTTTTTCCTGCTTCACACTTGTATATACAAGTGATAATTTCCATCTAATAAATGAGAATACCCTAGGATCACAAAAAGTAAATTAGAAACAGCAGTGCAGCCCATATTTCTTTATGTACATTGTAAAGTAATATAATCAGCTTGAACAGGACTAACATACTAAAACATGTATAATATTCTACGATTGGCTGAAAAGTTAATTGCCTTAATTAGTTTATATGGTATTTTTTTAATAGAAATTTTATACACTGAATATTAGAATATTCAAAGAAACAATACATAACAAAACAAAATGCTTTAACAGCATTTCCTTCTAGTGCAAGCTAGCACAAATTTAAATATCTCCCAGTGGGCAAATAGAGCTGTGTTCAATGCTGTATATTTCTATTGGCTTCTGTTTGAATAAAGGAAACTGCTTCATTATAGAAGCCAAGTCGAACAATTCCTTGGAGTATTAAAGCACAATATTCAGTGCATATGAACACATAGGGATTCAAAACAAAAGATATACAATGCTCTTTTCTGAATACCTGAATATGTGACTTTGAGGACTGACTTCTTAGTGAAGATTTATAATATTTCCATTTTCTAAAATTCCATACGTAGTTATCACAACAGTACCCTTTTCAACACAGATTTAGTTTTAAAGTTCTTGTTTTCTATCACTGGCACTATTTATGCTATCAGAATACAGCAGATAAAGTGCAAGCATAAAGAGGCAGCCATAAAATGTTTAAAGTCCTAAACTTCCATAATTTTGCTCCACAAAGGTTAAAATAAAGGGTGAAAAAACAAAAAAATTCAGCTCTCTAACCTGCTAAAGGTTTAATCTCTCAGGATTTTTTGCAGCAAACAAGCAAGGATCTTACTTTAGGATCCAGAAAGTTGTAGCTAACATAAGAATGCAAGAGAGTATGAAAATAACAAGCCTTTTCTTTTTCTTCATTCTTCAGTGCACATGTCAGAAAACCCTAGCAGCACAAAAAAGTCTACACATTGTAAGGATATTTCTTTATTCTATCTACTACAGGAGGGGAGAGAAAAATATCATAGCCATAAAATCAGCAATGCACAGGTTACTAAAACTGCTGGAAGACTCCACATTTAATAGCCCTATAATAGCACACATAATTAAAGCCCTAACATGAAATTCTGTAAGTTAAGCAAACAGATTAAAAAAAAACCCCACACAATTAAAATAAAAAAATTTTAACTAAATTGAGCTATTTACAGAATAATCTCAAGGTCAAATATGGTACAAAGGAAACAGTCAGAGCCTTCTGAAACTATCAGAATTTAATGCATGGAGATTATGCCTAAAAGAAGCCCACCTCTTGCAACCTCGAAAAAATACTGTAAATATTTATTTTCATAGTTGATCTCAGGAATCTACCATTAGAAAGTGTTAAACTTGACAACTGCAATGATTTTCCATCTTAAACTTGACAGTGCTTTCCTTTATAAATTGTACAATGGGAAACAGAGACGTATAGGAATTAAAGTGAGGCAAGCCATAAGGATGCTCGAGAATCTGGATGTTATAAGATAAGAACTTTTTTATCCTGAGTATTACTTGTGTTTACTTCATATATGAAAAGGTCACAGGATAAAATATTTCCTTACAATATCTGTAAACTATTTTAAAAAATTAAATTATCTAGAAACAATAAATAACAAACTCTGAAGTTCTAGTAATTTTTTTTTTTTTTTTTTTTTTTTTGTCTAAACAGTTGTTTGCAGGGCTTTCCTGACTTTATTTACTAAGGTCTGCTTACTGTATAAAATGCACAGAATAGCTTAGTTGAGTAATACAGTATTTTTAGGTGTATGATTTTGACTGGTTAAGCCAGGGAAACAGATGACAGCTACTTTCTTTTTAATCTTACTGTTGAAGTAAAGCTGTAAACCTTTTCCTGCCAGAAATAATCCTCAAACTGATTGCTGTCAACAGATTGCTGGAGGGAAAGTCTGTCAACCAAGGATGGTGGAGACAGGAAAGACAATCTCCCTCTTGCCATGTGTTACCAAATTTCCATGGAAAAAAAAAAAGAAAAAAAAGATAAATCTGACAATCTTTGCAAATTAAAGCTCTATTCTGTATCAACCTTTAAAAAAATTGTTTTGTATGCTACCCAACATATTAATTCAGGAAAACTTACATCTGACTAGGCTGTTAGCAGAGACATAATGTTACTCAAATGTTCAGAATGAAATCATGTATCTTTGTTCCTTAAAAATGAAATTATTCCTTGCAAGAGATGATTTTAGATATTGAGGGATATGGTCTGCCCATTATATATTTCAAACAAATTTATATCAAAATTCAAACTCCTATCCAATTTCTAGGTCTAAAATACATGGACCCTATACTGTTCATTTGTAGAAGCTTACTTACCTGCTTCAGAGGGTGTAATGAAGATCATTAGTATCTATCAAGAGGTTTCTACCACGTAAGCACTATATAAATACTAAATTATGACAAGGACAGAAGTAGCTCAGTCTATCTATTCAGAAACTAAGAAGTTACACACAGTATCTGGATTACTTTATTAATTCATGTCTATAAAACAGTATTTCTACTAACTGAAATTTTTCCATTTATCAGTACAAACTATCTCCTTATTATCTTGCTCTTGGGCTTTCATTGTTTTTTATATCCATCAAGCTAACATTATAAATAAGGACTTTAGAACACATTTGCTATGGTTGATCCTTGGGAAAAAAAAGTCTCCTGTTTGCAGCTTATACAAAGTTTAATTAGGCATTTTTTCCCCTTTAAACCATTTTTAGACAACAAAAAGGCAAGACCTGCAGAGACTTAAATGTAATGCACAAAATGGCTGATTATCACTCTGAAGAAATATAGTAACGAAAAAATTAAATAATTTTCACCATTGTTCTGCAGGTAATGTGTAACATTTTACCTAATAACTGTATCTGCACCTTTTATGGCACCAGATGAAAAGAATTTGCTTTGCCTTTCCAAGTTAAACAGACATACAGCATTAACAGGAATTTTTAGACAATAACAAAAAGAAGAAAATCCAAAAGCAATTATTTTTCTGAAATTCAGATGATGCACCTACATTGATTTTGGAAATAAAGGTAAAGACTAGAGCTGCATACTTGAACAGGTCCCCATTAGCACTTATTTGATTCCCACCTGTTCACCACAGCTTAGATGCCAAGAGCCATTTCTTTCCAATTCTGAAGCCATCCAGAGATGCTTCAGCATCACAGAGAAATAAAATTCTTCAGTTTTCCTAATGGAGTTCCTTCAAGACAATAATTCAGAGTCAAACTGCAAAGACTAGATTTCTTCTCAAAATCAGTGTCAAAGCATTAAGTTGAAAGTATAGTTAGCTCATAACTGTGTCCCTGGGACATTTTCTTCATTTAAAGGAGGAGAAAAGAAGAAACTCAGCAGTTTCAGTATTTTTAAGTACTGCCTCTGGCAATGGAAAGCATTCATTTGATGAAAAGTTTCCCCACAAAAAAAAAAAAAAAAAAAAAAAAAAAAGATCAGTGACTTGACAAGCCCACCAAAAACTCCTTCTATTCAAGCAATGTTGAATAAATTTTTCTCAGACAAAATACCTTAATCCTAGACCAAGCTTAATTAGAGCCCTGAGTATCACACTAGAAGCTGTACTTACAGTGAGGGTAGTCCAGTGTCTCTTCTGTTCCTTTAAGCTGGCAAAGCAGATTAGTGTGGAATAGAAAAAGAAAATGAGGAATACAGATACAATTCTTCAAGGGGTTTTTTGCCACCTGAAGGAAGCATATATTTAAAGTCCTTTGGTTTTTCTAACATAAGATACACAATTGATTCAGCTGATTAATTAGCGTGATTAATTCACCCCCATTTCACAATCAATTTCAAGATCACACATTTCAAAATTTTTATAACTATATCTAAGCCCAGAGGGTCCTTCTCCTTTAAAAATGAGGAGGAAATAAATTTAATGCAAAAACCCCACAGTGCTCTGTGATATTCAAGATCTTATCTTCACTGTGTCAAACACATGGTATGGGGCAATTCACACCCATACTCTAAGATATAAAGGAAAGGACAATTGTCAGTTAGTGTGTGTGTACCCATGTGCCAGTGGCTATTAAATCAGAACAAGGAAGGATGTTGAAAAGACATTTTTTCTGTTAGTTAGACTGGCCAGGGCATTAGTAGTCTGAATTATTACTGATTAAGTATGTAAGTGAGGTAAAATGAAAACTGGTGAAACTATGTGCTCAGAGGATTGTGATCAGTGCCACAAAATTCATCTGGAAGGCCAGTTACTAATGGTGTGCCCCAGAGGGTTGATATGGGGGCAATGCCGATTAACATCTTCATTAATAACTCGAATAACAAGACTGCACACACTCGAAGTAAGCAAACAGGCAGAAAAGGATGGGAGGGGAGCAAGGAAAGGAGGCATTTCTGGAGGACAAGAAGTTGAACATGGACCAGCAATGTGCCTTTGTGGTAATGAAGGCTGACATCCTCCTGAGCTGCACTAGGAAACACAATGCCAGGAGGCTTAGAGAGATGATCCTTCTCCTCAGCAACAGTGAGGACACACACGGTATAGTGCGTCCAGTCCTGCGCTCCCCGATACACAAAATCACAGAAATCATGGAGTGTTAGGAGTTGGAAGGCACCTTGAGAGATCATGGAGTCCAACCACTCTGCCAGAGCAGGACCACCTAGGTAGGACGACCCTGTGTAGGGCACACAGGTACATGTCCAGGTTGGTTTTGAGCATCTCCAGAGGAGACTTCACAACCTCACTTGGCAGCCTGTTCCAGTATTTTGTCACCCTCACATTGAAAAAGCTTTTTCTTATGAAGGACATGAACATGGCAGTGTGCATCCCTTAAATGGACACAGATGAATGGGCACTGGAGTACCTGTCATATAAAGAGAGGTTGGGAGAACAGGGGTTGTTTAGCCTGCAGAAGGCTCAGGAGGGATCTTACCAATATGTATAAATACCTGATGGGAGGGAGAACAGAAGACAAACAGATTCTTCTCAGTAGCAGCCAGTGAAAGTATCAGAGGCAGACATCATAAACAGAAACAAAAGAAATTCCATTTGAACTGTCCAATACTGAAACAGCTTGCTTGTTGAGGCTGTAAAGCATCAATCCTTGGAGATGCTCAAAACCCAACTGGAGATAGCCCTTGGCAACATGCTCTACATGATCCAGTTTTGAACAGGAAGACTGAACTGGATGAGCTCCAGAGGTCCACTCCATCTTCTTCAGTTCTGTTATTCTGTTTGTTACATATCCAGTTGATTTTTTGTGTAACGAGCTTCATTACATACATAAAGGCAGGCCATTGCTATTTAGCACAATAATGCTAATGTCCTATCCTGAATTTTAAATGTATAAATTACATGACACACTCTGCTTTCTTATCTACAATTAAAAATATTAAGTATGAAGTTAGAGTAATACTACACTGAATTTCCATTAAAATCCTGTTACACTTTGGGCGTTAAGCAAAATCAACACTAGCAAAGGGCTTAAAAACACCGTTGCAATGTCAGAATGCAAGAAAAGTAAGACTCATGCAAATACTATTTATATTTTTTTAAATAAAACATTTAAAAAATAGTTGTTTTAAGACTACCCTTTAACTTAATTGATGAAATCTATTCATATTTGTATTACAGCTCACTCAAGTAATTCAAACCATTGCAGCACGTAAGTTCCTTTAGTATCTTTTTTGCTTTACGTTTCAGTTAGAAACATGTTTGTTTAATATGGCGAGGTTAACTTTCTTCTTAAAAGCCTTAAAAACTTTCTTCTTAGCCTTAAAAAAGTGTTTCATGCAGGTTATGCATATTCAGAATCAAGTTACCAGGCTCTGTATCTTCCTATTTATTGTTTTACTGGACAGACTGGAAGGCATGTGCTCTACTTGTTTGATCCTAGCACATAAAAGCTGAGGACAGCACATAATCAAGATTTATAATTTACTAAGGGGTACACAAGGAGCTGGTTTTTATATAATGATATTGAGATATTAAAAATATCTCTAAGAATATATTTAGGCTGGAAATTCCAAGGAAGTTCTAAGCATTAGGAGAGAGGTTTTGAAACATCTTTCCAGAAAGAGCAACAGGGCAAAGTACTTAACTGGCTTTAAGGTAGACTATGGTGACTTTATGACTAGGATTAGGCAGGATTTGTTGCCTAAATCAGAAAGGCCATTTCTTCAGTGATGAAAAACTATGGTGAAGAACTGCTCCCTTTTCTCTCCCCTCCTTCCTAGTTTTTTTATTCCCACAATTCCCACCAAAATTCAACTGGGGCTATGAGATGACAGCATGCAATTTTTTAACTTGAAAACAGTCTTAAACCTCTACCCCTCTATCTATAAAATATTGCATCAAAACAGATAACTGGAAGCTCTCCTTGAGATTGAAAGATTTAATCAGCAACTAAAAAGAGCAGTGCATTGGAAACATACTGCTATTATATTGCCTTTGTAGGTCTTCATTAAATATTTGTCCTTCCTCCTTGCCAGTTTAATGGATTCCTACTTACTATATAAACACCCCAAAAAGGAATGTGGTTGTGCTTTCTGCTTATACATCTCAAATGCTAGCACTATTCAATGTTGATGTGGCTACCCAAAAACTTCACACAAGCTTCTGGTAGGACATATAGCTACCTGACACCCCTCATAACATACTATGTTCTTGTTCATCGATGAACAACCTGTTCAAAAGTTTTCCTATGGCAGTGTGTAACTCAAAACCAGCTACAGAAAATAAAGAATGTTAATGTGACTACAGATATGGGCTATTTGTATACCATTAGAAGAACATTAAGCAAAATTGCAGACAGCTAACTCATCTCCATTCAGCTTCTTTCAAAGCTATATCCATCAAGAAACATTCAGCACTATGGTTACATGATACAAAAGACATTCTCATCATTTTGCAAATGTTGACAATCCAGGTGGGTCCATCACTCACTGAAGTCACCAAGCCTACATCTACAGTATCAAACACAGTCAAGTTATTATTGTACACACAACAAGGTCTGGTGACTGTAAACACATTTCCCTGCACCCTTCTGGCTGACAAATGCTTTTTTTTCCATTTTAGATTGAAAATGTTTTTACAGTGTAATTTGATTGTCACTTTGGCACTCAAACATAAATTTCACTTAAAAATTACACGGGACAAAAACCTAAGCAGTGAAAGAAACTGTTCAAACCTCTGATTTTTCAGAACTTTTGTATTACCCATGTATGAGATACTTAGCCAAAGCACTATCCAGAACAATGCCAGCTACACAGAAAAATTATTTGTCTCAGACAAAAAAATGTTCACCACAGTATACTTTGGGCACCCTGGGGACTGTTGTTTATGACAGCATTTCCATTTGGAGACAGAAGAATGAGAGAAGAAAACAAATTGCTCTCCTGTTCCAAGTTAAAGTTTGAAGTCCACCTTTATTGACTGTCATTTAACTTCTACCATCTCTTTTTCTGTGATAAACCAAATTGTCAACAACAACAGCTCTTTTAATTGTTTTGTTATAGAATATATACTCTGTACTATAGGCCAAGACTTCCACCTTAACTGTCATTAACTGCTGTATACGAGAGCATGATTTTCTTCAACAATGACATGCAGTGTTTGATTTGACAGAAAGACAATTTAAAATTATTTCTTCCTCTCTGCTAGTCTCCTTATAAATGTTTGCCTTTTTATTTCCAGCTTGTGCTTATTTTTGGTTTCCTAATTTTGTTGCTGTAAAACAGCAATATAAAAACTGGTACATACACGCCTTGCTTTTAAAGTAAGCATATTGAGTGGTTAGCCTAGCTCATATGTTCTTGCTGACCTCACAGATTTCTGGGTTATTATTAGGTTTTCTTACTAGCAGTTTTTTAACTAATATAGTCCTCTTTTGCCACACATATACACAAACTTTTACGGTAAGCTCACAACTTCTGAGACTTCCAAATAACTTGTGTTGCTGAAGAACACAAATGACTTAATACAATGTACAGGCTACATTGATAAAATTCATCTTTTTAATAAGAAAGTGATTTTTTATGTAACTGGAATGAAAGAACTTAATAATATTTGCCATTTACAGTATTATCAAATACGTTAGGCTATTAAAGCAATTAACCCCAGTCTAACTCAGTTCCATCTGAAAGGAGAAAACCTCAGTCTAGTTTCACCAGCTGGTGCCAAAAAACACTTTAGTCAAATATAAGAAAATTCAATACAACTAAATTAGTAATAATTTCTACAATACAAAAACATGACCTTATAAATCTCCTTTCCTACTTTATGAAGAAATACGTGCCACAGGAATAAATATCTCTGTACACAAACATCTTACTCAACAGTAGTTCTCCTGAGTTCAGTTCATTTAGAAGGCAAGTGTCAAGAACTATTGCAGTGTTGCCTTAGAGGCAGTAATCGAAATTCTTCAAAGTAGCTTACCACATTTTTAAAGTTTTTTTTTCAAAAGATGGAAACAAACAAAGCAGACATCACACAGTTTTTCAGCACTGTAGTTGTGATCTCCTGAGTTCAAGTTTTCTCCATTCTGTATCTCAGAAAATATGGTTTTGTACAGAATAAAAACTGAAAGTAAATTTTAGCAGCCTGGCTATTCTCAGCCTTCCTACATGTAGCAAAAATGATAGGACATATGTCCAAAGGAACCATCCTTATACTGTCACTGACACCAACTCTGCAAGAGATTTCAGGCTATAATGTCTAAATCACTACTACACGCTCTTAATAGTACTTTCTATTTAATCAGGAGAGAACAAAAATCCCCTCTAGAATTCCAATAAAAACCAACAGTTTAGTTTTAAGTGAAATGATGTAGTTTATATCTGACCTGGGTTTCAGTCTTTTCCTAGTGGGAAATATAAATCCAGCATTTGGATACATAATCCTACAAGCTCTTGAAAGCCGAACACTTCACATGATTTGTAGCTCTCCTCCAGATTCAGATGACAAGTCTCGGCGGAGCAGGTGCAACGGGATATTTTTTCCTTCCTTCCGAGATTATTCCCTCATATGTAAATTAATTAGCAAGTCCTCATCACTCTCGCGTAAGGGGGAAGATGAAGCTAATGGATTATCAGCGTTTAGTTTCTCCCGCGGAGGGGTGACCCGGCAGCCGGGCGGAGGGAGGGGGCTCGCTGGTGTTACTGCTGAAGCCACAGCTATTTTGACAGTCTCAGCGGTGATAAAAGTGAGCCCAGTTCCCGCACAGTTATTCCAAGAGAGCAATTCTTAAACCACGGACAGGAATTTGGAAGAACCTCGGAGACGCGAGGCGAAACCTTCCCTATCCACCCACCCTGGTCGCCAGCATGAGCACTTCGCTCCACTCCCCCCCTACCCGCCAAGTTAAAACTGCCCTGACACGGTGCTCTCCCACCCCCAGCCCTGCCCCCTTCCCTGGCTGCCGGGGAAAGGGCAGTCCCGACTCTCCTTACCTTCTCCGGAGTCATGGAGAGCGGGGCGGTGCGCCCGCGGCCCCAGCTGGGCGCTGCCGGCGGCGACGGCTCCGCGCGGAAGCGGAGAGGAGCGAAGGGGCCACCGTTCTCCTCAGCCCTTCACCCCGCTGAATTACGCCTCGAGCCGGTGGCACAGCCCGCTCCACATAAATGCATTAAGAGCAGCCACATCATGATGAATTCATCAGTCCCGGTGACCAGAGGAGGAGGCACGCGATGGGCAGCGGGGGCTGCGGGGAGACACGGCGCACGGGAGCGCCCCCTTCGCTGGAGCTCATCCCCTCGTCGCAGGGCTCCGTCGGGGCGGAGGGAAGGCGGGGGAGGTCGCGCCAGGTCTGAGAGAGGGTGGAAGTACCCACTGGGCAGATGCCCGGGCGATCTCCCCACCCTCACCGGCATCCCTGGCTCCCCGCCCGGCGCGAGTCTCCCCACGCGCGTCCCGCGTGGGGAACCGTTCGAGCTCAACGGGCGCGGCACGCGCGCCCACAGCCCCCTTGGCGGGGGCGGATACCTCGCCCGAGAGGCGGGCGGGAGAGGCCGAAGGGACCCGAGAAGGCTGCAAAGGCTCCACGCCACGAAGCGGGTTTCCATCACCTCTGTGCTGAACGTGGGAACGTTGTCTCCGGTCAGGAGGAGCACCCCGCGTTTGTATTTTCGCTGCCAGCGGCCCGCCAGGTGACTTGCCCGTGAGGAAGTGCCCGGGAGCCCTGCAGCTGCCCGCTGCCAAGCGCGGAGTGCAAGAAGCCCTGGTGGCAGAAAGGCCACTGAGCATCCGTGGGACTGTGTGCGAATTAGAAGGACACGGCTCATTTCACAAAAATATCCAACCCCTTCTCAGCTTTGGTAAAAAACCAAAACTGTCCGGCCACTTGCCAGTTTCTAGAGCCAGGTTTTTCCATGAAACACAGCGCGGGGGGGGGGCACGGGAGCCTGCTTTCGCCTGCTGAAGCAGCACCTCCGACTTGCTTCCTCAGTCCTGCAGCTCTTTTCTTGGAACGGGGCCTTTACTGCCTTCTCTTCCGACGGGCTGCGCTGATTTCTTCAAATACCATTTGTATAAATTTGCAGCATTCTGGACTTGAAGCTTCTTCACAGCGGGGCTAATCAGCTGCTAAGATTTTAATGGTTTCAGACCAGCTGTTAAAGGCAGGAGTCGTTTTATATTTCTCAGCCTTTATGTTCCACTCCAAATACAAGTAGAAGTCCTGCAACTCCAGCATTCCCCTCCAGCACTTACCCCTAGGTGTAGTCTTCAACAGCAAGAACAGTTGCTCTTACGTCCATCTTCCTAGGTAGCTCCTTCAGCAGGTGATGTGTAGAACAGATTTATCACCTATTCATTACCTCCTCACCTCAATCCATAAAACCAGGTCTGCTTACTTGGTAGCATCAGCGTGCTTCAAGGGAAACATTTATTTGAATCATGTATTTGAATGGGACTTCTTCAAGGTTTAACAATTCTTTATTGATCATCTATCAGGAACAAAAATTTCTCCTGTCACCTCTTGTGAATTTTAGATTGGCAAAGAATTTTCAGACTGACACAGCTAAAGATTCCCAAGTACGAAATAGGGTTCATAAGCTTTACAAAAGAAACCCCCTGAATTTTCACAGATTTTCACCTTAGTTAGATAATCATGGACAATGAAGATTAAAGCTGGGCAAGAAGAAGAAACTAAAAGGAAAAGGTAGACTGCTTTGTATGAAAATTTCATTTACGTGACACATTACCATTCTTTTTCCTTTCCTAATATGTTGTAGATTTTGCTAGTTATATACAAGAGTAATTACTTGTAACTCCACAGCTGAGTTTACACCTACAGAAGGACTAAAATCTCTATGTGCACTCCACTTGAGTGCTCGCATTTACACTACACATTTGTTGTAATAACTTTTAAGAACTACAGCTAATTTTTCTTTTTAAAATAATATTTGCATTCTTCTGAGAAAAATCTCAAATGCCCTCTCTTTCAAAATATTTGTATTTTCTTCACCTTTGTTCTGTATTTACCTGATGTCATCTATGACATTTTTACAGTTTCAGTCTGTCTTAAACACTGATGGACAGTTTTATACATAGCAGTCCGGTAAACTCTTTCTAATAATGACCATAATAGAATTTTCTCTTATCTCTTATTTAAACATTGATAAAGATGGGATTGGCCTTCCTTTCTTTCAGGGCTTGACATAGGCAGTATCTGGTATTCAATATGGTACCAACCTTTGAAATACTCCACAGAAATTAATCTTCTCTCATGTTTATTTAGCAATTGAGTACTGTAAATCCTGACATCTTAATTATCATTAAATGACTTATTCTCACTATAAAGACTGTTAGAAATCCTTATTAACAGTAAAGCAATAGATACAAGACACTGCAAGGACATCAGTGGTGTTGAAAGATAACAAGTTTATCTTCTGAAAGTGGGGCGATTCTGTCATTCCTGAAGGATAATTGAAGACATTCCAAACAAGTGTAGAAAAAATTTGAGGCTGAAACACGTGGCCACATACTCTATCTCCAATTTTTAAAATTACCCTTGATTTTAAATACTATTACTCATATGTCCATCGCACTGCTCTAAATTGTGTCACCAGAGGCAGTGAAGTGAGGAAAGAAGAGAAAATAGGAAGGGTGAGTGAACAGTCACAGCAAGGAATGAGATGACATTACTCCGAATTGCAAGCCCAGCTGAGTTGTACCTTCTGCAGACTCGGAGTGAAATGTAACTAAAACTAAAATTGCTTTTGTAATCTGTTCACCCTGAAAACAGTCCAAAATTATCTATATGCACTTTGGGCAAGATGCAGACAGGGCTGTTGTCTTCAGTACACCACCTCTAAACATCCTCCTCAAGCTGTGCAATTAGCTTGAAATAAAGGGTGGTGCAGACTTGCCCTTCAGAACCTCAATGCATTTTCTGCTTCTGGAGGAACAGACATGAGATCACTTGAAGGAAAACTCACTACACCACAGTGCTGAACCATGACCTTTCTTGCTTTCCTAGCTCTGAAGTTTCAGCAGAAATGTGGTTTATAATGCTGTAAAACTATAGGTCAGGTAACCCTCATTGCAGCTCTTGGGTATAGCTGTCCCTCTTTATTTAAGATGGGTGTAAGAAGCCATTATGTGCTTTTGCACTAGAATGACTGTAGTCTCTAAACCCCAAACACGATTACATGTCTCTTTACAAAACAAAAGCTTGAAAGAGCCAGCTCAGAATGTGAATGAATTGAGTGGAGTGGTTTTGCAAAATATTTTAAGCAGGAAGTAAAACAGGGACTATGTATGTAGGAAATATGTAAACAGGCAGGAACAGCTAATGTGTTGAAGGAGCTTATGTCCAATCACTGCCAAAGAGCAGGTATCAGAGAGAAAACATAAACAGGTTTAGGACTGCTGGCAGAGACTGGCATGGTCTAAATCCATGAAAAAAAGCTTTTTCAATACTTATAATTTTTGCTATGCCTAAGGAAACAATATTTTTTTAATGTTGCCTTTTAGAAATGGGTCTGTGCTGAAAAGGATCAATCTCTATTAAAAATACCTCCTAGTCGGAATAGTCTACAAACCCCTAAATTCTGACCTGCCGTTGGGCACAATAACAAAGCTATGTGACAGTAATAAATCTAAGATGTAAATATACATGCTGTTATTAAAGTGATAAATCTCAGATATAAATATACATACTGTTATTAATTGGTTTACAGAATTCCCACCTCACATTTTCAGAGGTATACCTTTCTTTAAGGTGCTCATAAGGATTATTCATGCTTTGAGAGCTGAAACTAATTTGTCTAGGTATCACTCAAACACCCCAAACACCTACTACATCAAGAAGACAAGTGTCTGTAACCTCTCCAACACACCTACATCCACTTTCCAGGAAGTCTAAGAAAAAAAAAAAGAAAAAAATGTAGGCAGATATTTTTTTAATTCGTCCTCAGGGCAAATTGAGAAAAAGCTTAGAAAAAGAGAGAGCTGTTGGCATAGTGGGCTGACAACAGCTTGGCGCAAGCAGTGAAAGAATATTCCATCAACCTGGTCAGGGGAATAGGATTTTTTACTCTCTTGTAAACAAATAGCATCACCTCAAATAAACAGCCATACAAGAGGTTGTATAAGACCTCTTTAAGCTTTGACCAAATGTTCAACTCACTGAAGTATGAGTACATTCCTGACTTAACACAGGCCAGGAAATAGTTGTCTCAAATTATCTTTCCCAAAACTTGAGGATAATCCTGGGTGTGCAAATGATTTTCTCAGTGCATGTCACATGGACTCCATAATTAATCAGTGGGGTTTTTTTCATACCTGTAAATAAATGAAACACAGGGAAGATGCAAGACAATAATGAATGAAACATTTCCAATGTGAAAGAACAAATAAATATTTAAAATGGACCCTTCTGAGCTTTCTAAATCTCGCAGTATCAGTAAGGCTCCCTAGACTTTTGAAGGTTAACACCCAAGTTTTTTCTAAAACTTTTCTACATAAATGTGCTGCATGTTCTATAGTGGTCACATTAGGTCAGTTGGTCATTACTGTAAATAAGGTAAGTTTAGATGTTTATAATAAACACACACATATTCTATTCAACAGCATGAAGAACCATCTTGAAGAAGACAACTGTTATTTCTCTAGTGCTCAATACACAAGAAAATTCTGGCTATTAAAAAGCATGAAATCCATGCTGGAACTGATCAAAGGTCTGGTGATCCATCTCCAATGTATTGCTCATCTGCTTTCCTTTCCTTGGCCACTAGCAGATGGTTAAGGACTATAAAAAGAGTGTGTGTACAAAGAGGTCCTTTTAGAAGAACATACACCTATTTTGTAGCAACAAAAAGAAAGTGTAAATATTTTCTGGAGCAGAAGTTCCATACAGATTTGTCATGTTTAATAGCCACTGATGGACTGAATGAAGAAAGAGCAACATAAGTAATAATATAACAGTTACTGAAAAGTAACAGCAGCAGCTACTGACTCTTTAGTGCTGTCATATACAGCACCCTGGGTTTTCCTCAGAGCTCTCCTATCTAATTTACTCACCAAGTCTGGCCTGCTTAGCTTGTGAGATATGACAAAATCACAGGCTGAGGTAGAGCAACTAGGGTTTAACTTTTATTTTATAAAGCTCAGTTATGGATTTTTATTATTTATTTCCACTTTTTCCAGCTCTTCAATGTTAAAATCACATAACACCTTGCATATGCAAATATATAAAACAAAGTGTAAAAGCAAACCACAAGTCAGTAAAGTTACTTGCTATAGAAATAACAGTGCTGGCATTAGCACTTCAAATGGAAAAGCTATTTTAAAATTTAACTGCCTGACAGATGCAGCAGATACAGATCAGAACCAAAGAGAGGTAAGGAGGGAGAGGAGGAAGAAGAGAAAATTAATAGGGAGGGATAGGAAATCAGATGAACTGTACGTTAATTCAAGGTAAAAATAGCCAAGCTGTGTAGTGACAGTGAAATGCTTGCAAATGAAACCCAGGAGCAAAATTCCTGTTAGCTTCAGGGAAATGTATCTTTTACTCTGCATCAGTAGATTTACACTTATGTACTACAGTGTGTCAACACAATTCCTCAATGTATTTATTTCATCTTATTTCATTGTGGTTCATCATTCTGCAGTAATCCTACAAAAACTGTGAAGTCAAGAAGGAAACTGACTCTCACTACTGTTTTCAGTACTAGACTGGAAAATCAAGATAGAAACCCATCAGTTTTTATGGCATAAATTGCTATTCACACAGCTGATATTATACAAACCAAAACCATTCATCATATATTAAATTCCTGTATTTTGAAGCAACTGGTATAAAGTTTCACCCCCCTGATTCCTGGGATTTGTTGTAATCTACTGCATTTCTAAACTCCAGATGCAATAATAATTTCAAAGGTAAGGATTTAAAACAATATTTTTAGTCTGTAATGCAAGATCAATGGAATGGTTAGTCAGTCTACATCAATGCATAACTGATTATTCTTCAGGCTGAAAAAATATTCATGGAAAAGTATTTTACACACAGTCAGTCTGATTGCTGTGGTGACACTGCATAGCCTTAGCCAGCTCATTAAATCCATCTCTGATAGAATTTTTAGTTTTTCTGGGGTTTTTTGCCCAAACTGATAATAATCATATAGATAAATCATTAGACTATTACAATTTTGTCATTTACTCTTAGATCTTTTCTGAAAAATCATCAGATAAAATGTTAGAAAGTTACTATCCTTGCCACTGTTGTTCCAGAATATAATTCAGGTGAAGTTTCTTACAGCAAGTACAAAGTAAACCCACGCCAAAATAAGTTCCAGGGAAACCTTTGCCTTCATATCAGCAGCCCATTTTGTAAGCACTGTGTGACATTATTTCCTTGAAGGAAAGGAAATGTCTTCTCAGTGCTCCTAAAGAAACCATGGCAGCTGCACACACTTTTACAATGGGGAATCAACACCATTAATCAGGTAGTTTTCTGAGTGGCATATCAGAAGATACAAGCTCATAGCTACTAGTGAATCTGTCTGGGGTAGAAGCTCAGAATGCAGGGAATGGTGATGGATGAACCATGAACTTACAGGATCATGGCTGAAGGACCATTCTTGGCTCTTTATAAGGACTGTAAGATGAACTTTGCAACTTAACTGAAGAGAGCAGAATTTCAGCTTAGGCTCTTTTTGGCAAATGATCGTGTCTCTTTTTCATAAGTAGGAAAATGAGAACAAAGTAGTCTGTTAAGAAATTCCTTACCAGTTTTTCTGTTTTCCTGAAATTTGCTTTTAAACTTAGCTTTGTTCATGGATGTGCTCAGAAAATATTAGGTAAAGATTTTATTAATCCAGACATTACAGAATGGTCATTATCTTCTGATCAGGATAAAAACTCACTGTTTTCAGTGATCACAGTAAAAGATACAGGA
The DNA here is from genome assembly GCF_036169615.1 of Heliangelus exortis. NCBI lineage: Eukaryota > Metazoa > Chordata > Aves > Apodiformes > Trochilidae > Heliangelus > Heliangelus exortis. The sequence goes on from NC_092428.1 coordinate 8,363,652, forward strand.
AAGAAGAGGGTAAATCCACAGTTTTCAAAGGAAAATGTGAAGTCTTAACAATCAGCCAGGTGAAACTGAGACTAACAGATGATTATGTAAACAATAATCATACCTCATATCTTTATTTTTTTCACTACATCTCTTATGTATTTCCTCCTGCTTGTTTCCTCGTGCCTGTAATGTTTAGACCATTCAAAATTCCCTAACACATATGTCTGGGTTGACAGTTATTTCATTAAATTAAAAAAACCCAGCATTTTTTTATACAGAGCCTCAAACATTGAAGTCCTTGGCTGGAAAAAAAAAAAAAAAAAAAAAAAAAAAAAAAGACAGAAGGCTTGGTAGCAGATAAGTCTCAAGGGGAAAAAAAAAGAGAAATATATCTAAAATGCTAATTACCAAATTCAATATAAAAAAAATATCATTTGGCCTTTATTTTCACATATTTAGCTATTATCATTCTGGGTCAAATGAATGTGAGGAAATGTGGAATGTTACAAGCATAAAGCTATGAAAAAAACACAAACTTCTAATACTTCTAAGTGAGCTGGTTAAAAAAGTTAAGAGTTCTCAGCTCCTTGAAGGCTTGCTTTGCCATTGAAAACATTCTCAGTTTTTACACACATATGATGAAATGGACCTCTCATACCTGTACCTACATTTGTAGCTTTGCCACTGATTCATGACAGAGGAAGTTGAAAACATCTGAGGAGTTCAAGATTTTCATCACAAAATCAAGACTGAAATTTCTTTGAGCTGTCCTTGCCTGAAGGAGTTTAACTACAAAGTATCAGAGAAGAGGTGGACAAGGAAACTCACACTTTCTATGGTGGGGAGTGGAAGAAACAAGAGTAATTAAAACAAAAAAGAGTGGCCCTTGACTAAATTTAGATTTTGATATTTGGTCTCTTTGTGATAGTTTTTGGATATCAGATTTTTTTCTTGCAAAACACATTAGAGAACTATGGGATATTTAACTAAAAAAGAATCCACCACTTCTCTTGGACTCTAACCTATCAAAGAAGCTTATTTAGTAATGATTTTAGTCTTTAGAAGAAGAGGTTGACATTCAATGAACAACTTGCCATACTTGTTAAATAACAAAATTGCCTAAACCCAGGAAATAATGGTATCTGTATTCTGATGTTACTTACCTCTTTTGTTGTGTTTTGTTGTTTTAATCTTCTATTGAAAACCCTTGCCCTCAGTTTCAGATACATAGCTCATGTCATAATCAGTTCTTTCACAGCTGTGCCTGTAACAGTGGAAACCTGCTTAATTAGACCTCCTTCCTAAAGAAACAAATAAAAATTGTATTCTTGGGTTTTAGGTACTACATAATGTTCTAAAAACAAACCAAAAGTCATATGAGTGAAATAAGACCTTTATGTTTATGTATTAAAAACTTTATGTCTATTAAGACATACAGCTTCATAGGAAAAGGCTACAATTCAGGTTTGCACATAAAGTAATGGATTGGTTTGCCTCAGAATTTCTTGCATATAGACTCTATTGCTTATTAACTCTACAGGTGGAGATAATTACAAAGATCTAAAAATATGTCTTCAGTTTTGGCATGTCCAACCCATGCAAAACTAGGGCCAAATTTTTCAGAGTGGTTTGTGCTTTCAAATCCCATGATTATGCTGTTGTACGTACTCAACACCTAAAAGCAGTCTTAGACTAGGTATGAGTACAGCCTAACTATAAATACAGCAACTAAATATAGCATTCTTATACTTAGTATCCAGTATTTGAGACACTGAAATCAGAGACATATTTCCAAAATATTGTTTGGTGTACCAAACCTCTTTTCATGAACTCTCTTTACATTATCTGGCTCTTGTGGTGCCACTATACAAGGAAGATATAACAAGCACAAGAAGAAATGGGTTCCATACTCCTGCTCAGAAAAGAAAGCATAGAAAGCATTCTGAATGTTCCAAAATGTAAGTACAGTCTGTTGTCACTGGGCATCCAAGATTGCCCCTGGGGATCAAAGCTGATATGAGGAGCAGAATGGTGGGACGTTGTCTGTAACTTCAGTGCACGCTTATGTCATGGCATTCTTTTAAATAGTAACAGTTCTAAAATAATTTCAAAGCAAGCCAATGAAATCTTCAAGTATTCTGTGCTGTATCATTTATCCATCAGATCTGCTACTAATGGCAATGATAGCTTTGCGTGGACATAATTTGTTAACTATTTTTAATATAGATGCTTTAATTATATTAAACAGACTTTAAAAACACAAATATAAGAATTAAAGTTAATTTTAGGTGGATTTTTTTGTCTCTGGATGACTGAGAATATTGGATAAGTAGGTTTGTCCAGAGCATATGAAAAATGTCCAGTTAGGGAAGTAGAAGTCTTCTGATTAGAACTAACTAAAGGACTGAAACCTGGACTAATGAATGGCATGCTAAATCTAATAATGCTAATAGAGGATGTATCTGCACTGCATTTTACCACCAGATGTAATTTTAACCTGCCTACATTTTGAGCGTAGTAGAGAAGATAATCTCCAAAACAGAATCCATGGACTGATGTGATATGGGGTGTTGTAGCAATGCTTAGTGTTTGCTACTGAAGCTATATAGCTGCTGGATGGCTCACATGTAGTGACAACTGGCTCATGTTGCTTCAGAGAGTGGGCAGGCAGAAATAATTTTTGCATTTAAAAGCACTTTATATATATATCTACCAGTGCAAGAAGAGCTAACCTCAGAATTTTTGTTGAAAATGGCTAAAGCTTATTTTTCTTATTATGTTTTTTTAAATTATTATTATCTACCCTGTTTTTCTACCTGCTGTGGAAGCAGGCATTCAAAGCTGAAAGTAAATATATTCACATGGTATTTTGGTCAGGTTCTAATTTGGGGAATTTTTCTCAGTTTATTGACAGATGGTACTTTCATTATATATGCAAAACCATGATCTAATACAATACTTAGATACTTAAAATATACATTTTTAAAAAGTGGATGAAACTTATCCCTCAAATTAGCCAACTTAGCAAGATATAAAGTGATATTTTTCTTTGATACGATACATAATTTATGATGCCAAGCACGTGTGCCATCTGTTGACAGTTGGCATTGACTAGAAATATCACATTTTCAGGAACATAATAGCAATTAAAATATTACTAAAATACATTGGATACAATGGGCAATTACGGTAATTATGTAAATCACAGAATCTTTCAGGTTGGAAAAGACCCTTGGGATCATGAAGTCCAACTGTCATCCCTACTCTACAACATTCTCCCCTAAACCATATCCCCCAGCACAACATCTAAACACATCCAGGGATGGGATGGCAACCCAACCATCTCCATGGGCAGCCTATTCCAATGTCTGACCACTCTTTCTGTGCAATTTTTTTCCTAATGCCCAGTCTAAACCTACGCTTTTGCATCTTGAACTTCAATAATCACAGATAATCAGAGAGAACAAAGTATACTGAAAATGCACTGTTTATTTGATTTATATCTTTAAAATCTGCATAATTTGCAAGAACTCTTTTTTGTATAGAAGATGCAAAAAAACATTTTATCACTGAGATTCTCACTAAATGTTTTATAGTAGTATTTCAAATGTGTTTGAGCATGGAGGAAAAAGAGAGCTACCTCAAAATATCTGGACCCCAGGTCTTTTTTCTAAATGAATGAGTCTAAGTTTTCACTTTTTGCTCATAAGTGCAGTGTCTTTCAACAGCACAGAGTATGAGCCATGAAACCGCAACTCACATAAGACACAGGGAACCAAGAACCCTTGAGTGAAGCAATGCAGCTACATGCACAAGACCACTGAAGTCATGACAAAAATTGCTTCTTGTTACTGAGAGCACTGTGGCTACTTCTGGACCAAGCAGCCTATCAAGAATAGATTAATGTTTTTGATTTTCCATATCCTACTAGCAGCTATATTATATTATATTATATTATGTTATGTTATGTTATATTGCTGCTTGAATTTCGAAGAAAACAGGATCTGATTCTGGGCAGAATTCCTGTGTGGGCATGGAGATGTTTGGATCAAAGGTATTAGAGGAGATACAAAACTAACAGGGATGTATCTCAAACCCTGAACTATTATCAAAGTTTTGTGCTGGAAAACCTTTCATTTCTATTCAAAGATTAACACACTACTAACACTTGCAGTGACATTCAGTGGGTGAAATACTATTCTCATTTCAGATAATGATAAAACTCCCCTTGACTATACCAGGAAACACTGGGTACAAGGACCAAGTTGTACATTCTGCTAAAGAATAGGGACATCTCATACCTGTTGTTAAGTCTTCAAGTAATTTTAATTGAGTAAACAACTGAAGTGACTCAACAGTTATAAAGTTAACAAATCTGAACAAGGTTTATTTCTTATTTTGTCTAGAAAATCATGTGGCCTTACAAAAGAAAATTACTGCTATCAGGCCCTAACTTCTTCAACCATAATCCCCAAACTGTGTTTTCTTCATTGATCTTGTTTACCTGAAGTATCAGCTCTTCATGGCATGCAACATCCAGTACTATGCAATTTCAGTTTCTAGCACAACCAAAGCAGTGTTAGACAGGCCTCCCAGACACTGAGGTCCTGAAAATTTACATTCTGGTTTAAGGATGCAGATATTTGGATTGAAAAAAATAATTAAAATGTAGGCTTTGAATAGTTATGCACATGTACTCCGTATGTTTTTCATAGCATTGCTGCTTTCTAAATTTGTAATAACCTTAAAATAACTCCCTCTTATGCATATTTGATGTGAAACCATACCTCTGACGGGATAGTTGCAATGAACTGTGATGAATCCCTTTTAGGCCTTTTTCCAGTTTGTAAAGTGACCAGAAGCTACAAACTACATATTAAGTTCATTTAGATGAGAAGAGTTTACATCTCAAGGCAAAAATAATCCTAAAATTTAGGGAAAAGGAGACATTTTAAAATCTCTTAATTTTAAGTTCTGTCTTTGTGATTCACCTAACTAAAGCATTCAAGATCCAATCCAAGTTTGAACTTTAATCAATTTTTTCTGTTTTGTTTATGGCTTTTATATGGGGTTGGTTTTGTTTTTTGTTTGTTTGTTTGTTTGGGTTTTTTTAAGACTCTTGGTATCACTGGGAGGGATCTCCAGAAAGAAACCTAGATGATTCTTCAAGGATAGATGGAAGAAGTCAAAGTTCTAAAATATTTACCACAAGAAACACAAGGGAAAGCCCTGCTTAAAAGCCAAATCCCTATTTTAGGTGATCTACTCCCCTAGCAAGACCTTCTTGTCAGCCTCCTTCTCTGGAACAGCTGGTGTCGGGAAAGAATTAAACTGTCTTTCCTTTTTTCCTGGCTTGAGTATCTTGTCATACTCTAGTTTTTACAGTTAGGTTGGCAAGGTAGCATCTTGGCCTTGATGATGATGCAGGAAGTGAGATAAAGGTTCACGAAGAAGCCCAAGAAAATCCCAAATAACTTTTAAGATGTACCATGCCAAAGCTCTGCTCACATGATAATTTAGGAATCTGTCACAAAACACTCAAGCTCTGTAGGCTTTGGTGTGCCTTCAGACAAGCTTACAGTGAGGGAGAACTTCCTTGCAGCAATTATTTTCTGCTTTGCAGAAACAACACCTCAAAAAGACTTCCAAGAATGAACTGATGATTGTGTAGCATTTTTCTTGTTAAAGTCACAGTCTTGATATTTTAAAGATTTTAATAGGCATTTTAGTACAATTTGCTAGCATGGAAGCTGCTCATTATGAGCTAATTGTTTCAAAGAGTTGCTGAAAATGCTTAAATGTTAAATATGTGCTACTGTAAACAAATACTTACAAGTCTTTCAAAATGTGTCTGAGAAATGTTAGGCTGTCTGCTCATGGTACACAAAGGACATGAAAAAGCAAGATTTAATAATAAATATGCTCACAACTACATGGATGCTAATCCACAGTGGGTTTTTTATGTTCAATTAAATGTACAAGGCAGTAATAATCCTAATATTTTTTGTAAGGCAAATTTTACTGCAAACACAAGTAATTCCTAGCTTTCCTCTGTTCTCCCACTCAGTTCTGTCTATGTCTTTCCTACCTGCTCTCTCATGCCTGTGCAAGGCCCAGTCAGTCCCAACACTATTCAAATCCCATCTTCTGTCAGCTAAAGGTCTGTGTATTTTCACACTTTGTGCACACACCCTCCTTTTTTTAAATTTTTTTATTTATTTTCTCTTTCTGATATTATTTGTTTGGGAGATAATTATTTTGGTGTCAAGATATTTTAAACTTTATAAGACAGAGCAGCAAGGCATTAATGGTACCATTCATTAGACACAACTGCAGAAATACTAAAGCTGAGATCCTGCCGAGCATGTGGCAAAAGCTTCATTGTCCACTCTTATGCCTTTTGTTGTTGTTTTTCTTGATATGTCTCCAAATCAACAGCATACTGTTGATTGATTCCTAGAATATTCCCTGGTATTTACTGGCTAGGACATTCAGCAGACACTGCACATTACGAAGGGACAGATATGTTTTTACATTGCTAGTAATGGCCTTGCAAATTTTAAGAAACTGTGTTTTTTACTTTTTATTCTTCTAGATTTCTTTGTGCTATCTTGTTTACAGCCCTTTTTCTTTGACAATCTGACATCTGAATATCATATGGTTTTATTTATGGTGGGTATGTTTGCTAGTATTAGAATGATAAGCATATCATAGAACTTTGTCATTAAGGTATCTGAGGGAGAGATGTCTGCACTGCCAAGCTCAAAACTTAGGTAGCAGAAAGACCCTTACACCTGTACATTTTACCAGCAAAAAGAATCAACTGCTAAATGAGTGTCACATTTTTGTCATGAAACTAAATTAATGAGATTCCTGATTTTGAAGCCTATAACACAAGATTGAAACGGAACTAATTGCTATATTTGAATATACTATTAATTTATATCACAAAGTTTTAAGGTAATAAATATATTATTACAACATTATACTTAGCCTGAGCTTATTTTTCTACTTGCTGAACCTGGAGCGGCTTTTTAGGTTGTTTTTTATTTTCTTTTATAGATTATTCCTTATCCATCTCTTTTCCCTCATCTCTCAGCCTTTTTTAACACTGAATTTGAGCTAAAAAGACCCTTCTGATCTGATTCCAAGAGTGAATTAGAGGAGCGGCTCTGCACAGACAAGCAAAGCATGATATCCATATCTACATTTTTCTGTACTTCTACATTTTAACCATTATCACTCATTTATTGTAACATCCTGTGGTGTTTGATATACCCAGAGCTTCTTAGCTTGTCTCCACAAGTTTCTCATAACCTTTTACTTCTGTTCACAGTTGGGCTTCTCCCCTCTGTCTATTATTGTAACTTTTGGTTTCATGGTTAACTACCCACAAACTATGTAAGAAGCCTTCAAAATAAGAAATAGAATAGCTGAATCAGCAAATGCCTTGAAAAATATTGAAAAATACATTTCTGCTAGTGGAACAAAGAAGGAAAAAGTTTCTTCCTTGCCCAAATATGCAACTTACACTCAGGCTCCTTGTAATATGAGTAAATTACTGCACCAATTTTCTCCAGTATAATTTTTATTATTTAAGGACAACACAATTAAATATTCCTTCAGTTAAAACTCTGGTAACTCTAGAAGATGGAACTGAACTGTTATATCTTATTCCTGTATTCGATGATTTATCTCCTGTATCCTGAGTATGCCAGGATATTTAATATTGACAAACCAGCTTGCATAGTCACAGTAAACAAGCTGCAGAATGTCTGAGCAACATTTTGCAAGCAGAACTTTACCCATCACTGTAGCACAAGGACTTAGGGTTTTTTTTCTATTTTACTTAAAAATACCTGTGTTCAAAGCCGAGTTTGAATGGTAGAGCTGAATCAGAAAGGCCAGTCATTTTTTCCCCATGGGCCTTGCTCCAATAGGAAAGTGTGAGAGCTGGACGAAGATTTCAGTGCCTGCAGAACTGAACCCTTAAGTATTTTATCATTTTGTAGAAACACTGTTGAAGTTCAAGAAAATATTCTCCATTTTAGCTTACTTCACCAACCTGATCTGCCACAAGAGGGCAGAGGCTCATGTCACTTGGTTCAATCTACTCTCATGCAAGAATGTCAGGGATCATTAATGGGGAAATTTATCGTAACTTAAATACCAGGGTGAAAAATTAAATTCCATTAACTATTTTTAAATGACTTTAAGCTAAAAAGCCAAATGCAGCAACACAACTCTGTCATCTCTGATGCAATGAAGACAACTGACATGGTTTGGTTATAGGGCAATAATTACTATGCAGTTATGCAAAATGGGGACTATGTGGAAAAATTATGTGTACGGAGCAAGGCTTTGTTAGTTTGAAAAAAATCAAGCTAACAAAATGAAACATTTATATATATAAAATAATATGTTAATTTATATACATATATAGTAATTTTAACACTATATATATATATATATATATGTAAAAAGAGGGTCAATTGTTTCATTGCAGTGAATGGGTAGATTTTGAAGAGGGAAGGTATTAGGAATCCAAAACTATTATGCTAATTTTCTGGCAAGCCACACTTTGAGTATAAACTACTTCACTGCTCCTTTCTTTTTATTTTTTTAAAATGAAAAGCTAGACCTAGAATAGTTGAAATGATCTGCATTTGATTTGCAAATGCTTCACAGTGAAGTAAACTTTATTAAGAAATTTAGCAACCTATATTCAGTACTCACTACATGTATGATCCTCTAATTATTTCTTGCACTTTACCAGAAAAAGAACAATGACATCCTAAATCAGGAAAAAGGTAAAACTTTTTTTCTGAATTTTGATCTATTCTTAAAGGATGCTCCAGAGGTTTTGTCAGTAAGGGGTTTGAAAAATGCAAGTTTAACAACACAGGGGAATTGGCAAAAATGAGTGAATCTTTTGTTATCTTCATAAATAAGTCTTCTTTTAGCAGAAACAGTGTTAGAAAAAATGGATAAATGATGCTCTTACCTGCTGTCATTACAACACACTTCTGGCTTATGGCTGATTGGGTAGCAGAGAAACTCAAGTCAATACTAAGTTGTTATAACACTAAACACTAAAATGTTGTAATTACATTCTGCACTGGTAGAATGATTCTGATGAAAAATGAGGAAATGAAAAAAAAGTGATCAGTATTTTCACACAGGAATAATTTCCATTGCATATGCTGACTTTCACTGCACCAAAAACCTGGTATAAATAGAAGGTAATGGAACTGTCATTTTAATGAACTTTCCATTACCAATTGGTTTTGTCCAAGAATCTCACATACACATTATACCTTACAGCCAGGCCAGACTCTCAGCCAGTAGCCCTGTCAAGTAGAGAAGACCTCCATTACTGTTTACAATGTAAAAGGCATATTTCTGCTGCAGTCTGCCAGTTTTATTCATGTTTTGCTATTTAATATACTTTTGCATATTAACATTAACATTGCATATTAACATTAGACATCTCTTCACACTATCCTCTTCAGACTTTCTAACTCCTTTGGACCATTAAAATAAAATAATCCCCACAAACCAACCTAAATTGGAATATTCCAGTTATGTTGGAGTATAATATTATCAAATACTAAATTGGAAATCTTCCTCAAAGATTTAATATCAGTGAAGTGGTAAACAGAAAAGATAGATCTGAAAGGTCTCGTCTGTTGCCAATGTAGGACAGTACCACAGCAGTTACAACATCAGAGTGAATTATGTAAGCAAGTGCTGAAAAAAAAAATTAAATTGTTCTGAAGCAGTAAGCTAAGTGAGAGTCAAATGAAATTAATAAGATGAAGCTGGCCAAAATCATTGTTGGTGAAGGAGAAAATTGTGATTAGGATCCAACCCAAAATACCAAAAGATATAGACACTAGTTACACCCTGTGTAAGTGAGCCATGGATTTTAGACCAAACAGGAGATATTCATTCAATCTTAGAATTATCTGATTCCAAACAGATACAAAAAGATTCTAAAAAATGTACAATTAACATATAGTGCTGCCAGACAACACACTGTTTCACAGCTCATGATGTGGGTCTGCTTCACTAAAACTAACAATGCCACTTTCACAGTTTAGCTCAATTGAAAATATATAACTCAAGTAGTGTTAGAGAACTCAAATCAGTATTCTATTACACAATAATGTAACCATTTTCAAGCAATAAACTAATTACTAAAGAACTTGCAGAACTTCTCTTTAGGGGAAGTCGTAACTTTACACATTGTTTGCTATATGACAGCAAATAGAAACAAAACCAGAATTTTCTCTTTTGAGAAGATTTTTTCAAAGCTTCTAGGTCTGTGCACTTGCGAGTCCTGAGGTGATATAATTTTCATCCTTTCTTGCCATGCTGTTACTTCCACTGAGAGGACCACATTTTTTACTCTTCTATGTTGGAAGAATTTTAACAATGACTTTCAGGGTTGCTGCCTTAACTTTTTCATGGCTTTATAACACAAATATTTCAACTTGTTGTACTAAATACATCTGCTACAGTGAATTATTTCAATTAATTGTGCCTTTGCAAGGCACTGTGAAAATTACATCTTAAAGCACATTCTAGCCAGGACATTCGCTATTACATTTTTGGTAGTATGATCAATGTCTTCAAGTAAACAGCACTTAAATGCAGCATAAAACCGAGGCAAAATAAAAGAATTTTTAGAAGTAAAAATTGCCAGAAATTTAATTTGATCAATATTCTTCAAACTTGCATAAACAAAGGTTCTTGCTCAATAATAATAATAATAAACAGTTCATGTCCAGAATACACTTTTAAACCTTTGATAAAGGGAGCCATTTAAGATTAGAATGCAATTCTGTTATAAATCCTTAATTTTTAAGACTTTTCCTTGAAAATATGGGAATAATGGCATCAAACTGCTGCAGTGCTGTGACCTGATTTTTTTAAGAATCAACCACAGTGCTATAGACCACCAGTGAAAATAATTTTACCAAGAACAGAAGATATTTGGGAGGTCCTATCAAACATTAAAAGATTATAATTATGTGGCAAATGTCAAAAAGATACAATAAAAGTTAGGCATGAGACTTCATCCATCACTGAATTAATTAAAAAAACCCACATAACCAATAAATCATTACTACAGCTTCTATGCACTACAGTTCAGAGCCTTATGTTGCTGAAGCAGCAGGTGTACTTGTCACCCTCATTATAATTCTCCTTGTAAGGATATGATCTTCATTTAAGGTAACTATGCTGTTGTACAGAAATTCAAATTTTCATTCACAGTGTATCATGACTTTTTAGCTTTCTAGATGTTATTCAAAGCAAAGTGAAAAAAAAAAAAAAAAAAAAAGCTAATATTACCTGAATCTTGATAGTAATTGAGGCCATGGTATCCCTAATTTTACAAACAAAGATATACAGGAGTGATTTTATCAAAGCAAAATTGACCATAAATTAACAAACTGGGACCAAATCTATACCATCCTTCAAGATCCAAGAATAATTAATTTCTGTGGAGAACCAGTGCAATGCACCCATCTAAAGACAAGTTTCAATATTAAACAGGGATTCTGTGTGTTTAGACTGTGGCTGAGAGTAGAGACTCAGTGAACTAGGTTACTGCATTTAGAGTACACTTAAGTGTGAACATAGTAGCCTGGGTTTTATTATCACAGCTGTGTTCTGCTTTACCAGGTGTACTTAGCTTAGCTGAGGACATCATATTATAATGCTGCCTTCTTCCTGGAATATATATTGTATTTAAGGGGCTCCTATGACATATGATTACTGGTTCATAGAAGCACAGATATATCTACAAAGCCTTATATTGTGCTGTGTGGCTCATCCAAATTTATTTAGTCATTGCAGAGAAAGATGCACTATAAACCCCAATATAGAATGCTGCTTTACAGAATTAAAATAAAATACAAAATAAAATACAAATGAAGATAAACCAAAGGAACCTCTCAGGGTTCTTTCACACTGAAAGACTTTCTACCTATTGTTCTTTATGAAATATGTTCTTTTAAGTCATAATTCAGAATTCTTTTGCTTGTGTGCATTTGTTTGTGTTCTGCAGCAGTATCTATAGCAGTGATCTATTTTAAAGTAGACACACAGATGTTCAAATTATAAATGGGATCCTGACAATCTCCTGTGCTGTGCTGAGAGAAGCAAAGTCCTGTTGCAAAGCCTCACAGCCCAGAAGATAATTCTCTATCCAATGAACCTATACAATGTGCTTACCCTATACAGGGTAAACAAAACTCTGAAATGAACATCCTAGAAGTTTTAATCATTATTCTATCTCTGCCACCAACCAGTGTTCTACTTTATTCAAAGGTGCTTAAGGATTGGTCATGGGAGAAAATAAGAGATGCATCATTCCTTTGTGCTCCTGTAATGCAGTAGACACAGTTCCTGCTGGGTCAGCAGCACAATGTGCCTCATCTGAGCTAACTGCATTGAAATAAGGAATTGCACCAAGGCTCAATGGTGGCTCAGTTATGAGACTGAGAGTAGCTGGAAAATTTGGACAAATTTCCTTCTTTTTCATTGACATGTCATTTTATTCAATTTGTAGTGTCCTACAAGCCTTAATGGTACATTTACTGGTTCCAAAGTTTCAGGCTAGTTCAGTGTAATAAATCTGTTGTATATATAATACATTTATAGAAGAGGAAACTAACAGAGAGCAGACTTCTTCTCAATAACTTCTTCCCCATAACAGTGAGCACTGAATGAAGAATGAGAAGATATCACTGTCTTATACAGTAATGAAAAGAGCTTAAACAACAGTCTAAAAGGCTTAGGACATCCTTCTATAAAAATTAGTATCTTATTATCCGCTTCGATAATGTGTTTAATTTCAGTATAGGCCAAGTAAATGAGCTAGAAAAGATAATTAAATAGAGTGGCAGTTTACTTAAAGGAAAGAAACCCAGCCAAAATTAAAATTCAGGCAGCCTGTGGTTTTGAAGTTGGGTATTTCATAATGATTGTCTTTCTTTGGGGGGCATATGCCCATGAGTATCACCTTAATGTTGTGCTGTAAGGCCTGGAGCAATAAATGAAAAGAGAAATCAGTGTAGGAAGAGACTGCAGCTAATAAATATTTGATCAGTTACACAAATCACACAATTTAATAATGCTTTGAGGAATTTGCCATCATTTATTAACTCCTGCAATGTAAACGTGTGGTATTCTGTTTCTTAAGAAAAAGCAAGCTGCTAAACAGCCGTTAATCTTTTCAATCAATTATCTTCCAGATGTTTAACGTGGATCTTTCTGTATGCCCTTAAAAATGTTCAGTAGTCACACATATGGTGATATTTATTATCCATATCATGCCACCCTTCACCCTTGTAGCTATTCCTTTCTGGAAGCCTTCAAAAAGGAAGTATCTTTCTTAGTCATTCTAAGATGTAATCATGAACTTAAATGCATTCCAGTCTGAAAAAACCCATATTAAAATGACCATGAAAAGCACATAAAAATCATTCATCATCTTCACATATCTGAAAGATATGCTTTTCTGCCTATGAACCCATATAGTTTATATCTGCAGGAAGCAACATGGCAAATGCTCCACTTTGGCAAAACTAAGATTGCTGAATGTGGATGGAGTTTTCCTTACAAACCAGATAAGACCGGAAAAAGCTAAAGGGTGTTAGAAAGAACTTATTGTATGAACTGGTGTATTCTCTAGAGATTTTTCACACATATCAAATTATAGTTTGTGCTATCCAGTCCTAGCTAACCATATGATTTTTGAGGAAAAAGAATGGTAAACATTTTCTCCACAGTTTCTTAGTCACTGAAGCTGTGAGCAGAGTGTTGCAGTTTGTTAATTTGCAGTCTACCAAGTGACATAAATACATTATGTTCTGCACTAATTCCATGCAGTTTCTTCTCCAAATGGCACCTCTATCAAAACATGTATTAGCACATAGGACATATTTATTTTGTTTTATTGTATGGAGAGCAAGTATTTTAGGGATTAAGAGTCCTGAAAGAAAACTGCAGACACTTTGAAATATTTCTACTGCAATTAATCTTGCACCCAAAATACCTGTCTACTCATGAAAGAATAAAAAACTCCCAAAGATCTATTTCTACTGGTTGTCATGCACAAAGATAAGGAAGAATTAATGTAGATGAAACATCCTTACTTGAGCTGTGCAAGTTAATTGTCAGGGATTTCAGCAGACAAGATCTCAGTCTGTCTGGAGTGTAGGTAACATATGATACATTCTAAACCAGTTGCCCTGTTTTAAATACGAAGTATTTATATTGCGTCTGGGATCAAACTTTTATAATCATATTGGATGCAAACTTGTCTGGAATTAATGAATTGGGAGGAGTCCACAATTTTTGACAGGTAAGTGTTATTTTAAGAAATCTGTGTTGATCAGTAACCTCAAGTATGATGATGAATTACTCAATTTTTTAAATGTACAGCAGTTTTAGTTTTGCAGAAGCTGTGAAAAAAAAAAAAAAAAAAAAAAAAAAAAGTCAATTTAATTAATTAGAACTCCCTGTGAGTATTTTACACAAATAAAATATACAGGCATATTTCCTAAGAGTATAAATTGCAGTAATAAATACCTAGTGACATGTTGAAGTTCAAATCCTAAATTTCACAACAGCACAGGAAATATACTTGCAGAGACTTTTAAAGAAAATTCTGCGAGTAAACAACCCATTGAAATTCAATATCTACCATGTACTCCTTTTAATCCCAGTGAAGTTTCCTTCAGAACAAAATCTATATTTCAGCATTTTCTACACAGAGACAAAAATCAATGATAGTTTGAAAACATTGTCCATGAAAACACGGTCCTACAAGTTACTATATAGCAGTGCAAGAGTACAGGAACCTACTGAGGCCATGTAAGAGAATGTTTTTAGGAAATACTATGCAAAGGACTAATAGCTTGGAACTTCATGGACAAAAGTGGCACTGTAATTAAGCCACAGGTATGCCTTGCAGGAGCCATGACAACATGCTTGTTCAGGAAGAAAACCTTTTCACCTGAATATGGATAGTGCATATTTTTCTGTTCTTATATACGAGGAAATCAGTCAAGCTGGTTGGTTTTTTTTTCCTGTTTTTTTTTTTTTTTTCTTTTTTTAACTTAATAGTCATACAAGACAAAAATTAAACAGGTGACAGTAGGTGGCACAGTGAGTGGATTGAGCACTTTTTAAAGGTTAGTATCAGTCTTGGGGCCTAAAAATACTCTTTAAAAGTCACCGTATATGATGTGCAATTAGATAGATGAGATTCTGCATAATTTGGCATATGTCAGATATAAGATTCCCTGCAGATCTGCTTTGACTGTGGAATATAATAGATGTGACCTTTTAGAGCTGTAAAGACAGCAGTGTAGTTAAAAATCATGATTTCCAGGTATTTTTAAAAAGCGCTAAATGCTTCAAAATACAAAAAATGTGTTGTCCCAATAGCTAATCACATTTAATACCAACAGACCTAAACTCACTACAGTGAGGTTGGTCTTGCAAGGTCCTTATGGCTCTGGACCTATCTTTAAAGAGGCCAAAGAGACTTTGTTGTGATTGAGTTTTATTTCAATGACATTTTTCACTGTGGCTTTCTGGAGCTCAGAAAAGGTACAGATAATATA
The DNA here is from genome assembly GCF_036169615.1 of Heliangelus exortis. Classification (NCBI taxonomy): domain Eukaryota; kingdom Metazoa; phylum Chordata; class Aves; order Apodiformes; family Trochilidae; genus Heliangelus; species Heliangelus exortis. The sequence continues at coordinate 8,379,278 of NC_092428.1, forward strand.
AGAAAGGAGTAATCATTATCCTGCTTAATTCTTTACCTCTTGCCTGTTAAGGGAACCAATAAGGTGGCTTGAAATGAGTATAAACTATCATGCAAATACTAGGCAAACCCACTGCCTTCATCAGCTTCCCTGGTAAACTGCAGGTTTTCAGAGTGAAAACATTTTTTTGATTGAGAATACCAAATGGTTGAACAAGGTTTTACAGAACTTGATCACAGACATTTTTCTGGTTTGTTTCCATGGGATTTTTGTTCATAGTAATACTGCTTACTTACTTCGTGAAAAACTCATAGTGACAGGGCAGACTGTCTATGGATGATGCAAGTCCACTGAAGCTGATTACACACTGTTTAACTGTCTTTGGATCAGATACCTAGGGAATGAAAAACACGATGGCATTGGCTGCAAATATGATAGTGGACATGAGCTGTCTTAGAACTGAACACCCCAGACAACTCAAGAGCAGTTGCAGCTCAGACTTTCCACTCTACCTGAATCTGTAAGCCTTATTGTGTAAGTCATAAAGGGCTGATAAGAAGATAGTGCAGTTTGCACAACAAAGTATTACTAATGGAATAGTTATATGAGTGAATAATTTTAAGTTCTATTTGAAATCAATTCATATTTGCTATTCTGTATGGTATTGATTGAGTAAAGAAGTAAACAAATTTTCAAATGTGATTTTTATAGTTACTGCCATATGATGGGAATTCCTTTTGTTTTGTTTCATTTGGTATCAGAGTAGGTTGATAATTATTTGAACTACACTAACAAATAAATTTTACTGCCTTTTCCACCTTACTAATGAGAGGTGAATGAACAGTGAAAAGGATTGCCATGAGATGGACACAGTGATGATCTTTCTGCCCAACATACACTCAGTAAAGGTAGTGGAAAGCAAAGAGATCTGAGTAGCTTTCAAAAAAGCATCTCTGCAGCAGTTTTGAAAACGTATCATTCTTTCAAAAAGTACATTAACACAAAAGAAGTTTCAAGACATGAAGGTATGTTTGGCCTGAGGGCAAGTGCCATCTGGCAGTCACGTTGAGTATGAGCACGAGGCAGCTAAAGAGAGAATGAGAACATTGCAACAGGAGAAATTCTGATGCATTTCAAGAGAAAGTCCAAAAGTGAGACTTCAGAGGTTTTTTTCTTTGTTTTAAACACTATGTACATTTTAAAAAACATTACTGCATGATTTTCAAATATTACTGCATCAGTGCATTGTTTCATAAGCCATGGCCTCTTTCACTGTCTTAGTGACCTATCAGTGCTGGGAATTTCCTTCATCTTCAGAGATTTATGAACTGATCTAAACTATTAGTAATGAAATGTCTTTGAAGAAGACATCATGATGGGGAAAGAATATCTCTGTCATATGCCAGTGTTCCAGACTGTGGATGATAATTTGACAGTGAAAATATAGAAATGCCACTGTTGATAGTGGAACTGGTGTGGAGCAGATATCTTAAGTTTGTGAGTGACATATTATACCAACAGTTGGAGAATGGTTTGAGCAGCTATAAAGGCACTTAACAATCAATACCATGAAGTAAAGAGACAAGCAGAATACAATCCAAATTTCAGGTGAGCTCCCAAATAATATCTGAGCATATTAACCTAAGCTGAATTTTATGCTCTTGGAACTTGTCAATTTCAGATACCTTAGCGAGCTTTTTTGCTGCTAGATTGGTTATCACTGTACTAGATTTAAATCTGCACCCTTATGAATAAACTCAACTCATATGACAAAAAATACAAAGAAAAAAAGTACATTTTTTCAGTTGCTTAGATGCAATTCCTATGAGACTCCATAACAACCAAAAGGAATTGAAAATTCTCATAGTGTAAAAGGTATAGCTGGCATTCCTGATACCTGATGTAGTGATTCATGACTTGAATGCTTATTGCATATTCAAAAAAGGTAGGCTATGTAACATAAGAGTAGATAGAAGAAACATTGTATTTATGCAGCATTCTGGATCTGTCTTATTTAGAACTACTGGTATATCAGAAGTATAGGTTTTTGATTCCCCCATAAAAGGAATATGGTAATGATACCAAGTTCAAAATCCATTACAGATTATCAGGTCAGAAAATGAGATGACTTCATTTCAAAATACCTACCAATAAAGTGTTCAAATAAATAAGAAACCTATTTTTTACATAAACTCGGAGCTAAACATAGAAAGTTTTGTATATGGTGATAAAAAATATTTAATGAATGGAAAACTAAAAAACAAAACAAAACAAAAAAAGGAAGATTGATGGTTGCAGTGATCATCACCTTTCTTTAAAAAGCAAGATAAATAATAAGATGAAGCTTCTCCCCCAACATGAGAAACTATACTTTGTTGGCCAGGGTTAATGTAGGAAGAAAGGCTGGATGGCCCATGGTTTTACATCCTTGGTCTTCATTGGTGGCAATGTTCCTAAGCTGCTGGAAATTATGCATGAAGTGACTACATGGAAAAATTCAGTGAAAAACAATTCAGTTGTTAGATCCATAAAATGGATAGTGGAAGACCAAAAAGTACAGAAAAATAACTGCTTTAACTATAGCTTCAACTTCGATGAAAGCCCATTCTGGCCAAAGGCAGCTATTTCTAAGGCAAGCCAATATATCAAAAAAAGGAAAACAACCACAAGAAGTTTCCTATTGCTACCATAAAATTTCAGATGCCTGGATGAATTCTAATGCTGTATCCGTACGGAACAATTAAATAAATAAATAGAGGAGATGACAATTTTATTTTTATTTCAGGCCTGGGAGGAATCCCATGGAAAATTTGTACATAATAATATGGGAGTCAACTGAAAAAAAATTATGGATAGAAAACCACATCAGCCATATTTAGAGAAATAGCAGGATTGAATTGACACGTGTTCCAACTTATCAAACTACCTGATTTCATTCTCCAACAAAATTTCTGACTTAGTTGATGAAAATACCTGAATAGATACCATAGCTTTTGTACAGCAATTAAATTTAATCAGTTGAACCATACTGTGATATAATCTGATAAGTTAGCACCACATAGTATCTATAGATCTTAAGCTAAATGGAATACAAACTTACTTATGGAGGGACAGGAAAAAAACATTTCTAGTGGAGTTTCAGTTTCCAGTATAATTCCAGAAGTTACTCAGAACTTCCACCTATTTAGTAAAAGTGAATAAAAAACTTCTGATAAAATCTGCGGATGATGGAAAGGTGATAGAAGGTAACTGATGCTAGAGACAGGGCAATCATATACATCAGTGCCCAAATGTAAATGATAACACTATAACCTCCAAAGCTCAGCTGTTCACTTAAATACATAAGACTAGAATTAGACTGGGTCTATGCAGATACAACAAAAATCAATTTCCTATTAATTCTGGAAAAAAATTTATTATAAATATTTGCAAAATCCTGCCTCAAGTAGGCTCTTTTCAGAGACAAAACTGTCAGTTTCATTTTGATATGCATAGCACATCAAATACTCAGCTGTTTTGATTTTAAATGCTTTTGTTGAATGGAAAATTCAAAATATAAAACACAGAAGTGTGGCTGTAAAATCTGGAGTACTGTGAATGAGAACAGTCTCCTGTTTTAATTTTCTAAAAAGTTAGTAATGGAAAAGCTATATTATTTTTCAACAAAATGCCCTAGAACTTCCCAATACTGTATAGTTATTGTATAGTACAAATCTCAAAGTTCAAGATTCTTTCTTATAGCATTTCTGTTTCACACAAAACTATTCAAAGAACATTAGTTCTGCCTGGAATGTTTATCTTCTGTTGCTATTCGTTAGTTGACAACAAACTGTCTTCTGGCACTGGTTGCTGCATAGCAGTGTATCTATGTTGCTAGATAAGTTGACTTCATTTTGTTGACTTCAGAATGAAGGATGGAAGATCAAGTAATTATAAGACTTTGAAGTTTCTGACATCTTTTCCACTGGGAGCAGAAGAGTCATTTATCTTTAAATTTATGTGCATGACATATAAATCTGCTTCCCCATCGAATACATATCTCAAAAGCTCCAAACATGCCGTATTTCTACGCTTTTTTTTTTTTTTCCCCTTCTAGGAACTGTCAAACAGAAAAGACACAGAAGTTGCATACTTTGCAGAGGTGAAGCAAGCTCCTTTCTGCTTCTAGTTACTTCACAGAATCACAGAATTGTCTTGGTTGGAAAGGACTTCTAAGATTACCACATCCAGTTGTCAACAGCCACTCCCTTACACTCCCCCTAGGAAAAAAAAAAAAAAAAAAAAAAAAAAAAAAAAAAAAAAAAAAAAAAAAAAATTAAGCCTATATCTGTTTCAGCCTACCCAGTAGAGCATGTCCTGAAGTGCCTCATCTACACAGTTATTAAATACTTCCAGGGATGGTGACTGTACCACCTTCCTGGGCAGCCCATTCCAACACCTAGATACTCATTTGGTAAAGAAATCTCTCCTCATCTCTAGTCTAAACCTCCCCTGGTGCAACTTCAGGCCATTTCCTCTAATCCTATCATTATTTACTTGAGAGAAGAGGCCAGCACCCACCTCCCTACAACCTTCTTTCAGGTAGTTGTAGAGAGCAATAAAGTCTCCTCTCAGCCTTCTCTAAACTAAGCATTCCCAATTCCCACAGCCTCCCATCACACAGTTTGTTCTCCAGACCCTCCACCAGCTTGGTCGCTTTTCTTTGAACTCACTCCAGCAGCTCAGTGTCCTTCTTGTAGTGAGGGGCCCAGAACTGAACACAGTACTCAAGGTGTGGCCTCACCAGTGCTGAGAACAGGGGCAAAATCACTTCCCTTCTCCTGCTGACCTCGTTATTCCTGATAGAAGCCAGGATGCTCTCGGCCTTCTTGGCCACCTGAGCATCCTGCTGGCTTATATTCAGCCAGGTTATGACCAAGACCTCCCCCAGATCCTTTTCTGCCTGGAGGCTTTCCAGCCACTCCTCCCCAAGCCTGCAGCCTTGCATGGGGTGGTTGTGACCAAAATGTGGCCCAGCACTTGGCCCACTGTTAAATTTCATACTATTGGCCTCGGTCCATTGATCCAGCAGATCAACCTACCCTCAAGCAGATCAACACTCCCACCCAACTTGGTGTCTGCAGACTTGATGACTTCCTAATAAAATGGGAGTTTATACCTGCAGAAACTACAGACAATACCTAATTGCAAGTCCAACTTTTGTGGCCTGTACATTTGTTCTTGGTATACATCAAATCGACTTCTGTGGCATTATATAAAGATATACCTGGCAAGAAAATGCCTCCTTATGAGATTCTTTGTCAGAGTTCACATCATTTGCAGTATTCTACCATCTGGAGCTGTGGAATCAGTAAAATGTTACAGAACTTCCTCATTATTTTTTTTTTTTTCTTCTATACAGAATTTTCTTCACTACAGTGTATAGAGATACGAAGAAAAAGACGTTATCCTTAAGCAAGGAGAATTCTGTACTTCCTATCATGAAAATAAATATAGGTCTTACGCTTGTATTTTATCAGAAGCAGAATTCATAAAGACTAAGATTAACTATTCAAAAAAACAACTCACAAAAAGCCTAAGCACAGAGAATTACATGTGCACAGGGACTGATGTAGAAATAAATTAACCAGACATTTTTATATCTTGTTTACAAGAACTATCAGATTTGTATTCCTAAATACACTGACAAAACCTGGAAAATTACTTTGCTATCCTGACAGCTTATTTCTATGATTTTGGCCTTATTTTCCCAGAAGTCTGCTAGAAAAATCCCTCATCTATCATGCCTCTGTAACTTCTTTGCCTCATCTTCCTTTAATACCCTGTGTCCTGCTATGCGATCACAAAAAAGCAAAGAAGGTGCTAGTCATCTGGCAGATGTTCCCTCCAGCCAGAAGTTAACTGGCAGCTGTGGAAAAGAAAAACAGATTAAAGTGACAATATATATTTGTTTCAGACTACAAAATAAAACAAAAAAAAAACCAAAACAAAACCAACCAACCAACCAAACCCAAAAAAAACCCAAAACCCAAAGAGAATAGTAAATATTTAGAAACATTCATCAAGATTTTCTATAGAAAATTATTAAGAGAACAAGTTATTTTTTCAGTATTTTGAATTATTTTGATTCCATAATACCATTTAGATTAATTTAAATTATTATTCAATTATATATGTGTGTATATATGCAAAATATCTGCTTAAAGTCTTGGGATATATTTTGTTCACCTATAGTACCACGATTTCAAATTCCCACTTCCCTCTGACATTGCCTTCCAGGTTTTAAAAGTGAAAAATAAAAACCTCAACAGATTATGAAAAAACTTCTAGCGCTGAAATAACCACTTCTTATAGGCTTGGTTGTTTGCCAGTTATGGTATAGCCAAAAGCAACAGAAATTGCTCACTACTAAAGATCCAGTGCCTGAAACACAACATGTGCAGGAAAACGCAGGAACAAACCTAACCAGTTAGCTACCTGGTGTAAAATGTCATCTTGTGGAAAGACGCATTTTAGTGTGTACAGATCTTTTTAATATTTCATAACTGATCTGCAAAAAATATTTCATAATGTGTGTTTAAGGTCTTACTCAGAGTTCTTTTTCCCCATCAAACCACTGGATAACCTGTCAAACTGAATAAAGCCTTACAGTTAGAAGTTTCATGATATGAGAACTTACATGTTATCAGCCTGTACAGAATCTTGACTACTTGCTTGAGTGTCTCATGTATTTCTATCTTCAGTCCTTATTTTACCCAGCTATATGGAAAAAAAAAATTAAATTAAGTCCTGAACATTTCTTATGTATTTGCAGATAATGAACTGTCCATGGCTGAGCATTACAATTCTAGCATGCTTGACTTGCATACTTAAAAATAATTTTATGGGGAATAATCGCCAGTCTGAGAGCTTGCAGTGGGTAATACCTCTGAGCCACAGTACACTAATAGCTACTAATGGCCACTGTTAACCCCTCTCATTAATGTGAGCTACACAAGGGAAATAGACCTACTAAAGGGCAAGCAACTTGAAGACCAAACAATAAGAATACAATCTATATTACAAGCATTTTCTCCTTTAATTTTCAGTCATTGAATATTCTTTCACTTTATTCCAGTGTAGCCCAAGTTGACCAATACAAACTGACAGGACAACCTGGATGATTAAATTACTTTAAGGTGATTCATTAGGTGCTAATAGTGTTGCTATCAACAAAAAATTATGGTGAATAATGAAATTAAAGAGATGAATAACATTCAGTTAGCTGAGGCTAATTTTGCTAGCAAGTGCTGAATACAGTCCATAGCCATTACAGTGCTGAGTGAAATACATACAGGAAATGTCTCTAACACTGTAAGTTACGGTCTTCATATTTCTTAAATTGTATGTATGCATCCTGTATCCTGAGATGTCAGTAGCAACCTAATTGCTATCAATTTGGTCTCATAATATTTACTTTGAGAGATGTTTCTCAAAAAAAGGAATTATGTTGGATGCACAACAAAGACATCACAGGTACTTGGGAGTATTTACCATCTGCTGACTTTAGTTTCCATCTGTGTGACTTATTTGCAAATTCTCGAACCACCATCATAAAATTGATTAAAAATCGAGAAAACAAATTGATAAAAAAAATACCACTAAAAAATTGTGATGCCGTCTGACAGTAGCTAAACTGTATACATGGGTGATTGGTATTTTGACTCTGGGTGTATTTAGGACTATCTCAGTCTATGAGAATACAAGGTTTTAATCCCCTCAGGCAGGGAAGGACCTTCTTTTTAGCTGTTAAACATTCTCAGTAGTGTTCTGAGTTCTAGGCATCATATTTACAGAAGTGCTTAGGTACATAATTCTCCTGGCATTCAGCAGGAGCTAAGTTCCCAAAAGATAAGTGAAGAACTGGACCCAAGCACATTATATGAAAGGGGCATTGTCACCATCATGTTTGATGTACTCCAACAGTTAAATTTTAAACAAAGAGTAAACCTACCTGAAATTTTCAAAAGAAAGATTAAATGGTTATGTACTAGAGAGGGATACTGCTTGTTGGTCCTTAGAGGACAATTATGAAAGGTTAGAAATTGTATTCACCTTCTTGCCGTTTCCTTCTTTGGTAATTTACTCATCCCATTGGAATTCCAATTGGAGGCTCATAGTTTACCTTTAAACTCTTGCAGACTTCCGTAGCATTTAACCTACATTTCCAGCTTCCACTCTGGAGTCCAGGCATCTAAACGCCTGCATTGAAATTGCAACTATAAGTATTTACATTCTTTGTTGTACCTAGTCTGATTTATTGGAGTGAGTTTTATACAATAAATGGATCTTTTTTTTTACCTCATTTTCTTTCCTCACCTTATTGCTTTCTGTTCTCTGTGTGATGGAAAAAAAAAAACAAACCATACTACCTTATTTTATGGGTGTAATGCTAAATTTTGATTATGCTACTCACTCAAAACCCAATAATGTTGCCTAAAATACATGACTATCACCTGATCATATTTCATAGGTTAGTGTATTAATATCCAAATGGGCATTTTATTTTGTATCTGTAGATACATTTTTTTTCTGCCTTTAAGCAAATATATTTTCTACAGAGTCCTATTCCCAACATTCTGTACATGTTCTAATGCCGTTATGGTTTCATAAGATTTTGGGTAATAATGCCAATTCACTTCTGATAGTGTTAACAAAGTTTATCAATTATGAATTCATAATTTCAGATATCATGGGTAATCTAGTGAAAAAATTTACTTCTTTAAAGGCAACTTTAGATTCTCATTGCAATTAATTGAAAACTGGGTCAACAGCCACTCCAGACAGACAATGACATTAAAATGGGGGGAAATGTTATAAAGAAATAATTAAGCTCTTGCTATAATAAATCATGATAACATTCTTTCAGCAGTACCCTCTGACATATAAATTTGAAAGCCAATTATTTTGCTTCATGTTATATCTAGTTTCAGGACTGCAACACAATGAAAACATCCCTTTTCTTTGGCCTGTCAGTAATTGCTGTATGATAAACATACAGGTATACTGCATGATAATAATTGCATTTCTATATAGAAACTAGTAATGAAACTTCCTTTTTTTTTTTTTAAAAAACTACCTTAATTGTTAGTTAATTTATGCACCTTATTTTTCAGGTGCTCATACATACTCATTAAAAATTACTTCCTCCACAATAGTGCCACAGACACAATTAAAATTCCATGTGCATCTAAGGTTGGAAAGAACCCCTTTCCTCACTGGCCCAACCTCATGCAAATGCATCTTATGTAAATGCACTAATAGAACTCTCACCTGCTCTCTTTCATCACACCAAAACGTGTCCAGGATTTTCAGAATCTCAGTCTCAACATTCAGAGGTAACAAGAAGAGTAAATAATAACCAGGCCACTCTAATGGGTTTTACCTGTCTTTTTCTAAGCTTGCTAAAGCTTCCAAATTCAGAGGAGATGCTGAACTTTAGATTAGGGGCCACATTTACCTAAGTACTTGTGTGGTAGCTAACACCACGGATTATAATCAAGGCTTTATTGAAAACTAAATATTGAATAGCAATTCGAATAATACCACCGTCCTTCTAGAGTACAGTACATTGATTACCTTGGACTTTTCATAAGAATTTTAAAAGCAACATAAAATGTGGATTGATTGTAAATCAAATATGGAATGGCTTAATGTATAGTGCAAGCATGGCAAAATGTTCTCTAAAGGACAATGCATACTAATACGTAGAGCCCACTCTGTTCTGCTTTCTTTTTCATTATAGCTGATGTTTCATTTTAACATATACATTTGAAACTCACTTTGTGCTTTAATGGAAAGCTCTGGGCCAAAGTGAGCCCCAGTGTAATGCTGCATGTGCATGCCAGACAATTATGATTTTTAATGGAATGCATTTGGGGTGGCTGCATTATTCATGTGGGGCATATTGATGAGAAGATCACACAGGTCACTGTAAGAATTTAAAATGCTTCTGCAGTTCAGAAATGTACTTTTCACATACATTTAAAATACATGCTTACTGGTTTTGCTTGCTTTTCTCATTGTTGGGAACTCATATTATTTCACCCTGTGTGTTCAAGATCAAGTTTCATTAGCTACTTTTTGAGGCCTCAGAATGAAATTAAGACTACAATAAATTTTGAATTAGAAAATCCCAAAATTTCCAATGTGGTAGCAAATTCTCACTCTCTTAGAATATTAATGGAGAAGACTTGTAGAACATTTTTTGCATCCTATGGCTATTCTTTTAACATATTCACTATGCTGGACATCATGTTATGTTTGAGCATTCATAGGAACCTGCTCCATTTTTTAGCAACAAAACTCCCAAAATTTCTTCATTCTGAAAACATTGTTAGGTTCTGCAGGGTGGTCTATAAGAATACATGAAAGGGTTCATTATATTTCTGACATCATTATAGCAATTTCCAGGAGGTATGTTGTATCTGCTGTGGCAACTCTATGCCCTTTGTTCTGGCAGGTCCTGCAATAGGAGGTGCTGCTAATGAAAAATGGCATCTTATCTATATTGCTTTAATGTCATTCCTGTTTACCTTGGAGCTATGGTTTTTAGCTGTGAACTGGCCAAATAGGTCTTGTAACTTACAGAATAGACAAGAACATCCACAGACAGCTCCAGTATTTGGGGTGAAACATTATATAGAAAATCATTCCAGAGTTTAATAAACTGCCATCTGACAAATAAACGCCTACTTTGAGTGGAGATACATAGAAAATATTCTTTATCTGATATGGCAGCATTATGGTTTTGCCTTGACTGAGAGCTGAGTTACTGAGTATAATGTGCCATGGCCAATGGAACAACAAGACCTGAGCCTCATAAGCCATGGCTGACATGCAAAGAAGATCTCAGTGAAATGAACCGTGGTCTAGGCCATGGCTCAAGAACTGAAACATTTTTTGTGTGGACACCCAACACAGTGTAGAAGCAGAGAGTATGAGGTGGCACTATTATGCATTTGTGCTGAGCCTCTGCCCTAAGAGATTGAGACACAGACTGTTTGGAGTGTTATATTCCCCTGGGCATCACTGCACTGCCTCACTGGGCTGGTATTTGGGGTTTAGCTATGTGTCTATGTGTGTGAAAAGCTTTTTCCCACACAGCCTATTTGTTGCTTGATCCACTTAAACTGAACTTAGCAGTGTCACAGTATTTAGTATTCTGTTTCCCTCAGTGACATCTTTCTACTTCTTTTTGCAGTATTTGAGGGGAGATCAAATAATTTAGGTTTTGATCATGTTTTAGAATTGCTGATGATCAGTTGCCTCCTGTCTCTCAAATGACATTTAAATAAACACCATGGCCTACAGAAAATAAGAACAAACACCCTCAGAAGAGTTGGAGAAGCCCAAGACATTTCTATGTGTTAGGAGCATTTTGCGGCATTTACATGCAACAGTATCTGGAAAATACTACATCGGTCAAAAAAGAAGTTTTGAAAAACCCTTGTTTTACAAGGGTAAATGGTTAGGTTATGGTTTAGAGGACTGGAGCAATTAGCAGTAAAACTGTATTGCTGAAGAGCAAATGCCACTTAAACTGTACTTTGAAAATTCTCCTTATTTTCAGAGTATACAGAGGTAGCTAATGAAATCATTTGTAATCAGGAAAAAAAGCCCCTGCTGATCTCGCCTTTCAAGAGATTATCCTGTGTAAATTATTGAAAAGATGAGTCACTATTTCCACAATTTCCTGTAAACATACACATATTTAATGACATTCTGTGGGAGAGGAATATTTTAGAAGAAGCAAACCATAAACTTATAATTAAAGTCTGGACTTTGGAAACGTCTAACATACATGGGCCAAACATTAATTTTTTTAATTCAAGATTTATGTTCTCACTAGAAAGATTAACTGATTTTTTATTTCATGGCTTTGTGTTTTAACCATCACTTCTGTGCTTACTCTCATCAGATTAGTGTGTGGTTTAAAAAAGAATCAGCATAAAGAGACCAATCTGTTAATCAAATCCCTTCGCAGTCCCTTATTCTTTCCTCTTACAACATATACATGTTCTCAGTATTAAACAATAAAAAAAAAAATTAAGAGTGGTTCTCGCTAAAAATGAGACTCAAGAATTCAACACAACCTTTTAGATCTAGACCCTGATTTAAGATCCAACACAGCTAAAAGCATACGACAGTATGCTGCTGTAGCACATGAAAAGGTCAAATTTAAATGAGTTCAGGTTGAGATACTCTTCCTTATCTTAGGGAGGAATCAATTGTGAACTCCAGTTAAATACATAACTCTGACTATTTTCTCAGATGTCATATATTGATGAATTTAAGATATAATTATGCTAGTCTTAACAAATACTTAACATCTGACTCATAAACAGCCATCAAAAGGTACTTATTGTTTACAAAATTAGGTATCTGTACTGGTGTTTGGAAGACTGATTTCTTGCACAGTAAAGGAACAAGGTGTGTGTGCAACAGGATTTCCCAAACTATTTAGTCCAAAGGAAGATTCCAGTTTTCAGCAGAGTAACTTTTAACTTACACTGATAAGTTTTGATGTTTTTAACAGGTACAGATACTGAAGGAAAGAGTGATAATTACCTTCAGTGATTCTGTTGTGGACAAGGGCTGACTGAAAATGCATGGTTTAGAAAGTTTTTTCTCCATTTCTTTGTATGAGATACCTGTGCTAGCTGTGATGTGGCCAGAGTATAGGAGCCAGACAGAGCCTTTTCAAGAGCATTTTTTCCACACTATTGCTATGATCACTCATCTCTTCTATTCAAATCTTCTAATGGGATCCATTTTGCCCATGGAGGTTCCCAGCAAGGTGAGTGTGTCTTTTCAGAAGTGTCTCTTTATGAAAGAATGAGTTCTACATAGCTAAAATCCCAAATTAAAAAACATATCTACTCATCTGAAAAACACCATCTCTATGTACAAACAAATATATTTGTGTGTATACATGTAGTATACACATTAAATGTGATAAAAAGTAAATAATGTGGATAAAAGTTCTAACCATTGTTTCAGCTTGTTTATCCCAAACACCTACATTGTGCTTCAGTGGAATCTGTCGGACTTCTGCCATTGACTTCAAAAGAATCAGATTCAGGCCACTAAAAAGCAAAGTTTAGAAACTAATAATACTTTAAAAGCCTGGCTTTGAAAGTCATGACAGGAAGATCAGAATTTACTCTCCCCTACCTAGAAATAACCTGCAGGGGGGAGAATGGGACCTTTAGATAATTAACTACTCAGTAAATCTTAAGCAGCTCAATAGTTCTTTTTATCTTCAAAGTGCTTTTTAAACATTAACTAAGTAAACCACTCAAATCCTCTGAAGTAAATAATTTCATATTTGTTATCCTGGTGAGGAACTGATATGAATTAAAAGGAAATGCTGAAAAAAGTAATTTTCAATTTGTAATTTTCAAAATGTTAATCTTCATGAATTGATTATAACAGTTCTTGTTTATGAATTTACATAAAAAGGTGAACTTCAAGTATTTCAAACTTGTAATGTTTCTATCTCTATTGCAGCTATGTAAGGGATTTCAGGGTCTGTTTTCTACTTTATTTTCCCCCAGAAAACTAGTTAACACTGTCCATGATTCCAATATTTTCTGTTAAGTACATTGTCATCTTTAATACAATATTTATTGCTCTTTCCACGTTTTCACCAAAACCTATTTTGCCCAGTATTTTAGTAAATGAAGTAATTTTGATTAACTTGCCAAAAACCTGTAAACATTTTAGTACAAATTAAAAGTACCTCACTATCTGAAGCTCCGCAAAATGGAAGTAGTTTAAATTTTACCAGTAGGAAAATTTTATCTTCCTCCCCCCTCAGATTCAAGTGTTAGCAACTATAATTGATATGGAAAGTTCTAATGAAATGTTAGTCATTAAAAGGACACGAAAATAAGTACGTCCATGCATTCTAAAATAAGGACCAGAATAAAGAATTTTTTAGACTGTCTTCCCTCTCAGTCTGCTGATCCAAATCTTACTGTTAAAAGTTTTACTATTAAGCTCTAGCTATTAAATTTTTCATCTCTAACACACATTTATTAATAAGTTTGTCAATTGATAGAAGTGTTAAAAGCACATGTAAACTAATATTTCAGAGAACCCATGTTTTAAAATCATGATATGCCTCATGTCATAGGGAATAATTTGATGTTGGGAGAGAGGTATAACTGCTAAACTGTTGGAGACAGAAAAGTATTTTTACATACTTGGGTTTGGGATATGCATGTCAATCCACAGCTTCCATGCATACTTCAAAGATGAATACAACAAATGAAATATTCTTTTCTGAGAGGCATCAAGTCCAAAACTAAGCAACTAAACAAAAAATTACTGTGTAAACAGTAGATATGCTTCATGTCAACAAGTAAGCCACTGACACTGTGTGCTATTGAAGTTATGACACTGAATTAAAAATGAGTTAAAAATTAATTAAATGAGTTACTAGTTGAGGCAGTTACTGAAACTTCAGCTGCTAAAAAGTAGAATTCCTACCATCCTTAAGAAAGTTGAGATCCTGACCAAGACTGTGAGAATAAGGCCCCTTTTTTGAGAGATACTCTCTCTCAAGAAGAAACAAAGCGTGCATAATTATTTATACTGGAGCAATGAAAGCTGAGGCTTAGAACTAATATAACCAATGATAATGGTTAAAAAGAACTTGTTCAACAACGGGACAATTGATTCACCATGAAACTAATCCATAAAAGACACTTTAGGAGAATCTTCCATGGGCAAAGTTATAAAATATTCATGAGATGCCTCTACATTCAGTGTGTAACTAGGATGCTGTTTCTGGGGATGACATTACAGAAATACAATATTAAAAATATGAACATCTGGTACTCAAATGCATGCCAGTGTATTACTTACATAAAAAACATGATTTATTCCCAAGGAAGGCTATTAACTCTAAACACAGGGCTTCCAGACTTTCTGGAAGACAAAAACATGAAAGAAATGGGGAAAGTAGAGCTGTGTGTATCAGGAATAGAATCAGACCTGAAAAATTGCTGTAGTGAGCCTCAGAGAAATACAATGAATCAATCTGGGATTAAGCTACTAGATAGGAAAAAGAATAAGGATAGCACTAGGGAGGAAGTATAGACCTCCAGGGCAAGAAGAGACATGAGAATAATATCCTGCTCAAAGATGAGGTGAGAAAAAGAAGGTAATAAAACCCCACAAGACTATAAGAATTCATAATTCCAACCTTCTAATTACCAAAAACCTCAGAGACACAGAGGAGGAGAAATATAGGAATGAAGATGTAGTAAATGATTACCTCTGAATTAATTAGGGACACAAACACGAGGACAAAGATCCTATTGCTAAACATATTCGTTTGTGCATTAGCTGGTTACAAGGATAGCATTAATGCTTTTAGAAAACTGAAATAATTTTGCAAAACAAATTTAACATGAGGAGTTGATTAGCCTTCTGTCTCTCAGTACAATAATATAAGGAATCAAACCTTCAAAGGAGAACCAGTTCTACATGAACTTACACAATCCATCTCAAAATAAAAAAAGGAAAAAAGTGCTGAGTAATGGACATGAGAGAAATTCTTTGTCTCTGTAAAATGGTGCAGCTCCATTAACTTTTTCATACAGTTCAAAACAAGAAGGATCCATTAGATCATCTATCTTGACCCTGTATATCATAGGTCATTACATTTCATTTTCAATTTTACTCAGTTCAGCAGTTTATGTTTAATGTATTTCAGAAAAACATCTAGTCTTGATTTCAAGGCAGAGAGATGGAGAATCACTGCCCTTGGCTTTTTGCTCTGAAGGTTAACTACCATTGGTGCTGTGAAATTGTGCCTTATTTCTTATTTTAATTTGTTTGGTTTCAGCTTCCAGCCATAAGCCTATATTACAAGATTATTTTTTTTTCCTGCTAGCTTAAATAGTCTTTTAACAGTTAGTATAATTTTTCTTTTACTTCTAGATCATAAGCAAGTCACTTCTCAGGGAAGCCAAGTGGAAAAAGTTCATTTTCATCATACCTCTCTAGGAAGCAGCTTTTTTCAACTTTAATAACTTTTCCCTTTTTTAACCCTCCACTTTTTAGCAATCAGTACCCACAATTATTGCACTGGTCAAAATAAAGTTAATTCTCTACCCACATTTGTTCAACATCTGTGTATACTTTGCAGAAATGATTTTCACAGAGAACCATACTAACAGGTATCTAACAGGTAAGCTGTCTACATTTGCTAGGAGGATGACCAATATTTCAGGTGAGTTATCTCCATTTCTCTCATAAAGAAGACAGAGAGATTGAGCTCCTCATTTTGTAACTCTTCGGTATTAATAAAACTGTAGGATGAGGAGATACAAAGACAATTTAGCTTTCTACAGTGTACCTGGAATGTTATCTTTCCTGGTAAATTCTATTGCCAGTAGGATGAAAGCAAATTCCTCTAAACTCATTACGTATTACTCTGGATTCACTTCATCTCGATTATTTCTTCTGTATTTAATACAGGCTTGTCTACAAGTTCTGGGAAACAAAATCTCTGTACCATTTGATGAGGAATTTACCAAAAATTATGAACCTTCTTGTCAATCTCTAATTTCCTCTTTGCCTGTGTTAGTAATAATAGTTTCAGGAGCAATATTAAAAAACACACCCAACCCTTTACTTATCTTTACATGTGTGCTTATTACTTACTTCCAAACCACTGGCAATACTGCCAGGCACTCACACTTCAACCAAGGCACTTATGTTGCTTCAGAACTTCAGATAAAAAATTACAGTCCACCAATGCAGATTCTATAATGAAAACTGGTGTTCTATATAGCCAGACTGTAGAGGAGGTTGATTCTGTATACACCATTTATTTCTGCTGATGATTTTTCCTTACTGACTTCCAACTCTGTTTTGCTCCATCGCTCATGAGTTATGGGGTCATCTATAACTCACAGAAATAAACGATGAATCATAAGCTACCCTTTTGTAAAACGTTGTGTCAATATATTCAGCTTGTATCATTTGGATTCTTCCTCAGACGAGGATATAAACTTGTTTATGACACAAACACATTTAATTCTTGTACTTCATGTTAAAGTAATAAGGCATCAAAATGATTATGTGAATAAATATTACACTCATTCTTTTTCCCCCCCCAACATTAAACTCCAAAACAATGTGCATCAATAAATCTCTCACCAAGCTACTCTATTATGTACATTGCTATCCTGGGCATTTTCCCAGATAATGTTCTCTTTATTCTTTGAGTTACAATCCTATTTTGTAATCTAGAATATTTTCATTTTTCTCAAACAATTCACTTCTGTTGTGTGCTAAACTACATGTTGCCTCTAAATGAATAAAAGAAAACTCAATGCATTTTGTGATGTTTTTCTGTGGGGCTTTTTTTGTTTGTTTGTTTTGCTCTTGGGTTTGGTTTGGGGTTTTTTTGGTTTTTTTTTTTTGCTTCTTTGTTTTTTCCTTTTCTTCTTTCTTGGATTATCAGAAACTGATTATTATTTATTTAGAGACCTTACTAAATATGAAAAACACTATTTAGATGCCTTTTCATAAATTAAACATGATGGTGTTTATACGCACTGCAACCAGCCTACCCAGGCAAAAACTTGAGTTTTCTAATAAATCAGTTACAACGAGACCAGATTGCTCAGCTCAAGATGTTGAACATTTTTGTGCTTTCTGATCTCTTGTCTCATAATTTAATTCAAGCAACCTTTGGATACTACAGTTTCAGAATACCAATATAACAATGACTAAAAAAGTAAAGTAAAGAAAGTAAAAAAGATAGGTAAGCACTGGGCCTCTCTGGTGGGTGTCACTTTAGCTTTTTTCCCACTGTAGTATCCCGCTCTCCTGGCCAGCCCAAAATTCACAAAGGATGCAGAGCAATGTAGGGTACTGGGGAAATAATCTGTCTTCTCAAAATTTTGTTTAGTGATAAGGACTGACCTGCAAGCTCCCGTAACTCTATCCATCTATCATACCCTATCTTACACCCTGATCTCATCTGGTGTGGCAGAGAAAGGAAAATAGGATGTTGCTGAGGTGACTTACATCCAAATCAGATTCTACAAATTTAACTTCTTAAGGAATATTCTCTGCAAATCACCTCAATGAAGATAAGTAGTTGCATCCAGCTCCTTATAATTGGTGTATTTATTGAAGTTTTTAGGCCAGCTATGGAGTAACATATGAAGAATAGAAACTGAAATTGTAGATAAATAAAATACAAAAGGAACTTGTCCTCAAATTCGTGAATAAATTGAAAATATTCTATTAACAGTCACATTTTTTCTTAAAATAGTAATCAGAATAAAATATGCAGTTTTATTATTGTGATTGATATTGCATCAATTTGTATAAACTTGCATATTTGGATGTAGTGATATAATTAATCTTTACTTATTTACAAATTTTTTTTCAAAGCCACTCAGTAATAATGGAACAGAGCAACAGAATGCTTATAAGTCTCTCACTTAAAATTCTTGTCCTTGATCACACAGGTTCTGAAGAGTGCTTAGACATTATTGATTTTTTTTTTTCATTGGAGACACACAATTTCAAAACGAACAAAACACTGTTAAGAAGATTTTAAGGTGATGTTTCCATTGGAGTACTGGGGTTTCCATTACCTGCTTCCCTCTTTAGCGAATAAGGAGAATCTCTGGATGAACTTGGGCTGGGGAGTATAAAGTGTACTACACTTTAGTGACTCATAACAAAGCAATCTGTCTTGTTAGATCTTCTAAACTGTATAGGATGTTTCAGACCCTGGATAAACTGTAGACAAAAGAGCAAGTAGTTGACTTTTAAAATTAATTCTTTGCTCTTTGTTTTCCCTTTCTTATCATCCTGATTTGAACTGTGAAGAGTATGAAAGGAGATGATCATGTATATTTTGAAACTACCTCATCATAAAAAATATAAAACTTCATGCCAGTCACCTGCAAGTCAGAAGCTTCTTTTTGAAGACTGGAAAACAGGTTTTTTTAACTTGCAAGATTTGGGTCAGATGTCATCTACATATTTCCAGGTAATTAGCAGTAAGAAATAACACTGAAAAATAAGTAGGCAGGAAGTATTTCAGAACATGCCTCTAAGGGACAGAAATGATTTAGTAAGGGATAGATAGCATAGTACAACATAGGGAAAATTCTACTCACCTAACTTTGTGGATATTATAGTGGAAATTATGCATTTTAAAAGCAGATGGCATTACTTTATTTTTAGAAAGCCTTTGATGAAGTTCCTAATGACAAGCTTCTATTAAATATAGTTCTACAGTCAGACAGTGAGAACCAGTTAGTGTCTAATGAAAACATACTAAAAAACCCAGCCAAGTGATCTACCTCAGTGGACACAGTTTGTGTTCTACTGAGGTCAGTGTCCAAAACCTTTTTTTTTTCTTTCAGAAAACATGCATGAGCAAAGGAAGGTCTTTTTGTTCACCTAAATTTAGTAATCTTTAAAAAAGGCTGTTTGACCTAGGATTCCTCTTTAACTGTTTAAGATGGAAGCGATGAACCTTCTGGCAGGTGCTCTTTCTCTCTAATAGTTACCAAGGGAGTTTTGGTCACTAAGAAAGTGAGGAATAGCTTCTGTATGTCTCAATTAAACCAGCTAATGAATCCAGGCGTGCAGTGTCCTTGGTCCTGCATACCATTCTCTAGCAGTAACTATAAACATCAGTGTTACCAGTCCTAGAAACAGAGACTGACAGAAACTTGCAGTTAATTTCAGCAAGTACCACTACTTAGAAGAGACTTAGCTGAAAGTAAAATGACAAGAAAGAAAACTAATTCTATTCTGGCCCAAACCAGGATGCAGAGCATCCTGTAACAAGTGCTTTCTTTTGTTATCCATAGTCACTGATAGATGAGACCTATAATATCCTGGGGAGCTGGATGGATTTTACTTAACTTTACTAATCATTGATGATCCAAAGGCTTAATGAAGTACCATTAGAAGATTCAGCTATTTTCAGATTTCCAATTTATTTATTTCAAATTTCTGAAAATTCAGAATTATCCAGAGGCTTTGCAGGGGAAACACTGGCAAAGGAAATTTCCAGATACATAAACAAACCTAATAATCTGACAAAACTGTTGGAATATCAACATGCTGGTCATTTCTGAAGTAATTTCCCAGCTGCAACTAAGCCAATAGATCATCAGAATTTCAATATATTGAAAAAGCCTAACGGCTGGATGCTAGCAATTGTGTCAATTTTTTCCATCCTTAGTCTAATATTCAGATCCAATGTATTCACACATGGAGTCACTCTAGCTGATTTCACTGATTTTTTTTTTTCCCCATAAGATTGCCAAACAAGGTGGAGGGAAGAAAAACCATGTCCTCCCATTCTGAGGATAGCTTACTGACAAGAAGGTATAAGGAAGGATAAAATGCCTCATGTCACTCCCAAGATAGGATTACTCTTTCTCAGTGCTAATATCTAGATAATCAAAGTGATCTGGTCATTTAATTTTCTACTGGTATCTTCCATCACCTGCTGAGGATCCTTCAGCTCTCACTGAAGTCAATGAGAGATGAAGAAAGCAGTACCAGGAAAGGTAAAATTTTCACTGAGGCAACAACTGAGATCTGAGACTTTAGACGCAGCAGACATTCATGGACTTACAGATAGTTCCTGCTCTGATTTCATCATAACTTTTGTCAGAGTTTGCAGGCTGAATTGCTGAGAACATCCTTTGAGATGCTGATCACCCGTGTCTCCTTGTAAGCTTGAGCCAGAATGAAATAAAAAAATAAAATAAATAAATAAATTAAAAAAAAAAAAAAAAAAAAAAAAAAAAAAAAAAAAAAAAAGAAGAAGAAGAAGAAGAAGAAATTGTCCATTTGAACCCTGAACTTTAACAGATGTTCAGGACTGAGGTTCTACTAAGTGGTATTTGTGTGAATCACAGTGCACCCAGATTTACACAGAGACAGAAGCAGGTAACAGTAAATAACGGGGAAAAGCACCTGATTTTGACTGTACTTGTTGGCAAACTAAACACATGCTGTTACTTGTATCAAAAAATATCTGCAAACTGACATCTAGCACATTATTATGCAGCACTCCAGGACTGCTGGCAGCTTGCAAAATAAGTCAAAAGACAAAATCTGCCCCCAGGGAGTATACAATGTAATTTTAGATACGACACAGGATGATACAGCAGCAGAGGAAAAAAAAAGGAGACAAGAATGGTGTTAGATGATGCCATGGTGTGCATATTTTAATGATTGCTTCAAATACTCTTCATATAATTGTTTCCTTTCTCCCCTAGCTCTTTTAAAACTACCCCTCTTCTTTGACTGACACTGGTAGCTGTGCAGACACCACTGAAATATAAAGTTTTTTGCTGTACATGTTTGAGCAGGTGAGCTAATTGTCCTCTGCCTCATTATTTTTTTGATATGTAGTTGTTTTTCCTTCAAAATGAGAGCTCTAACACAGCTGTTTGACTGACTGCAATCCCATTCATCTTACTGTCTACACAGAATGGAAAATCATATGAAAACTATAACTACATTTAATTAGGTGCAAACCATAGAATTGTTCCAGGAAAATAACCAACAAAATATTTGGAATGTAATTGCTGAGTTTGAGGCATTAGACATTTTTACCTTCCTTTCACATATTTACCTCTTTCTACGTATCTCTAAAATTTTCCTTACAGGTTTACTATTTGTTTGCATGCAATAATATTTTTGCCTTCTAAACATGTTACTAAAGCATCTGGCATGGTATTTTTTGTCAGCTGCAAAATCACACATAAACAGTTGTGTTTTAAATGCAGTATTCAAAAATATTATAGAATTTACATGCCTTAGTCTCATTGCCTTTATAGACTTGTCCTAGCATGTATAATGCTAAAGCCTACTCATCTTCATTCTATTTTTTTTAATTTAACTTTTTATTTACACATATGTTTGGAATTTTTAAGACAACTGAGACAGATGAAATAAGCTACTCCAATGGCACCAGTTGTGCTTATTTTGGAGAACAGTTTTCTCATTATTATCTAACCAGTAAGAGAAACTTTTTGTCAGTTTAAAAATGGAAGGCAGACAAGGAGGATAGTAGATTAAAAAAAAAAAAAAAAAAAAATCAGTAACAGTATCCAGCAATAACACGAGACCTTTGAGTGGTGAAAAGCTTCTAAAAACTGCACTTTCAAACAATGCACAGAAAAAGCTAGATAAGGTAAAAAGAAGATACAGAAAAATATATAATTAACAAATAAAACTCCAATTTTATATGTATTTTGCAATAAAAAAAGAGAGATGCAATACAAATTAAAACCAAATGTATAAACTAATGTAAGAAAGGGAGAAGGGAGGGAAGTATTTAAGTGAGAAGCCTTGCTAATTAACTCAGGTGTTATGATATTAGACTTCAGCCAGGATCATGGTAAATTGCTGTTCTTAAGGATTAAATTACTGACCTTAAGTGACCTGCAATCTGTTTGGCATCCAAGGCAAGCAAACAGGACAATGACAGCACATCTGTTTACTCTGGTCTCTTCACTGATTTCCCTCGGGATTACATGAATTCAGCTATTCAGGAATAAATTGCTTACTTTCAAAGTACTTTGTGTAGACATGGATCACAGTATGTATGAAGTCATGTATTCCTGCAAGCATACCTACATAATATAGAGTGGTACTTCAAAGATACTTTAGGCAGTAAAAAGCCAAGTCATAAAATTATTATTATTATTATCTTTCCTGTGAGAGTGGTGACACTTTGCCTAAGGAAGCTGTGGCTGCCCGCTCCCTGGAAGTGTTCAAGGCCAGGTTGGATGGGGCCTTGAACAACCTGATCTAGTGAAAGGTGTTACTTTCTATACAGGGGGGCTGGAACTAGATGTTCTTTAAGATCCTTTCCAACCCTAGCCATTCTGTGATTCTGTGAAAATTAAATAGTGTAACACAGCGTGGCTTTCCCACCTCTGATTTGGAAGCAGGAGATAATTAATCACTTAACACTAGGAGAGTAACCATGAAAATCATATATACTGTTCAAAATTGGTTTTAGACTACATTTTAATAGTATAACAGGTACATGGCCACAACAAACATAGCCAACATTTAAAGGAGGAATTGCCTGGAGTGTACCACAGCTGTTTCCTGGCCTTTTATGCAGGTTAGGTTCCCACAGAAGGTAAAGGGCATGAAAAATGGATGGTATTGCCTAAACAAGTGAACTATAATGGATGTATGCATTTGCAGCAAAGTGCTACAGAAACTAGCAGCTTAGATATTAATCAAGACACCTGGATGTAGTACTCACTCTGTTTTGAAGAAAATATGTAGACAAGATTAATAACTCAGAGGAAACTTTTATATTAATGCAAAGTTGTACACGTAATGAACTGGTCTTCTTCACTATGAGAAAGCCCTAAGAATAAAGACAACATAGCTTAGCCTAAGTTCCGGAGTGAAAAAGTCATGACAGAATAATAAACATTGCCTATAGATTTTTTAGACTGAAAGAAAGCCTTTATTTTTATGGCAAGAGTATTTCCTCCAAAATATTGATCCAGGACAACACCGAAAGACCACTTAAATGTTGCATTATGAGTAGCAGGTAGGTAGTTCACAATAAAATTCAGGAAATCAACACACCTTTGAAATGAGAGTACAGACAGAAGGTATACCATAGAAAAATTTATAAGGCATGGAGCCCAGAGTAGCTTGTACACAATAGAGAATACTGGTGATTTCACAGTGTCTAAACTTCTACGAGATCAAATATTTCTTTGAAGCGCTCCTTTAGAGGGGGAATAACAGTCCTATTGAACTATCCCAATTGAAACAAGACTACGATTTTGATTATACAAAACAATAATGATTGAGGTAAGGAAAGCACATGCCATTATTATTCCCTCCAATCAACTAGAATAATTTCCCCACAATAAAAGTGAATACCTTTCCATAAAAGTTACATACAATAAAGCATAGAGTTAATTTAGTATAGAAATAGAATCAGAATTATTTAATTATTGACATAGTAGTCAGTGAAGCAGCAACACAGTCTATATGCAAAAGCTCAATCAATAGAATTAAAAAAAAGAGAGGTGGGTGAGATGGGAATAGATTTCACCTACTGCTCTCATAATACTTACTGTCATTTTAAATTGCAAAAAACCAAATGAATTTTCACAGGCAATTAGTTGTTAGAAATACCTGTGAAAGCAAGTATACTCCCAGCGGCTCCAAGTAATTTAGACCAGCAGGTGTTGAGGAAGCTGTACATCTTCAATAGCACACAAAAATTTCCACATTACCATTGGTTAAGTCTAAAATAAATTCATTCCAGGAAGATAAGATAGCCCATTGCTCCTGTCTTACATTAGCAATTAAACAACCCACTAAAAAAGCAGCTCACACAAAAGCCATACCACTTCTTCAAACTCAGAAAGCCTTCTCCTCAACTGGAAGACATTTCAGAATGAAGCACAGTGAGTGTTAATTACACCATAAAAGAGTTACCCACTAACATGACAGTGATTTACTGAAAGCATTGGGAGAAATCTGGATCTAGCTCTGCAATGCTCATCCGATAATATAAAAAAAAAAAAAATGGTTGATATATTATTTGACAAATAAAACGAACGTTATTCCATAGACTAATTTGTTCATGAAGGATCTTCTGTCAAAAATAGTTGATAGTCACAAAAAACCATATTTCTAGTTATTTCGATTTAAAAAGTTTTAAAACATAGTGTTTCCTTTGAAAAATTTTATGGCTACATCCTTTCAATCCAGATACAATCAAAAGCACTTTAATTGGAATAGGGTAAGCTTTTAAATTTGCATTTAGATTCTGTAGATTTCATTTGCTTTGAGATACAAATAATAGATGAGGACTGGATGAAAAATCTTTTTCATTGAATAAAGAGTCAGATAAAGTTTTTCATATAGCACAAATTCTATCAGGAGAAACTATGATCACTGCTTCACTACATGACTCTATAGTTTCCATATGATTGCATTATGGCTTAGTACTCTGATGTAATAAATATTTTTTTATTTATAAATAAAATAAAACAAACTATATTTTATATTATATAAATAGTTAGAGATATACATCTATATAAACACTAGGAATTTGCTCATAATCTGTAAAATTAGTCCTTCAAGGTAAAAGCAGCTTATCTATTGAAAATAGAAATATTAGGGAAGAAAGAATAGAAAGAATTAAGGTTTTGTACTGGATTTTAGGATTTAGCTGAGACATCAGTATTCAAGGGCTAGTAAACCTAGGCTTCTGCTGCAGTTGGGAAAAGAAGGAGAAAGCTCCGTAATGTTGTGAGCCTACTAGCCCAGGAGATGACTTCCTGCTGGCAGTGTTTGTCATTTGCTGTCAAGCTTCCATAAAGATGACATTTTAGGGATTTTTACTGTAACAAAAAAACCCATAAGCAGATAGAATGAGTCTGGCCATGGGTGCAAAGTCACCCCTGTTGCTGAAGGCCTGGCATGCCTGTACAGAGACAGCTCAAGCACAAAGAGGTTTCCACAGAAACCATATGTGAGCCCAAAATTTACCAGCCAGAAATAGAAATTTGTATTACATTGACCTCTTCTACCCATTGAAGGATCTAAGACAGCTTTGCAGGTCCAACTGAGTGCTGAAATATATTCTTAACATCTTGCATTAAAGTCACAAGTTGGTACTAATTCTTTAACTACGTTTCTTGTATTTCTGAAGGAGCAAGTTTAAGAAATTTCTGGAATAAGTGAAGTATTCTAAAATGAAAAGCGAAAGAATTTAAATACAAAGAAGATTTATCTAAAACTGAAAGAAACAACTGAAGTGTACTGGGTGTACAACTGAAGGTTTTGATTATACAGTCACAATAGTCTTCAGGCACGATTGATACATATGAAATGCTGTTACTTGAAGTGGAGAATGTACCAGACTAGAGACATTAAAACCACAAGATCTAATAATACAGGAAGTTCTGTTTTTTCCATGTGTATTTCAGGATCAGATTTACTCCAAGATGAGCTCTACTAGATTTTCACAAATTGCACTATGCACCGAGAGTAAAAAATTGAACAAACTTAATATTGATGATCTCTACTCTGCTGTCTCCTAACAATTCAACTCCCTATTCAGTACTCTGTGAGCTATAACAATGTAAACAGCACTTCCATTCATCATGACATCTTTATAAGAATTTCTCTCTTGGTATTTTCATCTTGGATTTTTATCCTTTATTTAATTTCTTAGTTTCTTTTTTTTTTTTAAGTCTCAAATTCTTATGCCTTCCTCCCTCAAAAAACCCCCATGAAAGCAACCCTTTCTGCTCTCTGTAATCATGATATCAAAAGGAAGACTTATTACCTGCGAATTTTTTACTAAATACTTTGGTTTTAGTGTTTACACAAACTGAAATGTATCAGGAAACAAGTTAAATAAAGAAACACAATAAAAATAATATGGGAGTTTCTTTCTGTGGAGAGTGGATTGCTATGGCTACACAATTTTACCATGTTTAGTAAGGAAGAATTTACAAATTTAAAAAATAATCCCACTCAAACTTTAAATGAGGAACAGCTTGTGATACTTTCTTCTTAACTTACTCCATTAACATCTTTGAGTAATTTTTTGTCCAAACAGAAATTTATAACTGACATCTGCAAAATAAATCTAGCATGTAACATATAACCTATCTTCATGTAAGCTACACATTAAAATTTTGTTTCAAGACCTGTAAAATATGCATTTGATTTATTCTTACTTAGAACTGCTAAATAGCTTCTGAACTATAGTCAGAAAATCCATATCAAGATGCTGTTGAGAATGTCACTCTGCTTTGTAAGCATGGCCAAGTATTTGTTTTATTCGGTCACAGATATATAAATCCTAAGTAATATAGCTGAGAAAAAAATGGGGGAGAAAGGTCCCTCTTGGGATCCAGTAATCCCTAAGCTTTTTTCTCTCTGTCCTGGGGGTGAAACTTTCCTTCAGCTCAAGCACACAAGAACATGCTTTTCAAAAGAGAGTAAGAACTTACTGATCAAATGATAGTTTCAAGAGTTCCATCAGCTCCAGTAGTTTTGAAAAGAGTCTGAAATTTTCTGCCAGTTTTGCAACTCAAGGCTGAATTTTACATTGTTAGCCCTTCTCTGGACTCCCTCCAAGAGGTATAATATATATCTTTGATGAATCATATGCATATGTGGTGCATACTAGGAATGCACATTTTTTTCTGGCTGTTGCTGCCATTCACTGAAGGGCATTTAGCATACTGTATAATACTGAATTTGAATATTACATAAACCATGGTGAACCCTTCTGCTTTAACCTTCCCCCTACTCTTGACACACTGTGTTATGAATATTTTCTGAATATCAAGAGAGAACATTTGCCTTATATCTAGTATACTGACTAGTATTTGTAATACTAGTTGTTCTGATAGGTTATCAAACTGATCAAGAGTGGAGAAAGTGTCTATACACTCTATCATGTGAGAGAGTTTAGGGACCAGTTGGCTGAACTAAGGAACGAATCTGTTGCTTATTTAGCATTAATCTTGAAGAACTTGTGATTTGCCATAATTACACTTTGCTTTCTGACTATTATTACTAACTACCTTTTAAGTTATAAAAAACCATAGAGAAAATATAAAATAGGCAAACTAAACTGTTCTTTCTCAAAAAACAAAGGCTACTGTAGTCTGTGACATTGTTATGGATAGTTCTAGCCCAAATATGTGGGCCAGTACATTAAAACACTGCTTGAAGTCTAATGTGTCTAATTCAGACTATTTTACTTACAAAATCTATCAAGATTAAGAACTGCATGCAGTGAAAACTGTTATAATTTTATGCAGAGTGATTCACAGTAAAACTCCACATCAATTTTCTAAATCATTAAATACTGTAATGCACTAAATAATTAAGTTAATGTCATCAAGCATCACAGCACTATTTAATAAATTCAGACTTGCAGGTTAAGCCTGTGTAAAAAATATTGGTCAGTATTTGTCAGCAACTGAACAGCTATGTTCATCACAAAAGAATTTAAATTTATCTGAAATATTACTTAAGTGCTTTAGCTTCTTTCCCTTGAAAATATTGGTATAAGCTAATTGCAATATGCTGCATTTAAATTTGAACAGTCATATACATCTTATTTCATTTTTATGTGAAAGGAAGCTTTTTCAGGAAATTCATTTTATAAGCTCTCTTTTAAAGCATTTTGTTTCACTGTAATTTAGAAAATTATCTATCTGCAACAGTAAACCCCATGGATTAAAAAAAAAAAATTCAGTAGCTAATTCTGCTAGTATTTTATTCTACTGCATTACCTGCCACCTGACCAAAATAGATGGTAGAGGGATATTAAAAGCAGAGAATAAATAATGACAGAATGATACATGATGCATAGGATCAGACATTTATCTCATTAAGTTTTAAATATCCCCAAGGCTGGGGATTTCACAACCTGTCTTGACAACTACTCCAGTGATTAAATATTCTACGACTTTTTTTTCCTTGCATCCAACTGGAATTTCTCTTGTAGTTTGCAATTATTCCTTCTTGTCCTTTCACTCTGCATCTCTCAAAAGAGCATTGTTCTCTGTTCTCTAAAATCTTCCTTTACATAGTGGAAGACAGCAATTATATCTGTCCTTAAATTTTCCTCAGACTAAACAAACACACTTCCCTCTCATCATACCTCATATGCTCAAGGAAATCCACACTGAATGTTCACTTTTTCTGGTCCTTCACATGTCTTGAAATGGGTTGCAGAAGGACCTGTTTCAGAATTTCCCTGGAGGTCCTATGACCTTGTACATTTTTATTTTTATATGCTCTGCTTCTTTAAACTTCCAATTTATCATCAGCTTAGTATTTGAGTAACTGGAATACTCAAGTCAGAAATTAAATATCATAGGATGTATATGTATTCATTAAATATCATTATATGAAAATCTATCAATTTACTTTCTGTGGACAGAACAAGTTTTCAAGTCTTGGTCTGTTTAAATAGCTCAAATAAAAGTTATATCTACCAGATTTTTTAGTGAGACTACTGCTGACTAAGCCTGAGTCAAGAAAGAAGCAGTTCAGCGTGAGTTCAGCTCCTGTGTTGTAATGAAAGCACATACTTTATATTCCTGCAACCACTCTTTTTTTCTGCCAGAACTACTGTTGCTACAGATGAGCAAACTCAGCGTCTCATTCTATACAGATAATCCTTCCAGTAATATACAAGTTATTGTATGTAACTAAAGAGAGAGCTTGTTCATAACTAATGATTTGGATTGACATACGTTAGAATTGCATAATGTTTTCAATATGCACATTTAATATCTAACAGGATAATACTGAAAAATCTAAGTTTGCCTTGTCTAAATGCTATCACAAGTCACACAGTAAAAAATGTATCAGATATGAATTCTATATGTAAGTTACTTAAATATGATGTTCCCTCAGATGAGGGTTCTGAACTTTTAAATTTGAATTGTAAGCCTAAAGTCATGAGACTTATCACCCAGAACTCTTAAAGCCTGCTGTGAGAGATACCTTCCGTGTGTAAACTGGCCCATCCATAGTCTGAGTTGTTCTCTGAAAATGTCTGCTACTTCACTGACTGTAGATCCCTGAATTCTTACCACACCACAACACACACTTCTAACTTAAGCCTTCACACCCTTTTAACTTAAATTCATAGAATGCATCACTTTTTCAAATGTTATAGCAGAGATTTACTGTTCAGTTCTACACATTATCAAAGAATGGTTGCTATGGTAATAGACTAGCAATAAATCATCAGAGTAGTGCTATCAAGAATATACTGGAGACAAGCACTTTATATTGTATTTAGTACAAATTAGTGTTAAAAATTACTGAATGAAAGCCTTTTAGATAATTTCAGTACAACAACACAGTTAAAAAGAGTTAAAAATGCTTTAACTGAGCAAAAGCCATTCCAGAATTCTAGGTCAAGATGAAATGGGAGCAGCTTGTTAAATCTATGTTTTAGGCTATCAGCTGCACAAGGCTCAAATTACATTCTACTTCATCTGGAAGGTCTTTGACAGATGGCCCACTAGAGCATATTGCAAAGTCATCTGCATAAAAACAACACTGGAATCTACAAGGAATTGCAAGAATCACTAATTTGCCCAAAGAGGAAAGGTTACCACAATACATTGAACCCTCTTGGGCACCTTGTTAATTATTGCAGGGGCACATTTCAGTGTAAGATTTTGTTCTTTACACTAGAGCTAATTTACAGTCAGTTTGGTGTATCATTCTCAAAGCCCAAGGCCAAAAAAAAGATTGCAGTAAAAACTTGTGAAGGGCATTTTGAGTTTTCATTAGTAGAAATCAGTTTGCTATTTGTGGTGAATAGAGACGGAAAACTAGTTCCAATCAAGAAACAGCAGATTATACGATGCTATATGCCTATAGAAAAGGTAATAATTTTCTATTCATGTTCATAGAACTTGTGCCATTCATTTCTATCTTGAATTTAGCATGCAGTTTAAAACAAGAACTTTGAACCTTATTACGGCATTCAGACTTTTGATTTGAGGTCCTGTGTTCCATGCTTCCAATCCAACATTTTTTTGCAATTAAAGCGAACAGCACTTTGACCACCTGGACTGCAACTGCAGTTTTCCATTTAGAGAACGTGCAGTATCTCTTCATACTCTATTACTGCCTAACAATAGGATGAAAAGGAGTAACAAGATCCAAAAAGTCCACATGCTCTTTGGGAATTTCAGAACTATGTTATTGATTTCAAATTGTGTTGTCAACAGTGGTGTTCTCCAAAAGAATTTTTATCTTCATGCCTTCAAACTGTACCACAGAAAAGGACGTCCCATCTAAGCTGTTTACTACAATATGAGGAAAAAACTGTGTAAAGGATGGAAGAGGAATGTTCAGAGTTTTCAAGGAGGGTGCAAAAATAAAGGGGAAACAGACATTAGGAATGAACACCAACTGTGTACTATCCTAGGAATTAGTTATAGCATTAAAAACAAAGCCTTGTCTTCCTTAAGGTCATGGGAAGTTTAAGACACTGAAAGCACTTTTCCCCTAAGCAAGAGAGAACTATGTCTATAGCACCCAGTCAGGTTATTGACTCAAGACTGTGTCTTTCCCAGCTTCCTCAAAGAAGGCAATAATTTTCTTGTGAAAGTTTGAAGAAGCCGTATCAAAATACCATGCAACCACAGTTTACAAATAAAACATTTCTGAATATCAAGCATAAGCTACATCTTCCTTATTAAAGGGAAGCCAGTGAAGCCTTCTCACTTCTTTTACGAGGAGCAGTATCAAACATACAAATCCTCTAACAGGTAAGTTGATTATTCATCCAACTAGGTCACCAGTCTGATTTGTAAGAAATCAAGAGCTACATATACAGCTCTCTTCTAGGCCAATGTCACCTCAATTTCTTGACTTTCATCTCTGGATGATTTTTTCTAAAACAAGGTTGCTGCAATACTAGAGACAATGTAGAAGATAAGAATATTCTCTAGAACATGCTGCCCACTAATCTTTTCATTACCTATAATTCCTACTGCTTATCTCCTTTCCAATCAGTAATGCCAAATTGCTCATATTCTCAAGATGCTTCCTCTCATTGCTGGCCATATGTGGTATCATGGTTCCCATTGTTTATTTCTAATTGTGCTTATGTAACTACAATTTGAAAAAAGCCACACCAAATACCCCTTAAATTATCAAAAAGTAAAGGAGTTCAATAAATTTTGATTTGCAGTTTTCTTTCAACAAAACTTAGATAATTCTGTGTATTTCTTTTGGTTACCATGGTATCAGCAATAGCATACTGCACAAACAAGGATCTTTTCAAAATGGAAAACAATGAACTTGAATTTAGTTGTTCGATAATGATCATCACTCACACTGTGCACTGATAGTCATTGAGATATCTTTTTCAATTATTATTTCTGGATTTCTGTCTGCAACACAGCACTGGACTGATACTCCAACAAGCATCAGCCACACAGATCTGCATTCAAAACAGGGACCTTGAAATGTTTTTCTTTTCAAACATAAGATGAATTAGAAGTGATGTTGTGTCAAGCTGCTTTGAACTAGTTGAATCTGACCCTCTCTGTTGTCAAGATGACACTTGATGAAAAAGCTGCACTTTAAAGTGGAATGGAGAGTCAAACTGGCAGCCTACAACTAAAAAAAAAATGAAGAAAATTAGCTACCCATACTAATAGTTCAATTACCAGTAAAAAAATAAATCAAAATATTGTTTCTACTGTGATCATGAAAAATATTCCTTAACAGAGGATACCTCTCTATATATTTCTGTTTTTCAGACAGCACCATAACAACGGGCAATATAAATAGGAAAAAAGGGGAACAATTATTCTTTATTGCTGTTCTCTGACAAAGATAAAGAGATGAAGCCTTTTGGAAGCTACATCTTATGTCCAACTTCACCTAAATGTTGAGTGCTAGGAATTTCAGCTCTCTATTTCCTTCATTTTCATCAAGGACATTGGCTAAGTCTAGAGTTCCTAAATTGTAACACCACATGCAGCTTATAGCTTCACAGGTTAAAAGCTTTAAAAAAGGGCAAAGTTATCTTTCATGTTATGAATAGCATTATTAGGGGTATTTTTAGCCAGACATTTTTCGCTTAGTTTTTTTTTTTTTTTTTTTTTTTTTTTAATATATACAGGATTAGAAGCAGTGACTAAAGTGTGCTATGACAAGAACTTTTAAAGGTCACTACTAAACACAATCAATTGCACCTAAAAGAAAATTACAACTGTCATGTTATGGATCATTTAAAAAGAACACATGGTAAAATATAATGAAAGATAAACTCCCCTGTTGTTTCCTCAAAAAGTGACTATCGGAACAGTTTACAGAATTTCCAGAATTTTCTTTTTGTTAAATGTTTTGATTGGGAAGTTAAATACAGAAAACATTAAAGGAAGCTTAAGTGTGGCCAAAGCCATGATTCTTTCTGTGTATATAATGCAGTTTCTGTTGGTACTGGAGGAAAAAAGAATCTTGATACTTCTCTGACTTTCTGAATTCTGTGCACTGCACAATATATCAAGAAGGTGGATAAAAACCAAGCAGGGTAGTGCCCTTGAAAAAGATTTTCTTTAAAAAACTGTGCATAGTTTTGAAACAGAGATGCTGTTTATATGAAATTTATGTACTGACTACTAGGTAACAATAGTAATCTGTTTAAATACAGAAGAGAATTACAAGAATGAAGAAATAATTAATTTTTAAATGGCATCTGGGGAAAAAAACTGGAAGTTTGTCTTTTGAAAGAAATCAGTTATTTATTATGAAACTGATGAAAAAGAAGGCTTATAAAGCTTGTTGGAGTATTTATCAATCTCAGAATAAACGCAGGAGGCAGCTGACTTGAAATATCGGAGAGCTTTCATACCTAAAAATGTTTGCATGTCACAATAGTGGCAGAGATGAAGGGTTAAGCAGGAGAATAATGGTCTGCTGAATTCCAGCAGGGATATAACCCAGATGGAAAATCTGGGTGTTCCCTCTGGGCTCTCTCCCATGTCCTTGGGATGCCAAACTAATATTATCTGAAGCCTCAGATGTGTCATATGCCCAGAGGTGGAGCATAGTGTGAAGTAGATATTCACACGACAATTCTCAGAGTCCCCTCCTCATTCTTCTCCTTTATGCATGAGCATGGAAAAGCCTGTATTCCACATTCTGTGACCCCACAACCTGGAGGAACTATTTCCTAGTGCCCATGAAAACAAACTCAATATTATTCTACTGTATTGGCTCACAGATTCATAAGGCAGTCCAAGACTCAGAATTTGCACAGTCCTTAGTCTTACTAAGCAATGTTTCTGCCCTTGTGAATGAATATTGACTTAGAGTATTAACACAGTCAGACACTGCTTGCTACAAATCAGGAGCTTCAGCAGAAAAGGTATGCCTCACCAGTGAGGTGACAGCAGATCAAATGTAAAATGTGTCAAGGTTTCTGCCTCCAGGAGCTTCCTGTCCCTATCAAGCTCCCGCTTTCTGTGCATGACCAGACAGCCCCAAATAAGTCCAGTGAGTGTATGAAATCAGTGGAGCCTTCTCTTACCCACACAGACTGCAAAACCTTCTTTGGCACTGGATTTTTGCTGCAGTTCTGCTGTGAACACCCCACACTTCCCCCATACTCAGCAAGACCTTTCCAGTTTCCCTCTGCACAGTTACGTGAAGTAATACTCCTTTCATCCATGTCCAGATGTAGCATCCCCCCAGAACAGCAGTAAAAACAGCACTTCAAGTGAGTTAACATCTTGTGGATCCAGAGTATCTTTAAATCCCTGGTAATGCACAGAATGTAACAACACATGGAGAAAAAAACGAAAATGCCGTAACAGGAACACCACTATTTAAACACACTGCTCATGGAGAATGTTGAAATTTATTAAAAGCTACCCAAAAAACGTTCACCAAATACACAGTACAATTCAGGTATACTCAAAGTTAAAGCATGAAGGGAATCTTAGAAATTAATTCAGACACTGCATTTGAAGAAACCTAGTTACACACATAGATTGTTGGCACCAGTGAACCATAAAACAGCATTTTGAGGAAGGAAAGATAGCACTAAAGATGCTTTACAATGAAGGACAAATCCTCTGTTACATACACAATAAAGCAGGAGTAATTTCTCCCTGGTTATACAAAGTATTTAGAAAATTGTCATTATTTGTCTATGATGATGAATAGGTTTTGATGATGAATAGCTAGGAGAGGAAAGAGAAAAACAAAACAAGGATATTCTCTAGGAACTGAAAACTTTTCTATCCATTTTTAAATGGTAGCAACTCTACGTTTTTCAGAAGGTCCTTCTGAGAATCTGTTATTGAGACACCTGAAATATAGATATTTCATTCACCCCACAAAAGTGGGAATACTCTTCACATTCAGCAAGCATATAATAATTTAATGATGGTGCAACCAGTAATACATGGGCAAAGAAAAAACCACATGCAAATAGTCCAGCTACATTGCAAAAGTTTGTGATAATTTAATGCCTAAGCGACTATTTTTTTATTAAGCTGATACTTTTTTGTTTAGGTAAAAGAATGGGTTTACTACACTTTGCTGCAGGTAAACATCCACTGGATGTTTAAAAAGGTTTATTCAAGCATGTTGTTAATAGACATGCTGAGCCAAAGAGTAAAACAGCTAGGAATACAAGATCTAGAAACTGTTTATTTGGGAAATTTGGTTAATTTCATATTGTTTTTACCTACATAAGACTCCTGCACCATCATCAAAACTGATTTTCAAGCAGTCTGTCTCCAGGCCAAATAAAGGGAAGACAAGAGAACCTGCTAAAGAAGGAAGGCACTATTGAAAAAAGAAACCGCACACGCAAAAGCATTTTGACATTGTGGAGGAACAGGAAAGAAAAAGCTCGATGACCTCAGATATAACTAACAGAACCATGAATAAAACAGCTGGAAAAATAAAGGCCAAATGCTCTGCCAAGCTACGACGATTTTTCTACAGTACTCAAAAACTAACTTTTAAATAAATAAATAGTGAAAACTTATGGAGTTCACACCCATTAAGGTGGCTATTGTTTCTATCAGGATAATTACATAAAACACCAATATAAGCATTCAAGCATTATCTTAACAAGTCTAAGTGAGAGATGTTTCTTAAAAGAAAAAAAAAAAAAAGAATTTGGCAAGGCATCGGGAAAATATTCTGTTCCTTTGGGAAATTGAGCAGCCCTCTGTAAGTTTAGAATTCTCTGTAGCAGAAGGCACAAGTTGCAGTGTTTTAAAAAGATCTTGTCATTATTTGAAGAGCACAGCCCTCCCTCACCCCCTTCCCCTGCTATTCATTTGCTTTCCCATTTATAGATTATTTCCTGTATAAATGACATCCAGCATATCTAAGATTATTTTTTCTCATTTATCTCTCTGAATTGCTTAAAAGTAGACCACTGGGACTTTGTATACAAAAAACTGACTATGTTGCTATATCCAGTAATTATACACATATCATTATTTCCAGTTCAGTGAAAACCCCAATATAGGAGGACTCATAAAAGGCAGGCTTTCAAATATGTAAAGCTTCTGCCAAAGAAAACTGGCAGAAACAACTTTGTGAACATAGGCTTATGTTCTCAGAAATACTGCATTATCAATGCATAAATTAATAGGAGTTATGCACCTAGATATAAACTAATTAACTACATCTTTAAATATCTTTTTTGATCCTGAATATACTAATGAATAGCTGTGAATTGAAATAACCTCACAGAGATTCAGGTGGTCTTTGCACATGCTGGCTGTGAACTGGAAACCAGTGTCAGGCTTGCAGCAATGTAAAGTGGAAAATCAAAAGAGATAGGTATTATATTTTCCCCCTTTACAGCAAGGTTTTTAGACAGTTATAGTTCAGGTTTTCAGAAATAATACAGGATTTTCTGCTAAAGGGAAAAATATAAAACTGCCCATTATTTTAGAAGATAAAAATTAATAGCTTCAGCATATACTTCATGCTTACACTTCCAAAAATACACCATTTGAATTCCTAATAATTATAATGGCTTTATTTAGTATATTTTGTGATTGATAATATTCATGTAACTAATTTGAAGTTATTTCAGAGTGAGTTTAGTGTAAAAAATATGTTCTTGCAAACAGTTTTTAAATTCTGAGACAATATTAGACATGCAAATGGTAATTATGCTCAAAATGATTTTTGATAGCCCTTAAACAGTAAACACAGGAGAAAATAAATCAGTGCAAATAACTGGGAAATTTAAAACATCTTAAGAATGACCAAGGAAATGTCCTTATGATACAGCTTTTCTCCCATTCTCTTACTGATATTCAGCTTCAGTCAACTGAAGTGCTGCCTTACTAAAATCAGCTGGGAGTAGGCCAAGATAAATTTATTGATTGGCATTCTTGTTCCTGTCTAATCAATATGAAATTTAATTCAAATTTAATCCTGTACTATTTCTCATCAACTTCAGAAGGCACAGGAAGTACACAAGGAGGGAGTATCAAAGACTTTTTTTTTTTTTTTTTTTTTTTTTTTTGGTGATAGTTTTATTTCTTGTAGTTTAAAAAAAAAAAGTTAAGTGTCATTAAGTGTTAAAAAAAACTTACTACAGTTTCTTCTGAAAGGCATATACTCCATTATCCACTTTCATTTTCAGTTACTGACCCAGATCTGCTATTTAGTCATTATATTTGTGTTTTGTGAAACTCACTTTAAATGTAATCTAGTAATTTTGATTTCAGCTTGGCACTGGTTAAGAAAATAGTAAGATCTCATTACATAAGTAGAATTGTTACATGTACAGTTCTCTGAAAATTCCTACAGGAAAGGCTGGTCTTTCCATTTGCCTACTTTTAATATACGTTTCAGGGAAAAAAAACCCAAACCAAACCTAGCCCTCTTCAGACAGATTTATTTTGTTGTTGTTAAATTTATACACATTCAGTTACATAATTTCTCTCTTGCTCTTTCTAGATGAATGCTAATCAACATAGCAGCAATAATAAGTGGTATTAATTAAACCACACAACAGTGAGAAGGCAATTTATAGATCTACACAAATGTACCTAAATGTGTTTGCTTCAGCTGAAAAGAAGTTACAAAGATTCCTGCTGAGTAGCAGAATAAATTTCACCAGATAGAAACTGCTGTTTCTAAAAATCATAGGATTGTTTTAATTATATTAAAGAAAGCACCATAAGGTGAGAGAGGAGCAGAAACAGACTGAAACAATCTTTAGCTGTGCCATCCATCCACATCTTCCAGTTCCTGCATATTAAATTGCTCACAGCTACATATTGGGAAATGCGAAGTTATGTATTTACTACAAGTAGAAAAAAAACATGACTGAGAAGTAGAATTACCATCAAAAATGCTAGGAGAATACCTAAAATTCTTTTATTTAGGCAGCCTTGATTCTCCTCTCAATCTTACCAGCAGAAATCAGTCACCATCTCTTGGAAACTAGTGCAAAAACATCAAGTGAAAAAAACAAAACAACACAAACACCAAAACAGAACTTGCATACCTCTCCAAAACCCACCACCACACAATAAAAGCCCCCAACAACAGAAAAAAACAAATAAAAAACCAAAACCACCACCAAAACCCTGGGTTCATTGTGACTGCAATAATACATTTGTTCAAAAGAAATACTGTAGACAACTGACTCCTGGTTTAAGTTCACAAAATCTGCTCTGTTCAAATACCATCAAAAAACCCTTAACAAATAAGGGTTAACAAATAAGGCTTAACAAATATTTTATTTGGTTTATTTCAATGTTAATGTTGGTTATTCATATTAATTTGTTTATTGTTTACTAGCATTTTTGTGTAATTAAACAACTACAACATCTTAGAGTCACTGAAGAGTCACTGAAGGCAAAGCAGCTTTCATTAAGTCACAGACTAAGAGAATATAGACTAACTCAGCCTGCATCCCAAGCTCACTTCCTTTATTCTTTCAATACTATTTAGAAAATAACTTTCTTTCCTTCAAAGAAATTTATACTTTCTGACAGGAACTCTGAATCTTTAATATTAAAATTGCATTTCTGAGTAATTAAACTCTACAGCAAAGATTGTATTATATAGTATTACTAAATAGTATATGTATTAAATAGTTAAGAGAGATTTTTCAACAACAGAATAATAATCTTATAGATGAAAATTTGGACTTCTAAATTTGTATAAAGGATTTTTAAAAATTTGTTTTCAACACTTGTAATATGCATTCTAGTAGTACACATTCCAATGAGGTGATTAAAATTTCGACTGATTAAAATGAAAGCAGAACAAGTCTATCCCAGAGCAGAACAAAATGATTATATCACACTAAAGCTAGGTGTTGAAAAGTAAAAAATAAGTATTTAAAATTTCTGCTACATATGCTGTTCCAGAAATTACTTATGACATTGTATAATAACAGCATAATATGGATGAAAAAGGAATTTGTCATCACCAGTTTTGGGTTGTTTTTTTTTCCCCCCAGTAAAATCTCTTCCAAAACCAGATTATTTCTTCCTATGCTTTATTCTATCAAAGAATCATAGAATGGTTAGGGCTGGAAAGGACCTTAAAGATCATATAGTTCCAAACCCCCTGCATTGGCAGGGTCACCTTCCATTATACCAGGTTGCTCAAGGCCCCATCCAGCCTGGCCTTGAACCCTTCCAGGGAAGGGACAGCCACCTCTTGAGCAACTTCTTCCAGTGCCTCAGAACCCTCAAATTAAAGAATTTCTGCCCAATGCCTAACATAAAAAGCCCTACCTTTCCTGTGGGCCCCTTCAGATATTGGAAGGTTCCTATAAGGCCACCTAGAAGCCTCCTTTTCTCTAGGCTGAACAACCCCAACTTCTTTGGCCTGTCTTCATAGGAGAGAGAGGCTCCAGCCCTCTGATCAATTTAGTGGCTCTCCTCTGGACATGTTCCAGGAGGCCTATGCTCTCCTTATGTTGGGGACTTCAGAACTGGGGTCTCACAAGAGCAGAGCAGAGGGGGAGAATTACCTCCCTCACCCATCTGTGCTGCTTTTGATGCAGTCCAGGACCCGGTTGGCTTTCTGAGCTGCAAACGCACATTGATGGGTCATGTTGAGTTTCTGGTCCATCACCACCCCCAAATCCTTCTCCTTGGGGCTGTGAAGTTAATGAATTAGACACATACACCTCCAAAGAAATGGGTATCACTTTGAATAAAAAATAAAATTATTCTCTATACTACATGTATGACTTTCCTGGCTGCATTACAATTAACCACATAAATCTTTGCTAGCCTACACAGGTGACAAAACATGACGCAAATCCAAGGAAAATATGATGCTTACTGCTGTCAGATTTGTTCCATATTAGATATTACAGCAAGTAGAATTTGTTTTACAGAAGGAACAATACAGATTACCCATTGCTATTTGAATGAGCAGTAAGTGCAGTAAAAGCAATAAGGAAAGCCAAACCAAGACTGGTACCTTATTTCTCACTTTCATACAGACTGTTTCTTTATGAATGATTCTATATGCTTTATTACTCGATAGCACACTTAGATTACTATTATTTTAACACAATGATATTTCAGTGAGATTTTTCTCAGACTCTAAGGAGACATTATTATTTTTAAACGTTTGCTTTTTACTGCCAAAAGCAACATCCACTTTTTGGAGCTTGCTCTAACGTGGTCACAGTAGGAACAGTTTTTCTTACAGAAGTTAAGTTTCTGAAAAAGTCTGTTCAGAAGCATTTTGGACATTAAGTTAAAATAAGTGCTGTACAATTAAATAACAATCTTATTTTAGAAATACCAAGTAGAAGTAGTCACACACAATTCAGTAAGCAGAAACAGATCTGGTTTGCTATCTAGAAAGAAGCAATTCCATTTATCAGGTATCTGAAACTTACTTGAAAACTTACGAACTCAAAGTAATTGCTAAGTTATTTGATTACATAATACAGGTCTTTCTGCTCTGGGGGGAATGGGGGTTGTGTTTTTGTTTTTTTTTTTTCTTCTCACTATTGTGGTAAATCTCTAGTTTTTGCACTATCTTGATTTAAAAAAATAATCACATTTATAAGGTTTGTAATCTGTCTTTCTTCACAATTTAAATTTTGGTAGATAAATATACTGTATTTTTCCTAGCTTGCTTTCTGAAGACAGAATGCACAGCAAAAAAGAAAGCAACACAGTTAAATGGTAAAACAATGAACCTGCATCCCTAACTACTGTATGAGGACATTCATTATAAAGGTATGTCACATTAATGAAGCTTGGTTCATGCCACCTGCATAGAAACATTATTAGCAACAGCAGCCCTGCAGGGCCTCAAAATTTATCGTCACATTGGAATGTAGAATCAAATTAGCAAAGCTGTGCTCAAAGGATGAGATTCTGTAAGGTTTTTAAACATCTCAGACAGAAATTCGATTAAGATTAATTCAGCCCATGCAAGCAATTTTAGAGGCGTTGGAAGCAATTTCCTTCCACATCATAGTTATGTGCTGCTGACATGAGTGCCTGGAGAAAAATGGGCTCAGTTACTAGATACAAGATCTTACTACAGAGGGGAAGCTATATTATGTCCTTGTAAGTTTAGTTTTTAAAATAACACTAAGGCAATGAGTCTTGTAAAGAAACATACAAAATATTCCTCATGTGTCATAAATAATTGAGACAGGGCATTTCAAATACCATAATCCCATTTTCAAGCTGGTTTCTGTCATCAACTTTTAAAGGTGAGACTCTTCAAAAGAATTTGCTGGATGAATAACATTTAATCTGATGCCATTTTAGAAACATGATAGCAGTGCTCATCAAATTATTAGTGCACTGGTAAAGCATTTAGAATCTAAATCCTTCAAAACTTCCATTTATTTTATGATGTTGAAAAGGTTATTCTTCAAAAACTGTCAACCAATTCATATAAAAGATTTAATATTTTAAGGATAGATAAGAGGAAAACCTGTCATTATGTCTTTGAAAGAAGATAGATTCTAACAACTGTAAAATTACCATCTTTCAGAAGATGGAAAAGAATACACAGGATTTTCACTTCATTCTCAACTCAACATAGGCAGCCTAAAGCTATGTAATTGTTTTCTAGACATAAAAAGATCAAGAAAAAAAGAGACAATTTTTCCTATTGAAATAATCTTGTTAATTTAAATCCAGGAAAGTTTTTCAGCTGTTTCAATTACTATTGCCCCCATTTTTTCTCCTTTATTTTCAATAGAGGAGTCCCATGTAGCTAATATAAAGGTACTAAGAAGTTGCTCCATTTTCTTAGTTGCAATTCAGAGAATAAAAACCAATTTAAAGCCTGACACACATTCCTATATAGACATAAAAGACTGACATATGCAAGTAGGGCTTGGTTTCAAATAAAGACAAGTAATCATGGAAAGATATTAAGGAAGTGAATGTAAAAGACTGAATTAACAAGTATGAAAAAAATTCCCAGGAAATCTTAAAAAACATACTAGTAGTACAGACATACAAATAGGTTTGGAACTGTCCTTGCATACAGATTAGAAAAGATAAGAAAGATATCAGCATAGGTTCTCAAAGTGGACATACAGACAGCTAATACAAAGTAAATATACTCTTTGTGGACAGGGGGGGCCAGCAAAAGATTTCAGTGGTCACTCTTTGCATTTGTTTGCCAGTCCCGTTCGTTCAGAGTTTTGGGAGCTGTATTGAGCAACAGCGGAGAGTGACCACTGAGGGCTCGTATATTCGAGGTTTGAGGTAAAACGCAAACCCGTAGCCCAATTTTTGGTGGTGCTGTGGGTAGGGTCCCATGTAAGAGTTAGGGCCAAGAAAAGTTTTCAGTGATCTCTCTTTGCATTTGTTTACCATTCCTGTTTGTCCAGAGGTTTTGGGAGCCCTATTGAGCAAAAGTGGAGAGTGGCTGCCAAGGGCTGGTATATTCAAGGCTTTTGGTAAAACTCAAACCCGTAGCTGGATTGTTTGATACATTCAAAATGTTTCGTAGTACAGTGTCAGAAAAATTTTTGTGAAGTATGGTCATAAAGAGGTGTAAGTGGTATAAAGAAGGCACCTCATGAATTCTTGTTTATATTGTCCAGAAGCAGAAAAAGATGGAGTATTTGCAGGACAATGGATTATCATATTTAACAAGTACCTGATTGCCAGAAGATGTAAATTATCAAAACTGTGAATATTGGAAATTCACAGGCTTATTTCTATTAGACCCAACAATTTTTTGTTGTACTAGAAGCACATTTAGAAAAAAATAAATCAAGAACATACCAGTATCTAAACAGGTGCAGAAAAATTGTCTTCTCTAAGTATTTTGATAACCTCAGCCACAATATTTTTTAAAAAGACAACAGATTTTTGAACTTCACATTTCTGCTCTAATTGGAGGTTTGTGAGTTAATATGAAGCAAAATGCTGAAAGCTTTATTATGCCAACAATTTTTCAGCAAGAAAAAAACCAACTCAAAACACAAAAACACCCACTAAACAAAACATATGTTCTTAGTAATGTATTTGTTATTCTTCGAGAGTACTTATAGCTAAATACTGTAATTCCTTATCTTCACTTTATTATACTTTGATTTCTACTGAAATAATCTTCCCTGTATGAACTGCAACATATCCATGTTTACAGATTTCCATAAGCCTTGTTCCTGTAAGGTGTTTAGGAGTACGTGTGAACATTCCTCCTTTCCAGTGTTGAACTCTATTTATTTGTATGATAGAAATCAAAATACAGTTTGTATTCTTCTCTTAAGCTTAGTATTTTTCACACGACACACTTCAAACGGTGCTACATAAATATTCTGGAGATAGAACTATCTCCAGAAGGCAGGATAAAAACTGCATGATCAATACCATTTGGCAAAAAGGCCAGCTATTGTCACTTGCTCAGATTCAGTGTT
This sequence comes from Heliangelus exortis, assembly GCF_036169615.1. NCBI lineage: Eukaryota > Metazoa > Chordata > Aves > Apodiformes > Trochilidae > Heliangelus > Heliangelus exortis. The sequence goes on from NC_092428.1 coordinate 8,422,746, forward strand.
TTTGTATAACCTGAATGCCTCAGCAGAGCCTGTGGGAAAATCTAAAGCCAGTCTCAAGTGTAAAAAGACTCACCATCTCTCCTGCATACAGCTTAGACTACAAAAGAAATGTACTGCAATCATGATTATTCGCTGCAACAACTCTATCATTTCTTTTCCATTTACATGGGAACAAAACCAACCCTTTAGCACGGAGTCCTCTGTATAGGAGGACTCCATTCATCTCCAGTGAGTTGGTATGTATCATTCCCATAGTAAGTGAGTATTTCCTTGTTTCTTCTTTTAGAATTCTGGTAGTAATAATCAGATCATTCCTAAAAAGATTAGGATTTTCTATATGGTCAGAAACAAGTTGCAGAACTTCTGGTAACCAAACCTTCATTTATCAAGCTCCAGAGAGGAAAAAAGTGTCAGTAGATTAAAGATGTAAATCTTTCAGATTAGTTTATAGCCAGAAAATCAGCTAGTCCATTCTAGATAATAAAGTTTCTCCCCATTTTATTCTCCTAAGTCATCTTAAATCAGTATTTAATACGAAACCTTTTCCAGAAATTAATACCTTGTTCACTTCAGGCTAGCATGGCATGATTCCTTGGAGAATTTTCAGTAAAAACAATTGTTTTTACAGTTTTTCTGATGCTTCTACTTTATCAATGTTTAATTTTTTGTTTCCAAACAAAAGCTATTTAAAAGTTCTATGTGAAAAAAACACAACTTCAAAAAAACCCAGAATACATAGTTCAATACTTAATTATTTTTACACCAGGGATATTACTCACATATTAAGAAACTTCAGAAGAAATGGAAGTTGATGTTGCTGTTTCTGCTGCTGGTAAGGGGGGAACTGCTAACCTATCTATAAGGAAATGTCTCCCAATTTAGAGAAACTGCAGCAGCTGGAAATGGTAATTGTGAAGACAGCAAGAGGTATTTTCCATTATAAATGGCTTACTTGTTGTGGCTGATCAGCATTAGTGAAAAAGTAAGTACATATAATCATGAAGTCTGGCCCTTCGTTAAAGCTGTGAGAAAACACCCACTGAGTTCAATGAAGCTGAGATTTCATGCAGGACATGATTATATACTGCTGACTAGAAAGCAAAGTAATATTAAGTTATAGAAGATAAATGCACACTGCATCTTAAATGTTACTATGCAAAATGAAATAATCAGCAAAACTTTTAGCACCATAAGCACAGGCTTTTACTTCCGCCTTACTTCCACCATCAGGTTTCCCACATGCTAACTTTCTAGAGTTACATTTTATTTTCTGACCAAAATATTTTTTCTGCTCTTAATTCACAGCTTTTAGACTGAGGTTTGCAAAATGTTATTTTACAGAAGAGTATGTGCAAGAACACACAAGTAAAAAAACCCCACAATGTTCTACAATTCTGGACGGTAAAAACCTGTCTTATTTCCCCACATGTGTGATAAGTCTCATCAAAGCTGACTGATCTCAGCTTTCCTAACACAATCAACTCTAGCAGACCAAGCAGAGTTGGAACTATACACCCACATAGTAGCATGAGGGGAGAAGGTAACAACTGTTCCTTAAGTAAAAGGGAAAGCAACTTGAGTGAAGGATAAAGAAATAATTTCCTGACATGGTCACGCTATTTCTTCACTTGTTAAAGTGTTTTTTAACAGGCTTTTTAAAATAATTCTAATTTTCTTTTCAGGATTTTACAATGAACATCTCTTATATCTCTGTAGACAATTTCTTCAAAAGCCAGAGAGAGAAGCAAAACAGGCATTTTACTTAAAATGCCTTAAAAATAAATAAAATGCTTCTATAAAGTCTGCTCTAAATAAATCAGCTTTAAATAAGCTCAAAAAACCCTGTATCATTGAGTTCCATCACATGCAGTTTCTTCTTTTGTTTGTTAGGTTCAATTGGATATTCACATCTCTTCTGGTAATGATAAACCACATAAATATTTCATGCTATACTATTCATGCAATCCCTATTTGTACTGGTGTACTTATGTATATAAGTACAATTCTTCTGCACTCTGTAGGCTGATTTGAACAACCCAGCATGCCTTGATCAGCACAGGAAATATGTGTTTTATATATATCCATGATATAATTCCTCTCAAAACAGAGAGGCTTAAATTATCACATCTGCTGATAGCCAGGTTTCTGAACATAACAGAAATGTGTGCCATTATTTTACACAAATGTACACCCTACATTTTTCAAACACTGTTCTTGAAAATATATATTTGAACGTCATAGAAGATCTGCAGTGGGTGCATCACACATAAAGAATTCCCATAGAAAGACTTCATTATTATCTTAATTTCTACTGGGAGTCACAGAGGTGCCCTTTTCTTTTTCTTTCACAAACAATTCACCTTTTGCCATGTATGCAATTGGCTGAGAAGAATCATAAGTGATTCAGAAAATAATTTACAGCAGAAACTGTGCAAAGTTAATTAGTATTACTCTGAGAAGGTTACTCATATATTAAACCAAGAAAGATGTTGGCATGACCCTCATGGAACTTAACACTACAGCTGAGTTTTGTTATCACCAGTTGCAGTGTATAAATACTAATGAGGCTCAACTAGAGATACAGCTCTTGTAGCTATGGTCATTTTAAGTGGTACAACTTCTGAATGTATGGTTTGGGTTTTTTTTTTTTTCTTTTTCTTTTTTTTTTTTTTTTATTTCTTTGATTTACACTTTGGAATTAATTCTGAGCATGTACAATTCCAAAGGCAGAGAAAAGCCATGGAGTACACAGGCCCAGTTTAAAGTTTGGCAGGCCAGAAAGGGATCTCTCAAGTGTGCTTATTATGCCACCTGATGTGCACACCATTCAATCTGTAAATATCTTCAGTGGTTGCCATTAAAAGCTCGCAATTTACCAACAGTTATTTGTTACTTCCTTTTTGTACCTGTTGTGTGACTATAAGCAGTCTACTATATAAAACCCTTTCTACTTTTATATGCCTTCTGTATTCATTTAAATTTACTTAAGTCTCATTTATAAAGTAGGCTTACATTCTCCATTTGGAGACATACTTTTATAAGTTGCTGACTACTAAAAGCAACTCAGAAATTTTAAAATACATCTCTAATGGCCCACCACCTTCCTAGGGCCCAACCAGACCACAGCATTCCCATGTGAGGAGCCTTGTTTAAGGGGAGACCTGTTTTGGTGTCATGTGGAGCCACTTGGCTCATACACACAGGCACACTTTCACTGGAAGGACTGAGACAGCAGCTGATGTCCCAAGAAGAGTCAGCCCCGGGGGGCCTGACAGAAATTCAGTGACAGCCATGGCACCTCCACTCATGGGGCCACACTGCTAAAGACTGTAAGGGCACCAGCCCCACCCCTGTGCTTCAAGGCAGAAAGGTTGATACTAAAATCAGTATCCCTGAGGATACTGAAGGAAAGTCTTCCCTGAGGAAAGAAGCAGCAAAGTACCTTCTGCATTGGCTGTTCCCATCCTGGCAAGTAAGTGTGGCAGCAGACTGGAGGTCAGCCTCTACAGCAGCATTTCCTTAGAGTGGAAAGCACAGGAGGCCATGGCAGTTCTCACCCCACCCACCCATGGCCGGCAGGAGGCTGGGAACAGCCCAGAAGTAGCTGAGCCTCACCACGAACATTGCCAGTGGGAGAGCAAGGAGACTCCTGAGGACATGGGGGAGAGAGCAGGAGACTCTCTCCAGGCCCTGACAGAAGAATAAGCTCAGGGGCTAATTTTTGGTCATGTAAAGCTTTGTGTAAGGGAAGTATTTGAACAAGGGTAGTTAGGAAATACTGGCTCAATGGTACAACTCATCACCAGAGTTTGTACAACAAAAGTGGCTATCTGATTGAAAAGACTTTCCCTCTTGGAACCAGGATTAGTTCAGCAAAGGTCTCAGGCCTGTGCTGCAAGGGAGGTCAACGTGGATGATCCCGATAGACCCCTTTTGGCTTTATAATCTGTCTACAAAATCTAATTAAACTTAAGCATGTGATGAAGTGAATTTGGGCAACTGTCCAAAATAGCTCAACTCTGCAGATTACTGTGTGAATTGTAAGTATCTTGTGAACGGTTTCTCATTGCTGAGCAGAGAGCTTTGTAGACTCTTTTTGCCACTGACTTCTCAAAATCATTTATAGTATCAAAATCAATCTCAAAATCATTTATAGTATACTTTAAGTAACACCTACTAGAAACATTGTCAAGCTGAGTAAGTATCTCAGTGGTTGTTCCTTACTGGAGGGTAAAAAAAGACTGATCCCTGGTTACAGAAAACCTCAAAAGAGCTGTCATATTAAGTCATAGCTTTAGAGAAAAAATTAATACCTTTTTAAGAATACTGAATCCTTAGAGAGTTTTTTTCTGGCTCTGCTTAGGTTTTTAAAGATTGAATATAATAAAGATTCCTTTTTTCCTTTTCCCAATTTCAAACTTAAGAGGAAAATGTGTTAACTCTGATTCTAGTATAAGAGAGACATTCCATTAAAGTTTGAAAAACAAATGAACAAAAAAGAAAATATAAAGGGAAAAAATTTTATATAAAACAAATATTTTAAAATATTTAAGAAGAAATACAGTAGACAGCAGAATACAGAGTATGTGAAAGAAGAACGTTTGTTTGGAAAGTAGGAAAAAGAAGATAAAATTAGGTCTTATGTATAGCGACCAAATAGCAGTAGATTGGAGGTACTTGCATCTGGAATGGTAGAATTTCTTTTCTTTTGCTAGAAATCTGTTCCCTTGCTGTTGACTTTGCTTAGAAGAGTATGACAATTCTAAAAAAACCCCAAACCATTAATTGATTTGCTTTAGTTTAATAAACCCCCAAAATACCAATTGGCTCTGACCTTGGTATAATTAGGTATTTGTCTGGTTACCAACGATCGTTTCTTTTGTGAAGCTGATTTTGGCACAATGTCCTAGTATGCCAATGACAGAGGAGTGATTAGTTGCAAAAATTACATTAATGAACAGTAGACTGAATGGATTAGGGAGTATGTGTTCAGATTTCAGAATAAATAATTTAGGGACAATTAACAGTATGCTGTAGATCAGCACAAAAAGTCTCACTGATTCAAGTGGTTTTGGCCTCAGGCCTAAGGCTTTAATCATAGAATCATAGAATGGCTTTGGTTGGAAGGGGACTTAAAGATCACTGAGATCCAATCCTCCTGCACGGGCAGGGCCACCTCGCCCTAGACCAGGTTGGGCAAGACTTGACACAGTATCAGTCCTACCACTTAGAATCTGTACTTGGACCTCCCATGCCCTTGCATGTTACCAGGCTCTTCCTGTTATGTAAAGGAGATTCTGCATGTGTTGATTTATTTTAAGATGAAGAATTAGTGTCTAATATATGGGGTTTATTGATTTTATATAGGTGCTGAGTTTGACACCTGCCTGTTTTGTCTGCTCTTCTGAGCAATGCATTACTGCAAATTATGTCTGTACTATGTACTCATCTAGGGCTTTTAAGCAGGGATTTTAAGCTCCCTACATTTCATGTTTGCTTTTTAACACTTAATCATACTCCTAGTGAACATATGTTAAGCATAAATTTCTTTTTTACATAGTAGCACATGAAGAAAAAATTATTTATGGACACTAAAACTATACTAAGTTTAGTATCTATGGATACTAAACTATAAAATTATATATGGATTCCTCTTCAGGAAATAAACGTGTTATTCTGAACCACATCCTCTGTCTGGACTGCATTGCTTGTACTTAGGAAATCCTTGTGAAGTCAATGCATATTTATATAATTATTAAAATACTCAAATATTCTACAGATTGTTTTGTTGCACAACATTCGATCTTTCAATCCATTCACATCCAGTGGAATCAGATGCAAGAAAGATATGTGGCAAGCTTTCTAAATTACCTGTCAGACTGTGAGAAAGAGCAAAAGACATGACAGGACATGACTGGGGTGTGTGGTCTTGGAAGAAGATTGATGCCAGACTACCAAAGTAATGATCTGGATTAAATATACATTAATGTCACAAATAACTCTCTTTCATTATCTGCTTAAATTTGGGAACAGTAGCAATAAAGAAGAGCTCTTTAGGAGGAAGCTGACTGAAATCTACTGGGTTTACAGTAGTTTGCAGATATTACAGCATAAATGGATAGACTGATAAAGCGATAGACTGCTAAAAAATTAAGAGTTAATTTTTCTACTGCTTAATTTTAAGTGTTTTTCAAAAAAGATTTCATAATGAGTACTTTCATCCATTCAGACAAATGCATTCTTGTGCAATGTGCACACTTAGGACACACTGTGTAGCAAAACATACATAAAGTATACTGCTGTAGAAAAGTTACCGCAGAAATATTGAGAATTAAATGTAAGTGCAGCTAGTACTAAATAGGTCTTCAAACAGATTAATCTGAAGGGAAGCTACAATTTTACCAGAGATTTGTAAAAGACACTTGAAATTTCCACTTATTCTTACCCAAGTACCTTCTCATCAAAACAGTTCTTAGGCTGAGGTGTAATTTACCAACAGTTTTCTCTGGGTTCACTAAAATCTGATAGGTTAAAGAAAATTAAGTGTTATAAAGGCTACATTATTCTTCAGGATTTACTTTAAATCTGTAAACTCAGATAATTTTCTATTTGTGGTAAAAAATTAAAAGTAATTTTTATTTCCACTTACTGTGGCTCTTCCTTTTTTTCCTACTAATTTTAACATACAGGCTTTAGTTTCCTTTCTTATGCCTTAGACAAATTGAACTTAATCTTAGTATGTAATAGAAATGGAATTCATTGTAGTACTGTTGAAAATAATATAAACACCTGGATGACTTAATAAAACAAAGATCCAAGATTACCATTCATAGCAATGCACAGATATTGGAGTAACATGCAAAAGGTTATATGCCGACTATAAGATGCCATTTAAACAAGCTATTTACTCTTTGCTCTTTATTTAATGTAAGACAGTTGCCAAGTAAGTCCTCATGGTCAGAAATACTGCCAGTGAGCAAGCTGCTCCAAGTCTTTCAAAGAACTAGAGCATGTATACTTGATGTTTGACAGTATTTGCATCTCTCTAGTATTCTCTTTCTATCATTATCATCACTTCATTGCCTCCCCTCAAATATGAGTGAGCACATCCCGTCTGCTTACCAAGAAGTCACTGTATAATGTATTCAGAGTGATTTATGAGCTAAAAAGCATAACAAAGGCACTGAATAACCAAACACATACATGCAGCAATATCATTTAATCAATTACATTATCCACTTTTATGATACACTTGTGAATTACGTTCTTTTTGTATGTATAATTATAAGGCAGAACAGATGGTGAAAGCTTAGTTTAAAGGCCTTAGATAAAGTTTTAAAGTAACCATTGCTGCCAAGTGATCATTCACTGTAACAGGATATATTTTTCATTAAGCTATGTTTTTGTCATGATCTAATACACTAGTTAGTAATAAGACTGTAAAAATATTACTCTCCGAAGTGTTACTCTGCCAGAGTTCATTGTAGTGGAATATGAACATGGAGTGGAAGATTGGGGGTGGCTCTAAGGTACATTGTCATGTGTCATTTAAGTGTCCTCCAAGGAATCATCACTCAGTTGAGAGAAAACAGAACTGCTTTCACAGGAAAGAAAATTATATAGTAATATGTGAGCATACTGATATAGGCATATTCCATGCTCACATATACACAGTTATCAGAGTGGAGCAAAAGTAAAGCACTAAAAAAAGGAGGAATATGCCCAGTTCATTAGGGACCTGAATAACTAAGGACAGAGTGTAGTGCCAGCTCATCTTCTATTTATTTTTCTCATAACTATACAGCACATCCTACATCTGGTGTGAAGCATGAATACCAAGATATGAAATACATTCTTAAAGTAAAACAATATTCTGGCTCTTTCTTATGTGGACTTTTTTTTTTTTTTTTTTTTCCCTGCAGAAAAAAGATATTTTGCCTTTCAAATACTTTAGAAGGCATCCAACTGATCTCTTACAAAACCATGAAAACAAACACAATACACTCGGATGAATCCTCTTTTAAAATAAAGCCCATTATATCTTTGTATTGATTGCAGAACTGAGAAAACAGCAAATTTGGAAACATAATTCATGCCAGTTTGCACTACTTACTGTAAAAAAACAGGAATGTTATAATATCAGTTATTTAAATATTTACAAATATATGTCTTCTTATTTAGAAGACATGTATTTATAGACTTGGCAGTGATTTGCTTTTTGCTGTTTTGTACTGTAGCAAACGAAAACAAAAAAAAAAAATACTCTAACCAAAAAGCAGCAGATGCTGATTCTATCATTTTGTTCTTAGCATTTTAATGATGATGCATTCATTTAATCATTTAAATGGTCCTCAATATACCCAAGCACAGTTTTTGAATAAAACAATACCTAGCCCTACTAATTAATTTCACTGAAACAACTCAGTGATTGTTTAATAACAGCCCAGAAGTTTCGTAGCCTATAATAAACCAAGATCTCTCCAATCTGTAACTTTTTCTGTACCTCTTTTACAACCAGCCTAGTCTACAGAGTCCAGCATGTATCTTGATACCATGACCCCAACATGTTTCTCACAGCCATATTTCTCATATTATAGGAATGGCAAAATGACAGATGTACCAGGCATTCCTGAAAAGCAATGATCTTTCTATAAAGGTTTTAAATGCTAACAATCATTAAGTAAAGCATTCTTGTTGTCAGTTATTGTCTTGTTGGGCATGTTGTCTTTTCAATGCACTAATGCAGTTGATATCTGTTCCATGTTTTATTATCTAAATATCACACAAATGATGCCATGTGCACTAATGATAAAAATTATTCCCTCTCATATTATGAGAAATCTAACTAATTTATTTCACAAAACAAATAAATAAAACTCCTTGAAACTGTGGAAATAAGTTATCTCCATCAGAATTTTTGCATCAGGAAGCATATACAGCTATTGTAGAAGGAGATAAAGTTCCAGCTGGAGCAAATATACAGAGGATGAATGTATGCTGGAAATCACAGAATCGTTCAAGAGCTCTCTAAACTTGGTAAAATCCTTTCTGTTCCTTTTACCCTTGCTGCATACATCAACTTATTTTTTTAATATGTGATTCAAGTAAGAATTAAAGATCAGTGGGTCACCTACATGCCAAGAAAATAACTAAAAATATTTAGTTATCCAATAACATTTTCCAGTATTATGTGACAAACTGTACATTTGTGGGACTTTGAACTGATGGAAGTTGTGATAGAAGTAATAAGCCCAACAATGTGTCTCTATGGCAAAAAGTTGTAGAACTTCAAACTGAGAAATTAATAAATTTAGCATAATCAAGTTTGGGCATCTATTTGGAATGAACTGTTCTTAGAGCTGCTGCACAATTATTTGAAACTATTTTTTGAAACCATTGTTCTAAAGCTCTTTTTTTTTTTTTTTTTTTTTCCCAATCTCATCACCTGCAAAAGCTGTATTCTGTTCGTTCTGTAAGTATAAACAGAGGCCTCATGAATAAAAATGCTAATTAATACGTTAAAGATCACAAAATCCTTTAATCTATCTGAGACCATTTTCATGTTTTATTCAAAATCTTACTATGAATCAGAAAGAGTAACAGAACTCATCCATTTCTAACCCGTATAGTAAAAAAGCCTTCGAAGATGCCAGACCTTAGAGCTAACTCAGGTCTGAATAATCACGGTTCCTTCAGTTAACAAGTATGGTTTTCTGCAGGAGGAGATAAGGGAGGAACATGCTAGTAGAATGTTTTAAAGGACATTGTGTCAATTCTTTGAAGCTTTTCAGATTTTATATATGTCGGTACTCATCCCAGATATGGATTTATGAGCTGAGAACACACAGCATGGTTGAAGTTGTCTTGACTGCTTGGATATCTTTCTTGTCTGAGTGTCAAAAGTATTTTTTGAAAGGCAAAACTAGAGTATTTGTCTCACAGAAATCTTCATGGTAATTGAGGTTCCTGAGACAGGAGACCATGAGACCTCTCAGACTTCTAGAATTATTTGTTAGCTTTCGCCACGTGTGGTGATCACACTAGATCCCGGGTGAAGTTCCATCCCACCTTTCATAAGTGAAGATTTATGAAAGTGAAGACCTAATATAACTGAAGACCACCTTATAAGGGAAGACCTTTTAGGAGGCCTTCTGAAACAAGAAAAAAAGATACCACAGGATTTAGAAAAGAGAGAGGAGGGAAGACAAGAGAGGACCTACACTATTGGTTTATTCCGAGAGGATCTACACTATTGGTTTATTCCAGACCCAGAATGACTTTTTGGATAAAATTTCCTGATTATTTCTATTCCCCTTACTTCAACTTGCAGAAGGTGCATTCCAGAAAGGCACCTAATACATTCCACCTACTAACGTGCCAAGGCTTGGAAGACAAACTGTCATGTAGTTTCTAGGAAAGATTCTTTCAGGAAGAATTTTCAAGTGTATAAATTACAGAAGAAGCAAAAAACAACTGGAGGGAAAAAGCATAGGAAGAACAAGGCTAATTTCCACTGGGACAAGGATGACAGCTCTGTTTCATATGCTTTTGAGACCCTGTTGTTATTTTTAAAAGGAGAAAGTGAAATCTGCTTTTCTTCCTGTGATTTAAGTGATTGTTCCTTCTGTAGATCTAGAAAATATTGTAAATATTGAGTACAAGCAGAGAGTTATTAGCACAATGACAAACTTGCTAGCATGATTCTATTCAGGAGAAACAAACCACATTTTGTAATGTAACCTCTTTCTTTAGCTTCCTGTTTTAATCACCCCTCATATTAAAATCTCTCATTCCTCTTTGTAGACCTATGATTTAGCTGTTTCCAGGCAGGCTCTTTCATCTTATTGGAAACTGGTTTGTGTCCCCATCACAGCTTCCAATTCTTTTCCCTGCATTAGACCCACTTTAGGGCCATCAGTGTATATGGAAACAGAAAGTAGATTTCTGAGATGATGATTATAGTTGCCCAAGTTACATAGTCCATGAACTGGCTGTCACTGAGTTCTAGCAATAAGGAGACCAAACACATGTTTCACATCACACATTATATATTCATATTTGATTGTTTCTTAAAATGAGTGAACTGAAAATGTCTGTAACTGATAGATGCATAGAAAGAAGGAGAAAGAAAACAAGAACAGATTGCTAAGTTATAGCACGGCTAAAATCATATCTTGCAGACATCAACTAAAAATGATAGTTTACCATGCTGCGAGATCTTTGTTTACTAGAAATAAAATCCACTTAAATTTTAAAGCCAGGTCCCATGTTTCCCATGCCAAACAGCACATAATTAAATTTTACTACTGGGTATAATAAATACACAGCTTGAACATGTATGTAATACTCTCATTATAGCAGCACAGTTTCTCTAGGAATATCTTGGTAAACAGCAATTGATCAGAGGTAACTGCTGTTGTGTTTATTTACCTGTTGAAAATCACATACTGGTTTATTTATATTAATACTCTCAGCTTTAAAGTTGTGCAAACACAAACTAATCAACCTGTGTCTTTCACATTTTAAATACCCAACAGTCTCTTAGAACCATGATCCTCTGGAAAAAAAAATATTTTTTATGTATACTGAGTACAAATCAAGGGAGCTATCAGCACTCATGACTTTAGTGTTTAACTTCGTGTGATACTGAGAAACAGAACATACTGCCACTTTTAATAAAAAGCTCTTCACAGACCTTAGAGAACCAAGTTTTATGCATAAAACAAATAATGCAAGATTTTCAAGTGCAGAATGTAACTGTGAAAGCTACAGAAAATCCTCCTCCATAAATAGAGGTAAATTGCATAATGCTTATTAATTTTTCTGATCCCAGATCAACCACTGAATCTTGTATTTGCAATGGAGAGTTCCTGTGAGCCTCTATTTTGGCTTTACAATGTATCATTTTTATCTTAAAACATATTGAGAAAAGAGAAAAATTTTTCTGATCACATAGGAGGACCTTTGGCAAACTGTACCATACTTACATCTCACTTCATACTGGAAGAGAACTTCCTTGCTGTCCTGTGTTTAGCTTTGTATCAACTTTCTCTCTTCAGGCCTTGCTTACTAAAGCATTCTTTTAAAAACTTTTATTCCTCCAGCTCTTCTGTATCCATTTTCCACTGTTTTCAAGCATATAAAACAGCCTTTCATCTTGGTCTGTCAACTGCCAGCACCTCTGCTCTCTCCTAGGAGAGAGTAGCTTCTTGTGAATTCTTTTACTGCCTCATCCACATCACCTTTGCTTCTTAGATTTCATTCCCTTGTCTATTTTATCAGACTTTCCTTGTTCATTTTAAAGACTGTCAAACGATTTCTGTCATTCTACAGATTCACAATGATTGAGTTGTATTTTGCATCTCCACAGCAGTAACTGACAAGTACAAGGAAACATTTCCATGTTTCCTGCCAAGTGCAAACAGCTGCTTAAGAATCCCTACAGAGTAACTTACATTAAGTAGTATAAAGCATTATTTGTATAGCTACAGTTTTATTTTTGTTTCTTCAAGATGAAATATTTCAGTATTAATTTATAAACTTTATTTCTGATAATTTTTTTTACATGTTATAAATTTCTGTCAGATATTTTTGACTGGTAATTTGCTTTGATTTGCTATTAGGACAATCAGTCAACAAATAAATCTCCTATTTTGTGCAAGCATTCAATCAGTTATCTTTTGCATTCAAAGGCCGCATCTCCTTTCAGCCTGCTATGAACTATTTCAGAATTATATGACTGAACAAATATAAAACTTAGAAAATACATTAATTTGTATGTGCCTGCTTGGGTTTTTCATTTCATTCCAGAACTAAGCTCTGATGTTCCTCAGAGCATTCCATTTTCAGGCCAGCACTGTTCCTAACCTATATGCTGGCACTTAGAGACCAAATTATTTGCCAATATTCTTCAACATATTCTGTCCCTCAGACATCTTTGTTTTTCTTACATCATTTGTCTGATTTCCAGTACTGGGTGCCTTGTAACTTTTGCCATCTAAATGCAGCCAGAAAAAGAGTGGGTTACTCTTACTGGCAGATATTGCTTAGCTGTTATTTACTACAAAGCCATTCCTATAGCAAACATTCAGTTCAAATATAAAAAAGAGAAGAGAGTTGCTAGTCTGGTTAAGTCTTATGTCCATTCTATTAACTTATCTTTATTTCAACTAAGACAGACAGACCCCTCTGGATATATCCTTGGCCATGCTTTTATTTCTTAGAGCAAGATAGCTGTGGTCCTGTTCATATTTCCAAATCTAGTTTTTGACAAAAAAAATCCCACTGTTGCCTGTTACTTCTCTGGAATTTTCCGTACCATTTATGTTCAACAATGTTTACCTCTGTTTGTACAAAGGAGACCTGAAAAATGTATTTCTACCCTAGTTTTTTAAAAGGGAGTACTCGTCTGCAACATTCTGACATTGCTATCTGTGGCCTGAAAATGAATGTGAGTGTGTAGGAAATTGAACAAAAGAAACAGTGACACTCAAGGACAACACTGGAGTAAAAAGCTGAAGAGCTGTTGGGATGCAATGGGGAGACTATGAAAGCAAAATATCATAAAGGTTCTTATCATAAGAAAGAAGAATTACAGGAGCCCAAATTTCCTTCTTGAGCAATGGTTCCCAGTCTTTTGAATTACTCCACAATCAGCATTGAACTGAAACAAAAAAGATATATGTTAAAATATCCAATGTGTATTGAAGCTTTATCTTAAAACTTATTACTTATAGTCTATTATTATTACTGATTTTCACTATTATTGCCCATTTGTCTGTGGCTAACTTTCTTACCTTATACAGTTTAGTCCTGTAGGATTTAGTCTGTTCCCACATTACTGGGCATAAAAAGTACTTGCTTCTATGGGGATTTACCACATCCCATTGAGATTCTTCTTTTGATTTCTGAGGGACTGGAATAAAGATAATATTAAGTGTAACAGCTCTGATTAGTCTTCATGCCTGTCCATCCTTCCCTTATGTTAGAAGAATGTTTATTCTGTGTTCAGACTTCTCTCTTTTTAACAGCATGTAATTCTTCATTTGCTAGTAATTTTGTAAGATCATTAAACTTCATTTCATTTTTGTGTTTAAACTTTCATTTTTGTGTTTATTTATAGTTTGTAGGCTTTAATCTATGATGGCATATCATCTTGTGTGGATTGTTTTGGCAGCCATCTGTCACTCTGTAGATGAGTGGCTCACTCATCTATACTTTCTTTCTCACTTGGGTGCTTTTGAGAACCTTTCCCTGGCTACACACACATACCAGAGTGGCTTGCAGCATCATTTTTTACATTTGTGGTTCACTAGCCCTGTATTACTTTTTTTAAATGTATGGTTCATTATTTGCATCAAAAAAATTTGCTTGAGGATGTTCAATATCCCACTTTCTGATAATATGCAGTGAAAGGTCTGGGTCCTTCAGGCAAGTGAGTAAGGAAAGGGGTTGTAAGCCCCTTCAACAAGAAGTAGGAGGAGAGAACTTGTTCTGTAGCTCCCAGGCGAGCTCCTCAGGTACATGTCCTCTTCCCCTTAATGATGTCATATCTGACTGCGTGCAAGTGGTGAGACTGATGTCCAGTTACATACTGATATTTGTGTATTTTCTTTTCTAGTTTTGGAATCATGAAAGATTCCAAGTATATCATCCATCATTTGACAAGAGCCCTACAACTAGTCTGGAGGAGTTTCCAGAACAACTACTTCCCACACAGGTAATATCAACACAAAAATACTTTCTAGCAGTTTTTAACAAGCTTAAATACATAGTGAAAAAAGCCCAAAAGGCACCAAATTCTCTCTCCTTGATACCACCGTTTAGTTTAAAACATAGAAAATGAACTCATACATCTTAATGTACTTTAACACAGAATGCAAGTTTTTTAGAATAACTAGAAGCAGCAGATCTAAGCTATCCTGCTCAACATTGTCTCTTTGTTTTTTTGCATTTTAGAGGACTGCAAAAGAAAAGTTTCCTAGACAGAACATATTGAAGTGTGGCATTCATAGATTACAGTTATGGAATAGAGGGGACCATATGGTCTTTCAACCCACCCTCAGACTACCAGAAATTGAACACTTTCAATCTTGTATCATCAGCAATAGTTTGCAACTGCAGAAACTCTCCTGCCTAATCACACAATTACATAACCTTGTCAAGCTCCATTTCTGAAGCTATATAGACTTCTCAGCCTCTCCACCCAGCTGTGAAGAGAATTCCAAATAACTTGTCTTTTAGTGGTTAGAAATACACAAAGATTATTATTTTATCTTCTAAGTACTGGCATAAGGTTTATATCATTTGCTCTTTTTTTCCCCCAGAATTGCAAGCACCAATTTCTGGAATTTAATCCTCACTTCCCCTGTCAGAGGAATCATCTAGTCTCTGAGACTTTGCTGTGTTATATAATATCTTAAATCATAACTTTCTGAAGAGAAAAAGACACTGAGGCTGACAAAAAACTTAAGATATTTTGGATGTGACATGTATATAACAACACATGAAATAGCATATATAGCAACAAATACACAAAACAGTGCTACTCCTCCTAGAAAGTCTTTCCTTATTTAACAAAAATGTTAATGAGTATTTTTGCATACAATTTTTCTTCCCTTGTAACTTCAAAAATAACGGCAAAGGAATTGGGAAGCTCCACCATTTCCAAAAATCCCTTTGATTTAACACGGTGATTATGGGGAGAATGCAACATAAAAGGCAATATAACATAGAATCATAGAATGCCTAGGGCTGGAAGGGACCTTAAAGATCATCTAGTTCCAACCCCACTGCATGGGCAGGGACATCTCCCACTAGATCAGGTTTCTCAAGGCCCTATCCAACCTTACCTTGAGCAGTTCTAAGGTGGAGGCCTCCACAACTTCCCTAGGCAACCCTTTCAAGTGTCTTACCACCATCATATTAAAGAAGTTCCTAATATCTAATCTAAATGTCCCTTCTTCAAGTTTTAAACCATTGCCCCTTGTCCTCTCACTACACACCCGTATAAAAATCCCTACCCCAGGTTTCTTGTAAGCCCCCTTCAGGTATTGGAAAGTCACTATAAGGTCACCTCAGAGCCTTCTTTTCTCCAGACCCCAACTTCTTTGGTCTATCTTCACAGTGGAGGTTCTGCAGCCCTCTGGTCATGTGCCACGTAGCAGTATTTTTTGCTGCACAGTCACAAAAGAATTAGTATTGAATTCCTGCAACAATAAAAAAAAATAACCTTGGTTTTCAAATATTGTATCTACTTACTAAAACACAGCAAACTGGGAGCTTTTGTACTTAACTCAACACAGGATCTCTCTCTCCATGATTAGTCACCAGCTTCAGGCTTAATTGATCCTGATCAATCAAGTGTTACAACATTACCCAGGGCACTTAGGATTCTAATTTCTGGGTAGTTCAGTAACCCCCCACAGTGCAACTCATATGGATTTTGTGTTTTTCCAGTAGTATTTGAGAATACTATTTGGAGGCATTAGGTGAAAAATGCTGTTGGATTTTATGGGTTGCCTATAATACACATTTATGTAAGAAATCATTAAGTATATTTTTAAATTAAGTATTCTTAAGGGGATTGAACAGCAGTCATAGAGGAAAGCCTTTCACAGTTGTGATTTGACTTTGTAAGAGGTGTTACTGGAATATATCATATTTGGCTTCATCAAAGCATCTTAGGGCCAGGCTGGCACAAAGTACATTTTCAGTGTATTCCACACAACCTTCAAACAAAGAAATGACAGTGCCAACCAAAAGAAGCAAAGAACAGGGAGAAGATGAAGGACAAACAGAAGCTGGTCAATACTGGTTGTGAGGTTTGAGTTTTTTAATGTTCTGCCCTTATACTGTCATTTATTTTGACCGCTGCAGAATTACATTCTAACTACAAATTACTTTTGTGTTGAATAAAGGAACTAAAATGGGAATGTGGATTAAATGATTCATATAGACAGATCTGGTATTTTAAGTATCAAGAGTGACCCACTTTGCAGACACTTGAGCAAGATGTGATATATTCACAGCAGAATTATGGCAGAGATATAGAACACCTGAAAGCACTTCATTTCCACATTCAAAGATCCAAATTTTTAGATAAAATTAAGTAGACCCAACCCAAAGTAACAATTTGACAGAACTAACATGTAAAACCATGGATCATGCAAAAGAACCTGTAAACAGGCATGAGAGAATTCATGCTAAGTAAATTAGATCCTAAAGGAAGGAACACTAGCCATGACTGTGAACCGATCCTTTTCCTGAGAAGCAACATCAGCTAAAACAAGTTACATCTGATGCATCCTGGCACTTAGGATATCTCACAGCAAGGACAAAGGTTGCTTGGTCCTCTTTGTAATATGAAACAGTGTAAAAAATAAAAAGGGAGGCTTAATGTGTGTATGGACAGAGATAAGCTGAATTTAGAAGTGAAATGCTCTGAAGCTGTAACTCGCCCGTAGCTATACACGTGACATTTTTAAGGGTATGGCCCCTATTGGGCTCTTAAAGCCAGAAGCATTTTCTCCGAGCTAGATTTACAGCCATGCAGGCAG
Organism: Heliangelus exortis; assembly: GCF_036169615.1. NCBI lineage: Eukaryota > Metazoa > Chordata > Aves > Apodiformes > Trochilidae > Heliangelus > Heliangelus exortis. Next base: position 8,440,304 of record NC_092428.1, read on the forward strand.
AAGCTTAACCTCTATGGAAGGTTTTCAGAGCTCTCCATCTCCATTTGTTTAAGTGACTTCTTCATTAACCTTTTAGACCTAGGACTTGTTTTTTTATTTGCAGTTGCTAAAGAAAATTATATCATAACAATAAATAGTTGCTCAAGAGAAATGATGCTTTTCATACTAAGGCATAAGATTGCCTCATCTGAGAGATCCAAACAGTTCTGGCCATTACCTACAGAAAACAGATTTAATGTGGGAATTTTAAGGTATGTGTATCTCTGGGTTTGGTTCTTTTTTTTAACATTCTGGAGTGAATTATGTAAAATGGCAGCAGTTTTTTGATTTCCAGCACTTTCTAGAGTGTCTATGTGGCTTCAAATTTATAATGCCAGATGTATGAATATTTAGGTTGCCTGGATTTCCAATTTTTGTTGAGTTGTATAGGTACAATAAGTTCTTCTTTTAATATATTATACCACCTAGATTCACATATGACATCAACTACATTATTAATCTAATCACAAATCTAAACATCTCTCTTGCTTTTGCCTTAAAAGATGTGTAGCAAAGCATTTTTATGATGTTGCATTTGGATTTGTTTGTTTGCTTTTTAATGACTGCATTATGCTGCCCATATAATGTCTGTTATATCATCCTTGTCACCGGAAAACATTATCTGGGATATTCTACAAATTCAAAAATTACCACAAACCATAAAAGAAATACAGTGGTTTTATTTTTAACTTCTACCTGGTTTTCCTGGAGTCACTGATCAATTTTTAGACTGTAAGAATGTAGACACTCATAAAACCAATGATCCTTCTCCTCTTACTACCTGCAAAATTACCTTGGTATAGAATCATGAGAGGAAGGACAGAGATTTTAAAAATCAGCTTCCAGGGACTATGCTGCTGAATTAGTTTGATAAAATTTGTTTCTGATTAACAAGTTACCAATAATATCACTTTCATTCCCTCTAGGTACTTTAAAAATAAATGCCATGAATCATTCTAGAAATTTAGGAGATATTAGGTGCACTGATCTAAACTTCTCTCTTCCCTTCCTCCTATCATAAACACTGGTCTCTTGTTTCAAGTGTTTGCCATCAAGGCTGCCAGACATCACCTATCTTTCATGTGTTCAGGAGCATCATTACCATTATAGTGCCACCACACTAGTTTTCAGTATTCTCATGGATCCAGATATGCTCAAATGATGAAGGTTTTCTTTCCTTTAACATGCTCCATCCAAGTTTTCCTGTATGATTTTGGTATTTTCTAATTATAGTTTCAGGTGACTAGCACCATCAAGGACAACTGAAATCATTACAGGGCTGAGACTGTTCAGAACAGTAGGACTATATTTAATTACTGCAAGAAGCATCATGTTATAATTCAGAGTTTGTTTACTAAAAACTGATTTTATGCTTTTCTATCTCTGCCATTGCTTGCAGAATGAGCTTGGCTAGTGCTGTTGGGAATGATGCTGCATACAGTAGCCTCAGGTACCTGCATCTTCAGTGGAGGTGTTCAGAACAGAAGCTCTCTTCGTATTGAGGGAAAGGAAAGAATAAAGTAATATGCTGTTTACTTCCAGTCTTGAAGGAGCTGACAGAACTTGTGTTTGGTATCTTCTCCCCCGCAGGTAGTATAATTATAAGTGATGCATAGGCAGGTAAAATGGGAGTTATGAATTTCAAACATTCCTTTATGTGGATATCAGAATGTTTCATATTTCCTCTGTGGCTTAAGTATGCATAAACAGCACAACTGCAATGTATAATTTATGATAAATGCTGGCCAACTAATAAATATATTTAGATAAGGTATGGTAGCTTTTGTTCTCTTCCACTAGAACTGAGAAATGTCGTGGCTACTTAATTGTCATTATCCTGATGCAAAACACATGGAAGATGGTCCATACATTAGTACAGTAAATCAGGAAGCAATGGCAGTGCTTTCTACTTAGAGCAATTTAGAAAGTAGTGTTACAGTTCCAGTTAGCAAAACTGCACTTAAAAATGAGCTGGTTTATTGGCACAGACAAGAATAAAACTCTATGCTTTTATCACATTTTGACTGATGTTTTAAACCAGTTTGTGATGCATGCCTCTTAAAAGTCCATTCCCTGGTTGAATGACATGAGTAAACAAAACCAGAATACTTTCACTTATATCAAAACTGTCTTGTAACAATATATGTAAGTTTTACCTGTATTTCTACTAATGGCTTAAAATTAGGTTTACATTAGAGAATTTAAATTGCTTGAACCATAAAATTAGGTTTATCACAAATTAAAGAATGGATTGTTAACATAGCAGGTGTTTCTTCCAGTCAGTCTGCTAGTCATTCCCATCTAGCTTTGCTTCAGGTTGCTTGCTAACTTTAGGAAAGATCCCCCCTACCTGTGAGCCAGATGGATGTGTTTATTGAATGAAATCCTTGTAGCAAAATTTTATCCTCTGTTCAGAAATGGATCTCATTTCATATAAAGATGCATAAACTATCAAAAAGATCTGGACAACAAATGTCATTTGCACTGATATTTTCGAAGTGTCTCTATAGTACTGAGTCTAACAATAATAAATTAACACTTCTCATAAAAATACAGTTACTACCTATTTTTAAAAAACAGAACGATGTGGTTCCATGTAAAACTCACATGGAAGTTTTGTTAATGTTTTTACTATTGAGTCTACTCTACTAGAAAATCAGCCTTTGGGGAAGCAGCTTCTCAGTTGATTTGATTGTCTTTTACCAGCAATAGCTTTGTCACATGCAGTTCAAGTCATTCATCCTGTAGTTAAGCACTGCATTTCTAAACCTTGGTTTATTTTATGAATGTGTAGAAAATCCAAGTCAACATTGCTGTGGAATATGGCCATAGTTTGAATCTGGGAAGCCATTACCATCAATAATATTTGTTGTGCACAGCCCTGTCATTGCCATTTTCCCTCTGTCATGCCAAGATGTAAAATCAGTGTTAATGGGAAAAAAAGTTCAGGCTTTTAGGAAAGACAATTATTTTATTTTACCACTCTTGGTGTTCTTAATCACCTTTATTCTACAAATGACAAATGAGTGGTCAGTAGTTAACTTTATATGCTAAAGCACTAAACACAAATGCCCTTGGTCATAAAAGGATAAATGTATTACAAATTGTTCATTATCATTACAGGCAGAAGAGCTAGCTGGAAATTTTCTGAAAAAAAAAATAAATCTATAGGATTACTTTTATCAGGAAGTCTCTCATATCTAAGATTAATTTCTGCCCAAAAAGAGGGAGTACCATTCTAGAGCAGCCAATAGCCAAACAGCTCAGGTAAACTTCTATTCCAATGCATGTATATCTAATGATATATAAATTTCTATCTATCTAAATTGAGCACAGATGATTAAAAGCTCTCACCCTGGAGCAGCCACCAGCCTGACATTTAAAGCAGTTGTTTTCATGGAGGTTGTAATTCAAATTTCTGATTAAGAACCATCATGTCACCACTTGAATCTTGAAGTCCAAACCAGTACTCCAAATTTTCCTCACAATTGAAGATTTCTAATGGTTTGTTCCACTTCTACTTCCAAAATCCCCCCTGTGAAACGTTTTTACTCCCACCGAATTCTCAGTTTATGATTTTCATAGAGTGGTACCCCACCTGGAAAAATATTACAGCAAAAGCTTCAGCTTGGTGAGACTGCCAGACTAATTACTACCTAGGTTGTTAAGTCTTATATGGAGCAGAATTTTTATGTAGAGATTCAGCAAAATACCTAAGAAATTTGGTTTTAACTGATAAGCATACATTTCAGTGATTTTGGGGATAAGCTCCAATATTTTCTACTGCTTAGGTAAAGTTGTAACTGACATGATTTTAACAAGCATGTCTAATGCAAAGAAATGTTACACAGGCAAAAATATCACCAGTTTCAAGTTCTCTCCCCAGAAAAGCTCTGCATTGTCATTCCCATGTAGAAATGCCAAAGATTAAATCAGAAAATACAAAGGATTTGGAAGAACTCAAACTTTTCTAGGAACTTCATCATGTATAATGGCTTCCAATATATTTTAACATATTTGTCATAGAGATGCATATTATATATATGTAAATCAGACTGTAGATTAGGCAGGAAGAAAATTGCTGTCATTGGATGAATTTTCACTTGCAAATCGTGTTAAGCATTCCTTTCCCATGGTTCAACATAATCCAAGCCAAGGTGTGCAAAGATTTCTTCCTCACTTCCAGCTTTGAGAAAGACTCTCTGTGAAAGAATTAAAAAAACACAGGAAGTCAATAAGGGTGCTAGAGGGAAACGTCAATTGTTGGGGTTTTTTGCTGTTTAGAAGGAGAGTTAATTTCTGACAGTTCTACCCATTTTATCCTGTCTTATTCAGTGTTAACCTTGTAATGCAAAAGCAGGTTAAAAAATAATTCTAATGATGCCTGATACTTTCAGTTCTAATGACTAGTTGATAACTCTTAGTTTTGATTTACTTTTTCAAGTCTCTGTACACAAGTATGAGGACTAGAACTCAAACAAAACCTACATTCCCCTTCTATAATAGCTTGATTTTGTTAATAAAATCATTGGTATTTTTAAAATTAATGTAACATTTTCTATAAATATTTAAGCTGATTCAGTGGATACACACATTATGTACAGCAAGCATTAAAAGCATCAGTGTTTTGAAAATTTCTAATACTTACAGAAGGCTTGTCTGAAAGGCAAAATATTCTATCTGGAAAAGCAAGCTGAAAATGAGTGATCAACAACTGCAACAGTTTTTTGGGATTTTTTCCACACACAATCCTACTGAATGTTTTGCAGTGAAGGCTGGTTTTATTTTTTCAGATCTATGCTTCTGTCAATAGAGGGTAGTATTCTTGCACAGGAACCTCCCATAAGATGACTGATATAGTAATGTACTATAAAATGCCTTTTACATTCCATACATTACTGAAGTACAATGTTAATTTAAAAGCTGATAAGGTAGATGAATATTGAAACAGTGAAACCTCACTGTTTAGAGGATTTTGGAAACAAGGAAGAACTAATTTCTATTGAAAAAGTAGAAATTTTTCAGCCATTCCTGTATCATTTCAAGTCTCAATCATGTTCAGCTCTGAACAATCTCAAACTCTTGTTTCATGAAAACTTCAGATTTAAGGCTTCAGAATCTTCTAGATTTAATTTCTACTGTGAAAGAAGAGATGCTGTCTAATGAACTACCCACTGATAAATTCCACTTAGTTGGGAAAATTTCTGACTACTGTAAAATTTAGAAACATTTGTGCCAGCACCTTTGCTTTCTCAGCTGGCAAGCACTGCCTGCAAGATGACTGCTGTTGATCATACCCATGTGAATGGGTCAAGACGAGTCCATAAAGAGATCAAAGCAGGCCCATGGTATAGTGGAACAGCTTCTTACACCAGAGTCACAAGTTTTCCTTCTTTTTCCTCTGTGTTGTCTCCTTCTTGCTCTCCTTTAACCCACTGATCTGGATGGGGATCCCCTGTCTCACTCCCATCACACAACGCAAGGGATTTAGAAAGGCAGCAGGCAGGCTGATTACTGGAACAGGTAGATCCTGCTTCTGGTTACTAACACGTCACTCTTTCTACTTTCAAACTGATGTTACTCATCAGTCACTAGAGAATAAGATCAGCAGTGGTAGGAAAGACTTGGGAATGCAGCTTGAACAAGGTCTGTGGCACCAGAACATGTGAAGGGTACAAGCTGTCTAAGATGCTGCACCCAGGGAAAGAAAGCAGGAAGAATACTGAGTCAGAAAACATAAGCAAAACTGCTGAGACCAGGGCAGCCTAATGTGGCCCCTGAATTGTGCTTGGGCAACAAGAGTAAAATTCATCTTGTCACTTCATACTCACTGGTTTATTGTTATTCTCCAACAGTCCCATTCTTTCCAGTGCCCAATCCATATGTCAGGCCTGTCATGTGCTGTGGTTTTGCCAGAGTATAATGTCTTTCATACTGACATCAGTAGGCATTGTAAGAACCTCTAATATTAAGGCAGTGATCCTCCACATGGATCACTGATCACAGAGTCATTACTAGAGTGCACAGTAAAAGTATTTAACAAGTTGTTTTCACTTTCCCATAATGAATTTCAGTTATATAAGATATTCAAATACACCCTATCAGAAATTTGAGGATATAATTTGGCCCATTCTTTTGGGGACTTCTTTTAATATTTTTTTTTTAGCTTAAATCAAAGTATGACAAATGGTTTTTGCTTTGACACCTCCAGTTTTCTATGGTATTTTATCCTTCACCATGAAGTTCTCATATTATGAATGTTTACCGGGACAATGCTCCAGACAACTACAGAGTGTTGCTGAAGCACAAAAAGCTGAAAACCATCACATATCAATAATGAACTGACTGTTCAAAGTTGTATCTACAATAGCAAAGATCACTTTTAAAGTATAGAAAGATAATATTCCTTTTCCCTAGGAAGATTAAATGTCAGGTTCTGGAAAAAAGGAAACTACAAAAAACACTGGCTAGAGGAAAATTCATCCTTTTATATATAGATAGAATTAGAAAAACTGGTAAAAAATATTATATTGAACAGAGTAAAAGAAAAGAAGAATGATGAATGTCCATCAGGCAACTGGAGATGTTTTGAGCCTAGAATATGTCCTGAGAGGACACAATTTAAAAAATTCTTTTGAATTCCATACATACATATATACTAGTCAATGCTGCAAGAAAGTAAAACAACAGCAACAACAATCATACCCTTGTAGATAGACATTATATTCTTTAATAGATCTTTATAGCTCTGGGATCCCAAATTGCATCCCATTTCTTTTGTTCTGTCACTTCATGTTTTTCTGCAAGCAAAACTCATTCCATTTGCTTGACAGGGAAAATTTCTGATACAAAGTATCTGATGCTGAATAGCACTCTCAGTAGCTACAAGCCATGTTTCTAAATGAATCTCTAGCTGGTATCTGCCAACTGCTTTAGAAATATAAGTGTTATTAATGTTAATCATAACCTATGATTTTGCTTCTTTGTACAGTGATGCAAATTTGATTATTGCATTCAATGCTGTTGTTTCTTCCATTTTTCATTTCTTTTTGCTCAAGAGAAGCAATGAACTGCTTGCCCAGTTGTGAGTATTTTTCAGCTTCTTACTGACATTCAGCAGATCTAAGACATGCCCAATCAACATCAAACAAACTTACAAAAAAACAATGCTGTTGAGCAGCTGGTATCACTCTGCTCTTATCTCAAGTAATCAATTCTGTTATTTCAGTTGATGTAAATATTACATTTGTGGTTGCAAACGTGACCATTAACTTCACCCGATGTAGAACAGCTGCCATCCAAATGTTTTCTTATGTGAACTGCTACCTCCTTTTTAATTTTGGCACTAATAATCAATAATACTTTTGATGAAAGTGAAGCAGAAAGAGAAGGCACAGAGATAGCACTGCTTGATGATATTCTAACTAGTACTGCCAGAGTTCAAATACATGTTTTACTATTATTGTCACTTGGTTTCATCTCACATTTTGATATGATGAAGACAGCAAAACAAAACCTTCATTATCTTCATAATGTTTCATGCTTTTATGAATCTTGCATAGTGAAAGTAGGGATGTTCTCATCTACTTTTGGGTTCTCTCACTAGATTTTATATGATTTCTAATCAAGCCAGATTCAGTACCTTAATATTTGCTTTCCTTTTATAAATTATTAAAATGGAGACATAATGGCAATATGCTCAAAATATCTATTTTGTAGAATTTCCAGTTTACAGAATGATAAATACCAAGTAGTCTAAGCTTCCAACATTTTACGTGTCTGGAATTATTACAGTGCCAGTAAATATGACAATGATAAATGAACTTAAAAAAAAATTACAGACTGTCATTTGTACAAACAGACAATATGTTGTTATTTTAGCTGTTAATTTTATATGTGTTTTAATTACTTTATAAAAGCATGCATCTTTCTGGCTTAGTTTTATATGAAGAAGTTCATATAATTCAATAATTCAGTAATGGGAGACAAATAAATTCTCTGTGAAGAATAAAAGACAGTCCAATGTCACAGGCTTTATCACTTGGCTGCAGTGAACTTCATGGATTTCTGGTGAACCTTAGAAAAAGGCTTCTGAAATGATACAAGTTCACTATTTCTTTTCAACTGAGAAGCCTACTCTGCCTCACTAGCCTGAATATCTCCATTAGATCACAACTAAAAGAAAACATGAAAACTCCAAAATCACGGAAAAGTCAACCTCTGGCAAGAAAAACCTATTTTTTTAAAACAAAAAGGCAAGTTCCAAGGCCAGCTACAGAATGCTCTGAATGCAGATGTCTAGGAATTCTTGGATGTGACAAGGACAAATGTCAAAGAAACTGAGTCAAAAAAGCCTGAGAGAAGATGAGACATACAACTATGCACATACATTTTCTCTCAGAAAGGTCACTCAGAAGAGAGGTAATCAGATTTTACAGACTGATTAACGAAAAGTTATCCAAACTCACTCTGTGGTGTCACTATCTCAATGTTTTATTTATTGACAATTAAGTCATTGCACATTCCAAAATAAACACTTCAAGTTGATTATATTCTTGATCCCCATCAAGTGCGATTACTGTTATCCTGGAATGATAAACATGGAGAAGCTAGTAACATTTTCTGAAAATAAGTGAAAAATAAAAGAGGAGAGAAGGAGAAAAGGGAGTACATCAGTAAGAGAGGAGCAAATTCTCAGTGGAATTTTAGTACCAACATTTCTGAGTTGGTTTTTTTTCAGATAAAACGTTAATTCAGACTAAAAATCTCAAATAAAATGACTCAGAACATTTTACGTCAACCAAATTTACAGAACCACACAACAAATTTACTCTAACCACCACCCAAAAATCAAGAATAAAAACATGCCTAGATTAGAAAGTAATGAAACACAGAGGTGGGGGAAAAGCAATAGCATAGATGACCTTCTTAGGCTCTTAATAAAGTTTGTTTATGAATGAGGCTACCAACAGTACAATTTCATTATAATTATAGAAAATACATGCTGAAGTACTAATTGTGGTAGAAATATCAAGATTTCATTAAGGTCAATAACAATATTCCACAGTACTCTATAGACACTCTGCATTTTCCCTTTGATGGTATCATAATAGTTTTAATTGTTGAATAACCTGAAGTGCTTCTGACATTATATTATCTCCAAATGTAATTTTCATGTTTAACTGGTGTTTTATGTTGTAATATTCATATTACCCCACCTGATTTAAAATAAAAAAAAATCTGTTCCTAATCCAGCCACAAATAAGATTATAAATAAATCAGAGATTAAAAAATGACTCTTTGATATTACTTTATAACAAACCACGATTGAAAGAGCAGTATTACAAGCATTACCCACTGACTCAATGCCCTTAGGCAAAATCACACGGAATGGTACTGATGCAAAATAGTGCAATGGAATTAATTCTAATAATTCCGGGTATTAATAATTTTGTCGCATAATAGAAACTGAAATCATAAATCCTCCTTTAATTTAACCACTGGACATGTCTTGTGCTTTTAATCAGAAATACCATACTTGAATGTTTCTCTTACAGCTATTCTCTAATTCTATTTATAGGTTTATTAATATTAAATTTATATAAAATAAAAAGTAGATTCACTATGTAAAATAGAATAATCAGGATAATATTAGGATATTGGAATAATTATTCTAATAGGATATTATTCTAATATCCTAATATTAGGCATACTAGGATATTCTAGACTGTTACCGTATTAACTCCTTCATAACATGGAGTAACAAAATTTCATCAGCCTTTCTACATGCAACATAATTACCCCAAGTACTTTTGATGCAGTGCAAAAATAGATCAGTACTGAAGAGCTGATCCTTTGAAAAATAAAATATTTAAAAACATTTATAGTATCTGTTAATTTATGTTCTTTTTTTTTAAAATAGACCAGGTGCAAAAAGAAAAATCTCCCACAATCACATATGCAATTTCCATTTTCCTGACAGAGTGAGAATTGGAATGTAAATGAAAGTGTATGCGTCTGTTTACAATGACTCAGTGTTTATTTTTAGTAATGACTGTGTGAACAACTGATCACACTGGAAATCAATATTATAAACTTTCAATCTTTATGTTTACTTTAGCCTTAATCCAGTCCTTATTGCAGACATCTAACACAAACTCTGCAGCTGCAACATCTTTAATTCAGCAAGATGTTCTCAAGGCTGACTGTTTCACTGTTGTAATTTCATAATTCATAATAGCAGCATATGCCAAAATACGGCTATATCATCCAGTTTCTAAAGAACCATAAAAAACATCTCTTTACTCTGCAATTAAATTTCTGCAGGTATCTTTGTTCAATTAAAGGCAATGTCAAGTAAACAATCTCAGATGATACAAGAACTGATTTTGATACTATAAGAATTGAATGGACAATTAAAAATATGAGTATTATACATCTTTAAGTAATAAAATGAGGGTATAGAATCATAGCCAGCTCTTCTTCCCAGTGATACATGTTTTTGAGAAATAATACATTGGGTAGTGATTGGAAAGAATCAATGGTTGGAAAACAAAGCTGGCTTTTTATTAGAAGACCTGTCTACAGAGTTCTGGGAAATGTGGGTAATAACTCTGCAATCTGCATTCAGTCTGGCTTTTTCCATCTTCTGAGCCAAGTCACCACATAAACATAACTTTTCCCACCAGTGTGGCTACTGTAAGGTAAGACTTAGCTCAGAATAAAAGTTACTGGCTAACTGTCACACCAGCAATAAGCAACACTGGTTTAGACTCAGCCAGAGAAAAATTTGAATGTTATGGCAGAGATAGTTAAAGTATGTTGCCAGCTATGACCAGACAGGCTGCCTGCTGTAAACATTGTCATTTGTTATTAAGAAGCTACTTGAGCAAAAGATGGGCAGAATATACGATTTCTCTTTCTTCCTGATGGCTGACCAGCCAACTCCTTCATTCTGTAAGCATGTGAATCATTGTAAGTTTTGATCTGAAGATGACATAAATAACTACATGCTTCAATTACAACGACTAATTTCCATAGCCTTAGGACAAAATTCTGAAGAGGCACAGATTGGGATATCCACTCATTTTTCTAATGAAAAAGAGATTGAAAAATAACAGGTAGTAAATTTTCAGGTTTTGTTGCCACAATTTTCCTACCAAAAAAAGGGCTAAAAAATGCCTTTTTAATTACAGAACTGAAAACTATTATTAGTTTGATAGTTGCACAATGTCTTCCAAAAGCCACAAATATATGAAAAGATTCAGACTAGAAAGAAAAAAAAGATCAAGACAGGAATAATTTCACAGTGTAACTTCGTAACGAGTCCTTGGAGGAAATATCTGTTCCTTTTGTTCCCCTCTGCAAAGCTATGTAATTGATTCCTAACTGCTATATTAATGCTCCTTCTTCCAGTCAGAATCCCTTTGGAAATACATTAAAGTAACTAGGACTCTCTCCTGATGCAGCCCCCTGAACACTGGACTCAGGGATTCTCTGACACGCATCACATTTCAGGCAGTGGGCCACAGTAGAAGCTGCAGTGCCAAAGGGCTGATTAATATTAATATAAAAGAATAAAGTATACCAACTTATATATTGTAATGTAGAGCAAACCAGGAAACTCTTGTCTTTTATAACAAAAGACACTCTCTTACAAGCACTGTTAGATGCCATAAAAATAATAACAAATAATAATAATAACAAATAATAACCGAAATATATTTGCTATAGCATAGTTTTTTAACTTCTTATAACTGCCTGCAAAATTTTAAATGATGACTGGCAAGTGTTTTCAAATAAAGGATTTGGTCTTCATCAGGATCAAGAATTAGTTTGATTTAACCTGACTATGCTCTTTGCTGTACACACACAGATAAAAGAATGAAACAAAAAGGATTTGGCCCAGCTCCTGAATTATACCCCAGTGACTGCTACAGAGCTGTGCATGAAAGTTTGTCTGGACAGAGTGACAGTGACATCAGGTAACCTCTCTTCAGCAAACTAAGAGAGAAATATGGAAAAGCTGTGATTCGGTTTTTGTCTATGGTGCCTAACTAACACCTTAATTAAAGATTTGTTGAGGGATCTTCAGCAACTTTCCTTTGAGAAAGGAAGATTTCCTACCAGAAAGAAAAATATCCTTATGCAATATGTATGCTACAGGTGAAACATCCATGTTTTTAGTGTTCCCACTCATCAAACATTTTTAAAATAAAAGCACTAGAATTACAGTATAGAGGACTCTCCAGTCTTCATTAATAAAATAATTGAAAAAAACAACAAAACTAAACATTTCACAATTTCTTTATATGTTCACTGAAACAGCACTAAAGATAATAATTATTTTCATCATTGACTTTAAGCGCACTAACCTGATGACCCTACAAATTAATAAACCTTGGCAGCCACACAACTTCCTGAAAAATTTTCCTCTTCCACCATGAGTTATCATCTCAAGTTTCACAGTTACAGACACCACTGGGTATTATGCACATTCTTAACTTTATACACACTGAGTGATGGTGTGTGTTGGGAGAGTTTTTGGAAGAAAACAGATGTGTGAGCAATCCTGGCTATTTAGCATTGCCAGCTGGCAATGAGGCCCAGCTGCGGGGTTACTAAAAGATCACCTATGTGCAAAAGATAAGGGAGTTGGCAGTAGAAGAGGAGAATAACAGGCTGGGAAATCATCTCACAGACAACACATAAAGAGTTGGACTTAACCCATTAGATAATGCACTGCGACGTACGAAAGATGTGTTGTACTAATCGGCAAAATGTTTGTATTATTGTTATCTGCCTGCCTGTGTATAAAAGGGCTACTGATGCTCCCAATAAACGGCAATACTTGGATTACATTAACCTCTGTGTTACACATTTGATAGCATATTTATCTATTATGCAGTTTTATATTTTCTACTGAAGCATCTAGTATTGGTAATTGTTAGAGATTGGATATTTGAATAACTGGATCATTAGTCTAATTATTTTCTCAGGTTTCTTTGTGAACTGAGGATGCCACAGCACCTGAGCTTGACAGCCACATATGGAGACATCTGACAGAGGGTGAGGGCTTAACTCACTCCTGGGTCTCACAAACGAGGAGGCAGTGCTGCATGTAAGCAGAGGTGCTAAAAGCAGTCTCTATTCTATAAGGAATGTATAGGAAAGATAAACATAAAATCATGACATGGTATTTTGCCTCCCTCTATACTTACATCAGTAAACATCTTCAATACTGATTTTTGCATATTATTAAAGTGGCCTAATTCAAATAGAGCTATTAAGCCAGTTAAATGCAGAGATCACTGTGAACAAGGCATTTAGACAGAAGTGCTACCAGTTACTACGAAGACCAAGCCTGACTAATTAGAACTCTATATAGATTTATGAATGCAGGGCTTTAAAAGTAGGGTGCTCCCTGATCTCCAGTTAGTGTCGTACCCTATGAAAACTTCCTCACGCCTTCTAGTTGAGTTTTTCCACTCATTATTCCTTCATCTTTTGAAATGTCAGTACAATTCCTGCTGAAATCATACCTGTAACACAGAAATGACCTTTCATTCTCAAAAGGGACAGTAAAACAGTTTTTTCAAATACTTGCAGATAAAGCATTCTTAGTTTTGTGAAGACTGTGTAATTCCTTCCAAACACTATTGTCTAATGTATGCTTCTTGTTAAATTTCAGAAATTACTTCACCCATAGCATTTTGGATTTTCTTGTTCAGATTCCACCAGGATCTGTCAGTGAAACTAAAGCTGGGATTGTTTTACCACATAATAGAAAAAGAATCAAGATAAAATATTCTATACACTTGAATATAAAAAATAGACTGAAATTTCATACTCAGAAATAAAAACAGGATAGCTTTATTTCTGAGAATAAATAGTACCTTTCTCCTGTCATATAAAGCGTGGTTATCCAATATCATCTTCCTTTCACGAGTAGCATACCTCCGCAAATCACGTCCAAACTGCTGTAAAAGATAGAGCAAATATGAGCAATTCTGACAAAAAAATGTAAATGGACATGTAAAAATTACCTCTATTGAAAGAGAATAGACTGGAAAAAAGGGCTGTAGGAAAGAACAATGTTTTGATAGGCAATTGTCAATCATTTCAGTTGCTTAGTCTGAGAATAGTTGGGTATTGCTCGAGAAGGCAACCTTACATCCAGCCTGTGATCAGCTTTTGCAGTGTGTGGATGAATTAATGCAAAGCAGGAGGACCTGAGTGAGGCAGAGAAAGGTGAAGTCATTGTCTGCTCAAGCAAAGGCCCTTGCAAAGTGCACTTTTAATGTAGTCATCCACCAAGTGAGTTCAGAGAAGGGCTTTTAAGTAGCCTAGGTAAGGAAGACTCCAAAGTCTTCAGGACTTAACCCAAGGTCAAAATATTTGCATTTTATTACCTCAAAACAGAAAAATTACTGAAGTAACTCATCGGTTCAGCAGGAGAATACATCAACTGCAGCATTTTGCCTGGTCTAAAATATCCTGTTTCCAATTGGCCTGAACAGAACAGGCTGGCAATGTACCCGAACTACTTCTAGTACATAAGAAGATAATTTGAAGCAGGCTCAGGAGCATTCCATTATACAATATAATGACTCCCTCAGAAAATGAACATCAGAATATCAGATGGCAAGTATTTAGAACAGATTGAAAAATAATTCTGTCTGGGAAGAGATTAATCATTTGAATTTTGAGTTTGCATTTAGGTATTTTATTTTGAAAATATTTTACTATTTTACATTATAGCTATTGTGAAAGTAGTTATAATTTCAAATTTTCCTAATAAAATATCAATCAAAACATACTTGTTAACAATTCTAAAAAAAGCACAGACTGCTGTGGTTACTTACCCTGGAGCCTGTCCAGCCCACCAGGGCATATGCATATTGCTCAAAGGGAGTTATGACCAGATCTACACGGATTGCCTTCCAGTCTTTGACTTCTGCAACATCAAAGTTTTTTGATGTGTTGTCACTGTTGTTTTCTGCTCTTGGCTGATATAATTTTAAAATTGCAAAACACTTCTGAAAATTATCCATGGCATCAACATGTCTGCTTGGTAGCTGTTCTTTTACAAATGTTGATTCAATGATATCACAATATAGGAGCAAGCCCTAAAGAGAAGAAATTTCTCACATTGAATTACTAGTCTGGTTTTACTGTAATTCCAGAATTTCTAGACAGCTGTTTAAAAAAATTCATTTTAAATCAAGTTTCTGTAAATGCAGAACTGTGCAGGGCCAAACCTAAGCAGCGAAAGGAAACAGATGTGACTTTTGAAAAAAATATAACCAGATCCTTTGAGGGAAATCTGGAGTGGAAGTCATCTTACAATAGCTATATCCTGCCCTTTACTATTGAGAC
The DNA here is from genome assembly GCF_036169615.1 of Heliangelus exortis. Taxonomy (NCBI): domain Eukaryota; kingdom Metazoa; phylum Chordata; class Aves; order Apodiformes; family Trochilidae; genus Heliangelus; species Heliangelus exortis. The sequence continues at coordinate 8,455,721 of NC_092428.1, forward strand.
AGTATTTTGCAATTCTTCCCCTTCATTCTTTCTTCCTAAGCCTCTTGAAGTTATGTCAAGAGAAATTTCTGAGTACAGATTGATGCTTTCCCACATGGCTGACATCTTGAAAAGCAGATTAGTCCTCAGCATATTTTATTGACAGATTCCAAGCAGAGCATTTGCTACAGACTGCTTCTGCTGTGAAATTTCCTTGCGATAAGGTCTAGAGTCTTCAAAGATGTGGAATAGCCCTGCCCATATCTTTTGTTTGAAGGAAGTGAACAAAAAATCTTCAGATTCTCAGGAGCCAGATTTTATTAAAAGATAAGTAGGATTTTATTTATAATTGTAATAAGGAACATTCAGAATGAGAAAAATAGGGCATTATAAATTAATTACTTCTAATTCAGCACTGTAGGAGGTAGTTTTCTTTTAGCCTCACTCTGTAGCCAGCAACACAGGTTACAATAAACTGATTTTTGGAAGAATCTCTCTATTAAACCCTAGGTTTTCCTAAGTCCTTTTATGTAGTGCAAGTGTAGTAATTTTACATGACAATATATTAAATACTTTAGAGAACGCTTAACAGCAATAAAACTATTTTTATCATTCAGAGCTATAATTCTGAAAAAAGTGTAACAAAACCTCTTAGGATACAATTTCCATGAAGAGACTCTGATAGGTATTATTACGTTTCCAGCCTCCAGGTTTTTGTCGATGATAGTTCCAAATGGAAGACCCCATAATTTTACTGGGAATCAGTCACAGGGCATTTTATGGGTCAATGAGCCAACCTTTTTCATGGTAACTATTTGACTCACATTTACATTTCTTTGGAATTTTTCCTGATTTTGAAGATTTATTATAAACTAAAGTAAGAAAACTCCTTCTGTAGCTCATTCTCTTGAATTACTAGCTACAAAATTCACTGATTTGAAAATGCTTAATTTTAGTAGGTGCTCTCTCAAATCCATCTGTAAAAGAGAGAGTAATTTTTTCTCAATTTTACCCCAGCTTGACAAGGCACTGATGCTTGCTCTTTCCAAATATAAACTCAAAGCAGCTATCGAATGTTAATGCCTATTTGCTTTTAAAGCTCAGTCCTTCTAATGAAACTATGTCTGCTTCAGGTTATTACTTTTAATGGTTAAAAATGCTTTTGATCTCATTGATCATTGACCATCATTGACTTCAACCTTTTATTAAGTTCTGACATTCCTCTCATTCTACATGAAAAGAATCCACCTAATTCATAAGTGCTTTCTCATATTTTGCTTCATTTTCCTTTTTGCTCTTTGAGATTTGGGGCATTACATGGCACATACCAGAATGAATCTAAATAATTTATTTCCCTAGGCAGAATCCTAAAGAGATTAAGTTTCTGTAAAGTCTTATTTTATAGCCCTAGGCACCTTCATTTCCAATACCTCTATGCTGTCCATAGATGGTGTGCTCACATCACCAGTTTTGCATATTTGCCAAAGTCTGTACCATTGTTTCTGTCCTCTTTTTTCAAACGAAGATGAAATCTCCTCGGTTTTGATGCGAGAAATCAGAAATTAAAGCCCCTCTTTAGATGGACTGAAAAAGGAATCAAATTCTGACAGTAGGTGGGAAGACATGTAGAATCCTGAAAATACATTTGTGTCAAAACAGCCGACTTTACAAAATGGACATAGTGCTCAAGTGGAGGCCTCATTCATAAGCCATCTGGACTCTCTGCTCAGAAGGAGAGACCCTCATTTGGGTAACCACCCTGATAAATGGGGACCTATTCTCACAAGACCAGCCCCTCCTTTAGTGGCTATCCCAATAAACTGAATGCTGTCCTTGCAAGGGGAGCTCTGTTTGGTGGCCACCCGGATAGGCAGGACACTGTCCTTATTTGATAAGCGACAGGGACAGGAAAGCTGTACCCTGTGGAGGCTGAGTGACATCTTGTGTGCGCCCTGTGTAGGGTGACTGAAGAAATAAGGGTTATTGCTGTGTCATCCCATCTGGAGGGGCTCAAGTGAACACCTGGCTTTGCAAGATATGCCAAAGCCCCTCCCCTGAAAAGATGGGGTCAGGCACCATAAAAGGGGCACACTCAAAACACTGGATAGGCATCTGCCATCCAAGGACCTGAACTTCCTACTGAGATCATTGGTGGATCCAAGGGTAGTGATATCCTTCTGGTTTTTTTAATCTCTCTCTCTCTATCTCTGTTTCTAACCTTACTTTGGCACATAAAGGCACCGTAGTTCCTAACTTTGTTAAGTTTTACTACATGTTGCTTTGTTAAGTAACCTGTTGTCTTGACAACATCCTTAAGTTTGCTAAATTGTAACCCATTGCTTTGAAAGTACCATAATTTCAAATTCTGCTAGTTGTATTCTGACATGCTTTACAATCTTACTCACTTTTAAGTAAAGCTGTGTTTTTATACAAACCTCCTGGGTAATAATCTTACTCCTAGAGCAGAGAATTCCCTACCTTAATCTTGCAGAATGGGTTGTTCAAAGAGATTAATTAGAGGAGTAGGATTGGGCCCAGCCACACCTAGGCTCCCCTCTGAAGGAGTTTAGAAATCAAGGGGGTCTGGTCCAAATCTCCCTGGGTTGAACCCCACTGTGGGGAACTCTACCCATGCCCACTCTGTGGGACAGGATTTTTGGCTTGGCCCCCACCTCTGGGGAGCCATGCTCACTTTGTGAGACATGACAGTGCTGCATCCACCTCGTGGGTCATGACACCTTCTTAAGGTTTTTGTTTCTGATTACTTGAGAAATATAGCAAAATACTAGAGCTTGCAGTGTTGCCTCTCTTCACAGTCAATTATATGAGCACCTAGGGGTGTTTTGTCTCAGTGAGATCTGGCAACAGTCGCTCATGGCCACCAGTGTCTCATACTTGGATTTTTAACCTAGAAGATCTTGAGGAGATATCATGAGGGGTCTATGAGTCTGTAATAGGTAAAATGGCCTTGACATAAAATCTTCAGGCCTTTCAAGACATGCATTTTTAACTTTCAGTCACACACTGTATTGTCTGCTTCATCAGTATCTTCACTGTAGCACCTGGCTGTCTATCTAACCAATCTCTTCTGCATCAGCTTTAATTTTCAGAGTATTTTTTTTCCAGCTTGCTACTCATTACATCAATTTATGGTTATAATTTAAAACCAGGTAAAATTTACATGTCAGTCTGCTGTATTGCCCACACTAGAAATGAAGAATTCCCTTTACTTGAAATCATCCTAGATAACTACTAAAGGTCCTCCCTTTAAGATCTCTCAGCTACTTGAAGAGTACAAATTCTTCCTGTTAAGCAGCAGCATGTAAAAATGTGTCCTTTCTCCTTATTTTTTTTCTCATTACATTATCATATTTTTGAACTTCAAGGAAGCACTCCCTGAGGGTCCCTGAGTTGTAATATCAGCAATCACAAAGTTCAGTAAATCATTATTGTAGCCCACCTGCTGCTGTTTTCCTTTGCTGGCTAGGCTGTGTCTTCTACTTGAATACACTTTAGGTATTTGCAGTTGGCCAGAGTTAGCAAGTGACTAGAAAGATATTTTGGGAGTACCTCTCTGGGTCATCCTGTAGCATTTTTTTCATAGTTCATTGGCTAAGCAATTTCTAAAGTTAATAGCAGGAGCATGAGAGGATATAGGCCACTCTAAGTATCTACTTCACTTTTGAAAAAAAATGAAATTAGGTAATAATTACATAAGTGCTGAGTTCAACAAACAGTTAAAACCTGATTCAAAGCCAGGATATCAACTTTAAATAGGAGCCAAAAGCCTAGGTCATATCCATTAAAATAATGCTTCCAATTAACCTAATTTTATTAGTTACTGGACATAACCATAACCCCATACACTAAAGCTGAAGTGGCACTTCTGTACTTTTTGAAAAGGTATTGCCTGAAGCAGCAGTCAGATACAAAGGCTGTGTGAAGTTTTGGCTCCTAGCAGGAAAAGAGCAGCCTTCTAGTTATTCTTTGTCATGGATTCTGTAGTTCTTTGCAAATTTCAGCTGGATACATATACCATAAGGAGCTGTAGACTTTGTTAGAGACCAAGTTTTAAAATGCTGGCATTTTCATTTCTCAAATTTACACCATCAAAACCAAATATATTTTTAGGGCAGCTAGGATAATACATGAAACGATTTTCCTTTTTTAGACTTATTATGCATATTTAATTAAATAGACTGAGCGTTTGGCACATCAGTAGCATTGACACTCAAGTAAATTCAGGATCAACTGAGAAAAAGTGTGAATATCTAGAAAATGTGTAATCAGTAGCTGAAAAATTAATCCAAAATAAATCCGAATAGTCATTAAAATTCTTTGACATTTTTAGTTAAATTAAATCCTATACTATTTTTAATATTATTCATGGTTGTTGGTAGCTGGATTAATTCTGTGAGGATAAGTAGGGCCATTTTATACAACATGAAAACATAATCCAGTATGTTCTTCTGAAATGTATATACGTTGATGCTCTTACTTCCTTCTAAGATGGTTTAATGGAGTGAGACTGGATTTTTTTTCTTCAATAAAATGCCTGCAGCTAACTGAAAATAGTACGTAGGCATGTAAGTTTGGAAAAATCTCTACCTAGGTGAAACAGATAGAATTCTATAAAGTGGAACAGCTAAAAGAACAAAGGCCTGTGAGCAGTCAGGCCTACAAGAGTAAAGAATTATGAGCAAATCAAAGGCTTGATCAGCAATGCAAAACTTTGTGATGATGTATAAGCATGCAACCATCTTGGTCCCTTTTTCACCTTGAAGTTCTCTGTATGTTGGAATGGTCTAATTCTGAGCATGCCCTGAACAGCCTGGTTTTGACAGCAATGCACAGACCAGCACCAGATTTCAGGAATGAAGATGTTTCCCTCTCTGCTATGAGCATTTGCACTGATGAGGAAGGCAAACTGATAGATAAAGATGTACATATACCTACTTACAAACTTACTATAAAGATCAGATGTCATAAGAAAAGCCACCACTGCCTGGATCTTCACTTAAAACAAAATGGTAAATGGAATACTGCTGCCTACTCTATGCAAGAAAACCAGATTCAGCTCCATTCTCTGCCTAAAGTGATTTAAGCCAAGTTCTCTCACGTCCAGTGCTCTAACCACCATGCATTTGCCAATCTTAGGTAACAATGTCCTCAGCTCCTGCTGGATCTGAGCAAGAATGCAACTAAAAATTCACGATGCATTGAGTCAAAAGGTGAGAAAATGTGTTCACAAAGGAGTTCTGTATCCTTACAGGCAGAGCATTAATCTGAAAAATATAAGCTCTTCGCTTTGACCTCTTAACTGCTTCTGAATCTTGCCTTAGATCCAGGTTTTGTTGCTAAAATCCAACTGTCACTCAATTATGAATGTGCTGCTGTTCTGTGAACCCTGTTCACAAAGAAGTGTTCCCAGCAATGAAAAAGTAAGCCCAGTTTCTTGCTCCTCACCATCCACCTTAGTGGGATATCAAGACTTCAGCTTCCTGAAGCTGAAGCTTACTGAGCTTACCTCACCAAGAGTGAACAATGGAGTCTAAACGAGAACACTAATATACTAAAATAAGTAAGCACAGACAGCCATCTACATTCCTCATTTTCCTGAAAGCTGAAAGAAAAAGCCAACATTATACTGACACAAATACAATGGTAAAAAATGAAGAGTGAAATGAAGAGCCTGTAGTAATGGTAGCTCTTTGTTGAAAGTAAACATGTAGCAACAGGAACAGTGCTAAATAAAGCTATATAGATTTTTAGCAAAAAAAAGAAAATTACTTTGTACAGTATGTGAACAAAGTTGCTCTGCACAGATGTCTCAACCTCTTTGCCCACAAACTTCCAAGCTCTAACCCACAAAAATGATTTCTTACTTTCTTTGTGCAGCTTATTTAACCACTGAAACCATAACCTGTGTACTGCATTTCAGCTTTTCTGTTTTGCGACTCTACTTTAAAGCTCCATGGAGACTTCGTTTTCTCTGTCTCTTGGCCATTTTTCCCTGGTGATGCTACATCAAAGAACATGGTAGTGTTGATTTAACTACTTAGTTTTCAACAACTATCAATGAAAAGATCTTGTTACATTAAACTTTTCAGCCAAGAAAAAGACCCTTTTATCTTCTATAAATAAGACCAAGGCCCATACTTTAGAAGTTAAACATTGAGGAATTCTTCACTTAGAGCTGGCAAAAGAAAGTCAGCATTATGACCTCAGTGATGTTCTTCAATTAGTTTGAGCTTTGAAGCAGTAGCCCAAAAGTGGAAAGCTGTGAAGCAAATGAGAGGTGTACTGTCAAAATATCTAAAAATGCTTCAGGTTAGGGTTTTTTCTCTGTCTCCCTTTCCCTTAGAAAAAATTCTACAGGACAAACAATATTTAGGAAATGTTTGTCCATAGATTTAAACGATCCTCAACTTGTTTGGGCTGGGATTCCTAGAGGAATTCTAATCTTTTTGGCAAATCTTTGGCCATTCTCTACCTCCTATACTTCCTATACATCCCTGCACTTACTTCCGCAAAATTTTATCCTTAAAAAAAAAAAATCAGCAAGAACCATTTATTTTCTCTTTCTTTCCTTTCCATTCCATTTAATGAAAGCAGCTCAGAGTACCCTGAAAAGCTTCAGGAGTTGTCACACTTTTCAGATCACAGCCATTATTGTCATTATTGTAAGTGGAGTGTGATGGAACAGGAGAAGGAATGGAAGGCTTTACTTCAGGCAAGCTCTAGCTTCAGCCTGTCATCACTTTTTCTTTCTGCTCTGTGATAATAAACAGGATTTTCTGAGGACGCAGACATGGCTTCTTAGAGGTTCAAGTCTTCTTGAGCAAGTGAAAGTGTAGATTCCAAGAAGAAATGCAACTTTTCTCAAAATAAGGGGAGTAAAATTACTGAGAAAGAAACTTTTATGTAAATAATAAAAAGAAAAATCAAGTAGGTCTTTAGCAGTCATTCATTGCTACAGCTTCCTCGCTTTTCATTGGAATCTGACAAATTATACCTGCTAGCAATCTACATCACTACATACACTTCCCATGCAGAATTATGATGGTAGTCACAGAAATCTAAGAAATTAATAATAATCTGCTAACATTTCAAAGACTGAAATTCTACTGAAGGACGAGGCATTTAGCTAAGATTGTATTTTATCAGGAAAAAACAAGTTTGAAGCCCTTTCATTAAAGCCAATTGAAAGGTAGTGACCTCCTTGAAAGAGACAACTTTATACTGTCAGATAAGCTTTTCTCTGGTTGGGTGTTTTTCGTATGTTTCAGTTGTTAACCTATTACATATTAAAGTACCATAGCTCTGGAACAAATTCAAAATCATCCTCCAGGCTACCTGAACAGAATGCTGACTTTATTTAGCAATGGGGCATTTGGGGATTCACCTCAAACAGAGTGTTGGCTTTTTACTTGTTGAAATGTACCCAGCTCCTCTTTAGAGTGCAGGTAGCAAATATTGAAAAATGTCCTAATTGGTTAAAAGGTAGAAAAAGAAACAAAAGCTTATTATTCCAAACATACTATATTTCTGACATAGGAATAATTTGAGATACCTGCATCTCTTCTAGTACAGACTCTTCCAACTTTAAAGTTGCTTGAAACCAAGGAAAGCTGAATAGAAATAAAAAGAAAACAAACAAAAAACTCGAACAAGAAAATAAAAACCCAAAACTCCTCTTATCTGAATAATTCTTCTGTGAAATGTGTGCAGTCTTCCAAACCCAGGCATCATGGTGGACTTTGTTAGTTTTGACAGTATTGACACAGAAGCCAGGAGAAAAGCTAATATATGGGCTGAAAGTAAGCCAGAATTCCAGGGCTTTAGTACCTAAACTTTCAGATGTGTTCACCACACTAGCTGTATATTCTCAGGGTAAGATACAATAGAATGTATGTACAGAACTTCTGACATAACCTTCAACTTTAGCATTCTGAGCTGGCGGATGCATCTAGAGCATCGTGATTAATAACGGAGCAGAGCAATATTCAATTTCAAAAATTTGCAGTCATTGGTAAAAAGGAGTCAACATTCTTTAAGCATTAGGTAGCCTTTTTTCAGTGCTATTAGAATATGTCTTTTTTTAGCCAAATTTTACTTGGTTCATACCTGCTTTTTCCATAAGTCAACAACTTTATGCAAAAGTTCAGCATCTTCTCTTGGCCCTGGAGTGGTGATCAAAAAATCTATATCATGTCCAATCTTCTTACCCCTAAAAGCAACAGATAATAAGACTAATAGGGTTAAGTTCCTGTTGAATTTCATGCTACTTTAGAAGAGAATACTTTTGTTGCATTATAAAAAGACTTTGCAGCATAAAGTGATAACATTGTTGCTTGAAACACAAAAATGGAATCTTCCATTTCTTTTATCTGGTCTTTCAGTGTTGCTTATTAAGCAGTAATTCTATCTTTTTGATATATTTTCTCTGTTGTTCAACTGGATATTGTAGATGCATTTGGTAATCTTAAATCTCTCTCTTCCCCTTAAGTCCCAGAAAAAGTTTTAGCTACCTTTGGATAAAAACAAAACAAATATAAAAATAATAATTACAAAAAAACAACAACAACAACAAAAACACCCTACCACAACATAATAAAAAATCATAGTACATATTGTGAATCCAGTGCAGCAATAACAGATAAGCTTGCCAGTCAGATTACTGCAGGCTTAAATATTCTTCTTTAGCTCTTGATGCACAATTTAATTAATGAAACTGTGATTATAAATAATTTCATTGTGGTTTTTTTATGTCTGACATAAAAACTCTAAGTATTTTACATATCGTGATTGAGCTTGGTATTTTTTTCTTGAGAACAGTTCAGCCTTAATGTGGTTAAAGCTTGTTTACTACAACCACAAAGGATTTCACAATTAAATCCACATGCAAAATATTTAATAGTAAATTTTCTTAATGAAAAATGACAGCATAACCTCTTGTTTTTCTTCATTTAAGTCTAAGCATTCACCTTGCCTTTTATCCACTTACAGACAGCTTTAAACCTAAATCAGATTAAGATGTAGCTATCATTTGGAAAACAGGCAAAAGCTATTGAAGGTTTCCCTTCAGACAGCTGCAGAAAGGTTTTCATTTTGATGTAAATATTGCAAGAGGGACAGCATACACATCTATTTATGGGCTGTAATCAGGACAGTCTAGCGAGAAAAGACCAAAGGATATATTTCTGCAACTAAGTGCAGTATACAGAACATAGAGCAAGCACCTGAAACATGGAGTAGTGACACATGAGCATATCACACCTCTAAATCTCTGTATTCCCAGGAAAGTCTACTCTTGTTGATGTTCACAAGGGTACCTAATGGTACAACTCAAATTTGTTTCAGTTCAGTGCTGTGTCCAGTGTTCAGAGAACTTGTGATTTTTTTATATAGCAGCAAAAATTGTAACTGTACAAAACAAAAGCTTTGATTATTGTCATTAATGAAATATCCAATTATCTTAAAATAGTGCTTAAAACTGAATCTGATTTCTTAAAGCTGAAAATTTGCAGGAACAGAAGTGCTTGGCAGACGTAGCAGCAGCCACTTGCGTGACAGGAAATCATCTAACTGAGGCATCATTGAACAGTGTTAGCAGAAAGATGTAAGGAAGTGAAAATCTAGGTTTTACATTTGACAAGCAGTCTAACTCACTATAAAGCAACTATTGTGCTGTGTCTGCAGCAAAGTAAAAACTGCTTAAACAGGTGGAAATTATTTCAAAAGAAGTTTCAAACAAAACAGCCTAGGCTAAGAAGATGAACAGCAATTCAAACTCAAAAAGTTGAAGAATGTTTAGTATTCCATATAACACCTGAATTATTTTTTAGGATGACATTCATTATCTCTTAAATTACCATAAAAATCCAAAGTTCTTACATAGCACTTTTTACTTACATATCTCAAAGTGTTTTTTCAAAGGGAAGGCATTTACTATTCCTATCTTAGAGATGCAGACAGTGGCATAAGAAAACTTGCTAAAATGATTTAAAAAAAAAAATAACAAAAGGAAGAAATTGAAAGCTGGTGGAATCAGTATTCCCAGTTCTTCCTCTGGTACTCAACTCAAGCATACTTTAGGTTAACCACATTTACAAAATTCAACATCATTCCAGCCATAAAAACCAAAGGAATTTAAGATGTTTCACTGGCCATCTATTTCCCAAGACAGAGAGCATTTGTTTAAATGCTTTGCACTTCTGAAGTTAGTGTATTTGAATCTGATGTAAAATCACAAAATATAAAATCATTGTTATTGTCAGAGTTACATTTTAGCTTCTCTTTGAACTAATTCTCATTGGATTAATTTCTGATTTACATCATCAGGCTGTTGCTTAACATTCAGTCTAATTTTCACTAGTACTCTTTACCAAGAGATGTGTTTCATCCTAGAAAAATTTATTACCATCATGAAAGTAGAAAAAAAAATTTAGGAAATTAAAAAGCTGCATAATACATATGGCTTATGGCTTGTAAATCATGCATTGATCTAAGGGGAGCAGGGCTTTTCAGATATGTATATTTTCATATACTTGTGTGCATACACAGAAACATATAACCATTGATATTCATAAAATTACACAAAAAACACATAGAATGGGGTAGCACCAGGGTGAAGCATATATATTTCTTTATTGATGATTAACTCTTTATGCCCATCAACAGTTCATTGAAGCTGAAGCTAACTATATACCTAAAGACTTGATATGATACAGGACTTGATTATACAAGTTAACAAAATGTGGCCAGACATCCTGTCTTCAAACTGCCTATGAAAACCAAGAATTCACCACCTGATTAAGTGCCTTAGACATGCAATCTCAATCTCTCATTCATTCCTGAAGCTTACAAAGGGGAAGGTTGCAGGCTGCAGTCTTTCAAACCCTATCATATTCAAGAGAGCAGAGTCCTTACACAGGGCTACAGATGGGCAGTGATATGATCTAGAGATAGCATGATGTTAACTAAGCATCACCCACTTAATAATTAAAACTAACATTTTGCTTGAAAAACAAAAACTAAATTGATGCTGTCACTGCCTGGCTTTGTCTTGCATTTGGTAGTGCAGTGATTAGGGAAGTGACTCCTCACCTTTGTATTGCCCTATTTTATTATTTCTGTCAGAATTACCGGCAATGTTCCTGCTTCATGGGAGACACCTCCTCAGTCTCCTCTCCTGACTTCCACTGGGGTACAGTTCCAGGACCAGAGTCTGCAGATAGCTTTTGGCTCCACATCAGTGTCCACAATTACAAGTATTTACTTATTTGCTATTAGCTATTGGAGTAAAACCATTTAGGAAGAACAACATTGTTTAATGCTTCCACAGCCATCAACTGGCTGTTAAATACAAAATGCAGAGCCAGTGCTTGGTGAAGGCTGCAGAGTCTTAAAACTCTGCAGCCCAGTCAGTAGCATGACATTCCCTCCTCCTGGTTCTCTAAGTCTCCCATTTTATGACAGCAGGGTGGCATAAGTCCACCCAGGCTGGTGATTTTAGCACACTAAAAGGTGATGGGAGAAACAGGGATTTGTTGTGGCATGCTAATACCCACACACTCTAATCACAAAGTTTTCATATAAAATTTGAGTATTATTTCAAAAAATCAAGCAGCTATAGGGACATGTTGAAAAATTATATACATCCTTTTGATATGTATAGGAGTTGCTCAGAGTCTATCTATTTTCTAAGCCTCCTATGAGAGAAATAATTCTAGATTCCAGCTGGGAAATTATTTACTTATACCTGGAAAAGGTGCAGCTGTTATGAACCAAAAGTGTACTTCTGTTTTTAAAAAAATAGATGAAAAATTTCCAACAATGTGTTGTTGGTTTTTTTGTTTCATTTTGTAACAGTTAAGCATACCCAAATATCCATTTCTCAAGCAAAGCCTATCTATTAATTATTCAGACAAAATTCTCAGTTTTATAATGACAGTATCGTGTGTTAAACAAGGCTGCATGTGTGCTAAATCCTTCAGTGTTTATATATTCACTCTAAACTTTTCACAGGACAATATAACCACACACACATATATATAAACATATATGACATTTATTTAGGAACCTGGTGGACTAACAACTAACAGATACTCATTTCCAACATCTGATCAATTATTCTAAATAATAAAAAATAAAAATTTATGAGGGGTTCCTAGAATGAAGTAAATAGATTGCATGTAATTAATTATACAACAAATCTCAAAACCATACACTCATTTGACTTCCAAAACATATAACATAATGAGGGAGGGACAAATAATGGAGAACAGAAGCAGACTGGCATAGACATTTCAAGCTTCTTTATATTTAACTGAACCTTTTATTCATGATAAAACTGTGGGAAAATATTGATTGTGGAGGAAGGAATATGAACTCTTAAATAATGGATATCGGCTAATGTCCTGAGTTAGCTGCATGGAGCTGGATTGTATTTACTAAAACAGTACATTGATGAAAATATTAGGATTCAGATTTGGCAGATTGAAATAGTTTTAAAAAACATTTATGGAGATTCTTACCCGTATAATTTGCAGACTTTACACAAAATGGAAAAGATCTTTAAGATCTTCAAGTCCTAACTTTACAGAGTTAAGTCCTAAACCAGATTTTTATGCATCACATCTACTTTACATTGAACAGAAAAAAAATCCCATAGATGTGAAATAGCTTTCTGAGAATGACTGCTATCAGGAAGCATAGTGAAAAAAGTCAGGCCATCAGGAACTGCAGTGCAACTAATACACATCATAAAACTGTTAAGATTTTTTTTAAATATCGCTTTCCTGGCCATTTTATTGTATGGTTGCATTTTGATACAGAAAAAAGAAAATCAATAGAAGTAATCTCAGACCAGAACTACATGGAGTAGGCCTTAAATTGCATGTAGAGAACATGCACAAAATATCAGAGGATATAACTTCCCTTTCCTTCCAAAAAGCTCAGATTAAAAGCAATCCAACTGAAATTCATTTGTGTAGCAGGATACTAGTGAAAATGCTGAAAGCCAGTATAAAAAAATGCCAAATTCTTTATTTGTAGAAAGAACAATGGTGATTCATTACATGTTAAATTAAGTGTCCTCTGCATTCTTCTTTTGAGAAATGCAGGGAGGACACCTTTTAGACAGACATCCCCAAGTGATTTTAAAATATGTGAAGCCATTTGAATATTTCCTTGAATATAGATGAGCAATATGCATATAATATCTAGGAAGACCAAATGCAATTCCTGAAGTGATGATTGTGTGGCAATGGAAAAGGGATTAATGTTGCAGAAGATTACACATAGCTGAAAGAATGGTCAAATGGTAACAGAGCACAATGAAGTTTTGTTTAAGCAGCAAAGAGAAAATTTGGATAAGTCGCAGAATCATTCTTTTCAGGTATAGCAAACAAATAATTTATATGTACTATAAAATGCATGTTCCTGAGGGAAAACTCCAGTATCCTCAGAGTGCATGCATAGTCAAACATATAATTACAGCTATAATCAAACATGCCCACACATGCATACATACTTCAAAGATTTCTTTCTGACTTTTCTAGTATTAAAGATATATTTTTTACTCTAGGGATTTATCTTTATACTGGGTCTGATTTAACTCCAAGTGTGCTGGCTATGTAGAACTACTTTTTGACATCAGTTGAGTTTTAACAAATAGAAATAGCATGGTAATTCTGTCTCTAATAACCAGAGTTCTGATTCAGGTACCTCTACTGCCTGTCTCCCAGGAAGACAGAAGAGGAACAGAAATTTTTATTCTAAATCGCAGTTGGTCACATGCCTGTGGATTTGCTTATTAAGCAGTCTTTGCTGAGACCATGCACAAGAGAAGGGAAATTTCTTACAGTCAGCTATTAAAATAATTCTGAGTTACTGTCACTCAAACTATGAAGAACTGAACCTTTTTCTTATAAAAACCCTATTATAAAGAGAAAAAAAAATCTTTAAGCTGGAAGTACTTGAATGTGACAGTGCTACAACTATTACATAGAAGGTATAATCCTGGACTGTTTACCAGACAGAGGAGAAAGATTCTGTTGACTACACAGCTTTCATTCAGAGAAGGATAATTCTCTTTTTCTGTATCAAAAAAAACCCCACAAACCTATCAAAAAAGAACTATCAATTATATATTCTGATATATATATATATATATATTCTGATGAACACTGTAAAGATTATTAACAGCATAATACTATACCAGTCCATTGCTATCATAAAGGACCAGCCAAACCCTGTACATCAGACATAAGCTGTTCTTCAAATCACTGTCAGCTTTAGCTTAGCAGTTGTCCTTTGCATTCCAGTCAGGTCCACATTATCAAAACAACATTTATATTCAACAGTGTCAGAGCAACAGTGTTTCACATACATATAGATTAGGTAGCTGAAAAATAAATGCTCACTGAAGTGTAAAAGGAGCTCAAGCAAACAATCCAAAAACACTGACACAGAGCAGAGACAGTAGAGTGCAAGAAGTACCTGTTTGCAGGCTTAACTCTCACTGTGCAATGATTACTTTGTCTGTAGAGGGACAGTGGAAGAGAGAACATTCAGCCACAATAAACCTGGGACACTGAAACATGCCAGACTGCCAGCAGCTTCCCTTGATCTCAATGTGTATGAGCTTTATACCTCTACCTCAAACACGACAAAGGAATAAGACTGGTGATCCCAGAGGCCAGATACCTTTTTGTAGTTCATCAAATTAGGTGGCCAGAAAGCTCATATATACCATTTATCACACAAAGACATACTAAGTTTTCCAAAAGTTTTAGTTTTTGGGATCATAGATATTTCTGATTCCAGAACTGAAAATTCCGGGAAGACTTCCATCGCATGGCTGGGGTAAATAGGAAGAGAGCTGTATAGATTATCAGGTTATTTTCTGCAGCGGATAATTATAAATCCTACTTCATAATTTTGCCCATAGTCATTAAAAACTGAATAACTGAGAAGAATTCCCTCAACCTTACACTGCAAAAATCTATGGAAGGTGTCTTTTGTTATTTCACACTGAGTGAACAAAATCTCAATGCCATCCACATATTCAGTGAGTCCCTGTTTTTCAAAAATAAAGTAACATGTCTGAAGTAATAGGAAAACCATGAAGCAAGACCTGATCAGGGCTACATGGAAGACAGATAATGGGCATGGGAATATATGGCTTCTTGAAATAATTTCTGCTCTCCTGGTTTGTTATATGAATTGGATCCTAACTACCTTTGAAGGCAATTTAGTGGTTCCCAACCATTCATTTTCTTTCCCTGTTAATGCCATATAAGTGTCAATGTATTATAAAACACCTGCTGAGATGAGAAGTATCAGCGTGGGAAAATACTTGCACATTTGGTAGCTGGACTGTAATGTTAGTGCCTGATATTTCTCTCATCCCATTGGACTTAATTTGCACAAGTTTATGAAAATTGAGAGTTGAAATATATTCTATATCAAAGAAAATTCTTGAATTCCTGTCTCTTGAGGATTAATTCTTCCCTGACTGTACATCACAGGGCTAATTTGGGGTATAATTAATATCTGTGAGATGGTTTAATAGGATGCTGATTAATGTCTGAAAGCAATAATAAAATTAAATTAACTGAAATAAATTCTGCCACTTGCAAAGACAATTAAAATTAAAACAGAATTCATGATATCTTTGACTGAAAAGATACTATGCAGTTATGAGAGATACTCTGACTCATTTTGAGGCAATTTGTGGGGAAAAAATAATTGCTGTTGTAGCTTTGTCTGCTAAACTACTTCCCCACCTGATTTAATAAAATAATTTTAGATTGTTTCCAAACTGAAAACATAGTGAAAACTGAAACAATGTTTTCCTGGGCAGCTATAAATCAGGCTTCTACAAAATCCTGAGTTGCCAAAGATAGCATATAGCAGCTTCTTCACCTAGCCAAGTAATGCAAGAGAAAATCAGCTGAATAATGTAAGTATTCAGCAGAGATTCACAGGTGTCTCCTCTGGGAAAGGTTCTTGAGGGTGGACATTTCATTAAAATGCTACTTTTCTTGCCCAGCATAACATTAACTATAATTCACCCAGGGCAGAACACATTTTCCATAGCTGTGGAAGCTATTTATAATCCAATTCTGCAATGAAGCAGCAATGGACAAAACCTTTTCCCTTTAGGAGCAGAAATTTACATGGCATAAGGGAATATAGCTTATTGTTGATACACAAAACAAGCAGTTTTTCTTTCTTAATTATTCAGCGAGATATCACTTCTATGGAGCATCAGCACCTGTTGTTCAAGAAGATTTTTAGGGAAAAAACCTAACAATGCAGAGAATGCACTACTTTAAAGATCTTTCTTGTACTGAGTCAGGATAAAGAAATGTCACCTGCAGTAGCGGAAGGGATCACAGATCTGGATATTTCTGCTCTGAGGTTGAAGATCACTGAAGTGAGGAGAATCAGTGCAAAACCTGCACAATACCACTTAAATCTTACTTAAAACCTCATTTCACCCTCAGTGACTGCATAGCCTCAAAAATGTATGGAAATCTGTGCAGTTCACATAGTCTTACTAAATGCACTTTCGCAGACCAAGTGCACGTCATTCTGTGCTTGACTGTGTGTTTCTTGCTCTTTGACCCAAAAGAAACTTAGACACTCTTTCACAGAGTACAAGACACCTGGGTACTCCTCTTCATGTCATGCCAATGTCTTTTTTCAAGCCTTACTTTAAGGGATGTGACTTTGATGCAGTAAGAAGAAAAAATAAAAAAGAAATAGTTATTCAGAAGTGCTAAATTTATCCACTGATCATTTATCCACTGATCTTAAAAAGCTTTATCAGATTACCTGCATTAAAATTATTTAATGGGTTAAAAAAATTAAAAATGCAAAACATTGAAAGAATTTATTTCTCTTCCATATGTAGGGAATGAATGGCGAATGGCAGCTATGTGTATTGGTTACAATATTGGTTAGTCAAATGGCTATTTCAGAGCTTATTCAGTTTCAAATAAATATGTGTAAGTATTCTTTTATACATGGATACCTAGGAAAAACATTCTGTTGTGGAACATTATGAACAGTCAATAAAGGTCAAAATTTGAAGATCCAACAAAAAAAAAATAAATCAAACCATAAAATATTATTCCACAAACAAAAGCATTACAGACAATCCAACTGACCTATCTTTGTATGCATTATCTTGAGGAGGGCCACACATTACCCAAATGCTGAAATTAATTCCCTTCAATTTTAAGTTAAAATTGAATTAAGTTTAATTAACTTAAACTTCAGGGCTGCTAATAAGAAAACAGAAGAAAAAAATGTGTGATAAAACCAGTAGCAATTAAATTCCAACTAAATTTATCACACCCCACTGAACTTTTTTTACAAAAGTAGTCCTCTACCAGCCTAGTTTCTACTGAGACAGCAAAATAATTCCAGGTAGGAATTTACTCACCTATTCTTAATCAGACAGTAGGGCTATCTCTATTTATTATAGTAGTTGTACTGCCTAAATGGCATTACTGTCTTCCAGCTTTTCTTGATATAAGGGCCTGAATGTGGCTGTCACCAATTACACCTAGATGTTGTATATTTACCCCACTTTGGCTTGCACACAAGACAACTTTCTGCTACTAACAGCTCTAAACTCTCTGAATTCCATATTTGAAGTAAATTCACTATTTCACCAACTAAAACAAAACTATGCTTGAGTTTTGAACCCCTGAGAATGCTGTCTCCATTTCATGTAAATAGTGCAACTATACCTGGAAGATGTCCATATAATTTCAAGCTTTAAAAACTTATGAAATGTACCATACCAATCTGTCACAGTTTTATTTAAAGTCATTAAACACATTGCCAAAGCCTTGCTTTTGCTGTCTTGGCAAATCCTTTAAATTACACTGCATTCCAATCAAGCATTTCAAATGGCATCACAGAAACTTCCTGCATACATAAATTTTGCTGAGTGACAATCAATGGCAAGTCAAAAACTCTCCAAAACAACTGTCTGAAGATACACACTCCAATGAGTAGTGATGTGGATTTGGAATCTCATATATTCAGCTGAAACGTAAGAGTATGCAGATGACACTTTAGTCTTAAAATATGTATCTAGTTTCTCATGTGTAAAACCTAATGTCAGCGTATTCTGTAACATGAAGCAAGTTTTTTCATTCTTAAGAAGCATTCTGTATGACAGTGGTACAGTATCTTTGGTTAACAGAAATTGCAAAATTCTAATTATTCTGAAATCTGCAGGGGAAAAAAAAAATTATTCCAGTATGTAGCAAGTACTGAAGAATCAGATTTACTGGAGTTTATTTTTATTATTTATATTTTTGTTATTTATAAGAGCAGGCATCTCAGACTGCTTGAAATACCTATTCTCTTTTGGTCTAGTAAGTTAGACTTAACAGAGACTTTAGAATTATGCACACTGAGACAAGGAAATTCAACTTCCCCTACTTACGAAGAATATAGGGAATAGATCAGCAGACTCAGAAATGACAGCTGCTTTGTGAATTCTCAGATGAAGTAAGAAAAAACAACTCTTCCCCCCCCTCCAAAAAAAAAAAAAAAAAAAAAAAAAAAGAAAAAACCACGAAAAAAAAAAACCAACACAAAAACCACTCCAACAAAGAAAAAAAAGTAGAGAAAATTAACTCTCCTGCTCTCCAACAATAAATCAATGATGAAAGGAGATGGTTAAGGTTCTCAGGACTTCTGTCTCACTTCCTTGGTGACCAGTGACCAGTGCTACCACAAACTGGGGGAGAGCTGGACCCTGCTAGATCTGGATTTGTCATTATATATAAATATTGCTCTGAATTAAGACAAATTCAGGAACTGTGTCCACCTTTTGCTGATATTATACCAAAGAATGAAGTTTACCATCACAAAATATAAAGATGAGCTGTCTGTAGATTATACATGTACAAACATTGATATTCTGGATTTTTAACTCAGAAAGCTTTCCATTATTTTGTTTCCATTCTCAGCTGGTGTATAATCTACTCATCTGCCACATTTTAAACAGCGTTAGTTACAAGCCAAAATCTCAGCTAAGCAAGTTATGTATTGGCTAGAACAATAACATAGTGATTTCTTCAAAATCATTAATAATGCAGCAAAAAGAAAGGCCAGCTGCATTCAAATTATTTACTGAAATAAGTAGATGAAAGTCTGCATTACTAAGTGTGAAAGCTGTATCTTTTAAGAAATGCTTTTATGAAGCTATTTGGCATGCTTACATGTTTTTAAATAAAAAAAAAGGTCCTGCAACTGAGGCAGTTTTCACTTACTAGTTAAGATTTTTCCTATCCAAGAAAGAATTGCTTGTTTCAGAATTATACTTTTATATTTATATAATTTTTATATACATATATATATTATATATTAACATATTATTATAGATTAATATTACTTATTAATATATATACTTATATATATATTCATTGTCATATTCTTAAAATAATATGATCTTGGATGAAGGAGTTTTTGAAAGATTTTGAAATTATACACTGTGCTGAGTTCAGCAGTCCCATGAATCCTTAAAAAAATATTTCTTGCCCATGAGTCCCAATTACCTTATTCATCAGCTTTTACTCCATGATTCAGTATGGCTAATAATGGATGAAATGACAAGAAAAATAATCAAAGCTCTAATGAAAAAAAGAAGTGTTTAAATATTATTCTAATAGATTATTTCCTAAACTGACTTGCCTAGCTATTAATTCAAATTAAAAACATTTTATCCTTTTGCCACTGATTTTTTAATGAGTTACAGAAAATTAGAAACAAAAACTAGTGATTACCTCTCTTCTTTCCTCATTGTAGCACCTGTGACTCCTGCCATAGAATGTTTTTATTCAGTGCATCCCAAAGCCTCAAGATCAAACACTTCTATGCTTAAAGAGTTTGGTAATGTGAAGCTGGTTTACTGACCTCTAAAACCAACTAGATCAGATGAGAACATCTCTGGGTTGAAAACCTTATGCAAAGTGGACTACAGTTTACCAGATGCAAAGCTGTGCCCATGAATGATATCCACAGTCTCTTCAATGTGAATTGCCAAATTCTTCAAGGACCTACTTAAATTAGAGTGTGTGAAAACTACCATATCAGCTCAAGTATTCAGTGAGCAGCTTGCTCACAGCTGCTTTGTGGCAGATTTGTCCCTGTCAAAACAAAATAACAGAAGATAAAATTTTTGGTTCTATAACAGCAGCAGAAGAAAGTGAATGGAAATTACAGTATTTGGACTTGAGCAGCTGGGTGCAGCCTATCTCTTCCCTTATTGTAGTTTGATAACTGTATATCTAATAGCATAAATGCAAAGAAACACTGTAATGACAAGGTGTGAGGAGAATAAGGAACCTCTGCATAGAGTTTGTCTAAAAACTTAATGAAAGCAACTTTTGCTTAATTTGAATTTGCTTAATTTTGTTTAGTTTGAAGTCTGGTACTGTTTTAATCCTTGATCATAACAAAGATAGGAAACAATTTGGTATTAGGATTTAAAAAACATTTCTTTCTCTGAACATAACAGATTTGGAGTCACATCAGTTGTTCTAGCTGAACTGTAGAACTTCTACAGACTGCTGAGGTATACTTTCATTTGGAGTATCCTCTACAAAAAAGTCAAACAGAGGTTTTTATAAGGGTTTATCAAGGAATTCACTCAGAGGCCACATGACTATGTTAGTTATATAAACCACAAAATCTTGAATAGATACCAAGGTATTGAGATGTATAATACTCTTTATACACTCTACCTCATATTCTCCCACTTTTGAGCATGTTCCTATATTGTCAGATAACTGTGATTTCAGATGCATTACAGAAGTCTTATTTCCAAAATGAAGGTGTCATAATAATATTAGTTATTCATTAGCATGTGATCCTGTAAAATGTTCTCTGAAAGTTTTTCTCTGTTCCTTTTATTTTATTTCTGAGACTGAAAGGAAGAAAATATTTACATTATTTTCTTGATACAAAATAGGAAATTCAGAGTCCTGTGCTCTGCCATTCCTTTGTGCATTCCTTTGCCTTGTAGAAAACGTCACTGCACATTGCAAAGAAACTTCTGTATTGTACAAGAGCGTGGCAGTGCTGCCTGGCAAATACACTTGGCCCCGTTCTTTTCTGTCTTCATTGCTTTTCTATGAGCAATATTTATCTTCAAATGTTACAAAGCCTCAAATTCTGACTTCTAAATAAAATATAAAATTCAAGCGAGGAGACAGTGATCTACAATTAGGCCTATGTTAAAACACAGTTCTATAAGACAGTGCTTGTCATCACTAAAAATCCTGCAACAATGTTAATATTACTACTAAATAGCATTACAACATTTATAATAGGAATTGAATTTTCTGTAATATTCACTAATATAGCAAGATAATGTTGTTACTACTGACAAACTTTTAATTCCCTGCATAGAATAATACTACATTTTTAGTATCCAAGAAAAAAAATATTTATTAAGTCCTCAGTTTAACTCTCATTTAAAACTGATAACAAACGTTAGCCTAAACTATAATCCTGCCTTGGAGATACTTGAAACACAGTACATACTCATCCAGGGCATCATGTGCTAAAATTAAGTTTATTTTCTCCCTATTTCAGGCCCTCTCTATAACTTAGAGCAGAAGGAAAATTTCACTTTCAATGGCTTTTGTAATCTGTAATATGAGTTGCTGATTCCCACCTCAGAATTTCTCCTGACCTCTCACATGAAATAACACCAACTGAAACACAAGAAATATCTTTTACAGGCACATAGTTAATTCTTTCTGTAGGGGACTAACAAAGAGAAGACTCATCCAGGCTTCATTAATTTATTCATTTCTACTCCAGAATAATTTCATATTAGGCACATACTTAAGGGCTGCCATTGCAACCCATTGTTTCAGATACTTTTGGGTCTTTAGATTCCTTTCTGGATTCAGATACCTAAAAAGAGGGCTGCCTTCAGCCAAATAGAGTATTTTGCCACTTTCAACCAAAGATCCAAGGAAAGCACTTCTGATTAAAGATGTTTTATGATCTATAGTTTGTCAAAGGCAGTCAGAAAGATGAAAGAATCAGAAAGAAATGGCATTAAACAAGAAGCAGACACTGGAGTCTCCTTCAGTAATATGACCCTAGAGAAAAGAGAGAGTCTGGGGGATAAGTTGAAACAACAGGATGTTAGAGCAAAAGAGGAAATAAGCTGTACACAAAAGATCAGAAAAACAAGTCTTGGTATGTTCTCAGTAAGATTGTGTCAGTTTTTCCAGTTTTCATTCCTTACTTTAACAACTGTGTGTCTGGTATTTTGGTTCAATTTTCACTTCCTGTCCATGGCATACTTTTTTCCCTGAATCTTTCCCAATATTCTGAATTAGAAATACACAACCACTATTACATAGTCTGCAAATGGATAACTACTGGCTTAATTCTGCTTCCTTGACACAACCAGTTAACAGTGTCTTAACACCATCTCCAGATTACCAGCCAACCCTGTGCTCAAAATATCCTAGTATCTTCAAGACTCCATCATTTTCATTGTCCTGCATCCATCCTAATCTCTATTTTCCTGTTGCTAACACACAGCTGCCAGCCAAGTCTGTTCTTGCACTTGTGATTGCAATTTTTAAAATTAAAAGAAATACTGCAACATATTATCTAATGAAATTCCAGGAATCTAATGAAAAAGGTTTAGTAATTCAGCAAATATATCCTGCCATGCATTTGTTTGATAAGTTGGGAAAAAAAAAGCTAACATTCCTGTAGTTCATCTCTGATGTACTGAATCATCATCAGTGCAGACTGATAATGGAAGTTCCATTCCTTCTAATTCATCCATTTCTCATGCATGGTAAGGTTTATGAGGCTCCTGACTTTAAACTCTCAAGTTTAATCTGGAGGAACACAATAAACTTCTTATTTTTTTCAAGTTATAAAAAAAAAAATTAAAAACAAGATAAATTTGGGCCCCAGGGAATTAATAATGAACTGTTTTTTCCTCCTATGTTAGTAATACGCAAGGTTTAGTATGAGATAATCAAGTCATTTGAGTATAAAAATGAATAAAATTTGCCAACTTCTTTTATTAAAATATTACTTAATAATGAAAGAAACATATAATAATTTGTTAACTGAAAACTGTGAGCTAGTGTCAGTACCTTAACACATACTTCATGCTGATGAATATATCAGACAGGAAAAAAAACCAGGATGTATTTGACTCTTTTGCAGTTCAGTAATTAAAATATAGATGCCTAAAGAAGGTACTTCAATTCATTTAATCACATGTTTTACAAATTCAGCACTGCAGCATTTGTTTTCCGTGGTCTGGTAAAATACTATTTAGGACTCTAATTTTAAACCTTTTTTTAAAATATATTATATGGATATTTAAAGGAGCGTATTTAATATTTAGGATTACTCACTGAAGGTGTAATTAGATACTTGAATAATTTGTCTTCCAGTATGGCATACCCATTTAAAGGTATAAAAACTTATTCTTAACAAAAAAAGAGAACAGCTATTGTATCCACCTGAAAAATTAAGTAAAACAATGGGTTTGAATTTGATGCATGAGATTCAAATTTTGCAAACAATTATGCTGTCAACAAAGTTCACAAATGCATCATATCAGAAGAAACCCAGAACTCTGAGTTTAATAGCAGTTTTGTCCCTGCAGCTCTCTGACCCATATAGACATGTTCTGATCAGTAATATCCAAGTTACTAACATCACAAAGTCCCTGACTCATTTGCATCAGTGTGACCAGATTGCCAGCACACGTCTTTAATAAGGAGTCATGGAATGATGAAGTTTTGATTATAAAATTTTATTTTGTTCTTACACCTCTGGCCAGGATTCGTGTTTGAGCCTAAAATTTCTCATTGAAAATACTTTTAGAGAAATTATGTAGCTGGTGGCTGCAGACATTCTTACAATAAGTATGGGCTGTACAAGAAATAATTATAAACACCATGAGGTCTCACAAAGGTGGTAAAATACATTCATCACAGTCACTGTGCATGTATACACCAATCACAAGTTGTATAAGGTCTTTATCACAGGAGGCCCATCCAGCCTCACAATAATGAACTGCACAAGTGATACGTTATTTATTATATTAATTATTAATATTTGTCTGTCTCTTGCTTTCATACTAGTCTTAGTTGCATGGGTGATAGAACTGTTTATTTTGAGTTCAAAGAGAATACTTTAAAGTGTTTTTGAAAACTATTTTCATATTAAACGTATACTCAAAGTTTCACAAATTAACAAATTAAGCACAAGACACTTAAGGAGCTTACTCAGGATTTTTTTTTGTTTATGAGCATGCCATGTACTACAAGTAGAGACATAATGGGGCACTGAGTACAGAGCAAGAAATCCAACACTCCTGAAGGCTGTTCCCTGCCTCAATACTTCAGTGTAAAGCTCTCAAGCAAGCTTTTGGAACAAAAATCACTCAGGAAAGAACTTCTGAGATCAGCCTATGTCTACAGAGGTTAGTGTATGTGCAGTTTAGCCAGTCCTTCATATCCATCTAGGTCAGTGTTTATTGCAAAGTATACTTCTAGCACTACAAACTCTGCCTTAGCACATTCCAATCTCATGTAAGAAGCTCTCAAAAAAAAACCAAACACCAAGATTGCCTTAAAGTTGTATCTTTTTTCCAAGCATGGCCTTGGAGATAGTTTCAGTCTTGGAAATTCAGAGCCATGACGAAAAAAATATTCTCAAGTATGGTATGTGATCTAAACATAATTTTTTCAGCAAGATACTCTTAGGCAGACATTTTTCTGACAAACCAACCATCTCTAGTGATACTACTCAGGAAGCTGGGAATGTCATAAGATTGCTCTCCCATTTGATAAAAAACAATGAAAAAAATCCAACATCAAACAAAATAACCATTAAAAATAAACTCACACTTTCCCACTAAGTTTCTTTGATTTTTCTAGGACAAAAACATCCTTTTTTTTACCTGAATAAAACTGACGAGTAACCTCATTTGTTTTCACTCACCTCCTGAAGCCACCAGTTATTGTAACTAGAGCATCTGGTAGAAAGGTACACACTGCTTTCTTGACAATCAAGCTTACTGCATCTGCTTCTGCCTTAGATACACAGCTAACAAGGTCCTCATAGTAGAGAAACCCTGGAAATCAAAGACAAAAAGCGCTGATCACTCTGTGGAATTACTCAGTGTCATATAAGCCCCGTGAGAACTATACATCCCTCACCAAGCAGTTGAGATACACAAACTGTACCACAGGCAAGGGAATGCGATCTAACATTGATTAAGAAATGCTTGATCTTGAACCTGAAATGAAAATTTAGTTCAGGACAGGTTGTAGAAAAACATACATTTTGATTTAACCTCTTCAGGGTGTTTTTTCTTCCATACCACCATTCCTGGAGTCATCCTCTTCCCTGTGGTTTTAGGGATTGCAGGCAAGAGACAGCCTCTTGATTCCATCATATTTTTCTGCATAGTTTATACATACTTTTGTTGTCACGATTTTTTTAGAAATTGAAACAGCATTTGCTATGTGAAACAACATAGCAGTCAGGATAACTGCTCCACTTGCCAAGACCCTGAATATTTATAAATTTTTCTGACTTCCCCACCAGCTCCCATCAGTAGCATTTCTGCACATAACACTATGAAGGTTCTTTCCAGAAATGGTGATGTTCTACCCAAGTACAGGGATCAGAGGTATGTGAAATACCTCAGCTATCTTAGTGTCTGATCGCAGAGCTTGTCTCAAAGGAGCCCAGTCCTGCAACCTGCTTCACATTTCTGTGATATATTAAAGAAAAAAGGACAAAGGAGCTTGAGTGTGGTCAAGCAAGGAGTTCCAAGGTGATGCTAAGCTCATGGGTTTAATGCGAAAATATGTTTACATTCTTTTAATGTCATGCTATATAATCTCCTTTTCTTAATGTAACTGATCCCTTTGTTTAAATTAGTTCCTTTATTTAGGCAAATGGCACACACACAAGCAGTAATCTAGGGAGAAACAACATTATTCATTTGACCATATTTAACACTTTAAAATTAAGATGTGAAAGTTACTTTACAAGTACTTTATTAAAAACCTTGATTTATCACAAAAATAGTGCTTCCTTGAAGGAGGGACATCTCGCCTGAAAAATAGCTCTTGGCTTTCCCAATGTAATTTTTTCATGAACTGTGTAATAATGACCCATTAAATGTTTTTTATGTATGAGATTTTATTTGCTATCTGTGTTAGTAAATAAAATAAATATGCATATTTGTGTGTTTTGAAATATACAATTTTACATTAGCTCTGTTAGCCCAAAATATTACTTAAAGATAATAATTTAATGTCCACAAGAAACTGCAACAAGAAAATGGATGTATAAATGAACTTTTCCTCCTTCTCTGATTCTGTTAGCAAGTTCTTTGAGCACTGAGTTACAAATTCTCATAACAATTTCTCCTTACCTGCTTTCTGCATTTTTGACAGCTTCAGGGTCTTGAGTGCTTTTACCTCTTCCAGAGTTCGTAAACCCATTCTGTACCATTTCTCAGATGTCTTCACTCCTACTCCAAACACTGAAGTAAATTGCTAAAGTCAGTTGAAAAAACCACATTTTAGTGTTGTGAAGGAGCAGTAAATTAAACATAGCTAGGTAACAATAAGGTTTCACAGGAAAAATACTGTGTATATTTTATCCTATATTGAAGATAAATGATACAAACATAGAGTCACCTTCCTCTCTTTGCATAGTTACATTGAACAGACAATTGATTTTATACAACAACGGTTGTCATTAAAGGGAAATCTAAAAAATACAGTAGTAGCCCCAGTATCTCTATGTGATTTACCTAACTGGACAATTTCAACTAAGCTTTAAATAAGGATAGATTTCTTTATCTTCAGTGCGTTTCTTATAAGAAATAAAAACAACAATGTTAAGTAACTGGATTCCCTTACACCGATTTCATAGAACAAGAGATGTCCCAAGACAATCTTCCTAATTTGACTGTCATGATTTTGTATTACATGCACTGCCAGCACTCAGTCACACACATGATGTTGGTGTTGCAGCACTCCCAAGAGTTGGAACCAGGTGAAATTCTGCACCGAGGGCAATGGGTCTCAATGCTGCATGGAAACAGATGGTAACTACATAAGGACAACTAATATTTGCTTATACTCCATTCTAAAACAATTATGTTTGGAGGTCATGCCAAATACTGTTTTCCAAAATGATATTCAATCTCAAGCATGAAAGGTAAGCTTTGTTTGCTTGCATATTATGAACAGCCTTGCAATTCTTCAGTCCCCACAGGAGCCAGGATAAATTTCTATGCTTCCTATTTGAGGAAATGGCCAGAAGTTGCACCAGGGGAGGGTTTAGATTAGATTTTAGGAAGAATTTCTTTACTGAAAGAATAGTCAGGTGCTGGAATGGGCTGCCCAGGGCAGCAGTGCAGTCACCATCCCTGAAGGTATTAAAAAAACATCTAGATGTGGCACTTCAGGACATGCTGTAGTGGGCATGTTTTTTTCTGGGTTGATGATTGGACTTCGTGATCTTAAAGGTCTTTTCCAACTGTGACAATCCTGTGATTTTGCAAGTAAAAATTTCAATGTTTTTCCCACTGGGAAAAAAGAAAAACAACAAACAAAAAAACCAAAAAACAGCCAACCAAAACCAACAGTAACAAAAAAAAAAAAAAAACAAACAAACCAAAACCAAAAAAACAACAAAAAATCACAAAAATATCCAAACAAACAAAAAACAACCCAAAGCTACCAGTCTCTTAAGTTTTAGTATGGACATATTCCATTTATTCTGAAGTAATTTTGTATACTAACTTATTCCATGAAAGAATGTAGAGCAAAAATGTCACAGTTGTAAGCACTATTCAGTGGATCAATATCTCAGATAAACAGGGATATGAGAGCAAGAGAGGAAACTATGCCTGCCCAAAAGCACATTCTTTATGTTCAGTTTGTCAATATGTTTGGTTTGTCTTTATGTTCAGTTTGTTCAGTTTGCTTCAGAGCACTCAATAGCTTCTTTGTACTTTTAAAGAATTCAATGAGTAGCTATGCAATACATGAATATATGCTGCTGAATAACTGTTATTACATCTACAGCCTCTGAATTCCAACCATACTATCTTTATTTTGAGTTTGTATAATGAGATTAATAAATTAGAAAGAATTAGATAAAGAGAAGAATGAAGGTCTTGGATAACACTGAATTAGCCTACATTTTTAATATAATAAGTGAAATTACCTATTCTTTGTCTGCATCGTGGGTGTTTATGAAAGAATGTGATTTTTTAAAATACTCAGACTGTTATCCTGTTTTTGCTAGTGTTAAAAGATTTTCAAAAGTGTCTATTACTGGGTTTAGAATAATTCCAAGGGACTTAATTAATATTGGGCTAGAGAACTAAAGAAAATTATTTCTATACCACTGTTCAAATTATTAGGGAAAAAAACCCACATTTTTTTTTCAAACCCACCATTATTATTCAGTATATTTATAGCTGTCAACTTAGAGACACTGCCAAGAGTGCAGTGAGAGTAGCAGTTATCTCATTTACACAGTTGTGCACGCTCTTTCTCAGCTGGTGAAAGTGGATTATATGAACTTGTCCTCTGCAGCCTCCACTTCCATAGAGGCAAACTGACTGCATTGTTCTTGTAACCTACATGTAAAACAGACTTTGTAATGTATTTCAGTTGTTCAATAACTGTGGTACTGGGACCAGCACTTATGTTTTAAGTCCTGATGAGTGATTTGCAGCAGTTACTAGAACCGTGCTAAGTAGTAAAATTTATAAATTCAGTAATATTATGGGATTCTTCATAACTTCCTTAGAAACCCATAAAAAATTGTTGGGAAAAACTGGATACAGCCAATTTAGCCAAAATGATGAGACTGCTCAGCTAACAAGAGAGCCAGATAGGTTTGTTGTAATTTGACATGTGAAACAAGGAATAAAACATGTTTGAGGTAATCTGTCCTCTGAAAGGTTTTATTCTAATCTCCAAGAAATTTTCTTAAACCTTGAAACATTAATGGCTGATCCTTCACCTTTATACCTAGCCAAGTCTGGTTCCAGAATCCTGCTGTACATGTGAATCTACACCTCTTTGAGCAGGCAGCAACAACCATCACTGAAAACCTTTTCATACTTCTATTATTGATCAGAGAGAATGGAAGAGACTTTCGAAAGCTGAAGTAAAAGTTAGTAGACCATTAACCAGACCCATTCATTTTCCTGTCTAATTTCAGTTTTTCTGAAGACACAAATAAGATATTTTTAGAGATTAAAAATGCAGATAGAATTGAAAAAATATTATTCCAGTAGATATTTTTTCTGTTAGAACTTCAGTCTTTATGTGTTTTAGATTCCTTGTAACTATGAAGAAGTGTGACAATGCACTGAACCTACAATCTACCTAACATGTATCTTCAGTCCTCTTCCTTCTGTTTCACACAGAAGAATTAAAACAGACCTGAGTCATCCTCTTCACCTTGCATTTTCTTAATGCCAGAATGAGATGGTGTAGAGTTATGATGATAACCAGCTGGACAAAAAATAAACCAAATAGTGGGCTAAATTTATTGCAAAGAGTATGCATTACCTTACTTTTCAGGAAAAAGGGACTGTTTAGTTCAAACTTCAGAGCAACTCTGTATACATCTCAATAACTAGGAAGGTAACAGATTTCACCATTACTCCTTACGCTATCACAGTTTCTCTCCCTTTCTTTTTATACAAGACCTTTCTTTCTTTCTACATGATAGTGGATGTTTCTTTGTAATAAAATAGATGGTTATCTCTAAGCTACACTACAGAGAGAGGAAACTATGCAGTTTAAAATAGCAACATACCTCAAAATATTTACCTTAAATGATTTGTATCGTTCATCATTTAACACATCTCTAGCTCTAGAACTCTCTCCATCTTCTATAATCTCCTAAACAGAGGAAAATGTTACTTTAAAAAAACCATCAAAATGATGACAAGATTTAATGAAATCTAAAATAAAGTTTTATTAGCCTGCATAACCATGAACAGCACCTGTAGCAAGCACATTGTTTTACTCCATTAGGATCAAATCCTCCAATCCTTTTGGGGACAGAAAATTGCTGAAGAATAAAGGAGAAACTGGAACAACAGAATATATTTCACAGTACTTATTTACTCCTAAATTTAAAGCGAGAAAGCAGTTATTTATCCTAGGCTATCAATGACTTGTCCTGAAAATTGCATTTCATTTTTTGGTTGAGTTTATTTCTCTTAAAATTAAGAGCATTTTAAGAACAGATATATTTTTTCTTGAGCATACTGCTTCTTCACTCCTTCTGATAAAAACTAATAAACAAAACATCTCCATCAAGAAAACCTCCCAAATCCCTTCTGTGGGGTCATAACTGAACTTTCAGTCTTCAGGTAGTAGATGCTTCAGAGGCTACATTCTTAACTGGTGGAGTGAGGTAAATGAGGTGCCAGAATGCATCACAATACTCAGCAATGACCTCTCCAGATAGCTGAGACCCCCCCCGATAAGCTGCCTGCTGGAATAACAACACCCAAGATGTGGGGTCCTGGAAAGGCTAAGAATTAAAAACAGAAATGTAGGTACTACTCAAAGCTCCAGTAAGAATGTAAAGTTCATCTATCACATAGATAAAAGGCTCTGCTATAACTCATAGTCAGTTTTTAGCATTAAAGTACAAAAAATATTTCTAAAAAATGGTATTTCTAATAAAGCATTCAGGTGAGCAGAGTGATGTTGCCCAGAGCAGAAGTCACATGGACAAAACTATCAACAGTTAACCTATCACATACAAATCAGAAAAAGCATTTTAAAATTACATGCAAAATGAAAATGCATTATTTATTAATTTGAACTTATTCATTAGATACTTTCATTCCTATAGGCAGGTGTTCATGACAGAATCTCGTGTTACTGCATGTTACACGTTTCCAGAAGTCATTGCATTCTTAGTAACAAGGATAGTATAATGTTATTACAGGAAATACAGAAGGTTGTGTAAATACACACAGATTTCAGTGCTGCACTCTGCAACCTCTAAAAGTAGATCTGCAAAAGAACCAATTGACAGACAATTCAGAGCTATGTTACCTCAATGAGATCTCTGACTTGGACTCCCATGCAGGGCAACCCTTGTATATCTTTCATTCTGGTTACTGGAAATGGAAGAAATTTCAGCACAGAAGCTGCTCTCAGAAATTCTAAGCAGAATACTTCATTTTCTTTAAACTCGTAATTTTCAGCCATTATTTCAAAGGCATCCTGGGGGAAGGAGGAGGTGTACAAAAAAGTTAAAGGTTAAGAAAAGCTTCAGCTACTAAGTGTAGTCCAAAAAAAAATAAAACAAAACCCAAAACAAAACATCATAACCACTGAAAATTTTCCAGGTAACATTTAAAAAAAAGTATTTTAGAGGCAAACATAGGAAAATATTCTGATATGGAACAGTGCCAATATTTAAAATATTTTGTGAGATAGACTTTCCATGTTTTGTACAGGCCTAATAAGTCAGTGTGAAAGAGCACCGAAATTTTAAGAATTGTTCCCAGACTACTCTGATTACCTGACTACTAAGTACTGTGCAATTCAATTTCCATGCCATTTCACAAAGGACCTCTTGAAACAGAGAGTAGTTTAACAAGATGCTTGATCTGGAAGTTTCCACCAGTATTTACATTCAAGTAGCCCTTGGGCAAAAGAAATCAAAATTACGCTGGAGAATGCTCCTTTGAGAGAAAAACATTCTATTACAAAAACAGTGCACAAATTCTTGGCTTCCTTACAGCTATCTTTAAAGCTCTTGTAGTCCTCATTACAGGATTAATTCAACTGTTATTCTTTTTTTCTTCACATTTAAGATTGTTATTTGCTTGGTTGTTTATTTTTAATTTAATTACATACTTTGTACCTGAAGACAGGTCCACATTTTAGTTCCCCTTTAGGAAAAAGATAATGCACCAAAAAAAAGGGAAACTACCAAATTGTCATCTCAGGCACCATGGATTCATCCCAGTTTGCATATGGAAGAACAAATACAGCATACACAGAAATGCAATGCAAATACGTATTTTACAAATAGGGCGATAGGCTTCAGATGCTTACTCATCTGGAGTATTTTTTTTGTGGCTTAGTTTGTTTGGATTTTTAAATTCTCCCAGGTTCTCCTTCTATTTATTTGTCAGCTTCAAAGATTTTTTTCCTCCTATGCAACAAAATATGGTGCTTCTCACTTTAAGTGAGGCTTATATTTCTAGCCACAAATTCTGATTATTTTTGCTTTCTTTTTTCTCTCTTTATGATCTGTGCATTTGAATACTCAAGAAAGGAGGAAGGCAAGGAATTTTTTATTCTGCTTAAACCCATCAGAATTAATGCAGGAGAGAACCCATACAGGCAAATACATTGGCAGAAAACTGTTCTCAGAAGTACCTGCTCAGCAGTATTCAGACAGAGACTGCCAAAGTCATTTTCTTGATTAGGAAGCTCAGAAAGTCTAGGGATGTTTTTTCTCACTGCCAACGGGTGGCCTCTCATATGCACATTTAAATAGATGTATTCTGCACTGAATAATCATCCATCATGACAAATGCATCATACACCAGCACTACTGCTGCTTTAAAAAGGTATTAGCCCCATTCTACTAGCAGGAGGGCAGTTTTCAGAAAAGCTGTGTTACCACCATTAGTGAAAAAGACCATCACGTGTAGCGTTGTACTCAGAGACTGTTCAAAGTCAATGAGAAAATATTATCAAAGCTTTTTTATCATTCTAGTTGCATCTTTCAGCATTTTCTTGCCTTTGCAAAGTTTGTTTGGCTGTTTTATATAAACGATTAAATGTTATTGAATATTTATCATTCCTTGCACAAAACATTGCTTGCAAATGCTGTGATTAATTACAGATCTGTCTTTTTACATAAAACTGCTTCTGACATGTTTTTTTGTGATTAGAGATATTTCTGCTTAAAAAACAGAAAGCAACTGATCTCCAAGTGGACCTGCTGTCCACTGAATATTATAGTTTGCATAGAATCATATTCCAGCAGTGAAAAGCACATGAAACTTTTTAAGAAAAAGTTAGCAATCTGCTAGATCTCTAGTGAAACCTATTATGGTGATGTAAAAGGACAAGGTACTGACCCCTCCTTTACTCTAAACCTTCATATTTCTCATATTAAGCATCTTGCCATCTTTTTATCAATCACATCAATAATCAGAGTGCCTGTTTAAAAGGAAAATAAATTTCTAGAAATTTTCAACAGATCGGATTTTCATAACCTCCAAGGTATTCTCCAGGGGCTACACTAAATAAATCCTGGGCTGCTTTTTTAGTTTTCAGTTATTGCAAATATTCCATGTCTGAAATTGTGCAAAGTATATATTGGTGAGACTTGGGCTATGGAAAAATCTAGGAATGGAATGGTTTTCTAGTCTCAGATAGAAAAGTACACAAAGATTTGTTGATTTAGGAAAGAAATGGATGTACTAACAGCAGTTTTGAAGTTCATTTAATAGCTGGTATTTAAGACCTAAAAGATAAAATATTGCTAAGAAACCAACATTATCAGTAAGCATCTTGCACATGTAAAAATGCGTGTGCACACTGAATATTATAAATGCTAAAAATCATAACAGTGAAACCAATACAAAGAGCATGATTCTCAACAAAGAGATGAGAACAAGTCTCAGAAAATAATAATACTATGCTGGTTTGTGCGTGCTGAACAGCTAACACAATAACTTTCATCATCGATATCAGAGTCCATTCACATTCAGAAAAGCAAAAGATGTTAGTGGTCCCATTCTACCCTGCTAGTGGCTTCATACTATCCTGCTCATTTCACAAAGATTCTTAGAGGAGTTCCATTGCTGCTTAAAAAATGGTCTCAAATGACCTGTTTCAGACTCCGCAAGACTCAGCAATATTATACTACCAACAACATATTTTAAATGTAATCTTTTTTGTAAAGAAGGCATTGCAAATAGGACAAGGCATTTGTCCTATTCCCTTGCCTACCCCCACTGCTCTGCTGTACTGTTGCTTCCCTCTCTATCTTTCATGGGAGGTCTCTCAGGGCTAGGGACTCTTCAGGGCTTAAATTGTCTTTTGCAATGTATTTGTACAGCAGCTCTAACAAAAAAGGCAAATGCAAAATTTTTTAAATTGCGTAACACGATACAGGTGAGCTTAATCCACTGAAGAGCTAAATAGTAAATTGTGCTAAACAAAACCAAAAATAACCTACATGATAAATTGTTGAAGGGCTATTATGCTCAGAACAGCAATTTGAATTAAATTGCTTTTCTTCTCAACCATAATTTTCTACTTTATTAGGTAAGTCTTAAATCAAGAAGGTGGGTCCTAGTTCTTACCACACTGTGTTCAGTGTCCATTCAAAACTGACCAAAACAACTTGAAAATTATTCAGAACAAACCACCCATTCAAAAATAATTTTCTTCTCTCTTCCCCTGGTGTAAATCCTAATTTTGTGTGTCAATGGGAATAGACGTAGTGCACTTGAATATCTTTTGTATACACAGAGAGAGAAAATAAATAGTTTCAGATACTTATTTCGAAGAAAATTAGACAATTTGAACCAACTTGGAGTGTTGACTGAAGTGATTTTCAAACAAATAAAATGACCCATTTTTATTCAACCTGAATAAATTTTTTTTATTTTTGGTATCTGAACTGAAAAGACCAATACCTGTCCACATCCGAAGATTTTAATCAGATCATCTCACATCAGCTGGAGAAATGAAGAAGCAGAGAGAATAACAGTAATAGCATTATGTGCATGATCTCTGGGTACTTGTATACACTTTGTTATTAGAAATAAATATCTCTCAGCTCCAGCTGCTTCTCATATTAACCAGTAATACCAGGCTCACTTCTTACATCAGAAAAGTGTGATACTCTAAGAAGTTTCCATATTTTTCCATATAATGTGAAAGAAACCAAAACAAGTGTGACAAAAGATTTGCTGACAAAGCACAAAAATGTAGTTAGAGCGTCCATCGTGGAACACTGCCCTAGAAAAAAATACACAAAAAAATACACAGAAACATAAAATAGTAAATTTATATTACCGATATTAATGTGATAAAAGAAAGTGACATAGAACTGACATCTACACAGAAACCTGAGTTGCCAAAAAGTGCAAGTGCATTTGTGTACTGTTTGCATTTTAGGGAGCACTTCCGCCCTAGATCCAACCACCAGTTCAGTTTGGATAGGTATACATTTCACATACATTTACAAGGTTTGTAATTTCCATGTACTGTACGGAGAATTTTCACTGAATTAAGTTGTGCCAGTAAGACAGTACATATTATTAAATGTATGCATTCTGTGGTTTCCTATCTACAGAGCTCCTGTGTTCATTGCAAAATCAAAGCTGAACTTGTCCTGAGGTCTGTTTTGATACGAAATAATAAATGGCTGAGCCTCTGGCATAATTCATACATTTTTCCATGGGTAAAAAGGAAGAGAAAATTAAAAAAAGGGTTTTGCTTGGGTTCCGCCTCCCCAACCCCAAACACAGTAACAGAATGGAAATAAAACCAAGCACCTTTTTAATGCTAAACACCCACATTCTCATTACAATGAGTAACAGCAAAAGCAGAATAACATTCAGTGGCATTAGCAGTAAGCCTCAGAATGACAGAAAAATTTGCCTCTGACTTAATTAGTTTCTTCTATAAGAATTAAATAGTATTTTCCTCACAGAAGAATGTCTTTCTGAATTTTATTGCAGTCTGGTATTAATGTTCAAACCCAACATCCCCTTTAAGGCACAGCAGAATGACTCCATTTATTTTACATCTTGAAAACACAATGCAGTCCCCAGTAGACCCTGCTACAGACAAGACTGAATACCATGGTTTTCAAGCAAACCAGAGGAAAGAGAGCATCTTTAAGAGAAAGGAAGAGTGCTGGCTTATAGGATAAAGGTGCTATAACAAAGTACTATTATAAACACAAGACGCAAGATGGTTTGGGCCTGATTTTCAGAATGTACAGCACTGAGCCAGGGAAAATCTGTCATGTAATGGCTGGCTGCCCACAGCAGGCACAATGAATTATACCCATGCCTCTGCATTTGCTAAGTGCTCACACTGAAAAAATCTTAGAACATGAATTACTGGTTTAATACAAGATCAACAAAATAGCAGCAAAACTGAAAATCAGACTCCTGTGACATTAGGCAGATTAACTGGCAGGCCTCCAGGGAATGGGCCAACTCTTGCAGTTCCTAAACACCAGAGCCTAGAGCTGTCATTGCAAGCTTTGGTTGTGAGGAAGGGGTTACATTACAACTACCAAGATGCAGAACCCAGACAGACTCATGCATTATCAACTTGTCCAGTACCATCTCCAGAAATAAAACACAGCATGAACTCATAACACTTACTGTCAAAGCATGAGGAAGAAGAGCTGCCAACATTGTCACTACAAAACTTCATTTCTACCCAGACTCAAAAACATTTGATATATAGGACAACGGAAGGGAACCACAGTACTTCATTCAACTGCCCTGCTACTAATTCGTTCAGCTAAATCCATTTATCAAATACAAGTTGTGTTAAGACTGCTGCAATAAAAAAAGATACTTTACCTTTTTAAAGTATCCAGATAAACTCGGAAGTAATTTAGGGACTGGCTTTCTGTGCTATGCAGTTAGAACAAACCACTCAATTAAAATGTTGCTGCTATCATAGTTTCCATTTTAACTCAATCTTGGACTAAATTCCAGAAGTCAACACCTAGGGGATTAACTCCATATTTACTAAAATTATAGTACTCAGTCACTGAAAATGGAAAAATACTGTGAGGACTCAAAAAAAAAAAATTTAAGATGTTTCAAAATTAAAAACTATTTTAAAAGGTATCATAAAAAAGATAACTACTTTATTCTAGACTTTTAATGCTCAAAATGTTAGTGATAATTAAATTGAACAACTTAATATATTCTAGAAGTAGCTATTTTACTTTCCCAATATCCATCACAATTACTTTTTTACCTTCAGAAAAACTGGAAAATGCTGTACTGCAGAAAATTCAACAAAAAGCCAGACTCCAAATTCCACTGTTTTCAGGGAATGTAGAATTATTTTTTTACAGAAAATATAGGTTGTTTTTTTTAAATTAATTTTTACAGAATATTTGGGTCATACTATATTTGGCCTGACAGCCCCTGCAGCAAAACATGTTTGATATTTGTAAATAGTGTAAAAGACTGCTTTTAAGAGATTAAATTAGTTTTTCTGGCAGGATGTGGGGCAGGGTGGTCATTTTAAAAAAAGCAGTTTGGAAGTGGTATCCTTGGGGCTGGAAGGGACCTCAGAGGTCTCTAGTCTAACCTCAGACTAAAAGTAGGGTCAAAACTCAGTTCCTACCAGGTTGCTCGAAAAGTGATTTTTTTTTTTTTAATAGGAAATATAACAACCTCCTTGAGTACCATAAACTATTCTATAGTTGGCATAATTCTTTACTAATTCAAAGCATCACTACAAGGCAAAATTGAGGCTGTTTTATTTTTAACTGCATTTCCACATCACAAAACATTTCAGAGTTGCTTTATGTTTATCTTTAGTTCTGAATTCCCACACATTTTAATACTTGTAAATGCCCTTTATCCTCAAATTACTGCTATGTATTGTTATTCTTTTTAAATGGATCTTACAAATAATATTTACTTGAAAGATTTGTGTGTGTCTATAGGCAAGCACACAAAGGAAAAGCATAAAAGTTATAATAATAACAAAACAAATAATAAAACTTCAGGAAGATGAGGAGGTGTTTCATGTCAGTTAAAAAGATATTCCTGATTTTTTCAGACTATACTACATTAGAGTCTCTGAGTCAAATGTTTCCTATTTAATAGTTGTCACTGAGTATCTAAAGCCAAGCCAAGGGGAGCCGTTATGCCCAATAATTTAGGACGAATTTAGATCAGATGACTCAGGCTCTTCACATCCACTGCATTGTGTAATGTTATGAGACTGGGGATATATGGCAGTCTCTAAGATTTTTATATAACTTGACAATTTTCATCATGTTAAAGTAATTACATTGATCAAGCAGTCTGTTTTCATTTCTAAGCAATCATGAAAATGTGAAGCTTACAACTGAACACCTGAGCAAATGAGAAGTCAGCACAGCAATTGTGAAGCACCTTGGATTGATCCAAACTAAACTTTTGCTTATTGTTACTTCCAGATTGTCAAGTAAGACTGTGATGAACACCTGAAAAACATTTTAAGGATGTCATTCTATCATTTGTTTTAAAAGATTAATGTGTTTACAAACTCTTAGTGTATATAAAGACACACTGAGTTCAGCTTTCAGCTATCATTGAAAGATGCAATTAAGCTTGCATGCAATTTTAATTTAAATATGGCAGATCTATAACTTTTTAAAATTGTTATGATTGTGCTGCCTGTTTAACTCATGAATTTTCTGAGGGTGCTATTGAAAATATTGATGCAAGTACTGTGTAATTGCTTTACTTATGTTCATGGATAGAACAAGTATTACCGTGAATTTCTTGTTGTGGTTATTTAAAGTTGTCTTCCTTTGGCATGAATACTCAGATACATTGCTTGCAATAAATGATGGCACTTCTGATTCTGGTGTATTCAA
The DNA here is from genome assembly GCF_036169615.1 of Heliangelus exortis. Taxonomy (NCBI): domain Eukaryota; kingdom Metazoa; phylum Chordata; class Aves; order Apodiformes; family Trochilidae; genus Heliangelus; species Heliangelus exortis. The sequence goes on from NC_092428.1 coordinate 8,494,421, forward strand.
AGAAGGAGACCCATCTTGTTCCTAATGAGAAAAAAAAGGTGGGAAGAGTTAGTGATACACCTATCAGATGGTGTTAAATACCAAAAATAGAGTTCATGGTCCCAAAATACTTACCTTTAAAAGTGGTAAAAGAACAATGTTTTTACCATCTTCCTAGGAAAAGCATTTCACATTTACTCCACTAACAATACAAGTTTATCTGGTGATTTTTTTTTATTTTTCATTTTATGCAATTAGTTCTTGCAGATCAATGGCACTATCATTTTTTAAAATATCTATATATATGTCACATCTCTCTACTACTACTCTTGTTTTTGCAGTAAGATTGAAAAATGACAAAGCTTTAAGGGTCGACAAGCTTGAAAGACAGAGAGTTTTCCCAGAAAACACTAGATGGTACAATATACGATCAGCAATGTTACACCAAGGGAAAAAAATAGAGGTGCACAAATAACTGACTTCTTGATCTGTATCACAATTCAGTGGTGGAGGAAAAATGTTTATATGTCTTGAAAACAAACTTTTACCCCTCTCCCAGGTAAAGTGAAAGAAAACTTTTTGCGAATTACTTCATAAAGCTAAATCTTCTAATGTGTCATTATAAAGCAAAAGAAAACACAGCCACAGAACAGTCAACTCCATCCTTGCATCCACCAGACCAGTGATCACCTTATGTGGTTTCTCACATATAAGGCAGACCCTCCATACAAGCAGATCCAATTCAGGCATCATTTATAGGTGTTCACTGGAGCAACAAAAAAGAGCCAGGTGCCAAATTGAGTTTCCCAAGCAACTCTACATCTTCATTTGCTTTCAGCTTAATTTTTTTCCATGCAAAATCGACAAGGGTAAAAAAAAGGTCTGCAGGAAGTCTCTGTGGCAGGGTGGGAAGGGAACTCTTCAAAATAGGGTAAGCAGATCCATAGCCTCATTAGGAAAACAGAGCTCCGTGCGTGAGGACTCAACATCTGAGTGATCTGACCAGTGAACAAGTGGAAAAAGATAATCTGGAACCAGCTTTTCTACTGTTTAATACTCCCAGCCCTTTAATTCCCTTGCTTTCACTAAAAGTGCTCAAATAAGAAATATCCAAAGTGTTCTCAGTATTTCAGTGTATTTTTTACTATTTGTGATTTTGTCTGAAAACATTTGGCAGATCTTTCAAAAATGTATTGCATTGCACTACCAAAAAACCACAAAGAAATGTTTCAATAAAAACAACAAAAAATATCATAAAAATACACAGAAGAAATTTTGAACCCAGTAATTGAAAAATGAGCCCTGTCCCCTGTATCCAAAGATAGGCAGACATAAGACTAGTATCTGTACTATGCAAACCTACAAATATGGGTATGTCTTCATACACTCCAAGACACATTAAGTTCATGCTAAATTACCTTCATATTTCATACAGAGTAGTTAAATAATAGCATTCAAACACACAAAAAAAGGCATTTCCTTGCACAGCTGAAGGAGTAGTGAATTATATGGCAGTTTTCATGGTATGCCCTGAAAGGAAGGATATTTATGTATAAGACCACTCTTGGGAATAATAGAAAAGGGTTTCAGCCAGGATCAAAAGCATTGCTCCTCTACTTTTGCACAAATTCATAAATCATACTTTAAAATTGATTTTAAATCATACAAACTATGATTGATTAAAACTAATATAATGCTTGAAATGATAGTGCCAGCTGCAAAGGCTGTGAACAGAGAAAGTTGCCGAATAGAATAAATAATAAGCCGTTATCTTCATTAGGACATAGACACAGAAAGAACAAGATCCCTCCATGTAGCATTACCTGGCATAGTGGATGAGAGCAAAATAAACACAGAAACTGTTTGTTTAAGAAGACAATAGGCTGGGACACAAACATCTTGTTCCTGCCTTAGCAAAGATATTTCAGCATTTTTCTTAATCATCAACAGCTTTTAATTAACAGGACTTGAGCACTGTGCAACCTAGTCTAGTGGGAGTGTCCCTGCCTATGCAGGGGGTATGGATCTTGATGATCTTCAAAGTCCCTCCCAACATTAACCATGCTATGATTCTATGATTTATAACAACAGGAGAAACTTCAGCTAGAAAAGAACAGCAGAAGCATCTTGCAAACAGTAATTACTATTGTCTGATTTGTAGGGAATATTATGCCTGCATGAGAACTATAGAGATTATCTCCTATCATCAGGAGAACATAAGAACAGGATTGATACTGCTATTTTGTGGGAAGACCAGATGGGATGAAACCATTTGTACAGATTATAGGACAAACTTAGAGTTTCTTCTGATAGCAACTACAGTGTAGAACAAGCAATCCTGGAAAAGCACACTACCTCAAAATAATTTGTAGTACTGGGAAGAAACAACTTTTATACAAGAAAAAAATAAGTTGGTTTTTTTTCCCCCCCCCCACAGATAACTCCTCTACGTGAAATTGAAATTATGGTACACTGCATATGGGCAAACACTGGAAAATATTCAAATCTGCAGGCTAATTAATTGCTAGAACTCGTCAGAGTGTGTACCCCACATCAAGACTGTGGCAACAGTGAACATCACTACCGCTCCTTACCAGTGACACTTTCCACATAGCAGAAGCAAGAAAATCAGCCTGTACTGCTATCATCAGTTTGTACAACAGAGTGACTTAGTTGCAGAATTAATCTTGTAGGGAACTACAAGATGATTTGTCAAACTAAATTTTTTTTTAATACACAAACAAAGAAGTATAATGACATAGGGAAATAGCCAAGAGGGAGAGAAAATTCAACAGCAGTGAATAAGGTGCATTAGATACTAGATGATGTGTCGGGCCACATTACTCAACAGCCAGCAGCTTTGTAAAGTCCAGACAGAACTGATACAATAAAAAAGCCTGCTAATATCTAGGATTTTGTGAAGAGAAGGCAGACAGTTTATAAGTTTCATTTTATTTTCTGGGAAAGTCTGACTGTTAGTATGAAAGATTTGTTCCATTAGTTAGAGCCTCTCTCTTTCACGAGGCAACAAAGACACTCTGGAAAATGTTGAATATTAGTTGTCTGTCACATAATATGGCAAGGGATGAAAAGATGCAGTCATTCCTTTTCCTAATATACAGGGAAATCCTTTGTTCAAGGAAATAATTCTCTTTTTCTTTCTAGAACAAAAACTAACAACTTTTGTATTCTGACTGAGAAAAATGCAGAAGAGGTTCAGTCACAGCACAGTTCCTAAGACTAAGGCTGCCAACCCACTTATGCCTCTCTTTACTAGGGAAACAGCACTGCTTTCTAGCATGTTAGGATGCCATTACATACTTAATAATGCCCATGCCTTGATGATTATCTGGAATGCCATCTACATGTGCTGGGAAAGGTGTGTCTGAAAAAAGATCCTCTTGGCAGGGAAACACTATTATTTCCCATTTAAATGGATGCTTGGCTACCACATTCGTATAGCCTACTAAATTAAATGATGGCTATTAACTATAAAAGTCAAATATTATCAAATGAATCAGTAAGAATTCAGACCATCTTAGATCTAGTCACCCAGCCTTTTATAACCTATAGATCACTAATACCAGAGCACTTCTCAGACCATTTCCAGCCACAGAAATATGTACTATATTGACAACTATTAATAATTTGTTAGATAATAGTCTGTAACTCTGGCTTTATTCCCTTTTTTTTTTTTTGATGGAGATGGCCATTCTAGTAATGCATTAAAACAAACGTCTTGAACGAAGAACAACCTTTTAAATAGGCTGCTGTAAGATCTGAAATATGAAATCTTACTGCTATTGATATGAATTGGAATTTTACAACTAACCTACGTGTAGATGAGATTTCACCCAAAATATCCCTCCACTGCAACCCACTCCTTTTACCTCAAAGCCTTCATGATGCAGTCTGAGTTCAAGAGTTTGTTAATTCAATCTTTGTTAATTTACATTCATTTCAGAAGACTGACATAATGGACAAAATTTATCTTTAGTGAAACTCCGATTACATTATATTATGCAGTAATTCAGTCTAGTACTTAAAAAGGAAATTGACCTTACTTTACTCATTTATATTTCTCATGACAAACAAAACAAAACAAAAAACCACACACACAAAAAAACCCTCCAAACAAAAACCAAAAAAACCCAATCCAACCATGGTGACATGAAACAATAACACTACTTTTGAATTTGCTGAACTTCTAGAACCCTCTCTCTTTCTTCCATATTTGCTTTACAATAATGTTTGTTACCTCAGCGCCACTATATAATCAAGATTAGTCTTAAATATAAGCTTTAAAGTTAGTGGTACAGCTGCCACTGGTTTGCTTATTGCATTCTACATTTATTAGCATGAACTCTTTATGCTTCTATAGATACAGAAGCTCTACTTGCAGAGTCAGCCTCTAAATACAGTAACGATCTCCTGACACTGCTGTTTTTTCAGAAGTCTTACTCCAGAAGTATTCCAAAAATACTTTTATGTATAAAAGAAAACAAAGGCAGTTCAACTTGCAGTAGCCCTCTCAGTGATAGCTGAAAAAAAAAAAAATAGTAAGGCAGTTGAAGACAAAGGCATTTCTTGCTTTCAAGAGATAAAAAACCTATTAAAATATCTTTTCAGAAATATCTACATCTGTAGTTCTTCATGCACTCTAAAAATTAAGAATGTACATAAATGGGAATTTTGTTAATTTTTAATCCTGATGTGAAATTCTCCAGAAAGTTAAAAAGATTAATCTTTAAGATTTCTTACTTGCTTAGTGGACTTCTGTGTACTCCCAGTATTTATATTTTTATGACATGTTTGCCTGTGAGATTACATAATGCAGTAATTACAAGCTTTTCAGGTTTTTCTGTTTTGCATTACTTTCTTTGGTCTATTCTCCCTCCAGCAGATTTACTGAAAATATAAATATGCTGCAAAAAGACTTCATTGAAACACTTGCAAATATAAACACATACTCTGTCACGGAATTATCCTGAGTCTGAGAGCAGCAGCTCCATCTGGTGTATTCACTCCTCCCTCCTCCCCCAAACTGTTATTATACTGTAATTCTTATATGTAAAACCCAAGATAACAGCTTCCAGCAATGAAAGGTGACTGGGAGAATTAATAAGGATCTCCAGTTTTTCTTGATGAAGGGTGGTATTTATGAAGCATCCTTCACAATCTAAACATCAGGATGAAGCAGCAGCAAACAGTGCAATATTGCTGTTAAATATTCAGGCATCCTCTGCCCATCAGGAAGATACATGCTGTGGGTCCTGCTATGGTCCCAGTGTTCATGGGCTTCCTACTTATCATTTTGCAGTAGGGTCACAGTTCACACAGAGCTTAATCCAGACCCTCAGAAATCAGCAGAAGGTCCTTACTTCACTTCAGAGCACTTTAGATCAGACTTGTAAGTATCTCAATGTACAAGTTAATTTCTTCACTGGTACACATTGCATCCTTCACCATGAGGCTCGACTGCTTGCAGAACAAGTGAACATCCCTTCACCCTGCCTCAGCACAGGGTACATTTCATGGCCCAGCGTGTGCTGGTGTTGAACTGTGCACAGCACAATGGGGATCCCCTCCTGAACCTTCAACTTTTGCAGTCTGTACTGGGGGTAGGGAATACCACTGCTTCACACTGTGCTCCAGTTTGAGAAATTAGCATATAATTTTGTCAGATACAACTCAGAGAAAAATATGTCATCATCATCCATTGCTTCAAGGTCAAATATCACACACCAAATAATCAGCCTGCCATTCACAATCTCCTCTGACTTAGAGCTCCCTTTGAGAGATAATACAATATAATAAAACCTTTTTTCTTAAGATGTCTTTAATTGATGGTGCCAGGTTTGCAAATGCATGTCCACAGACTGCAGCAGCCTTCACTTCACAGGTAGCTCAGGGGCCCAGTAGTTAGCTATTCATTCCAAACAGCATAGGTTTTAATATTTTTGTATTGTTTTGAAGAGTCAAAGTATTCCATCAGGAGCTTGTTAAAATCTAGTATGATCTCATATGCGATATTTACAATGATGTTAAAGTATTTCTGGAAATACTCCAAGTATCACAACTTTCATTGATGTATATTTCACCTTTAACAGCACTTTTTTTTTTTTTTTTTTTAGAGGAATGTTGTGTTTGTATGTGCCAACATAGTAACTATAGTAACTTAACATTACCAAATACTAATGTAGAAGGCATGGAAGGTCTTTTTAATCTATTAAACTGTGTGGATTGCTCATGTAAGCCTTAGGGGAAAGAGTTTCTATATGCAAAAAAAATATATCACCACACAAGTATATTTATTTTTAGGTTAAACAAAATAAAATCACAGTCATTCATTTTGAATGCCACTGAAGGAGCTGTCTTACCATGAGACGATACTTCGTTTCTGAATCAACCGGTCTTCCTGCTTCCATGCAGGCTGTGAACCAAGAGATATCCAACAGTTCAAACCTGGAGCTGTCACCCACATCCTGTCCTCTCAGCCAGTCCAGCACCTCCAGGTAAGAGCTGTTCTCAGCCACAATATGCGTGACAGAGTCACTGTCAAGACATGCACAAATTGGAATTTTTTTTTTTACCTGAACACAACTGTACTCAGATACAGAGCTGCTATTTCCATGTTTACTTACCATGCATTTCCTAACAATTTTAGTATATATTGTACAGTAGGATGTGAAAAGCTGTTGCATTTTCTTACCACAATATATCTGTTCCAGTCACTGAATATGCTTTGAGGAAAGACTTCAACCTGACAGCTCCTGAAAGCACAGCATTTTCTTTCTTTCAGCATCACTTGCCTGCTGTAAGACACTGCCCCATTACACACTGTTTTGCAATTCTGAAAATATTTGGCTTGTACCAGCAGTATCATAACAAAAAGGCTGCTTTATGGCACCTGACAGCCACTTTCCAATATTCCTTATCAATTAAAGAAAGCTTTACAGTATTAAAAATATCCATTAACAAGAATTCTTTAAATCTTTACAGTTAGTGATATATTTTTTGTAAATGCAATTGTTCTGTACTTTCGTTAAGCTCTTTAAATATGGCATTGTCAAATGTTCATGATTTAAATCCTATGAATTATGCACTCCATCTAAAGACCACTTCCTTGCTACTAAGAGGCCTGTCTCCTACACAAATGATATCTTGGCTTAGTAGATATAAAATTTAAGTCTGAATTGTTATACAATAGATTATATGGTGTACCAAATACTGGATTCACCCCAATTAAAACTGTTATCATGTAACTCTCTAATGCATTGAATGTACTATATTTTAAAAATATGAGAAATCTACTGAATGTACTACAGAAAGATGAATACTGACATAACACAGCATAATTTCTTTCTCTTTGTATTGAGCAAATTGTGGAGCAGAGTCCATTTGGAAAAAAAAAATAATCCCAATTAATTTTAATCTGAAAGATTACAAATCTAGGTTAGGTAAAACTCCACAAAATAGTACGGCTTTCATTATTAACCCTGCCAGGTTCTGCTTTAATTAAATTGTCACATCTTTACTTCAGTGAAAAAAAGCAGTTAGAGACATAGAACTTCTGCTTCCTGTGGTTTATTTCACTTTATATAAAATATTCACATGCAATGCATTTGTACGAAGTGGTAGATCTGGGAACTTTGCCATTGGTATGCTCACAGCAGCAGTTTAGCTGCTGTGCACCAGTTTCCTCTGGTACCTGTACAGCTGTGCTTTTTTCTTAGCACAGAACATAAGAGTTAGCATTTCCTCTGGTACTTTCAGAAAAATATTTTTCAAAAAACAACGGTTAAATTGTTCTGCTTTATACAATAGCAACTAAACTGAAATTAAACAAAACACCTATCTAACAAACAACTCCAAAATATTGGCAATAAATACCTATGTGTCAAAGCAGCCCAGATAGAGCCTCTACTCGGTCCTCAATGGATTGTTAATGTAGGATTCAGAACAACCCAGTTTTGTTTTTTCCTGAGAAGCCAATGATTTTTCTATCAGACACTAATTGCCTACTTCTGTTCAATACTTGCTTGAATTTTGCTTTACAAATAATCTCATCCTCCCTTCTTCCTCAGGCTTTCAAAGTTGATGGGAATGAAAAATCTGTGGAAAAGGTCTTTTACAGGGGAAGACCCATTTGTATGCTATCTGCATACACACATAGAGAAATTATCAATACTTGGTTTTCTTCCAGCTTTTCAGAGAACCTACATAATGATTGTAGCTTTCAGCAAACTGCATGATATAACTAGCACTCATGAAAAGCACTATTTGGAGAAAGTCTTCCTTAAAATGGTTTGGCTTATTGAAATGCTACCACACAAATCTGCAGTTGGACTATTTTTTTTTTACCCCGAACTACCACATTTGTGATATTTTTTTTCCTAGGGCTTTTGTCCAGTGCTCTTCCATATTACACCAAAGTATAAGCTGGTAACTTTGAGAGTCTCATTAGTGTATTACTCCCTGGAAGATAAAATATTAGAATATCAGAGATTCTCTAGAGAAATGTCACCCTCAACTCATCATATTTTCCACATATTTAACTTTTTTTCAGGAAGTGGCCATTAACTTTAGATTAATCTTCAAAGGGGAAACGAACAGTGTCTGATTTATATCACCTAAAGACATGATTCATTGATTCCAATGAGACCATAGAAATTCATAAAAACATATCCCATGAAAAACATTTGCAAGTTCACACCTTACATTTTTTATTTTCCGTGTGAGAAGCAGCACGCTGAGAAACAGACACATTAAAATTGACAGACAAGATAAAATAGAAAATTTCTAGAAACTTTGCTGGTTTTGTTCTGCCTGCTCTCTGTACAGATTGCAACAGAAAGTATTTCAGCTTTGGGAACACCCAGCTGAAATCCTCAAGTACTGAATTATATCCATCAAATACGTAGGCTAAAAATTCAATCACAATCACTTGTAAGACTGCATTTATTAAATTGGCAGGTTATAAGCATTATTACTCCATGGTATTTCTACACACAAACATTTTCCTACCTCAGTTCAGTTTCTACTCTGAAACCTTTTCTTCTTGCCAGGTCCATCAAAAATGTCCTTCTGGTCATCCCCATCTTCCTCTGCATAATAAAAATTACCAACTTATTGAACTTTATTTCATAATTGCAGGAAAGGTTTGGGGAATGCATCTCTTTCTTTCTCTTCCTCTGGGAAAATACAGTTGGAGCTCTGGTCCTATCCATGATGCAAGATAGATGCACTTGGCCAAAAGAGAGAGAGCACCTCTTCTACCAGGCAGCAGCTGTATTTAATGTCACAACCCATTGAAGTTAATTTCTTCTGTTTTCCCTCTGAAACCATAAACAGGTGCTACACAAACAGAAACATCACTTGTTATCTACCAGCTGTGACTTCTTGCACAGAACTACTCCAGACAGGTACAAATAAGCCTTAAAACAACCATTACCTATAAAAATTTTATCCAAATATACTAATCAGAGCAAAATTATCTCAAAATATCAACCATGTCTTCAACTGGTTTAATGGCCCAGTTACATCAACTTCAACTTTCAAATCTTTTCCAAATGTCTCTTTTTTAATGGCAGGGCACTTTAATATTCAGTTTAGTTGTAAAAAATACACAAAATCATCTTATTGTTACCTAGGAACTATGTTTGAGAATACAGCTAAATAACAGTATACAGATCTGCTGTAGCTCATACACTTGCTACACCTGTATCATTAATTTCATTTTTTTAAAATAGCGTTTTCTAAGGGAGTAAACAAAAAAAAAATTTTTGAAATCAAATTTACAATGCAAGAAATACTTTGATGTTTTGATACTAAGGCAACTGAAGACAAAGAGAAGTCAGTAGAGATGTATTTAAATATGCCTTTGGAGTGCATGGCCAACACTGTTTTCTGCTAGTTGCCCTAGAATATACTGCTATCTGTGGGAGGTACAGTAGGAAAAAGGGAACTACCTTCCTGAATGCACTCAGTGATCTCTAAATAACTACAGAGATGATTATGAAGCTATATACCATCCATTCCTAGAGGATGGGATATTGGTCATCAGCTAAAATGTGTTGCAGAAATTGTATTGGATCCAGCTATCCAAAATTTCCATCAGAGAAAAGTAAGTGCAGACGACCAGATTTACAGCACGCATATCTGTTTCAGCACAAATCTATCTCAGTACTAAACATCCCCATTTTCATATCAATTTGGATTTTTACTTTAGTATAGCAGAGAATTTGGATTTTACCAGTCCTTCAGAATGTGTCAGAAATGTTATATCTTGCAGTCCTTATTGCTCATATTCAGGTGAGGAATCAAGGTGGAAAAGTCCTGCCTAAATAGTTCTATCAGTTTTATTTTCAGTCATTTTATCACAAATGGATATATGACCTGAGTTATGGAAAGAGGAATTTTCTGCATCTATGGCCAGGAGTTTAAGATCAAATTATAAAAGTATTAACAACATTTTCCTAGCCCTATAGCTCTTGCTGCTAAAAATGTTTCATCGTAGATATAAAGAAACATTTTTCATCAAAATAGAAACTAACCATCAGAAATTAATATAGAGCTCTGGGCTCTTACAACAGTGATGAAGAAAACATATACATTGTTCAGTACATAAACTAGGCTGCATTCATTTCTTCCCTTGCCCAAGGATAACCCAGAAGCTAAAATATCTACTCCTCTTCCTGATTCATAACATTAAAATTGTAAAAATAAATCATTTCAAGATTAGTTTGAAATTATAAGAGATATTTTCATAGGAACTGAAAATGAACAAGCAGAATTTAAGAGGCTTGGATATTAGAAAGGAAAAGAATAGCAGCAAGGAATAAAGAAGTATTTTATAGTGATGGGTCTGGCATGAAGGTGGTTGTTTTGGGCGCTCTGTGCCTATTTTCCTGACTATTAATCAAGCAGTGAGCCCTGGTCATCTCCATGCTACAGTTTTTCTAGGCTTGGTAAGACACTTTACTATCACAAGCCCTACAACAAATAATGTATTTGAGAACAGATTCTTTACATACATTAAACAAAGTCTTTTTTATGTTATAATTGATTCAGTGCTCTCAAACATGTAAATCTAATTTCCCCCAGTGTAAAATCAAGATGCTTGGTGCCAGTAAAATCCTTCTGGAATGAAAAACATAAGTTATTATTACTTTGTGTTACTGTAGTAACTCTTAAGACAGATTTTCAAGGGTATTTAGGTGCCAAAAAGCTGCAAACAGAGGCCTAGTGGGATTTTCAAAATATCTAAGCAACCCAGGCACCCAGCTCCTTGGAAATCACTTTCTGGCTTTGAACCTAATGCAAAGAGATTTTTCTCTCCCTAGTAAACACAGTATAAAATCACAAAAAGGGCTCTACCAAAGATGCAATTTTATTAAACATGCCTTCTAAATTTAACAAGATTTCCATATCCCAGTTGAGTGAATAGCCTGCTCTGCTATATTATATTAAAACAGTTAAAAATAGCAAAGCATGCATTTAATAAAGATACATGTCCTTAAGACAAAACAATGAAAAACTGGAAAAGCTTACTGCTGTGTTTCATGTAAAGCTTTAAACTATACCATCAATTTTCAGTAGTACAGGAACACTTTGGCTTGTAATTCCCATGTCATCAAGGTGAGGAGATAATCAGACCAGGTAATATAAAAGAGTAGGTACCATAGATTATTGCAGAGGGTAAAAAAACGTATGAATAATATTATGGACTATGTCCCCTTGTGTTCTCAAAAGTTTGTGAATCACACTAAGATAAGGAAGTTTGTCCCACTTTCTGGCTATTGAGCAAAAGCATCACATAATGGCTAACAGTACAGCAAGTCCTGATAGAGCTCTTTCTGCACATTCCTCTAAAATAAACTGCAGAAAAAAGCCAGGGTTGGAGAAACTGGAAGACCTTCTGATGAGAATCACACGTATCTTTCTGCTATCTCCAGAGAGAAAACAAAACAGATGTTTATCTGAGTGACATGTTGTGAATTTTGCAGATGAAGGAAAAATCAATTGGATGCCTCTATTATTCAAGAAATTTGAAGGAAGATAGAAGACAGAAAGAGTGGAGGGGGGAGCAATTCTCATCTTTTTGACTTATTGAGGTTCCGAGTTCAATTAATACAGAACAAATTACAGCAGAAGTAAGCTATCTGGGAGATAAATTCATATCAGAAAACTGTTTGCTTTATATAGCTGATTTTTTTTTGACCCAAAGCCACTCTTGACACAGTTTCCACAAAAGCATTCTTTCCATTTATTATAGACTTAACCTATAATTTGGCAGCCACCTAGATTATCACAAAATACTTAAGCATTTTTTTTATTTTGCAGTGTGGATTTGATGGCTTTTTTACTAAAATGAAAGCTAACTTCTTTCAATTGCGTAAAAATATACTTCTCAAAGTCACTTGGAATTCCTTTTCTAGGTTATCTCGAATTTGTTCCTGGTTTCACCTTGCAGAAAACCCAATATTAGTAATTCAATTCAAAGCTGCAATAACCCATACAGTCCCTGTCCCTGGGACTACTATTGCATATGTTCGTTAGCTGTGAACATATGTTGATTGATCTTTATAAGACAACCACACTGTCCCTGGATATTTTTGAGAAGACAGCCTTTAGAGCCATCTTTCTTGCTCCTTAAATATCAGATGTAAATCCCATGCCATTATTTTATGATGCATGCCTTCTTATTAGGAAATTCTGTCACAGGTTTTGACACATTTTAAACTATACTATTCAAAAGGACAGTATGGTTTCAATTAGTTGAAGTACTTGTATTAGGAGCTTTACTCCTCTTTCCTGTGTTTAATGCTGCAGGGAAATTCAGTTTTAAGAAAGAAAAGCTCATTTTTTGTTATGTGAAAAGTCAGACTCTAGGAGCTACTGTCTAATTATGAATGTAGCTGGTAATTCAACAGTTAAGTGACAAATGAGAAGACCATGCCATACTGAAGAAATTTCTGTCAGAAAGCTTCAATACCTTTCTTCTACTAAAGTTTCTTATATCCTTCTGATCTTCTATTTCTATGCCAAACTAAAGGTAAATCTACTTGTAAATGCTGTTCTGTTACAAAAATTTACTCAAAATTTTACCAAAAATACAGGCTGTTTAGAATTGAAAGACAATGAAAGAATTCAGTCACTTGGGACTTCATGATATTATTAAGAACACAATTCAATATTGCTGTTTTCTTTTGCAGTTGGCAAATCATTATGACATTTACAATGCACTAGAATCCAAAATTTCATCGTCTATTTTGTTTAACTGTGTTGAAACATGTGAAACATAAAATTAGGTCAAGTTGGAGGAGAGAAAGGCCTAAAACCTGAGACTGTACTAATGGTTATGGAGAATAGCTACCAGCAAATATCGAAGTTATCATATAGACAAGAACAATTATCTTGACAATATTGCAATTTCAAATATGACAATATTACAATTTCAGAATCTAAGCAGCTCATTTCCATATATTCTAGACTGCTCTAAAAGCTGCATTCACTCACCATAGAAGAGATACCAATCACCCAGCTTTCCCTGTAGAATGCAAATACTTTTTCTCTTATTTGCCCCTTGGTATGTGCTGTGCAGAATGCCTAAATATCTCAACATGATATGCACAGCAAATGCACCTTCAAAGCCTGAGGAAGCCCTGTTTATAGCAACATACACAGGCTACAGTTTTGACATCTGTAAATGAATGCATATCAAAATCTTATTGGAAAAAAAGGTCTGCAGATAAAGATGCTTCAAAAGTGAGATTAAAAATAATGATGCAAGATGTAGTCACGTTTTAAAACGTATGGGAATGTAACCCAAGATCAATCTTATGAGAAAAAGCTTATATAAACAAAATGAGACACTACCTTGAAACGAAAGATTTGATTAAAGAAATATAAATTGTACATATCAGTGTCATAACCAGTTAACACTGTTAAAATGATACTTTGCTAATAGGATGGTCTTGTACTTACAGAAAATGTGGCTGATCTGTCCATTGTCTTGCGTAGACAACTAAGGCAAAAAGTGTGTTACATTGCACAAATCACAGAGAAAATCCATGTATATATGTATATTTTTGTTCATCAGTAAATCCAGAAAGTTTTCTGTCACAAGTATATGTATGGTACATCTTTCTCTCTATGCAGACTTAATGACTTCCTAGTTATTTATTTCACTTAAAATTTCTTCTTGATCCTTTCCTGCGCATTGTACAGGTGTTTAAAACTCAAGGTGGGCAATGGGGGGGCCACTGTGGGCAATTATGCTCAGCTTATAGGGATGAAAGAAAAGGCTGAGACCAACTTTGCAACAGCTTTTACTGTTCTGGTTGCCTACAGCATCATGTAAGGAAACATAAATATTTATCAGCTAAGAGGGAGATTGAAGGAACTAGATAAATCAGACTGTAAAAGAGGATGCTTCTGAGAGGGAACTAAAAAAAAAAAAAAAAAAATCACATTTAAGGGAGACAATATTAGTGGATTTAATATTCCTCACTTTGCTGCACTGAGTGGAAAAAGATGCCTCTGCCCAGGAGAACAGTTTCTGAGTAGGAAGGATATGGTTATGGCAAGGATATAGGCACATATTAAGGGTGTATGGTACAGGCCATTAACAAATATCCTAAACAGCCGCTCTCTGGTAGGAGCTGTCAAATAAAATTTTTGAAAGGTGTCAAAAATACACATTTGCACTTAATTGTAGATTTCATCTGTATACATATACACTATACCTACATACATAATTTCTAGTTTATTTCTATATAAAATTATTTTGCCAAGAGTTCTAACAGTCAGATATAATGAATGTTGGGGCAAACACTCTTTAACTTTAGCATTTATAGATATTCTTTCTACTACTCATTGGTTAAAACCAACAGACAAAAATCCCACAAACCCCAACCAGCCTCTGTGGTGAGATGCAAAGCCCTGGTGTGTGCTCCCTGCTGCTCCACAGCAAACCAGCACAGGATCACCTCATGCTACCTTCACAGCTGGGCTGCCCACAAGCAGACTGCAGCACCAACATCAGGGTATCAGTAAACAAAGGGCAGTGCAACACAAAGGGGTGAATGTGAGGGACAGAAATTAAGGATAACAGTTTGTTACAAAGGACTAAACAAAGAAGAAAAAGTAACTGACAGTACTTCTTCGGTCATACTCGATGTGTTTGGATTGTTAAGGTGTTCTCAAGACCATTTTACCTTGCTTGGCACAGCAATTTAGCAGATTCACTGAGTAAAAATTACTAGGAAACTAGCGGAGCAGCAGACTTGTA
This sequence comes from Heliangelus exortis, assembly GCF_036169615.1. Taxonomy (NCBI): domain Eukaryota; kingdom Metazoa; phylum Chordata; class Aves; order Apodiformes; family Trochilidae; genus Heliangelus; species Heliangelus exortis. The sequence continues at coordinate 8,509,695 of NC_092428.1, forward strand.
AAATTATTTAAAATATGTAGTACATATAATAGATGGAGTTACAATTTGTTGCCATCCTGACTCTCACAACCCAGTACTGTACATTTGACACAAAAATTTACAACTCAGCCTCCCTGTAAAACATCTGAGCCAAAAGGAGTCAGACACAGCACCTGACTCAGAAACCACAAAGGTGTCCTGGTTTGGGCCAGGATAAAGGTGATTTTCTGTCTTGTATTTTTGCTTTTAGCTGAGTCTCTTGTAAGTAGCTGCACTTGCTGAAATTAACAGGAAGTTTCTCAGACAGTGTCTGCTTCTAGGACTGGTAACACTCGACGTTTATAGTTACTGCTAGAGCCAAGGACACTGCTCAGCTCTGATGAAAACTTTTACCCTCCAGAAGGAATAAAGAGGTCCCACCTGCAGCCCTCCTTTGGGGAGGAACAGAAGACAGATGCCAGAATTGACCAAACAGAGCATTCCATCCCATACATGTCATACTCAGTATAAATTTGAGGGATCATAAGGGTCAAGCCGGTTTTCCAGCTTCCGGCTCCCTGCCCTTCCTGCTTCCCTTTCTTCACCTGTTCCCTGTTTCCTTTGGCATCCTGGAAGGATCCCATCCGTTCGTCTGCCTGTGGTCCTGATCTGTGCCAGCCCATATCTGTGTGCTCCTGCCTACGGTTCCTGACTGTAGGAGTCCAGCCTGGACTTTCCCAGGGCTGCCCTCCAGCCCCGGTGGTGACATGAGAGTTATTGGGGAAAAAGGGGGGAAGGAACATGGTATCAATTTTCCTGTATATTTGTATATATACAGTAATTTTTCCTATTTATCATTACTGTTTTATTAAAGTTGTGTAGTTTAGCTTCCAACCCATGAGTCTCTCTCTCCCTTACTCTCTCTTCTTTTGTTATCAGGGAGGAGAGAGAGATTAACAGAGAGCATCTGTTATTTGGTTTAATTTATGGGCCAGTGTTAAACCGTGACGAAAGGAAACCTTGAAAAACTTCTCTCTAGCAAACCCAGAGCAGTAAAAGGTTAGAAGAATCAGCTGAGAAGGCAGGGACTTAATTAACATGATGGCAGAGCCAGTCGCTTTATGACTTACATTAAAAAACCAAACAAACTATACAACCTCCTCAATCATCTCCAGAGCAAGCAAGAAAGATTTTAGCAGCACATTAAAACATTTACTTCTCAGGTTTTCTTTGTTAAATTTGAAAATATTTTCTCATTACATCAATGATTAAAGGGCTGTCCTCTTGCTTTCTTTCATGAGAAACACACCTTGCAGATATCCATTTAAATGGCTGCCTTAAAAATGCTCAACATTGTTCAGATCGCTTCAGAACTATAAATAAATTGGATATACCTAAACTGTTAGATATTACTTTTTACACTAATTTATGCTGAATATGTCTGAAACGTAGTCGATACTCTCCCCATTCCCCACATTTCAAAACAAGCAAATATGTAAATTTGAGTGACTTGCTCAGGGCTAGTCAGATTTTTTATTCTGACAAACAGCTAGAAGCTCCACACTCATTCACCTTTCATTTAGATCACTGCTTTTTAATTTTTTTGCAGCTGTGAGGAGAACACATAAGTTTTCCAGTACAGTCCTATGACTCAAATACAACAAGCTTAAACTTTAATCATTTAAGAAAGCCCACATTGCAAATTCATTAGCAGCTTAATTAGCAGTTAGTTTTCTTAACACTGTTCCTGGAATTCAAACTTCAGCCTATATGAATACAAACCTTGAACTCAAAAACCACTTTTATTCCCACTGAAAAATTAGGGGAATGACCAAACCAGTGACAAACGGAAATAAAGGGCAGTTGTTTCTGCAAAATCTCATAAGGTAAGGTTTGGACTGTACTTAGCCCAAATTTAGCACTCTTAATACAATTTTACCTCCTGTGTCATGATATTGTGTTTGCATGTTAACAGAATACAATGATGTTTTGGATAAAGGTTATAGCTATAGTTGAAAAACACAACAGGAAACAAAAAGGGGATTGAGGTAGGTTCACAAATCCTTAGTAGTGTTTAAGTTTGGGTTGTATTTACCCAGAAGAGGTGTTCAACATAGCTACAAACAATGTTAGTAAGAATAACAGACTATGGGTAGTTAAGACATGAAAAATTAAATTCATCTAGGCCAGCAGCCTTCATTTTTTATGGGCAAGGAAATACATCCACATCAGCTATCATTACTAGATTTTGGGAAAATACAGCTCACTTGCATGGGTTTTAGTCTAAGCCTAGAAATAAGAAAAATTATTGAGCACTGATGAAAGCAAGGGTCTGAAACCTGTACTTGGATTTTGGACATTAAATCTTCAAAGTTCAGTAGAGTTAAGAGTTGAATTCAATGGCTGACATCTTAAAAGATTATTGCCCAATTCTGGGCATGAGGACAATATTAGCATAGCAGGGATAAGGACTGCTGAGGTCATATATTCACAGTGCCAAATAGCTTTATATCTAATTAATTCCTGTGCAAATAAAGAAACTTTCCTGTTTGTTTACGTGTTTTAAGTGTGGGGAGGTAACAGCTGTGTTTGGGCTAACAGTCTCTTGCAGACTGGAGTCAGACCTGACTCAGAAGATGACACCTGCCTTGGTTTTGTGGTCATACAAGCAGTAATTTCCCTCTACAGAGCTCTCAGCTGAGCTTTTGCAGCTCTCCTCTATTTAAACTAATTCTCAAGTATTTCTCTATCTGGTAAAGTGACCCTACCAGACCCCAAATTAAATATAGTTTTCTTGGGCAAATTAGTGCATTCGTATAGGCAGGTGCTTAATACTGAATGAAGTGGAGCACATGCAGTGTAGGAATGAGAGCAGCTAAAGAACGTGGGTTTTGTTCTCTGTCAAACAGTTGCTGAAAGAAATATTTGTTTGATTGGAAAAGGCAGAATATTTTTCCCGAAATGAAACCAAGATGTTTATCTGTAGTTAAGGTGTTTATTCAACCAAAAATAAAACTCCTTGTATTGATTATCCAAAAATTTCCACATTCTGTTTGGGTTGAACAATTTGTTTCTTTTCATGTGAACCTGCACAACATAAAGCACCAAAAACATATTTTACCAAAGCTGGATATTTTTATGAATGATATGCTTTTTTTTTCAATTACAGACATAGGATATGAAGCAAGCATTTATTTACATAAATTGTAATTTCTGTTTTGCAAAAGGTCACACTATAGTGACTGTTAGTCACTTGCAACCTTAACACCTATGACTTTATGAATCTCTGCTTCAAGACTTTGTGAAATTAAGGACCAAGATGAGCACTGTTTTTTCTACACTGAGTAGTTTCTATTTTCATTCCTGGTTTAAGAACAGCTTCTACATTTTTGCTCCTCCAGCTAGTATAACTGTAACTCAAGTAGATTTCAGAAAAATCTTTGTGTTTCAGTGATGCATTGATTTAGATTTTCGTAAGTCCAAATAAGTAAAGAAGACTTCAGTGAGAGCTAGGAAAGAGTCACAGCCTTCACAACTGGTACAGAAAAAAATGTGCTTTGTGTTTGCATACTGGGAATGTAAGCACATTGCATTTCTGTGAATGTTTTTTTTTTTTTTTTTTTTTTTTTTTTTTTGGTAGGTCAGGTGCTTGAAGCTGAAAACATGTATGATTCAGCTGGTACTACTTTATTGGAGACAGCAGTGCTATATCACCAAAGATTCAGGACATTAGCTGCTTCTTGATGTATTCAGAGGTTGAGGGCATACATTAATCTAGAGAACAATTTCTTTTATCCAGCTATTAATTACTATGTTATCTAGGTAAGATTATTATACCATAATACCTTACATAATGGATGAACATGCTCCACAGTTTTTAAAGACATGCTACTTAACTAAATTTCAGCCTGGTTACTTGTATGACCCTTATGTGCCCCACAGAAAAGTTAGTACTATCCATGCATTTAATTTTTTTCTTCTTGGAATTTGTTCTGGATGTAAATTCCCCTGAAACTTCTCATGCTTTTTAACTGAAGCTTTTAATCCAAGTCATTCTGTCCATAAAATGAAAATAAATCAAGCAGAAGACTTTTTTTCTTTAAGCCAGATTCCAGTGTAGGATCGAGCAATTATTTATCCAGGAAATATTTGAACACTAAATTGAAACGGGGAAAGAACTGTTCAGTAAATGATTTAATTCATTACTTCAACACAAAGGGATGACATTCCCACATGAGAAAAACTCTGTACTAAGAACATCTCAGCTAAGCTACCCCCTTTTCTTGATCACTGGGTTTGATGGGAAAGGCAAGACAAGTCAAATAATTGAATAGCTCACCCAAGAAAGGAGTATGAACTACTGACTCCAACTCAGAACATCAAGTCCTGAAATGATATAATCAACAAATATCTGTTCACCAGAAACTATGAAAGACAAAATTTTGCATATCATAATAGTTTCTGTTTAAATGGTGGTGTAGAACATCTGGAATATCAGCCCTGGCAGTATGTGAACTGATGTGTAATGAGAATGTGAAACTGATCACTTAAATACATCTCCCTCCTTAATGCTGATTGCAATTTTTAAAATATCTTTTAAATTTTTTACATATCTTCTATAGTTAGCACAATATTTCGCTAATGAATGTATAGTGAAAGGCTGTTGCACATTTGTACTGAGCAAAGCTGACACTGTATTTTTTTGTAGTTCCACTGCTGACAAATAGGGGGACATAAAGAATTCTGTCTAGCTTTGGTAATTATGAGTTGGTTAAATTGTGACTAGTATTTAAGATGAAGATTCTTATTTAAAGACAAAGCATAACATTTTATTCCAAAATCATGACATTACTGTTGTCTTCCACATAGAATTTACTAGGGTAAGCTAACAGTCAAATATCACGCTAAGCCCCCTTGATACCAAGTGTCATTTAGCAAAAAAAACCCAAAACAAAACAAAACAAAACAAAAAAAACCAAAAAACACCAAACAAAAAGATCCAACAAAAACAATCCTACATCTTGTCATTAATCTGCACCTGGTTTTATCCACAGATCTCAAAACAAGTCAGTGAGCTGCCAGCTATCTGACAGCTGCATATGTCTCCTGCTTGAATCTAGATCTCTATCTCAGTTACAGCAGGAACACTAAAAGACCTTTTAGTAAACAAAATCAACATAAAAGTGCATCACCTACCTATGATCAAGTTACAGATAGAACCTGTGTTTAGTGCAAAAATATAGGGAAGAAAATGAAACAGCAAGGTTGTATGTGTTTTGTGTAAATTTCCCAATTTTACACTGAATAAATTAACTATCCAGTCAAATAAAAAGAAACTATCCCATTCCTTTGCAAGTGACCAAAACCACAATTTCATTTTTGAAAACTAATTATAATGGTTCTGGTTTGGGAAGGCATTTACTATTTGATTTTATAAATACATGGGGTGACTAATTACTTTGAGTCAAAAGATCTGACAAAGTTTTCTGTTAGGAAATTGATTTTCATCGTCAAGAAGCATTGAAGAGATTACCTAAATAACAGCTGCCTTGTATTAAAACTGCTGCTTTCGGTCTCTTAACGATTCCATGTAGCTAAGTGCTCCCCCTTATGGACAGTTAAAATATAGCATTATAATGTCCGTATTTCTCTTGATGAAATGCTAGCATCTTATAAATGTAGCTGGTTAAATGCTAGCATTGGAGTCAAGCTAGGCCGACAGAAGTGCAATTCCTCTTAGAAAATATTTCAAATCTGTGATGACAGATATTTACAACTGCTGATTGTCTGCAACTGTAGATGATAATTTATTGTTTTGCTTTGAAATGTGGTTTTGAAAACCATTACTAAATTTCAGAATAAATATATAAATACACAGGAAAATAATTTCTTAAATTAGGATTGCCTGACTAGTGTCATGCTCTTCTCAGGATTTACACTGGACTATAAATACATTTATAGTTGAATTACAGGAATTACGTTGATATGCTTATCTGAAATATTATGCAATGAAATGCAGTTACCATCAGTCCCTTTTCTTGTTTCTAGCTCCAACTCATCTTCTCAGAAGGTACCGAAAAGCATCATTCATCAGCAGTGATGCAATTTTACCATCTTTGTGCCATGTCACTCCAGCAAAGCTCTCTTCTTGTTGGCAAAGTCTTCAGAATTCATTCAGTAACTTCAAAGGAAGGCAAGTATGAACTTCTCCCAGAAGATCCTGTAACATTAAGCAAAGTGCACAAAGGATTAAGATCCACTCTGGAAATAAACAACACTTCATCTGACTCAATTTCTTCTACCTAAACTTTAACTTAGTATTTCTGGGGTAATTTTGATAAAACAGTTTGCTAAAAGACATCTTTTATGATAGTACTTTTGTCTTTGCTTGCTAATTTATAAAACAAAATAATAAGATTAACAATTTTCTGCAGTATATTTTGTGAGTGCACATAAAAAAAAATATTTACAACATTTATTTAGAATAAATAAATATGTGTGTAGAACAGCCCAACTAACACACTGGGGAAACAGCCAATACTAAAAACTCTCTCACCAAAAACTAAGCCTCAATACTGATATTCCCATGTAATGTTTGATAAATGGCTCCCATTAGTATTTTCATCTCCTCAGGGAGAATAGGGGAGAATCTTCTACAAGCACATTAAAGGATATACAAGAACTGAACAGAGGGTGCCCGGCTGCATTCCAGAAGGTCGCCTGATTTTTGTTTTCCAATTTTCCAATTGAAATAATATGCACAAAACAAATTCTTCAATTAGGTAAAAAACTTACAACTAGGTCTTAAAGAAGATGACTACCTTCTGAGGCAGGGAGACTTATTCCTAGCAAATTTCCCCTAAATTCTTCTGCTATTTCAATATAAAGCTCTCAAATATCACAGAAATTTTTTATGAAATGCTACATTTCAACTTTGCTCTGAGATTGATTGTACTTGGGCAGTTTCATTTTTTAGGATGGATGCTCCAGAATTCCCCTTTATGCAGTCACACAGAAATATTTTAAGAGTTTCTAAAAGTGGAATTAACAGTAGAAAATAACAGTAGAAATATTTTCTTACTAGTTATAGATTGCACAGGGAAGGACATAGGTTAGAGGAATAAATGCCACAAATACAAAGACTCTGTCTTTCAGATGGGGTGAGCAAACAAAGAAAGCAGCTTTTCCACAATAGAACCACCTTATTGTCAAAATGTTTCTAATCTTTCAAGAGAGGGACAACCCCCTACTCCCATAGACAGTTTTCAAAAGGAAGGCAGACAAATTGACAGAAACTCAGAAAGAAATGGAAGCAGAACGTCAATCCTTATGAACATCAAAACAGAGATCTCTTCTTTTTTTCCAGACAGCTTTCTATCAGTAGCAGAGCAGAAGCCAGCCTTTTGGAGAGTCAGCCAAAGTTCACCACCAGATGCCTCCCAGGATGTTCCTTGCCCTCTCAGAGATTCATAATCACTCTTGAGCAGGAGTGATGTGCTTCAGCACACTTTTGTTTTAGAGTACCTCTTGACAGGCAAGTATCTGTGTTTCCAAGTTTTCTGGGATACAGATGAGAAGTCTGAGGGAGGTTAATCTAAGAAAACCCCCACCAAAACAGTGTATTCTTTCTGGCCTTGTTCTCCTGCTCATAGAGTATTCACTCACAGGGTTTTCCATATTGTGAGAGGGACAGCAAGAGGTAAGAGAGCTGAGTGCAATCCATCTAGTGTGAAAATGAAAATGAAAAATATTTTTAGTATCATAAACTTCCCAAGTTTGGTCCCTCCAGAGAAGAACCTCTATTGACTCTTGCTCTATGCAAAGTAGTTTTCAGTACTTAAGTCTTCCAATACTTCAAGTTAAACAGTTATGGAGGAAAAAAGTAAGATCCCCACTAAGAAAAGAAGCTATTTAATGATTAAGTGTTTGTGTGGCTTTCCAGTTGTAATCTCAAAACTACTTGGTACTTATCATCCCTTACATGTTATTGACCTTTCTTTAAGGCTAGAAACAAAAAAGTGAGTACAGAAGCTGATGTAAGCACTCTGCAAACTGTCAGTAGATGTCTAAAAGCTGGGCTAGCAGGGTAAGTAAAATAGATGGCATCATCTCAATGATGTGACAGGGACACTGGATCAAAATGACTCCAGCACACACTGGGACATAGTGTTACGTCTAAATGATAAAATCATTTATGTGCCTGTAAATCAAACTAGGGTCAGTCACCCAAGTTGACAGGAGACACAGACTACAATTAAGAGTTATTTTACAACTACATTAAATAATCTGCAAGCACCTATAAGCAGTGGGCCATTCCATTTCATTTTGATAATACAGGTATATCAGGCCATCATATGCTCCTATAACTTTTACATTTGTGTGCCAGTCACATATATAGCATTAAGTGTTTTGGTTATGAACTCAGGCATAGCTGACCAAAAGGTTAGAATACAAAAAAATTCAGTTATTTGACGTAGTCCATCAATAATGGAGAGATGCAAAATTACAAACATAAATAATAGGTCTTGCTCTGGACAGTGGGAAAGACGTGGCAAATGAGACTTAGGATGTTACACAGAACATATGGGTTGCAGAGTAATAAGGTCATCACTGTTTCATCTGATTCGTAATTTCTGACATCAGTGGATAACACACCATAGTCAAAATCTCACTGAAGATCAGTGATTAGGTTTTTAATCAGCCTGACATTTGTTAGACAAATTTATGTATTTTTTTAAGTTCTCGTTTCATTTATTTTTAACAACAAAAGAATGAAGACATAAAGGTTACACATAAACAACTCCCATTGACTTTTCATAAAATACTTTAATCAAAATAGAATTCAGTTTATCGGGAATGTAGGTGATGTTATCAAGGTGTCATTCACATCATAAAAACAGCTTTTGAAAATGGGCATGGTAGAGCTGCTTACAAGGCGTGTTCAAAAGCATAAAACAAGTATACGAAAAAATTATACCAGATTGCCAAATGTTAATGTGTTCAGTTTTAATTTCTCACCTCATATGGTTTATGGTTCACTTCTCTAGAAGTGACATTAACATTCACCTGTTCTAGACAAAGGAATATTTCTAAAGTGAAGCATTCACCACTGAAAGAAAACAGGAAGGTTTTATTTCTACTACTGCTCAGTTTATTGTCTTGCAAAACCCATTAATCCAGTGCATGGGAAATCAAAAGCAAGAGAAAATGTGAATTAAATCGTAATTGAGATACTCAGTATCCACTTGAACAATAGCTCATCCTCCATTTTATAAAATAGCAGTGGTCTTAAATACATCAACGAAACATAAATCAACTGTACTGGGCACTGAAGAAGGCATTTCTCAAAAAAGGTCTTCTAAATTAAGTTTAGCCAGTGTGTTTATTCCCCATGCTGCTTCAAAATATATTCATCTTTTGAGATACATCATTCCCATGACAATGGGATCACAAGGAATCATTGTAGAACAATGTTAGACCAGGCTGACAGAAGGTCAGCAGTGTCAGACTGACAAATGTATCATTTAACCAGGGATCAAGAGGGAAAATCTAAAGGTCAGAAATTCAATACTTATAATACTATCAGTAGATGGATGCATACTGAACACCTTGTATCTAGATCCTTAAAAAGCTCATCAGAGAAACCTTTACAACACACAAAAGCAGATGTTACTGGAATTTTCTCCATTAGGATGCAATATGCATGGATATTGTGCCCGGTATTTTCTGTAGAAACAGCAAAAATCTCAAGATAAATATTTAATTACACTGTCATGCAAGAAACACAAACAGCAGTCAGCTACCACTCTAATTCCCACTAATTCCAACTGGTATCCCAAAACTGCCCCTTGGTACATCCTATGCCATTATTCACCCTATACTTATTTATATTTAGAAGCCCCAGCAATTTTCCAGTGGGCAACACAAATTTTCTTGGAAATAAAATAACATACTTAGGCTTCTACATTTAGAACAGAGAATAAACAGAGAATAAACAAACAACTGTCATCAATTCATACTGCAACAGGGGACTTCCATACTGTGCAAAGAACATATGTGAGACTATTCACAGCTTTCCTTGAGTAGCTCTATGGCTGGAGATGCTAAAGCTACAGAAGGAATACTGACAAAAGCAAAAGCTAGTTCACAAGAAAAATTGAATGAGAACAGACATAATCTACTAAATTCTCTCCAATACAACATATAACAGTAGATGATTCCTCCAGATTTGCTATGGGAAAGCACCTCTCACTGAATGGCTGCTCCTTCCATACCTTTCTTATTATCTTAAGACCATTTTACTCAGATCTAATTTCACGTAATACCATGCTGAGAGGTTTGGTGACGTTACCTAAATGTTATACAAAACAGAACTTGTGAAAAAGAGTTAGAATAAAAGGTTAGGAATATGTTCAGTTTAAATTATGTGGCTTAAATTAGAAAAATTTAAAAGTACTTTGTAATTTTTTCTTGATCTTTCATTCAAAAGTTATCCTAAACATAATAATTCCTGAAATATCTTTCAGATCACTCTAAATAGTGCAGTCAAAAAAAAAAATTCACAAACCTATAGATCTCTCAACTCTTGCCATCTTTCTTATTTATTGAAATTTTTATCATATCTTCTCTGTTCACTGTCACAAACTCTGCTCATAAAATTTTATCTGTGTCAACAGGCTAAGGACACAAGGTGTGTAAAAGCTTTATTTACGAGTCCAAAACCCTTGAGAAACATTATTTATATAGCTTCTCTCTCCATTACCTCCTTTTCACTTTTCCTTACTTTTTGTACCCTTCCACTGTACAGCCCCTCCCTTTGACAATCTCTTTAATCTCTCTATACATGTTCTGAGCCCCTTTCCCCCCTTTTTACTTCCCCATTTCTCCCGTATTTATTTTTCTCAGCTGTATTTTCATGGGGTTGTTGACTGGAAGTGGGAGAAGGGAGGAGGTCTACTTAGTTTTGGTCCAAACAACATCTGAATGCTGGCCAGGTGTCACATATGCTCCACCCAATTCCTCTTGTCCATACAGATAACTCATTTGCTTCCCTGAACTCTTTAGGCTCCCCAAAACCATTGCTTTGTTATTCCTTCTTTCCACTTACTATCATTATGACAGCAAGCAATAAAAACTTTGTCCAAACAACTCTTTCTTGGATGCTGTTCCCAGATCTTCCCTCCTTCATATGACAGTTGACCAGTTTCCCTCAGACCTTCTGCTGTCCTACAAAAAGGTCTTTGATTTTGCAGAGTCCTGTTCTTCCATCCAGCTATTTTCCCTGTCCAGTTTATTTCAGTCATTCTAAATACACAGACAAGCAAAAGCTATGAGCTTTGTGAATTCAATTGGTACATGTCTTTGAATAAAACCCACTTGTCTGTAGCACAGAAATACTGTATCACAATACTATAATGCAGTGCTATAATACTATACTATATAGTATCTATGCACTATATATACTATATCCTATGTATACACTATAACAGAATACTAAAACAATGGTACACTATTGTTTTGATGCTTCCCTCTAAGTTCCCCAGCTCAAGAAAAGCACAGGAGAAACGCCATCCTCCTTCTCCAAACCTGTATGTTAAGCAGGAAGAAGCACCTCTTCATAAAAGAAGCAACCCTGTTTTCCATGACTTACAATATATTTCTTATATAACCCTTATATTTCTTGCTAACAATGCCTCCTAACAATAAATACCTCATTTTTTACTTCAAAATCAGTTTTGACTGAAGTTTTTCTGGTTCAAACCTCTATCATTTCAATGAACACAAGTAACATGGGTTCACTGTGGAAATCAACAGAACTGCTGCTTGGTAGCTGAATATACTGAAATATCCAAGGCTGCTCCAAAGGTTTCAAGAGCTGCAAGAAGTAAAGTGGAAGTGTGGGGAAAGTAGACACATTTCTGTGCCTATACCTCAAAGGAGTGAGAGATATCCATTGCACTTGAAATAAACACATGTGTTTATGCATTATTTAAATCCAGCCACTTTTTGGAAATCATACAGAGGCAGATCTCTTAGAAACATGATTTGGAATTTTTCTCTAACTACAGTTGACTGCAGTTGGCCAAGTTCATGGCAATGACAGGGAACTCTTGACCTAGGAAGCAGCTGGTGTGAAAAACAAACAAACAAACAAAACACCCCCCCACTATTCTAGTTCTTAAACTAACTTCATGACAGGCTTCAACACCTATGCGTCAACCTTTTGTGGAGAACTTCCACTGTAAAATACTATGCAATGATGCATTAATATACCTACTGGGAATCAAAGTACTAATTTAAGAATTTTCCATTTATCTTGTATCAAGGGTTATGTGCATGGTGAAAGACCTTTTACAGATATCAATATATGAGCCTCAAAGTATTTAACTAAGAATTCATTATACTAAGAAAATCCATCAAAAGAACAAACAAAATAATTCAAAATAAACATCAGATGCAGCTTTTCAAATTTAAGTTGCCTAGAAATGTTATTTAAATGATAAGGCAAGACATTGAAATAATACCAGCTTTCTGTTTTGAAATTTACTCACAAGATTTTAAGGCATATAAGAGTTGCAAGAAAGAATTTTTGTACATAATTTCCTATTTTATCAGAACAGTCAACACAGAATAATTTCAAATAAGGAGAGGTTCTGGAATGAAACAATATAAAATGTAAGTGCAAGTTATAAAATCTAGCATACGAGAGCAATAGACAGAAGGTTTAAAGGAATAAGATGTTCAAAAGAATAAAAAACAAAAACAGTGTCTCAGTTAAACCACAAAGAATACAGAGTATTTGAGAAGGGTATTACAACCAAACATTATTACATCAATTCCAGCCATAAAAAAAAAAAAAATTAAAAAAAAAAAAAATTCTAATAAACAATGTCACTTTTGTAGAAGGTTGGGATTTTATTACTTTTATATTTTATTGCACTGGTTAAAACCATGACATTTTAAAAACAAAGAAAACTAGGTGGAAAATTCAGGTTACAAACCAATATATAGGAGGGGAAGTACATTTTAACACATTATTTAGATAGTTAGAGATGTGAGAATCTGTCTAGAGTAATGCCTGAGTCTGCTACTAGATTCAAAGAGAAGGTCAAACTATCAAAAGCCATATAAAAACATTCTAGAAGCCTGAGTGATAGCACAAAGAGAAGCTGTCCTTAAGACAATTGTTTTTAGGCCATGTACCTGGCCACTGCAACAAAACAAGTGAACAAAGACCTCCAGCATTTGGCAATAATCAAAATTCAGCTCAAACAACATGTCCCAGGAATGTGGTGAAGAACAAGTGAAAAAGAAAAAATGTGTATTTGCACAGCAAAATGGATATAGTGGAAGTGATTTAAAGATGACAGGTTTCCAGCCAGTGTTCAGTCTTCTCAGCATAGGTTATATGTTCACATCATAGTGAGAAAAGGAAAATAAACAATAAATATGAGAGAAAACTGAAGTGTTTAATTAGCCTTGACAGAAAAGATTGTGACCAGATGCTTGATTTTGATAGCAGCCACAGCAGGATCAGAACACTTATTACTGATATTATAGTGGATTAGAAATTTAAATAGGAATGGCATAATGAAATTCTCAATGCAGATTATGTAAAGAAGCATCCAAAGCATTACCTTTGCACTCTTGAGTGCTGTGAATTCAGCACATAATGTAGGTCAGTAAAAAAGACAGTGGTTAAGTGGCAAACATCCATCAGGACAAGGACAGAAGGAGAACAGAACTGCAGAACAGTCACTCTAGCTTTAATTCTTACAATTACATTAAAGCAAATGTTTGACCTCAATATACTTAGAAGTTTCTTTAACTCTGCAGTAAAAACTGACTTGTCAGGAACAAACTGTGTCAAATCAGCCTCATTTCCTTTCTTAACATGATATCTACCTAGTACATAAGGGGTCCAAGATACGTATTATCACTAAGTCTTTCGATGTGGTCCCATATAAAAAACCTCATATGAATACTAGAGCAATGTGATGAAAATACCTTATACTGTAAGTGCTCATCTGACTCACATGGAGATGATATCTGTGAATCACTTTCAGACTCAGTGTTTATTTCAAGCAGGATCCCATAGGAATTTGTTCTGGCTTAATTATATTCAGTATTTTGTTAAGGAAACATATGTTGAATAACCAACACCGTTCTAAAGCACACCTGTATTTTGCTGAGACAGAAGCAGTTACTACAGGATAAAGTATACTGGCTACCTTGTTTTTCAGTTGAGATGGAGGTAAATTGAAGAGAGTGTTGAGACTAAAAACAGACTTTGAGACTGAACAAAAAAATCGTTGCTTATGAAGAAATGTTACAGAAACTGCTTTTGTTCCTCAGGAAAGAGAGGAGGCCCAGGTTCAACCCATTTGGTGCTTAGCCAGCAATTATCCTTACCAAGAGGCACTTTTTTTCTTGCATCCTCCAGCAGTATAGCACAGAATAATTAGAGTTCTCCCTCCTGCTGTGCCACCCAGGGACACAGGAAACCTGGTGCTACAAAAACTCACATTCAGAAATAGGGGTTACCAAGCTGATTTCCAAGACTGAGCCAATTTGCTTTGGTTGTATTTGATCCTGTCTCTCAGTTAAAGCCCTGCATAGTCTCCGGAGGTCACTTCAGGACCTTCCAGTTTCTGTTATTTTTATTTCCTGTTAAATAAAATAAAAAACAAACAAACAAAAAACAACTAATAAACAAAATTTATCAAACTTCTAGACAGATAGCTGTAAAATAAGCCTTCGTTTTCTGATGTTCTGTGAGCTTATTCAGACTATTGCACTATTTCAGCTTTTCACTTTAAGAAAGTTTTTCTCCCACCCAACCATGAAAGCCAGGCCTGTCAATCACTTTAAAAACAACAAAATACATATGGGACAATTTAAGGAGGAAGAGCAGATGTGAGAAACTGCTCTTTTAACTTATTTGGAATCAACTCCAACATCTATGCCTGGGAGAAGAAAAATGAGTAAATGGTAAGTCATGTTCCTTTCATTATTTTTGTATAAAATACAAAAAAGATCAGTGACAATGGATCACATTTTACATACAGTAATACTTAATTTTGTTAGTTTGCTCTGCTATATTTTTAAAAGGACTATTCCAGTGTTCTATCCAGCAAAATAAGGTGCATGCAGCTACAACAGGTTCAGAAAGAAATATCAGTGATATAATCTAGGAATCAGATTTTATATCATTTAATAACAATTTCTATGAAATCAGAAATGAAGAACTTATTTTATGGAACTCCAAGGCTGTAGCCTGTAAAAACACGCCTCTAATGATGTGGCTTGCAGATTTCAGACTGTAGGAAAAAAATCCATTCAAAAAGAAAAAAAAAAAATATATAGTAACAGTGTGTTAACTGTACTTTATAAATATTTATAAGAACAACTTTCTGTTTAGAAGTCAAATTACCTGATGCATAAGACAAACATTAACTAGGATTCCTCTGAAATTTGGTCCTTCAAGTACTAGATATCATTTTTTGCTAAAGGATCCAGAAAAGTGAGATTTTCTCAATATATATGTATAAGAATCAGATCTCCACCTTTTTTTTTTTTTTTTTTAGGAATGAAATTGTAAACAATACAAAAAGTGTTAATGACTCCAGTTAGATACAAGTTTAAAATAACAGCTTACATTTCTGAAAATGCTGGTGGACTACTGGGTTTCAGTGAGAAAAGCAGTAGGTACTTCTGGCAGCGTGCACTAAACTGCAAAATCCTTGAAACGCTATTTTTAATCTTCCTTTGATATGTTCAGAATTAGAAGTGCTCACACCTACTAAGAAACAAATCAGCCTGTACTGCAGAAAAAACAGCATTTCTGCACTTCATATAATTTGTTTCACACCTGGTGCCATCTGTTATTTTCCTGTTTCCCCTAAGCAACCATTAAACCTGTAACTCTCACATCTCTCCAGCCCAGCAACTTCCTACCTCCATCCTACATGAAGACCCTACTGCTCACACAATTGCTCTTGCACTCCAAGTAGGCAAACAAAATTCCTTAAGAAAAATATGCACCTCTCTCTTCTATAGCTTTGTATAGTGGAAGAGAGTATTGGTCCCTCTCATCATTCAGCGACATATTGCCCCCCCTTTGGAACAACTCACAGACAAAACACTGTCAAATTCACCATAACTTACAGAGAACACAGCCTGGCATTTGGGTATTATTCTGAGGAGGAAAGGTTTAAGTTGCAAAGACTTTTGTCTCAATTCTGCATTTCTGAAATTCCAGGAGTGGAGTTTTGCCAGCTTCAATGTTTTGCAAAGTCACAAAATAGTCGAGATGTAGAAGTATTTGTTGGCAACAACTGACCTAACAGCAAAAATACACCCAGGAAAATCTGAAGGATAGCAGATGAGGCACTCCAACCTAGCTGAAATCCATTTTAATCTTTGAACATGTGCCCCAAATCCATTTTGCATTGGGAAATAAAACAGGAAGAGTAACTGGAAAGCAGAATATAACGTTCCTTGGTCTCTGGCCTTTTATGGAAGCTTTCATACTTCTGCTGTGGTGACTCAGAACTGCTGAGTCAAATAATCTGGGTTCATTTCAACAGCTGCAGCTGCATCTTTGCAATTTCGTTGCCCATTCTGCAAAGCAATGGCTCTCAAACTTTTAGCCCTTGCTCCATTTTAGAATATGTACCCTGACCCTTCTCCAGTTTGAGAACTGTATACCCCACTCCTTCTCAAACTGGAAGGGTATTCTGTGTTAGAGATGAAAAGGCATAGAAGGGCTGTGAGTGGGACAGGGACACAGCTGGACAGGGACTGGGCTGGCAAGGGGGATAAGTGCCCATTCTGATCCTCCTCAGCTCTGCTCCCTCTCGGCTCTGCCTTAGACCAAGCCTCCACTTTGCATCTGTTTTCCTCCTACAGCCCAGGAGAAATTCCTAGCTGTGCCTGCCTGCTCCTCTGCACATTTCCCTCCTTGAAGAGTAACAGTCATGGCCCCAAATTTAGGAATCGTTGGTGCAACGTATGTGATATATATACATGCAGTAGTGTAGAAACCATATACAGAGTAGTAAGCGTCATAGTTAGAAATGGCTGGAGACTGGGAGAATACTATGGCAATCTTACATGCTTGCCCTGTTTCTATATAGATTCCTATGTAGCTCACTTCTATCCATCATCAGAAAAGAAGATCCTGGGTCAGATGAGTTTATAATCTGACTTCATACAATACTTTTATGTAAGACCTAACTTTTGAAATATAATCTAGCACTGAAATGAATCCACTGACAATATGTTCTTTAGCAGCAATAACAATGAGGAAAAAAAACCTAAAACCACACAAAAAAAAACCCCACCAGCAAAAGAAACAAAACCCCCCAGAACTTTATGTCATACATTGCCTTAGAGTAACTGAGCGATTTATTTAAGCCCAAAAGATGATGCCCAGATTTGACATAAAGAATGAGATTATATAATGAGACAATATGGAAATAAAAGTTCTGCAACAGAGCTCTATTTTCTCTGTCTAAACAATGCATCACAATATGTCAAAATTCACAGGCAAGTAAAATGCAAAAAGGCAGATCAAAGCAAAATGAATCGAGTGTTTCAAATTACACAAGATGCTGCTGTCACTAATAGTCTTTCTAATAGATATGAAAAATAGTTTACATCTCTAAGCTTCTAATTCTGATGACTCCAAAATAATTTATAAACTGATTTTCAGCAAAATTTATTTAACTGATTCCAGTAATGACATATATTTGTGTATATTGATATAACAACTCATTTTCCTTGTACTGGAAAGTGTCACTCATAGATGGGCATTGATACTTCCTATATCACCCTTTATAGAAATTCACTTTGAGTGAGCAAACAGGAAAAGAAGTTGCAAAAAGGACTTCCTCTTAGGATTTCTACAGCAGCTCAGTAAAAACCAGTAAAGCAGTAGTTCAGTGTTACTCATACAGACCAAGTCTTTCTCACTGGATAGAAACATGGCCATGAAACTACCATCTCCAGAGGAATTTGAGAACTGGACAGCTTTTCAAGTTGCAGATCTCCTAAGACAGGTACTGACTGTATGTGCAACACTTTAGAGAATCCAGTCTATATTTAACTAGAAGGAACTCTTACTGGTTTTATCTCTGAAAAGCAAATATCTTATAAATCTAGCACAAATATTTAAAAGTAGTTAAAATAGATTAGTCAGCAATTGCCACTCCCAAGAACTCATTAATATTATATGAGCTTCTTGGTACTCTCCTGTTTTTTAATAGAAGTTTAATTTATCATAAAAGCTGCTCATTAAGATCTCCTACATAGCAAATCATACAAAAGCGGGGATATTTCTTTTAATAGAGAAGGTACTTAATGCCCCAATTTATTTCCTGCTGGGAAGAAATAACGATTTCACTTAAAGGGGGCCTATGTGTTGTATTTCAATATAGCTTATGTAGCTTCGAAGTTTACATCTTTGTAAAAGATTTTGCAAAAGTTTACGCAATCTCCTGTTCATCTTTTTTTCCCAATTCATATGCTCACACAGTGTTTGCTAACTGTTGCTTAATTTTAAGTTAATTGATTTAGGGTTGTGTTGGAGATTTTGGTTTGGTGTTTTTTGTCTACTGCTACCTTTCTGCAATGCCTTTTCTAACATGTGTACAATAATCTGAACCACGCAAAATACTCCAAGCTTGTTTTCGGTCATCTTTTCAATAACTGAATGATCCAGATTCAGAACTCCAAAATATATAATATTACCTCCATGATATATCCTTTTTTTAGTATCAGATTTTTCCTTGTAACTTACTGAATACTATGACTCAGGTTTTAGATTTCTACCTGTAACTTACTTGCACAATAAAGTGCATTCATTGCATTTTGATATATAAACTCATTTTATATTTACATATAGTTTTTTAATGCAAGTTTCCCTATATAGTTTCATATATTGGATTCTTCTGCCTTGTATTCATCCTACTTCTTACTGTAGAATCACCAATCTTTTCCGGTTCCTGCTTACACCAAACACAGAACTTACTGATATTGATGTTGATAATATCCTTTTCAACTGAAGGACCATAGAATTTTTTTCAAGGAAAATAATAGTTATGAAGCATTTCTACAAGAGTTCCATTTGTAGTCATGTAACATGTAGGCCAAAGTTTAAATGTTAATTATTATTTTTCCAGTTTTCTTGTGCATAAATACATATGCACATGCATGTACAATTGTCATAGTTTAACACTGGCAATTAAAAACCAAACAATGCACAAGAGTTTTACAATGCAGATGTATCATAAATGAACCATTGTCCCCACATTAAGAAAGCTAACCTGTTCCATAGAATTAATTCATACCATAATGATAACTTATCAGCTAAACTGTGAACTTATTGCTGAGAGCAGCTACTCAGCTTATGAATTAGCTCAAAGCCTGTCAGCTTAAAGGGGATCAGAATAATTAACAGTAGATATAATGATTTTAAAGTACTCTGAAATTCTACAGTGAATACAAGGCAGAAAAAAACTAATGACTATTGTTCAACAACTTGGAGTCTTCCACTGCAACTACTGTCTTCATACTTGTTGCAGCTTCAAAAAAAGCTGCTAATGCCTATGCTTACACTCACATCACTAATTAAACCAACTAAGTCATCTAATTACTACTGCATAACCAACATTAAGAGCTTGGCTGTTGTGCATATCAAAGACTAGCACTGGGGAGTTGCAGCCATTTGCCTGTGGCCACCTTGCACAGAGCTGTTCAGCTCCCACTGCCAGCACTCCGGAGAGCCTGGGCACCAGATGCTGCCATCCTTTCCATGGACAGCCAACACACTGCTGTGTGTGAGTGCTGTGCTGGATCCCTTCCAGACTGGGCATACACTGACATAAACCCTAAAAAAATCCTGTTAAGGTTGCAGAAACAAGCACTGAATTTTACAAGTGCCAGAGCAGGATTACCTCCATAGCCCTAATTTGCCCCTTTTAACACACACGTTATGAGCCTTTAATTGCTACTTTTTGTCCTACCTTTTCCATTCACAGGGCCCTGGCTTTTTCAATGAAGCAAAGCCTGGATGTTTTGTGCACTACTCTGGGCTGCTAGATAGGTTGTACAGTGCACATGACCAGGGTTTGCGGAAGAGAGGGAATGAATTTGTGGTTATGTCAGTTCAATTCTGTGTTCAAATATCAGTTTTTGTTGATTCCCCAGCTCAGCATTTTAACTTGTAGCCATGTAAGTCAAGAAAAAAACTTAACATTTCCCAAGTGCTTGAGTCAAAATTCCAGGCTCCAAACAGCAGAAATGGTGAGAGGTAAGAGTCATAACTTCTGTTGCAGCTCTGCTGAAAAGGTAAAAATGCCAATTTATTCAATATCTAAATATTGAATATATCTCTCAGATCCTAAATATCTGTAATTAGGCATCCAAAGCCACTGGATACTGTATGGGTTTTGCTTCTCATACACCTCAATTTCCCTACTAGTAGAGCTTTCATCTCACAGTGTGTTATAGACAATTTTAAGATGAAAAAAAAACCAAACAAAAACATTATTCTGCTTTCAGAGAAAGTTTGCATATTGTGCAGTTCAGGTGTTCAAGACATTCGACAAAGAGTGAGCACTAAACAGAACACAGTGTATCAAAGGACAGTTCAGGAAAGCCACATCAGCTCTTATGTGCCCAGTCTGGCTCTTCTGAAATATGTGCACTGAGGTTAGTGACGTAATATGTATGTACAAGTTGTATGTACATCTATGCAGTGCAATTTTAGTTTTTCCTTAGCTTTTACAGACTTAATGTTTCCAAAACAGATCTTTGTGTCGTAACTATAGAAGTTACTAACTCACCATTTTGCAAAGTGTTGCCAGCCTCATGAAAGGCATTTCGTATGTCAACAACTGCACTACTAAAAAATAATTAACCCTATTGATTTTGTTTTTTTCCTCATAAACAAGTGAAGATAATAAAGGAAACCTGTCAGCCGTGTGCATGTACTATCTTGTGTCTACACTGTAATTGCAACATTGCAATATTCCACCTTGCCTTCAGAGTTTATTTACTTTGTCTCTATTTGCCGGGTAGCCTAGTTCCTCTCCTCAGTGCTGATGAGTGCTATGGAGTTAATGAATCTGTAAGAAAACAAAAGGTTCAGTGATCATCACACCACAACAGTAGAAAGATACCTATTTGTTGTCTGCTTGTCTGACAAGCTACCCATGAAAAAGATGAAATTTTCCTTTACACGAAAGCTATACACTTGATTAATAACATGAGCTGCTTCTGTGCTTTGCCTTATCAGAGCCAACAGCTGAAGATGGAGCCAATAACCAGAAATAGAAAGGCAGAAGCCAGGAGCAGAAAGTGTGCATTACCTCATTTCTTTCCCTCTCCACCAGCAAATTAAGACATTCTACAACCAACCATTGGACCAAAACCCACAGAAACACACTCCTTCCAGTTGTGATCTATTCTGTATTGCAAACAAGCAGCACTCTCCCAGTCATAATATAAAAGAACAATTTATAAATTCAGGCATATCACCTTTAATTAAGTTCAAAAATACACATAAGTATTTGTATGAGAATGTCTTTTCACTAATCTTTTCCTGCTAGTGTTTGAGATGGTTATTAGTGCTACAGAAATTTACAGCTAAGCATTAGTAGGACTCATTTCAAGAGTGGTATGCTCTTAAAGAAGAGACTTCAAAATTTTTTTCCCCCCACATTTCACGCACAACTGCAATTTCTTTCAAAAGCCAAGCTAAACATTAGGACATCTTCAGCCCTGCTCCATTCTTTACCGTTTTTTAATAAAGAAAAGCCAATGTGTTCCCCTTTTTTCCAGATTACTATTGAGTTTGAGAAAGATACTAATCCTGGACAAGTTTATTTTCATTTTAATTTACAACTGACAGTGACAATGACCAACACCAACTTTCTTAAAAAATACAACCACCGCAACCATGTCATAGAATAGAAATCCTTTTCTGAACCTGAATTCTTTCCAGCGACTCCTCTATCATAGAAACCACAAGACATACTTAGCCAAACTTCTGCTGCTGAACCCAAACAGCAGTCAGTATGTAGAGGGTTTGTAAACAGGCATGCAAAAAAAAAAACAACTTTCTCTAACATAGCCTCCATTTTCCAGCAGCCATTGAGTTAGAGAAACAGCTACTGATGGATATCTGTCACGAGCTGCATTTTAACCTCTCTTTCTGTGCTGGTCTACTCTTGTCCCATAACAATTAAAATCCTATAGTATATTTCTGTTAGGCTCCCTATTCCATTCATGTTATGTTTGCCACTTCATAATTTCATATTATCTACTCTATTCATAATTGTATCAGCCCTTATCACCTGTAATCTCTGTTCCTGAGCTGCACTATTACCTTTTTCATACCTCTGATGTGGAAGTCGTTACCTAATTCCAGGCATTACTGTTATTCTCAATATTCTAATTATCTATGTCAATTAATATAAAGATTTCCACAACCCCAAATATCTGAATATGGAAAGATTCATTAGTTTATTTAAAAATGTCAGGTTTTGTATTAATGTAATGATTCTATTTTGTTCTTGCCTCAGTTTGGAATGCCTGAATCTGCTGCAACTGTAGAAAAACTGGGCATGAATGGATCTCATCTCTTGGTAAGCAAATATTTCATAAGAGCTATCATTCAAGCATATTTCAGCATGACATTTCCTTAGAGTGCCAGGAAATATTCTGACATTGTCCTTCCTCATACATACTTCACTGATTGCTCTGATGCCCCATTTTAATGCTTCACATCTCTGACTCAAGGAACCCAGCTGCCACACTGAAATCCCAGTCAGCCCTTCCCCCCCTCCAGAGAAAGCACAGACATGTAGACTCAGCCATTAGCACAAATTGTAGCACAAATTTCATGTCTCATGAAATATGACTTAAAGGAATCTGATAATTTTTTAAAGAAAATATGTATTTTAAAGCCCTTGTTTATGTAGAAGGTTTTTCACAATATGTGTGCTTAAGAGCCCTTAATAGTACAGAATTCTACATTAATTTTACAAGAAAAGTTTACAGGTACCAGGAACAATATCTGAAAAATATATAACTTCCTTTGTTGACCTCTGTAGAACTTTTTACATAAGGTTAATTGATTAGAACTCATCAGAAGAGAGGAATAGAATAGTTCTTTGAACTGGAGCAATTCCCTTACCACTAATTCCATTTCTGTAGCTACTGAAGTAAAAGTACTTTTAGAAAAGATTAAAAAAAAAAATCTATTTTAAAGGTAAAATAATTATTGTAATGTATTTATGCACTGCAGAGCAATTATGTTTGCTTGGCACTCCATTGCTCATCAAAACTGTTTCCTGGATGCATCAGGAGTTATATTTGCTGCTTATGTTAATAAGAGCTTCAGTCCTACAGAGTAACTCATTAGGACACAGCTAACCAGGTACATGGAGATTCATCTTGTTTAAAACCACACAGCCACAGAATAAAACTGAGTTTTACTAACAATTCATGATAGCATAGGCTAGCAAAGCTGGCAGATAAAGACTGATTTTTTCCCATTCATGAGTTATAAATCAAATTGCTATAGGTGTTGTAATCTCTATTGCTGTATTAGAGGGAGTGAATTTAAAGCTGAAGGTGATTGTGTTACATTCTTGTGGCTGCTGCAAGAAAAGCTGCTCAGCAGCAGTGCCAAAGAAAATGACGACATAAGTGGTAACCTAACCAAAAAAAAAAAAAAATTGAAAAATTTAGGGAGAACAATGGATGATTTTGGGTGATGGTCTCTGGTAGCAGTATGATTAACAATGAAAGCCTTTTCAAGTGCATTCTCTGAACTTTAACACACCTTTAAAGATTATTTTGCACTGCAGAAAACATGGCAGTATATATGTGATACAATAAGCAACATCTATTTTTTATGGCATTGTAGAGAAAATGAGAAGTCTCATATACTGTTCAGTAACCTTCTTACAGCTTTCATGTGTGCTTTAATTGAATTGTTCAGTAGCATTGCTGATGTGAAAAATCTGTCATAAGGTATGCTTGAAACAGAATTAATTATGACAATACTAAAAGATATTTATTCCAGAACCTATATTTTGCCATCATTAATAACAGTATTTGAGTAACAACAAGATGCTGTTCTCCTATGTGCAAACTAATATGTATATTAACTTGCAAGAAATCTATAGCTCTTTGTTTCATTCCAAGTTATTCTTAGGCTATTATACAAGAAACCTATACTATTCCAGGAATGCAAAATTTCTTCTACATTTTAACATGTCTGACTTAGAGAGCACACGCTTAGTGAATCCACCCTAAACATGTATGATGGAGTAATCAGACAGTTATGGGACATGCTTCCAGTCACAAAATCCAAGTTGCTGTCTACACCATTTAAGGGATGATTCTCTATTCTCTTATAGGAGCCATTGGTTTCTGTAGAAGTATGTAAGTCCAAAATTGAAAAATCACAATAATTTTATCATGTCTATTTACCATACTTAGCAAGGACCTAGGGTTTTGCACCACAATTTATCATTCAGTTATAAGGGGCATATGACTTACTTCACTACAGTCTGTAAAGAAGTTCAGTATCACCTTTGGACACTGATTTAAAAGTCATTATAGAAAAGCTGACCATCTACCACTAGACAGCAGTGAACCAAAAAAAAAAAAAAAAAAAAAAACCCAAAAAAACACCAAACCAACAAAGAAAAAAACTCATACAACAGAAAACACTTGAGGAAACCTGGTGCCATCTAATAAATAGGAGAGGCAGGTTTAGCTTCATACATAGTTTTCAAACAGCAGATACAAATTTGCCACTATACATGTATGTGCACATAGCCACACTATGCACATGTACAGATCTCATGATCTATGCACAGCATTTCTACATGTCTACCCAAAGTTAAATGGCTATTTAGCTACATACTTGGTTTTGTTATGAAATCTGTTAGGTATGACTAGATACAAAATTCCTTCTAGCCTGGCAGATGAAGAAATAAATTATCTCTCTGTAGTCTTCCATATGAATTAGTGAACTCTCCCCCACTGCACATTCAGAGAGGCTCAATTTTGTGTTTTACTTTTGCATGGTCTGAAAAAATGTTTTCCATCCATGGGTTCTGCTGCAGAAAGCAAACAAGAGGGCTGAGAACAGCCTAAGTGGAGCCAACCTGATGCCTCCCAGCAGCCCTTCACAAGTCTCAGACAAGACCATCTTCTCACTGTACAACTCCTCCAGCCTGCCCCAAACCTCAGCACTGACACTGACACCATAAGCATACACAGGCTTTTTGCATTGGTGAGATATGCCAAAATTCAGAGGTGTTATGTGGGCCGCTGGGCCTGGCTGGCAGGCACTCATTTATCACAGGAGAGAACCACTAACACCACATGTGCCTGCAACTCCCGTGTGGTTTCATCTTTCTTAATTTTTCCAAAGGAAAAATGTTATGAAAAGTTGAGGAAATACTGCAGAAAGGAATTATCCTAAAGCTCACTTCGTAACTAAAACAAAACTGCTGAAGGGGTCATCCTGCACAATACATCCCTCATGCCAAATGCCAGTTAAATTTAATTTGAAAGTCAATCAGGTGGATTTATCAATACTTCAGTCTTTTTGAAGTTTAAAATGCTTGAAGTCCAGCCATGCAAGCACTCCAGCCACGTAATCTGTGATAAATTGGCCACACACCTTAAATCAGTTTTGACTTGATTCAGAATAGAGAGTCATCAACCCTTATATGGTTTTCTTTCAATATTGCTTGCCTTTGATGGCTAAAAGGCCATGTTTTATAAACACACTGAATATCAAACTGATCTTTTATAGGAAACAAAATTACATGCATTTTATAAAAATTTCAAAGTAATAGCTTTTCCTTTACACTTCCATAGACTCTAGAAACACAGAAGGGTAGTATATTAGATCTAAAGTGTACCATACAGTTTCGTTTTTTATCAATAGCACTATACTTGTGATAGTCATTCAATATGCCAGTCACATCTGAATGATGCTAATCTAGTCCTAATGTGCAAATCAACATTTAGCCACAGCTGCATTGCAGAGAGCATATTATTTTCTCTTGCTTTTTAATGTCTGAACTTGATAAACTGTACTCTATTTCAGTTCCCTTTAAGAGTAGGTTGCTTGGTTTTTTTCCAAATTGTTTTGAATTCCCAGTGACATATTGAAAAAAGATAAAACAGTGAATTTTTACTTTCAGAACTCAAAGAGGCAGACTTTCTTATTGGATTTGTATATAGAAAATTACTAAAAGAAATCTCAAACATAGCAAAATGGTCAGACATTGATTCTAAAAAAAATTTACATATTTATCCTCTTTCTTGCTATATCAAAATGTGTTTCAAATCACATAGCTGGAATACGAGTGTCTTGGAGAAAATCAGATCCATTTTCTTCACAATTAAGCTACCAGGGATTTTTGAGTAACATTTAGAGAGTGGAGCGTTTGTCTTCCTATGGGAGATTCATGCACCCCTACCAGTGCAAAACACCACCAGGGCTTGCCAGGTTGAAATCACCAAGGCTGAGCTTTGACATCTATTTATGTCACCACTGATACTGAAAAAAAGCAACTATTGTCCCACTTGGATGCTCCTTACCATCCCTGCAATGCAGAAGCAGCAGACAGGAAAAGACAGGAACTACTTCTGCTTTCTCTAGTGACCACAATGGCTGAACACACCACACCTCTTGCTATGTGAATGCTGCAGACTCCCACAGGACTCTGGTACTTTAGCAGCATAGGGGAGGGGAATAAGTAGAAGTACAGATTAAAATTGGGTTTGCATGCTTGGATATCTGTTAGGAAGCAGCTAACCAGAATCACACCTTATTAAACTGGATCTGCCATCCACCCCTGTATATTTAACTTTCCAAATATAATTCAGACCATGAGTGCCTTTAGAATCCCAGGCTTAGAGGGGGGACGGGGAAGACATGACAGCAACAATTTTTCTAGGTCCAAATGAACAACAGAAGCAAGAAAATCAAACAACAGAAAATAGAACTTTAAACATCAGAAATAAAAAGCTTGCCAAGTACTTGTTTATAACCTAATTCCTCTGGGGAAAGGCCAGAAAAAGTCTTGCAGTGCTTTCCCCAGAAATCAAGCAAGCACAGAAAACTTTCACATGGGGCATCCAGAGAACCATGGAGCAAGTTGTAGGTAATGAGTCACTGTCAGGGTGGCTTGTGACAGCCAAATGCCACCATTCCACAGCTAAGGTTTGGAAGTATACTGCTTACCTCAGAAAGCCATAAAAACAGCTTTTTTGCAATCACACAGAATTTTAGAGTACCCCAGTGTTTTGTACAAGTAGAAGTGAGGCAGGCATTGTTTCTCCTGACACATAAGAACACAAATTATATTGGATATCAATTTTTCAATTTTAAAATATATTAATATTAGTAAACACTCAAAATCATAGACTAAGATACAAGTCAAGCATCATTATCACCAGATTTCCGCAAATGTTTTCTTTAGAAACTGAATTTGTATCCAATCATTTTAAATTATTTTCCTAAGTATTTTCAAATATTTCAAGAGCAGTTTTATAAAACTGTCTAATTACACGATCTAACACTGTAATCCTTTAGTAAATAGTCCCAAGCCAGTGCAAAAGTATTCATTGCAGGAGTGAACTCCTTTTCTTCTGTGACAGAACATTTCTATTCCTATTCCAAATGTTGCTGCCAAAATTGCTTTGAACATATATTTGTTTTATGCAGCAGCTACCAATGATGAGAAGACTTGTCTGCTCTCCATTCTTTAAGCTCTGGCACACAACAATTCAATCAAATTCTAAATGTCAAATTAGTCATAACTACATTAAATATGAATTAAAGGAATGTTATGATGCAGAATTTTTTGTTCTCAACTTTTACTGGTAATTTTAAATATAATTAAAAATTTCCTTCCAGTTTTGTGGGTGTTTCAAATTCAAGGAAAAAGAATGTGAGAAGCTGTAGAAATTTTTAAGCCATTGTGCCATATTTTCTAACATTGACTTTGTAAGCCCTGAACTAAAAAAAATAGGAAAAGTCCACACAGTCTCAAGCTTTCCAGCTTTGAACTTCCTTCCATTTTTGTTTTATCTAAACATCCCAGTTATATAAATGCACTCCCTCCAAGATCATTTTAGCAAATTGTCTTTAGAAAAAAAATGTGATTTGAAGACTCTTCATTTTGGGTGCTTTTGCACTCTCCTTGAAAACTCAGGAGCTTTTTACCAGCTGCTAACCATTTCAGTCTTCTAGAGTTCCTGAAATGTCACAATTTGGTCTTCTGCTTTCATACAACCTGTTAACAATGGGGTTAACAGGGCTATAAATTACTAACTCTCCACCTTTATTCCTTGAATAGGCAGGTGAATGTGGGAACTGATACTATAATGCCAAGTTCATTTTACCACTGTTTCTCTACTGTACAAGACTAATTTAGGAAAAAAAAAAAAAAAAAAGACAGAAGTTACAGAAAGAAGTAAGCAAGTCCAACAGGAAGTCAGCAAAATATGTCACAGAAGACAGCAGGTTCTCTCTTCTCTTACTGCATATTTTTTATTGTTAAAATTACTTAGACATATATATGCATATTCAACAGTGGACCAAATTTTTCTTTACATAGTAATAGCTGCAGCTCCAGCAATCCAAAGCTACCAAATTAGACAACCAGAGACAACTTTGTCTCTGTTTTTACTGAACATGGCTCAGGACACGGAGCAGTTGCATAATATTAGCTGCTTGCAGAAGTGGCATGCAGTTGAGGAAGTTATACTTCATGTTTTTCTGCTAACAAAGAACTAAACCGAAACTGTCCGTGAGAATTTGCAAGAGATCCAGATTTAGTCATGGCTTCTTTTTTAAGATGTGTACACCACTTTCTCACAAAGTGATATAATATAAAGCTCAGGAATGCAAGGTTTGCAGGATGTGGCTTGTAAAAATTAAAAGGTGGTTTTCACAGGAGAGAAAGGCCTGAACTATCTGGTGGGAACACTAAGCAATTTGCAAATACAATTTCCTTCTGTGAATATTGCTCCCTATGAACCCAAAATGACTGAAAGGGATTGGGAAAATAAAACAGAAAAAAAAATATATCTATTTCCCCTATGGTACATCCACAGCAGATGTGTGTAAAAACCATTTTAGCAGCAATAAAGCTGGTTGTGGGAAAGAGTGTGTTACATTAAAAATTACAAGTACAAGAGACATGAAAGCAAATTTGAAAATTAATCAGGAGATAAGCATGTGTCCATAGAAGGGGAAAGCCTAAATCCATTTGGTCTCATATCTGTATGACATCTCTCATACCTCTTGAACACAATAAGGGAAATAAAGACTTTTTTTGTTCAATTTTGGGTCCAATTTCTCTCAGGAATTTTTTATTTTTAGAAATTTTTATTTGTAAGAAAAAAGTTACTCCTTTTATTGAGACTAAAAATAAATACTGGAAATCTAGTCCATTTTAGAGAAATACAGCAGTGAGGACAACAGGTTATACATGTCTGGCCTTCACTGATCAGACTAAATAACAGTATCCCTCTTAATCATAATGAAAATGAAAAGTTGACAAGAAATTTGAAGTACACCAAATCTCAATCTAGTTAAACCAGGAGTAATGCACTTAGAGTGATTTAACAATCTTGTTGATGAAGGCTGCCATGGTACTCTTAGCTGAGGTGGTGTTTCTGAAGTTTCTGGAAAACCAGCTGAATATTATTGATTCTCATGAGAAAGCATGATCAAGGTTAAAAATCAATGTTTTTAAGTTTTGCTGTGAAAGGGACAACTCTAAGGACTCTGCCGGTTTGGAGATGTAAATACACACAATTCCACTGAAAATGGGGAAATCCTGGGAGAACTAGACAGTAGAGCAGGGGAAAGATTCCTTGGAAACAGGCCAGGGAGGGTACAATTTCAAGTAATTTTTTTTCCACTGAACTTAGGAAGAGAGGACAATTTTCTATGCAAATACATGATTGCATCGAGGAATATAGCTGGCTTTAGCAAATTTTTTTATTACAAACAGAAGGAACCTGGAAAGACCCCAAATACAAACATGTTAGTTTGGCCAGTGGGTGATGCTAGTACCTGAGGGAGATAAATTTCAAGCATCTATTCCTGATGAATCAAAGCAGAACTAATTGGAGTCCCAATTGCAGAAATTAAAGATGGCTAGAAACTTTTTTTTTTTAAATAAAGTAACTTCATTTTCCCAAAATAGCAGAGAAAGAAACAAACTTTTGTTGAAAGAATTTCCAAACCTGTTCAAATGCTGGTACTGTAAAGCTACTAAATGTGAAGTGACATTTTAATGGCTTAAAGCAGAAAAAGCATTCTCTTATTCCCAACAAAACATCCACAACATTATATACGAGTTACACGAGGATGATTATGCCAGGGCAGCTCTGCTGGTAAACTTTTCACATAGACATCCTTCTAGACTACAAGCTAGATATAATTCACAATAACCTGAACATATTTTGCTAATGCTGACTGAGTTGTTATGCCTGTATTAAAAGGCTTAACACAGCTAAAATGAAAATCCATGAAGGATGCAATGCAAATGTATAGAAACAAGAAACAGAGGCAATTAAAGACCAAGTTACCAAGTGTCAGGGTGTTACCCTTAGTGAAATTAAGCCATCCTGTTTTCTTTTACATTGTGCCATCTACTCTGTAAGCATAATGCTAGTGGAGTGGGGAAGGAAGATAATGAAACAGGAACAGAAAACTTGTAGATTGCAACAAATGTAGTGACTGCTAAATTTCAACTTTATGTTGTCTTTCATTTAAAACAATCAGCAGATGGCTTGCACAGCCTGTCAGTTATCAACATTCTTTTAAGAGCAATAAAAGATTGCAGCCAATCCTAGAATGGCTCAGAGGATACCATTAAATATTTATCAATCATGGAATTTGGCCAACTAAAAATAAAACAAGGGGGAAAAAAAAAAAGCTACAAATGCAATTGCATAGATTTTTCTTAGTGAGTTTTCCCAGTGCCTGTTCTGCACAGACTGTAACATTAGGGAATCTGGCTTGCTTTTGTTGCATTGCTGGAAAACCACATCATACACTGGTGCTCAGGAAGAGGCATGCTGGAAAGAAATTAGAAGTCCCAGAGTTCCCACAAGACCAGTGCTTAGAACAAGAATTTCCATCATTTCAAGTATTTTAACCCTCAGGAGTACTGAGGGATAAAATCTATCCAAAATTTCCATTAGTGTGGCAAACACAGAGCATAGCTTCTACTTGAAGGGTATATGGTTTCCTGTAGGTTCTAATATGAGCCGGTTTTGAGCCTGCATAAGTAAACAAATAGGCACAAAATTCCTTTTAAAGGTATTTTGAATTTTTGCTAATATTCTTGAGACCTGCTATAGAATGCTTTTATTTTGTTGCTGCACTTTGATTTCCTCCACTATTTCTGTGTAGCGGGAGCTTTTTAGCTCAACATTATAACTATCTTGCAACTTGAATGCAATCCACATCTTTAAAAGGTGTTACTGCCTGAATCCACTGCAAAATAGCAATTGAAATGCATAAAATTGAGAATTATTAAAACTTTACAAATGCCTGGGGCTGATTTGTCATGGTATGATTCTGATACAGTAAAAACCTGATTTTCTATTAAACTCACTTAAGAATCCCAGAACACAAAACCAGCATCTGATTAGCATAATACAAGTAAGCAGGGTGCTTAGCCATATGAATGTAGGATAAGAAAAACAAATAACTATAGAGATTGTGGGGGGACTGTTGTTGTTAAAAATATGTAAACACTTGATTACAAATGTAGATTTGATATTTATAGCTGACAATCTATTTCATTCACTCAGATCTGCCCAAGGAAAATGTTGACACTTGACCTGAATCTCTAGTTTCCTGTGAAGGGGAAACACTTCATTTGTGCATGAGATTGTCTGGGTCCTGTAGTAGATATAAAAACCATATAAGAGAAATGTCTCTTTGTGCCAGAATCATATTGTGACAGAAGGAGACTCTTCACTGACACACACACACACACACACACACAAAAAAAAAAAAAAAAAAAAAGGCTTGAAAACTCACACGCTTACCTGCTTTTGACTCAGGTATCTGAAATGCATCTGTACAAAGGCAGCACTTAATTGTAAAAAGGCAACAGGAAGTAAATAAAATCTGTAAGAATTATGGTAAATGTCCCCAAAGCATGGGGTTATATTTGGTCATAGCACTTTCCCAAAAGAAAGTTCTCTTCCAACAAAATTTCAGTATTTTTTAGAACTGTACCATGCATTATTTACAGTGTTAGCATTTTCTTCTCCCTGTCCAATTAAGCATTCTTGATCTTTGCAGTGTAGTGCTACATTTTCTATTGGATCTTGAAGGATGTGACTGTGCTCATTAATAAATTCAGAAACAGAAGATAACAGGAAACTCAACAATTAGATTGTGTGAGGGGTTTTGTTTTCCTAATTTTTTTTCATTATGACACAAAACATCACATTGGTTCCAAATGGGAGAAATATCCATTTGGGAAGGACAGATAAAATGGTTATAATATGACATTTGTAGGCAATAGCTGAATTTCCAGAACCGAATATGAAATATAGTTCCAAGACCAGGTATTTCTTGAGTATGATTTTGCCTTTGCTGAGCTACAGTTTGAAGTAACCCATATTCGTGAAACCTTGGATATTAATTTTAATTAGGTAGAGTCAAATAGAGCCACTTTTGTCATGCTAAATGGTACCCAGAACCACAGAGACCAAAGGAACCTCTAGAGATCTTCCAGTCTAACCCACTGCTAAAGTAGGATTGCCTAGCAGGTTACAGAGGATTGCATCCACAGGAGTTTGAGAGTATCCAAAGAGACTCCACAGCCTCTCTAGGCAGCCTGTTCACTTTTTTTTCACCCTCACAGTAAAGAAGTTTTTTCTCATGTTTAAACTGAACGGGCCCTTGTCCTGTTTCTGGGCACTACTGAAAAGGGTCTAATTCCATCCTCCTTACACTGCCCCTTCAGATATTTATACACATTGATAAGGTCTCCTCTCAGCCTTTCAGGCTAAACAGTTCCAGCTCTCTCAACCTTTCCTTGTAAGGGAGATGCTCCAGCATCAATTTATATCACAATTCAAATGTTTCTCTTTTTGTGTTCTTCTACTGTTTTACAAGTGTATGTGCCCAGCCATAAGGATGGATGTTATATGTAAACATTGTCCATTATTGCCTCTTGACTTTGACAAAACTGCCAAATCATTTAGAGAGCAGAACATGATTTTTATATTGGTGTTCAGTTTTCATTTAATTTATAGTTTGCTTCAGCACATAGACAATAGCATGTGGCAGTTATCCTGTACTATACATTGGTTCAAAACCCTGATTAAAGCATTTTAAATGGCAGGTAAGCAAAAAATGGAAATATTTACCATAAGTTAAAATTCAGTATTGGTCAGAGGATGAGAAAGGGAAAAGAAAAAAGTCACCCAAGAGTGACATTCTCCTAAAAAGAAAATACTCCCACACACAAATCAACTGGGCTGGGAGACTAATTTCAAATTAAGGTCTCTCAGACTCTCTAGTGCTAGCATAAATATCACTGGTTTTCAGATACCACTATAATGACAGACTAATGTTAGAACTGGTAGCAAATCTGTGTATTGTATCCTTGGAATGAGCTTTTTGAAGCCATGTGAATCTTCAGAAATTACTAGGATGTGAAAGGACATTTCCATCTCCAGTACTGACCTTTTCTCTTGCTCTTTGCCCATGAATGTTTCTCAGATGGTTTGTCTGTTAAGATTCCAAAATTTTCAGTAGCTTTCAATCTTTAACTTCCCTCAAAGAAAACAGGCTGCTTTTCCTTTCTCCCTCCCACTCTAAACTCTGCACAAGCTTGCTGAACAATTTAAAGATATACTGCTCCAAAATATATATATATACTGCTCCAAGATGGTACAGGCCTGAAATTCAAGTCAATGTTTAATAAACTGCCAGGAAAGGAAACAATGTCTGTATCCCAACAGAAATGTGGGATTTCTTGTAAAATCTTAATCTTAGTTGTCAACAACATATTGGGTCATTGACTTGTATTGCCTTGAAACAAAAATATTTCTTTATAGGCATTTAAAATATATACCCTATTTATTTCACTGCAAGAACCACAGTTGCTAATCACTGTAATTCAAATTTTAAAAACTGGTAGAAATAGCTTTTTTGTAAAACAGATTCATGTGTGCTTACCTAAAATGGAACTTTAATTTCAGGGACATTTGGCATCATTCCTATAACCCTCATTTTAATTGCATTGTCCAAAAATAAATCGGGTCACTTCAGAAAAAAGTCAAAAGGAAATCTGTTTCATATCCATTCCTGAACAGTAACTAGTGATATAAAATCAATGCAGAACATACCAAGAGCAGGATTATACAGTCTGAATACTTAAAACTTTGAGAACCTCAGATGCAGAAATGTAATTCATTGGCTAACATCCAGCAAAGAGAAAAAAAACTATTTACATTTTTGAAAAGCTAGTGCCAAGAGGGAAGGGAATGAGGTACATACTGGGTTCCCAAGGACCTTGAATAGGTATTCAGATCCAGCATGAAATCCAAATAAATACACGTTTTTTTATAAAGTCCCAAACAGCAATGCAGAAGTAGAAAAAACACAAATACTGTATCACTTACATAACAGTCTGCAGAGAAACATCAGCAATTTTGTTTAACCTAGTATAATGAATCCTATAACCAAAACTACATCTCCTTTTTCCAAATTAAATGCAACTAGTAGTTTATCAGGTACTATACAGATACAGATCACTTGACAAATAGGTCAAAATACTCTTAAATTTCTATAGAAGGACTAAGGAGATGAGAAACTTCCAAAGCACTTTTTCCTTTGACTCTTTCAAGCTGCCATTATTGGTTCAGCACATGAAAGCTACAGTATAAGGAAACTGAACTCTTCAAATTAAGTTACTGTTATTAAGCTACTTTGTAGCTGTCCCCACAATAATGTCATCCAGAAGCATAATTAGCATCAGATGTTGCATTGAGAGAAGACATCATCTATCACATTGGACTGGAAAATATCTTAATTAAAACATTTGAGGCCACTAAAAAAAAATTTAATGAGATCTCAGAAAGGCAGAAGATGTTGGGGGTGTAGAGAAGGGAGTGTTATATTTACACAGACTTTCACATTTCCGAACTAGGAAAAATTGCACAGATATTTAAATCAACTATCTATCCTTAACCTTTTTGTAGCCACTTACTTAAAAAAATTTCTAAAGCTTTTTGTGTCAGTGGTAAACGTTGATTAATACTTCAACTTTGCCACTTCAGAGAGGTAGCTCTCACAGTTTGTGGCTGCCCTGGCCATAACCCACTAAGCAGCTCCTTCCACAGCATCACAGAACTGGAGAGACTTTTCCACTCCATGTTATACATGTCTTCCACCACATCTTAGAAGTCCTCATCCACACTCACCGTGCTGTGACCCAACACAGGTGAGTTTCATGCTTTGAATGAAGCTATCTACTGATATGAACCCATGCCTTTCTCCAAGAAGGCCAAGATCATTCTGGTCTATAGCATGGCCTGCAGCAGAAGGAAAGTTACCATGCCCCTGCACCTCACACTGCAGGACCACACATTGAGTACTGTGTTCAGTTCTGAGCCCCTCACTGCAGGAAAGACATGGAGCTGCTGGAGCAAGTTCAGAGAAAGGCAACCAAACTGTGGAAGGGTCTGGAGAACAAGTCCTATGAGGAGGTTTAGACCAGGTGTTAGAAAGAATTTCTTTACTGAGAGAGTAATCAGGCACTGGAATGCCCGGGGAGGTGGTGGAGTCACCATCCCTGGAGGTAGTCAGAAACTGTATTAAATGAGGCACTTCAGGACATGCTCTAGTGGAATGGTGATTTCTTTTTTCTTCTCTCTCTCTCTCTCCTGAGTTGACAGTTGGATGCAGTGATCTTAGAGGTCTTTTCCAGCCATAACATGATTCTCCAATGGCTGAGCAAGTGTCACATGCTGTACGCAGTATTGGCAGCTGGTATCTTCAAAATAAAAGAGTCATGAGGGCTGAATTTTCACAACTTAGATCTAGCATGAAATCTTCGTTGCACTGAATATTGATTACCTAGATTAGCACAACTATCTATTGTCTTATTTCTCTTACTTGCAGTGACCTTAAAGTCTATCTTGTCACAGAGTTATTTCAGCCATTGAAATGCAGCAGTTCGGATTTTGCTGACTTAGTGAATACTATTAGCATGTTGCTTACTGTGGCTGATGTAATGTGATTCAAGCAATTCAGCTGCTCATTTCCAAGATGTCTACAGATATACATGTACAACAGTTTTGTGATGGTATGAATTAAAGAGTATCTATACCAAACATCTATAACCATTGGGATCATTAAAATTAAGCTAAGCAGTGGAACTAAAGCATTACCTCAAGAATATAAGCAAGCATAAAAGGAGACACAGCAAATCTATCTTACTACCCAGGGGGCAACTTTCAAAGCTTAGTAGCTCAGCAGATTTCTGGATGGGCATATACAACTGTTACTTCAATGTAAATGTGCAAAGAGCTTCTGAAGTGGTTTATTTCTAAACAGAAAGTGGCCAGCCATTGGAGTGTTTGGAGCTGCCAGGAGTGTATGAAGTCACACTTGGCAACTGATTCATCAAGGACATTTATTCTCATCATAAATATTAGCTACCTCTGGTTCCCTCGATGAAATTTAATGTGCTTGCAATTATATATGTGACCTTTCTTAATCTTTCAAGAACACTAGCACGTATAGGTTTTGCTTTCAAGACTGCTGTTGCAGTTTTAAGATTGCTGACTGCTTCTATCATACATAATTTTTCTTTAAGAAAGATGATTCTCATACCCCTTTCTTTACAGCCTTTTCAAGCTCAGCTTTTTCCCAGCACTTCTTGCTATTATTTTTGTCCAGATGCAGGAAAGCAGAAGGCAGCTGCATCTACAGGCAGTGTCAGCAGGGAGCATTCTACACAGTTCTCAGGCCCTTCGCCAGCAGGGAAGAGCTGAAAACCCAAAATCTTCCATTTTCTAGAATTCTGCAAGATTGTTTTCGTTGTTCCCACCAGCTTGACACCTAAGGAGTCTCTCTGATCAATTATTTGTCTTGGATAGCAGCATTTAAGTAGGATTATAACTTAACTTTCCACGAGTAGCCAGTCTCACCTATCAGTGACCTGAGAATTAATTCCTGCTGTGCTATTTCCTGTTGTCATTTTCAGCCTCCCTCATGAGAGCAGGATGGAAAATCTTAATTATCCAGAAAACAAAGAAAACTTGTTTTTCAATACAGTGCACAGAGCATTTTTCACAGAGAACCATCTGCTGTTATTCCAAGACAGAAGAGTCTTGGAATTCCTCTTCCTACTAAGTCAATATTCAAATACTGACAGTGCCACCATCACACTCGTTTTAGCTGGTATCTTTAGCTGCATCCCTCAATTTTCTCAGTAAGCAAATTAGATTATCTCAAGGGAAAGTTTCCATCTTCCATGTTTGCCACACACTTCCATTAAACGCACACATTTTTGCTAGCATTGGTCTCACTTGGCCAGAAAGATGGTGCACCAAGCCCACTGGTTTGGGGTTTTGGTTTTTTTTTGTTGTTGTTGTTGTTCGATTCTTTTCCTGCCAGACCATATTCCTAATCCAGCTCATCAAACAACTGCTGGTGACAACATGGAAGAGGTAGAGGAAGCGAAGTACCCAGGGGATATATCTCTCCAGGAGGTTTAAATCAGCTGTGAAAAGCACAGCTTCAGTGAGCGATCTCATACAAACCCAGACAACACACATGAGAAGCACTGGAGTCAGCACAGGGATGGGAGACATTCCTCCATGATGAGTCGAGAGAAGGGAGGGAACAGGACCAGCCCTTGGCAGCCACAAGGAAGTTCAGGTGCCTGGTACAGCTTCTTCCCAGCCCTGCCTGCTGGCACCTTGCTGGCCTCAGGAAGCGAGCACCAGAAGGGCCCCATGCCAGCTGCATTTTATCAAATACTCCCCTCATATATTCCAAATATATTCCTTTGCTACTAACACTATTATCAACACAACTTCATTTGTACAGAGTTCTATCATAAACCAAATGCAGGGATGGCTGCTGCAAAATATTAATGATAATATATATCAACAATTCTGGCACTGTTAGCACAACTGATCTTTATGTTGTTACTGCTTACTTAGTGTCCAGGCAGTAAGGAGAAACCCCAGTAAATGCAAAGCCAGAGTGACTGCACACAGCAATTGGCCTTGTGGCATTGCAACCACTCCCATGCTCAGACCTGAAAGGTCAACAGTATATTAGAAGAGTTAAGCACCTGCATTGAATTACTAGCTGAAGACAGATAAGACTGCACCACCTAGCTCTGGCTGGTATGACTGTTAACAACTAATCTTGCCCATACAGAGCAGCTCTGCAACAAACAGGATTGCTGCTATCTCTGCTGTCACATTAAAGCAGTTGGCTCACCTATCTGAAATGACAGCAGCTGTTTCTACCTATTCTATAAATGTGACTTCAGTTTTATTGCAGAATATCAACAGTTGTATTGAAAAACTATGATTCATCATGTTTTGAAAGTAACAGAAATGGAATGATAGAGGCAGCATAGAATGATTCATCTCAGCCTTGAAGCTGTATAGACCTGTGTTACAGAAGAATTATGCTACTGGTATTTTTTACCTCTGAGATATTTGCAACAGTTATGAACTGAGGAAACTAAAACATTTACAACCAAAAATTGACCAATGCAATATGACAATTCTTTCCACTAGCTGCCAACCCTGAAAAAACATGTGTGAGTTTGGATTTTTTTTATTTTTTTCTGCTTCTAATTACACTTTCACTGAAGCACATTTCTTTCCTTCACCCTTCACATTTGTCTCTACCTTCACCCAGCTGTTGCTGATCTCTCATTATCTGGAATACTGAAAAATTTTAAAACACCATTCAATTCTATTTTCATTAATCTCCATCTTCCACTGTAGATATGGCACCCCTAAGCATAACTTTTTAATATTTTTTACATCATTAAGATTTCATTTTTTTATAACTTTGTTCTTTTTTAGCAATTTATCCATTGTGTATATAATAGCACTAGAG
Organism: Heliangelus exortis; assembly: GCF_036169615.1. Taxonomy (NCBI): domain Eukaryota; kingdom Metazoa; phylum Chordata; class Aves; order Apodiformes; family Trochilidae; genus Heliangelus; species Heliangelus exortis. The sequence continues at coordinate 8,548,840 of NC_092428.1, forward strand.
GCAAAGCTAAAATTAAGCCTCATTTGGGTAGGTATGACACAAAGTTTTAGTAAGTTTTTTTCAAAGACATTAAAATCTGAATAAGCTAAACAAAATATGGAAGGAAATAGGGAAAAAACTATTTGAAAAAAATAAAATAAAATCACTAGTTATATCAACTATGACTCAGAAAAACACTTAAGCACAAACACCAACAAGCAAACATACCCTCTTGTCTCCAATAAGAGGGATTTCAGCACATCGCTGTGTGCTCTATTGATGCAGACCCAAACATCTTTTCTGAATGCATGACAGATCTGAGTCTTGGCCAGAAAGCCACACCTGAGATACATATCTCTGCTCCGAAGCCCAGCTTCTCTGTTTATTCATAACAAGTCTCAAAGCAGTAGCTGCCAAACAATTTTCTCAGTGACCCTGCTGAGATTCTCTAGCCCTTATCCTCAGCTTTTTTCATGGGAATATTGTAATTCTAATTCCCTTCCCCATCTTTTCCTCTCCATTGAAGCTGTTCATAGGAATAACACTTCTACAGAAGTCCAAAAGACACCACCACCTTGATTCACAGAAGTGAGTTGTTACTAAAAAGAGCCAGATTTCATTTCAAAGGCTATCACAAAAAAATAGGATTTGAATTGGCCTGAAATAAAGGGAATTGCAATTTCAGATTTCAGTATGCATTACAGTCATAATCTGTAAATCTGCTATACAAACTGATCTCACTATAGTCACTTTGTACACAAGGTGCTCTCGCTGCCACTAGATGTCAGTTTCACACCCTTTAAAGTGGATAAATGTCTTAAAATTCTCCATTCACACTCAAAACATATTTCCTTATTATGCCATTCTTTCTGGATTAACCTTTAATTTTAAGGGTCCCACATTTTACTTACCTTCTTCTCTTCAGCTTGCCTCCCTCTTCCCTCCCTCCCTCCCTCCCTCGCATGCCTTGAAGTACAGCTCTCTTTTATCTAAGAAAAAAAGACCTAAAAAATTGCCACTATTCATTTACTCCATTATTTACTCAGTCCGAGACATCCTCACAGTTTTTGCCATATATCACTGGCAAAATTCTATAGCTCAGGTTGTATTTTTAGAGGATTGTTCTGAAATCTCATTCTTACTTCCTAAGGATATTTTCATATTCAATAAGGACATTTTTACTAAGAAATGAGAATGATGGGTGACCTCACCAGTGTTTATAAATATGTAAGGGACAAGTGCCAGGAGGATGGAGTCAAACTTTTCTCAGGGGTGACTGACAATACTACAAGGGGCAATGGTTAAAAACTGGAGCACAGGCGGTTTCTGTATAAATATTGGGAAGAATTTTTTCACTGTGAGGGTGACAGAGCACTGGAACAGGCTGCCCAGAGAGGTTGTGGAGTCTCCTTCCCTGGAGACATTGAAAGCCCACCCAGACACATTCCTATGTGGCCTATACCAGGTGATCCTGCTCTGACAGGGGGGTTGGACTCGATCTTTCAAGGTCCTTTCCAACCCCTAACTTTCTATGATTCTATGATACTGAATAGAGTTTTTACAATATATATATTAAGCTTTTGCTTTGCCATACGTGGAACTGTTTTACAGTTAACAACTAAGTATGGGTCTTTATTCCCAGTTTAAAAAAAAAAACTGAAAAAATAGGAGAGCCTCAAATCCATTATACCATATCATTAGACATAACTACTATATATATACATGCACACACACACACAAAAAGCAACAAGCTCACTTCTCACTTCACAGTAAACCTGTCCAAACTAGTGTTCACAACTGGGTAAATAGTGTAACTCAGCATTATTGTAAGGTGACAAGACTCTCACCTTACATGCAGCTTTACTGCTCAGGTATTGACAGTTTACCTGGCAAAGTATGCTCGTTTATCATAAAATCGCCTCATCCCCATTCATATAAAAAATTGAACTTTCCAGACTGCTAGTGATCCTTCAGAGCCCTCTCAGATTGTTCAGGTGTCATTTGCACCTGAATCCATAACCATCTTATACAAGTGCTAACCTACAAGAAGGGGCTGAAAAGTAAGGAAAAAGAAAGAGATATGCTTATATGAATTTCAAAATACAGTTGAAAGGACTATATCAAACAATCATCTATATCAACAAGCTTCTTCAGAGACATCTAAAATTTTTTTATGCTATAACTCTATTAAAGTGCCCCTTAGCAGAACTTGAGCTAGGAACTGTGAAAGCATAACAACAAAATAAATAAAATCAAGAGCAAACCTAGACACCAAAATCTGTCAAGTCCCATGATTTCCAACAGCCACCTTTGTAACTTAGAAGCCTTCCTCAGAGAAGTACTGAACCTCAGGCAGATGAAGGTGCCATACATGCTACACATTGTGCTACAACATTTCATCCCCTCAAGATCCCCTTTACCTTCCTATCTCACTTAGTTTCCTCAAGCCAGGACACTATTTGCACACTACCTACCTCTTACTCACCTACCAGTCATCCTCTCTATGTCCCTAAGGCAAGAAATGCTGCACATCCCACCCAGCCAAGGAACATAAGCAACATGCACACCTGCTGACCATCTGCAAAGCACAAGGACCAAACCCAAGCACCTCGGGCATGCCAGTTCAGAGACACACCTCAAACATTTGCACCACTGCTCTCTGCAGGCCTAAGCTGGCTAGTTTTATTTGCAAGCTAAGAGTTTTGGTTACTTTTAGCCACTGAACTACTGAGAAAGTTGCTGGCAGATGAATAAGGCAGCTGGTAGAAAAGAGGAAATCAATAGAAGATTTTAAGAGAACATAATTTTTCAATGTTTTGTAAACTGCACTCTGACATGAAACCACAAATACTGCTTGAAAGAGTCCAGCGCAGAGCAACCAAGATGATGAAGGGAGTGGAACATTTCCCTTACGAGGAAAGGCTGAGGGAGCTGGGTCTCTTCAGCTTGGAGAATAATTAGGGGTGATCTCATCAATGTTTACAAATATGTAAGGGACAAGTGCCAGGAAGACAGAGTCAAGCTTTTCCCAGGGGTGACTGACAATAGTACAAGGGGCAATGGTTATAAACTGGAGCGCAGGTTGTTCCATATAGATTTGGAAGAATTTTTTCACTGCGAGGGTGACAGAGCACTGGCACAGGCTGCCCAGGGAGGTTGTGGAGTCTCTTTCCCTGGAGACATTCAAAGCCCACCTGGAAACACTTCTGTGTAACTTGCTGTAGGTGACCCTGCTCTGTCAGAGGAGGTTGGACTGGATGATCTTTCAAAGTCCTTTCCAACCCCTAACTTTCTGTAATTCTATGAATACAACAAACCCAAAAACTTCCAGTCTATCCCTTTAGTTCCTCATTTTATATTTGGCAATTCACATTCCTCCAGGAAAGAAACTACTTTAACTTCTTCTTTATAACACATACTCATTTGCAATATATTCCATTCATGCTAATGAGTCACTAACAATGTATATCAGAAGCAGTAACAGGAGCAATTGATGGTTAAAACCTGGACAATTAGTCATCCTCTTAGAGAATCTACCATGTAATTTAAAAAATGCTGAGTTTACAAGATATTTTTGTGCTCTTCTGTAAGATTAGAATTTTCTTGCTAAAATGCAACAGCAACGCTGTTACAATCAATAGTGCAATTTATTGGGAGAGGGAACCAAAAAAAAAAAAAAAAAAAAAAACCACAAAACAACCAAATGTAGAAAGTGGAAAATAAGAAAATACACCCTTCAACTGGACCCATAGATGCCAATCTCCTCAAGCTTCAGGGAGGCTCATAGCTTAACCCCCTTAGCAAAGACTACCTAATAAAAAAACACAAAAATTAAAATTAAAAAAACCCTCTGTATGAGACACTCACCAGTATAAAAAGTGCTTAGGTCCATAGCTTCCTCCTCTGCGAAGCTTAACTGCTAGTATAAAAAGTGCTTGATCTGAATATACACACATCACTTGCCTCTGTAGAGAGAGATGCCTACAGCAGACCACTGCTCAAGCAAATACCAGCTTGGAAGGGCAGTGAAAATTACATAAGCTATTTAGCTGCAACCACCATGCAATTATACCTCAGAAATCTCAATGCACTCAATAAAAAAATTAGAGTTAATTTTGTAAAGAAAAGGGAGCTAACAAAAATCAAAACCTTACAACAAAAAGTATAGCTGCATCCTCCCCTGATGTAAAAGATGCTGTAATAGGGAGGAAATGGTGCTAAAATTGTTGGTCATTGATTTGCAGAGGTGATTTGGTAAATCATCATTACAGCTGATGAAGGCTGAATGAGCTCAGATGGGCCTGTATGTCAGTCAAACAGCTCAATGCAGTTTTAAATTTCCTCAGGAATCTGGTGACTTCTAGATCTGGTAGATCATCTGCTGAATACCCTTTGCACTACATGTAGGTAGGCAGCTGGTTTTTGTTACAGTATAATTACAGGCTAAGTACTGATCATAGGGGTTTCTCTAGTGTCTGAAATGACATATTTTCACAGCAAATGTATCAAAGAACTTAAGTACAGAGATTCACTCAAATACAGACTGAGGAAATACGAGGTCTTGCATGTCCTTGCTCTCCTTGTCTCATACACTTGTTATTAGTGTCTCATTTTGTATGCCTGATACAAACTCATCTATCATGCTGATAAGACAGTGAGAGAAAAGGCAAAACACTTTGGAATGGGACTAGTGGCTGGGGGGTTATTCAGAAAAACAGAGCTGGGCAAATATCAACCATATTACAATGAACTCATCGCTGAAGTCACTGAAAAGTATCCTTTTTAAGGATTTCACATCTATTATAGATGTGCCTAAGAAGTCTCAGGAAACAAGCAAATTAATTTCCTCCTCCTGGCAAAAAATAGGAGAGTTGAAATTGCATCTATTAAATGCACATTTATTCTGTCTGACCTATCTCCTCTTGTAATCTATGCTGAGAAACAGGGCGTTTTAGCATTAGCAGATTTTGGGACTGAAACCATATGCTTGGTCTAGGTACAACCCAGAGATTTTACTGGAAATTTTTACCAAAGGAAAATCCATAAATGAAAATGTTTAATTTCAACTATTTTAAAACTCTGACTTAAGTATGGCTGGAAGCTGCTCACCGGCTGTGACATCAGATGTACTTCTGCTGCCCTAGTGCAGTGTTCAAGGAATGTATAGGGAGCTACACAAAGTATTGAAATTATTTGGCTAAACTGTTTCCAGTATGCAAATTAGCTTGTGTAGCCTAAAATGGGCACTGTATGTGTCACACTAAAAATGTTTCTTTTTCATCCCCAGTTTTTCATGGGTTTCTGAGTCATGCAAAAGTCTAGCAGAAAAACACACCAAACTGGGAGTTAATAGTCTCCCAGCCACTGATAAAATAATCATCCGCTCAGCCATTGTTACAGTTATCTTCTGATTTCAGTAAAAAACCTCAAAGAAATTATGTTGCAGGATTGGAAAGAGACAATAATAAACAACCTGCTTATCATTTTTGAATGATTCATTAACCAGCATAATGTAATCTGCCCCATGCCCTGTTACATTCCAGTTTAACAACGTAGTATGTGCTACCAACTTTCCAGAAATGTTACAAGTTAGTAATAAAAAGTTAAGCATTAACCATGATGAGACAAGCATGTAGCTATGAAACAAAAAACTTTTTTTCAGGTCTTTGCTTGGTTCACTATTAAAATAATCATACAATTTACTTAATGAATTGGTCGTAATAAAATTTATCTTTATTTAAAGTAATACAAAGCTTGTTTTCTCTCTTTTCAGAATGTATCAGATTATGAGCTGAGCCAATTCAAAATCAAGCACCAGCTGTAAGTTTCTCATTATTTTGTGGTTTCCCCTTAAAGGAATAACACTCTGTTATGCTCTGAGAGTTTCTCTGTTAACGTATAAGGAAAATAATTGAAAGCTGCTGCTCATGTGAAGGGCATTACATGATGGAGGTGGAACTTCCTCAGTTATTAGGACCATGGAAGGTTCATGAGAACTGTGCTCTAGATCAACTAACAAGAAAGGTTCTTCTGTACCAGCTGCTGGGTGATATTCTTCCTCAGAACAGACAGGGACAAACAATATTAGGAAAAGTACATGTTCAACCTCTTCCAGAGTACAAAAGCTCTTTACTTGTATAGTGTATGAAGCCAAATTTTCAAAATGTGTTCATCTGATTCTTAGAGATCAATTCAAGTGATTGGATTAATAAAAAGTGCCATGTTGAAAGCAATATAAACAGAATTTGAATAGAGTACTGAATAAGCAAATACAGGTATAACAGTTAGGAAATGCTTTCATGGAATTTATGAAAAAATTATGTTCACTGAGAAGGATATGCTTAGTGTTCAAGTATATTATTTGTCTTGGTTTAATACACAGAAATAATATTAGGGAATTTTTGTTATGAGTCAATGAAACAAGAGGAGGTCAGTTTAATATGGTGTTACTCTTCTTCACCTGCTGATTTCCATGAAGCATTTTTGTTTCCCTAGCTGGCAAAGCAGTGCATCTATTTAAAAAAACAGAATTGGGTTTCAAATTGCACTCTATTGATAAGACACCGGAGGAATCTGAAGACATTTTTACTCACTGAAATCCTGTTCATATTGATAAGAATTTGGTGACCACCAAAGTTTATTTTCTTCAGGGTTTGTATGAAGCATGGGTATGCTTCTCTGGCTTCTGTACCAAATACCTCCACTTATTCAATGGACAGTTCTTTCCCCTCTAGTCAATATTATAGTTTTTCTCTAGAGAGGAGAAGTAGGGAAAAAAAGACAAAATTTTATCTGGGAAGCGTTTACCATAGTGATTTTATTTTGATACTCTGAAGCAAACTTCTTTTTGCACTACTGTATGCATGAAGACTCTTACTGTATTCTATTAAATCAATTGGCATTGATTTTAACAGCCTAGCAATAAGCTGATGTAAATTAGTTCTCATGAACACTGAAAGCCACAGTTCTACTTAAATTCCTTCTGAACAGCTACTGAATATAGTAGCAAAATTATCAAGTCCCATCCCATCTATGAAATGCAGTAATGAAAGATTCATTCCACATTTCCCAAAACAATAACAGAAAAGAGGTGCTGCTTTCAGATATGGGACAGCAGAGTACTGAGGCACCAGTTCAGACGTGCTCTGGAGCTGGCTGCCAGGGTTGTGCAACATGCTGCTCTCCCAGGTTTAAATGTTTTCAACAGCCCTAACATGTTGTAATCCTGAGCATTGCTTAAAGCCCTTCCTCCTGCAGAAACACCATCGTATTTTTCACTTGACACAGTACTCTGTTGATACACTCTCATCCTGGTTAGCCTGGGGTCACTCAAATACTCACTGAATGAGTTTGCTCTCAAGACTGGCAGTACGAGAGCACTTTCCAGATGTTTAATACCAGACAAGTCCCAAACACCCCACTTAGTGTGGGCTCATTTATTCAGTGTTAAAATTTATGCCAGGAAGAATGCTATCTAGAATATTGCACTACATTCAGGAGAACTATTTAAGAGAGAGCAGATATGAAAATCAATGTCATACTGCAGATGTTTCAGAATATTGGACCTTAAGTACTTTCCAGACATGTTATCTTGCTGTCTTTTCTTAATATTTTCATAAGCAGTGCAAGTAAAATTGGTATTTATAACTATATTCAGCAAAACTGGCGTGTAAATTATAACTCGGTGATATACACCCAAAATTTGGAAGCACTTCTTCGGAAAGAAATGTAATTACAGGTTGGTCACTTCAGTTTAGATAGTCCAAGACTTATAGTATCGATGTTTATGCAGAAGTTGTTTCACAATGCTTTCAGCTAAATCAAATTTTGCTTTCCCAGGGACCATGAAATTAAAAGGCCTTCTTTGTATAGCTAGTGTGATTAGAAATTCATCCCGAATCAAACTCAAAATAAATTTTGCTCTCAAGTCATGAGCTCTGTGAATTGTTTTCCGAAACAGGACTGGAATCTTTCATCATAAAATTGGCTTTGCCAGCCTAATGACAGGCTGATGTAAACTAGTTCTGTCTGCCATGTGTGCATTCAGAAGTCTGTTATGGTTGTGTAGGATTGCAAGGTAAATGAGAAAACTTCACCTGTAAATCAGGATGTGAGATGTTAAGCCTTGAGTTTACCATTTGTATGTTGCAACAAGCAGTCATGGAAGATCCTGGATAATAATGGAGCTATGATAGGGGGCACATAATTATAAGCTTTGTCTAATTACGGTGAAGGCAGCATTTGGACTCCTTTTCTTGAAATAAACATTACCAATTTTTCATTGCTGTGAAAAGTGTTACTAGTTTATTTTACCAGGAACTTACAGTATATCCAGAAAAATTTGCTATTCAGAAATCAAGTTATTGTTCTATAGTCAAGACTGATGTCTGGGTTACTTTCTAACATCAATTTTTCTTTTGTTCATAATTGCTGATAAGTTCAGACTGGAATTTTTCATCCTTGCCTCCCAAGCAAAGGCGATCTCTTTTCCTGAGACATATGAATAAATTCTCAATTGTAAGAGACACTACATACCAGGAAAATACCTTTGTAATGCTGAGATCTTTCGCTTGAAATGTTTGCATTTTCCTCATTTCCTCATGTGGAAAACCCATAGGTATAGATTTTTCACAGCTAGCAATATTTAAATCTATGAACAAATTTTCCATACATCAGGTGCAAAGCTTGGATCCCCTCTTAGTCCGTTTGTAGCTGGGCCAGAAGAGAGTTCACAAGGCAAAGTCTTGCCTTGTGATTATGTCCAATAATCACTAAACCTGGATTTGGTAAATGTGGATTGAGACCTTGCTTTGCCATGGACTTCCTAAGTAAACCTAGCTTCCTTTCCCACCTGAAGAGTGGAAATATTAGTATTTCCCTGTCTCACAGGCTTGCTATATTAGAAAACCATCAGGAATTGTGATGCCCTTATTAAAATAATAAGGAAAATTGTTCAGCTGCACTGCAGATGGAAGCTGTGTGTTGCTTCCCAACATCCCATTTGCCAGCTGTGATGCCCCAGGGCAAGAGCACTTACATGCACTGGGGCCATCTGAATACTGTGGGGAGTACTAACCAAGCTGTGCCCTATCCTGCCATCACTGCAGCTGCCATCTGGGGCTTGCAGGCTACAAAAGATGACAAAGGTTCAAAGGGCAGATAAGCCTCCACTGGCAAAACTAATTCTAGTCTGCTAGTGACAGAGATTTACACCCAGTAAATAGCAATGGCAACAGCTCATAAGTTATCATGCTGCAGTACCACAGCTGTGGTTAAAGAGGAAACTTACTTGGAAATGGTCTAGTTCTTGTGGTTCTGTGGACTATAATCCTGCCCCTGAGCTGAGTAGGAAGAACATACACTAAAAGGCCTTCACTGAATTGTCACTACTGCAATGAGGAGTGAGTCAGGGTCACAGATAGATAGTCAGATTTGGAGGGTTTTTCCATTTTAATGAAAATTTCATCCAGCAACTCTAATTAAATAAAAGAATTTTGTCATTTTCCCCATCCTTTCTTACTAAAAGTAATCCCATTCTCAAACAGTTGAAACACCAGTCAGCATCTGGACATCACCAAAGAACTCATAGGATATGAAGATGTGGCAGGAAAACCCAATTTTTCTTCCAATACACTTGACACATGAAAAACAGTTCCAAGTTTTCTGAGCATCTTTTATGACACATTTTATCCTTCCTATTCCAGTTAGGAAAATACAGAGACAGGCAAAGAAGGTGCAGTCTTAGATAGCATATGTCTCTATAGAAAATATTTTTAAAAAATACTAGCCTAGAATTGCTTCTAGAGGCTCCTCATCTTCTTCAGCCCCATGATTTTCCACTCTCTGTTTAGGAGTGTGTTCAGAACAACTTCTAAATTGGAAAAATTAGAAAAATTCAGAATTAGTCAACTTTGCCCAGCCCCCTATCCCAATACCTGACCATGCTCAGCCACATACAGAATGCCTTTTGGGGAGGGCTTAGCAACGAGCAAGCTAAACCACAGACTCTTTTTGGTAACAGTGACTGACTGGTGCTACATAATACTCCTTGTCTATAAACTTCTCTGAAGAGCAGAAGTGAATCAGTTTATGAAAAAGAGCATATGCTGATCCAGCTGTAGGGAGAGCCAGATCTGTAACAGTGAGCTTATTCTCACCAAGTTTTAGTGAAAGTAGAAACATTTGTGTATGTTAGCACTGTAGACCAGTCTAAATAGCAACAGAATATCGCTTCTAGAGCAACTCAAGCTGGGTAGCAAAATCAAAGAAAAGGGTGAAAGATACATTTTAATAGACACAAATGACCTGCTTATGTTTGTACAGAAAACCAGAAGCAGAACCAAAAATGGAAGCTGCTGCCCAACTAACAAACTGCTGCTTCACCATCATTGTATATCTGCACAGGAATGTCTTCCTCCACCTTCTCAGTTGATGTGCTTTCCTTTTCTCTATTACGTGGCCATACTCAGACCACAGAGAAGAGGTTGTTGTAGTTTCCATTCACTGGTCCCTCTTCTCTTTTAGAAAATCATATTTGGTACTCAGAAAGTGCTGCACCTGGGACTGAAGTCTCAGAATAACTTCTGGCTCATTCAAGCAATAAAGTGTGAAGGACTATTCATTTGTAATCTCATTTTAGCATAATTCCACATGTATCCCAGCTCAAGTACACACTGGGTAGAAAATAGAGCAGATGTCTTGTCTCATTTTGCTCCAAGTCTCTAAAACTGAGTCCTCTCAGTTTTTGAAAGAAATAGAATATTCAATTTATGTTATCAACATATTCTGTGGTCTCTGTAGGATAGATATTTAATTCTTCTCACTTTAAACGAGCTTCTGAGGAAAAGAGTGAAAACATAGCCTCTTCTCACTTTTATATAAGCATGCAGAGCTTCATTCATGAGTACATGTGTTTATACTGTGGTGGCAGGTGCTCCATGGAGTATTTCTAAGATAATGAACTTAAGTATTAAGCCCCTTCATTCAGATTTTCTTGAATTCAGAAATGAGAAGAGAACCAGTAAATGGTTGAGATAAGATACTAAGCCATGAAAACTGCAGTGCTTAAAAATGGGGTCAGGTAGACAAGCAGGGCAGAGAAGTTAGAAGATGAGCTCCAAGGAGAAGGTAAGGGACTGCTCCCAAAGGGCCTATTGCATCTGCAAGAGAGACAGTTGGTTCTGCAGCAACCAGACACTTGAAACAGCTTCAGAAGAGGATGTTCAGCACAGCTGGTCTGGTGAAAGATGAAATATAGTTGATAGCAATGCCACAGCAGCCCTTTGTGCAACAGAATTCAAGACCTGAAGCCCAACAGCCTGCACAGCCACAGGATGCAACCCATAGGGTTGATGAATTTGCAAAAAATATATATTTATTATAAAGATTTTCCACAAACAAACGCATATATTGCATTCAGCATGCAAATAAAATACATCTTTACTATCATCTTCCTCATAAAATCACTTTCCAAGAGCCACACCAATGTGAGGAAAGTAGTACTACCTTAGTAATACTGCAGACACTGGTACAATGGTACTTGTGCCAGTCTGCATGACAGATCATATTAACTCATTAACACATGATTCAGAGCATCAGCCTGTCTGGATAGATTATCTGTAACCACCAAAATACAGACAGGATCATATTGCACATATTTATGAAATGAAGATTCAGAGACAACCTCCATGCCAGCTTTCTCTAATTTTCAGTGCTTCAGAGCATCTGTACACCTGCAGTGGGTGCAGCTTTTTGACAGAGCACTGGGTCTCTGTTTCTTATTCACGATTCTGGCACTTCAGTTCCCCCAGACACCTGCTACCACAGCTCTGTCATTTCTCCTATTTAGTTCCTCACTGCTCAGTTTCATGGCTTTTTATTATTTTACAAAGCTCTCAGAATACAGACAATAACCTGAAGATGTCTCACTATTTCCCTTAACTTGTCTTACCATACATTTCATAAAAGTAATCAGGTCCTTTCCTAAATCCCTGATCTGGCTGATTATTTACAGTTATTTACCTTCATCAGTATATAACATCCTTATCTCATTCAAGTAATAACATTCTGAAGAAATACAAGGGAATCTAAGGCATATTCATGTTTTTGCTTTAATTAATAGAATATATATTCCAAGATCACAGATGTAAAGGAATAGTGTTGCTTGAAATGTCATCATAAATTACCAGCATAAACTATTGGCTATATTCCTTTTAGATTACTGGTTAAAATAATGTTTAAGAAATTATTCATAACTAAATATCTTCTGCTTAAACATATCCCACAAATAGATGAACTTCAGAATGCTCTGAAAAAAATAATTGCAAATATTTTCTTTCATTATTTTGTCTTCTTAAAGAAATAGAAATGGGGCTCCATGTACAGTCTTAGAGGGATTCTCTGCTACCTAACACCTTTCAAGGGATTTATTGAAAAACACAGATAAATTTCAACAATTTCAGATTTTAAACAAAACCAGTAATAAACATGAATCCTGCATCAGATTGGTACTTTATTGGTTTTCAGCTTAAAAAAAAAAAAAAGAAAAAAAAAGAAAAAATCTATCTGTTTTCAGATCACAGAGCAGAGCTCTTCAAGATACCTCTTCCCAGCAAAACTTCTCTACCATCACCAAGGTGAATAAATCAGGATCAGATCATCTGTTAACAAAAAAAAAATAACAGGAATAAACTCCAGAACCTAAGTCAAAACCTACATATCAGTATATATGTCTGTACCTATCATGTACCTTGCAGAGTCCACAGAACAGAACACCAGTTTCTGGGAAAGCCCCACTTTCTGTACAGATTTGAAGTGTTGTTCATTCATGAGCAGTGCACCAGGAAGATCTTGAAACACAGCTCTGTGGTGAAGCTCTGGCACATACCTGGACAGACTTAGAATTTATTCTATACATTGCTCAAAATTTTGTTCCTTTACAATGGCATTTTTTTCTACTCTAATATTCTTGGGTATTGACTTACTTAAGATATAGTAATCCTGGGTCACACCAAGGAATCCTGAGTGTCACGTTGGGAGGGACATCAAGGATCATTTGATCCAACCCGTCTAATACTATAGTTTATATGATACATCTCAGCACCCTGTCAAGTGGAGACTCAAAACTTTCCAGAGAGGGATAACCCACCACTTCGCCTGGGAGACCATTCCAATGTCTGGCTGTCTTCATGGTGAAAAATTTTCCCCTTGTGTTCAAACAGAATCTCGCCAGGAGCAACCTGTGCCCATTACCCCTTGTCTTGTCCATGTGACTCCTTGTAAATAGGGAATTAGGTCCCCCCTAAGTCTTCTCAAGGCTGAACAGAGACAGTTTTCTCGGCCTCTCCTCAAATGGAGAGAGGTGCTCCAGTCTTCTGATCATCCTCATGGCTCTTCTTTGGACCCTCTCCAGCCTGTCTGCATCCTTTTGGCACCGTGGGGACCAAAACTGAACACAATACTCCAGGTGTTGTCTGACAAGCACTGAGTAGAGGGGTATGATAACTTCATTGTCACTGCTGGTGATGCCCTTGTTGATGCAATCCAGCATCCTATTGTCTTTCTCTGCAGCTGCTGCACACTGTTTGCTCATGCTGACCCTGCTGTCCACCAAGACTGCCAGGTCCCTTTCCACAAGGCTGCTCTCTAGTCAAGTTTATTCCAGCCTGAGCTGCATTCCTGGGTTATGTGTTCCCAGGTGCAAGACCTTGAACTTCTCTACACTGAACCTTATGAAGCTCCTTTCAGCCCACTTATCCAGTCTCTTTAGGTCATCCTGGAGGGTAGCTCGCTCTTCAAGGGTATCAAATTTTCTTTATTTCACTTTTCTCCATTACATTCTAAATCTGAAGAGATGACAAAAAAGTAGAAAAAATTATTCTGAAACCCAGTGTTTGATTGTAAATACAGAATGTTTTTCCCAGTACACTCTGAAAGTAGAAAGATGCAGATTCTTATGACCACCAACTCATGAAATAACTCTTTTCAGTGCTGTACTGCAGCCATTAAAACTTAAAAATAGGATATGTAGAAAATAATTACCCACTCCATTATAGTATGGCACTTCTGTTCGTCTGCTGTTTTGTAGTCTTAATGCAATTAAAGCTACCCAATAATGCAATTAAAGCTACCCAATAATGCAATTAAAGCTACCCACTGTAAATACATTCTTTGCAACAATTCACAAAATTTGCAGTTTTAGGCAACAGAAAAACCAATTTTTCTCCAGAGAAGACATTATCCTATGAAACTCTTTATCTCATTAAAAAGTTATCTCATAATTATTTCAAAGAGTAGTTTGCTACATTTTTAATTAATAAGATTATAACTTATTTCTTTAGGAACTGCCCCATCACTGTCCTTTTTTTTTAGGCTAGCATTTAAAATTCGCTATACTTTTAGGTGAGAAGGGCTTTCTGCAATTTTCTGCTTAGGAACAGAAAAAACACTTCTGTCTGTAGTCTTTTTGGTTTTCATTGGATCATAGAATCATTTTAGTTTTAAAAGACCTTCAAGATCATGGAGTACAAAAATTTCATGTGTTTCCAGTTTTTAAGAGTATTTTTTTGTTTGTCAGATAATTGTAATTACCTAATTCCATATTCTGGGTGCAAAAATTTCACCAAAGAGAAAATTTGAGAGTGCTTTTCAGGAGCATTGATACTGAAGGCATCATGATACATGTAAACAGTATCAGAGCTTTACAAAAATAACCCTACTTTAAGACATCCCTTTCTCCTTCCCCATTCTCCTCTGCCCCATAGAGGTCTCCTTCTCAGTGCCAGGGACAAATAACCCACTCTGCGAGGCACTCCCACTAAGGCCTCTTGCATATCTTCCAGGGTAAATTCACAAGGGAGTGGACAGGGAAGAAAATTTGTCCAAGCCTTAATCTAGCTGCAGCAAGAGGTGAGGATAAAGGAGAGCAGGGAATACGAGCCTGGGAAAAAAAGTCAGAAACAAGAGCTGCTTGCCAGCCTCCAAAGAAGTCCATGCCCCTACACCCTCCCTTCCATGGTTAGGATCAGAGTTAGAGTGAAGTTACAAGTATCTCTGTTTCAGTCACTCTTGACTGCTGGAAGGGGATAAGATGTGCAGACCAAGCAGCAGCAGCAGCATTCAGAGTCACTGTAGCCATTGGCTGGCTCCAACACAGGTCACTGCCTCCAAGGCAATCTGACCTCAAAAGTTTTCAGTTTAACATCAAATAACTAGGCTGGCTGAAAGGGCAAATTTTGTGTTTCTGTGTACATGTGGAACAGATTACAGTAAAACTGAAAAGCAGAAGTGCAGCTTTTTACACAGTGTGCTTGTCCCCAGAGAATTAAAGCACATTTTCTCCACAGGTGCTAAAATGAGTTTGCTCAGAAGCTCCTTTGTGAGAAAATCCTACTAAATTTACTTTTCCTACCCTCCAGTACATGCCTACAGATACTGCCTGTTTCCTCTAGGGAGCTTAAAGATAAACACAAATCTTGTTCAACTAAATTTAGAGGTGCATTTTAAATGTATCTCCTACTACTATTACTATATTAATAACTTTGAATATGCTGTTTAATACCCAAAGTGATATCAGATTAAAGCTTGAAGATTTCTAGGGCAGTTGCTAAGAGTCTTCCAAACTTATTGCCATTCCACTGACACACCTGCAGTGTGAGGACTAAAACTTCCTGAAATTTAAAAAAACACTTGGTGCAGAAGAGTACTTTCTTCTCATTTGCTAAATGTCCACACGTAACTTTTGTTACTAGAATAAGAAGCAGTGTTTTTTAGTTTCAAACAGCTTATATGCATCACAGAAATGGCAAAATATCAGTTCAAATAGACTAGTTAATTAGAGTTTGCAAACAGTACTTGGATAAAACAGAGGTGTTTTATTTTAAACGTGAAGCAACAGTGTTTCACATGTTTATAGCAATCAGTAAGTAGCAAATACAGAGAATGTCATGAGGAATGTTCCATAAACTCATGGTTTCTAAGTGCCAGCTTTGGGACACTGCATGGTAAGTTAAATAGGCAGTGTATCAACAGAAATAGAGACCAAGGGGAAACAAAACCATGTTTAAATTGGCATAGTTTTAAACAAAGGAGTTTGAGTGTTCTCTTGGCCTGTTACCAAGACCCCTAAATTTGCATTCAGACCTGTATGATCAAGCACAAAACTGGGCACCATGTGACAGCCCAGTGCTAACCCGCTATTTCCCCACTCCTCAGCCCCTCAGTGTTTGCTGGCACATCTTCCTACTGGTCTTCTGAAAGCAGAAGAGATCAAGTATATACAAAATACTTAAACATACCAGGCCTTTAGGAAAAGTTAGATCCTGCAACATGGCTACTGATTCCAGTTCAGGTTCAGGTGGTATGAATTTGGGCTATTTTCACTAAACTTCCACAACTTTGAAAAACAGAACTGTAGTAATCATTTACTGACTTTCAAGTGAATGCAGACTGATCAAGCCAATTTCCTGCTACCTACCAGACACATTTGTATTCACATTACACTGCATTCATGGTTGGAGCTCTAACCTTTAGTGCTATCTCAGTGTTAGCATTCAGTCAGAGCTCAATCAGTAGACTCAAATTTTAAATAGATCTTTACATACCACCAAATACTCTCTTTGAAGCAATTACTAGCATTTGAGAGAAATTAAAACAGCATGTAGATACAGGTAAGGAGAAGTACCTCTAAGGTAGGTGAAATACTACGACCTCAAGACAGTAAAATCAGACAGGTATTTCAAAGTGAATTTTTAGACATTTTAAACTTTGATCAGGAGGTTACAATGCTTCTCTTTTGTTAGGACTTCCTGAAGGAAGACACAAGCAAAAGCTCACAAAGCTGTCTTTTAAAAAGCAAAATGTGCAGCATCAGGTAGTTCCCACATTCTCCAGAAGTGGAGAAGTCAAAATGAGCAAATATACTTGCTACTCTGCAAGACAGGTGGTACATTAATCCCATTTTAAGAATTCTTTCCTACAAAGAACTGTTGCATCCTTGACTCCTCAGCACTTCAAAGAAAAAAATTGGCACAATCTTCTCTATTAATATTGGAAACAAAATTTTACTCATTTGAGAAAGGGTTAAGAAATGAGTTTTACATTATGACAGACAAAAAATAAGTCTCATATAGTCATGGTATAAAATTGAAACCTGGCTATCAAACCAATTGCTTACTTCAAACCTGATTCCTCTGCTGTTTTATTTACCCTGAAGAGACTAGACTGTATCCATGAGCATTAATGTAAGCTCTAAAAGACAGCTTCCTATTGAAATGGTCATGCATAGCTCACTGAGATATCTCCTCAATGCATTAAAAACAAACATTAAAAAGATTTATTGCAAAACAAATTCGCAGTTGTTTTCTTGATCTCACTGCTAAATTTTCATGCTACATGATACAGTTCACAATTCTCTGCTTTTTATTGCAACTATCTAAAATCCTAGAAGTTCAGAAATTGCAACTTAGAGGCAGGGCTGTACCTATACAGTGGCTTGGAGTTCTCACACTCGCTCCAGCAGGTTGATCACTCATCTGTCCTGTATGCCATAGCTCCTGCCTGGGACACATTCCTAGGCTTTCTTGTCATGCAGAGGAGGCTATAGGGAGATGCTGTTGCATCACTGAGCCTAACCCCATGGTGCAGTCAGGATGTGGCTTCAGCTGCCAACCCAGACCAGGAACCGAAACAGGCCCCTGAATTCCCTTAGTCTAAAGACAGCCATAATTTGTAATCCACATTAAGACAATGGCATCAATGGTCTCCATGAAAAAAAGTATTAGAATCAAAACCTAGGAATTTAAAAGTAGGACATGGATACCTGATATTTTATGTAACATTTAACATTCTAATACACACGGAAGTTATATTAGTGGCTTCAGCAGGAATTCCTGACAACCCCAAAATCATCATAAAATCATGATCTGGAAGTTATTAACTACAGAGCATTAATTTCATTGAAAATCAGAAAAAGCAGTCATCAAACAAGTTGGAGAGAAATGGTCAACCAAGAAAAATCATCAGTCTTGTCAGTGATAGCAGTAAAAGTTTGGATTTTGCCTAATAGTTTCTCTACAAGAATTAGCTCTGCACGACAGTGCTTGCTCCGATCTAGGAAAACCACTTACCAAGTGTTAAAATGGTTCAGACAAGCCTTCCAGTCCCTTGTTTCTTTGATACAGGAGCTTTCTATCTACTCAGAGAGGAAAAGTCTTAACAAAAATTAACCATTATCTTAACAATAGAGTATAGAAAACTGGAGCCCTGAGCATACAAGAAGTATCTGGCAATTCACAGCAAGTTTTGACCAAAGATAGGATACTCACAGTCTCAGATGGAGACGGTTCTACTGAGTCTGGTTTTGACCTTGCCCCAGTGACCTCACAGCTTTTAAACAGAAACTAGAACACACTGCCAAAGTGGGGCAGCATGTACAGGGAATGAGCTGTCAGGAAAGAAACAGCTGAGGTTAGCAGGGAAGGTAAAAAATAATTTTCATTTCTGAACATCCAAGATAAAAAGAAGTTGCCTTTCAAAATACTTTTCTTTATTAGCATAAACAGAGAATTACACAGTAACCTTGGGAGAGAATCAGAGAGACAAATGCAGACTAATCAACATTTGCAGTGATGATGCAACAATGTTGCAACAGTTAGTGACATTTAGAAAATCTGTCCAAGAATTTAGAAGAGCTTTTCCAAAATTTCAATGGCATTTTGAGCATAAAAAATACAAATAAAAAAGCATGCATATTCTGTGAACCATCCTGCCAAAGAAAATTACTGGCCAACCCTGCCTTACCTGTGTTAAACAATTGTGCTAGGAACTCAGCCTGTATCTTTCATAGTCATACACCAAAACTAAAGTTACCAACTATTTCATCACCAAAATGGTAGAGTCCATGTGAATGTGGGTTCTTATTCATTAGATAAGAAAATACAATTTAGGTGCAAGGGCTTGAACGACTATGCTCCAGAAAACCAGAACTGTGGAAACAAATCTGCAAGAAATCTCATCTAAGACATCAAGATATATTCTTCTGGTATATTGTTGTGCTCTGCACCCCTAGTACCTGTCCCTCACCTCAGCTGGGCAGCACAGTCTGGTCCAGGCTGCCAGACCATGCCTCCGTGGGCAGCAATGCCTGCAGGCTGGTGGCCACACTACTCCCACTGTCCCGGTTGGTCCTTTATGTGTCAGGGGGGTGGCACAGGCATCCCTCAAAACAAACCCCTCTCTGCCAAGAATAGCACTTATGGCTGAGGAGTAGAGTTTCACATTAACCATAACTATGGTGAAGATGCCACCTACATGGTAAAACAAATCCCAGTTCCTCTTTGGCATTCTCCAAATGAGCACATTATGTCAAAGTTGCTGGGGTTACAACTATAAAAATAGCATGGCATTATGTTTGCTACATGTCTCAAACTTGCCACCTCCAAGTCCTCTCAGGGCTCCTGAAAAGAAAAGCAGGGTGTTTCCTGGAGTGGGAGCTACAGAGGCCTTGGCCCTTCCTCCAGTCATTGTTCCTAGAGACACCATTCTGGGGTGACAATTAACACTGGAGAGATGGAGGAACTGCTGAGACTCACCTGCCCCAACCCTGATGCAGGACTGCAGGGCTGTCCTTTCCAGCTGCAAACTCTGGTTTGTGCCTCTCCATGTGGACTATACAAAAACCCTCTTGATCACAGACACAATCAGTCCCCACATGGGCCAAAAGTTTGGACTCTGAAACAACCTGCTGTGCAAAAGAAGCAGCTTGGTGCTGTCTAGAGGGACTCAGGCATGTTCTTTATTTAAGGTTTGTGGTTGTCCTAACTTGTAGCACCCAAAGAAGCTTTCTCAACATCCGGCCAGATGGCCAGAGAAGATATTTGGAAACAGATCAGAAAGAGCTACACAGGCTGCAGCTGGTAAAGCTACATTTTCTGGTAGAGCTACACTGTTTAGATCCACATGGTTTTGATGCACATACACAACAAAGTGGCCAGAAGAAAACACTCTGGGCTTAAAATAACTGTGGTATACTGGATCCTGTATCTGCTTTTTGAGGGAGGATGGAGTTGATTTTTCTATTTGCCCATGTTCTATATATCATATCATATTATATCATATAATAACATTAGAATGGTTTGGAAAGGATCCTAAAATTCATCTATTTCTAATCTCTCTTCATGGGCAGAGATAGAGCATGGGCTTCCAGTAGAGCAGGTTACTCAAATCTCCATCCAACCTGGCCTTGAGCACTTCCAGGGAGGAGGCATCCACAAATTCCCTTGGCAACTTGTTCCAGAGTCTCAACAACCTCACACTAAATGATTGCTTCCTAATGTCTAATCTAAATCTCCCCTCTTACAGTTTAAAACCGTTAACCTTTGTCCTACCACTGAACACCCTTAGAAAATACCTCCGCAGCTTTCTTACAGGAGCAAAGAGTTAGCCTAGCCCACATAGCCTGGTACCTCTGCTGATTCTAGGCTAGGACTCTTTTATTACCAAGAAAAGAACCTCGAGCCAGTATGTTTTGGTAGTAATGGATATAAAGGGAAGATGTGCCTTGTGTAAATCAGTATCAGAGGGCCAGGGCTGTGAGGACAAGCATTTGCCTCCTCTTCTTCTACTGCTTTCCAGACAGGTAAAAACAAGCCCTGATGCAGTAATAGGAAAGGATTTGGCTTTTTTTAGCTACAAACTGCTAGGAGATATTAAAGTGAAGCAGGGCTGTGAATTGCACCATATGTGTGCATGGAAGAAGCAAGCAGTCTGAGGTGTTACCAGTGGAGATGGACCACAGCAGATGCCATAAAATCCAATGAACAAGCCTCATGCAATAGAGACTTTCTTAGGAGTAACTTAGCAGCAGTACCAGTCTAAGCAGTCACACACCCTAGTCCTTCCATGCCATGCTGCACCCTCACAAACATCTGTGTACTGAAAAAAATTCAGTATTCAATGCAGTTGATTCAATGCAGTTGAATTCAATGCAGTTGAATTCAATGGGATTCAATGCAGTTAAAACTCCCTTTTCTGTAACTTTTTGCTAGATCATTTGCAACAGACTCCTTCCCCAGTACATTTCACTGCACAGCTATACAAACACGTGGGCCACCAAATCACAGGGACAAGAGATCCTGCGTGAGCTGCACTGTCCTCAAGCCCTGAGCTCCCTAAGCATCAGGCATCACAAGTGTCCCCTTCCCAGAAGCAGCAAGGTGACAGCACTGCAAGGACAGGCAGGAAAGCCCTCTGCACCTGGGAATTGTTGAGTCAGGAAGAAAGAAGGCAAAATAAGTGTGGCAGAGCCAATGACAGACTGCCACCAAAGATCTCAACAGCAACAACAGTCTGGGATTTCTGCAGCATTCAGGCAAGAGGCAGTTGTTGTGTAAGAGCAATTGCTGTCTAAGAGTACTGACTGAATCCCATATTGTGACATTTGTTTACATATACTGGGAATATTATACAACCAAAAGGTAAAGTGGAGCTGCAATATATTTGTACCCACTTCTTCATATCACCAGTGTTAATTTTAACTGACTCAAAACTAATTTAATTATCAAGATAACTTTCAGGGAGTAAACTTGCAAAAGAGTCCAGTTCACAACCAGACGCAACACAGGGTGAAATTCCAGAGATTTGTGCAGTAGATGACATTCAACATTATTCTGTTATTCTTTAAATTCTATAAATGTTATAAGATATCCCCAAAAGGGCAATCTGTTCACTATAGGCCTTCCCTATATAATAATGCAAATATCCAGTAATTTCTGTGTTGGAAGCTCAGCAACCAAAACATCAGCCATGCCTAGATCTGAGCAATACTGTTATCAAAGCCACAAATCTCATGGCAAGCAGCTTCCCCACAGTCATCAGCAATAACCAAGGAAGTCTGGTTTGGCACTACATTTTCTCAAGAAAAATTATAATGCATAAAATCTGGGGAGGAGATGCATCCATGTGGAAATCCAGCCTAAGTGGCATGAGAATCTTGCCAAGAAATAACTGGGTGTCCTCAGCATACACGATGCAGATGGACATTAAAAAAAAAAAAAAAAAAAAAAAAACAAAAAAAACCAGCAGGTTTCCAGCCTAGAGCTACTTTAGCTTATGAACTAAGCTGCAGGCAGACCATAGATGCAGAAAGAGAGGGATAAGAGTCAATTGCACCCCAGAAAAAATAGCTGCCTAAAAGTACATTTATAAAGGGGGGGGGGGGGGGGGGGAATGGTTGAGCTTAGACATATCAGAGCCATAAAACACAGATCAGCTGTGAATATCTTGGATGGGAACAGCCTCACCCTCTGTCTCTGGAAAGATCAGGACTTACTCCTACCTTAAAGAAGAAGGGTGAGGAAATGGAGTTTTTACTTCTCCAACAGTTATTTTTAAAAGACTGGGGATAAAAAAGTTATTTTCTCTAGTCCAGCAAAACCTGTGAAGGAAAATCCCGACAGCAGCATGTTGATACCTAGCACATGCTCGCTGGGAGGTGGACAACAGGGGTGAGCAGGAGGGAGCCAAGTGCCTCCATTGGTCCCTGCAGCGTGCTAAGACACCTGGGACTGGACTCTCAGGGGAGAGCGGGTTACCCAGCCCTGCCACAGCCCACTGCAATTCATCTTAACCTGACCCGCCGTAAAGCTGGGCATCCGAGCTGCTGCCTCACCTTTCTCCAAGGCCAAGCCAGCTTTTCACTTAGGCATTCCGAAAGGTCTAAAGGGAGGAGCGGCTTGGCGAGGCCACGCGTTTCCATTTCCAAAGTCTCCACCTCAACTGCCGGGGCCGCAGCCACCTGTGCGCGCAGCCGGACAGGGCGGGAGAGGGGGCGGGACTGAAAGGGCCGGTCCGGGCGCCCCGAATACCGGAGCCCTCCTTTGCCAGAACTTGCAAGTGGGACGGATTGAGGCTTCAACAGCTCGGCACGGCCGCGATTTAACCCACCGGAGCCTTTGCTGGTAGGCAAGTTTCTGCTGCCCTCCGAGTCCCGGCACCAGGAGGGAGCCGAGCCCGGTAGCAGGAAGCGGCCGCGCCGACAGGTGCCGGGAGGAGCGCGGTGTGTCCGCGTAGGGCAGCGCGGAGCATGGACAAGCTGAACAAGCTGACAGTGCCCGCCGGGGAGCAGTTCAGGTAGGCTCTGGTCCGCTCTCCTGCTCGTCCTCGAGTGGCACGGAGCTCGGCGGGGTCCGGGCGGTGAGGGCTGCAGGGGAGCACCGGGTATAGGAGGGATCGGGAGACGCCGAGGCACAAGGAAGTTGACAGAAGTGTTAAGAGTAAAACGAAGTTATTGTTGCTTGGCAGGGCGGTACAGGGAAGTGTGGAAGGTAAATACAGGTTTGGAGGGATTAATCGGGCACAGATTTCAAAGCAAAATGCGTGTGTGCTTCATCTGCACTGAAGCTGTTTTTCACAGCTGTCAGTGAAAAAAAGCGTTTTCAAAGATGTAAGAAAATAGCCTTTAATGCAGTAAAATTTATAAGCCTTATACAAATTAGAAAAATTGGATTAATTGCTTAATGGTTTAAGCAGAGTGTCCTATGAAGATGGCTTTTGCAGTTTGGTGTTATTTCCTAATCTTCAAAAGAACTGGTAGAATAGAAGGAACTGGAAAACGGGAAATGTTCCTAAGCGAAGGAGAACAACGTTAAATATAGGTCTTGAGAGGAAAAATGCTGAAGCTGACCATTACTGCAGTATTTTTAGTGTGACTGAATTGGTGTGCTGGTGGAGTTGGCACCTCATGGCTCTTTCATCATGACTTTTTTCTGAATAGTTAAAAGAAGTCCTGTTTTGGAATGAAGTAGCATAGCAACTTTTTCTTCCCCTAAAAAAATAACCATGAAATACTGAAAAATATTGTTCCTAAAATAACCTGCACTTAAGCACTTGATACTAATTTATAAACAGTTCTCAAGTCTCTCTCACCCTCTTTGAAAGCCTTCATGGATGCTAGAATTTTCCCTTGTAAAGCTAACTCTGATGGAAAGGCATGTCTTGGGATCTGCTCTTGCCATGCTACTGACATATTGGGAACAGGGTGTGTGTACTTCAAGAGCTGCAATGACTTTTATATTCCTCAGTTAGGTATGCTCAATAAAAGCTGAGCAGGCTGTATCCTACAGACCAGGCAAGAAATTTCTGGAAGACAAATGGATAGGAGAAAGAAGAAAATTCATTTCCCCATTGTCTGCAGTTTATCAACCTAAATAGTCTAAAATAGTCTGAATGGTGTCAGGTCTTAGTGTTGGGTCTGAACTATCTCAAGATAATGAGTAATACAATGGAAGGCCTGATGCTAACAAGAAGGTTACTGGTAAAGAATTAAAACACATGCTTTCCGCTGGGATAAAATTATAGCCAGGATGCATTCTCTGCACCTTTGCAAATAATTAGAGAGGGATTACTCTCAAGTGTACAGGAAGGGTCTACATGGAGGGTTAAAATGGTCCATAACTTGTTTTTGAACTGATTCAAAAGCCCTAAATCAGAAAGATAGCCATCACATCTGCTGTATCTGTACCCTGGCTCAGACTCTTAATCTTGTCCCAAATTTTAATTGTTGAAAAATAAGGAAGAGGAGGAAGTAGCTCTGCTTTTCTGTGTTATCTTGAAGTATTAAAAGCTACTTTTTCTCTCTTCCTCATGGCCAATTCACCTAGGAACACAGGAGCACGCATTTCTCAAACGTGCGTTCTCTCTGCATTCCATGTAAGTGCTTCAATTTGAGCAGATTGAAATACCTCCTTAGACAGAAACCTGTATATATGGCTACAGGGCCTTACTACAGTACCAGGATTTTTAAAACTTTAGGCAGAACTTTCAATGAGTACATATTCATAGTAGACATTTAGGAGAGATGTGCAAATATAGGAAGAGATCTGCTTAACAGCAGCCCTCCTCCCTATTTGAAACAGCCAAATACCATGCTACATGACTTTTTGACAGTGCAATCCCCTTCCTAATATATTCTCATATCTGCGTGGTAGAGACGTGGATAGTACAGTTTGTTCTGAATGCTACATCAACTAAATGGTAGTGTTAAAAACGTACCTTCCTCCATATGCCAAGATATAATGCTGAGAAGTATTCCTACCACAGTTTCAATTGGTGTAATTACAATTTACATTTTCTGAAGACAGCTTTCTTAAAATTTTTTATTTGTAGCAGCAAAAATTAAAGTTGAGTTGACTCAAATTGCTGTTGAGTCAGTGTCTGAGTAGAGCTTTTGTTGGGTTTTTTTTGTTTGTTTTAAAGTGTATACCTGAAAATCTAGATATTATGTGGTTTTGCTAAGCTCATCTATTCTCCATGGGTATATCTGAGTCTACCAGACCTAGCTTTTTTGTTGCATTAGCAAGTCCTATGTCAGATTTAAATTCTTAACAAATTCCATTTGTCTAATTATTGTGACAATAAGAACTGTGAGTGTTCTTAAGTGCCTCTTTAACTACCATATTGTAGCGTGAACATTGTTTGCAGTTAAGTCACTCAACTTTATTATCAGTTGGACAGAAATGCTGGAACTTAATGGCATTCCAGTACTATTTTTGTATGGTGTTTTTTTATAAGGTACACACAGTATTACACAAGCATTCCCTCAGAATACATTGTGTGTTCCAGTTGCTTCCAAGAAAAAATTAATTCCAATGAGAATTTAATTTGTGGTGCATACAAATAATTTGGTACTTTGAAGGGTTTTTCAAAAGATGGAGTGAATACACAAGCAATAGCCATGCCGACATGAGAGGCTCTAGTGTGCCTTGATTTCAACCTGAAATTCAGAAAAAAAATTCATTCTGCAGAAAAATGTGTACATAAATATATGCATGCATAATTAGGGACAGTAGGTGGGAAAGCAACTCAAAATACAGCACCAAACTTGCTGACTCTTTTGTGATTCAACTTCCTTAGACTATGTGCTGTGATTCCTGGTGGCATTAAATAATTTCTATCAGCCTTATATGACTCTATTTTAGAGTCTGGATATTACAAGATTCTGGGGAGATGTTATGGTAGCCTTCCAATAATTTAAGGGGCCTACAAGAAAGTTGTGGAGGGGCTTTTTACAAGGGCAAGTAGTGACAGGAGAAGGGGCATTGTTTGAGGCTGGAAGAGAGTAGGTTAAGATTAAATGTTAGAAATTCTGTCCTGTGAGTGTGGTGAGACACTGCAATAGGTTGCCCACAGAAGCTATGGAGGCTCCATATCTGGAAGTGTTCAAGGCCAGGTTGGATGGGGCATTGAGCAACCTGGTCAAGTGGGAGGTGTCCTTGCCTGTGGCAGGGGAGCTAGAGCTTAGATGATCTTCAATGTTCCTTCCAACCTAAACTATTCTATGATCTCTTCAGACTTGCTGCATTTTTCTTATTATGACCACGAACCTTCAAACTAACCTCTGCTCATTGTGATACATAGCTGAACACACTAAGATCTTTTCAACGGCATCATTACCACCAGCAGCATTCTTTCTCAATTTCCACTTTTTCCTGGTAACTTTCCACTGCACAGTTACATGTTGTCATGACAGCATCTTTTGTGGTGCACCCGAGTTTTAGCCCGACATGGTGGGGAAAGAAGGACACCAGCTATATTTGCCATGCTGATCAGTACAAACAAAAGTTCTTTCTGTAGGATTGTTAGGTCCAGTTTGTCATATAAAGCATGGGGCTATGCTTAAATGATGAAGATGTTAGCCCTCTATTTCCTCTAGCTTTCTCTCAGTATAGACACTTCATAAACTTCTCTTACCTCTGGACTTTGCATTTCATATCTCATTCCATCCAAACTTCCCCCACTATCACTGTAAAAAACCCTTTTTTCATCCTCAGTGTGACTTCCTGGTCAAATTCTCCTGTTGCTGTTCCCTCTGCCCTTGCTTAAGCACAGCATAGCCCCCACCCGATCTATATTTGTCTTCTTTTCTTCCCTTCTCCCCACAAAGGCATTTAACTATCCCTTTTAAGTTGTTGTTTTGGGGTTTTTTCACAATTATCATCTTTCTTTCCATCTATATCATCCTCCCTGGAAACAAAACAAAACAAAACAAACAAAACAAACAAGCAAAACAATTTTTTTTTACCTAAATCACCATGTAGTAAATTTTTCCATACAGAATTTCCTACATTTTATGCTGTTTATAGGGAAGTATTTTTAAGTGTGACTGTGATCTAAGTTTTAAATGAAAATATGACAATATGGACAAAAATCATGGGGTATAATATTGAAGAACCCTGGTTTAATCCCTGCATGTAGGTAGCAGTGTAAGAGTATGGCCTATTCTCAAGATCAGGTGTCATAGAATCATGCAGTAGCTTGAGCTAAATGTCATCCAGTCTGACCCCCCCTGCGATGAACAGCTCTGCTTGTTCATTCAGCTTATGCTGGCAAGATTGTTCAGTCACTGGCATAGCTTATTTCACCACTGCCTCATGTACAGTCTTCCTAACAAAATTAAGTCTTCTAGTGACATATTCTGCTGAAATAACTGCCCACAGCAGAAGCATATCCCAACTGTAGCAATTGCAAATTATATCATAGGCCTGTTTTTCAGCAAAAGCTAGGGAAATGGGTTGGATCTGAAATTTTGGCCTTTTTTCTTTTTTTTAAGTCAAATAAATAACCAACTAAATTGCCAACTAAATTATTTTCTTGGCCATAGAAAAAATAATAATTCCAGAAAATGGCATAATCATTTTTCACCCCTTTTTTTTTTTTTTTTTTTTAACTATACCCCATACTGCTGTGGAGACTTCTACAAATTAAATCACTATTCCGCATTGCAGGTACTCAGTGACATGCTGATTGCAGACCATTTTGCCATTTTGTGTTTTACAGATTCATTCAAAACCGACATGCAGTATACTACAATATGACATGATTGATGCTTTTCTTTTGGAAGGCAAATATGCCTTTTTTTAATTTGATTTTTTCCAATCATAAAATCTTGGGGGGGGAAGCCCTCCACATTGTTATGGCTCAGAAAACACCATTAGATTATCAGGAGAGACCAATGGAACAGTTCCCACGTCAGGATAAATTGCTATAAATGCCTCTTTATTTGAAAATAAATTGTTTTTTTAGTGGTTCCCTTTCTCACCTTGAATGATTGTTGCATTAGAAGACTGATTTTAGGTTTATGTAGCATCTTTTATACTCTTAAGTACCCTAAAGAATCTTACAATGTGACAAACCTGGTGGAAAATGATGTCTGAAAGTGACAGCATTTTCTCATTTGGCTGTAGGGATCCATTTTGGTAGACTGTGAAAGGACTTTACATACTGTGTAAATAAGTTCATTTTGTGACAGCCCTAGGAAATGACTGAGAGGTAAAAGAAGTTTGGAAATTCTGTTAGAACTTTTATCTGAATCTGTTAGTATATGAAATTTCAGACAAGTTCATTTTCCAGACATAAGTGAAGCCAGATGTACAATGCTACAGGCTTATGACCTCAAAGTAAATTACATACTACACAGTAAACACTTTAGAAAGAATGAAAATAATGCATCCTGAGGCAATAATACAAAAAAAACACAAGCATGTATTTTTCAAGCTTAATGTGAGAGCACCTGGGTGAAGTAGCTCACTTATTAATACACTAATTAATTACACTTATTATTAATACAAGTGACTATACTGGAAGGCTAAATGATTCCTTCATCTCCTAAAATATGGGCACTATAGGCATGTGTGCAAGAAACACAGAAACAGCTAAATGCTACAGAAGCTGTAGTTATATGGCCAATTTAATATAAATTTGATCTGGTGCCAAAAGAGTAGCTTTCTTCCACCCTCCCAATGCCCCTCCTTGCCCTGCCACTCGTCTTTACCTTTGCACTGGCACTAGGATTCCCATGACCATGGGATGAAGCTGGATCTGATCCTGCTGATATCTAAATTGACAAAAGAAAAAAGAAGTTAGTCTCCCAGAGCTGGGCGTTCCATGATTCATCCTAGCTAGACAAGCACAGAAGAGCAGAATTTCCCCTTTCAATGGCAGCCCACGTGGACTCCATTAAAGTTGCCATATAGCTGTAGGAGTCAAAATACCTCTCCAAAGTTTTAACAAAACTGAATAGGGTCCAAAAAAAAAAAAAAAAAAAAAAACAAACCACAAAAAACACAGAGGAATCCACAACTATCTTCTCATGGATCCCTGCCAGTGCCACCCCACATCTATGGTGTATATAATGCTTCTGTGTAGTTTAAGCAAAAGTATAGAAGTATATACTGTCCAAGTATAGAAGTGTTTGTTAGTTTCATCAGTTATATATGTCAAAACTGTGTGTGCCATCCTGTACCCATAGTTCTGTTTCTAAACAGGTGGTAAAATCCCTTCAGCTGAAGAGAATTTAGTACTAAAGGCATTAAGCTTAATAATTTTAATGCTAAACCCATAAGATACAACGTCTGCAATTTTTGCCATAAGCATAACCCAACTTGAGCAAAAATACACAGAGAAAATGAGCTGCAACACTTCAGTTGCTAACAGGTAAGAAAACAATGACAATTTAAAAAAACCATGCTGTAGAGAGGAGCGAGAGAGATCCCATCTCCTTTCACCTTGGGCACTCCTGAAGGGGCACTGCCTGAGAGAGGGAAAGATCTTGTCAGAGAATGGATAAGGAAGTACTGGGCCATAAAACACAGTTTAAAAAAAACATGCTGAAAGTCCAGCTGTGGGGGTTTTTTCTTGACTCTCATTCATTCTGAGCAAGTATGAACAGAACCAATAATGCAATACTTTTTAAAGAAAAAAATTGGCTCTACAAAAAGCAATGAAAATTTATAAAATACTAAAATTATTCTCATAACTTCTTACCTCTATTTGGTGTACCTAGAACCCCTATACATAAAAGCTACTGTCTTGGAACCAGTCTTAGTGACTTGTGAATAGTGAGCAGCATTAAGCTATCTGGGGTTATTCTGTCTCTAAGAGTAGCCTAATGGGAGTGTTTAAAGTTTCAGGCCATATCCAGGCTCTGTTTTAGTTGGCTATTAGAGTACTATTAGGTAGAGCAAATTCATACCATTGTGCATATAATGCACTTTCAGCTTAAGGATAAGTGTTAAAAGGGTGCTGAGAAAAGCCACCCTTTCCCCTAATGCACACAGCACCTTCCCTTCAAGCTATTGAGCCCACAAAGTTTTCCGGCACATTGGAAAAACACAGTCATTGAACTTATTGGAATAAAATCACTACATTAGAAATGTATTTCAGTAGCAATCTAAACGGCACAAACGAAGACTGCTCTCAGATCATGCAGTAAATTTATGCATCTTAATACAAAATTTAAGTACTTGCCTAACTTGATGGTAATTGAAGGTACATGTGTGCTTAGACATCTGGTGAATTCTTGGTCAAGCTCATGACATGAGACACAAGCTCATGACACATCCACTTTTTCAATGTCCTTCAACAGGTGACCAGAACTAAAACAGTAGTTTTAGCTGGAATGGAAGACGAAAAAGAGGAGGAAAAAACCAAAGAACCCGCTCTGTTACAACACGAAATCGAAATTAAGCCTTTATCTTTATTTGTTCAATGTTTATTTGTTCAATTCACTCAATTTTCCTACTTTTTCATTAACTTCCATGCCCTTCATGTTTCTGTAGCAGTCTTTTAATGTACATGCCTGCAGGAATGACAGAAATTTTATCTCACCTTTAAAAAAAATGCCTATAGAGTTGTGGTTAATAGTAACGTTATTACTGACAGGTGGTATTTTTCTGGGTCCATACCAAGTCCTGTCTTTATTCACTTCCCTGCAATGACTTTCTACTTCCTCTTTTTGATGAAATATAAAAGCTACTTTGTTCTTTTAAATTTATGTCCTTGGTCTCCTTCACCTACGAGTCTGTAGGGTACTAGTCCTTCAGGGAGGTACAGCACTCAGTTTTAACTGTAACTGTATTTTAGAGTAACCTAAAGCAGTTTCCTTCTGCTGCTTTCAGAAAAATTGAGTAAGCCTTGTGAACATAGATTCTTTGTGCATTTTTTTAGTTTCTAATGCATCAGCTCACATCCAGACAGCCAGTGCATAAAAGGGATCAGCTAACTGAAAAGACAGAAAAGAGCAGGTTGGTCACGGAACAGAAAAGATCTTTTAACTTCATGTGTCAAGAAGTGATGTGCAATATTCACTTAGTATATCGTAATAGCTAGTTAGTCTCACAGTTAGTCTTAGAATATCACTGTTACTTAGTTGGAATTAAGGGGAAAGCAAGTTGGATAAGAAGGAAGATGCATCCAAACCTGGAATGCCTTCAACTTTTATTAAGTATCTATATTTTAAAAGGTATAAAAAAAAAAAAAAAAAAAAAAGGTGCCTGGTCATGACTGCTTTGTGAGAGTTAATAACAGCTCCCCACAAGCAGTAAAGAAAGATAAGAGGAACTGGGTCTACTTCTCTGCTAAACACAAGAAAAGCAATTGCAAAAAATACCATACAATGTAAACACACGAAATCTTTGGTATTAATATACTATCAACACATACTCAGAACAAGCTTCAGCCTTGATCTAAAATGGGGAAGCAGTTGCACCAAACTTTTGGTGTCATTGAGATGCCTTTAGTTGTCTCAGCCCCACTGATATATCTGCTTACATTCTTTCAACGTATAGAATTGCCAATCATCTCAAAGTAATTATACTATTTAATGTAATGTTAGAATTGATTTGTGTGAAAGATGTATTATGCCTTTCTTTACATGCTATGTACTTCCATACAGTCAGTCTTTGCTGGAAGTAAAGAGAGGCTGACAGCTTCTTAGTGAAGGTTATGTAGAGGGTATATGAAGATGAAAAGTACAATCAATATTTAGCCTTTCTGTGGTTCTGTGTGCACTGTGTAAACACACCTGCCCTAATTATGGGGTTTGCATTTAGACAAAATACTGGATGACTGAAAAGTAGGGAGAATAGGATGCTATTCAGACTTTGAAAAAAAATCAATGCTCTTGACTATAAATAGTTTAGTTTTGTCATTTCCTCTTGTGCATCTTGTGAACATAGCAGAAGACAATTCATTGCTCCTGCATCCTCTCAGATAGGCATCTGTAATTGCCTTCTCCCCATAAGCAGTCCTCTTTCAACTTTTCTTCAGAGCTTTGAGATACCTTTACAGATAAAGATCAAAGGTTCAATGCATTGAACTAAGTGTTTGGTGTCACAGCTTACAACCTCCAGCTCCAAATTTCTTCCTTTCCCATAGTGAAATGCATTGCAGGGGGCTGCCTGTGATAAGTCTCCCAAGTGGACGAGGCACAGTAACCTCCTATCCTGGCTCAGCAGCAAAGCAAGCAGTTTATCTGATTGCACCTCAGGAACTCAGCTGTGTGTTTATGCATTAAGCACACATAACAACCTTGGAAAACAGCAGCTCCAGCCTAGCCAGTTAATGCCAGCCTGTGTTTTCTTGCAAGGGGACTCCACTCTTACTGTTCCAGGTAGCCTACAAAGTAGGGGTGTGTTCATATGTAGACCTCTGAAGCACCTGAAGGAGGCCCATCTAGAGGAACTAGATGCTTTTTGTATTGTGGAGTTTCTTTTTGCCTTCCACTGCATGACTAGAAGGGGGAGGGGGAAAGCTGTTTATATAATTTAATTGTTTTAGATGCACAACACTGGCACGTAATATGAAATTACATATCATGAAGATTCACGCCCAGTTCACTGAGATTGGTGTTCTTTTACAAAGACCATGTGCTAATAGAAGTCCATTTTAAGAAGGGTGTTGCTTTTCTTGTTCCTTAGTTTAGTTTGAGAAGAGAGTCAAGAGCTTCAAGCTTTTAAAAACCTCAAGTGGTACTTTGACAATTCCCCTTCTAGGTCCATCCTCTCCTCCCAGCAAGCAGGAGTCTCCCCCTTTTTCCAGAAACCATAACTTTTTTGTTTCTTAATGTGATCACCTGCACACCTGTATATACAACTAAAAGCTAACAGAAACACAAAACAAAGACCAGCTGGTGAGGAGATGGTGGAATAATTGTGCTGTGAGAAGCAGTAAATGAGGGGGCAGGGTAGGTGTCCTCTTCCTTTGTTAGTTTCGTGTTTTAATGTGGGTTTTTTAATAACACAGGAAGCTGCAGTAACTTTTTTACTCTTTAATTTTGGGGTTTTTTTTCTTCTAATAACTTAGCTTTTATTCTCCATATTCTACTATACTATTCCTCACTTTGTGTTTTCTTTTTTATTGTTTTTTCTATAAAACTTTACAGCTTAAACAGGTGGAATTTTCAGGGGATGTTTTTGTTTTAATTCTGAATTTGTACTTCCTTAATACCATTCTAGGTTTCCACTGCTAAGTGTTTAAAATTGTATGGAAAAAAATTACTACTTTTTTGTTTTCATGGGATCTGTTATTCTACCTTTCTCAAGACAAAAATTAGGGTTACACCTACCTACACTCTTACTTTAAGTGAACTGAGGTAGTAATGATATTCAGAAAATGGGACTTTCTAGACAAAGAACTGCAGGCTACATAGTAAGAAACAGATGTATCCAAAAAAAGGAATAAAAAAATCACACTGGAGCACTGGGGTGCAAACTCTTTAATTTACAATGTGATGATTTCTTAAAAATTATCATTACTATTTCAGAATCAACTCCACTTCATCTATTCAAATCAAACTGGCATTAGGAGGAAAAGAAGCAGTATGCAGGTCACTTAATATTGAACGTGTCAATATTGCTTACAGAGCTTGCCTTGCTAGATCTGTCTGAATAAATCCTGTTCAAAATTCTGCTCTTTTTTTTAAATAAACAAACTGGTCTGTTAGTGCAGCTGGGGATTTTTCAAAAGGCACAACAGATAATTCAGTCTTGTAAGGACCAGAAATTTAAGGACGTATAATTCTAGACCTCCTAGTAAACAGAAAGAAGCATGCTTGCAATGTAGAAAACTTCCTGTGATTCATTTAAAACTGGTTTTTGTTTTGCCACCACTCCCTACTGACGCTGCAGTCAACCCTGTTTCCAAAAACATTATCAGCACCACTCCCAACCCCACGCGCACACATCTGTGCTCACAGCCAGATGCACTCAAGCAACAGTGCCCAGGCTCCCACTCTGGAGACCATGTAGTATATACCTACATTCTAAAATACTGATAACCAGTGTGTGTGCTGAAGGTCCACATTACTGGATTCACTGTGCACAAGTGGGTGAACCATGCTCTTCATGCACACAGGAGATTCCCCTTTTTTCCCTGGAGCAGGGGGAGGCCATGGCCACTGAGGAGCCATTCATGCCAGCTGCTCTGAGTCATAATATGCATATTTATATAAGATACATTTATAAATGTCTTCACAGATTTATAATGCTGATAAGTGCAACGTCTCAAAAACCAGTCTCAGTGGTAGGAGAAATTTTTATTGCACATCTGTCTGAAAGAGGGACAGATCCCTCTTTCTCAAGTCTGGGGACTCTGCACCTCATCACGCATCTGAACTGAGATCTTGTTACAGGCTTTACAAAATAAACAAACCAGAAAGAAGAATATTTTTTATCTTTTTAGAATCATTTTAACTTTCGAAAGCTTTTGTGGGATAGCTAGTATGCAAAATAGGCATCCATCTGATGTGGGGATCTGCCAGAGGCCAGGCCCACCCATCACCCTTTGCTTGACATACATTCCTCGTATGCTGAGCTGTGACCAGATCAAAGAGAGGGTGGTTTTGTTTCATTTTGGTTTATCTCAAAGCAGCTCTGCCAGTCCTTGAGCATAGCTAGGTATTTTGTGATGCAACAAATCCTTCTTTCAGGGTATATTGTATTTGCAATGATAAACCTTTCTGCCTTCCTTTACATATGTATCAAAGCTAGTGACCTCTTTTCAATACACCTGATAATCCTGAATTGCTGGAGGTAAAAATCTGATAAGACTGGAAATAGCAATGCTGGGCTAAAAAAGCCTTTCCTTTTAGGATTCCTTCGGCAGTCTTTTTTGTTATTCCCTCCAACATGTAGAATTTCTTATGTATTTGTTAGAAAACAGGTTTTAGCTCCTAGAGCCACGACTTCGAAACTACTCATCTGGTGAAGTCTGAAAAGCTATTCTGTGTGCAGTGAATTTTTGATCAAAGGGTCTCGTCCAGTCTATACCTTTTACAATTAAATTGGATCTCAAAATAGCTATGTGTTGCTGAAAACTGTTTTCAAAGATTAAGTGACACAGACTGCACCTTTATCTGCAAGCCTGATTTTCTATACAAAGCTCTCAACCAACTGAATGAAGAGTTGCCTGCTTTTAGTTAGAAAGAACTCCTAAGTTTCACCTCTTAATTACCTTTAATCACATGTAGTGCAAGGTAAAACTAACATTACTAATTATTTTCATTTACAGTATTAGCTGATTGAGGTCCTTGAATGTTTCTAGTATCTGTTCATCACAAGAGAACAACTAGAGAATAAACATTAGTTAGTAATGAGGTCCTGACTCAGACATGTTGTCAAGAAAGAAGGTTGTAGTTATGTACCTGCAGCAAGGGCTGTCTACAATGGGCCACAGTAGCCTCCTTTTCTAGATACTCCCAGGGCTGCTGCTCTGGTAAGGTCCTCCCACAATGAAATTCCTTACCTGGAGTATTGGCTTAAGTAAAGAAAAATATTTGAGAGCCAGACAAAAAATGTTTGAGAGACAGATCCTGGCAAAATGTTAAGCATATAAATGCTCTTCTGTGCTTCACTTTGCTCATCACTCTAGAATGGCCTTTGGGCTCAGGTTTGAGACCCCTAAGATTTGGAGAATCCTCTTGCTATCAGCTTTAACTGATTCTCATCTTTTCTACAAGTCAGAGAGTTCTTTGCAAAACTTGTCAGTTGTAGCTTACTGTATCTTCTAGCACCCCAAGAAATCTCAGTTTCTATCTAACTGGACAGACTGGTTTTTGCAGCTTGTTCGACTTCATGGGTCAAGGGGGATTCCACTTGAACTGAAAATCGCCCATGTGTGATGACTTCCTACACTTAACTTACACTACTTCCTTACGCTTCTTACACTTACCTTACTTACCTTTCTACTTCCTTACACTTATCCAGTGTACATGGAACTCCTCTTATAGCCTAATCAATTCACCTAAATGTGACCAAATGAAAAGCAAACTGCTATGGGTACTTGTAAAACCCACACCAAAATTTATAACTGTTTGTTTGTGGGTGAGTTTTTTTAGAGACTGAAGTGACAATATAAAATAAAATCAGTCATTTAAATAATGAAACACCTTTTTTCAAAATAAAGGTGTAACTTTGCTAGTGTAAAGATCCACTAATGCCAGAGGTGATCAATAAGAAATATTCAGATCTGAAGCTATAGTTAGATAATTTTTTTGTTTGGGTCCTGTGTCTAATGAACAATTAATATGGCAAGAAAAATAACTGGTGCTTACAAGCATTTCTGATTAAAGGCTGGCAAGCCTTCTTGAAAAGGGCACGAACACTTGCAAATAACCATTCTCCACAAACTGGAACTAAACCATTTGAATTTTCTCTCATACTTTTCATTCCTCATTATTTTTCACTTAGAGACACTGCCAGGTGCCAGCTGGGGCACAAGAAAGAAACAGTAAACTCTGGAAAATGGCTATTTATGATATTTCAAGCATAACCAGAAGTTGAATCTATTAGGAGAAAAAAACCCCAACAACAACAAAAACAAAAAACAAAGCATACCACAACCTCCACAGAAAAGCAGGAGGTCTTTTAAGATCTACACGTCAGATATGCAGATTTAATTTATCTGTTTAGTTTAGATAACGATCCAAGCTGTTCTTACAAATGTAGTGCATGGTTGCAGGAAATTTTGGAACATTTCGCTGTGTAGCTGTGTACCCATTTTTCACAATGTATAGGTATTATTTTTTTATATATCAGCAGGTAACACTATATTCTTTTGCTGTGACTTAGTAGTATGAGGTTTCAGCAGCAGTTCAAGAAGTGCCTGCAAATTCTTTGACAGTTATTCTTTTTTTTTTTTTTCTTTTTTTCTCTGCCAAGTTAGAAACTTAAAAAGAATAGGCTGAATTGGTTTTTAAGTAAAAATGGGCAAAGATTTAGTCTGTAGGAACACTCTTTAAGAATCGGACACATGACCTAGCTTGTCAGAGTATATTGTATTACAGAGCTGCTGAAAATCTGCAAT
The DNA here is from genome assembly GCF_036169615.1 of Heliangelus exortis. Taxonomy (NCBI): domain Eukaryota; kingdom Metazoa; phylum Chordata; class Aves; order Apodiformes; family Trochilidae; genus Heliangelus; species Heliangelus exortis. The sequence continues at coordinate 8,585,953 of NC_092428.1, forward strand.
ACCCTTCAGTTGAGATGAAATAATGAAAGGATCAGATCCTTCAGATCCTTTCATTACCTATGTTAATTAACATTGTTAAGACTACAATTAAGCGTTAGTAGTCATTTCAGGATTCCAAAAGCTGACAAGTAGTCAATTAGTTAACTGTCCTTTTCAAGGAAGTCTCCTAAAGTGGGATTAATTGTACTATCTACTACAATTGCTCTAAAGTCAGTAGCAGAGGTAGGAAGGTCCTTTACAGCGTAAGGAATGCTGTAATTTTTCTCCTTCCTATTATGGCTGCAAATGGCATAGGAATGAGGTAAACTGTCCACTGATATCATTTCTGATATCAATCAGAAATCAGAGGGCATTTCCGTTATACCTGTGTAGTGTTGTAAAGTCTGAACAAAATGCTAATACTGAAATATTCTTAACTATTAATTTAGGCAATTAGGTTCTTTTCCAATATACTTACTCTTACATTGATTGTTTGAACTGCACTCTAATTGTATTAAGTAGGATAACACAAATCATGCCAAAGAGCTCACGTAAAATAGGGGGGAGGGAAACTTCATACAAAAATTATTTAGCAACTGAGCTACTTACTGAATATACATTAAGCATTTTTGATCTCTGAAATATAACTAGAAATGCATTTTTTATATTTTTCTTAATTTATATAAATTGGTGTTCAAACACATAGTAACTTAAAATGCTGGCTTTTTTTAATATCTTACAGGAAGCTTCAAAAGATGGTGCATGACATCAAGAAGAATGACAGTGGGATAATAAACAAGTTCAAAAAGTAAGTTTGAAATGCCAGTCCTAGTCTTATCAATTTGGAGAAATTCTGATGTTAGCATAATGTATAGTGCTTTAGTGGTGGGATCATGTTACTCTGGGGGGGATTGTACTTCAGTGTATGTAAAGAATTTCAGTCCATACTGTGGCCTACAAACTTCTGTCAGTATTAAAAGTATCACAAACTAATTGCAGAACTGGCCTCCAATGGGAGGTTGTGTTTCCAAGCCCTGAAAAACAGTATTTGAGTAAAATGCATTTTTCTTGCATGTTCTTTGTGAATGATCACCGCTGCTTGGATTTCTGCCATTCTCCTCAGGCCACTGTTTAAGCTTACCTGCTGTAAATAAGTCTTAATTTGAGCTCCACCTTGAACCAACTGGTCAGACATCATTGTTAGAATTCCCATAAAAATGCTAGGTCCTCCTGTGTTTCAGTCTCATAAAACAAACCCCAGTATTACCTAACATCTTTATTTCAGTAAGAGGTACTAAGCAGCATACATATTGTCACATGTATAACAGTATCATAAAATATTCATGTTTATTTGTACATAGGCATTCCAGTAATTCTGTATCCTTGTAACATGAATATTCCATTCACTGTTTCCAGTCAAACATCTCTTTAAACCAATTACACTTTTTCTTTTTCTTAATGCAAAAGCTCATTTGCATTGAGCTTCCATTTGGATGCAATTTTTTTCATTCAGATGAATGAAAGTCCTTCTTTACATGAGTCATTGACAAGTACTTTTAGAAGTTAATTAGTACACAGTATGTGCAGTGTTTCCAGGACAACCATATTAAATTCTAGAAATACAGCTGTCCTACTTAAAAGACTCATAGACACATTATTTAAAATTGCTTTTACAGAGGGATCACAGTGGGTCAGATCAAGCAAAGGGTGAAGTATGGTTTTAACAAGAGCTAATTTTAGGTATAGAAGAAGCAGTCAGTGGGCTGGTGGAAGTAGCAGAGCTCTGCCTGGTTTGGCTATGCAAGAGCTCCAGCCAGCCAGGCTCCTGGCTGCTACCCCCTGCTGCCAGCCCAGGTGGGGCTGTGTTTGTGGGGCAGCTGCTCTCCCAGGCAGAGGTGAGGGATCCACCTCTAGGAGCAGCAGCTCAGCCATTACCCTTGCAGGAGGAGTAACCTGAGGTTGCAAGGCTTCCTTTTTGGCCTCTTTCTGACAGCTGTGTTTCTGCCCACAAACCTTGAGCAGGCTCCAATGCTTACACCTGATACATCAGGCAGATTCTGAAGATCACTTTTTTAATTTACTCATCCTCTTTCACTCTAGCACTGCTGCTAACCACAGTAAATTACAGTCATGTGGTATATGCACATGTTACTTCCACAAAAGCAGATTTTCTCTTAAAACGACACTCTTTCAGTCGCTTGGATCTTTACTTTGATCTAAGCATGCTTTTGTGTGTGTGGAAATTGGTAACCATGTTCAGAGATCCATCTGCAAAAATCTGTTTCATTCAGAACCTGTCCACAGGGAAGTGCTTCTAGGCTGTCCAGCCTTTTCGTGGATTTTTGGAGGGGAGAGAGACTGGTTTGGTTTTGTTGTTGCTTTTTAATAAAGAATAGCTTCCTACTATGCAGTAGTAGTTTAAGTTAATGTTACTGCACATCTAACTCAAATGCTTCAGAGAGGAAAAAGGAGGGCAAAAACAGTCAACCTCAGGCGCTGCTATAATTTGAGGCAACAAATTATCTCCCATAGTTGTCTGGACATGAATTCTTTTGTTAATCAGTATTGGTCTGACTGCGTGTCCTTCTCTGAGAGTAAGAGGGAAAGGACAGACACGGGAAAAACAAGGGAAAAATAACAAGAACTAAATGTATCTGAGGCTGAGAAGGTCAGAGGTGCCATCATTAAATGCAAGATACAAGATTGCTGCTTTAACACTGTAATTCTTTGATTTTCTCAAGATTTAAAAAAAAATCCACAAAAACGAGCAGGCTCATAAAAATTCTCTTCATGTACAATGGCTGCACGAAGTTCACATTTTACCTCACTCAGCTATAAGAGTACAAATTGAGATATCAGATTTATATATATAATTATGGTTCATGTGAATCACATTAGCCTATTTTGCAATTATGAAGATCAGAAACTTTTTTTTTTTAATTGGAGAAAATATTCTCACATTTCCACATGACTTCATAACTCATAGCACATGAGACTTGCAGTAAAACTGTGAGTTTACAGCTCTGATAAGGATATGTTCAAGAGACGCCAAGCTTTACAGAATTGGTTGACTGCCTGTTCTTGAAATCCACTATTAAGACACATCACTCATCTGTAAATCACAAGCTTTAAACCTCTAGGTTTTGTCCAGTGGAATCCTAGATCCATTGGCATATCCAGCAAAGTCAATATTTCACCCCAAAGTTTTGGTATATGAGGACCTACCATGTTGAGTAAGAAACTAGCAGTTCTGCTTACTCACCTTGTTGTTCTATCAAAATTTCCTTGGCAAAGTCATCAAAATCAGTGTGGTTATTTGTCTAACTGCACACAATCCAAATATGTGCATTTCTTGACATCACATTTTACACATGACCTGAAAAAATCTCATCTGCTTAACTCAGCTTCTCAGTCGTATATGTTTTTACATCACATTTGTCTGGTTTGTTTTCCTTATACCATTTACACTTAGGTGGTAACTTCAGGCAGAAAAATAGAGTAGTGTCACTAAATGTCTCTTCAATATGCATAGAAGACATCCATGATAAAACCCTTGGTAGTGGGAAAAGTGTGTTATTTTGTGAACTAAACAGGGAGAGAAATCTACTAAAAGCAAGCCACATCACACTTAAAGGAGAAACCAGTATAATATCTAATTTTAACTGTATTCTAAAGAAACACGAATTCCAACATGTAGCTGAATAGAATATTTTGAGTGCCAGGTTTTTAATTAATCTAACAATATTTCATCAAGATAAAGATTGATAACTCCCAGCCATATGCCTGTTCACTGCCACAGCATGTTGTAAAGAAAATGTACAATTTGAGTAGTAATAACACTTTAGGAAAAAAGTGTTTAAAATTACTTTTCTTGTACAATTGCCAGAAACTTGCAAAGATATAACAAACTATTGCACTAGGTCATGAGACTACAGTCCAGGAAAAGTTTGTTAGCCATATTACACCTGTTGGAAACTTTGAAAGAGTTCAATTAATATATTTTTTTAATCAAAACTGTGATCTAGTGAACCTAATATATATTATAAATACTCCACTTGGTAAAAATGTCAATATAATGTCTGTAAAACCTATTAAGTTAAAATGGTTCCTAAGATGGGAATGGACTTTGTACAGAAAAATTAAAACACAGGTTTCAGGCACATCTTGAATGCTGGGAGAGCGAGCAGAAGTACTAGTGAGGAGATGCATACCTAGGAGAATCAGCCTAAGGGCTACTACTTCTTACATTTGGTTACTTGTCTGGATGTAGCCTGCAAAATCAAGTGTTGCTAGAGCAGAAACCCAGACCTCTCCTCCAATTTATATAAAAAATATCCATTTAATGCAGGAAAAACAAAAATGTGCTATGGACTTGAAGCATGTGATTAATATTTGCAATTCCTACAGAATTCCTTACATAAGAAAAGCACATACCTAAACACTTTGTTGGGTCATTCTCAGCATGCTGTATGCCGAGGGGAAATTTCAGAATAGGTTGGGTTTTTAAATGCAACAGTTTGTTCTCCTAACAGTTAGCATGAATTTCTGTACATTTCTTTCTGTTCTTGGGTGAGCAGCATTTAAATCCCTTTATGTGAAATGTGTTAAATGCTACCCGGTTATTTGTAGAAGCTAAAATGTATACTGTGTGATGTGTTATGTTGCTTTTTAAAACCTGTAAACATACTCTCAAAAATGTACTTGGATTTTATTGAGTCTTTTAGAACTGAAATTTCTCAGGGATATTTCAAAGTCTTCAGAATTTTTTTTAAAATAAATTTTAGAAAAATACTCATCCCATTAAAGTAAATGCAAACTTGGATTATTTGTATTCACAGCTGAAACAGATAATTCACCACCTGAAACAAAAGTCCAGAGCAGAGTAATACTAGAATATTTTACTTGGAAATTGCATTTGCTATAACTTTACATAACTCTTAAAAGATATGTTAGGAAAACATTGTCTTCCACTGAAATATGTATGCTCAGTTGGATGGCATTTGATTCTTTCTACTTTCTCATTAACTTCAGAGAATAAAATGGAGTCAATTGCCACTCTGCAAGTATTTTTGTGGGTAATTACATTCAAATCTGAAATAGCTGGGTAGCCATTCCTTGGCATAGAAGCTTTCTTTTAAGCTTGCATTGTGGTTTGCACACTGCATAAAATTCTGGCTCTTGAAAAGCAAAGCTTCAATTGTCTTCAGAAGTGCCTGCATTTCAGTTCTGTCACTCAGTAAATCATACCTGTACAGTGAGACTAATTTTTTTAAGAGGATATGAATTTTAAAATAAATATTTTAAGAGATTCTAGTAAACATAGATGCGGTTGTGAACTTTTCCAGCTATGTGACAGAAACATTATTTCTTTTCTTCTATTGATATTCAGGTTCCAAAATGAACAAGTGGCCTTAATTTGCAAAACTGGGAAAGATACTTGGGATCGGTATGCTATTTCAGAGCTGCACAATGCCATGATAGGCTGCTTAGACACAGACCCTTGTTCTGTGCTTTGTATGCTTTCATTTTAACATTTATATTTCCCATTGGGGCCGCTGCCAGGATTTACAGGGCCTGGGACAAAGTGTCAAGGTCTTTAGCTTAGCAGTTTGAAATGTGTAACACATCTATTATCCTCAGATCCACTGTTTCCTGAGTGTCCACCATCTCTGAGCAACTCACAATAGACATGGTGCAAAATGCATTACTAGGAATTTGGTCTGTGTTTCCTAGGACCTGAGATCTGCCCTGGCAGTGGCCCTGGGTTTTTCTTTCTAATACACCTGTGCTAACCAAGACAGAAAACAACAGCAGGGCTGTTGAGAGTTCTTTTTAATTTACTGTTTACACTGAGTTGTATTGTGCTGGGGGAAATTAAAGACTTGGAGGCAGCTGTCTATCATTAGTGCTGTTAGTAATGAGCAAAGCAGGTAAACACTCCAAAAATAATGTGCCTAGATTATTTTAGGTTTGGTTTTTTTAGGTTTTAGGGTTTTTTTATTTTAGATATTGGGTTTTTTAGGTTTGTTTGTGGATTTGGGATTTTTTTGTAATTTTTTTTTTTTTTTTTTTTTAGAGCTTTAGCAATGTTTGCACCATTTATTGATTCATGCAGGTGCATTATTTTTTGTGACTATCTGAACAACAGAATTATACTAATTCAACTCGGAAGTAGCAAGAGCATTTTTCAAAACAGATGGGAAAAGTTTGTAAATTGATGTCAGTTCCAGCATTCCACCACCCTTTGTTAATTGATACCTGAACATTTTTTTCACCTAAGCACCATGCTCATGACCTGAATTCTGAGTGTAACGTTCTTGTAGTAAAGCAAAAATTTTAGACATCACTATTGCTCAGTGAAATTTTTTTTTTAATAATTTACTTATTTTTGTAAATTAATTTGTTAGGGCTTGATTAAAGAATGAGTGGAGCCATCAGTTCAGGGGACAGAGGTTCAGGTCCATGGTGAGGTCCCATTAATGCCACAGGGAAACTGTCAGACAATGTTCAAATTGTTTTAATGTTTTATATAACTACAAAAAGCAAAGATTTTTTTTTTTTTCAGGTCCATCAGTCTGGCCTCTGACATCAGACATGCACCACTCATTTTGACTACAAACACAAATTCTTCTCTTTTTTTGCAGCTGGTCAGCTGACTGTATTTCAGTGTCTTCTCTAGACAACTGCAATTTAGCAAACAGGAGTATATCTATACAAATATACGTATGTATGAACAGAAGTACACATATATAAATTCCTGTTTGCTAAATATATGTAGGCATGCACATATATATGCATACCTCTATATATAGCCACAAAGACCCTTTCAGTATTTCTATAAATTCTTTTGATTCACTGATGACAAATGTCATTATAACATTATTTACCAAAAAAAGGGGCATAACACCATAAAATAATAATAAGTGGAAACAGAATCTGGCCCTTTTAATCAGAAAATAAAGATATAAAAAATTCAACAGGAGAGTGTTGCACCACTTTCGCATGCCACAGACTTAGCAAAGTCTCTGTAAGCGTCAACAGATTTTCATCTTCAGGTAGATGTACATTTACCTCTGACTCCTGTGTTTTCTGTTTCTGCATTGGAAATTAAGAGGGTGGGTGGGTGGGTGGGTGGGCATGTTCTTTCAAAATATGTTCTTAGCAAAAAAAAACCCCTCTCATTTTAGATTCTAATTTCTTATCTGCTTCTAGTTTTTCAAAGCATTCTTCTGCAGCTATTTGCTAAGAATGTGTGATGGTAATGTGCAGTTCTTCAGCTGCAGGTATCTCTTGTTACCTGCTTTTTAATTTGTGTGCCTAATGCTCCCTTCTAGTGAGTGTTACTTCTAGTGTCATAATGATTATTGTTTACAGGTTTAAAAAAAAAACTCCACCAAGTTTACCACGAAGGGATTATGCTTCAGGTAAGGCTATATTAATGTAAATTTAAACTGCATGTTTGTGTATGTTTGATACCTATATGCCTAACAGTATTTCAGCTATACTTTTCCTCATAATTTGTTTTTAATGAGACAATAATATGCCAATGACTCTGAAGTTTGTTCACACCTCTGAAATGAGAGACAAGAAAAACATGGCAAGTTGTACCAGTATGAAGAAAGGGTAGCAAGTAGCCACTCTTTCAAAATTGGTATTTACCAGGGTACTGCATGTAAGACACTTTAAAAATGAAAGAGGATTCACAGAGTGAAGAGTCCTCTGCCAGAAATGGTGATGTGGAAGTAAATAGGGGAAAAAAATGAACAAATGGATCATCACAGAATCAGAATTTGAATACTATTAACATGGGAGTGAAGATGTCATGAATAATCTTAGAGGTCAAACTGTATTTGCTTATGATACAGCACTGCCATGAGCTAGTTCATGCTCATTTTTAGAAGTTGACAGCTATCTTATTAAGGAAACAACAATATGAAAACTGAGCCAAAGAGGATGGTGTTTGGAAGTCAGCAGATAGGTGCTCCATGTTTAATGTAAATGCTTCTAATTAGTGTGATGACTTGGAGCTTTAACTGAGAAATAAGCAAGTGCAAGGCCCAGAGTTCAGCTACAGAAAAATTCATGTTACAGAAAAATTTTTACTCCTACGTAAAATTAGATGCATTATCAGGACAACCTGGGTAAAGTGCATGCTCTGTTGTTCAGACCATGTGCAGTTTGCTGTTTTCTAAAGCTTTTCCAACAGCTCTGAACCAATTTATCAAAAACATGCAAGTGGGCATTTAATTCACTATTCACAAAGTAGATGTCTTGCTCTGAACCATTTAGGAAATATTGAATGCTCTTTTTTAATTAAAGATGGACTATACTATATATATAACATGTATGTGTATACCAATCTATCCTTAAAAGTGTTCACTATTCTGTTTCCTTAAATAACTCTAATGTTTGGTTTAGAACATGCAGACAATGAAGAGGAACAATGGTCAGATGATTTTGTAAGTACATATTTTGGGGTAGTAGGTTATTGTAGCAACAAGTTCAGCACATGCAATGGAAGTTTATTTTTGAATAATCTGCTTGTGGTTGAACTTCATACTACTGAGGTATCATCTTATGTGCTGCATCAACAAACTTTACAAGCTGATTTTTAGCTACCTAATTTTTTTTACATTCAACTTAAAAGTATACTTAGAAGCACTGCCAGTGGGAGCCGTGGATGCTAAGCTTTTTGGTTAAGCACATGTCATCAGTTTGAGAGATCCTCAATCTGACCAGTAATTTTAGAAACCAGTAAGTTCTTCTGCTGGGGGGGTGGAGAATAAAAGAGGTGAGGAGAGGAAAGCCACTTCTTCCTAAAGAGGAAAATTTCTGAAAAAATTTTAGAGAACATTAGAAAAATAAATTTGCAAATCTGGTCATTAGCCATTAAATTGACATATTTTGCCACAACCATCAGCCTAAAGTGACTGGTTTACTTGTGGAATTAGCTCCTGAATACCCTTCTAATAGGAAATATAGAGGAGGTGACAGAACACATCAGGAGTCACAGCTGGAACTCAGAAGAAACTGTCATTTTTTAATTTTTATTTTTATTTTTTTTTTTAGAGAGGGAGCACTAAAAGGGAGTGTAATATGTCCTTTCAGGGATGAATTTTTGTTATCTAGTTGATTGTACTCTTGCAAGGATATTTGTGTCATATGCTGCTGCAAAGCTGTATGTTACAAGGTGAGAAATAGGAAGTTCTGTCTTTCTAGGACAGTGATTATGAAAATCCAGATGACCACTCTGACTCTGAGATGTATGTGGTCCCCAGTGAAGAGAATCCTGATGACAGCTATGAGCCACCTCCAAGTGAACAGGAGATAAAGAAGATTCCATCCTCATTCCCTATTTCTAGGGGTGAATATGCAGGTAGTTATGGTCTACTTGTCTATGTCAGCTTGATAATTGCTTATTGATCAATAATAAAAGCGCCTCAAATGGACTAACTTGTTCTTTCTTTAAGAATTTGGTTTTAATTCTGACAATCAGGTCTTCAGCTTTCAGGGGTAGGATTTGTTATTACAGCATGAAACAAGCTAGTATTGCTGCTAGAGATGTTTAGAATTTTTATATCATGTGTCCTAGAGACTTTGATAGATACCTACTACCTGCAAAATTCAAAAAGTTTTGGGAGATATCACTAACTCCAAATTAAACCTGCATAATTTAATGCAGGAATTTCTATTTAAGATTAAGCAGGTAAGACTAGGCAGGTCCCTTCTTAATCTTTTCTGTATTTCAAATAAGTATTCCAAAAGTAGTAAAACAAAGGACAAAGCCTGTCCAAATGCTCACTCAATATTGTCCTTCAAAATTGGTACTAAGAAAAGTAAATACCCTGAAAAACAGCAAAAGATCAAGATTTTACTTACACTACTCCAGCATAAAGGCATTTTTTCCTTCCTGTTTTAATTCCTTTAAATCATAGGCAAATTGTACTGAAGTGAATGAAAGTTAGCTTCAGTTAGATGAAGATTTTGGCTGTGCAGACAAGAAATGTTGGCATGATGCCAGCTTTCTTTTTTGTACGGTACAAGATTCAATGGTGATAGGATAATGATCAAAGTGCTAACATGCCACTTTTATACTCATAGAAGTTCATCAGCATTTCACTGTCATAGTCTTTCAAAAGGGGAGGAATTTTTAAAATGGCACCCCAGAGGACCTGGCATAACTTATGTTGTAGTCCTGCCCTTTGTGTTGTTACAGTTTTTTTTCTCACACGTCTGGTATGTTCTTTTTCACTTCCTATCACCAAGTTCATACTGGCACAGGACATCCTAACTAATGGACTATACTGTGCAGCCACGACCTTTCCCCCAAGGAGTTAAACAGTTATTCCTACAACCGCCGGTGTTTAAAGCACCTTCTGCAGCCTGATACAGCAGACTAGGTTGCTACCTTGACTGATAAAATAGGACCAATATCACACAAGTCTCAACATCAGGACCAGCATATGCTCAGGTCTGCCTTTTGATCTGAGCTGCAGCCACAGCATATGCAAATATATTTGCATAAGTGGTAGAAGACACTCCAGAGACTAAAACTGCTGTTTTCTTCCATGTTACAAGACAATCGCACCAATCACCAGCAGCTTCATTCCATCAGCAAACCTCTCCCATGTGTACCCAGTCCAGCCACATCCAGGCCAAAGAAACCGTCCCTGCCTGTGCCATCTGCTGCTGCAAAACCCAAAGTACCACCAAAGCCAAAGGAGTGTAGTGATGATGAGGTAATGTTTCTGGATAAACTTGTTTTGACAGTTTAAATGACTTATGACCCTGCGTTAATCATAAGATAGACTCCACAGCAGTGCCATGGCCTTGTCTCTTAGCCTCTGTGCCACGTTCTTAGCATCTGTGATACAAAAAACTTTTGTACATCACATGCCAGTACCATGCAGATTCCTGGCAGCTACCTGCCTTCTTCAAGTATCAAGGATCCTCTTTAGACAACAGAATAGTCTCTGCTCATCTATAGTTGATAGTTTATGCTCATCATCAAGCTGCAGGCAACAAGGAAAAAGCAACCTCAAAGGGTACCAAACCAGGACCAAAGGGAAGGGAGGGCTTTTATCCTTTAGTCTGGAACTGGAGTGATTTGGGAAAGGGTTTCAATCTTGGAGGATCCCATCCACACATGATGATTATGTCTGAAATAGCAGTCACTGGGAAATAACAACTACTAAAAGCTGCTAACGGGTCTTCAATCCCAACAGTTTATGATGGAGGTTTAACTGGTAGATTTTTTGTCCTGCATTTCTCATAGGATAATTACATTGTGCCAGTAGACAATGACGACGATAACTATATCGAACCCACAGAAAGCAGCATGTCACTACCTGCAAGATGTGAGTTTTAATAATTTAAGTTAATAATTATTGACTTGTTAGTAGTAAGGAAAAAAAGGGATCAATGTCTTTCTCAGGTTCAAAGAATGGAGGCACAGTTGATAAAAAGAATGCAACCTGCAAAAAGGCAATTTGCTCCTTTGGCTGATGACAAGGCCAAGGAAAATTATTTTTAACTGTATTGGACACCATGTTTAATTCCTGCCTCTGTCTCAACTGCTTCAAAGTCCAGCTCTTGTACACCTAGGAAGCTTTTCATGATATATGATCTCCCTTATCATCTAAGGGAGCCATATTACTAAAATTCTGTGTTTGTTGAAGTGCCTCAGGAGTAGAACAAGCCTCTAGATTTTCAGTGAATAAAGACAGACCTTGATTCATTTTTTATTTTTTTTTTACTACACTGTTTCAATTATTTTTAGCTGGAGAGTGAATGTATTACAGTCCAAAGGTGAAAAGTAAATGGAGAATATGTAGTTCTGCTCTGTAATACTACTGACAGTATCAAAGCTATTCAGCAAGACATGAACACTGAATAATGTTTCCCTTTCAAAATGAGAACTGCTTTCTTCTGCCTCCACCAATTTATTCAAGGTCACACAAAAAGGCTATCACTTGGACCTACTTAATATTTATATTATTGCATAAATGTTACATTTTTAATACGTGTGTGTGTATATGTGTGTGTATATATATATGTGTGTGTGTGTGTGCATATACACACACATGCACAAGTATATATGTAAATGGATAAAATACGGTTTTAGCTCCTGTGAACAGATTTATGAAGACAACGAAGTCAGCCCTCTCTAATTCTCCAAAGCCTTCTCTAACTTCTGATATGCAAGGTATGTAGAATTTGTATCGCTTTTAAATCTAAGACTGAGGAATATTAAATTACTTGATGTGCTCACAACACAAACCATGAGACGTACTTGAGTAAAACAAAAATATATTTGCCTTTAGGTTTTTTTGTCTTGTAACAGTTTTGCCTAACTTGAATAATAAATCTGTCTTAAGCATGAATAACACTCCAATTAATGCATATACTGTCAACCAATTTTTAGTCTTTTGCTCCAGCAGAGGAATGTAAATGGATCACTAAAGCAGGAACAATTATAAGATTTGGTATGATAGTAATCCCATTTCACTATAGGAATCAAGACTCAATACTTTAAAACCACATCAAGATTCAACCTTAAAGAAATTCTGTTTGGCTGATGTTTTGCATGCCCTGTGGTAACAAGGTTCTCATTTAAGTTCTATAAAGAGCCATTTATTTGAGGGGGGGAAAAAAAAAGAAAAAAAACAGCAAAAAAACCCCATGAAAGCAGAGGCAAATAAGAAGAATCGTATTTGCATTTTTAAGTGCAGATATACCTACTTAATCTTGCTTAGCTGTGCTAACTCTGGGTTGTTTTGCATCCTTGTCATGTCATTAAATGCTTGCAATGTAACATTTACAGATTGATCACACAGTTCTTTAAAAGTCGTTGCATATTCATTAGCAATGTGTTTAGCTTTGAAGCCATAAGCTACAAAAGGTTTTTTTGTGAGTTACTTTTTTCTTTTAAGGGTTGTTTTTTTTTGTGAGTTATTTTTGTGAGTTACTTTTCAGACACTTAAAATGCCAGTTTCAGACTTAATCTGTAAATCAGTGTCAATCAACAACCAACTCCTGACAGACAGTGCTAAAAAAAGGAAAACGTCTCCCCCTGGTGGGAACTTGGAGGTTCTTCAACACAATAAAAGCAATGAAAGATGTCACAAAATTTGTTGAGATATAATTCAGTTTCCATTGTAGAAACTGGGCATCGGTTTGGCTCTTAGTGTGCTTTATTCAAATATGCTTATGGGACAGAGCTCAGGGATGGACATAGGGGACTCAAATGAGTGAGTCTGTATTTATGATTCCCCTGATCTCTTCCTCTCTGAGGGTCAAGGGAAGGCTACAGGTATGATAGGTTTGCACATCTTTTACAAACTGTCCCAGGTTTGCACAACACCAGCATTCATCTTTGGAGGGAAAAAGGAAAAAAATTAAAACATAAGGTGAGGGAAAGGTTCATTAACTCTGGCTTCCTGGGACTTTTCCTGTTCTCACTAGAAGACATGGGGTGTAGCTGCCCCAGGGTTTTAGAGGCAGATTCAAGCTCTGAGCAACTTAGTTATTTTGCCAGAGGCAGAAGTACAATTGATAATTCTGATCTGTATTTCTGGTAACGTGTGGTACGTTTTTGCTAACCAAAGAACATGTTTTTTTTTCCCTCCTTGTCCTACAGAAGTCTATGAGGTTCCTGAAGAAGAGGTAAGGCCTTTCTATAGTTTGACTGACATCCCCCTTGGGCAGAGAATAAGGGTGATTGTAAGAAAAGATTATCAATCTTTCAAAGGGAAAAAATGGGAACAAATCTCTGCACTTAAAGCTTTCTGACACTTCATTCACAGAAGAGCTGGCAAACCAATTCAAAAGGTCTGCAGAACAGACTAAATTGGAAGAAGCTGGGGCTTCCTGGTCTTGTGTGATAGTGATCTCGTCTGGGAAGCAAGAGCCTAAGGGAATGCTTTCTAGAAGCAGAATTGCAGCAAAGGAGCAGTGACAGCTCTGACACAGTAATTTTCTTCTCAACGGCTGGTACTGACCTGACATGACACACAACCAATGCAGTGTGCTCAGGGCTTCATGGATTTGCTGGTGGTGACTTCTTGCCTCTCCCACTGTGGTGCAAATCACTGGGCAGCGTTCTAAGAGAAAATTATACCAAAAATAAGTTATTGCTGTGATGACATAAATAGGATCATACAAAAATATTTAAATAAATCAAAACATGGCCAAATAAATCAGTGTTCTTTCTCTTACAGGAAAAACCATCACCACCACTGGTTGCCAGGTAATCCATCCACATGAATATGTGTGTATTATTAATATATTTCCTCATCTACATACTCTATATGCTCAGTAATTCTCTTTCTAAAAAATATACCTATAGTAATTCTCTCACTTTAGATTTTTCCCACAAAAACTGGCATCCAGTTCTGTTACTTTCAATAACCCAATGTATATTAAAAAGAAATACCTCTTAAGGGCATTTTTTTGAATTATGAGGCAATGGGGAAAAAGAGAGGCTGTCTTAGTACTCACTTGTTGTCAAATATAATATTCCTTTCTTAATTCACGTCTTTATTACTAGGTTCACAAAGCCACTTCCATCTATGCCTGCTCAGAACACAGAGCACTCCCACGTGCAAAGCATGACTAGAGAGTCACCTAAGCTAGATACTTCCAGGTGGGTCAACAGAAGCTTATATCAGTAACAAATAGTAGACAGAAAAATTTCCACTCTCTGTGTAGCCCTCAGGCAATAAGCAATTGTCAGGACACACAAATAGCTAGGGATTGTGGGACACCACAAAACTGAAAATTCTGATTTCTTTCTGAACTTCTTATTCAAGCTCATTTGCCAGATGCACACTGTTTTCCTGAATACAGGAAAACAGGGGATCCAGTGAAGGGATAAAACATCTCTGCAAACCAGTTTAAAATCCTATTACCTGTCTCTGCACCTTTATAAATGAGATGTTACTCTGGAGGAATAAAGTCAAAGAAAACTTGAGTGTGCAGCTTATTTCACTCCTGTGTCACTAGAAAGGTGGGATTCTGCTTTGTAACACTTACGTCATCTCTAGGACATCTCTTTACAAAATAAGCCACGTGCCCAAGGAAGAGCAGGTATCATCCACAACATGGTCTGTGTTACAGGGTTTGGTGAGGTTTTGTGCAGAGTTGTGGGATTCAAGGTCCAAGACAGAGATTTATCTAGAGTAGAACTCCTCTGCACTAAGGGTACAGCATCACCACAAGCACTGCAGCCATGCATAGCTCCAATGAAATCTGTTTACTGCCACCTCTCTAGATCTTGAAACACATATCTAAGCCAAGCAGTTAAATATGTACATCCTACTCATTTTATTGTGTATATTTTCTAGATCTATTTTACCTCTTCCCAGAAATCGCCTTCATCCAAAAACAGTGAGTAAATCATGTGCTACCATAAAAGAAGGTGTTAAACTTAGGCTATTATGTGTTTTGGTATATACATGGAGGTGGATGGATGTTTTTTATTATCTGGATTAAAAAACAGAAACAGATTACTCTGAGTGTCAGATTGACCTGACATTGTAATTTTAGCTACTAGTCCTTTAAATGAAAGATGCACATTGAACATCTGTATTGATTCAAGAAAAACTTTGAAGTTTGAGAGATATATCAGTCCACAAAATAATTTCTTGTACTAAAAAAATACCAGGACTGAACTCCAGGAACCTTACTTTCAGTAGCAATGGATGATTTTGCCCAATCTGAAAAATATTTCTTGAGCATCATTCCTTTCAGATGATGAATGGTTTATACTTTCTGAAAACTGAATCCTTCTGAAATGTCAGACTGGGTAGTCTGCACTCAGAAAATGCAGTCATTCCAAGTCTAGGGTTCCTAGACTGTGTTTAAGTCATTCTTCCTCATCTACTCTTGTCTCCAGTTTGTCCCTTCCACTGTGCTAGAACAAAAGTTCTCTGGAAACTTTTCTAACAGCCGCAAGTGGGCAAAAGCAATAAAAGAGGATTTTTCAGACAGATGAGTTCCATAATTTGTTCTGCACCATAGCTCTACTAACAATAGTGCAGTGCAAGAAAAGGGGGTGTGTGAGCAGCAAACTACCAAGAAACAGAGTAACAGTAACTGCATCAACATGAGCCAAATATATGTGCATCAAACTGTCCCAGCTTAGTGCTTTGCACTGTCCTTAAAAATTATCAGTCTAAGAATAAATATCTAGATAAATCAGATGCTTAAATTTAGGAATCTGGGGTCATACCATAGCATTAATTGCTATGATAATGTAATGCAAGTGGAATATAAACACTTCAGTCTTACTTTCACTTCTTAAATTTCTAGATATATCAATTATTTGGGGTGGAGGGTGAGTGGGGTAGTATGGACATCTCTCTACATACAACAGAAGCAGCATTTTAGTTCCCCTTCACCTTATCACAACATTCTTCCAATTTAGATCTATATCCTGCAAGATGCTGAAAAATTCCTGAGTCTTGCTTAGCTCAGCATTTCTCTTTTATGAAATGGTTTTTTTCTTACCAATATAAGAAAACCTTCTGAATGGAGAATGCTGGAAAGAAATTCCCCTCTCTGAACAGCACTAACAAGAATATTCTTGCTTCAGAGCATACACAAGAGCCATGCTGCAGCTCAACCCTCTCCATTAATTTATTCTCAGGGCTTACCTCTAAGATACTGTCCTAGCTTTGCAGAGAATCAAGAGAGACAATAATTTTGCTGGGGCCAACACTGAATTACAGCACAGGGGATGGTGCTCCCAAACAAATGCTCATCTGTGCAACGGGTGTGTTTATCTCTTGGGAACTTACACTTATCTAGTTTGGCACAAGAGTCAGCCTGGAAAAGAATTACCCAGTGTACTCCAAATTTTCTGGTCTTTGCTTGTTGTGTGAGCAGCCAGCCTCTACAGTTTTAAAGAACAGGGTCATGAGCATGTTTGTCCAGAGCCTTGCTGTGCCCTCCCATCCCTGCACACTAACAAATTAAAGCAATAACTGATGCATCTGTTAACTGTTACCATTCAGCCCATTCTCAACCAGCACGGATCATGTTAACAGAACTGTAAACCTTGTTCCTCTCAAAGGCCTGGGCTGACTCGGAGAAAAATTCCTCCACATCTTGATCCCTCAGCTGCTGGATGATGAATTATACTTCTCCATGCAGTGACTGGATGCATTCCAAAACCAGATTATTTACTTATGCATTTACCATTTAATAATAATTCATTTTTTAATTGCTTCTATGAAATCTAATATATTTTTCCATTACAGGACCATGATGCAAGCAATAATAATGAAAGTAAGTATTCTGTACTGAAAACATGGGAACATGAGCAGCATCTGCTGTCAGCATGCCACTGGTGACTGTAATATAGCATTTAGTGAAGGGTGTCAGTGTAAATTTTATCTGTAGCAGCCAGCAGTAAGCAATAAATACTGCTGAACTGTTTTCTAGTATAATCAGAGGGAAAACACATCAATACAAAAATTAACCTAATAGATACTCTGTACTTTTATTAAACTAATACAGAAATGGCAGTGAGGAAAACCCTCACATTAGATACCTCTAAAAATGCATACTAAATATGTCATTTGTGTCTTTAGATCACAGCTTCAGCAACACACAAGGAACCAGATTTTCTGCTGGAGTAGCTCCATCGCCATTACCAAGGGGCCTGTGAGTAAAAAAACCATAATAAAGCCACTTCTATAGGGATAGGGTTAATCACTAGGTGTATTAGAAGCTAACTCCTACCCTTCAGCATGGCAATCAGAATTCAGGAATATTTTTTAATTGCTATTCCTGAAAGATATTCTGACTAGGTAAAGGCAAGCTATTCTTTCATTACTTATGGAGGAAATGCTTGCATACCATTGCCACTGCCTGCCACTGATAGCAGGTGCTTAATTTAGTCACATACCACAGCAGCAGGACATAAATGCCTACAAATTAGGAAAGTTGTTGTTTTCATCAAAACTCATCTGCCCCACCCAAATTGTTATTTTAACCATTTGTCAAAGGGTAGCTTCATTGCTTATCAGAGTACCTTTCCTGAGCACCCACACTGCATCTGATTCTAACTGATAAGGAGATGCATCCTATCTTGGCCAGAAGTA
Organism: Heliangelus exortis; assembly: GCF_036169615.1. NCBI lineage: Eukaryota > Metazoa > Chordata > Aves > Apodiformes > Trochilidae > Heliangelus > Heliangelus exortis. The sequence goes on from NC_092428.1 coordinate 8,604,039, forward strand.
TCTTGGGAGTCAATGAACCCGATGTTTAGTTGCTAAATGAATTCATGTATCTTCAAAGTAACCATACTTTTTTTTAAATCTCTTTCCTCCACCCTACAGAAAGAAAACTTCTAATGCAGTGAATTCACCAGTAAGTTGAATTGTAATTGCACGATCGAATTGTAATTTTACAGGTGTTTTTTAATTTATTGTAAAAATCAATTTTAATATGAGTTTAGGTATAAGTTCATAAAAAGAATAAGGGAGAGATACGAAGAAAGTTCACTGCACCCAAATATTTCCTAAGCAGCACTAAGAAGGCTCAAGTAGAAAAATATTTTGATTAAAGGGATGTTTGGATTCAATACTCTAGGATGAAACAATAAACACAGTGCACAAAGTGAATGAAATGAGAAATAAATGGGAACACAGGCAATTCAGAAGTATTTCCTGAAATATACAGGGCTGCATATAGGGAACATGGTTTTATTGTAAGAGTCCATGGCTTTCTTGTAACAGTCATAGTTCACAAAAGATGAAAGATTTTACCAGAAATCGTCAGAGGTTTTTCAGTATTTCATTATTTGAATAATACCAAAAAACTTCTTGTGTGAGAAAATGAGAGAACTGGTTTAAATTTTGAAAAAAAATTATTTGAAAATGTTTTGAAACTGACAAATTGTTATCATTGTTTCAAAATAAAAGAAAATTTTTGTGAAAAAATTGGAACTGGAAGGTGGGGTGAGTTTTTACTGTGAGCTGTACTCAGTTTAACTTCCAGTAAAAAAGAATGTGTTCAGAATGTGAACATTGCTTGACAAAGATGAAAATACTTAAATTTTGATTTGCAAGTATTTGGAATGAATTTTTGTACTTGAGATAAGAGTGAACCATTTTTTACACCATAAACTTGCTGATAGGAGTAAAAGGGGAAAAAAATTAAAACCTTACATCATCTATTTATACGCATAAACTGAGATCCTTTCCAAATCTACTTTGCAAAATCCTAAGCTTCAAGATCATAGAACTAAAGGCTCTTCACAAAATGGCCACATCCCTACCTCCTAATCTCTCCAGGATGCTATCACTTCTAAATGTAAACTAGTTCACAAAATGTCTAAAAAGATTATTTGTTGCACTGATGCCATGCCATTTTACATTTGGTTTCCTTTTGTTTTATTGCAGAAACCATGTTTACCTTCCAGAGAGACTCTAACTGCAAATGAAGGTAACTTATCTCTACTACTGTGAAAAAGTTGACATTTTTCAGAATTCTAATTTTATTAAAAACATGAAACAAACGCCACCACATTGAATTTCTTCTAGGGTTTCATGGTGGGGGGAGCGAGGGGAGGTTGTTGGTTTTAGCAGTTTCAAACAGGATCTGGCCAGCCGTAGTTGCACTGAGTATCATTGTTCTCTACAAGCAGTCACAGTAAAACTCTTGAGGTTGCTGGCAGGGTAACGTAGAAACTCATGGATCAGCAATGTGCCATCTACTGCCCAAACCAGAGAAGGGGGAAGGGAAGCAAAGCACGAGCGCACCATCTTAGCTCGGCAACCACCTCGCACGGAGCCAACTCCCTGCAGAGCCGGTCCGGCTCACAGGCACAAAGAGCCCCTCGGCTCTGCGCAAGGGGGCGGCTCCTGCCCGGGAAACTGCGCAGCAGCCGCGGAGAGCAGGGAGGAGGCACCGCACCTCCCGTGGCTGAGCTCTGCCCCAGCGCCCTGAGCCCTGTCCCACTGCGCGCCTCTCGGAAGGCGAGGCTCCCGCTGAGCTCCTGCGGGCGCTCCCCATGCAGCCGTTTGCTTAGAAATTTGGTGGTCTGCCCTTAGTCAATAAACGTAGCGGCTGGATGGCAAGTCGTTACTTAAGGAAAAAAATCTTAAGTTACATGACTGAAAGAGACCCTCCTTCAGCTTCTGGGACTCTCTTATCTGGGCCAATATATTTCTGAATAAATCTTGATTCTGCTATTTGTTTTCCCAAACTACAGAAAAACCTACAGCAGCAGAACGACGACGAAGTTCCAACCAAGAGCTGCCACTTCCACGCCTTCCAAGTGATGCCCAAAAGTAAAATCCCTTTTCATCATCTTTTGAATATTTCAATGCAGCAGCTCCTTCTGCTCTGCACTCTTAACATAGCTATGAGAAGTTCAAAGGGGAGCACAGGCTTCTCTTGGCAAATGCATCCAAGTACTCTGAACACCAACAGGAAATATCAGAGGATATAATATCTAATAAGGTGATGGAGATTTAAACCAGGTGTATAAATTCCTAATGGGTCAGTCCTGTGGGATAAGATTTTTCTTAAATGCTTGTATCTGGCCCTTATTTCTCAATGGACAAATGTGCGAGATGGAACACATGCTACAACTGCATGGTTCAAATAAACAATTTTAATATTTTCAGAACTGGATACATTTCCCTAGATCTTTCTGTAATCTCTTAATATTTATTTCAGGCCTTTTCTCCACAAGTCCTCAGTTCTGCCAAGTAAGTATCATTTAGATTTTTAATTAAAATATGATTGTCATTTCAAATTAATTAATTAGGATTATTTCAAAATGCCATGTATATTCATTAGTTCAGAATTAACACTTATGTCTGTGATGTATACATAGAGGACTTCAAGAATCCAGGAGCTTAGCTCAACTAGTAAAATTATGGATGTATTGTCAGGGTTATTGTATGAAGCAATGGAAATTGGGTCCTTCATTCCTATTTGCAGCTCCTGAAATTTCTACCAAAGGCAGTTTGGGTCAGTTCCCATCATGAGATTCTATCAATCTTCTTCACCACAGGACAAGAATATGACTTTAATATGACTTTTCAGAGCTGTTCCAAGTTTCTGTTGCCAAGAAGCCAGAAAGATCCTTATTGCATCAAGCAATTTATTCTTTCTCTATGGGGCGGGGAGAAGGTATTCCTATAATGGCAATTGCTAAAGCTTTTATGTAAGTGATACTTTCAAAGGGGTGCTTCATTTCATCTCACAGCTAAAAATAAACTAGGTAGTATGTATAAGGACTCTTATATTACAGAAGTGTAAATTAGATCTAACATTTTTCCAGTCTCTTATTAGCAGACATGAGTCTGGCCTTCCTACAAGCCTTTTTCTGCACATATTTTAGTTCAAAAACTTATCTTTCACGCTGTAAATGGATGATGAGAGTTGTACCTAGAAATCTGTGTGTGGTGTACCTTAAAGGCATATGCTGTTATTAGTACTTCTCACTGTTTCCTGGAAATGTTTGCTGGATGTATGTTATGTTGCAATTACATCTCCTGTGCTGTGGAAATATCACAGTGGTTTGATGCATGTAATAGCCAAATGCATTCAAGTTTGTCTGCTCCTGTCCCATAACAGATGTACTTCAACTTGTAGCATAAAGTCTTACTAAACTCTATAACTATTCTTTGAGGTCATCTGGTGCTAAATGCTAAGTTATTTTACTTCAACAGTCTCTTATTCTGTGCTATATAGATATAACTGGTCCCTTTCACTATTGCCCCTTTAGCATAACCTTCCATACAAGCCTAGGGCTAACTTATCTTCTTCATAAAATGTACTAATTTCCCATATGGCATTGTATCAAATGGGCTACTGAAGTCCATAGTAAGTACAGCACCATGTTGCCCCTTTGTAGAACTTTGGAAGAGTTATAACATGTTATCTACTTGGGTGAATTTCAGATATTTACCTCCAAATCTTTCCTTCAAATTCCCTTTTAGAGATTTGTGTTCTCTGAAGTTGGACAAAAAGGCCTGTAGTTGCTCAGGTTGCTTTTTCCACTTTAAGTATAGCAATTATACTTTGTATTCTTTAGTCATATGTTAGCACCCTGACTTGAAAATAATTCAAAATAATTATCAACCCTGCAATTTCATGTGCCAGTTTTTAAATTTCTGGGATAAAGATTGTATGGGTCCACCAGTTCAATTGTACTAAGTTTTGCTTTGGTTGTGTATATTTCCATTTCTGTGCCAGAACTATTCGTGGTTTAGTACTTAAATTATCTTTCAAATCAATACAATTCTTCCTGCAAGCAGCCCCACTTCCTCTTCCTTTTTACACAGCTAACGGCTCTCTTTTTGCCTCTTTTGTTTCTTTTGGTAAAGTCTAGTTCAGCCTGGTTTCTGGCAATTCTTCCTTAATTCATACAGTATACTTTTCAGCTGTAGATTTTGCAGCTAAACAGTCAAAATTTGACAGAGAAAAAAAAATCTTAATATTGAATGGCCTTCTTCAGGGGATTATTCATTTATTGAGAGCTGGGACTATTCCTTACAATGTCTCCCCTGTTCTTGAAATACAGCTCCCAGACAGTTGCATCTTTTCTACAAAAGAAGTCTAAACCTGCTTCAAGGAGATGTCTTTGAGGTCTCTACTCCAATTCTTTGTTTATTTTTTAATTCTGAGTCACTGTATGACCTCTGCTATATCATTCCTATTACTTTCTGAAACTAAAATCCTAAATCAGAATTACATTAGTGAAGATTTGATAAAGCAGTCTGCAAAGTATTGTGTCCAACAAGTGAGTGCTAACAATCCTAGTAGTGTTTTTTCCCCACAGTAAAACAAACAGAAAACAAAACCTCACATAGTAACAGAATAAGTAACACTCAACTGTAATAATCTTCTCTAGTACAATACTGATCTGCACCAAACCTGACCACAAGGACCTGTAGTAGGCACACTTTCACCAAGATTTTTTTACCAGAAAAGAAATATCTATACTTATTTCCCGTATTTCTATATCATTTTACAATGCAATGCTACAAAACAATTTCCCTTCCAATTTCTTAAACTCTTTGACATCTGTATTTCATCCCTAACAGCTAATTTATACTATGTTTTGTTATTACAGTTATAATTAAGCTTCATGATCTTTCCTACCGGTTCTGCTTCTGTTTAGCTTTCACACACATGCAAACCTCTCAGTTGGATTTATATTACTGAAAAATGATATGAGCTATGTTTTGTTTTCCTGGCTTCCTCACCTGTATGGCTACTCCTCACACTGGACTGAGTGCTTTTGTGTGTGCATTTTCTTTGTCTGTTGCTACATTGCATTTTAAGTCTAACTATTAACCAAGTTGTTAACCAAACTATTAAATAAACCGTTTCTTTATAAGCAAGGCTCCTTTGTGAGCAGGCAGATGTCCCAGGTACTTCATAATGCCAATCCATTTTGCAGTAGACAGCTTTTTGAGCGATACTAAAGTTTAAATATTTCCCAGATCTTTTAAAGTCTTTGTAACAAGTCAATTTCTTACAGCATATCAAATGTAAGTTGAAAATTACACGTTGTTCTTTCTCTTTTCTAGAAGTGCCTGAAGCTGCAAACTATTCTCTGGGTACTTCCCCCCGCAACAGCATTTCATCTACTTCAAGTACTGCAGACCAGGTATAGCATTAGCTAAATTCACATTACAGAAATCTTCTTGTTTAATTTCAAGAAGAATTTGCACCCCTACCCCCTTCTAAATAAAAATAATACTCCTTTTGTGGAGGTAATCCGCATCCCTTTTTGCAGTGAAGATTTTCTCTAGGACAAATAATCTGAATATTGGCTTTCATACAAAAACATGCTTAGAACATAAGAAATTTATGGTGATGGACTTAAGTGTTTTACATAGATGGCTCTTTGGGGTGTCAAGAAAGTTTTAAGAACCAAGAAGGATGCTGTGGTGTCTCTTCCAAGTCCCACTCCTTTCTTTTCCCTTAAACAGACCTTGTTACAGCTAATGCTGTAGTTTTACAACCACATCTTCTCTGTGCTTCATTGCAAAATTAAGCTGTGAATAATCTAAAAAAATGCAAAGTTATTTTCATTTCAGTGCTGTTCCTCTTACTTTTGTGTTTGTTGAAGGGAGAACACAAAATGCAAGAAGCCATACTTATTAGCCTAGTAGTCACGAACAAGGTAAAAATAGTTCTGTTGAGTGCAAAACAAAGGCTCTCTTATGCAGAGCTGGTAACATTAAATGTGCTAAAGCCTAACATGGCAAAATAATACTGCAGTGAAGAACGTAAAGACTTGAAATTCTGGAAAAATTTTAATAGTATGTCATACTGGATATTTATTATGAGAATTGCTTTCCAGCAGGCACTAAATAAACAGCTTGTAGTAGTTACATTTGCAGCTATTATGAAACAGCCATTGGCAAAACCAGAGCTTAATAAAACATTCATTAAAAAAAAAAAAAAAAAAAAAAAAAAAAAAAAAAGTATATTAACTGTTACTGCTATTTCCCCACCAATTATGTACAGTGGTATCATTTGTTGTAGCATCCTCCCCAATACAGGTGCTTGCAGACATGATTCATACTCACAAGATTAATTATTTGTTTGGTCCCTATCCAAACTCCAACAGCAGCTATCTGCTTCTAGATTATATGCAACAGATAGTGCTAGAAGAAAGGTCTTGGGGCAGTTGATTCCTTGTTCTCGTGAACAAAGATTGGTTTACTGGACTCATTCTCCTAGTGCATCCTTTGCTATGAAGTGCTTTTATCCTCTAAAACAGAATCCACCAGTCTTTACAGTGACAATCTTTGTATCTTCAGTGCTACACTTGATGCCCCCCTCTATGAAGTCCTTCCTCCCATGTTTTCCACTGTTCATTTACTGTACAGAACACTGCCAAGGATTTAACAGAATGGAGAGAAGGATTATGTTGGTGAAGTGTTCACAGGGAATAACATACAGAAATGAGGCACCCAGGAGATCACTATAAAATATATGTTGTTCTCGTACTCTGTCACAGTTGTAATCCTTCTCCACTGTAAACATGGTTTTCTGCCTTCCAGAGAAGAGCACTGTTTCAAATGTAAGGATATATTCAGACTTGATCAGAGAACTGGTACAGGACCATGTCTCAGGTGAAGGCACTGGGAGCTGAACTGCTGTGTTAGATGAGGAAGAGACATTAATTATTCCTCTGTTCTGTAGGACTCCATCCATTTATTCTTGTTTAGTAAAAACAGGAGGAGCAAAAGATGCACTTACCCAACCTCCATATTACCTAGATGAAGGCACTTGTGATCATGTTCACAAGTAGCATTAAGTATACGTGAAACTTCATTCCCAAAGTTAGATGCCTACCAAATCTGGGCATTTCATTGGCAGCCCACAGCTGGGCAGTACTGAATAGTTAATGGTCAATTTATTTCTCAACATTTCCTGGATATCCTCTTTAAATTCTTCTACTATAGCTTCCTACTTTAAAAATACAAAATTATCCTCCAGCTGAACCTGACTGCTTTCCTCAGGGTATCTTTCTCTCTTCTATTATCTCTTCTATCACACATCTGTTACACTTTACAAGACACGTTTCTTTGTCCTACCTCAGTCTAGCAAAAACTGTGAGCTGCTGTCAGAGAATTTTCTAAAGTGTTCTGCATTTCTGTTCTTCACAGCTGTCATTATTTAGTAGCCACTTCCCTATATGACATATTCTTTCTTATTATTTTACATGTTAAACACTGTTTCTCTCTTTCTAGGATGCTGGTGTTCATAGTAAAGCATGGTATGCTGCTATCTGTGATAGGAAAATGGCGGAAGATGCATTGTACCAATCAAACAAGGTGGGTCACTTTTAAAGAATATCTCTCTATAAAAAACAAAACAAAACACTTCCAAACTGAAAAAAAAAAAAAAAAAAAAATTAAAAAAAAAACCAGAAAATTTCTGGTTAAGAACACCAGTGGTATTCTGAACAGATCATAACACTGTACCATACAAATAATGTCAAATATTAAATTACTGTGGTGAAATGACTTGTTTATTATTTATTTCACTTACATTAGTGTAACTCAAAGACTGCTGCACTGCAGAGAAAGCCATGACAGGCTATAGAGCTGAGGAAGACCTGATAGCTCACCTGTGGTCACAAAAATAGAAGGCAAAGCCCCATGACTTCTAAATGATCTCCACCACTGTCCTATGGCTCATGTAGTAACAGCTACTATTTGGAAATGCTGATGCTGCTATGTATTTTGAAACAGCAGCACTATACATTTAGGTATTTGGAGAATTTGAGTTCTCCGAACTATTCTGTGTACACAATACAAAATTTTCCATGAGGAGAAGGACTCCCTGAGTAAAAGGACTTGCGGGTGGTAGTAGATGAGAAGCTCGACATGAGCCACCAGTCTGTGCTTGCAGGCCATAAGGCAAACCACATCCTGGGCTGCATCAATAGAAACCTGGTCAGCAGGCCCAGAGAGGTGATTCTACCCCTCTGCTCTTTTGAGACCACACCTGGAATATTGCATACAGCTTTGGATCTCCCAACACAGGAAAGATATAATTGGAGAGGGTCCAGAGAAGAGCCACAAAGATTATCAGAGGGTCGGAGTACCTCTGCTATGAAAACAGTCTGAAAGAGCTGGGGCTATTCAGTCTGGAGAGGAGGAGGCTCCAGGGAGACCTTACCGTGGCCTCCCAATACATGAAGGAGGCCTACAGGAAAGCTGGGGTGGGGCTTTTCACCTGAGAGGAAAGTGACAGGACAAGAGGTAATGGTTTTAAACTGAAAGAGAGTAGATTTGGGTTAGATATTAGGAAAAAAATCTTCACCATGAGGGTAGTAAGATACTGAAATAGGTTGCCTAGAGAGGTTCCCCTTCTCTGGAAGTGTTTAAGGCTAGGCTGGATGACTGAGGCCTTGTGCAGCCTCATCTAGTGAGAGGTGTCCCTGGAGATGCAGGGGGATTGGATCTTGATGATCTTTAAGGTCCCTTCCAACCCAAACCACTCTATGATTCTGTGAAAAGCTAATGTCACAGAAGGGAATAGTGACGTCTACCAGTCAGTATCCTTAGCATCAGGTAATTTCCACTCTTGCCAAACTCCACAAAGCAGGATAAGGGGGCAGAGTACTGGGGTTTAGCAGTGAGCACGTATCAGAGTGGTTTTTACAGCTCTAGAGAAACAGTATCTCCATCTCTCACTGCTTTCTTGCCTACCTACTGCAATGACTAGTAACTTCATTTCCTAATAATCAGTGGGCCCCAACAGACTGCTGCCACCCTGTGTTTATTTCTTCTTTCTCTAGTTGAGAGAGAACAGGCAACAGCAATTGTTACTTATATGGCAGCTTTGTAAGCTACTGTTAGCCAGGTAACTTCTCATTACCTGCTGAGCAGTTCTTCTAATAGGAGAAAAGAGTTAAATGATAATACAGATTAAAATATTAGCTGTTAACATTAAAAATTAACTAAGTTATTGGGGAAAATAAGCTGAATACACTTAACTACTCTTCTCTCTTTAGGATGGATCGTTTTTAATAAGAAAGAGTTCTGGACAGGATTCACGGCAACCATACACACTGGTTGTGTTTTACAACAGAAGAGTATACAACATTCCTATACGATTTATAGAATCTACAAAGCAATATGCACTGGGCAGAGAAAAAAGTGGTGAAGAGGTGAGATGATGTTGGGTTTTCTTCCTGACAGTTTTCAGCTATATACCTTTAAAAAGCAAGGATTAAGATATATTGCTCTATGACCAAAAAAGATGCTTCATGTTTCAGGATAAAAGTGTACCCTATATAATGACTGATCTACCAAGCTACAGAAACGAATGTAACAGCTCCTGAATATTGTCATTAAAATCACAGATCAAGTTTTGACGGTTTTGAAAAGTTATCAAGATCAGAGCTGCAGCTTCTCCAGCTGTTTATAATCCTCTATTCACTTCCCCCTAGGACTCTAAGTTTCTTTACTTTTAATCCTATTATCATATAAAGAAAATGTTAAACTCCAATTCTAGAGTGCAAAAATCACTGGTTGGCTATTATACACCACTTTGAGAACAAAACAGAAATTTGGAACCCAAATACCAATAAAAACTGTTATCACTGTACAGAATAGGCCTACCTATGTCCCTCCCAAGCAATGGTTTTGAGGTCACAGCACAAGGGAGAGCCTGGAGGTTATCTGGCCTTCAACAAAGGGTCAGAAATTACTTCAGGAGAAAAAGAGATGCAGTTCAAAACCTGTATTTGACCAAAGACCAAAAGAAAATGCAATAGTAAAGCTGCGTAGCTAAAATATTATGGTAAAATGAAAGTCCTGTCAGTTTAATATGCCATCAACCAGTTTGTGCAGGTCACAATCACAAACAGAAAGAGTGAGATGAGATTGCTACTGGCCATAGTATGTTCCATTGTCCAAATTTAGCACTTATAAATAGAATCAGGACTTAAAGCAGCATCAGTGCTCTTAGTAAAAGGTAGAGCATCTTGCTTGGTAACAGTCATAGCCCCACCCTCTGCAATGGTGGGAGAAGCAAAGAGAAGATATGATGCAACAATTATTGCTAATATTAGAGCATTAAAGGAAGCCCAAACTACTTGTTTTTTGTTTTTATTTTTTCTCTATCCAGCGCTTTGACAGTGTTGCTGAAATAGTAGAGAATCACCAGCGTACCTCCCTGGTTCTAATTGACAGCCAAAACAACACAAAAGACTCAACAAAACTGAAACACATTGTAAGAGTTTCTTAATCAAACCAAACTGCTGGGATGAAGACATTAAAAATAATTTTTCAAGATTGCAAATCATGTGGATCGGGTATTAAGAAAAGAAAATCTAAAAAGATGCACTTTAAGAGCACCTAGCAAGAGATGCTACTCATTATTGTCAACCTCACGTCACTTTTATTGGAGGAGGACTCATATTTAACAAAAGAAACCAAACCAGGTATGGTTCATCTGTAACTTCCATCTATAACAGCACCGGTGTTCAGTCACAGGAGGAACAACTGCATACCACATCCTGGTCCTTTGACTGCTATTTGAAGATAAATTTCCTGTAGGACATTTTCACTTTGAGAATACCCACAGTGATTTTTTCTATTTGTTATGTTGACCACAGATCACTGCTTTCAGCAATTTCTTTGTGAAGTGCACAGGCCCTGAAGTTAGTGCAACTCAACCTAATGTACTACTGTGTACAAGCTGAAAACAGGACAATACTCCATGTAATTGTGGCAGTAAGACCGTCTGAGTGTTTTAGATTACCAGAGGTGTTGTCCTTTTCCTCAGCTTTACTCTGTTTCAGTAATATTTTTGTTTGTATTTTCAAACGTGCAAATAAAATGTAAAATATCAAGTCAACGGTGTATGGAAGCATTGCTGGATCACACTTCTTAGCATCCTCCCAGAAAGAAAGCATCACTTTAACGTTGTTGCTTTATGTATATATGTGTGCCTGCTTCTTCACAAGTTCTGTTCTTACAAAAACATACCATATTTTACAGCTTTAGCATATACATTTGGCTTAATAGCACTCAAATATTTCAAATGGCAGTGTTGCTGACCCAAGTACATTGTTTCATTACTAAACTACCTACCCACTAAATAGAGACACACACCCAACACAAAAGCCCGTTCTTTTTTTCAAGCCTGTCCAATCACAGCAGTTTAATTCTTGTATTTTTTGCTAATAAAGTAATTTCCACAGAGGTTTAAGACGAGAAAATTGAATTGATGAATGTGTAAATTGCTCCAGTGAAAAACACTAAATTATTTCTAGAGGTGTTTGATTTCACTTGACATGAAAACTCTTAAATCTTAAAGGTATTTTCCAAAAAGGATGCTCTTTACACATCTGCTTTGTTTCATGGTTCTCTGGCATTATCTGCAAGGCAATTAAGGCACAATTCACCTAAGATTTGAAAGTCAGCAAATCACCTTAAGCTATGTTTTATGTTTATTCTGTATACAGTGACCGTAGTTCTGATCAATTACTTCTACAAGTAACATACCCATCTTTAGAAAGAACTGCTTACTAATACAGGATGATGTTCAGCACCTCAGTTACCTTCCCTCTGCAACACAGGTATTGCTTATCTCTGATGTGACACACTTTAGACACTAGCAAGAAACAATGTATCCACATTACACACAAGCCTGCCTATTACAGACTGTTCACAGTACAAAAATACTATGTTTAGTATACTGTTCAGTTGTTACTAATTGGTATTATACTACACAGTATTAGTGTTATGTTCAAAATGTTAAGATTACCATGCCAAGGTCTCAAAATCAACAAGTTAGAGTCTCTGCAAGCTTAATTTATTCCTTATGTATATATACTCTGATATTACCTAGCTACATTAAACTGTTTCAAGCAATACAATGGGAAAATACCTGTGAAAAAGCAGTCAGTAGCTTCCTTTGCATTGATGTAGAGCTCCTACCCAATTCACCCAAGTACTGCACTGTATTTAAACTTTGTTCTTAATGCAGCCACCTGTTTCTTATTAACCGTTATAGGCTGCTCCTCACAAAAGTGTCTGGCTATTATCAAACATTTATTTCAGAGTTAAATGTGTAGTATCACCATCATTCTAGAACTGGGGATGAAAAAGTGACTCAAGTATGTCCATAGGCTTCCCTGTGGAAGATGATGTATCAGTTTTTTAAGGTAATTTGCAATAGTGATGCCTTTCCAAATTCAAAGCACTGCTGCTCCTACCCCTCAGCTTTAAGTGCTCAGCATGACATAGAACTTTGAGGCTGATCTACAAATACAAGTATGTTCTAGGTAAATATTCAGCTTCTCAAACCCTCCTTTCTTTTTAGCTATATTCTACATCATTTCATGGTTACCTTAGAGTTCTGAGAACAGAATGAGTCAGGGATTTGACAGGCAACACCACCTTCCATAGAATAACCCAAATAATCCAAAATAAGGCTCCATAGTAAAAACCAAGCAACAAACCATAAACACCAGTATGTGATCTTCTATTTTACTATCCTACTATAGTAATTTTTATACAGGAAGCAGACTAGTTACTCCACTTTCCATACCCAAGCTAGATTTTTTTATAGCTTGGGTAGACTATGGTGTAGAAATATTCTGAAACCAAATTTTAGGTGGATAAAAGTTTGAGCAAGGCTAAATACTAGCTTGCATTCTGCAACCATGTAAAGTAAGTTAGCACTCTGATGGAGTTAAAAAATGTTAAAAATCCTGACACTATTGAGTCAGCAGCCAATACAGAATCTAGGAAATGGCAACTGGGTGCAATCCCAAACCTGAAACTTCACTTTGTTGCAGTGCCAGCAGCTGCTGCTAGTTAATGCTGTCAGGTGTTTCCACTAAGTAGCAGGTGTGTCAAGTCTGACCTCTGACTAACACAACACATCTCTCTCCCTTTATTTGCTTGATAGTTAGCTAATATGAAGGGGGAGTGGAAAGGGAAAAAACAAACACACACAAAACCAACCACAACCCACATACCAAAAAGTAGAACTAAAAAAATTGTTTAAAACTAAGTAAATTTATTGTCTGAGAGCTCAAGACCAAGCATCATGTTTACTAATGTACACAGGATGTAAGTGTTGTCTGCCTACCTGTTACAGAAAGGAGAAGTGACTGAATTCTGGAAATCATTCCTGACAAACTTGTTTTACGAAAGGAGTAAGAAACTGCATTCTCAAAAATCCAAGTGTTCAGACATGCAAGTTACAAAACTACATTCCTTCTTCAATCTAAACCACCAGCAGCAGACAGATTCTTAGGAAGTGTAGTAACAAAATGTATTGCATGACAACAGCCCTGGAACAAATACTGAACACGAGTTTTTTGTTAAAACATTACAGTTCCTGAGGAGGAGAAACCATGACTGATGAATACACATGTAGCAAGGAAAACACAGTGGGATAAACTTAAGGCTTCTTTAAGGTCACTTTACAAAAACACATGAACACAACAAATAAGGCTTAGGTCAAGTATGCATTTACAAAACATTTCCTCAGAGGAAAAACACTTGTTGATGCTGGACTTGCACCTATTTCTGTATGTCCCAAGACACTATCACCAAGTTAGCCTTTTCTTATCTTGCTATATTCACAATGTCACCAGCTATCTTAAAATGCTGCTCTTCAAAATCAGGTTACCTGTTCAACCTTAATTTATCACATCAGATATATCCATTACCATATAATCATTAAATATATGACTATAGCCTATTTTACATATGATGCTTCAGGGACAAAGAGCTGCATAATGAAATATGCTTTACAGGATATTTGTAAGATACTTTTCTCATTTAGTGAAGATGATGAGAAATGTGCAAATAAATACTGCAGAGGTCAACCAGTAAAAAACCAGCATATAAAGCATACGTTAAAGTCTGTTGTTCAATCAGTTGAGTATTTCATTGGAGAACCATATATTGTCCCTGCACCTTCTACTGCACTATCCATGGCAATACTGGTCATATGCTTAAGCCAAACTTACTCCTGATTACCATTAACTGTGATCTTAATTTCATGGATATCTCACTTGATATTCCTTGAAATGAGATCTGCCAAAGTGCCAAAAGTTTAGGACCTCAAACAAAGCATTGTGGAAAAGCTCATAAAAAAAAAAAAAAAAAAAAAAAGAATGACATATTCAGCACAGTACTTGAGCAATGTGTGCTAAATAATACTGTGACATAATTAAGGGTGGGGAAACAAAATATTAAACCACTGCTCAAGAGGGAGCAACAATTCTCTGCACTGAATAAGATGGATGTCCATGGATAAAATGACATGACAATGAATTAGGACTGTATAAAGCATTCTTATTTCAACACTTCCTAGCTTTGTAATGTTCTTTTTACAGTACTGTCTAAGGTTACCTCATTCATAGCAAAACAAGTTGGAAAAAAATTCCCAAAACAGTTGTCATTTTCTGGAATATAAAAGAAAAACTCCTAACTCTACAGCAGAACTTCCACTTCAGTGCTAAGTGACTGTTAAAAAAAAAATCGGTCATGCTTGAAGTTGGACCAAAAAGGTTTTAGCAACAAAGTTCACAGAAATTTCTGCCAAAGAAGGTAATAGCGATGTTCAGAACTTAGCGGTTCAACTTCAGGGTCTATAGGACAGCAAGCTAAGGCAGCCAATAGATTCTTCCAGTCAAAAAAGCTCAACACATTTTTTGGCCTTTCCTAATGCTGTTTCTTTCTAATGCACTTCATCACCACTCGTCTTCTTCAAAGTCCCTAATCAATTCATGTTCGAGCTCCATTGTGCAGCACTAAACAATCCAATTTTCTTACAGAACACACACCAACTCCATCAGTTCACCCAAATGCTGCTTTGACTATCTCTGGTGCTTCAGTTAATTCCCATACATTACTCACTAGCTATGAAGCTAGTGTGCATCTTCCTGCCAACAGACACATCAAGGAAAAAAAAATCCTTTTTTAAAAAAATAATTTTCATTGTAACATTTTTTGATGTAGTGTTAGTCAAATTCTTCTAATGGTTTCATTAGTAGCAAGCTAATCTTCACTTTCACCTTATGGAAATACTCACAGAGGACTAGCCCTGGGCTTGCACACAATCTAAAACCTCAGAGATTTAAATGTCCCACTCCTCTCCAGTATTAAATTTGTCAGGTTTTCCATCAACACTATGGGAAATATTGAAGATGTAATCTTTCAGTACTTTTGCAAAAGGTGCCATATGGTAAGGGCACCCCTGCTGAAGACTGGATCTAGCCTCCAGTTTCATTAAAATCTAGAGGACAAAGCCTCTAAATATAATTACTGTGGGTAACAAGGACCTTCATTTGTGTACTCTCAGTGACTATGGAAAAGATAAGGTCTTTTGTTTACATACCCTCACACAAAGTTTAAGAAATATAAAGCATGTTCTTCCTTCATTGTTATCCTTAAAACTTTAAGATGCAAGCAGGGTCCTAGGAATATTACCCTCCTGGCCAGGGAGAGTGAGGGAGAAACAACTTCAAGCCTTGGCTTTGCCAAATCCCTGGTACCCTGAAAGGCAGTTAATCTGAAGAAGCAAGAGCAGAAAAAACTATTTTGTCATTATAGGGACAAATTACATCCACCAGAAATAAAATTATAATGCAGCTAGAGGCCTGAAATGGTGCTTTGCATTTCACTATCTCCTGGCCTTCCTACAGGGTTTGTGGCAGACATAGTAGAAAACAAAATAGAAATATTTTCTATAAACACAGTCATATTCTGTAAACACAAATTATAATAAATTTAATAGTGACAAAGTCTATACAGATCAGGAATGTTCGTCATTCTTAAACACCATATACATTATGAATATATATATTGTATATTTCCAACTGATTCCATTCTCAGGCTCACCATATTAACACAATCTTAACAAGTTTTATTAATTTATATGAAAAATACTTCACTAAGAAAGTAGACAAACTGCACAGAAATTGTACAAGTGTCATGTGCATAGCAATATAGCTTAAAGCATTCACATATGGCTTTGTTTAAATGAAACTATTGGGGAAGTGGCCCTTATATGAACCTACGGTTCCACAGTTGACATAATGTAAACTGCTTCACATCTTTTAGGCACTTGCTAACAATAGTGTTCAATCCCTGAAAAACAAAATCAAGAGCTAACAAGTGAAAATAACAAAAACTCCAGGATAACAGCTGTGTGTAGTTCAAAAAATTTTAAAAATTGGTTTTAGTAGTGCATGCACAGAACTGAAAAATGTAAGAGGGGGATAATTTCTGTGCAAGAATTTTACCAAATAACTGAGAAGTACAAAAATATTTACATTTTTATGTTTTGGTTTTTTTTAATATGTACAGAACAAAAGCCCTGAAGACTCATTCCATAGAATAAAAATACAGAACAGAATAGTAGTAACCAAAAATAATAAGTATTTTTATGGAATTGTATTTGCAATTAGTAACACATTATCTAAACCACAAAGCTCCTTGATCTATCTCAAAGCTTGATGGCAATAGAGAATCTGCTCTTCATTTTCAAATACAAGCACTTTGCATAATTTTTCAACTTCAGTTACAATACTGAAATGCATAACAAAATTATTTGTGTATCATAATTCATTTCATTCTCTTTTTAAAAACCTGTAACATATGATATCTCCAGTTTGTTTTCTTCACTGGTCATCCTTACATTAACGAATTCCAGTCTCGTGTAGCCTCCATCAGATGCCTCTGTCCATGTCCTACCCAATTATCCTGATTGTCAAATATTCTACCACAAAACCAGCAGCTAAACTTAGCTTTCAGGGTATTGTCAGAGGTAGTTTTCACAATCTGGTAATTGTTTTTGCTAGTCTTTTTCAGTGTCAGTTTTAAAACAAATCTTTCTTTTACAGGGCTAATTGGTTTTATTGTCCTGTGCCTCTTTTGAGAAAGAGTATCAGTAGTTACATCCAAAGGACTGCAGAAGGCTGGCTGCAGAAGTGCTTCAATAGTTCTTTTTGACAACGAAACCTTAACAACATGTCCCTTAAATTTAGCAATGGTTTTCATTACATTTACAACTTCTGGAACATCTGCATCAGGATGGTTAAGCACAACAACTGGCTGATTTCTCCGAGGGCATTTTATAAGCTGTTTAGAATTAAAAGGAAGTAATTTCAAAGTCCTCACAGTTTCTTTTGATGCCCTCAATTTGTAGGGGCCACCTGACTGATGAGCAACTTCAGCTTGATTCTTTTCCTTACACTTTCTGTGCAATGCTACTTTCTTTCTTGGAGGTCCTGGGCAATTATCCTTTCTTTTCCGCTTGAAATTCTTCTTTCTTTGCATAACCACAGTTTCTGAGCCTCTAGACCCAGTTTGTTTTAAAAGAGGTTTTACTTTTGCTGTTCTGTTTCGAGTCCTCCATGTGGACTTCTGACCACCAAAATTATTCCTTTTGTTAGCAGTTGCAACTTGCATACTCTCACTAGAATCTTTTTGCAACCGTGTCCTTGCAGACTTAGTAGAATAAAAAGGTTCTCCAGGAGGAATACAACATGCTGGATTTAAGCTTGACAAAGAGGCATTTGCTGGTATTAAGCTACTTGGTAAGATTAAGGCATCATTAGAAGTAAGATCAGTTCGTTTCTGTGCTAGTGCAGGAGGAAGAGACTGCAAGTTATCCAGCTGTAGTGAGGGCACTGAGCTGCTTACTGACCGAGAGGTTTCAGTCAGCGCATCTGAAGTAGAAATCTTACTTTTCAGCAAAAGCTTTTGTTGCATGGCTCCAGTTTTCTTTGGTTGACAATTTTGATAATGAACATTATCCTGAAAAATACTATGTTTATGAACTACAGGCTTGTTTGGTGTCATGCATTTCAGAAAAACTGCCTGCTTTCCATCAGGCAAAAGTGCATAAACATGTTTCTGTTTAATTTCCTGCTGGTTTACTGACTCCAAAGAATCAATGACAGCATCCTGATGCTCTGATAACACCTTCACAGAAGACATTCTTTTCTCAGATGACTCTGATGAGTTTGTAATTACTAGAGGTCCTTTAAATGACATGCTATTCAATGAGTCATTTGCTGTGCTACATGCTCTCCTATTACAGGAACTTCTTAACCTTCTGAAACTGTTCTTTTTCCCCTCTGCTTTTGAAAATGGTATGGTTATTTTGCCATATTCTCTAGATGCAACTCTCCCTAAAACCAGAGAATTATCACTAGGGACATTCGCAACTGTTCCAATTGCCCCGTTAAAAGTCAAAACCATTCCAGGTCCTTTATTTAAAACAAAGGATGCAGGTACACCTTTAGCCACATGCCCATCTGAGGAACTGGTTGACGGAACAGATCTTCCTGAAACCACCTGTAGTCCAGGCTTGTTAGCAAGGTGCAAAGGAACAAAAAATCCTGATGGAGAGGACTGAACTAAAAGGGGTTTCTTCTGCTCTTGAAGAACTGGCAAAAAGCTACTAGGATTTTGGGTTGTAGACAGTGTTTTCTCTTTTACTAGCTGCTGTGTTATGATTGCATCTGTATGAGTTTTTAGCAATTTACCAACATCTGGATTTCTGGATAATTTATCCAATCCCTGTGAATCAAACGATGTCCTGGCTGTCTGTGTTTCTCTTCCACAATGTGTACCTTCATTTGTGCTACATCTTGTATTCAACTCTCTCTTATATAAATGAAAGTCTACATTAGCAGGAAGCCTCTGCAAACCACATGCAGTTGCTGAGCTTTTTAAATGTGCAAAGGCTTTATTCCCTGTCTCATGACCAGAATGCAGCTTGTCAGAATGAAGTTTTAGGCAGTTATTTGACTTGCTGTGGGATTCTTGCTGAGTAGTTGCTTTAACTTTTAATACATCCTGCAGTAACTGCTTTATCTCAGGTGACAACTGTTCACTTTGCAATGAGAAAACAGAGGTGATTTTAGGCATTAAGACAGAGTTAACACAATCTGAGGTATTTTCTTGGAATTTCTCAGCTATGTTCTCAAAGCCTTGATGCATGTTAGCATGCCAATACTGCTGGCCATTATGCTGGTCCTCCATAAAACACATGCTTCCAACACATTCTAAGTGGCTTTTAGAAGACACATTCTTCATGTCTGTATGTCCATAAATTTTATTACTATTTGATTGAGCTGATACAATTTTCTCTGGTTTTAAGCCTTTCATCAATTCTGAACATGAAGATGCAGATTCAGTTCTTCTACTGTTCGGAAAAGAAACTGCTTTGCTAGATAAAAGTTCTTTGTATTTGTCATCTGTTGACATCCAAATGCTACATGGATTATCTGAAGTGTCCATTTTGGAATAGTTATGAAAAGACAGCAACCCTTCATTAGAAGAATCCACTGAAGTAGAATAATAGAGATTATTAGTTCCATTACCATTATTCAGGCCACCATTTTGTATTTTCAGTTCAGGAAAAAATGGCATTTTCACAGGGTCATAGTGAAGAGCATTTGTAACAGTGGAGGGCAATACCTGAGGATGACTTGAAGGACTACGGCTTCCCCACGAAATACTACTTCGAGTTCCAAGTTTTGTCACCTCATCACATGGAGGTACATTTGAGTCCAACTTCATTGGCAAATAATTCAGACCTTTTCCTACAGCTACATTACAAGGTGCTACAGTTTGAGAAACACTCCTACCATAAAATAAGGAGTTATTTTGGTTTTCCACTTTTGTTTTTCCTGAATGAGGAGCAGAACAAGAAAACGGAGGGGAGGTTAATGGGTGAACAGAGCTGTTCTTTACAGTTAACTGATCAGTTACATGTGACATAGCACCTGAACACAAGCCATGGTGATCAGCTGTCTGTAGCAAAGAAGTTGTAGAACCATCTTTAGTGGGATCAGCTTTCTGACCTATAAAAGGTAAGTTTTGCTTACTTGTAGGTAATAATTTTATAACAATATGTTGTTTTCCATCTACCATTTTAAATCCCATAAATTTAGCACTGTAATTTGCTGGAACAGATATTTTATTGTTTTTGACCATCAGTACTGTTGGCCCATGAACAGCATTTTTCAGTAATGCCAGGCCATAACTTGTTCCATCATCTGCTTTATTGTGTTGTGCAGTACTAGCAGAGAGCATTCCACCCACGAAATTATGCTTTTCTGCATGTATCATTTCATCTTCATTTGCTGCCACATATCCCATACACTGGTTCAGTTCCTCAGATTTTGTTTGAATTTTATTTACACTTCTTAGCACTTGTACATTTTTTTCTCCAGTTTTATCACTTCCATCGTTTATTTCTTTCCGTCTCCACAATGCTTTTTTTGATGTTCCCATTTTGCACCTTCTTAACACAAGTTTCAGTCCTGCCGGAGTCTTCACTATACTTTTTTCACATTTCTCCTTTTCTAGTTTTTCTTTTGCATATAAGTGTTCTCTATGCAAAGCTATGATGTGTTTTAAAAGATAATCTTTCCGTGCTGCTTTGTAACTGCAATATTGACAGCCAAAAGGAAACATGCTGGTATGAACAAGATGATGTTTCTGGAACTCCTCTTTTGTAAAACTTACATGATGGCATTTTCCACATTTATATGGGATCTCATTATGCCTGTGAATATGCTGAACAAATGTGCCCACATCCTTGGTAGAAAACCCACATTTTTCACACTGGAAGTGACCATTTACACAATGCTTTGATGTGAAGTGTTTTGTCAAATCCAACAAAGTGTACATATGCTCATCATTACAGAGCTCACATTTTACCAAAGTGCTACGATGGGTGCGCCTATGCTGTTTAAATGACTGAAAGTCATTAGCTGAGAAGCTACACATCTCACAGGGATATAAAGGCAACTCACCATAGTGTAACAACTGGAAATGTTTCTGTAGATCATTTGGGCTGTATCTAATGCTATCCTTGCACTTTGTACAAGTGAAATTCAGTATCTTTGCTGCAGTTTTCAACCCGTCAAATTGCACTTCTGGTTTACTTTGCAAGTTGCTTCCCTCTGAACAACTGGGATCACTTCCATTTATTTTCTCTAAATTTAAGGACTTCCTTGCAGTCTGCTGTTTACACTGGAAGAGTTTTCTAAATCTATCAGCTTCATGTTTCATTAATACTTCATTTGGAATGTTCACCTTGGGTAAATCAATTTTCACATTTTTTAATTCGTAAGAGAGATTGACATCTAAAATTGCTGGTTGAGTCATCATACTTAAAGGAGCATTCACCAGTGCTTTTTTGAAAGTAGTATTTGTAGAAAAATTCATTGCAGCATTGTGTCTTAACAAATCAATTGGCCTTTTATCAGGAAAAAACGGTTCCTTTTCAGATGGCATGATTTTAGGTTTTCCTTTTCTTTGTGAATTCTTGAGAGTAGTCTTAGTTCCTGCAGCAAACAAGACTGCTGTGCCGAGTTATTCTCAAGTTTCTAGAACTCCCCCATTTTACTCTCCTGAAATCAGAAAACAAACAAAGCAAATTTTACATTTAAAACTAATGCAATTAGAACACTCATTACAACTCATGAATAAATACATGCCAAACATAGATATTGCTGAGTTCTATAATAGCATTTGAGAGTAAAAATTATGGTAAGAAAGAAGAAACATTACACTTATTTGTTTGGTTGGGTTTCTTTTTCCCCCCCCTCTCACTAATGGAGACATTACCTCCATCAACACCAAAAAGCTCACCACACACCCACATTGAATTTTTTCCATGCCTACCTTTAGAACACAAGTTTGAAGTAGTCAACAAATAAAAGTTAACTTGGTTTCTCACTATATCAGTAAGAACCTGGGCACAGGTTAATCTTTTCAGAACAAAAGTATGACTGACAACAGACATCCTCTATGGATTAACAAGGCTCAAATAGGTAGGGTCAACACCACTGTACCACTACACACTTAAGGTCAGTGTTTCAATAACAAGCTGCACTGACAATTTATAGCAGCCCCAAGTCTATACTCAAACAACACTCCCACACGACAACATAAAATCAGCATGAATTGAATAGCAGTGGAAATTATTTGGATTATGCAAAGTGAAAATGAAAAGGTGTAAGAATTGTTTTCTTCACTAGGGGTACAATAATTTTACAAAAAACTTTTTTCATAGCAGAAGTCATAGCATCACCTTCGCTTTACTAGCAAAAGTCAGTTAAGTATTGACTGAAATCTGATCAGCAGTGCTCTCTCCAGTATTGCCCTGCTCAGCCTGAAGCAACAGAGATCACCCTATTTATTCACATTCAAACTGAAAGAATGATCACATCCTCTCCCTCATTGTGATGAAGTGCAAGAGCTGCTTCTATTGCTCCAGGCCATCATAACCATCACTACTAAGGTCTTCCAAATATTTTTCCACAGTCCTGTGAGAAAAAAATATCTAGCATTGAATATATAAATACCTGACAAAGAAAATGGAGACTGGAAAATTTTCAAGGCCATGTTCACATATTACATAAGAAGAAAAGCAATACTTGGGTTTGTTTTTTTGGGGTTTAGGAGAATATGCACTTTTTTTATTCCTTTGGAAAAGATATTAGCATTTCTGCACAATTCTTAAGCATAATAAGAGGAATAGATCCAACTGTTTCATACAGAATCAAATTTCAAATAAAATCAATTAATTGTGTTCTTCAGCTATGAGACCTGCAAGACTGCAACTATACATTTGACATCACAAAAAAAAAAAATAAATATCCATGCCACAAACCACAATCACATACACTCCTTCCTTGAGAGTCACTTTTAGTATAGTACACTCCATTTCGACCAAGTGACGTATTGTAATGCTTTCTCTTGTCAATGGTATATCCCTTATTTATTATCCCTTGTTACGGTAAATCCCTTCTTATGTGGGAGCTGAGCTCCAACATAAAGAGTAAGTAACTAAAAATAACTTGAATTTGTTTGCTGAAAAACTTTTTTACTACAGAGGTGCAATACATGAAGATTACAAGTTGCATGATGCAATACAACATCCTGATGGCAGCTGCCTACTATTCAGATCACAATGTCAAATACTGAAACCAGTTAACACCATAAAAGTCAGAAGTGGACACTGTATGCTGCAGAGAACAAACCTCAGGCTTTTAGCATGGGGCCAATCTGGTCCTCAACTGGAGCAACACTTCACCAACTGGATAAAACATTTATGTTTGTTGAAAAGTCCCTGTTGAGTAAATTCAAAACTGATTTGAGAACTCCCTTAACTAATTAACCACACAAATTACAATTTAACTTAAGTTATTATTCAGTAGCGTGCAACTACCAAAAAGCACCTGTGGCATGATAAATAAGAGTATTTATATACTAGTAATATAGCATATACTAGTATATATACTATATAGCTTATACACTATGTAGTTTTTTAATACTAGAAAAAGCCAACCAGTAAAAAAAAAAATATCCCAGCAATGTTTAAACACACATTATGAAAGAACTCAAACTTACACATTAAGAAAAGACTTGACTTTGACTTCAATTCTTCATAAGCCTTTTTAACATTTTCACACAAATACAGAAGAGGTAAATATGTAAAACTCAGAAAAGGCCACAGTCAGGAGTAGTGAAAAAAGGTCTGAAAACAAAAAGAAAGGTATATTAGAGTGCAAATACACGCATAATTGAAAGAATAAGCTAAAAAGCATAAATCCTTCGCAAATTTACGTTACACTGAAGAGAGAAAAAATGCAAATGCATAGAATCTTGCAAAGAATGTCCTCAAATGCATGATTTGATTAAAACCCACTACCAATCTCTTCCTAACATGGCCTATTTTAACATTAGCTTCATCACTACTTCTCTGGCATTTTAAATTGGTAAGCATAAACAGATTATAACTTAAAACCAAGCCAGAAATCAGTACCTGGTACCTCTATCCAAATTTTAACTTGAACTCAAAAGAAGCTTTTCATAATTAAAATAGTAATAAATTCTATAGCAAAGATCTAACTATAATTTTCTAGAAAGTTTTGCAAATGCCTGGGGGAGAAGGAGGTGGACTATTCACAATATTTTAAACAAGTAGATTATAAAGCAGATATAACAAATACAAACCCTAGAAATATATAACCATGTGCCGAAGTTAACTCTCATTTTAAAAAATACAGTAACCACTTGAGACTCTAAGCCTCAATTTCTTCACATAAAAATACTCTGTCAGTAGTTTTTTTTAATAAGTACAAATTAAGGAAAAAAGTTTTGGCTGTATACCTTAATCTAAGGAGAAATGACAGATAAGAGTGGACATTCTTAAGTTTTGTGGTTTTTTAGAGTTCTTCAATTTAGAACAAGAAAAAAAATATATTCAAAACAGATTTCTAGGCAAGTAGTATTCTCAAGATTTCTGTGAAAATTATTTACGCTACTTTGAACTTCATTTTAAAACAAACAAACAACTACGCAAAAGTATTTTCCACACTTTCTCCCATCCTACACGTGTCTGCAAACTTTGAGTAGTGGCTTCATCTCTATAACGATCGGGACACACACCCCAAATCACAGAACGAGAACTTCAGGAACCCCTAAAGACCCGGGCTTCTGGCTGTCAGATATAATCTGTCTGACAGAGCAAATTGCTGCTTTCGTAAAAAGAAAATATAAAATAAAAATAAATTACCAAATCACTCCAAAGGCTAGCAAACACAGGCACCCCACCACACAGCAAACTTGCCATTTAGGAAAACAGCAGCTCAGCTCTCCACCGGCACACGGCCACCGCCGACGTGCCCGCCAACAGCCGCCCCCAGCCACACTCGCCATGGCTGGGGGACGCTTCCCGCCTCCACCCCCCTCGAAGCCGTACCCCCCCACCCCCCGCTGATGAGCGGCGGTCCCACGGGGGTTGCCGGGGCTGGCAGAAAAGCAGGACCAGAGCACGGTCTGCTCCCGGGACGAGAGGGCAGAGAAGAACAGGGACGAAACTCGAAGGGGTCGGTGACGCCTGCCCGGCGGGGGTCAGGGGAGCCCGCGGAGCTGCCACCGCCTCAGGGCCGCGCAGCGGGCTCCACCCGACCGCGGCAGCAGCGGCGGGCGCTCCCCAAAACTCGGATAGGGGGGAGCGGGGACGCTTCCCCCCTGCCCCCCAGCTTCTTCTTGGGAACCACCCGGCTCCTTCGGCGGCCCAAACGGGCAGCGCTGACCCCGCCCCACTGGGGGGCCAAACGACCCCGGTGGGTGCCGAGCCGCCCGAGCCGCGTCGCCTGGCCCCGCGAATCCCGGCGCAGGGATCATCGGACGGTCACGGCACCAGCCATGAGGAGTTCTCGCCTGGTGCCCGCCGCCGGGCACTGCCCGCGCTCTGCAGCCGTTCCGCCGCCAGCCCCGTCTGCCCCGCGAACTTCCCGCGGCTGGAGTGGGCGGGGGGCGCGGGACTACTTGACGGCACCCCTACCACGGAGCGGCTTTCTGCCCCACCGGGTTTGCGCCCCCTGCCTGCTCCTCACCGTCGCGGCCTGCGCCGGCCGCCCTCTCCCGCGCCGCAAAGGGAACCCCTTCCCCGCCCAGCGCCCCTCGCGGAGTTACCTCGCCCGTCTTCATGTCCCGGCGAGTCGCTGTTGGCGGCCATAACAGTTTCCATCCGGGGACTGTGGTGCTGGGAGCCTCGCGATGGAGGCGGCCGCGGCGGCAGAGGCGGAAGGATACGCGTTCACCTGAACAGACGGACGGCGGCCGGCGAGGCCCAGGGCGGAGAACGCTGCGGGTGGGGGGCGGGGTGGGGCGCCACCGCCCCCCTTCGGGACGGGCGGCTGTCCCGGGGGGCCGGCCCCCATCGTGGGCGAGGCAGCGGCAAGGACAGCCCCCGCCCCGTTCCCCTTCCTCTTCCTTGGACGTGGTTTTGCGGGCTGGAGGCGTGAGGGAAGCACAATGCTGGGTCTCCCGCACCGCTTCCCCGGGGCCGCCTGGCAGAAGGCCTACAGCCGGCTGGCCCAGCGGTGCGGCCCCGGAGGGCCTTGTCCATACGGCAGACCCATAGGTACAGCCTGGCAGCACGGCCCTTTGTTACCTCTCAATGTGTTGGCGCTTCTCCCCGCCCAAGGGTGTGTGCGGGCTAATGGCACTGGGCAGGAGAGTTGATGGCCAGGGGGTTTGTGGTCCACTCTAGACGGGGGTTTGTTGAGCTGCCTAAACGCAATATGTAAGTGTTCTCTATAAAAAGTGGCATCATTGAACGTCTTACATGGATTAGATGGGTTGATCTGATAACGCTGTTTGCTAGCTGAGTTCTCAGAATAACATGAAAATCAAAGCTGAAAATCACTACAAAATAAGTATTTGCCTTGTTAATCAATAATCGTTGCTGTTTAGCAATAATCGTTGCTGTTTAGAAGAGACAAACTGCACTTTCTAGTAGTAGTATGCTCTAAACTTTACAGCAAAGTTTTAATACACATGCAGATCATCAAAAGTAAGACCACCGAGTCTGAAAGCAGAGCTGAAATAGGAAATTCAGGTAGGCCATGGCCAAAAAGTAGCAAGCAGCCATGGCAGAAATAGATTGTATTGATGAACTGTGAGTAAAGAGGTGGCTGAAAAGGAAAGCCTTTGCCCATGAAATAGCATTCAAAAATCAAAACAATGAGGAGAATGGTTTAGGTCTTTTTTACTGGTGTTCTGCATGCAAACCTTCAAATTCTTATGGCCTTCATTACACTTTTCTAAATGGTCAGAAATCGAGTTTGCAAATAAGTGCCCAACTGAAGAAAAAAATGAGAAATGGTGCAGTTCTGAAGTCAGAAACAGTAACAGAAAAGAACTATCCATGAAAATAATCAGTCTGGCACTCTGGCAAGCAGCTACAGTATTAATTTTGTGTTAGAGTGCTAGTATTCCTCATCTGAAATAAAGCCTACATAATACTGACAGCTATTAATCTTAACAAATTCACATATAAATATCATACAAGCATTTTATCTGTGGAATATTACATCATAATTAAAATAGAACATTTTATGATGTCCAGCACAAGAGAGAAAATCTGTGATATAACCCAAGTAACAGCAAGAACAGAGAGAAAGAAGGGAAGGAAGGAAAGGGAAAGGAAAGGAAACCTTCCCATTTTGCAGCACTACTAGGAGCCACTTCTAAACTATGACATGAGAGGCTGCCTTTAAGATCTTGAATCCACGTGCTCACCACTGAAGAGATGACCAATGAATGCAACAAATGAAATCCTACCACTCTTGGAGCAGAAACTAAACTGAAAGCCATGAGCAAAATCCAAGTGAGAAAAAAGCCTCCTCCAGTCTTTCGGAAGTGAGTGCACAGAACTGGAGAGCACACGCATTGCCTCAGTATCCTGATGCTGGCATCAGGCATAAATTGTGGCAGATGTGTGAATGCAGACCTAGATATTTTTAAGTGCTTTTCTGTCATCCTTAAAATATGAATTGTTTTAAGTAGCATCGGGCATTTTCCTATTTCAAGGATCAATGTATATAAAATATATATATATCAATATCTGTATCAGCCACTAGAGTGTCCTGAAGTGCCTCATCTATACGGTTTTTTAATACTTACGGGGATGGTGATTCCACCACCTTTCTGGGCAGCCCATTCCAACACCTAACTACTC
Organism: Heliangelus exortis; assembly: GCF_036169615.1. Lineage (NCBI taxonomy): Eukaryota > Metazoa > Chordata > Aves > Apodiformes > Trochilidae > Heliangelus > Heliangelus exortis. The sequence continues at coordinate 8,631,823 of NC_092428.1, forward strand.
TCCCAGTAAAGAAATTCTTCCTAATATCTAGTCTAAACATCTCGTTGCAACTTCAGGCCATTTCCTCTAGTCCTGTAATTGTTCACTTGAGAGAAGAGGCCAGCACCCACCTCCCTACAACCTCCTTTCAGGTAGTTATAGAGATCAATAAGGTCTCTGACCCTTCTCTAAACTGAACATTTCCAGTTCCCACAGCCTCTCCTCATACAGTTTGTTCTCCAGACCCTCCACCAGCTTGGGCACCCTTCTCTGAACTCAGTCCAGCAGCTCAATGTCCTTCTTGTAGTGAGGGGTCCAGAACTAAACACAGTACTCAAGGTGTGGCCTCACCAGTGGCAAGTACAGGGGCACAATCATTTCTCTTCTCCTGCTGACCACATTATTCCTGATACAAGCCAGGATGCTGTTGGCCTTCTTGGCTACCTGGACACACTGCTGGCTCGTATTCAGTCAGCTGTCTACCAGTACCTCAGGGTCATTTTCTGCCTGGCATCTTTTCCAGCCACTCCTCCCCAAGCCTGTAGCCTTGCATGGGCTTGTTGTGACCAAAGTGCAGGACATGGCACTTGGCCCTGTTAAATAAACCTCATTTTATTGACCTTGGCCTACTGGTTCAGGCTGTCCAGGTCCCTTTGCAGAGCCCTCCTGCCCTCGAGCAGATCAACACTCCCACCCAACTTGGTGTCATCTGCAAACTTACTGAGGAAGCCCTCAATCCCCTCATCCAGATAATTAATGAAGATATTGAAGAGGACTGACCTCAAAACTGAGCCCTGGTGACCACCACTGGTGACCAGTTGCGAACTGGAATTAACTCCATTGACTACAACTCTCTGGGCCCTGCCATGCAGTCAGTTTTTAACTCAGCGTTTATGCGTCTATGCCATGAGTCGATGGCTTCTCCAGGAGAATGCTGTGAGAGATGGTACCAAAGGCCTTACTAAAGTCCAGGCAGACAGCATCCACAGCCTTCCCCTCATCCACTGGGCAGGTCACCGGGGCATGGAACAAGAACAGGTTGGTCAAGCAGGACCTGCCTTTCCTGAACCCATGTTGGCTGGGCCTGATCCCCTGGCTGTCCTGCACTTGCCACGTGAGCACACTCAACATGAACACCTCTATAATTTTTGCAGGCACCAAGGTCAGGCTGGCAGGCCTGTAGTTCCCCAGATCCTCCTTCTGGCCCTTATAGATGGGCACCACACTGGCAAGCCTTCAGTTACCTGGGACGTCCCCTATTAACCAAAACTGTTGGTAGATGATAGATAGAGGCTTGGCAAGCTCCTCTGCCAGCTCCCTCAACGCTCTGGGGTGGATCCCATCTGGTCCCATAGATTCATGGGTATAGAGGTGCCATAGCACTTATTCATAGCATGAATGCTGCAGAAAAAACAGAATATCTTTGTGTTCTTCTTCCTGAAGACAGAGATCATGCAGGATGCATCTGGATAGACATGATACATACATAATCACAGTTAAATTCCCGAGTTCTTAAAAAGCAAGGACTGAATCCACAGATGAATATTCCACTCCTTCATTCTTTTTCAGAAGATAAATTGTATTTGGTACAGTTTGCTATTTGAGATCCTGTGAAAAATATACTCAGCTGCAAGATAGTTTAAGTTCTGTGAAACATGAAGTATCCCACAACAGTTTTTATCTTCATGCCACAAAATTGCTCTGACATCTGCAGTTTTCTTTCTGAGTATTGGATAATGTCTCCAGAAACATATGTAAGCTGTGCAGTATTTTGGAAACTTTAAAGGCATTTGTACTGTCCCACTGTGCATTACATCACAATTACTTTGTGCATCTGACACAGCAAACAATTACACAGACCAATTGTGTTATTCTGTTACAAGTTGGTAGTGCAACTAAGTTCAAATCACTAGTTATCATAATTATTTTTTTATGTGATTTTTTAAAATTCCAAACAATGCTTTCCTCAAGTACCTGAGTTTCTCATAAACAACTTCAGTCTTTGTATCAATTAGATATCCATCTTGTTCATGAATAGTGCGATGGATTGGTTCAATTTATTGCATAATCCACTGGACTATCAGAAATTACTTATATCAGAGATAAATCCACACTAAATAATTGGGACTAACTTAAGGACATCCTCAGAAATACCCTGGAATAAAAGGTAGTTCAATTTTCAAAAGTCAGTGCTGAGGTAAATACCAAGCACTGATCACAGAATAAAGCTGAATAACTCTTAATTTCTTAAAGAAAATCACTTCTATTTCATGTGGGGATGCGTGTGCATTTGCCTATTTCCTTAAAAGCACTGAATTTGGCCATAAATGTGAAAGAGCTTTTTTTTACACTAGAAAAAATAGTGAAGTGTTGCTGCTAGTGTGATCCATATTTGGATTACAAACTAGAAATACCTAAAAAGAAAATATTTTGTTCAGGTTTTCACATTTGTTGGTATGCATAGGAAAAAAGCCAAATCTCAGAAAGATTTTTGATCTATGGTAATTTTTAATCTTGGTTCTCTGACATTTTTTGTTTAATCCAACATGAATTTAAACTAGTTTATCTTTCTACAGGCTTTACCAATGCTATAGTTGTTTTCATGAGAACTGTTATTCCTGCAATTTTAACAGTTCTGGTCTAGATACCTCTAAGACTGATTTGCACTGTGAAACCCACAAAGAAAGCTAAGTTACTGCCTTCTTTCATTGTTGAGATGTCACCGTATATGAGCAGGTAAATACATAATAAGAATTCAGTGATGTTCTGATATTAATAGTAACATTAGGTGTCAGCATAAATTCTGCTATTTATAAAATAAAGTGTCATGAAAAGGAAACCTTACCATAATGCTGTCATAACATTTTAACCACTGAAACAAAACCAGGCTACGTACTGTAAAAAAATACAGAAGCAAAATTAAGGTCTTTGATTTATCCCACTGACTGTTACCTGTAGGCAACTGTACATTGCAAAATACTTTATCATCAGAGCCAGTAATCTAGCGTATCAAAAAGCATTTTCTCATAAAAAGGCAATTTTCTTATTTCTACAGCTTTATCTTAGAAAGAGTACTATGGAATTTTTCATACAGTCATTAAGCAGCTCATTCATATAAGTATTTTTTCAAATACACTGTACTTTATGAAAGAAATGAACTCTGCCTAGTCAATGTATTTTTTATTTTGGTGACAAGCATGGTTTGGAGGTTTTTTGTGACAGGATTGGTAAGGAAATAATAGATTCGGAATATGAATTCAAAAGACCCCACAAGAAAGCTTTTATGTAAGAATACATTGGTATAAAAGGATAATACAAAAAAAGTCAAGTTAGTTACTTTAATGAATCTACTGGTATGGAACAGAACTGGTGTATTTTCTTTGGAGCCTCCATTTACACAGTGCTGTTTATCTGTAAGATTACATTTTCTATTTCCAATCCATTACAAGAATTTGAAACAATAACCTAGCAGTAATATTACTTGGCTCAGGCTTTCTGTTGGATTCAGAACAGATCTTTTCTAACTCTTATGAATGAGATATTCTTATTAAAAATAGCAAAGGCATCTCAAAAGTGCAAAGACTGTCCTTCTAGACAGTATGGTGTAAACAAAGTATGGTCTGTCAGTTCCTAACCATAACTTTCATTCATCTAAGTATGTTTAGTCCTCCATAGATTTCCAGCCTCTGCTACATATGATATTGCCCATCCAGTTGTATCATGATGAGAGGGCTTTTTTTGCTATGCTTTTCATGAACATATTCAGAATTTGCTGTCTTCTGGCACTACTAAGTAGTAACAGTGGCCACCAAGCAGTACATAAGAATATGGTTTATAATCTTATTACAGACAAATCAGGAAAGAAATACCAATTAATTACATTTTGTGAAGTATTTATTTAATAGATATATTAAATATTGAAACAGAAAACAACACGAGGTTAAATTTTACTTGCAGTTACTAAAAGCCACAAAGTGATTTTAGAATTCTATTGCTATAAATAAGGAATAATTTAGCCCACATCATGAGAAAAAACATCAGAAACAAGAGCTCTTTCAGAAAATCTGCACATACAGTAGAAGAGCAAGGTATAAAACAAGAACTCAGAAGATCAAATCACAGGAGGAAACCAAAATTAATTATTTGCATCTGTAAGAACAGACTTGAGAAGATTTATGTGCTCTCCTATATAGAATATATGTGAAAGACTGCCCTAAATTGTCTCAAAGTCTCAGCAGAAAAAGCTACAGACAAAAAAATTAATAGTAGTAAACTCAGTAAGATCAGAGCCAGGAGTTCTAATGTAATAAGAATTAAATGGCTGCACAATTATGTTTCAGATGTAACTTTAAAATGATCTAATGCCAAATAGAAGATGACATATGGAACAAAAAATTTTTACGGGATTTTTGAGATAAACTAAAGAGCTATTGACTACTAAGTCTTATGTCCACACAGAGCAAATTGATAGAAACTCTTAGAGAAAGCATAGAGTACACAATTATATGGATTTTTTTGTAGCATACTTCGAAATTTAAAGTGGATTTTTTTGGAAGTTACCAGAAAGTACAAAATATTCTGTTAGGCCTGTGCTGCTCAGTTTACTCATGGAGCAGAAGGATTAAATATTACCATGTCACAGTTTGAATCAATGCAGTTGCCCAGACAAGAGGGACTGTCAAACCCAGAAAAGTTTAAATCAGAGGAAATTCTATTAATCTGTTAATGGACATAAATGCTGCAAAAAAAAAAAAATTTAAACACAAACAAAAACCAAACAAACAAAAAAACCAAGACAAGCCTTTCTCAAAATGGGGAAGATTTTGCTCTTGGTGGCAACACCCCATTGCACATACTGTCTTTCTGATGCAACATTACAAAATACATCCTGAGTGCTGATCTTGTTTTCTTTAGAAACACAAGAGCTAATTTCATTTCCAGAAGGTACAGATACTCAAACTGAAATATTAAAAATCTCCAAATTGTTCCATGCCATAACATAGGACATGGCATTACATATTTTATAACACCATGGCTTCTGTCCATTCTTGCATTTCTAATAGCTATGAGGATCTGTGAGTAGAGCCCCTTCATATGTTTTTACCACCAGTGTTCACATGTGCATACCTCCACACTTCAGGTCAGGTCATTTATTCTCTCTACCTTCCTTCATCCATCAGTTGGTGTGAAGGTGTACACTCATGTGGGTCTTAAAGAATTTTTTTGGTAAGATTAATCTGTTCTGCAAACAATGCTATTTATTAGCTTACAGTATTTCCTTATCTTATCCGACAGACCAATAGCTTTGTACCTTCTTTGGTACCTATTAGGAAATTCCTGGGTTTATTTTTCAATAACTGGAGACATTCCTAATATAACATGTCTTTCTCATGAATATTGTGGTATCAACAATTCTTAAATCTTGTGTCATCTTGTGTTTTTAATCTTTAGCTAATGGATCCTCTACTTCAGGTCAGGCAAAGGCAGCAGCATAACAAAAGTTTCTCTGTGTAGCCCCACCACTATGTCATTGCATTTAGTCATCTGTAATAATACTGCAGATAAATCCCACTTCTCTATTTATTCATCTTTGGCACTTTTACCAATACTATTAATATCCAGTGGTTATTTTTAAGAGTGAGGATAGACACCAAACTCTTTATTTAGGAGTCCAGGCCATATAGTATTAGGCTATATTTGAAGTAGAAATCTAAGACAGAAAACCCTTCATATAACATCCTTAATCCCTTGATAAGACACAGTCATTTTCTAGCTATTTCTAAGGATGTATCTGAGACAGCAGGTGCCAGGTTGCCTTTTAATTGTGTCCCATGGCTTTGGATTTCACTGCTTAATGGCAGGAGATCAGTTGACATAGTTCAATAACAAGATAAATAAAGACATTTTTGTTTTCCTGGCCTCTTTTTCCATGTGAGATGTATTAGCTATTATTTTAGTTTTGTGCCCCAGGAGGCTTTCCAAGAAGTTCTCCAGACATGCACATTATACCCATTCCTATTTACAGAAACAGAGCAGACTACTGGTGTGAACATGTTTGTTGCTTTGTAATGAAGTGTCTTTGTACTGGGCAAACTAAGCCTTTAGTTAAAAACAGCTGGTGCAATAAACTGTTTCATGAGCCATAATACTGAGCATGGTTTTCAGTTAGAGATACAGAAAATCAGGGGGCTTCCTCATCCTAACTAAAAACCCTGTTGAAGGATTTCCTCTTAAAGATGGAGGACCCCATCCCACACAAGAAATTAGTAAAACTACATTAACAATTTTATTATCCTGAATGCTGCAGTCACTTGCATCACAGAGTTTTTTAAAAAAGCATAAATAACCTATGTCCCAGCCTTGTTAGTGTTTCTGCATTGCCAGTCAGGCAATTTTAGTTGTAATACAGGTTAATAAAGTCTCAAAAAAGTTCAGGAAACATCATGATCCTTTATAACATATTTTTTGACAGTTGATAAAGAAGAATGGCCAGATATGAACAATTTTGAGAAGAGATTGAGAAAAGAAATACAGCATTGATATTAAAATAACATCTCCTATACGCAAAATGCCTCCATAATTATTTTCCATTTCAGTTATGAGTTAGCTTTACTAATGTTATTTCATTATCTGCCTTCTCATTAAATGTATTCCCCCAAACTAAGTGAGTATAGCATAATATTGTGTTTGTAGTCTACAAATATGAACTTGTTAGGTATTTGTAGAAAGGAACTACAGTGATTAATAAGGCAAAAGATTAAGAGCGAGGACAATCTGGGTCCTAATCCCATCTGAGCCACTTATGCTGTAACCTTGGGGAAGTTCCTTGACCTTCATGTTTCTCAGCAAACTCTACTGGAAACTGGATACCAGCTGGACCTCAGAGAATACCAGACACGTCTGCTGAACTCCTCCCAATTAGCAATGTTAGAGTAATGGTGAGCAGGCTTGCATTATGGTTGTGGGGTGTTATGCACATAAATACAGTCAAGGTTTAATAGCCTTCCTTCTCATTCCTGATAGGCATAAGCAGATTTTAAAAGGTAGCTTATACACTACACGCCCTGTCTAGTTATTGGCTATATCATAAATATGAGGCAATTAGACTTCCAGCTGTTCCCTTCCACCCAGGATTCTACTGCACTTCCAGCAGAGACATTTATCAGATTATCTGATTAGAAAGATTAGATTAATAGCACCAGACTTTAGGTGTATCTATGATGAACTAGCTGCAAAACTTGAATATAGTATCAGTTCTACTTAACTGGAAAAGGCAAGCCCAAGAGTTGGTAGACCCTAAGATGAAGTAGCATTCTGGTCACATTCACCCCAAACACACCCGCCAATAATCCTATGCCACTAACTTTATATCATCAAAGAAATTTCTTATGTCAAGTGCATCCCAAAGTTCTTCCATGCAACTAGGGGATTTTCCTGAACTGAATCTAAATTTCCTTCTGTCAACAGTTGTTGAATTATTTACCAAGAAAGAAAGGCAGAAAAGAACACAGGATACAGTGAGGAAAGGCTCAGCCATCAGTCACTTTGGCAATAACCCACATAATCTTCAGACCTCACAGTTCACCGGAGGAAAAATGGTGAGAAGATGTGCTTACATACAACAGTCATTATTTATAGTTCAGACATTTTTTCATGCAGGTATCAGTAAAAGAATATAATATAAAACAGCACCATACTATCATATGAAATCTTCCATGTTTCCTACAAAAGAAAATTGTTCTCAGTAACTAATTCAAATGGTAGCTAATGTAGTCCGGGATAATAAGTAATGCATTATTTCAGAATGATCAAATTGCAAAAAAAAAACTGTGATGTGCAGGCTTAATTAATTACTAAAAGCAAACAAACAAAAAAAACCCACTACTTTGCTTTTATTGAGATCCTCAGCCAATGTGTTTGTTTCTTTATTTATTCATTAGGATATAGAGCTGCACTTTCCAAAAGAAATTCAAAAATTTATTTGACACTCCTCTGTGTGCCAATCCATGCTCCATTTAGTCTTGTTAGGATACAGTTATTCCTGAGCATGCTAAAACTTCCTTATAGTGACAGATGAAAACAGTCAAAGATATCTCTTTTCACTTCAATATGAAAGACTGTTTTGCTTTGTGGATAGTCAGAAGCCTTCTTCTAGTCTGTTTAATTTTGCACATGATTAATTAGAATCTTTCCCTCTTAAACTGGTGCTAGTATTTCATGGTAGACATCTTGTTTAGCTTTGTAAGATGAAGGTTGAACGGAAAATATAGATTCTGTAAATGCTTTGGAGAAGTGGGTATCAAAGAAGAAGCAAGTTTGGGACAAAGAGCATGGCAAGAAAAGTGTAAACAAAGAGGAGGGTCTGGTTTAGCAAGGAGATTTTATTAGGAACTACTGGCAGCAGAGACAGACTATGACTGGGAATTACAGAGGAAAATGTGTGAGGGAAACCACAAGCCATGCACAGAAGGAATGGTTTGCATGATGGGGCATTGTGGCTAGACAAGAAATCAGAACTGAGGAATATGGGAAAGAGGAAAAATAAGAACCTGAGGGTGGGATGGGTGTTGTGAACAAGCCGGGGGAATGAGAAAAAGGAAGTCTGGTACGCAGGGAACAGTTTGTGTGTGAGACTGAAACAACAAGCTGATGACACAAGTGTGTCAGTTCATTGCTATAGGATAGAACTTGTCTGGGGAATTTTTAATAAAACTGTGAAATCACAGTTATAGAAGAGTTGCTAAGTAAAAAACTTAAAGAACAATGGAACTAACATTTCCCCTGAAACCTTTAATTTACCTTCTCTGTGCATGTATGCCCAGTGACGCAACCATTGCTCCAATTGCAAAGAACAACTCAATATGGATTTGAATTGGGCTGTGCAGTGAGGGACAACATTGTCTGTGAGCCAGGAAACATGAAGTGGGCAGGAGAGGGAATTATGGCAGTAGTACAAAGAGCTTTGCACAATTAATGCAGCTATGGGGTATGCTGGAGAATACAGTTCTATTTTTGCCTTTTCCAGAGGTGCCTTTGTATGCTGACCAGGCCACTGAAAGGCCATTTTACATCTGTTTGGAATTTTTGTGCCTCTTTTTCTGAATAAAAGCCACTTATAGTCCCAATGCACAGGAGTACAGAGCAGGTGGATCTGCTACCCACACCAATGGGAAAGACTGTCAATAGTGAAGTGTCATAATGAATACACTGAAGAATTTCTTTCCAGTTTTCTTAAATTGAGCATCCATTACTAATTCCAATTTTATTCCCCTCATGCCCTAAATCCACTTCTGTCAGAAGACTGCACTTGCTTCAAAGAGATTTTGTGAAGATGAGTATTAATGAGGCAAAAGATATCCTTGTATCCGTTACACACTCATAAGAAAATTCATACTTACCTTTTCAAAAGGAGTCTAACTAGACTGCTGTAAACAAGGTATAGATCCAGGCTTCATGCAGAAAAAAGAGAAAGAAACAACATAAGTAGCAATTCACTAAACAAACACTGTTCTCCCTGGACATTGAGTGAGGCAGGAAACTTCCAGGAAAAAAGCAAACCTGCTGGGGATGTGTGGTCTGTCCTGCTCCAGGCTGCAGGCATGGGGTATCCCTCTCCATAGGCTGTTCCACAGGCAGTTCTATATTGACCATGAAATCTTGGAACATCTCTCTGAGTTACTCACTAATATGGGCACTGGTATGTTGTTTTTCCAGCTGATTCACTTTACCTTCATGCACCAAATCACTTAGTGTAAACCACTGTTCATCTGCCTGCACACCCTTGGCAGGCATGAAGTAAAAAAGTAAAGGCTTCAGAAGTGTAACTCCTGGATGGCTCAAAGCTACCATGCTGACTTGATGTCATTTGATCACCTTCTCCATGTTCAGGAGCAAAGTATACCAGCAAAGAGGAAGGGAGGGAAGAATGCTAGGAGACCTACCTGGATGAACAAGGAGCTCCTGGACACACTGTCACACAAAAAGAAACTCTACAAGGAATGGAAGAAAGGACATCTAAAATGGGGGGCACATAAGGAAGCTGTCCGAACAGCAATAGAGCTGGTTAGAAAAGCAAAAGCTCAGTTAGAACCAAATCTAGCCAGGGAGATCAAGGGGAATAGCAAAAATTTCTATAAGTATATTAACAGGAAAAGGAAGACTAGGGAAGGTGTGGGCCTTCTCAGAAAGGAAACAGGTGAACTAGTTACAAGTGATATGGAGAAGGCTGAGGTTCACAATTTTTTACCTCAGTCTTCACTGGCAAAGGCTCCAGGCACACTCCTGAAGTCACAGATGATAATTACAAGGATTGGAAGGAAGAACTGCCCATTGTAAGTGAAGATCAAGTTCATGACCATGTGAAGAACCTGAAAGTGTACAAGTCCATGGGACCTGATGGGATACACCCATGGCTATTGAGGGAACTGACAGATGTGGTTATTTACCTGCTGTCTCTTATATTCCAAAAGTCATGGCAGTCTGGTGAAGTCCCCACTTACTGGGAAAGGGGAAACATAGCCCCCATTTTCAAAAAGGGAAAGAAGGAAGATCCAGAGAACTATAGGCCAGTCAGTCTCACCTCTGTGCCCAGTAAGATCATGGAGCAGATCCTCCTGGAGGCACTGCTGGAGCAGAATACTAATGAAGAGGTGATTGGGTATAATTCATATGGCTTCACCAAGGGCAAATCATGCCTGACAAATTTTGTGGCCTTCTATGAAAAGGTCATATAGCAGGTGGAAAGGAAGAAAACACAGCACTTCAACAGTATCATATCAGGTGGTTGAGGCCCTAAATAGCTGATGGACATTTCTCTGCACAGAAGCCAAGGAATAGTTGAAGTACAGATGCTAATTCATGTAACATCTCTGCAGAGGAAGAAGAAATGGGAATCTGTGGATGGTGACATGACATGTGAGGCAATCAGATTAAGGCTGCAGAAGCAGAGGGATTAAAGATCCTTTTTGAAGGTTAAAAAATGTAGCTACAACACAACTTGTGGGTATACGGTTCATCAGATTCCTTATCCTAGAAGTTAGTCAGCCTCCCTAGAAAAGGAATAAATTATAAAAGACTTCATCCCAATTAACATGGACACATAATAGGTTTTCTTATATTGGAAGAAGTAAACAAGTTTTCAGGTATCTTTGTATTTGTATTCTAAAGTAAAAAATAATGACCACCAAAAAAAAACCACCAAAACCAACTGATCAAACAGACAAAAAAAACCACCCAAAGCAACAAACAAAAAACCCCAAACAAACAAAAACCCACAAAACAAAACAAAACAAAACAAAACAAAACAAAAAAAAAAAAAAAAAAACAAACAAAAAAAAAAGATCTGAACTCTGTTGGGCAGCAGAACAGGTTGTTTTGGCAGCCCTAAGACCCTTCATATTTTGATGTGTTGCCAATGATGGGAGTTGCAATACTTTTCTGAAGCTGCTGGTTGTAATCCCCACATTGTTCTCAGCTAAATGAGTGTAATGTCCCTTTGTTTAGAAAGTTGAAACAACGGAGAATCACTGGTCCCAGAAGTGATAATAGGGAAAATGGACAGTATTGCTGAAAGTATTTCCAAGGGTCTGATACAGGCAGGAAAGATGAAAGACTGGATTATACAGCAAGACATGATTAAGAAATAAAAAAGGAGAAATACCCAAAGAGGATTCCAAGAGTACAGCAAAGCCATTACACAGGGCTGTCCTACAATTGTTCCGCTTCTTTTGTTTTGCATAATCTTAAAAAATAATAAAAAAATAATAATAATAAAAAAAAAATAGCATGGTTGCCATGAAACTGCTTCCTGCTGTTTGGCTGCTCCATATCTACAGGATGCAAGAATAGGCTGGCACCAAAAAAAAACTGACAATCTTCATCACCACTGTCTTCTCCTACGAATGACAACCTGAAATACCCTGACTACAAGCAAACTAGGAACACGAAAATTAGGATAGGCAGTTTTCAAGAAAGGAAACCTTGAGCTGTTCTTACAAATTAGCAGGAAGAAGACTATAGGTGATTGCAAAAATAAGTCCCTTGGGCATTATGATCTGAAGAAATTCAAGTGAGAGCTGAATACTTTACTTTACTTTTACTCTAAGTCCTCTTCAGCAAAACACAGCTATATTGACAGTAAGGACAGAGCTAAACAGTTCAGAAAAATGTGCGTTGCCTGGTCATCCAATTGTGACCCTTAGCTTGCAGCTAGAGAGAGGAAGGAGTCTACTTATTACAAGTTTTGTTCAACTTAATCTTTTAACTGGCTACACAGTGTTTTCATATGGGTGTTTTCTATACATCTATATAACAATATTTGCAAGCTTAGAGTTATTTTTCCCCATTTATGGACATGTAATATAAAAAAGCTGAAACCATAGTCAAAGCTTTTCACTATAAGTATTTATGAAAAGTACATAAATCAGATTACAGAGACACATTTGGCAGCAAGTATGAGGAAACCACACTGAGTTTTGCTTGAAGGAGTGAAGTCATGGTGAAGAACAAGTTCAGACTAGTTTGGAGATACAGGGATTCACGTTCACCTTGATTTATGCTGAAAGAAGTCAGATCAGAGAGGGACAGTGGTTCAAAGTAGTTTGAGCTGAAACTACAAATGATAGGGAGTAATAATCTTAATGCATGAGTACAATCCTCTGCCTACACTTTCCTCTCAGGTGGAGGAAGAAGAGGGAACAGTGCAGGAGACATCTGAGCAAGGGATTTCTCAGTGCCCTGACCACAACCCAGCATGCACAGGCAGCACACTCATAGTGTCATTCCAGTAAAAATTTTGTTTCCCACATTTCACTATTTCATTATTGTTAGTCTGGTAAAGCCTAGAGAGCTCTGTCTTTGGGAAAAGCAGGTAATGTAAAGTAAGGAGTGTGCTGAGCTGACTGCCAGCTTGTGGCAGTCTTCATCAATGATCCTGGTGGTCCCTCTAGAGGTAAAAAAGCAAGGCTGTTTCCAAATCTGTTTATTCCTAGATGTTCTTGCTAAATTGCTGAACTAAGATAGGAGTGCGAGTTCTGAGATACTGGCACATATTCTAAGCAAGTCTCAGGCAGAGATTTACCTACTACAAATTGTCAGATATTCATTGAGTTGTAACAACTTAACATACCCATCAGCTTTTTTTTTTTTTTCTTCACTCCCATATATTCATCTCTTTCTCCTTCAGCATTCATATCTTAGTTTTCAGGCACTGAAGGGAAAACTAAAACTACTTAACTAAGTATGGTTATTTGAATAAACAAAACTTGACCTTATCAATACTTACTGAAATTTTTTTTTCATAGCATCCAACTTAAGTTTAACTACACACAGGAAAGATATCCAGCTCTGTTACTAATGAAAATAAATAAATACATACATATATATATATATATACATACATACACACATACATATTTTAGAAGCATTGGATCTTCTGACACTTTCTCACAGTGTTTACATATTGGTTACAGCAAGACTGTCAAGAGAAAAGTTATCAATAAAAGCTCTTTTTCTGATTACTCTGCTGATGATTGGCAGCATTTCACAGTATACATACACAATTTCACAAATTTGTATGCCTTCTGCTCTGCAGATGCACACAGTCAATAGAGCTCTAAGCCACCAGTTTCTCAGCTTGCTGTTACCAGATGAACTGTGCAGTTCAAATCAGCAGGGGACCCAGGGGAATTGTAAAAGATTTCACCATTGCATTTCAGGGGAACTGAGCTGGATCCTTGCTGAAGAATATAGGGAAAAAAAATACATGTACAATTATGGAAGCCAGAGCTGATGCTAGCCTGACAGTACTATCTTGCACTGTGCCTCTCAAGGTTGTGGCAGTCTATCTGGGAGTGCAGCTCTAAAGTCACAGGCTGCATCATTCCAAACCTGAGTCACTGGTATGAGCACTCATTTCTCACCACAGCCCTGCACTAGACCTGAGTCAATCAGGCTGGGCACCACAGGAGACTTACCAGATAACTGCTCTGGAACCACCAGTTTTATAGAACTACCAACTTTTTCAAGCCAGGATTTCCCTACATCCACTATGGGCTACTACAGATCCATGGAGATTTCTCTGATCATATGTTGCTGGCTTGCTCCCTCAATTTCTCTGCTTAGTCACTTCTTGAGTAGTGAATGTACATTGCTATTATTAATTTTTATATCATGACTGAAGTAGCTTCATGGGAAATGCAAAATCAAAGGGGATAGAGACAGTGAAATAATATTTCTCCTGCCTTAAAGAGGATATTGTAGCTGTGCTGGAGAACTCTGTCAATTCATTTTGTGTTCTGCAACCTCAGAGTATTTCACTGCTTGCCCTCATTTAACTGCAGACCATTAATCTGTCAAAAACATATATTTTGGCTATGGGAAGTACTCACAAACCACTAGAGAAAGGCCATAAAATAATATTCAGTATGACCTAATCTGAACTCAGAAGCAAAACCAGTAGATTCTTTTATTACTTCTCCTGGTTTTTTTCTCTAAATTCAATCCGTATTACAGTTCCACAAAGCTGAGCAAGAAAGATGTCATTCTGTCACCTTTCAGTCTCTTCCACTAGTGGTAAAAAAACCCAAAGCTTTCATTGTCTTTTTGTTTCCAGTAACTACATTAGACACTGCTCCATCTTCCTTACTCCTTAAGACAAAGCCTGCCACCTCATCTCATGTTACTCATTTGATTTCAAAGGAAGCATTTGGATGAGTAGATTTGCAGGATTATTTGCATTCAGTGACTGCATGGCATGGCTCTCAGTCACCTGGGCCACAGAACACAGGCATGAAACCTAGAAACAGACTATACAAATATTCTTATCCATGGCTTCCATGTGCACTCATACCAGTTTTATGTGCTGTTGGAACAACCAGCAGTAGAAATTTTTTCTGTATCAGGATCTATCCAGATCACATTTTGATGTGAATAAGATAGTAAGAGTCTAAACTACAGAGCTTTATAATTTTATGTGAGCTTTATGTTGGGTGTCAGAGAACAGGAGATTCCTGTTTGTATAAAACATAACTACAACACTAACAATTGTTGATATAACTGGCACAAGCATAACCCAATTAAATGTGAACTATCAGAGAAGCCTTATGCCTGATCAAAGCTGTGGGTCATGCAGCAACACATTTGTAAACTTCTTGTAGGAGTCCCAAAGTTGAGGCTAATATTTCATTAAACCATAAGCCAAATTGGTTCCAGCATCAGTGGCTCTATGTCTGCAGCAATAAATTAATAACTCAAATCTAAGTAAAATATGGGGCATATTTTTTTCCTTTTACTTCTAGATGATCATCAGGGAAATGCTTTTCTGAAATCTTTAACATGGTCAGGCACTAAGGCCTAACCATTGAAAAAGTCAATCTAATCTGACATGCTATATTCCATATTTAGCTGCTATATTTGATCTAGCAGTGACTTTCTGATATTATTTGAAAAGCCATCTTCTCCATGATGACCCAACCAAACATAACAAAGTGTTTGAACACTGCTCTGATCAGTCTTAGAGGACTTTCCAGTTCATGGAGACTCCATGGTGACTATTAATCACCTGCTTCTCCTCTTCAACTCCATCCGACCATGTGCCCCACTCCCTAATCAGTCACCTGCAATTCACCCCAACATTACTGAGATGCAATTCCCTTCACCTTCTGTGGTTCAGAGCAAAAAGCCAGCCAAGTATGTAAAGAAACTGACACGTGCAACTTTAAATGAGACTGTCAATGTTCATAAAACTTTTTAAAGATCAGAACTCAGTTCAATTCAGTTCTGGTGGTTGTTTACAAAACAAACACCAAATCAAGGACAAAAAATTATACCAGTTGGCCTTTATAGCTAAGTAACATGCAAACTGTAAATTGCAAACTGCAGATGGTAAACTCAAAAGAACCCTACAAGCATTTTGACTCAAAGAATAAATTATGAAATGTAACAAACTTCCATAAAACAAACACCCAGCAGTATCAATCACTTTTTTTCTAGAAGCAATACCTACACATGGTCACATACTAACAAAGCAATGACTCAAACAAAAAGATTTACTTTTGTGATCTGTTTTGAAATTGTTGGACCACCAATTAAAGGAAAAACACAAGCTAGCATTTCTTAAGACTAAAGACATAAGTGAGAAGAGAAATATGAAGGGCTAGTTTGTTTTCCTGCCAAGGAGAATCTTGTACAAATCTAAAATATGGTAACGCATGAGTGTTTCACAGATACTGGTTATTTACCATATTGATATCTCTAACTTCAGACTGAAATTTATATTGTTTTCTTCATATGCAACATTTCTGACACAAAATGCTAAGTAAGCGTGACTCCATTTTGCCAGCAGCACAAAAGAGATGGTTCTCACATCATGCTCTCAAAGTAATCCTGAAGGGGACAGGAAAACAAACATACAGCTTTATTAGAAATTGTGCACATGCTCACAGCAATGCAACATGCAAAGCAACTGAACAGAGCCCACCCACAGATGCATGCTGACTTCTGAGACCAATTTTCCTCCATGAAGGAAACTGGTTGAGGTGCAGCATGAACAGTACCTCACCAGTTCCTCTTGTCTATCACACAGTAGTGATGGTGGTGGAAATTGCTCTTTTCTTCCTAGAGCAGAACCTAGAACTTATCTTAATACTACCTCTTTCCTCATTTTTAGAGAAACAGTCAATGCCAATTAATTTATACAAAAAATAGCCACTGCTGAATCCTTCCTTCTACGAGGTGTTCGTGCTCCAGGCACGGCGTTTATACAGTTCTGCACACGTGTTGGTGCTCGGATCGTAACAGGTGTTCAAACTGTCCCAAACAGAGTCCCTATTACAAAATGGAGGTCTCCCACTCCATGGGAGTACTCCTGGCACAGAGCTGTGAAACCAAACAATTTGGGTTCATTTTACCCTTCCATACAGATATCCTTTCAACTGTATTGTTCATTTAACACACTTCTTAAACCAGTCATCACAGTGCTTTAAATGATATCCAAATGGAGGTGTGCTTCTGTATTTTTAATAATGCCGTGGGTGTAATGAGTCACAATGCAATGAGTGAAAATAAAGAGTACTGACTCAAGTCTATTAAAACATGTCTCAACTAGATGTGTTGTGACTAGGTAACTATGCACCAAATAGCATAAGAAGAATAGCATACATGAAAGCAGAAATTAAGGTCTATTTGTCCATAAAGCCTGAGAAAGATACATCCACACACTAACCATATATGATACAGTAATCAGCTCCTTCAACACATGACTATGTTCCTGGTAATAGAATGTGTCCCAAACATACTAATACTTTAAATTCTTTCAACATAGTGAAATTCATAGGGCTCTGACTGCCAGATGCAGTATTGGCCACATCCATCTGACACCGCTGCAAAACCAGATCCCAGGTTGCACTGTGATCTGTGATCAGATTAGAACACACTATTCCTACATACTGGAGCCCCCAGCAAGTTTATCACTACCAAAACAACCAAATTAAGCACAGCACTTCTAAATAATGGATCAAGGAGCACAGGACTTGAGACACACTTAAACCCATTTGAATTTGGCAACATTTACCCCAGCCCCAAGTCTGCTAATTTTTTTTTTCTTTTTTTTTTCTTTTTTTCTTCCTCGTGAAAACAGAGTAAACCATGCTGCAACCCCAGAAAGCATCTTGGAAGAGTGTGCAGCATAGACCATCCAGAGCCACAGGGAAACTGAAGACTTCTGCAGCAGTAAGGTGAACATGAGCCAATACTATGCCCTGGCACTGAAGAAGACAAACAGCATCTGGCCTGCATTAAGAGGGCAACAGCAAAAGAACCACAAGAAGTTATTTCTTTGACCATATCTAGCATACTGCACCCAGCTTTTGGACTCCCTTCTCCCCCAGTAAAACAAAGACATTAACTACAATAAATTCATCAGATGGTCACGAAGATGGTAAGTGACAGGAGCACTTGCCCTCTGAAGACAGTCTGAGTGATATGGGCTTGTTCAGACCAGACACAGCTCCAGAGGGACCTAATAGTAACCTTCCTTACATAAAAAGAACTACAGTGCTCTACACATCCCTACTCTACCTCGTTGTGTATATCTCAGGACAGACTTTAAATAAGCTCAGTAAGACGTCTGAACAAACAGGATAGTAATGGTTACTTTCAGCTGTAGCAGCTGGGGTTTCATTAGCAAGAAACTGGAAGTGAGAAGTTTTCCACTTGCGCCTGGCTACACAGCTGAAAACCCATGAGTCAAGTGTTTCAACAGGAAGAACTGCAAAGACCAATTCCCCTGTGGCTGTAAGCCCACATCTGCATAGAATCATAGAATTTTCAGGGTTTGAAGGGACCTTTAAGATCATCTACTTCCAACCCCCCTGCTATAGGCAGGGACATGCAGCTCTCCTCCATGGCAGCCACTAGCAGACAAAAACTTTCCAATACTCTGCCTGGGCTGGCTGCTAATTTGGCAGTCCTGGAGATTATATTAAAAATAACAGACATCTTCTTTGTTGGACATTAAGTTTAAAATTAAAAGGAACAGGCCACTGTGCCCCGTTTAAATTCTGTAAATATAACTAAAATCAAAACACATTTGACAGAAACAACAACATAATCACTAACTGCTCTACTCCTCCATCCCTGAGCTAACTGCATGACAAGTAACCTTTCCTAAATTCAAGTTAAATGAGTTGAAGCCTCCCAAGCAGGAAGTACACATGCTTTAGATGTAAAATTCTTCTGGTCTTTTTAGCTACTGAAAAAGAGTGTGACTTACAGAAAAGAAGAACCCCTCAATACAAATTATGTCCACCACACTCTTTCACTTATATGAACACTTCCTTCATCCAACACATTATCAAAAACATATATATTTATTCTAATGCCAAACAAAACATTTTTAGAACAGCACACATTTTTAGAATAGCTTCCCAGAGGAAATTTCCCAGAGCCAATTTTTTAATTAAAATGCTTTGTGAAAATCATGTACCATTGAGGCCAGAGCATTTTCAGACACTTTGTCTTACTAGCCATATCAACTAAAGTCAACAGTTCCAAAATATATTAAGCAGACAAGTTCAAATCTAATGATCCAATTTAATAGCCATTTGGGAATCCAAATCCCCATACAACTTAAAATTTTACTCACAGAGTACCTTTAGCATTCAATACAGTCAGTTACAAATACAACCCTGGAGTACTTGCAGTAGGAGACCGCCCTCACTAATGCTTCTGAAGTGTTATGACTCTTTTTAAAAACATGTCACATTTCATCTACCACTATGCTGCAGGAGCCCTGTGAGTTGTTACAGTCCTGTCTTTACAATTATCCATTCCCTTTAATTAAATGCCCTTGAAATATTACTGCTACAAATGTCATCAGATACAGCCTTTGTTCGAAAAAAAGATGAAGTACAGTAACAAAAGCAGAGTAACTTTCTCAGCCCTAAGAAATACAGGAACAAAGTTTGAACAATAATATTTTTATAATGCTCAGATCTATAAAACTGCAATTCTCTTGCATTATTAAGTCCAAATAATCAGTCCTTCAAAAATGGCTTTTACAGAATTACCACCATTTCCTTCAGATAGGAATGACCAAGGAGCATTAAAACAAAAGCAAGAACCAATAAAGTAAACAACAGTTAGTATAGGGATCAAGCTGTTATTTAAACATTCTTGCAAGGCTATGCCATCCTAGAATTCAGTTTCTCCCCTGTTCTCCACTTACACAGATGAAGTGAATGGTTCACCTAATTTTGTCAGTCAAGACAAATCTAAACTTCAAAGGTGTATGTTATGACAAGAGGCACAGCAGCAAAACAAGGTGTCAGCCTTCAGGTACTGTAGCACTCTCTCGCTGAGGTACCAGTAACACTAAAACAATATACCAGAAATGGTATAGGAGGAGGAAAAGGTTTCTAAGGTAGAGACATGGTGGTTCTCAAGATCAGAGTATGTGCTGTACATGGCAATTACCTACAAGTTCTTAATTTGTATTTTAAAAGCCACATTTCTTTTTTCACAAGCCAAGAAGAACCATCAAGAAATTAGAGGAGGTAAGAGCAGCTTAAACACATAAACATATGCCTCAATTCCCAAGATAAAGATCTAACCTTCCAGTACTTACAAAGAGAAGTCAGCTTACCATGTCTGAAATCATATTAGGACTATAACCTGGGAGTTACAGGTCCATAACTTTTAAGACTTGAGCAGCACCCTCTTTAGAAGATTCCACAAATATGTTACAAGCATTTTCATCCACATTTTGCAGGTTCAATTCTAGCTTTCTTTGGATATGGTTCAGGGTCATAATTTTTCTTGGGGAATTCCAAGAATTCTTGCTATCTGGCACCTTTTCAAAGCAAAGTCAGCAGCTTTGACAGTAAATCTCCTTTCCCCCTTGAGACATGTATTTGCTTGGGTGAGTCATGGCCATTCACAGAAAGAGGATACCCCTTTCAAAATGGTTTCACAACATTCAATTCTGTTTTCTGTTCTCTTAGGTAAGTGGACACTTACCACGCGTAAGTGGAAAACTACTCACTGCCAGTTTCTTACTAGTGAAAACCTAACTACTGCCACTGAAAGTAATCTTTAATATCCTCTGTTTATTCAAAGAACTGACTATGTTTTGATTCTGCCCTGACTTACACATAGGAGACAAAGGTGGACATACTTAGAGAACTGTACACACAGCCTTGACCACCAAAAGCAGATAAAATCTGTACCAGTTAAAAAAATACCACCAGTTATTACTAGAAGTTATTACTAGTTATTATTAGAAGCTGTATTAACCTGTTGTTATTACAGATGCAGAATTCTCACTCCCATTTAAACTCCTAAACTCTGATCTTGGAAACAATGGACTCTGAAAGCAACCAGCTTCAGTTTGTCAGTTCCTCCAGTCAGTTAATCTGCATAGCAACTTGAAAAAAGGCAATGAAAAAGGGTTAAAAGGATTTGAAAAAGGTAGACCCACAGCTCAGTCAGTGTGGCAAGTGTCTGTGGCATCATTGTTCTTTTTGATTACTATATATAAATGAAATAGTTCTCAGATTATATAGCTTCGTCAGGATGATGCTTCTTATCCAAGTCAGAAAAGCACATCTGAGAAATAAGCCAGCAAGTATATACTTTGCCCCTTCATTAAACAGTTCAGCAACAGACTAATCCACATGCTGCTTTAAAAGCTCTAGGGGGAGGCAGCAGTGCTAGTAGTTATTTCTCCCAATATGTGAGAGTAGAAATATCACTTCCCTGTTTGGGCCGATTGTACCAGGTTTTTAGCATGCTGGTGTTTTATTAGCTTTCTTCTCTTCAAGCAGGCAACATATGTTTGAAGGCCATAAATGCTGTGTCTCCATTAGGAACCTGCTTTTGCGATGTATCATAATATAAAATATAAAATTTGAAATATAAAATTTGATATTACTCTTCTTCAAGAATAATTTTAATATTAACATTAGCTTAAGCATTCACTTGCCTATAAAACAATGTATAGAAATGAGACAGAAAGCCATCAAAACAGCAAAATGCTATTTTGCGAATAGTCCAAAGATCTCAGCTAATCAAAGTTGGCAACTCTTTTCTCAATTACGTATTAATGAACAAAAAAATACTAATATTTGTCCACTTTTTTCAGGAAACTATTGAGCATTATATAACAAAATCTCTCAGAATGGAAACTGCCCAGGAAATGAGTCCTCAAAAACAAAGCCTTCCACCTCTAAGTATGCTGCATTCCCTAGGACTACCCATTAAAGTTAGACATGCATGTTATAAGGAACAGGCTTTTACAACCCTGACTAGAGAGTCATTAAACTGGTTATATGGAAAAAAACTGGTTTCCATTTTCTTAATTAAAAGAAGAATCATGGCTGAGCATGGGTAGAAATGAAAATTAAATATACTCCCTTAACATAAATTGCCTCCAAAGCATTTATTCTTCTTCTCTTTGCATTCCCTGTTGTACTAGGTTTTACATCCTCATTAACTAGTCCTTTGGGTACTTGGGAATTCAAAGATACAAACCACTATAAAGCACAAAGTATTACTTTGTAAGATCTCCACAGCAGGGGCTTACCAACAAGTGGAAAGCATTTAGAAAAGCCTTCTGAATACAAAACAGGTGCACAGCACCTACTGCCACACCAGAAGCTGAGTGGGAGCTGCTTTTGGTAATCACCTGTCAAGAGGCAGAAGGCCCTCGACTCAGGTGAGCAGCTTAGGCTACTTAAAAGGGAAATGGGAGGGTACGTGCCATTAGACACCTTCTCTCTGAAATTTAACTAGCAGTGACCAAGAACTCACTCACAAAATAAATTGTAATATCACAAGCCTCAAGCTCTTGCAGCTCAAGAAATGTCATGTCCTTTATTGCTAAAAGGAAAATGTGTCCAAAATGTAAGAAAGGTAAATCATAGGGTTTTGAGCCATCTCATCTAGTGGGAGATGTCAGGGAGGTTAGAACCAGATGATCTTGAAGGCCCCTTCCAACCACGAGCAGCCTATGCATCACTGATTTTACGACACCATCACCCTACCTGTGAAAAGCACTACTGCTCAGTCAAAAAAACTAAAGAGACAAAAGAACACACGAGAAGACAAAAGTACTCTCTGGGTCCAGGGGATAAGCTCCGCCACGCTCCGGACAGGAACTGAACTCCCCCCCAAACCCAGATCTCCCCAGGCACCCAGCGGGGGAGGCCAAAAGGGCCCCCAGAACAGGTTACGCCAGGCCCGGGGTCGCAGCGAAACGGCCCCGGCACGGACCTCCGAGCAAAGCTTTCCGCCCCTCCCTCCCGCCTCCCTGGGCCTTTATCGGGGCGGCTACGGCAGCTCCGCGGGTCCAAAGTCTTCCCGCTCGTGGCCGCGGAGCTCGGGGCCCGGCGTGCCCTGTGAGCGCCGCGTCCCGATTGGCGCCCGGCGGGCGGGCCGTGCTGTAAGGCGTCAGGCGATTGGCGGGCGGGCGGCCGCGTGCAGGCGCTGCCTGGCTTTGTACACACGCCGGCCCGGTCGGCCCTTTAACAATGGGTGAGGCGGGCAGCGCCGCGTGATGGCGGGGAAACCCTTGGGACGCCGCGCCGCGCTCAGGTGCCCCGGGCCAGGCCCCGCAGCGGCCGCCGGCCGCGCCGCCGCGTAGGGTGAGTGGCGGCTTCGGCAGAGGAAGAGCCGCCGGCCTTCGTCGGGGCGCTGTCCCCCCCCCGGAGCCGCGGCCGCCGGCTGCTCCTCGCCCCGCCTCGCCCGGCCGTGCCCCGTGGCGGGAGGGGGCGGCTTAACGAGGTTCACTTGTGCCCCGCATGGCGGCCAGCTGGGCCGGGGGGGCCCCGCGGTGCGGGCGGCAGCTGATAGCGTATAACCGGGGGCGAGCGAGGAAGGGATGAGGGTAGTGCTGCCCCTCCTCTCCCGCCCCGCCAGCCCTTAGCGAGCGTCGCTTCCTCCCGTCTGCCCAGGCCCCGGCTGCCGCGCCGCCCCGCCCCGCCGATGGAGCTGGAGGCGCAGTGGTGGACAGGACAGCTGGCTGCAGACATCCACCAAGCGCTTCGCTACAAGGTAGCCCATAGCGGCGGGTCTGCGGGGGGCGGCGGGGTGCCCGGGGGATGTAGGCTGCTCCCGGCCCCGCGGCGCCGGGGAAGCGGGGGGCTGGCGGTCCCGGGGCCTTTGTGAGGGAGGGTTCTAACAACCGGAGGGGAGGGGAGCTGCCGCGGCCACTCGAGGCGGGCTTGAAAGCGCCTGTGAGGCGGCCGAGCAGGGTTTTGATGGAGTTTGCTTTTATAAACCTTGAAAAACAGGGTGCCTTCCTCTCCGTTAATGCTCAGACTTTTTGTCCTCGGTTTTGACAGTTTAGCTGACTGACCGAACAATTCTTTCTATTTCCACACTTTAAAAAGGGTCGCACGGTGCGCTTGGTTCTGTTTAGATGTGTAAGTGGGTCCGAGGTTAAACTTTGCAGAAAGGACTGTTGTAACAAAAAAACAACAGCGCAACCGAAAAACATAACTGAACAAATATTACGTGCAGTAAGAATAGTAGGGGGATTAGGCAATACTGCTTTGAAGTTGCTTTGACTGACTCAAAGTTGCTCTTTGGGGCTACATTCCAAATAAAGCACATTTTATGCTCGGAGCTGAAAATCACAGTGACTGAACCTGCTTAAAAATGTGCTTTAGTGTCGTGATAGTACTTGGTGAGTGTATTATCTTTCTTGGAACTGCTAAAGCAACTTTTTTTTTTTTTTTTTTTTTTGGTTGCAGGGGCGGAAGTGGGAGGGGGTTGAACAAGGACAGGATAATTTACTTGCTGCCAAAGCTACCGTTAGTAGTTTAAAACGAGTTTTTATTGTGAAAGGTGAATTCTAAGGCTTAGTAGGTATGGGTAGGGATTTTGTTGGGTTTGGGTTTTTTTTTCTCACTTACAGAATGTTTCAGAACTTTGAATTGGCTTTATAACTTTTAAAGTTTGGGGCAACTCCATTCCAAATCGATGTCATCAGACTGTCCCACTGGAAATTTAATTGTACTCAAAATCCTATTTAATCTGGGCAGCACAGTCTTACTCAGATGTATTTGTGATAACAGAAGACTGTGCTGTTGGTCTGCTATGTTCAAGAGAAGATACTAGTGCCTTGGCAGGAGCTTGCGTAGTGTTCTTTCTAGTAGTCCAGATTTTATATTCAAAATATATTTTTCTCATCTGTGGTTTGGTAGGGATTTTATTCTGTGTCCTCTGTCCCTGTCTGTGTTCCTCCCCACCCCAAATCTGAGACCAAGTGAGGTTTATTTATGCCTGACAGCACACTGTAATCACTGTCAGTGCACCCTCAGTCAGATCAGATTCAGTCAGGATTTAAACATATGCATGCAGCAGACATTTACACTTCCAGGTCCTCTTCCTAACGTTGCTCAGCTAGCTGCCCTTTTCCTGGAGGCACCTGCAGGAGAACTGGCAGCGTTGGAACATGCGAATACTTCAGTACAAAGTCTTGATTGCTCAGATTGAGCTCTGTCGGGGGCGGGGGAAGGCTGGGGGCCTGCCTGAGTTAAGCTGTTGGACTTCGCATTGATGCAGCTGAGGAGTACTCACATGCCCTTTCGGTTTCCCACCTGGGAGCTGCAGCCTTTGCTGTAGAGATAATACAATAGAAATGGTAAAAGCTAGTGTCACTCTAGCCAGTTGCCCAATGAAAAGATGTTACATTTTTAATTATTGTACTAATGTTGTGCAGAATAAAATTATTTTTTGGTTGTTCTGTAACACATCAATTGGATTTTGTTCTGTGAAAAGTGTGATGAAATGGTAGGAACAGAAGGCAGAGGGGTGAAATCCTTTGAAAATTCCATGAGAAATGTGAGACTATAACTTTGAGTATATTAATTTGATACTAGTTCAAACCAAATGATGGTTTTAATAAAACTGCATGCTGCTGTCCATTTAGGAGCTGAAGCTGCCCTCCTACAAAGGCCAATCTCCCCAGTTACATCTGAGAAGATACTTTGCAGATCTGATTGCCATTGTGAGCAATCGGTTCAGACTCTGTCCTGCTGCACGACATCTGGCTGTGTATCTGTTGGACCTCTTTATGGATCGTTATGACATATCTATACAGCAGCTGCATGTGGTTGCTCTTTCCTGTTTACTTTTAGCAAGTAAGTATGTAGCACCAAACTTTTAACTACAGCAATGTAGGTTCTACTGCCAAATGCCAGGCGTGTCTTGATGGGATACAGCAGACTGGGGAAACAAAGTGGTTATAAATGACAGGCAGATAAGTGTATATCAGTTTGGCCCAATTGTTAGAGCCTTTAGACTCTTGTTTTGACTTCTCTTGGCACCTGATGAAACTGAGGGGAATAAAAACAAACTCTGATTAAAAACAATCTTTATGCTTGTAAAGAAATGGTTCCAAGGTGAACTTTCAGAGCTGCATTGTAGGAATAGAAAAACTGTCTTTCTCTGAACATTTCAAAACAAGGTTTTTCAAAATATTCCTTTTGAACATTTCAAAAGGAAGATCAAGTGCTGGAAATGAGAAAGTTGCATACCTGTAATAAAAGAAGAAATTAACAATATGCAGAGTGTACTGCACCCTGCTGCTGGTGCTTTATGGTCCTGCAATATTTCAGATTTCATAAATTGTCATGTTCTTTAAGCAATCTAAGGCTAACATACATGTGTTGACACATACTAAATGTAGTACTGGTGAAATACAGTGGTGAATGCACAGTACTCTGAAGCCACAAACGTTCATTGTGAACGGTGTTACTTGTATTGACCTCAGCTAGATTCTTGTGCTGTGTAGCCTTCTTTTGACATTTGTGGGCCCCTTTTAGATATGGGTATAGATAGGATAAAGAGTATAGTTTGCTGGGATCCTTGCTTGTTTCTAAGCTGGTAGATTCGGAGAAATATATCCTAGTAGAGTAACCAACTGTTGGTTCAGTTTCTGCTGATCTGCTTCTCAGAATCCATTTTCATTTTCTCAGACAAGATATATCACATTGTAGCTCTAGGCCCTCTTTTGCTTGAAAAACAGAGCACTTAGTTGTTGGCTGTTTTTGGTATACTGCTTCCTTTTGGGGGTAAACTTTGACTGGATGCCACCAGGCAGCAATCTTCTCTTGGCAAAGGATGAGGTGCCAAGTATGAAAACCTTGCCTCAGAAACTAGTGTAATCCATTTAGGAAAATTGATTATCTTTGAACTGATGCCAGATTTTCAAAAGAAAATCATGTTCTGAAGAGAATTACAATTAAAAAAGAAAAAAAAAAAAAATCACATTTGCCATCTTTCATGAAAAGCTGCAAGTGGAGCTCTGAAAGTCTGCCATACTTGTTCTTCTGAGAAGCAGTGTATTAATTGGTTGAGAAAGTACAAATCAGAATGCTATTTTGAACTTTTGCCCTAGGTGGCTTAAACAAGCAGTTTCATCAGCAATGCAGTAAATTGGACAAATTGCACTGTGATGTGTCTGATAAGGTTGTAGAAGTAAGAAGAGAAATTATGTGGCTCTAAAGTTTTAATTTCTGTAATTACTAGAGTGTGGGATACAGACTAACAGACTGGGACTGATGTTGATAAGTAGCTCCACCACTGGAAAAAAAGCAAATGTTCTGTCCTGCAAAAATGTGCATTTACGACATAACATGTAGTACTGAATAGAAAGTGTAAGATGGAAAGAATTTGCAATGAAATTGAAATAGTACAACCATATGGCAAACTCTGTGGAAATGTGGCAGTTGTTTCTCCTCTTAATGGATTTTCTACATATACAATTTTGCTCCGGGCTAAAAACACACAGGTCTTACAAGCTGAAGTCCAAGGAAAGCTGAAGTTGCTAGTAGTGTTAAAGTTGAAACAGTATATATGTCAGTGTGGGGTTTTAGATACAAACTGCAGAAATCTACTTGTTTGAAATGCTGGAGCAGCTTATCAGGTATCAAATCTAAAAATGTACCTACATCATCAGGCTTTAAAAGCAGCCATGCTGGCTAGAGCTCCTGCTGTACTCTAAAGAGTTTTAGAAACAAAATGGGTGTGTGGGGGCAGGAGGGTGATTAAAGCCATATGCTGTGGTGTTGTGTCACATTGCAGTGGTGTTTCACTGATGATGGAGACATATTATACAGTAATTTGGTGACAAAAAGTTGTGCATGCAGTGCCAGTGATGTCCTAATGCAGCTTTCTTCTGATCTTGGCAACTGGCTTCTGTGTGCTGGGATGGGAAAACCAACAGGAAACATGTCACTGCACAATAATGTACAAGGTGGTTGACATTATCTGCTGAAATTTTGCCATTTATAGTATATAATACTTTTTGTCTCTGACATTTGAGCTTTCTGTCTGCAGTAACATGTCAAGCTTGTTTGACATAGTGCAATTGAAATGACGATGCAGACATTAGAAACAATCTGCTTTATAGTTCACTTGTGCTGAACCTTTGTTTTTTGTCCCTTCCTCTCTCTGTTCACCTGAAGGTAAATTTGAAGAAAAGGAAGACAGCGTTCCCAAACTCGAACAGTTGAACAGCTTGGGTTGTATGACTAACATGAATTTGGTACTAACAAAACAGAATTTGCTTCATATGGAGTTGCTGTTACTAGAAACATTTCAGTGGAATTTGTGCCTCCCAACTGCTGCTCATTTCATCGATTATTATCTTTCTATTGCTGTCCATGAGACTGATCTTCATGATGGATGGCCAATGGTTTGCTTAGAAAAGACTAAGTTATATATGGCGAAATATGCTGATTACTTTCTGGAAGTATCACTGCAAGGTGAGTTTCCTGTTTCACATAATGACTCCTTTGTTGTTTCAACAGACAATGTCCATCTTAAATGAATCTTTCCTTATTCCTTCTTTCTAGATCACGCGTTTTTAAATTATGCCCCTTCTTTAGTTGCTACTGCATGTGTAGCTTCTTCGAGGATTATCTTGCGTCTCTCACCAACGTGGCCCACGCGGCTCCATCACCTTACTGCGTATACTTGGGATTTCCTAGTGCCGTGTATCGAGCGACTATTAATGTAAGTTAACAACATCAGCTTTCCTCAAGCACATTTCTGCATCTGCTGGTGTGCTTAATTTTTGCTAGCACTGAAAGTGAATTTCTTTTTGAATTTTATGTTTCCTATTCTAAAAATATTTAGCTGTTAGGTAATACTGTTGGGTAATAATGGTTCTGTTCTTTCCAAAAAGAAAACCTTATCAGATCTAACCTCTTCCCTGTTCTTCCAGCAAACAAACTTTAGGCTTGCATTTCCACTGATCATCTTTTGGCATGCTTTGAGAATTAGTTATATAGCTTGTTCCTAACCTCTGTACATTTCTCAGAGAGGAAAATACTATGTCATGTATTTTTGTAGCTCAAATACAGACTTCAAAAGTATTTGAAGAGTATCAAAGGCATAGAAGCCTCCTGCTTATTTTGAAGACTCTGTGCCTTGGAAGTCCAAATGATAGTCCAAATGGATTATGAATCAAGAATGCAGACTGTTTGAGTGGCCAGCTTTGGGGTGTGGAAATGACCACAAGGTTGTATCCATTTTTGCATTACAGTGGGAGAGATACACCTGACATGAGAAAATTGCCAACAAGTGCCAAATGAACTTTCTGGGAAGGGATGTTACATAATCAGTTCTTTTATTCTAAACCTTAAGATTGAAACATATGCCACCTAACTGTTTCCTTTCTACAAAAGTTCGTTCTTGCCAAATCTACATACAGTTGGCCTCCATAGAAGCACAAGAATATCTGTATGTAGAAGAATCATATGTGCCATATAAGTTTGACATTACCCCTAGTGGCCTCTTTTGGCTTTATTAATATTTGTAATGAAAGGGATAGTACCTACAGCATTCACGTGCTGTTGCAGAAGTTGTTGTTTTCAGTATTCCCCTGGAACATGTTGGGGTAAGGGAAGGAGGCAAAGCCTTTCAGTCATCTCTGCAGTGCCCCATAAAAAGTTTGCAATCTTTTAGGAAAAACTGGTAATCGGTCATTTTATTGCAGTACACTAGCAGACCTTATTGCAGTCATAATTTAAGATATATGATTTGTATATAATTTAATTTGTATATAATACAATATAATATTTTAATATTGGTATTAATACTAACAATATTTTATTGAATTTTTATATAATTCAAGATGTATGATTTGTATTGTACTTAACTTTTGTCTTTGTTCTGTATTTCTATGAAATAAATGCTGAAAAGAAATTGTATCCTAAAGAAATAAATTTTAAAACCTTAGTTGATATTAAAGGATAGGTTAAAATTATTTTTTTTCCTTAAAAAAAAAAAGCTTTAGAAACTTTCAGATAATTGCAATATATGCTAGAGCACTCTTAAAAGTTAATCCAAAATACTTAAAATTATTTTAGTATCTATTTCATGTATTCTGTCCTCTCAATTTGTTTTAGTGCACATGACAATGATGTGAAGGAAGCAAACAAGCAAAAAGGACAACATGCTCAGTCTACTCAACACATTGTATTTCAGACCCCAGCTCCAGCTGCCCAGCAGGCTAATGCTCAACAGCACGTAACACAGTATCTCCAAGCTCATCAGTCTTCATTGCAGTATCACCATCAGGCATCGCAGCAGCAAAACTGTCAGCAGATATCATCTAATCACACAGCATCTTACCCCCTTCAGACTTGCCCTTCTGCCTTACAGTCTAGTGTTCAGGGTCGAGGCCATGTACAGACTGGTGCTGCCATGTCACTAACTGTTCCACTAGAAGTGAAGCCATGTATAAGTGTCTCCTACAATCGGAGTTACCAGGTGAATGGACGGTATTCCTGTGTCACTCCCTGCTTTGAGAGGTGATAAATACAAGGTGGTTTTGTGCTTGTATTTTTGAGGTAGCAGGTTGAGGGGACTTGTTTTGTTTTTTTTGTCGAACCTCAAATAATTTTGAGGGAAACAAATTGAATAAAAAGTGTCATTCTGGGAGGAAAAAAGCAACTGGATTGGCAACCATTGCTGTAGCTCAAATACAGACTGCAAAAGTAAGGACATAGAATGCCCTCTGAAAAGAATATTTATACCTGGGAGTAATAGTGGTAATAATAACTCCTTACTCTGGCACTCAGAATACTCTGTGCTTATAATGCACATCTTTAAATACTAGTCAAAAAGAAAAATAGCTGTGGCCTCACTACAGACATGCCTTTCAATGAAGGAGATATGCAGTATTATTTTGAAGACATTTATGTAATACCACCATACAGTATTAAAACGTACTTTAAATGTACTGAAACTTAAGAATGCCAGACTTCTCCAGATACCTGGGAACCACAGAAAGAAACAAATCTCATCTGGCTAGCTCCATACTCTTGCCCCTTTGTCAAGCACTTGTGTTGGATGTTTGCTTTAGGCTAAGGCATTTGAGTTAACAGGTATTTTGGCTAGCTTTTAAGTTTTGTATCTCACAGAACAGACACTATGTTTTTGCTTCTTTTCTCCTCCCTTTTCTTTTTATGTTTAAAGTAACTCTTCCATACTAACTCAGGGAATTTTCTACTCATTATTCGGTGCTGCTGGATTGTACACTTAATTTGGTATAACTTGAGGGAGGGAGGGAGGGAGGTAGAGAGGGAAGAGGCTATGGAGTGGCTTTTCTTCAGGGCATCTATATGCAGCATACCAAAGGGATATGTTAGTGTTCACAGTACGTAGATGTGAACTACTGCCCTGCTGTGTGGTATTGTGTAATCGAAGAAAAAAAGTTTCAGCTGAACTTGTACTGTATCAGAACTACTACAGTGGCTGTGATTTCTCTGTGTGCACATGCTCAAACACACATGTATTGTTAACCCATAGAAAGTATCCTCCAGTTGTACTGACAGTATCACTTGTACAAAAAAAGTACAGTTAAATGCTTATAGAAATCCATTTCTCTCAGGCTTTATAGTGGAGGGAAATTCTCAGGTAATAGCAAGCAACTTTTTCTTCTACTATTTAGGAGTTCCAGAAGAAAATGCACAGACTTGTTCTTCTAAGCAGGTGGATCAAAAATTATTACAGAGTGAACTGCTTTATCACAATTAAGGTGCTAATTACATAACTATGGAATTACATGTCTCTCCTGTGGAGTGGGTAGTCTAAGGGTAGAAAGCTTCACTTGTCCAACTCTTGGATGAAAATGACAGTGGAGATATTAATGGAGGATTTTTTTTTTTTTTTTTTTTTTAATAGAAGAAGATATCTGACTTTCTCCCATGGTACAACATGAGAGGAAGAGATAAGGATGAAAGGACTCTTCCTGTTTCAAGTATCTTTATAATATGTGGGCTTAAGACTTTTTTATTTGTTATTTTGCCACCTTCTCCCCTGTTTTAGTGGCAGCACTTAAAATTGTGTACCATCTAATGAAGTACTGTGAATATTACAGAGACTGTTTTGAAAGCATAAGCAATTAAGAGACATTATCAAGATGGAAGACTGTTTCACAAGAGAGGGGGTTTTCCCATAATGTTTGGAATAGAGGGAGGACATCTGTGTTCATTCTTCCTGGAGCTGAACGATAACATGCTACAAAAAACTATTGTTGAGGAGAAGAAATCCTGTTTCTCTTGTTTTGTTGTGTGGTTGATTTTCAGTTTTGGTTTTTGTTTTGTTTTTTTACATAAATCTCAATTTTTTTCATGTGCTTTTGTAGCATGTATGTGCAAGTCAAGAGGAATAGGAGGGTGAATGAAAGAGATGACCCTTTGCTTTATGCTAGCGAGACAACTTTGAAATAGACATAGTGTAGTCAGTTCTTAATTAAAATGCAAGTTGGTTTGGTTTTGTTGTTTTTTGTTGTTTTTTCCTCTCCTCTCTTCATTTACTAGTGAATATTTCCCCGTGTCCAAGTGTAGTGTTAAGTAGAGGCTTTCCATCTCAAAAGATGCCATGCTTTTTATTCAGCGTTGCTACCATTTTAAGAGGGAAATGGACTTCTTTCTGCTGGTTTCATTTTGTTGCAATACTGTATCCAAGTCCTCAGTGCTCTAACTACCTCTGATGCTATGAATGTACAATCTTGTAATAGACCATGACTTGAAATAACAGCAGGTGCCTGTAGCATTTTTTCTATAAAATCTGTAAATCAGCTAATTTATCATCTTTATTCATGACACAGCAGCAAACGCTTTTCTTTTTGGGGGTTATTAGTACTTATCCCATAGGCATTTGATATATAAAAATTTAACTAATACTTAACACTGGAATTATAATGGGCGGGGGGATTATTCAGCTAGTTAATACTGCAAATTTACATTTAATAGGGTATTTTTTATTTGACTATTTTGAGACATTAGGTCAACTGTAAAAATATCCACTACATACTAG
Organism: Heliangelus exortis; assembly: GCF_036169615.1. Lineage (NCBI taxonomy): Eukaryota > Metazoa > Chordata > Aves > Apodiformes > Trochilidae > Heliangelus > Heliangelus exortis. Next base: position 8,664,634 of record NC_092428.1, read on the forward strand.
TTAATTTATTACTTAGTCTGTTTTTTTCTGACACTACCATTGCATAATGACTACAGAGAAAATGTACATTGAACAGTTTCAATGTTATTTAAAGAGGCTTTAGCAGTGTACATTAAAAACACTGTTCTTACTACTAGAACCAAAATGTGGTTTTTATGGCATAAATGAGAATGGTTCTCCTAAATGCAAAATGTCCAAAACAATGGAATGCTTGTGAGTGCTATGCATTCAACTTATTTTTAAAAATAAAACTAGTTTTGAATAAGAAGGTTCCAGTGTGTATTATGCTTTTGTGTGTATAGGGTGGGAGGTGGGGTTTTAGTATGTAAACTTGCATTGTTCTTCCTGTAAATGGGCTGAAGTTGTAAGAACTTTCTTCTTTCTCCCCATCCTTTCTGTGACACTATAAATAAGCTTCAGGAAAACTTTGCTTCACAATTAAAAACAAAACAACCCCCCCCCCCCCAAAAACCCCAAACAAACCAGGAAGGAAATAATGCAGGAAGGGGCTTTAAAACTAATTGCACCCACAGTATATGCTAAACAGGGTACATATACATCAGCCATGTGTCTAGGGTTGCTGCAACAGCTGCAACAACCAAATCAAGAACAAAAGAACTAGTAGTTCAAGAGCAGGAGTATGATTTATTTTTTTTGGCTGTCATTAAAAACAAAAAAACCCAAAAAAAGCCTCATGATACTGGCAGCCTTTTACATCTAATACTAGAAATCATTTAGGAGATGTGGGATTAGCCTATTGTCAAGAGCTACAGGTGCTTAGGTTATTTAGAATAGTTGTGAAGGCTCAAATGTGCTAAATGCAGCATAAAATCATTCAATGCATCCTAGCAGAAGTAAATATTTTTGGATACTTATGCTACTTACAATTTCTGATAACTGCACCTTATTAAAAGAAATTCTAGTTCTTCCTAATAATATGCATATTTCACAGTTCTCACAAGGCTGTATGATTATGGCTAGAGCTCCACAAAATAAGTACATTGCATAGAATTTTATTTGTCTGAAGTTAGAAAATGAAATTGTGAGGTCTCTGTTAGCTTCCACGAGCTGCAAAAACCCTTCTAAAGGGTCTGGAGGCAGAGGAAGAGCAAGCTCCACTTGGCCCCATTAAGGAACAAGGGCAATGTGCCAGTGCAATGGTGACACGCGAATGACTTGGATAATTTGATCTGGAAAGTTTTGTCCTCACCCCTAAGGCAGCAAAACTCAAGTCTGTCTAGACTGTCTCCTTGAAATCTCCAATTTTTAGATATTTTACAGTAATTACAAAATAGGAACTACCCAGGACCTTTATGAGTCTCTTAACAACTACAAGGACTGCCAGCTACTTTAACTTCAATATTGCAGTAGAAGCCTCGATCTTGGATTTGAAATTGCAAGTCTGAGGGTTTCTGTGTTTGTACATAACAAGCATTATTCCAGCTTCCTGTGATCTGGGTTCATTATCTACATTAAATATGAGGATGTATTCTTCCAGTACTGCAAATTTAGTTTAAAAGATGAAATCTAAAGTTAGCATTTTAGTGACTAGCACATCACCAGAGATATTTTGCAACTGTAATACCACTGCTCAGAATATATAAGCCAGAAAGTAATGTAGCGTCCTGACACATGTTAAGTGCCCAATTAGTAATTTCAAGAAGTCAACAGCATTTTTTTTAAACACCAAGTAAAGCAGTAATGACAAAATACATACTGTTACTTTTAGTCCTTTTACTAACTACTACTACTGACTACTTTAGTCCTGTTACTTTTAGTACTTTTAGCATTTGGTACTAAACATTCGGGGGCGAAAAAAACTAAACAAAACTAAAAAAAACCCTGAAATCCAACTTATAACTGAAGGATTAGACAGAGTAGCTACATAGAAAGTAGCTATATAGAATCCAGGTTTTAAAAATTCCCAGTGCAACTAAGGTTGCAGGCTGCTGCTGGCAGCTTTAACGAAGGAAAGAAGGGAGACTTAGGGAAGACTTAACAGGTATGAAAACTGCAAATCAGAGACTGTATATGAAGTTTACATTCATCTGTGTAAGTCAGATTCCGGTCATCACACCTGTTATTTGGTACATGTACTCTGAAACTGCTTGGAAATAGTACTTGCTTTTCTTTGAGCATTTGATTTTACTTTCCTGAAATAGCAAGATAAAAACACTTTCATGGGAGAACCCATTCAAACTTTCTTAAAAGAGAGTATGCATTTTCCATATTTTATTAATCATCTAAAAGACCACAATATAAAATACTTTCTATTCTGTAGGATTTTTTCACACTAATCACTCATTAATTCACTCGTTCACACTAGGAGATTTACAGCCATTAGAATGACAATTTATAGTTTGTTCTACAGATAGCATATGCTTAGAAACTTACAAAAATATTAATAACGTAACACACTGGCTTATTTCTTGTGTCCTGGGAAGATGTCTCACAGTCTTGCTACGTTTTCCAACTAAAAAGTTTCATTTCCTAGTTTCCAGTCCTTGTCTATTTGAATAGTGTAGGTCCCCTTGAGCTGAAATATTCCAATCTATTACCTTATTCCATTAAAGATAATCTTTGTTGTCAAACATTATAATGTAACTAAAGGATACTTATCCATAATTGATCAGAGCAATTAAATAGACCCACACAAACATTGCTTAGATACGGATGAAAACACATCAAGAGAAAATTCTTTTGTGGGCATTCTGGAAAAAGTGAGCACGAGTTTGACATACAGCTTCAGTTACCAGCTGCAAATATTTCTGTAGTATCTGGATATGGTATCTGGTAACTAGGTAGGGGTGTGTGTGGAATTACAGCTGTAAACGCAACTTAGAAGGGTTATTTAAGAAACAAAATTGTTACATACTTTAATAACTACTTTCTGGTTAAAGCCTTTTAATATAGAAAAAATGCTCTACTATATGTGCAATGTTTATAATATAAATGAGCTATTTTACAATACCCTGTATGGACGCAATCAGCTTATCTGGTAACCTAGCTCTTGTCAAGATTTTCTCCCTAAACAGCTTTTTCCATGCATCTTCAGGTATCTAGGTAGCTTACGTGGGGAAACAGAGATACGTAAAGCATTTCTTAGAAATTTTCATAAAATTAAAACAGCTGAACTAAAAATCACTGAATGTGTATTGACACACTGGCAGTTACACTAGGGAGGTTACAATACTTGAGCTTATTGGGGAGGTTACAATACTTGAGCTTATTGGACTGGGTGTGTTTAAGATTTATCCTCCAGAGTTATTAATGGGACTTCACTGAAGATGAGAAGGGCAGATTGTGCATCTGCCTTTTGTTAGCACAACATAGTGAAAGATTTTGCCAAATCACATTCTGGTTTAGCCTTTTCTACAGAGGGCATGCATATGCACATCTGCATTCCAATCACCTATGGGCTTTCTAGTTACTTTGGTTTCAAACCAGTAACTACAGTAATGTTTTGCTAAGTGTTGCAGTATGTTTAGATATATACATTTTGCAGGAAAGTACATGGCACTCCAGATGGCATCACTGCACATCTCTGGAGATGGAGAAATTGAAAAGCCACAGAGACTGAGTTTCCAGGGAAGGTGCCTATATTTTGGAGAGAGGTTCTATACTTCTGGCCCTGCATGGTATCTCAGTGCTTTTATCTTATCTCCATGCTTGTTCACACTGGCATAGTAAGGACAATCTCCAAGGACTTTGATATCCCATGCCCTTCTGAGAGAGATTGTGAATAGCAAGAAAACTACCTTCATTGACAGATAAAGGAGTGGACTTGTAGCCATGCATCCAACACACTGCTGTATGACAGATGAGAAAATAGGATAAAATCCTACTGGGAAACAAACTCTCTGCTAACAGAAAAGTCCCTATCAGGCTTCTACACCTGAGTTCAGATTATGTGCTCTAAAGTCCCCCCTCAATATGGAGATAGTTGTAAGTCTGTTTTGACATTCTCTTATAAAGTCTCCTAAGACTTAGAAGTAGTTGGTAAAAAAGTAACGAGCATGCAGCAGTACACCAACAAGAGGCCACAAAGGCTAAGGCTAAGATACCTCAAAATGTTCTTGTGTTGTGAGAACACAAAAATAGCTTGGAGGCACTTCCATCACCCACTTTCTCTTTGAGAATGCTTCCTGATTTGTTTGTATCCATGAGCCATTCACTGTTTATATATTCCTGTTTATGTTAGTGCACACATTCATTTATATTTAACAGGAAATCATCCTATCTCCCTGCTTATTTAATTCCATATTCTCACATTCTCCACATAGATAAAGCAGCCAACATTCTGGAAGAGATAAATATTTATCCTATATCCCCTTGCAACAGAGCCCCATGAAGGGATTCCAAAAGAATTTTTCCACAGTTAGTACAAATGCCATTTGTAGGTATTTTAGGTATCAACAATAATGTACCAGTGGAAAAGGAAATAAAAACACTGTGGCTTTCTTACATACTGTTATTAACACTATGAAACATGGATTTAAAGCAGTGCTTTCTTCAGCAACCTTTTACAAATTTTTCTCATACTTGTGAAAAAGGTGCAGGACAACTCTGAATAGATCAAAGGCTTTCATATGCCAAAAGAATAATTACAGCTCAGATTCCAGATGTCTCAAATACTGGTGTATGTTGAAAAAAAAAAAAGATTAAAGGCATCAGCTTTCACAAGTGTTTAATTTTACCTCACACACAATTGCAGTGACTGCACTGACAAACTGTAAAAATTGGTATTGCTTAAAGAAGAATCAAGAAAGAGCAAACAGCAGAGGGATGCAAAATAATAGGACAGATAGGGTAAATTTGCTGGTTTTACTAATCAGTCCATTATATATTTAAAAAGGAATACAAGGAACATTTAGTGGAACTGAAAGACAATATATTTAAATACAAAATTATCTAGAACAAATTATCCCATCTTTCAATGAGGTCAAGAGCTTAGCAGGATTTTCAAGAGATTAAGCATTTACGTAGCTAATGAAATCATTCAGGATTTAAGCCAAATACTAATGAAGGTAAGGAAGAAATATCTCTTAGTGCAAATTAATCAATAACTGTCTATGACAGGATTTCTTGCACCATCCACTTAGCAAATCTGACTAAATGCAGAAAGCAGAGGACTTTCATAGACTTGATACAGTAAAGCAGTTACTTTTCAATGATTTTTTGTGACATAACATGCATATTTGAGTCTGCCAAGCACTTCACATGCTGTATGCCTTTTTATAGGTACAGAAGTAAATGTTTGCAAACATTTATTGAAGACTTGCTTTTAAAAGGGTAATTCCCCAAAGCACCAATGCATTTCTCCTAAAAATACAGAAAATATTTACACGAGTACTGCAAGCTGTTCTTATTTCCCATGTCCAAACTGATGCAATACTATATGCAAAGGTATAAAGAATAAACAACCACAAATTCTGTTCCCTCTCTGTAATACTGTTTCTCTCTTATTTTAAAAAATATACATGTTTTTAAGACAATGCCTTTCTTCCTCTGCCCCACACACTTCCTCTAGAGCTCTTCAAGGAAAGAGTTGCCAGGGTTTTCATAATTCAACTTAAAAACTCTCCTGGATGGGTATTACTTGGTTATTTCCATATATAGGTTTAACTATCCTAGCAATTCCTATAGTCTATATTTAACTAGCAATTAGAGATTTTACTTTTTACCTCTCTGTAAAGCAATTACATATTCTTCAAGAATTCAAGTGAACTTAAAACAGATTGTTTCAGTAATATCCCACATCATTTATATTTATTATTTATTATGCAGGTTTTAATTATGGCATCAGCTAAATATCAACATCATTTGATCCACAAGGTATTAAAGATAGAAGTCAAGAAAAAAAAATTTACAAAAATTAAAATACATGTAGAGTATGCACATAATAAATAACAGTGAATGAACCGTAGTCCACATGATTTTAAAACTATCTATAGAAATTATGATAAAAATTGCATTCTACTGTATTAGCTTCCATAGCCACTACATGCAAGTTATCTATTACCATGGTCAATTGTGAGTCAAACACTAATTTTACAAGTTCTGTATTTTTTTACTGGATGCTAAAAAGACCCCTCATACTTGAAACATCCTCTAGCTCTTGTGGCAGATTAAGCATCTTTCATACAGCTTTACTAAAACTCTTCTTCCTTTGTTGTTAAAACAACAAGGTATTATTTATTCTGTTTAGAAGTTGTACTTTACATTTCTTTTAAAAATACATTTTCTTTGAAGGGTAGTTTCTTTTTAGTGTCTTCTAAACTAGAAAATCTGAATTTATTTGTGACTTCAAAGTGTCATTACAGAGGAAAATCATGTAGGTACATATTATTTTATGCTCTAAGGCATCAATCCATCCTATCTTGCAGTTCTTAATGAATAAACATACCTAGTATACAGATATTCAATTTAAATTTAGCTGGTTTAAGTGGATTATATTTGAGGTTAATTGCTGCAACAATTATTAAAAATTGTATTATTTTAAAAATTATTTCCATCACACACTTGTATAAGAAATAAATGTCTTATTTGAAGTGTATCCAAGTAAAACTTGTAGTGTGGTCACATGAAACGCACTACAGATATGTATTTTTGCTCCCAGGTCTGTATTACAAAAAATCACTTTAATGATTACCATTATGAGAGATGGTATTTATGGCATTATATCCATTCTATTGACTAATGTCTGGAAAAGGACATCAACACTTGAAGAGAAGAACAGTTTTGGACTTCTCCCAGGAGGACACAAACTGTGACAAATTATTTTGGGAAACAGTCTTTTGCCATTTTTCTAGTCTAAGAGAAGTGGAAGAGAAAGCTTGGAATGATGCACCTAAATGTTAAAATCTAAGGAACTTGCAAAATGGGCACTTCAAATGGCCACCATGATACAAAGGGGTTGGGAACTGAGATAGGAGATACCTCATATTATCAATGTATTTTATATCAACAGCTTATAACTCATTATCTATATTTGTGTCAGTTGTTTGTATCAATCATTACCAAAGGCCTTATTTGCATTTATGTTCTCTGTATGTCATGGAAACTTACAGAATTTTTTTCTAGCCCTAACAGGAGAGCCACAAATATTGGAGAGCTGGAGCACCTCCCCTAAGAAGAGAGGCTGAGGAAGTTGGGGTTGTTCAGCCTGGGCAAGACTCCAAGGTGACCTTATAGTGACTTCCTAATATCTGAAGGGGGACTACAAGAAAGCTGGGGTAGGGTTTTTTGCACGACTATGTAGCAAGAGGACAAGGGGCAACGGTTTAAAACTTGAAGAGGGGAGATTCAGGTTAGATATTAGGAAAAAATTCTTTCCTGTGAGAGTGGTAAGACACTGGCACAGGTTGCCCAGGGATGTTGTGGCTGCCCCCTCCCTCGAAGTTTTCAAGGCCAGGTTGGATGGGGCCTTGAGCAACCTGATCTAGTGGGAGGTGTCCCTGCCCATGCAGAGGAGTTGGAGCTTGATGATCTTTAAGGTGCCTTCCAACCCAAACCATTCTATGACTGATAAATTTAAACTGGACATACATGGCAGAAAAAAACCATTGTGAATAACTAAGTATTAGGACAACTCTTCAAGAGGTGTGATAGATATCCCATCTTGATATCCAAATCAAACTGAAAGAGAAGCTAAAAGATTACAATGAAGGAAAACACAAAAGGTCAGTTGGCTTGCTGAAGAAAGTCAAACTAGAAAAAGTATTTCAGAGAATGTCAGCTTTCTTAGGAAATTTTCACTTGTAGCTGAAAAGTTGAATATTTTAGAGACAACAGATTTTTTCCAAATCCATAAGCGTTTAAATGGAATAAGGTCTGTACTTTTTAAGTGATTGCCATTGCCTTTGCTGACTCTTAAGAACTTCAGCATTCATGACAAATTGTGACAGCTCAGTGAGGGCTCACAAAGTTTCATGGGATGTACAGTCTGATCCATGAAGAATGTGTGAGAAGTCTTCAAGTCTACAAAATCATCATGCTAGTTGCAGCATCTAAGTAAAATGTTACGTTTCAGATACATCCTGAAGTGCTTGCCCAGAGATTAACTTCAAAGATATTTATCTAGGAAGCACAAAGAAATTCTGATCCATCATAACAGACATTTCCCACCTTCTGAACATGAAATCTTAACAGCTAAGAATCCTCATAAACCTTAAAAATATATTATTCATTACCACCTGCATCAAGCAGAATATATCAGCTGAGAAACAGGTGCTACAGGAAAGCCCTTCCTTCATCAGCTGCCCAAGCTAAAGTATACATGAGTTTGCCTGACATCAAAGGATGCAGTTTCTTTTTTATATCAAGAAAGAAAGGTACATCTAAGTCAAAATTTGTTGACAGAACAGAAAAAGTCATTCAACAAAATCTTGTGTATATATTTTAAAAATGTATTTTAAAGGTCATCCGCTCTGCCTGGTGCCAGATGAAGTCAAACTTCCACCTAGTTTTAATTGACTATAGCAGACAAATGGCTTTAAAAAAAAATTTATACTTTGCTATCTCATAGGTATAGCACCTCACCTGATCTTTGAACATCTGAAAGGCTGATAACCATCTGCTTAGGTATTTTCCTGAAGAACGATATTTTCTTGAATTCTAAATTAATGGAGGGAAAAAACTCAATTCTCTAAAACCTTCAGAAAATGCATAGTTCACAAATACTGAACAAGAACAGACAGAGGTCAGTATGGGCAGCCTGCCAGATAAGAGTTCAGAGAATTTTTTTATTTTTTTATTTTTTTTTTAGGAAAAATACATCTTCCTTGGTGTCTCTTCAGGATAAAAATAGTGTTGTTCAGAACCCAGACTTCATCTGCTTCTTTTAAGCTATCACCTAATACAGCTGTAACAAAACTTAGTACAGAAATGATAGTCATGGACTTGGGCACTTCTACAAAGTGTGTTATTTCCACTTCAAATCATCTTCTTAAAAATTTAAAGAAAAAAAAGTCAGTCTCCACAGTCCTTACAAGTCTTAACAATGGACTACCACAGAACTCTCTGCGGCAAGGGATTAAATATTCAACTTGACTTAACTTGGTATAAATATGCTCTAAAAATCTTGAAACAACTTCTCATAGATGGATGCTTTCTTAAGGACATTGTGATGGAGGAGATCCCCAGGTCATTAAGTCCAGTAAATTATTATCATATGCAAATATGTCATATAAACCCTTTCATCAAATTGGTCTGATAAGGTTTAAAGCCCACAAGTCATGCCTGTGAACACATTAATGGACATTTTTTCTTAATGCTGTCTTTCATTTTACATCAGTCTTTCCTTTTTCTGGGTTTCTCTTCCTGTTCCACCTAAATAAAGCAATCATGGAAGAGCTGCTACCCCCATCACATGTCTATGAGCATGTGCTTCAATAAGCAATGCTAAAGATGGGAAGGAGAAGTGTCATCGACCTCGACCTCCTCAGTAAATCCTCCTCTAACCACAACTGCTCCCAGATCACAGTTTCTGCTCAGAGGAGTTGTCTGTTCTCGCACAAGCAATTCCCAGTGTTTTGGTGCACCAGTTCTGGTTTGTGCTCCACTCTTCTTGAACACAGGCAACTGGAACTGTACACATTATCCCAGAAGGGGTTTCAAATGGTGCATCTCATAATGCAGAAAAAAAGGAAAATGGAGGGAAAAAGGGGAAATGGGTGTGGGGGGGGAAGAGGTGAAGGGGAGGGGAGAAGTCGTCCTTCATGGCAGTTTCTTTCTGTCCACAGTAACAGACCTCGAGTTCACCATGTATTTTCCAGTCACTGTACTGACATTGTTCAGGTAGGTGCAAAGTTGAGGCTGAGTTGACTGGGATGGAAGGACAGCAGCACAGGTTTCTCATACAAGGGTGTAAAAGTATTTACAGAGGTTTGGGAGCATCCCTCCTCAGCAATCAGACCTCATATGCCATCTGGAGCTAGTATTACTGCTGATGACTGAGTATGAGGAAATTATATTCAGAAACTTCTACCTTAAACAATGGGAATGCCAGAGTTCAATGGGACTATTCATTGTAAGCATGTAAAAATAAAAATCAATAGACTTCTAGCTGACTGGTTAAGCTTTGCTGCATAATAGCAGGAAATATGTAAATAAGTATTTTATTGTACTACTTTCCTGCATGTTCTGATTTACAGGTTCGTCTGTTTGTCATCTACCAACATAATGAATGTCTTCAGTAAACTATGAAAAACAATTCGGGAGAAGCTTTAAATGTTTCAAATACCCATAAGTTTTTTTTTCCTGCACAATAACTGTTTCACCAACTTGTTGCATTTTTGTTAGCAAACATCTATATTAAAAAACTGTTTCCAATATTTTATGTTTAACACTATTCATTAGTTTGCAAATGAAATATTTTCTGGTGCATAGATCAGGAGAGTGAAATAGTCATGATTTAGTTCCTAGCCAACGATTCTTGACAATTGAAGACGTTTTTAATTACAACTCCCGACCACACAATTTGCTCCCTCTGGTGGTTACAGCCCAACGCTGTGATCCAGAGAAGAATGGTGGAGCGTTTCCGACTCGAGACTGGCACTTTATATAAGTAAAATGACTTTTAATCTGATTTTTTAATGATTATTATATTCTTAAAAAAACAAAAAAGTGCAGGCTTGGCTCACAGTACAGGGAGATTAACCAGTAAAATGCTGTAAAGAACGCATCACATTCAAACTAGTACTTAACGTTAAAATAATCAGGAATATTAGGTATTATCACACTGTACCATTAAAAAGAGAAAAATTTTGTTCAGAGGGCTTTTTCCATATGTCAGTTACCTTCTGAAGATATGAGGTTTACAGCATGGCTCAGCGGTGAGTACTTGACTTCCCTTCAATCCAACAATAGAATGGAACTACATACAAACATCCCTCAAAAATGCTCAAATATTTATTTGAAAAAATTCAAGTCAAATTATTGGATGCAAGCTTTCCCTTTTCACGAGGAACTCTGCTCTCATCAGTTACACTTATGAAAATCCACACCATTTACATTCAAAAATAAACCAAGAGCTATTCCAGATTTATACCAGCATTGCTATTAACAGAATCTTGCATTTTGTACTCTCTAGTTTTCATTAACATCCTGAAGACTTTTCTTTGATTAAAAGAATAAAGACTCCACAACTTCAAAGAATAATATAATTAAAAATTTAAGTGCCCATTTAAGGTTTAATTACTATGCAGAAGATTTTAAAAAGGAAGCTATACTAGAAGAAATATACAAAAATTTACATGTATGTAATATCAGTTTGTATTGAAAGCCAAGAAGAATAATACAACATGAAAAGCATCAGAAACAGCATATGGAAAGTGCACTTCTATGTTTCATGAATGAGGTATCTCAAAACTGTTGTATGGGAGCACTTACTCTTAGACAAGAGTGAAGTCTTTGAGGAAATCAGACAAAACAGAGAAAAAAATACCAAACTCAAAATTCTTAAATACTTAATGTACATGCTCTATAATTCATATTAAATTATACAAGTATCAAGTAGATGTCAAAATACACTAATAAAATTATTATGAGGACAGACATTACAAAAGCTATTTCACTGTAAATCATGGTTTAAAACTTCAGGGCACGTTTCTAGTGCCCTGCGTTTCAGCACTCTGGCTGTCATCCACTGATGACAAGTCAAGAGCAGGGTGCAGGAATACAAGGGAATAACTGAGCAAACCTAGCAAGCACTACCCAATGACATTTCCTAGGCACTAAAACCAAAAATAAAATTGCTTGAGTAAGAGAATTGTCTGATTTTTAAATCCACATGACCTGCGCATCATGACTAAGATGGTGTATTTTGACATCTAGTTAGAAAAGAGTTTGACACTAGCTCCAGTTGTGATGGGAATATGCTATTCGACCCATGCTGCTATTGTATCTGACACTACACTCAAGTGACAGTGAAGAAGAATGGCATCCTGGCCTGTATCAGGAACAGCGTGGCCAGCAGGTCCAAAGAAGTGATTGTGCCCCTGTACTCAGCGCTAGTGAGGCCTCACCTTGAGTACTGTGTCCAGTTCTGGGCCCCTCAGTTTAGGAAGGAGATTGAGGTGCTGGAGCAGGTCCAAAAGAGGGCAACCAGGCTGGTGAAGGGACTCCAGCACAGATCCTATGAGGAGAGGCTGAGGGAGCTGGGGCTGTTCAGCCTGGAGAAGAGGAGGCTCAGAGGAGACCTCATCACTCTCTACAACTCCCTGAAAGGAGGTTGTAGCCAGGTGGGGGTTGGGCTCTTTTCCCAGGCAACTCTCAGCAAGACAAGAGGGCACGGTCTCAAGTTGTGCCAGGGGAGGTTTAGGTTGGACATTAGAAAGAATTTCTTTACTGAGAGGGTGATCAAGCATTGGAATGGGCTGCCCCGGGAAGTAGTGGATTCTCCATCCCTGGAGGTATTTAAAAAGAGACTGGATGTGGCACTCAGTGCCATGGTCTGGGAACTGCAGCGGTTGTGGATCAAGGGTTGGACTTGATGATCTCTGAGGTCCCTTCCAACCCAGCCAATTCTATGATTCTATGATTTCCCGTAATTATTTTATCTGTTGATTTTTCATTTCTTTTCTGAAATGACAATCCATTTTTTTCAAGTGTCTACATACTGTCCAGGCATACTGGAAAAAGGAGCACTGCTTCATTGTACGTTCAACTCAGGAAAAAAAACAGTTATATAAACATTGTGCCATAAACTCCAAAAAAGTAGTGAAAGAAACAGTAAAACACGAAGCTATATTCAGGAGTTATAGGTTTTTTTTCCTGCGGTACATTAACTTAAAAACAAACAAAACAAAGAAACAAACCCCACACAACTGCTGAAATCTGTAATACTCTAGCCTTAGCAATGTTAAAAGTTAACTGTCTTGACAAAAAGTTGCTCTGTCTCTCCAAGACCAGCACAATGACTTCAAATTAAAATGCAGCTCTGTAATTAATAAACAGGCTTATTAATCCTGTGGTAAAGAATTTCTGCTCTGAAATTTCAAGCAGTAGCAACGTATGTCTCATATGAAGAAGGAAATAGTAAGCTCAAGAATGCTGCTATCCTTTCACAGTATTGCTACATTGTTAAACAAATACTTGGAGGAGTTCCAAAAACGACTTAAGGTCAGTCTGAAAATGACAATTAAAACAAACACCGCAGAGCACGTAACAAAGTAAGTGGTCCAGCCCTGGCTCAGCGATTACCCCCCATCTGCCTCCCATGCCATACAGAGAGATCCTCGTCGATCGGCCTTCGGAACAGGCAGACATCGACACGATAGTGCTGTAAGCCAGGGGCAGCTGGCACGGCACAGGACAGCAAACCCTGCGGACAGACCGAGTCAAAAAAAAAAAAAAAAAAAAAGGAAAGGAAATTCAACGATAGAGTCGCTAATGTCCCGTAGCGCAGGAGCTGGTATCGCCTCCGAGAGGAAAGTCGTGGACGCGGATACAGCTTCTCCCTCGATGTAAGACAAGGCCAATACATCTTTCCCACACCCACGCTCCGTGCGTTTCCCCCTCAGTCTCCCTCAAGACTCCACAGCTCAGGGGAGCCCCCAGCAGCGGCTCGCTTGGCCGGACGGCGGAGCCCGAACGCCAGGGCCGCACCTGAAACAAAGCCTCCCAGCAGGACTAAGCACACCCGCCCCCTCTCACCCACCCCGCACGGAACCCAGGAAGAGCCGGGAGACCCCCACGCCACCGTGGTGGCGGCAGATGTACCCAAGAGTCCTCCCGCCGAACGCCCCTTTCCCCTCGCCCCAACGCGCACCGAGACCGCGCCCAGCCCAGCCCAGCCCAGCCCAGCCCAGCCCAGCCCAGCCCAGCCCAGCCCAGCCCAGCCCAGCCCAGCCCAGCCCAGCCCAGCCCAGCCCAGCCCAGCCCAGCCCAGCCCAGCCCAGCCCAGCCCAGCCCAGCCCAGCCCAGCCCCTCAAGGCACACACGCACCCCAATGGCTGCGCCGCCACCCGCGGGTTTTCCGTGCAGGCGCAGGGACACACCCCCCGTCCTATTGGCCGGCACCGCACGGCGCGCCTGGGAGCCGCTCAGCCGCCGCCACCCCCGCGCCTGCGCTCTCAGCGCTCCCTGGTGCGGCTACAGAGGAGCAGGCGCGATACCCCCTCCCGGCAAGCCAGGTCGCGCAGCCGCAGTCGGGACCTTTTCGGGAGATCTCTGTCTCGCGACATCCTCCTTCTGCAAGGGAAATCCTGTCAGGGTACGGGTCGCCCGCAGCCCCGGTCCTCCTCGCCCCGCCGGCACCCGGGCCTCTCCCTGACTCCTACTGCAGCCCGCGCCCTTCTCCGCACAGCCCACCCCCTCTCCGACAGCCGACTGCCCGCCCTCCCCTTCAGTCGGGCTGCGACCTTCCCTCTCCCCCCATCCCCCGTCTCTTTTTCTTTTTTCCTCCCCCGAGCTCAGCCGCCTCCCGCTAAGAGCGCGCCCCGATCCGGCCCGGGAGACGGTCCTGCCCGGCGCTCCCTGCCTTCGCGGAGACATGCGGCTTTGGGGAGGGAACCTCACGCCAGCCTCAATCGTCATCTCTGGACATGGGCCCTCCGCGGAGGCGGGGAGCTGCCCTCGCCCCTCTCGTCCCTCCCTGCGTTGGTCCCTCAGAGATCGGTGGGCGCTGACAGTGCCCAGGATCTAGAGGGATCGTACCCGTCAAGGTTAGAGCGGGGGCAGGTGGTGAGTTCCTCCCTTGCTGAGGTGCCGGCCTCGCCTCTTGCAGCTGCCTGGAGTTTCTCCTCGTTGAGACAGGAGTTGTAACTGTGGGAGCACAAGGGCAGAACAAGCTGCACCGAACCAGGAGAGGGACAGAAGGGACTGCCTTAGAAAGATCTTCATATCTGCAGCACTGCTGGTAGAATTACAAAGAACCTGCTGCTTCTCCTCTCCCTTTCTTTTGTTCTCCTGGAGAGGAGAGGTGAGTTGTTGTCTTTCGCTCTTCCTGTACTCAAGCAGTGGAGAAAACAGGCTAGCTTGCAAGTTGCAGAACTTGTTCAGGATGACTTCAAGCCCCATCTGACTGCTTGATTTATTTCACTTGAGGGTCAGCCCTGTGAATAGGCCCACTGATGGAGCAAGCGGTTAGCACCGTGTTAACTGCGCGGTTCTCTCTCCTTTGCTGCAGTGCCCACTTTCACCGCTGTCGCCTGCTCTGCCTGCTCCTGCTTTCAGAATGGTAAAGAAGAATACTATCCCCGATGGGTAAGTATCCCTCACACTAAGCAGAAGGCAGGAGTGGGCACAGTAATGCCCCAGGCGTGTTCTTGCCACAAGCACCTTCACCACCTACAGCCAGGTAAGGTAGGTATCTTCTCCAAGACAGGAACAATCCAGCCCTTCATCCCCCGGTGAGTATAATGCTCCAACCTGTCTGTGAACAATTCTCCTTCATCAACGAAACACAGTCCCTTCTTCCTAACCTTCCTACCCCAGGTGTGTGCTTACTGGAAAAATAGGAGAGTAGTCCATCCTTCTGACTACTCGAATGTTTGCTACCAGGAGTGGGGAAAGACCTGATAAGATGAAGCTGGCTGCATGCATGTGCTCAGGGAATATTTTCATAGATTCAGGTCCAGAAATATCCTGTGGTTTTGTTTTTAACAAGAGGAAAACAAAAAAATTTTATCAGAAATAATAGTTATAATAAAAAAACCCAAATGCACTATACATGTTTTCTGATGGCTTGACAGAGAGTGCATATAGGGCCCACAGAATGAACACATTTAAAACAAATAGTTCTATACTCCAGCTCTAATAGAAAAATTAAAAAACAAGAAAGAGGAAATCCAAATTTAGAAGTTTAACCCATGTGTTAGTGCTGACATCATTACAAGCCTCTTGGATAGGAGGGTTTGCCAAAATAACTTACAGTTTATACATTATTTGAGGAAAGGCTGAGGTTATTCTGTTTTCAGGGGAAGTGTAAGTTTATTAACATTCTTAGGAGAAGCAATAAGATACAAAGAGCATGGTTTTCTGCAAATTATGTTGGCCTAGAGGCAATAAATAGAAACGAAAGATGAATTACCTTTTTAAAATAACTTGAAGAAACTTTGAAGTCTTTTTCATAGCTGAAAAAGGCAGGGATTAAAATCAGAAGTGAAAATAAGAAAAGCTAGACTTTCTGAAAGTTTCTATGAACTTCCATTTAGAAGTTGAAAAAAATTGAGCCAACGTGGGTTAGGTTTGCAAGCAGTAATCCAGAAAGCTTGAAATAACTGTCTTCCTTTTTTTCTCCATACCTGGAAATTAGTAGTAAAACTTTGATAACTGGGTGCTCATTTCTCCCTGCTTTTCACCCATTATGTTTGAACTGGAGCAACTTTTAGGCTATATGCATTACTTTAAGTATAGAAGAATCAGTGGACTCTGTTTTTGGCTTATATGTTTGGAAACTAATACCAGTGTATCTTTCAAGGAGGTAAAAAGCTACTAACAAAGCCTCTGATGTGGAAATGCTTTTAGCTTTTCCAGATGCTTTTTTATACAACTAATGAATCAGGCCAGACATCCACAGTATTGTTTTTTTGGCAGTAGGGGAGTTAAAGGAATTTTCAGTCTCTCCATCTCATTTAGCAGTGTATTGATATCATGCTTGTGCTATTATGTTGTAGTTCATGGTGAATTAGATTAATACACCAGGGAAAAATAGCAGTGGTCCCTAGAAGAGGACCTAAGGAAATGTACTGGCCCCAGAAGTAGCTGTTGACAGGAGTGAGGTTGTGGTATGCTATAGTGTAAGGGCAAGATCAGGTGCCAGCATACTGTGGAAGTACAGCTTAACTCCTATGGCAGTATTTTAATAGCAATAAATCCAGCAGTAACTGTTTTCTTCTATTGATACTGCAAGAGAAACACAATAGTAGATAACCAAGGGAAAGTCACGCTTCCTGTAGACTTTTTAAAAGTTATCTTTCTGTTACTGGCTCAGGTCTTTATGCAGTGCTCAGCAGTTTAAATCCAAAGTTCAATGTGCTAATTAAAGCAATAAAATAAATTCTAGGTTTCAGTCAGGCTGTAAGTAGCTAGGAATAGTGCAACTAAATAAGAAGTGGTGAATTTGTTTTGGTCAGCTTTTACAATACTGTCCTGTCTGCTGTGGGTACAAAGCATATTGCTGTTAGAGTCTGGGGTTAATCTATATCACATATTTCAGAAACTTACTAGGATGAATAAAGCTACTTTCTGTTGTTTTACAGACTATCTCTGAAGTTTTTAGATAAAAGAAAAAGACAATAAAACAGTAAGCTAGATGTAAAAACATATAACAGGTTGGCTGACTAGAGTCTGCAATATCAATAATTGTTGTATTTCTTTATTTAACTGGAAACCATTCCAGCATCAAAGAAATTCCAGAGAATTATTTTTTTCGTTTGATTTTAACACCTTTTCTCAACCAAAAAGTCATTGTTTTGTTAAGCATGGCAAGCAAAATTGTGTGTTTTTAGATAATTGGTAGTAGCTGGAGAGTGATGAAGACAAAATAGGGAAATGGAAACTGAAAACTAAGTAGTTAAATAATTGGTTCATTTATATGTTGTTCTTGATCTGCATGGGGTCCATGGATTGTTTATGTGTTTGAAAATTTAGAAAAATAAAGCTGTAATTGAAAATGTGATGTGTGCAGTATGTCACTTTTTATTTAAGTGTTGTTCTCTTAAGCTTTTTTCTATTTGAACATGCAAGTTCTGTTTTTTATGTTTTTTTATAGTTTAGAGCTCAGAAAATTTTTAATTACCATATTTGGCCCATATATGTCTATCACAGCTATTTTGATAGAAACATAAGGGTTTGATTAGTAGTTCATTTTACACACTTCTTGAGATTCTGAAGGAGGTTTGGTCTGTCAGTTTGGTTTGTGTAAGGACCAGAAATATCACAGATTTCAACATGACAGTTTGTTTTAACATATGCTGACCTAGATTGTCTGCAATTTAACAATCATTGTGTTTTGTGCAAAAGTTCTCAGAGTTCGGTTTCTTCCTGGAGATGTCATCTGTCTATTTTTTTGTGCTGGGAAGTAATGCTTTTTCTGAATTTACATGGTTGCATTTTACAACATTTCTAGTGTGAATGCCACCAGTTCAATGGCCAGAACTATTACCTCTGTGATGCAAATGCCTGGATTTATTTCTAGTCATAAAAATAAATCTCATGTCTCAGTAAGATATCACTGCCTCTTTCAGAAAACTTCTCACCACCTTTTCAGATATTTCATGTCTGGCTTGTTTTTCATTTAAGCCTCTGTTAACTTTGAGTCACTGGTACAGGAAGGATGATGGTGCCAAGTCTTGTGATGACACCACTCCTGGCTTTCTTCCTTCCACTGAGTTAAAGCAGGACACAAATAATTTGTCACAATTCTCATTCATACTTGTTAAAATGCATACTTATGTCTTTGCTCCTCTAACTCCTGTTTATGTGACCACTTAAGGCTTACTTGTCTCTGGTTCTTTCTGTCTTTATCTAGACTTGTTCTGTAAGAGTTTTACATTCTTTAGCCACTATCACCTATACTTTCCCAACTATATTCCTTTGCTGACAACAGAACAAATTTTATTTCTTTAGCCAATCCTTGCTTAATTACAGTCTGCTGTTTTTAATTTGAGATTTTTCCTACTGCAGCAGCATGCTGAAATTTCCTTTTTAAATATGATTTTAAAGATAAAAGTGGAACACATACCATTTATTTTTCCTGACCAAGAGTGCCTCCTGCTAATTTTCTGCAACAGAGCTGTCAGCAGCTTTTAGGTTTCTTGCTGATTTTGCAGATTTTTTTCTGGAAGGATTTTTAAAAAACAGAAAAATAGAACCTTAAGTTTATTAAGGTCTGACAACTGTATAATCCTGATGCATTGCTCTGTCAACCCTTTAATCAGAAAAAGCTTCAGTAGTCGTTGTTACATTGCTAATTAAAGAAAATAAGATTTTTAAAGCCTCTTTACAATAATTTCTTTTTGGCATATAATAGTTTGGTTTTATAATAATCATGCTAAATTTCCACTCATAGTTTTCCAAGAGAAATCAGGTTTAAAAAGATATGAATTCTGATCTGTGACATCTTTTACATTCTCTTATACATAGGTTAATTGGTCTTTTGTAGCTGTAATATTTTACTTCTTTACTTCAAAATGTTTCTTAAGATGTATATGTGAATATGGCGCTGTGAGATTAAATCCTAATTTTTAAAAAACATTTTATACCTTTATCAATAAAATGAAACACCAAAGATTAATTGAACTAGATTGAGGAATAAATACTGTTTTCTTGGTTGTTTTATCTCTGTGACAGCATTTGCTGCAATAGTTTCTATTTCTCTAGGTACAGGTCATTTCCAATTCTATTCAGAAGGTTAAGAGCAAAAGCAGGATGAGTATTTCCTTGTTTTAAATAAAGACGTAACTTCCAAAGTTATTAAAATTAGCAAGCGGCAGGAGCTGGTATTAAACCTGACTTTGTAATTAATTTTAAGACGAGCTCAGATTCTTCTGTAATAGTTGATATGTAATTTTTTGAGCAAGACCCTTTAAATTCTGGTTATTGAGAATGTGCTATTTTTTTTCCTGTATGCAACTATCCTCAGCTAAGGCAGTATGTGACGTAGGAGACGGTTTTTGTTGCTTCATTGCAATTATGACGTACAAAGTTGCTGCAATAATTGAGTATGTACTACATAGCTTTACTGCAAACGCTTCTCCACGATTTAATCTCTAGCTTGTCCTTACACCTTCTCACTTTTTATTGGTCTTCTACATGACAGCTGTTTGCAACAATCTTTCTAATAACGAGTGATTATTACTGCTTTGTTTTTTCAGTTGTTATTCATTAAACTAAGCAGCTGTATGTCTACAACGTGAGTCTCAATCTGTTCTTTATCTTATGATGAAGACAAAAAAAAAGATAAGTCAATGCTAAAGACATCAATGTAGTAGATTGTTACATGATCTGCTAGTGTCAGTTTTACTGCCAGTCACCATGTTATATTTCCTGAGTTACATGCAAGGATCTAGGAGTGGTAATGTTTATACTATTGCAATATATATATTATCACAAGCATAGTAAGGAATATTTGTCAAGAGCCAGCCAACATCTAATTTTTGCTGTGGTCTGATATGGGAATTGTGAACAAAGCAAAATACCCAGTGGGTAGAATGTTTTAAAATAGATTATTCAGTTTATTTCATATATTATGTGGGTTTATGGAAATCAGAAAGGCCTCCCGAAGCTGTTGTTCCCCCCCTTTAAAGGCAGAGATTAATTTAAACATTCAGAAAATTGTAAGTGCATGGGCACTTACATTAAGTGTAATTTAATATTAAACATTAATATTGAATATTAATATTAAAGAATATTATATATATTAAAGAATCTTGAAAAATTTTATTTTCATAATTGAGGTACTAGCTGAAAATGCAGAAAGGCCATGTAGGTTTTAAGCCATCCAGTGGCATCTTCTGAGGTCATAGATATAATTTGTTATCACACAAGGAGAAGAAATAAAAATCCTAAATTTAGTAAAGCTAACTATTTGAAGGCACAGTTGATCTGCTAACTACTTTGTTTTCCTCTTCAGATAAAGCTTTCCATGCTTTTTTTAAAAGCCTGAAATTTCTGAAACGTGATACACCAAGAATTTTTTTCAGTAAAATGAAAATCTCTTAGTAACAGTTCTGAATAGTTTTTTAATAACTAGTATTTTGAATGTTAAAGCAAATCTTTTTATTGGTAGGTAATTTTTGCTAAGTTTTTGTGTGCTGGAATATTCTCAGTATTGAAGAGTAAAGTACCAAGAGAAAGTGCAGTCAAGAATGTTTCTATGAAAAAGAAGTGTGTTACAAAGTAAACGTGAAAATCTAGAAGCTCTGTATTTTTAATGAAAGTAAATTTTGCATTTTATTGTCAAATGATTGATGCCAGTATATGACAACATTTTAAAGGTGTTTGATTGAGCCAAGAGGAAAGATTTCTACCAAGTGCAATATAATAATAATTTTTATGCGTTGAACCTTATCTATCTGCTTTGCATTGGGGCTACTTATTTGTAAATGCTATCCTGTTTTGAGGGGAGATACTTTTTTAAGTTGAAAAAGAAGGAAGGGAAAAAGACTGTTTTCAAATGTCCTGATGATACCTTGGAACTGCTTCATCGAATACTGGCAGATTTTGGGATATAATTCTGTTTGGGTATAACAGCAATCATGCACATTAAGAAGTATATTCTTTGTGGTAACTCTCTACAGAAAAGATTCATTTTATTACGGCTTATGAGTTCAGACTTGCTAACATTAAAAATGTTTTTCTTTAAGCTGTATGTGCTAAGGAAGCTTCTGCTCTAATCACTGCTATAGTAATATTATGTTGATATTCTTCCAGCATCTTTCAGGCAGTTCCCCATTTCTTTTATCCCAAAACAACGCTTATCTATTAATTTTATTCAAATACATAATAACAAGTTCTTATAATTATTCTAGAAAGATCTGAGTTTCTTGCTGAAACAGGCAGGTTTCTAATGAAAGATGGATTTTACTTTCATATCAAGATTTAATTGGTAATTTTTTTTTACCTCATGCGCACGAGTTATGATTGCTTGCTTATGTGATCAAGGACTTTTAGGAACTATTGGATGCTGCTGTTCAGAAATCTAAATCTTTAACATATGCTAATAGCTGCATGGCACATTATAGGTAAAAAAAGATGACTACAATATCTTTCTGCTTGGAGAAGTCTGAAGTAAATTATTATATGTGAAATATAGCACCAGATTTGCCTGATATTTGTGAGATATTCAACATAGCTCGAAGTAACTTATTATAATTTTAAAGGAAAATAATTTTTGTGTTTTGTTTTAGGAAAGTTTTAATCCTAAGAAGGAATGTAAATTCTTTTTTTTAGAAGTTTTACATGAATCTGAAGATGTCTTCTGTTGAATCATGTAGTTTGAAAATATTTAAAAATAAATATGTTTTATTACAGATGGCGGAGTTTGACACCAGTGGGACAGCCTATACCAGGAACTAGATTTATTGCATTCAAAGTACCTTTAAAAGGGGTATGTATAAAAAGTTAGTAGAAGTTATGAAAAATAGCCTAAATATTCATGTAAGTTTCAGGGAAGTTTTATGAAAAAAAATAAATAATTTTCTTTAAAAATTCCAATTTAGCCCTCCTTGTCATCTAGTAGTGGTTTTTTTACCACTTGGACAGTGGTATTTGTATTTTAATCTTTGTATTTTAATCTTTCTTTTAGAATTTGTATTTGTTGTTCATTTTTTAATTTATTTTTTTAAATTATAAAATCTCTAATCAATTATCATGCTTCACTTGATCACTATTAAGTGACCTAAATTCATTATTCAACATCATTTCATGACTGTTTAAGAAAATCTTATTATAGGGCTTATGATGTGAATAACAGTCTAGGTAATGTAAGTCTCAGTGTTGGTGGACAAGGGAAAGAAACTTGTCATCTACCTGAACTTAGGCAAAGTGTTTGACACCTGTCCTGCACTACATCCTGATCTCCAAATTGGAAGCCAGTCAGTGGGGCCAGTCAGTGGCTAAGGAATTGGGTGGATGATCACACCCAGTTGTGGTCAACAGCTTGATGTCCGAATGGAGCACAGTGATGAGTGGCATTCCTCAGGGGGCTGTACTGAGACCTGTGTTGTTTAACATCTTTGTCAGAGCCATGGATGGTAGGACTGAGTGCATTCTCAGCAGTGTTGACAACACTATGCTGTGTGGTGTGGTTGGCATGCTGGATGTCAACCAGGGATGCCATCCAGAGGGACCTTGACAGGCTTGAGAGTTAAGCCATGCTGGTTCAATACAACTAAGTGCAAGGCATACACCTGTGCTGAGGTAGTCCCAAGCACAAATATAGGTTGAGTGGAGAATGAATTGAGAACAGCTTTGAGGAAAAGGACTTGAGGGTGTTGGTGATGAGAGCTCAGTATGAGCTGGAAATGTTCACTTGCAGCTCAGAAAAGCAACTGTGTCTTGGGCTGCACCAAAAGGACCATGGCCAGCAGGTCAAGGGAGGTGATTCTACCCCTCTACTCCACTCTTGTGAGACCCCACCTGGAGTACTGTGTCCAGTTCTGAAGCCCCCAACACAGGAGGTACATGGAGCTCCCAGAGCATGCACAGGGGAGGGCCACAAAGATAATCAGAGGGCTGGAGCTCCTCTTCTGTGATGACAGGCTGAGAAAACTGGGGTTGTTCAGCCTGGAGGAGAGAAGTGAGACCTTATAGCAGCTTTCAAATACCTGAAGGGGGCCTACAGGAAAGCTGACTTTTTACAAGGACATATAATGAGAGGACAAGGGGTAATGGTTTTAAGCAGGAAGAAGGTAGATTTAGGTTACACATTAGAAAGAAATTCTTTCCTGTAAGGGTGGTGAGACACTGGAACAGGTTGCTAAGGATGCCTCAAGTTTTCAAGGCCAGGTTGAATGGGGCTTTGAGAAACCTGGTCTAGTGAAAGGTGTCCCTGTCCATGCTGGGGGGTTGGAACTAGATGATCTTTAAGGTCTCTTCCAGCCAAAGCCATTCTATAATTCTATGTCATGTTCTCTGTGGCATTGAGGTATAGCACAGCCAGCAGACAGATCTAGCAGAGAGTATAAAATTCAGTAGATTTATAGTTATTTTCTTAGATCTTCAGGTATTTGAAAGACTTTGCCTGTAATTTCATTTGATCCAGCACCATTTTTTTGCATTGATGCACTATTCCAGTCATGATTTGATTAGGGTGTGTAGTTCCTGTTCCCTGTCATTCCAGATTTCAGGCTAAGAGACTTCATTGCTAATTTTGCTCTTTCTCTGTAGCTCTTGGGCCTGGAAGGAGCTCCACCAGAGATTAGAAGGGCAGATGTTCTCAGAGATCATATATAGCAATATATCAGAAGGAGGCACTCTACCTCCATGTGTTGCTCAGTTTGAGTCATACTGATCTCCATTCTGTGAAGCTGTCTTTGAACATGGCCAGATATAAAGTCAGACCCAAAGAAAGCAAAATATGTTATGTTTCTGTCCCTTCAGTTTGTTAAATCTCAACTATGCAAGATACAGAAATATGAAGTCTGCCAGAGACTGTGTGCTTGAAGCTGATGAAGTTTGTAGCAGAATACACATAAAATGCATTACTGGCTAAACTATCTTTGCAAAGAAGGTGGAGGTCTGGAAATTTGAAATGCTGAAGACAGACATATATGCAGCAGTTTCCTTCTTTGCTACATATTAGGAAATTGATGATTGGTGACATAGTTCCAGTATTTCAAGATTTAAGGGATATTGTTTTAACAGAACGTGTACTGCTAGTAAAGACTTCAAGATTATGGGTTTACTTGGAAGGATTTTCTGTCCTTCCTTTCATTACTTAACGCTAACAGTGTAGTAAGGACTGGGCCTGTTCTATGCCATAGAAGGATTTTAGAGTTGATATACATTTCTCACATTCTCAGGCACCAATTAAACAGATAAACTACTAAATATTCTGCAAGGGCTTTTCAGAAAGTTCCAAATAGTCTTTCTTAACACATATAACTTTTACTCAATCAAGCAATGTGTTCAGAAATACCTTATTTCTATAAATTGTATTCTACCTCATTTTGTGTGACTTCACATAGTAAAATAAAAAATTCTTAACATTCTACCACACAACTTCTGTAGATTCACTATTTTCATCTTAAAGTTATTAAGTTCAATTTCAGAATCTACTAAAAGTTATCTGTCTGTTTCCAGACTTGAGATCAATTCTTGCTAACAGATTATAATCTGTAGAGTCAAAAGAAGGAATGGTATATTATACATATATTATATATATTATATATATATCCTGTAGCATCTGTGGTTCTAAGAGGTATGTGGTCTGTGGCTGCCTTCATTTCCAGTAATTCTGAATTTCCAGTAATTCTGAGTCCAGTCTGCTTGAATTTCTTGTTGACAAAGGAACTGAGAGGTGGTTGAGGCTGCTGTGTATTTTACTGTATTTTTTGACTGTGGCTCAGCCTGTGTCAAAAGTGTCCCAGGATGGACAAGCACACTATTCAGAAAACATCTGCTCTTGTGTATATGAAGCATTTCAAAAAAGCTACAGCTACAACAGGGCAAGGAAACATTTTCCCCACATTTTTTTCAAAATAAATTAATTATTCATTACCCACCAACATGAAGCTTTCCTAGTTACCACACGGTAGGATTATTGAATATTTCCCAGGGCAAAATAACATGCAAGTCACTGCCAAGAGATGAAGCAGGAGTAAAAATGTTTGCCCTGCATCTGCTGCTAGAGAATTAGAACCCTCAGAAGAAATCTTGTATCACAATTTCTAACCTCTTATGTGAAATACATTGTTAATTTTGTGTTACTGTGCAGGACAAAATATGTCTGAGGTAAACGGAGCTGTGGTGTTTCCAAATTTGCTGGTGTTCAGTTACTTGAAAATCAGTATATACATTCTGTGTTTTGCAGGATTTGTGTGTCTATTAAAGTAGTGCTTGTTATAATGATGTTTTTTAAGACAGTAGAGGTGATAATTCTCCCGCAGTTTCATGTACTTTCATCTGCATGGGAATACACAACAAATCCTTGCTTACTTTTTATTTGGTTCCTTTTAATTTCTTATCCATAAAATACTCTAGATATGGTTCTGATACTGTAAACATTCCCTTTTGAATACTGATGTTTCTTAGTCCTAATTAAAACATCTGAGTATTACAAATGTGATGGTACTAGACCTTATAAAGAAAACCTTTATTTTCCATTTTCATTGTAGGCAATTAACCAGAGGCTTACTCCAACCCAGAAATTTACACCAAAAGATTTAATGGCTGCAATGAAAGCCCTAAATGTGGAGCTTGGATTAATTATTGATTTAACATATACCACACGATACTATGAAGTTAAGGTAATATAAGTATAATGACAAAATTAATTAGTGACTGCAACCCTTGTTTTTAATCAATAATGCATTTGCTTACCTTGAAATAGCACAGACAAGTGAGCCATCTAGGCATATTTTGTGTCTCCAATAGAAACTAAATGCTTTAGCACAAAGGAAATAACTCCTCCTTCCATCTCGTTGCATTTGTGGCTTATCTGTATTACAGTAACGTGGAGTAATGAATACAGACTGCAGTGCCAGGCACTGTGGAAAAGAATGAGAAGACTTAGAGTCTGTGCCCTGGAGACATTTTCTTATTTATTCCTAGGGTCTTTTTTTACTGATCTTTAGTGGAATCCATTAATGAAGTTTACATTTTAAAACTACTTCATTAATTTAGATTTTTTTTACCAGTGTGGTTCAAAGAGTTGACTGGTCAGCATCATATTGAAAAGGGGAATAAACAGCAGCACTAGAACTGAATGCTAACCTTTGAATGCATGGGCTGTAAGCATTAAGGGTGAATATGCGAGTGTATATATGGTTATGGGTAGGATGGACAAATATTGCTAGTAATTGGAAAATGGGTTCAAATAAATTTACAAGAATGTGTTCTTTTTAGTTGATGAGCTGCCTTATTAGCAGGGGTAAATAAGTCTCTAGAAACTGTTCTTTGTTCTAGATCAGGTCCTTAAAGTGGAAATGTAAATGGTAGTTTCTGAGAATGCACCTCTGTAGAATTTTCTCAAGATTATTTTCAGTTTCTACTAAGTATCTAAACTACTGTTTTTCATTGGTATTATGTTAGGAACAATGTAAGACTTCAATAATTTTAATCTTTTTTTTTATTATCTCTTTCTTCTTGCTAGGATTTACCTAAAAGTGTACAGTATAAGAAACTTTATACTGTCGGACTTGAAGTCCCTGATAATGCTACTATCCTACAGTTCAAAAAATGGGTCAGAAAATTCCTATGGGAAAATGCAGGAAACGGTAAATATCAGCATCTTATGCTATTAAAAATTAAAAAAAAAAAAAAAGAGTGCTACCTGTATCATTTATCAATTTCAATAGATACTCAAGACACCAGGGATCTCAGGCTTCCCCTACCACATTCCACTTCATTGTCATAATAAAATACTTCACATGAACTGCTATGTATCTTTTTTGCATTCAGAACATGGCTTTTTCAAAAGTGACCAGAAATGTAAATGCATTTTCTGATATTATTGTACACAGATTTGCATTATGTGTCAAAGCAACTGCAACCAAGCAGTTGACATCTGCCTGACCCAAGCTGTCTACCATCAATTTAGTTGTAGTTGCTGGCCTTGTTGGTGTTCTAAATAGCATGGGGTTTCTCTGATGACACTAGGCACTGATACACATGTGAGCAATCTAAGTCCAATTAGTCTGACCTAGGAGGCTTTTTGAGTCGGTTATTGCCCTCATATCCTAGCAATTCTTAAAATTCATATTACAGACACAGTGTCAGTGTTTCTGCAGTGTGAGTCAGCTGCTGTTTTAATGTTTATGCAATAGCAGAGTTCTTGCTGAGATGGTATAAAGTGCTTTTTGTGGCAATAAATTTGTATATGTTTTGCCACACCGTGTTTGCAGCTTTTACCTTTTTACCTTTCTTGCCAGTGATTGTTTGTAGGCAGTGATTTTAATTATTTTTCTGTCCAATATAGGAAGACCATTCCTTCAAGCTTTTTCATGCTATTTGCAGTGGTTAGTTTGACATTTTCTGTTATAGAGATATTAACTGCCCAAGTGCATGCAGTTTTTGCTGCAGAGGTGTTTTGCTGTGGATGGTCAGCTCATTTTTTGAAAGAGCTCTGACCTAAATTTCAGGTGTGAGAGCCTGAATCAGAAGTGCTGGGAAAATCAGTATTTATAAGGAGCAGCCTTTGTCCTGCTCAGGAGTTAGTAAGTTCTTCTTTCACTCTTTCTTGGCTCAGGGCAATTATTTTGAGATTATTAGTTTTCTTCTGGTTTTGGTCTAAGGATTTTTCATGTGACAAAGAATAGTATGTAATTGAATCTAATTATTTCTGATTCACAGAACTGATAGAATCAATTCCAGATATGTAGCTAGATGAAGATCTGCAATTCCAGCTAGTAAGACCATTTTGGCAGGGTTTCTGCAACTTCAGAGTTAGGAGAACTTTATTATTTAAAACAATCTATTTATTGTAACTTGCTCTTTTAGATTACTCCTAAAATTTCTTAAGATTGTTCTTATACACAGCTTTTGAGAAGCTGTTTTTTTCAGTATCTGAGTTGTTGGTACACCAATTTATAATAAACTTGTATGGCAACGTTACTGTCTTGCTCTGTTACAAAGTTGTATTTCATTCAAAAATGTATCAAGCTCCCATTTCAAAGACTTTGTCATAACTTTGTTCTACTGATGATTAAAGTTGTTAGTGTGATATCTAGCTTCAAACTCCAGATCACTTAATATACTTAATATAATTTATTTTTATACCACTTTTGCATTGAAGTATTGTTCTCTGTGCCTATCATATTCAGTAGCTCAGATTTGATTTTACAGACTAAATAAGACAAGCTTCTTAGCCTCCTTCTGATAAACATTTTTATGACCATGATAGTAGTCCTTTCTATACATATTTGATTTTGATTTTGATTCATTAAATGTAGGTAAGTAGAATAGTATGAAATAGTCTGGATGATGTTTTATTGGAGCCTTGCATGACTAATAGCTTCCCTGTTATCTCTCTTGAAACACCCTAATAATAGGAAGTTATTTTGCTCTTTAGTCTTTAGCTGATTACTATAACCTTTCCAAAAAAAGATAAGATTTCTTTGGAGATTACTGGTTCCCAATAGAGTGCTTCTTTTCTCCATGCAGGAACCTAAAATTCTCATGTCTATGGTTCATCCCAGGCATGATCCAAATTTTAGTCCAGTTAAATAAATTCTTCTAGTAAAATATTCTGTACTCCTAGACACTAGGGTTGTTACGCTTACTTTCTCCTTTTTCCAAGTTTTAATCTGTAAGTTAAATACCTCAATTTTACATTTGCTTGTTTAGATTGCTTTCAAAACAATATTTAATTCCTTTTCTCTTGGTCCTGCAGTTCTGGCTGAGACCCAGCCACTTTACCTGTCATTATTCCTTCTTTTTTTCTTCACTGTGCAGAGTTAGTCTTAGTCTTCACAGGTTTTGAAATAATGAGCTAACTGGTACTATAGATCCAACATAAAGAGGACAAAGTCTGAATGTGTCTATTCTTTTATAGGCTTTACAGTATAATTTTGTAACTACCAATCATTATTTCATGGAAAAGTACAGGTGGGATTTTTGTGGGTTGTTGGTTTTTTTTGTTTTGTTTTTTGTTTTTTTGGCTTGCGCTATATTTGTAGTAATTTCATTTTCTGGACTATTAAAGACTGTGTTTTCCTTTTTGATAGAGAAACTCATTGGCGTTCACTGTACTAATGGAATTAATAGAACTGGCTACCTTATATGTAGGTAAGGGTTGTATAAAATCAGAAATCATTGTCCACAAAATACAGTGGCCTTACAGTAATATGTCATCTCTTTGGGGCAATTATCTAATCATATTTCTTTTTTCAGATATCTTATAGATGTTGAAGGCTGGGATCCAGAGGCAGCAATCCAAGGTATTTACACCGTTGGAACTAAGGCATATGTCAGGTTGTAATTTATAATTACTACAATTGTGTTCACAAATACTACAATTCTATTTTAGTATCCTTAGAGTTATTTCATGTGCTGGATCCCATACATTATTTCCTTTGATTGTTGATTCAATTCCAGGCAAGGCTTGAGCATTAGCAAATTTACAGAATAGTAGGAGTATGCTTAATCCTTTTATTTTTAATTTTCCTTTTGCTTTCAAGGGTTTTCAGTCAGTTGCTAGCACCACTAGTTTCAGTTGTTAAAAAAAATGCTACAATTATGCCAGCTTGCTGAAGTACTTATTATCAAGTTAGAATAGTTTCAAATTCAGCATCTCAGGGTAAACAGAAACTTGCCTTTCTCATTTTTGTGGCTCAGTTTGAGTGCAATTCATTAGAATTCTATCTTTCTTTGCTTTAGCTTTTGGTGATGCTAGAGGTCATCAGATGGATGGTCTTGTGTATCTCACGGATCTCAGAACACAGCCAATGAGAAGGTAAAAAGAAGCTTTTAATTGTTAAGACTTTTGGCAATGTCAACTGGCATTTTTAAAAATCTTGTTCACATTCAGTCAAATTTAGCCCCTTAAACCTTTAATATGCAACTACACACATATTGTAAGTCTTCTGATATGAGTAACGTGAACTGCAGTGTACTTCTTCATTCATCTTTTGAATTTATATCATTCAAAAGAAATCTTTAATCTGACAACTACTGTTGTAGTGTGGTTTTCTCATACTACGACAAGTGTTTTGAGTCTGTATTAAATCATTATAAGTTAAAAGGAGCCACTGCAAAAATGTCTTTATTAGCTAAAGGGAGCCACTGCAAAAATTTCTTTATAAGCTCTGTGATCTGCTTTCTGTTGTTGGCATGGTAGAACCAGGGTAGAACCAGATATCTTAAAAAAAAAAAAAAAAAAAAAAAGTATGGGAAAAACTACTCAGTGGAAGATTGTTCTCAGCTCCTCTGTTTATAGTAGTCGTGTCACTGGAGTGTAAGAATATTATGCTTATATTATTCACCTAAGAGCTAAGCTATCTGTGCCAATGATAGCTTATAGCAGTAAATTATTTTAAAATAATACCTTTTTAGCTTAATTGAGTGCCCTTTGGATTACTGCTATCGTTGGCTTATAGTTTGTGCATTATTTTGTCCAATGTCAGTTTTTTCTAATAGTTACGGTGCTTGTCTTACACCTTTTAGGATGTTCCAAGCTTATGACATTTTAGGTATTCTCTTAGCTTTCTCTGCAACCCTTCCCCAAATAAGGTTACAGACCAAAAGCTGCTAAGTTATAAATGTCCATAAATTTAACTTAAAAAAAAAAATCTGTCATCCTAAACTGTTTTTTTAAACTCAATAGTATGTTTTTAAAAAGGAAGATTATGTGAGATGTTTTTATTCTTCTTAGTAACCTTGGAATGGATGTATGGGATTCAGATGAAGATATTATTCCCCCCCCACATGCAATGGAAGGACCTGTAGAGCGGTTCCCAAACGAAGATTTTCAGGGGTAATAGGCTGAAATGTGGAATTAAAAGTCAAACAAAATTTACACAGTGGAAGAGATAATTGTTTCTTATTGAGAATACTATAGATACTCAAAGGAGTATTTATGAATATAACCTATTCATGCAAAATATATATACAGATTTAAAAAAAAAAAGTGAAAAGAGAGAGAGAGAGGAAATGTGGTCTGTTAGAAGCATACAAGTAATTAGTTCACTTGGAAAAATTTAAAGTTTTACTTTGCCTTTCTTTATTACCTCGTTATCTGCAATTATTTTTAATTAATTTGGAATCACTAATTTTGCCTGCTTATCAAGCACTGTAGAATTGCAACTGAATGTTTGTTACAGCTTCTACCATCACATTGAAAATTTTGTAATCTTATTTATAGTTTAGGTCTTAGTAGCTTTGATAAGTGTTACTTCCAATGTCTTTCCAGTCAGTTTAAAAAACTTGGTTTCATTAGTGACTTGTAGCACTTAAAAATATGTTCTATTTAAGACAAAAACTTCTTTACAGGTCTGGGAAAAGATTAAGGATTTATGATGAGCCCTCTCACAATGATGTGCAAGGACAGATACAGTTGAGAGATTTTGATTTTATTAATAAGGAACCTGGACAAAGACGAAGACCATTTCATGACCATCAGACTCCGGTTGATTTAAGAGTACCAATGAAGATGAGAAATTGGGACTACAATAGAGGACCAGGACAGAGGCGAGGACCCTTTCCTGATCACCAGTTTTATGATGATTATCAAGAAGACATGCAGCAGAAGGACCTGGACTTCAGTAGCAAGGGACCTGGGCAAGGGTTGAGACCTTTCCATGGACTCCAGTTTCATGATGATTTACAGGCAGAGAGACAATCAAGGGACACTGAATATAACAGAGGCAGTGGACAAAGGCAGAGATCTTTTCCTGACCATCCACCTCACAGTGATCTGCAGGAAGACAGGAAAACAAAGGATTTTGGTTTTGTTAGCAGGGGCCGTGGCCAGAGACGAAGACCATTCCACAGCCGCCAGTCTCATGATGAATTTCAGACCCAGATACAGTTGAAAGAGTTAGATTGTGTCAACGAAGGTCCTGGCCAAAGACCAAGATCTTTCCATGACTATCAGTCACATGAGGATTTACAACCACAGCCACAATTGGGAGATTTTGAGTTTGTTAATAGGGGGCGGAGGCAGAGGTTGAGACCTTTCAGTGATCACCAGCCTCATAGTGACTTACAGACAGAGATGCAACTAAAAGATTATGAAAATAAAGGTCCTGGACAAAGGCACAGACCATTTCATGACCATCAGCCTTATGATGACTTACAGGAGCAGAATCAATTAAAAGATTTTGATTATGTTAATAAAGGGCATGGACAAAGGCCAAGACCTTTTAATGACCATCCAGGTCATAATGACTTAACACAGGAATGGTGTTCAGACAGGTAAAACATCTTTGAGCTGTAAAACCAGAATTAAAGTGTAAACCTCAGTACTTTAAATTAACTTTCGGAGTAATTACTTAGTTAAAATAAATTAATTTGGAATGAGTTAATCATGCTTTTAAAATAATATATAAATTATCTTTTAATTAACTCTTTGTTTTGACTAATGGAAGGGTTTGATGTAAGCTAGAGTGCTGCAGCTTTGAAAGCTTGTTTTGTAAATCAGATGGTTGTGCTTCTTTAAACTGAAGCTTGTGTGTTTCTTTTACCTTTTTAGAGTCAGCTTGAAACAAAACTCTTTGTCCTACTTAGTTTTGTATAGAAACATGCATTTAAAAAGCAACCCTCAGACAGAAGAGGATATGAAATTCTATTTATGCCCTCAGCCAGAAATAAACAGTAAATGCTGTGAGGAAGTTTATTCCTTCCTGACTTACAGTTGTTTATTTCATGAGTTAATAATTCACTAGAAATCCCTTTGCCTTCTGAACTTGCATCATATTATCCCAAATACAGATACCTCTTATTTGTAAACCTTTTGGACTCTTACATAATATTTAAAAATATTTTAAATATTTTTAACATATTTAAGGTATTTGTGGGCTTGTGAAGTTCTATTTAATTCTTCAGTTCTACAGATGAAACAGGATATTATATGATTAGAATGAAGCACACCATTTTTAGGTGTTAATACAATTAAGATAATTTTTCTTAAAATTTTAAGTAAAGGTAAAAATATTATCTCATTGGATAAAAGCATATTTTTCAAAAATTTACAACTCTTTGTACTCTTAACATGTGATTCTTTTGGTTATTTGCAGAAATCAATCTTTTTCTTCACATGAAAATGTACCAGAACTTCATTTCTCCTCATCTTCTTCAATTCACAGAGATTATGGGTCTGATAATGATGATTTTAAGAGAAGCTTTAGGTAATTATCAGATTTCATGTGTTGTTTTCTGACTTACCTTTAGACAAAGTGTATCCTCAGCAAGTTTGCTGATAAGATAATACAAAGCTGGGAGGGGGGGCTGACACTCTGGAGGGCTGTGCTGCCATCCAGCATGAGCTGGGCAGAGGTTTGAACCTGATGAGTTTCAGTAAGAGCAAGTGTAGGGTCCTGCACTTGTGGAGGAAGAACCCCAGGCACCAGTATAGGCTAGGGGTGGACCTGGTGGAAAGCAGTTTGGAGGAGAAGAATCTGGGTGTCCTCATGGATAGTAAATTATCCATGAGCCAGCAGTGTGCCCTTGCTGCCAGGAAGGCCAACAGAATCCTGGGCTCCATAAAGAAGAGTGTGGCCGGTAGGTCAAGAGAGGTCATTCTCCCCCTCTGCTCTGCCTGGTGAGGCCACAGCTGGAATACTGCATCCAGTTCTGGGCTTCCCAGTTCAAGAGAGGCAGGGATCTGCTAATGAAAGGGCATCAAAGATTATTGGCAAATTGGACCATCTCTCTGATGAGGAAAGGCTGAGACAGCTGGGACTCTTTAGCCTGGAGAAGGCCTGGGGGAGACGTTGTTGACGTCTACAAGTATCTAAGGGGTGGGTGCAAGGAAAATGGAGCTGGACTTTTCTCAGTAGTTCTCAGTGACAGGACAAGGGGCAACAAGAACAAGTTGGAATATAGGAAGCTCCATTTAAACATTTTAACATTTAAACAGAAGAAACAATTTTACTATGAGGGTGACAAGGCACTGGAACAGGCTGCCCAGGGAGGTTGTGGAGTCCCATTCTCTGGAGATACCCCAAACCTGCCTGGATGCAGTCCTCTGTAATATGCTCAAGGTGATCCTGCTTCAGTGGGAGAGCTGGAGTAGATGATCTCAAGAGGTCTTTCCAACTCTGATAATTCTGTGTTTTGTGTAATACCCTAATTTCCCAGCTAAAATGTACAAATGAACTGTACAGTGTAAAATTATATATAAATATTTTGGCTTAAATGCAGTTTAAACAATTGAATCTGAACACTGATCCATCTATATTGCGTTTGGGTGTGATTATGACATGGTTTGAGAATCCCTGCTTTAAGTCAGGGACAAGCACAGTTCAAGTTAATGTACTACAAAATATGAAAAGCTGTTGTCAGTAAGCAAAAAAGTTAAGCACTGATGCTATATTTAACTCTTAACTGCTGTCTACAACAAGCTAATGAGTTTCACTATGAGGGATGGTCAGACACTGAAACAAGTAGCCCAGAGCAGCTGGGAAATCCCCATCCTTTGAGATTCAGAACTCAGCTGGACATGGCTATGCATAAATTCATCTAATTGGATCTACTTTGAGCAGGTGGCCCTAGGTACTTCTAGAGCCAGTCTAAATCAGTCTATAGTTCAGTGGGGGAGAAGATGTCAGTATTACAGAGATTGTTCTGGGTCAGCTTTATACACCACTTATTTTACAAAGTGTGTAAGTTACTTTAGAGTAAAGAGAATCCAGGACAAAATTTATATACAGAATATACAGATTTTTAGATCCTATGTATTAGATCATATGTATTTTGAAGGAGTGTTCCTCTAATGCAGAATAATTATTAATTAAAATATTTGAAGATATAAATCCTAAGTATATTATTGCCTGTTGACACTATGTACTAGAGGGCTACTATTACATATTATTCACAAAAATGAAAACCTGGACTTAGAAATGAAAGTAAAGAAACCCTCAGTAAAAAGGCAATTTTAATTAGAAACAGCACTTGAAACATCTTCTAGTAGAATTACTTACTATGAAGAACAGCAATGTTAATCACTATACTTGAAAAAAAAAATAGAAACAAGTTTGTGACATCCCATAAAGGGGATTTTAATTTTAAGAGGTAAAAAAGAAGAATGAGGATCTGAATTGTTTTGTCAAGGTTACAGAAGTTCAATTTCTAATGGTAGCCACCAATAATAAATCAACTTATTTATAAGGATCTCACTGCTCATATTTGTTTTTCTTATAGTAATCGAAAAGATTGTCCTGAAGACAACAGGAGAATGCATCCCTCAGCTGAATATCATAGAGGAAAAAACAGATTTGCACCATATTCTTCACAAACAATGCATCCGACATCATCTGTACACCAAGAAGATGGTTCAATAGACTATGAAAGAAAACCTTTTCAAGGTGAAACTACCAGAGAGATGGAACAAAGTAAAAGATTACCAGTTGTAACAGTGGATTACAATTATGGTCTGCCATTAAATTATGGACCTGAAGAGGAAGAGAGAACACATTATGACTTACCTCCAAGAGATCGGTACAACTGGAACTGAATATAAAGTACAATGGTTGCTCAGCTTACACTTACTCTTACCCATTCTATTTTGTTTGTGGACCAATTTATTTATTTTTTAACAAATTAGGAAAATGCAAATTTCAATTGTAAAAAACTGGTCTCTGTTGTAAGATTAGCTTCTACTGATGTTTGGTTCTTTAAAATTATTGGAGTGCATTTTGTTAAGTGTAGTTGAAGAAAAGGTCTCAGTACACATGGAATTAAAGTAGTCTTTCCTTTTAGTGAAATTGGAACCCTGTATTTTAAAACAAACAACTTTCTGAGTGGTTGTAGTTGTCTTTTGTTTTACATTTCTTTAAGTCTATGTAATTTCCAGATGCAAAAGTCAATAAAATACTGCACTATTAGGTAGATAAGCATTGAAGCTATAGAAAAAGTACTATGAAATGAATAAAGTTATGTCCACCCTTGAAAACAGCAGTTTGAATTATCACTAACAATCTGTGTAGCATTGCAGTTTAATTCCAGATTTTCTTTACCATCAACTAAACTGACCTAATTGAACTATTTTTCATAGCAGGTTTATTCTCAGATTGCTAAGAACATAGAAGCAGATGGAATTTGAATTCTGTAAATGTCGAACTTGCTTTTCAGTAATCTGAATATCCCATTCTGATGGTGTATTTTTTCCAGATCTCATAGGTTATATATGTTTCAGAATAGCCCAGTGCAGGTAAACTTCACAATTTCTCTGAAATTGAGAATTGACGTAGCTCACGTATTATCAGTTCACCTGCCTCGACTGTCTAATATCTCCAGATACACCTTCCTGTTTGTCTTACTCTCCAATACTATTTTCTACTCGTTTCTTTCTGCAGCACAGCAGAATAATGTAATCACAATAGAAGAATAACCTCTTCAGGTAAGTTACATTTAGGAGTCATGTATTGGATGGTCTCTGCTGGCCTGCCACTTCAGTGGGTCTCAAGAAGGTAGTGCAACAAATAGTAACTACATTCATGCCAGTAGCTGTGCAGTAGCACCAACAGCTCCTTCTGTGGATAAACAAATCTTCGTTCATAGGATGGAAAACAGTATTAATGTAATACTGAATATATTAAGAAATACACATTTTCCATTATTATTACATTTTTATAAATTAATATTTTCAAAGACATCATAATGAATAAGGATAAAGCTAGATTGTGATATAAAAAAAAGTGAATGCTAGATATTTAAGTCATGCTGTTGAGAAACTGCCTCAAAAGTATAGCAGTAAAGTTTGAAGCAAGAGGGTGTAGGTATACACTAGAAAACTGGAGGGGAAAAAATATTGCTGTACAAGGACTAGATTTTAAAAGTGTGGATCATCTGGCTACTTCTGTTGTTTTCTAACACATACAAAAAATTTCCAAAATCAAAGGAATGTAAATTCAAACTTCAAGTGCTTCATTGCCTTTGCAACTGGTAGAATAGCTTTGGGTTTGTTAATTGTAAAATGTAAATAGTTTTCTCATTTTCACAGCAGCTAGTCAGTTGTATTTCCTATTAAATCTCTGACTGTGAGCTTCATTCACTTCAGGAATGAAGTGTTCTCTATATAAACCAGTTGAGGAACACAGCACTAAATGCTAAGAAAAGGTACTTGTTCCTTTTCTTTGCCTTTTTTTTCTTTTTTTTTTTTTTTTTTTTTCTTTTCTATATAAGTGGAGGGTAAGCTGAGAATCTTTATCTAGGCTTCTTTATTAGGAGGTGAGAGAAGATATGCAACTTGGGCTACTATATTGCCAGATTCTTTAAAAACAAACAAACAAAACCCTTCCTGGTATTCACCAGCAGGAAGCAAATAATTGGGGACTGGTATTACAAGAATGTGGGGTTGAGGGTTTTTTTATTCTATGTATGCAGTGTTAATAAAGAGCAAACATTTTCCCTTCATTTTTTTTTTTTTTTCCTGAGTTTGAATTGCATTTTTTAAGACTGAAGTTATCTTGCAGTCAGTCCTGTGTTACTTCAGCCTGGGGGTGCTAGGACCCACAGGGCAGGGGAGAAGCCCACTCACTGGAAAGGTCAGTGTGAAGAGGAACATGGCCCTAAGGAGTTCGTATAAGCACTAACTGTTCACAGTCCTTGGTCAGTTCCTGCATTAGGCCTTGAGGGTTTAGATAGAGTCGGATAGTATCATTCCTGTTATCTGATAAAATAAGCACCACTTTCCTAACTGCTAGGTTCCTCTTTTCAAGCAAAATTAATACACGTGATATTTCCACAAATGGCTTTGGGTTGACTATATCAAAATAGCCAAACCTGGGTTTGTCTATATATATATAAATACATATTTTTAATTTAGGATTAGGTTTTGTCTTGCTAATGGAATTAGGCTGGGCAAAGCCCATACAGTAACAAACTGTTAGTGACATTCATTTCAGATTCCATAGCTGAGTCATCACTGCATATTTGCATCTGCAGTGTTCACTTTCTAGTGGATCCACATGGTAAAGAATGAAATTAAATGAAATGAAATGCTGTTTTGTTTTGTTTTTTTTTTTTTTAACTGATTATTGTATTATAGTGGCACTCACAGAAAAAAAAACCCCACACACGTGAAATCGCAATGCTTTATTTCATGATTCTACTAAAATGTCATAAAATCTTGCTGGCCTTTTTTGTGTATGTTTTTCAGCAAACCTAGAAACAGTTTCTGTTAAATCACAGGGCAATAAAATGTAAGGCTTGGGTGGTCAGTGTTGTTTTTCCACTGCCTTGAGTGTGAAATTTTGAAGAAAACCACAAGGATACAGAAAGTGCAGAGGCAGCACAAAATTATTTGAAGGAGTTGTAGGAGTTTTAGTATATATAACTGGATCCTGAACTCACAGAAAACTTATTTTTCTGTTGTCTTGAAGTCATGATCTAACTGGAGGCCTGATTTTTATCAGGTGGTAAAGCCTT
Source organism: Heliangelus exortis (assembly GCF_036169615.1). NCBI lineage: Eukaryota > Metazoa > Chordata > Aves > Apodiformes > Trochilidae > Heliangelus > Heliangelus exortis. The sequence continues at coordinate 8,703,328 of NC_092428.1, forward strand.
GGGGTGAGCTCTCCCTGGTCATCATAATGATCATAATGCACTAGGAAATGTTCAGGTGGTTCCTGGAAAGTTCTGGGAGAAAGTTCAGGTGAGCTCTGTGCAGAAGGCTGACTCACAAGAAAAGGTTGGGAAAAAGAGAGATCAGATCCAGCAAAAAAAATTAGAACACATGGACATTACTAAATCTATGTAGAAATCTGCATTACGTTTACAGCTAATTTAGTTTTGCATGTGAGGAATAAATAGTTATCTAAAATGGGGCTAGAAAGGCTGGTATAGAAAGGTTTGCATGTGACATATTTTTCTCTCAGCTGGGCCAAAAGGTTAATGACAAGGAGCCTCATGTACAATCAGGATCCTTTCTGGTTGATTTGCAGGACCAGCAGTTCTATGAACTGAATACTAGCTCCTTCTTGAGATGTTTCACATGAGGCGTCCAGAAATGCAGACATCCAAACACCAGTTAGAATCTGCTCAGTGCTGGGGAAAGAAGGAATGTATTCCCCATCTGGGGTTCAGAACATGAACAGTTTACTTAAGATGTGTGCAAACAAGAAGCAGTAAATTCCATGCTGTTACCAACCATTAGTGTTTACTTCCTCTCCAGGCTGACTCTTTCTTGCTCCAGTTGGCAGTGGAACCATCATTTATTGGTTAAAGTGGACAGCAATTACCAAATGCGCAGATCTCTCTCTTCTTCTTAGGGAGAGTCAGAAAAAACAGATGACAAAAAGGAAGCAGGTGAGGAGGAAACCTGGTTCTCTGTACTCCTGAAGGGAGAAGACAAGCAGGGGGTGGAAGGGAAAGGGAAGGGCAGAGAAAATATTTTAAAATAGAAAAATTAAGGAAGACAGCAAATGAAAATTAAAGTGTCAGGGAGAGAGAGTTATCAGTGTGAGGGAAGAAATGTGCATGTGTGAAATGCTGCTGAAAGATTACTGGGTATAAAAAGAAGGTGCATGCTGGAGGAGGGGTTCCTGGCAACTTCTTATCTGGGTCTTCTAAGCTGTGTCTGCAGCTCTGTGTGAGCACTACACTGATGTAAATAACAGTTATCAAAAAAATACAGGTGCACTCAGACCTCTAATCCTGCAATAAAGTCATGTGGGAGCTTAAAACTAATTAAGCTTTCCCTTTAAGCTTTAAATCTAGCCTATATGTAGCGTAATATCCTTTAGATATTCCCTCCAGAATCCAATAAGAATTTCTGGCAGTCAAGTAAGAAACTACTCCACAAATCTGTTTCCCACACTGAAAACCAGCTAGATTTTTACTGAGCATCAGGCATCACATAACTTCAGAAATCTGAGAATCAAATCCAATTTATTACAAATACCTGTCTCTTTGCACATTTTCAGGGCACTATCAAAGCACGCTCTAAGGTTGCTATTACTGTACCCATCACACAGAAGTTAGTTATGAATTAGTTAAAGTGCAACAAACAAATCTGAAGTTACTGCCTCTATGACAAGGAAGTCAACGCAGAGTCATTTGGAAAGCAGGAAGCACTTTTCTTCCTTTATAAGGAACATTCAGTCCTTAATGTTCCACATAAAGGAAGATGAAAGAGTCCCCAAGATAGATAAACTCTGAAGCCGATGCAGACCAGGATGATCCTCATGCTCTTCAGAGGACCTCTTCTAACATATTTAAATAAAACATAGGTTTTATTTCACAAGTTGAAATACCAAACAAAAGTCTATGCAGCAAAATTAACATTTTGAGAAAAGAATCACAGAATCATAGAATTTTCAGGTTTGGAAGGAACTTTTAAGATCATCTAGTTCCAATCCCCTTGCCATGGGCAGGGATACCTCGCACTAGATCAGGTTGCTCAGAGCCCTGTCCAGCCCAGCCTTAAAAGGGGCTTCCAACACCTCTCTGGGAAACCTGTTGCAGTGTCTCAACTGGTGAAGAACTTCTTCCTAACACCTAATCTAAATCTACCCTCCTCTAGTTTGAATCCATTCCCCCCAGTCCTATCACTACTGACATCCCAAAAAGTCTCTCACCAGCTTTCTTGTAGGCCCCTTCAGATACTGGAAGGCTACAATAAGGTCCTTTCAGAGTTTTCTCCTCTCCAGACTGAATAACCCCAACTCTCTCAGTCTGTCTTCATAGGAGAGGTGCTCCAGCCCTCTGATCATCCTTGTGGCCCTTCTCTGGACACACTCCATCACATCCATGTCCCTCCTGTAAAAGGTGCTTCAGAACTGGATGCAGTACTCCAGGTGGGGTCTCAGGAGAGCAGAGTAGAGGGGGAGAATCACTTCCCTTGACCTGCTGACCATGCTTCTCTTGATGCAGCCAAGGGTCTGGTTGGCTTTCTGGGCTGCAAGTGTACACTGACAGCTCATGTTGAAATTCTCATCCGCCAGCACTCCCAAGTCCTTTTCCTCAGGGCTGCTCTCAAGCCAGTTACTACCAACCTATACTGGTGCTTGGGATTGCTTGAATGGGGACACTATTTAACAGCATTCTGGTAAATGGTGAGTAGAAAATTCTGATTTTCAAAAGTTACACACCAGAAGTCTTTAATAGGCCTAAAATACATTGAGAAACAGCATTTGCAACTTAAAAGGAAAATACCGTTTTCTCTATAAGTTATCATGAAAAAGAGAGCAAAGGGTAGATTCACCCAACCTGTTTTTGAATGTATTTTAAACTCATTAACTGTAGCAGAACTTGTGATGATGGCCACAGATTAGGCTTCTTTTCTGTCTTTGAAAAGCAGCAGCTTTTGGAAAGAGCTGGACTAGATGTGAAACCTCTGGCCCTGTTTATTCAGCATTATAGTGTGTTTCTGAATCCTTATGTCTCTGATGACAGAAGTGCTTTTCTATTTATTGTCTTTGTATTCAGTTTGTGCACACTGGAATTACATGCAGTTTTTCAGGGTTTTTTTCACTTCATAGGCTACTGTCCCTCTTGCATTAGCACATGAAAAAAGAATAATCTCACTACTGAAAATAAAGAGAAAAAAACTTACAGCTTAAATAATTCAAGAATTTAATAAAATGTCTGTACTTGTTTTTCTCATTATTTTCATGTTGCATTTCTCCACAAGCATATGTAGAAAAACCTACAGATTTATAGGAAGAGTGTGACCTCATAATTTCCAATTTTTCTTTGTATCTAACTGTGGCTTATTTTTGCCTGTTACCTTGAACCAAAAAGCCCAACGAGGTGCGTGCCAACAGTTTTTCTCCAGTCCTCTTTCTGGACACAAAGCACTAATTTTATATATAGATGTATATCTGTGAACAAATTATGTCTATGTGCATTATAAACACATATATAAATTTCTGTACATAAATGGAGATCTCTGCTCTCCTAAATGTCACTGAGAGATCACATATAAGGATGCAGTTGTCTATGTGAGTTACTATTGTTAATCTCCTAATACTCCAGAGGTCATAAACTAGATATAGTGAATGTATATACACTTTAGTCACTTTCTTGCTATAGGAAGTGGTATAGTTACTAGTAACACTGTGCAGAGAGAGGTAAAAAAATGGAGGACTTAAATGTAAACACAAAAGTTATTTTGGAAAAAGCAACTGTATGAAATTGCTATTTTGTACAGTTTCCTTAAAACATGCCACAGGAACAGCAAACTACCTGAATTATAAAATATTTTTATACAGAAAATGTGTGCAAAGAATATCAGTAATTTAAATGTTCTTCTGTCACATCATAAAGTGGTAAGAAGAGCTGAGTTAGAAAATGAGAAATCTTGAGTTCACAGAACTAAATGCTAATGGAATTACAGACCATGGCTAACAAAAACAAAGTTTTTGTACAACCTTGTACAAGGTTGATCAGTTGTATGGAATATATGTTTATAGTAGAAAGAATGGGAATGGGCTAGGAGCACCTCTTCTGAATAAGTCCATGCAATGTCATGAGAGAAAATCCTTGAGAACAGATCACAAAAGAGAATCTGAAGTTTTCTCTCTCTGTCTGTAATAGCAGGAGCATCTGATTCAGGAAAATGATCCTGAATCTACAATGTTAAACATGATCAGAGGTAATGTCATCTAATAAGATAATTATAAAGCCCTAGAGACACTTTGAACCTTTCAGATGTTGGTGGTTTTCACTAACTGATTGTATTACAATCCTGTTTGATGTTGAGAAATTGGAGCCCAGGAAACTTTTTTCTCAAACTCTGCTAATCTGTGTTGTGGGTAGCAGTGCCTTTGCCCTGATTTGTCTGTCAGAATACTGCATTTATTGCTATCTCTGAGGTGCTTTTTGGACTACATCACCATCCAGCCTCCAGCCACAATCACTTATAGTGAAGAACTTGGAAAAAAGAAAGACCATGTCTAAGCTGCCATTTTTAATGAGGGCTTCAAGGTTATACAGCTAAGTGAAAAATTTCCTGAGAGTAAAAATGAGACACTTAAAAGCATGAGACTCGGCACAGAAACTAGTGAAACCTAAATGCTAAAAAATAAATACACCTTGGGGAAAAAAAAAGAGAAAGTAAGCAGAATAGAAATAAAAAGTATTAATTACCAAGAAACAAGAGATTATTCGAGAAAAAATAAATCTTTTAACAATCAGAAATCTGACTTTAGTAATACCAGCAAAAAGGGGACTAACCTACAGAGATGAAATATAAATTAAAACTGGGAAGATACTTGAAGAAGACGACGTTAAGAAATAAATCAGAATTTAAATGTTAGAAATAGCTTATGAGGTAACTATTTAGTTTGCAGACCTCAGAACAGAAAGCCTCATTAAGAAACTCACATTGCAAAGAACCAGCACAAATTTATCTCACAGCAATTTTCCCTCGATAATCAAAATAATGATAGTGATTAAGACACCAGAAGATGTCTGAACAAACTGCTAAGTAGGGATACGTTTCAAAGACTAGTTGCTTTTCAAACAAAATTTTCAAGGGAAATAAGAAATCAAATAAGACAGCTACTAAAATGTGTGCAAACTATTATGAAAATATGCTTTTTGCCAAACTGGGAGATATCAGATATTTTACTTATAGTTACAAAGAAGCTGGTGTGATCCTGAGCAATATAAATCTACAGACCTTCAGGACCTGAAAAACTAACTGGAAAAACAAAACTAGAAGACTAGAACATGTAGAAGATTATGGAATGTCACTTCTAATCAGGAGGGATTCCACCAGGAAAATTGCCTCTGACATCTTCTATTTGCGCAGCTGTAGTACTTGGGAGACTGCACCATTTTTTTCCCTGGGCTCTGAAGGTACACAGAGCAAGTGAGAAAGCTGCAGTCACTGTGAATCTGCAGACTAAGCAAGAAGAGCTCACAGGTGGACAGAGTTGGCAGGAAAAGGAAACAAAATAAATACAATTGAGATCACTGCATGAAGTAACACTCATACCAACTGACTATTGATTTTTATCTAATTTAGGGACAGGTTCAAGAGTATACTGGCACACAGGAGATTTGCAGGGGGGATTTTTTTAACATATGTGAAAAGAAATGGGATAAAATGTGTGACTACTGCTTGAAAAATGAGTCAAAAGAAAACAGCTGTGCAAAAAGGATCAGTATGGCTAACTGAGCAGGTGAATGGATGCATGGACAAAGAAGAATTGGATTGAGCAGAAGATACAGGTAAACAGCTAATGATGTGCTTTACATAAATGATACATCAAAATACATAAATATATGGTGTGAAGTGAATGAGTTGTGTTTCAGTCCAGTATGCCTATTAGGTAAATAAACAATAATTTTGGTGTCTTTTTTTCTGTTTTGCCTGGTCTATAGTATATCATCATTTCAGCAAGCAGTCAGTGCAGAAGAGCCACCAACAATATTTTTCCTGTACTTATTTTAACAGGTAAGATAAACCCTACAGAGCTGTTCAGAACACATTTTGTTGCATGTTTGAGATGCAGTCTGCCTTGACTGCTACTAAAACAATGTACAAAATGTTTTTGTTGTACAAATGTTTTTGATGTACAAAATGTTTTTTTGGGGAAACAGGTTGTTAGAATTGGAAATAGCTCCTGAGGATCATTTCAATAACACCCACAGCAGGACAGGGCGGCTGCTGATTCCTGGCTAAAAAAATGTAATATTATCAGGGATGTTCACTATACATCCGTGTCAACAACACTGAACATGCAAAAAAAAATATTCTTCTCAGCTTGCTTGTTGCTGCTCCCTACCTCAGCTTCCTTTCATGGCTGAGTAGCAGGAACCTCATCATGTGAAAACATGTATGCATATGGGGACCAGGCAGCTGTACCTGCAACACGTGATGCATTATGATGGCAGAAAGAAAAGTGCACTTAAGTTTGGAGTACGTCAGTAAGAGGCTCTTAGCCTCCATCTAAATCCACTATAATTTTTGTAGGAGGAGGTATATTGAGCTATCTAAAGGCAGGTACTACACCAGAGCCATGGCAGGGAAGAAAAAAGGAATCTGGGTCACCGAGTGCCACAAACCACGACTGCCACTGAAAATCGTGTCTGTGGTTTGCTCTGGCCCTATTCTGTGATGCAAAGGCCTGGGGCTGATTCATAATGCTGGCCTTTGATTGCCACTTTAACATCAAGTCCTAGTCACCACAGGGCTCCCACCAAAGGACGGGAGAGGGAACAGGCAGGAGGAGGCATTGTGTGTCCGTACACACACAGGGCAGACCTTTCCAGAGGACTCTGATAGAGGCTGGACCCTCCTCGTTAAGAATAAATTGAGGCGTTATGTACCACTGTCTAGTTTATAGAACTATAAAAAGACTGAACTTGCATACAGGATTAGTATGTGTATTTGTAATACGCCTGTTAGTGGGGAGTGAAAGAGAGATCCCGTACACGAAGTGTTAACTGTTCCAGGGAAAGGGAAACCACGCAGTAGAGGCTGGGGTCATGGTTTCTATGTAATACCCCAATGGACGGTACAAGAAAACTTCATCATACAGTATTATGCAAATTCATGTGTTTATTCAAGTTAACTTATCACTTCGAAGAAAGAAAAATATATTACTGCACTTTCAGCCTATCCCATGGAAGGTTATGTACATCAGCTAAAGGGTCATTAATTTAAATAGGTAGTTGAAGGCTAATTCCTTAATCTGTGTTTCTCTGGATCTGACTGAAGCCGATACCATGCACTTGGTAAGGTTTTTCCTCTTTCCCAAGAGCTAACGGAATGGGCGGCCAGCTGCCCCGTGGAGCAAGCGGGGTGGAGGAGCCTGCCGGGCGGGATCCTCGGGATCTCTAAGCCCAGTTCTGCTTTACTGTCTGCCCAAAACCCATCCGGGCAGGCAGGACGGGCCAGCTGCCTCACTGAGGAAGCAGACAACAAGAAGTGGAAGGCAGCCGGTCACGGAGCCGCTGTGACTGGGCCGTGCCGCGGGGAGCGCTGCCTGAGGAATGGAGGGCTGGTGCCAGCTCATAAATCCTTGTGAGTAAAACCGAGGAGAACCGCTGCAAGGGTACCACCGGCCTCATCTCTCCTGGAGGACCCAAGCGGCTGCGCAACAGGGAGGACGCCGGGCAGTCCCCGGAGGCGCCGGGGCTGCGTCCCCGCGCAGGGGAGCTGCGCTGAGCGCACTGCACGCCGGGGGCCGTAGTCTCCGGGGGCCGAGCTGCCTCGCCGCAGCACCGGGCGTAAGCCGAGGGTCAGCGCACCTCGGCGAGAGGGGAGTGCGCTGTGGGCTCGCGAGTTCTCTGCCGCCCTTTCCCACCACGCTGGCGGAGGCGAAGAGCCACCACTCGGTAGACTAGCATAAAAATGCAGGTACTTCACGTTGTGGTGCCTCTCTTCTCCCTTTGGAGTGAGGGACTGGGACGCTCTCCTTTGAGCCTCCCCAAAGCCCCGTGCGGATGGTACGCCCCGCCGGAGGCCGGCACCCACCGCAGCCGGCTCGGCAGGCTCCGTGGCTGGTCCTGCTCAGTCCGGGCGCTGCGTACGCCCGCCCTCCTTGCTCTTAGAAGCGGCCTCCCCATTGGCTGCGGCCGGGCACGCTTGCCAATCAGGAAGCGGCTATCATGGAGGAAGGGAATAAATACAAGATGGCTGCTCATATAAAGCCCGGCATTGGGCTTCGCCCTGGCGATGGGGGAATAGAAGCTTTAACCCGCGCTCTGAGGGTTGTGCACCGCTCCTGCCCGCCCCGCTGCTGCCCCCCAGGGGGGAGCGAGACTCCGACCGTTCCCGGCCACAGCTGCGCTCAGCCGCTCCCCGCGGATCACCGGCGGGGCCAAGGCCGGGTGAGGCGCCCGAGAGGCTCCAGCTAGGCCTTGCGCCCTCCTCCCTGGCAGAGCGGCGCCGGCCCCCCCCTGCCTCCTGTCCCGCCGCGCGCCTTCAGTGGGACTCGGCTCCGGACGGCCATGGCCGTCTCCAGGTTGGTGGGAGCGGGGAAGGGTGGGGAAGGAGGGCCGGCAGCGGCGGCCTGCGGGCCTCGGTCCTCCGTATGGCCTGGGTTTGGGGGTGCGGGGATGAAGAGGGGTGCGTGGCTTCCACATGCCCACCCCGCCCCGCCTCGGGAGCCTGCGGAGGCCTCCCTGGGGCCTCCACCTTCTGCGGCGGCATGGGCCGCCTCGGCGGGGTTCGGGGGAGGCTGCGTGCTGCGGCGCCTGACTTGGCTTCCTGGCTTGGGGAAACTCTCGTGTCTGGCGCAGAGCGAAGCCCCCTCCCTTCCTCAGGCCGCAGGGGTCTGCCTGGGGCGCTATGGGCTTCCTCACAAATTCGACGATTTAATGTTTTTGGGTAGTCCTTCCTCGAGTCGGACTGCTAGAGAAGAGGGTATAATTATATCGAGTCTCAAAAGCTGAGAAGAAGCTGTTTTGCTTTTCAGAGACCTTAGCTGTAAAGTAATCACAAAAAAACCCCACAACAAAGTAAAAAAACAAAAAAACCCACCACCACCACCACAAAAAAACAAACAAAACCAAACAACAACCTCAAAAACCCAACCAAGTAAAAAGCCCAAAAAAAAACCCAACCGAAAAAACAAACACCAAAAATACCCCGAAAACAGGCTTCTATGGAGACAAGTGATTAGTGTGTTCTGGCTCTGCCTCAAGATGTTGGGTAGTATCTACTTACACACGTGTGCTGGGGTGTGCCATCATTTTAAGTACTCATTTTACAGATACCCAGGTGTGTCTTAATAGATCAGTTTTATTAAAAATATCGAGCAGATTCCTGTCATCTTTTTTGTGTGTGTGCAATAAGCATATTTAGCTTTAAAACAGGATAGCGGAAAGCAAATAATAAATCCAAATTAGCCTTGTGATAGATTAGCCTCAAGTCACGTGGTAGTAGTATCTCTACTTCCAAAGTGCTGTAACAAAAATAAATTTTGTTTCTGAAGCTGTGTATGAGTAAGTTTACAATTTTGTGTAGCAAAGGTATGCTCATTTTTTAATGGAAATCCTTTATTAATCAAAATTTACAGCAGCAGTGCAGCTTTTAAGACTTCTAGAAGTAGGAAGTTCACAAAATATCAATCTAAAATATTCTACAAAATATCTATTTCCTCCTTTTCTTATTTTTTGCCAATCTGTTCTATATAGGTTTGTTTGTTTGCTGTTCCAAAGCTGTTCATAAAAATCTGGAGGTAGTGAGGATTGATGTAACAAGACTAATACATTAAAATGGTACTTTAAGACATCATATAAAATAAAGTAGTATTCTGCTAATTACATTAGGTCTGGGGTAGTCTGCTCAAACAACTGTGCTTAAGTACGTGTGATATGGGAGCTAACTGGGATATACAGCTCTTCAGCTGTGTGCTGAGGTTGTGTTACACTGTAAAGGCTGGTTTCCAACATGGTTACCAGTGTTCCTGTATTTCTGTAAAACCATGTGAAAATAATAGTGAAAATAAGCAGTGCTCTGTGTGAAGATATAGTTAACACCTGTTTGGTCTGGTAACTGGCAAGAAAAAAAAAGTGGTTTCTTTACCGTTCATTCTTAAGCTTCAACACAGAGCACTAAAAACTTGGTGTGCTATTGTCACGTGCTGCCTTGCTTAAAGTACAGTTTTGAGATCAAAATGTTCACAAGTTGAACATAAGGATAGAACTTTAATAAAGGTGCTTTTGTACTTGTGAGTTGGTATAGAATTGTCCCAATTTCACATGTAAAATAGGTAAAAGAATTGCAGGTTTTGAAATGGTGTAACATCTTAGTTCTCCAGAAATAACTAGTGTTTCTGTAATTGTCATAAATGATACTTTGTAAAATTGGCCACCCATTTTTTAATAGTTACAGTGGAACCTCTCTATCCCTTTTGAAGTTGCACATCAACTCTTGACAAATGAGCCTTTCATATGCTGGACTGATAATATAATGTCACTGTTACTTGGTTAAATAAAATACATCTTGTCTTTACCTTTTAGTTCAAAAATTGAACTTAAAAGGTTCTTTCCTTCCAGACAGTAGATGCCTCACCCCAAAAGATGTTGCAGAATCGTTGTTTTGTATATGCTTGTGTTCTGGTTTTCAGGGACAGAATATTTTTTATTTTCAGAGAAACTGTGGTTTTTGGGAGGCTGTGGAGTCCAGTTCTGTGAGAACAAGAGAGATAAGATGGGTTGTTTTTGTTTATACCCAGCTCTGGTGTGTGGGTTTCTCTAGTGACCAAGGTCGAGTGTGGCTTTGAACTCTGCAGGTGCAGTGGGCCTAGGGGGGGGACGACAAAACCCATCTTTTGGGATTATCACAAACTTTCTAAAGGGGCAATTCAGTTTATACATTGTTGGGAAGCTACGTCAGGGCTGTCCTTTCATGGAAAGTGTTAAACTGAATAAGCAGTAGGTGTTCGTGAGTACTCAAAGACACATACTTGTACTATCAGAACAGGTACATGCTTTAAACTATGCAGTTACAGGAGTTCTGACACAAAAGGGGGTAAAAAAAATAGGTAACTTTTTCTCATTGATGGAGATCAATTGAAGGCCAGAACAGCCTTCACTGTTGATCTTTGTGGGAGGGAGTGCCCACACAGTCATGGGTAGGGCAGAAGCACAAGTAGAGCAGATGCCCAACAGGGTGAAATGAAAGTAGAAACTCAGGATTGTGTTCTAAAAGGAATTTTAACATGCTCCAGCAACTAGAACTGGAATTCTCACAAAGGCATTGCCTCTATCACCTGTTTACAGGTGTTCCGCTTTCCTATTCTTTCTCACAATTTTTGTAATGTAATTTATCATAATGGATTTTGCCTACATTGTTGGGTGTAGCTATGTGTATAATAATTTATAGATAAAACATTTACAGCCTAGCACTGCATATCATATATTAATAGGAAATATATATTCCATAAGGAATTATGCAAATTTTAGCATTCTGTTGATTTCCATATGCAGTGTATATAGTACTGTGACCAGTGTGGTGATGGAGCTCTTGTATCATACCAGGTGTCCCTTCCACTCCATTGTAGAAAACAAGATGATTTCTCTGTTATCCTCAACCAGCCCACCTTCATAACTGTTCACTTATAGTCTCCTGCCTATAAGAAGTAAAATCACAATCCATTCTTTGTGCATCATCACACTTTTCCACTCTGAATCTTGTTTTTGCTTGCTCACTGTATAATTGAAGTTGTTCACTTGATTATATAAGTTTATATGTGCTTTAGTAGGAGCTTGAGCTGTGAAGCTGATCAAGCTGGGATTTGACCAAATGGTGAAACACCACCCTGAATGAAGGATTATCAGATCAACAAGAAAAGTTAAGCCATATCCATTAGAACTTGGGTTGGATTTTGAGTGAGTGTTATCCCCTGGCCACTATAAATTTTAATCTAGTGATGTTTTCTAGATTTCTGTGTGGTTTTTGTGCAAAGCAAGTGTCTGAGAGAAAGGTGCTGGATATGTTTTGTACTGTAAATTCCTAAGAGTTGCATTCTGGCAGTGCTATCTGGAGAGTGCCACTGAGTGAGTTGTGATGGTTCTTTTGGAAGTACCTGCTCTCATGTTTGTTCTTTGTCATTTTTAAGAATTTCTAGTCTTTGCTGTGATAATGAACTGGAAGAAAAAAAAGCTTGTTATGTTTAGTGGTTGGGGGTCAATAACAGTTTCTGTGTACTTCTATTCACAAAACCTCCTTTATGCACAATCATTCTGCATAAGTGTTGATTAGAGAGATGATATTGCCCCTTACAAGAGCCAGCCTTGCTATTCTGCTGAATAACAATGCAAATGAAATTGTTCACTGTTAGAGTTCTTCTTGCCTGACAGCAAAAGTGAGGAAGTATCTACATCTTTGAACAAGTTAATACCTTGCAATAAGCTCATAGAAGTGTATGGTTGCTGCCCTCTCAGTGAGATGTAGGTGACCCAGGACTAGATGATAGCAAAGATTATCTAAATAATTCCTTGAGTTAAAAGTGAAGGACTTAATATTTTTAATCACTTACCACAGCAATTAACATGCAGGGGTACCTGTTTTATGGATAGGTTTCATTTGTTAGTGTTTAGATTTTTCATAACAATCCATAAATTTCTGGTGGTTTTATTGTGTTGTTTAGATACTGTTAGTTCTGAGAATAATCTGTTTAGAATTTTTAGTATTTATTAATTCAAAATGAAACTAAGAATGAAAACTAATTTAAAGAAACTAGTGCTGCTGTTTAGTGGCAACTTTCTCAGTGGTACCTTTCCAGCTAGAGGAGTAGAATTTACGCTCTGGCATGCTCTGCTGCAGCCACATTAACGCTTAAATTAAGAATTTTAATTATTTTTTACTAACTAAGAATTTTAATATTAACTGTTTGGAAATTGTACATTAGGGAAGTCTGGGGTAGGGAAATTATTAGGGTGACCAGGAGTACTGTTACTCAGACATTATCTTTATTTGTTAATCCTGCTGCCTTTTATTTTGCTGGGCTTGAAACCTCCCTATAGTGATGTGAAACAATGGGAAGAGTTTTTGGTTTATTTTGCATTTGTATGCAAGTTAGGCATATTATAATTTAAAATCATAAATTACAAACCAAGGATGTTGCAGATTAAGACCAAACAACTGACTGTGTTTCGGGATTATACAGCTTCAAAAAGTTGTTGTGGGTTTAAGAGTGGATATCTAGTGTTGTAGCTAAAATTGCCATTAAACGTGACTTTTCTGGGGGCAGGTCCTCACAGTGATTTCCTTCTGTTTTGATACATAAAGAATTCTAGCTGAGGAATTTGCCCAGGATGCGTATTCTGCTTGACAGTGGAGATGGAAAAAAAATAACTTGGTTCTGTCCTGGCTCAAACCAGGACATAATATCGAATTTTCTTTTCAGTAATTTGACTTTTCAATAAGGTCTCTTCTAAGTAGCTGCACTTGCTGAAATTAGCAGCATGTTTTTCAGTCAGTGTCTGCTTCTAGGACTGATAATTTTCAATGTTTATAGATATTGCTGGAGAATGATACGCAGAACCAAGGTCACTGCTTCGTTCTGCTAATCTTATGTGCTGCAAACCAAAGGGAGGAAAAGGGATAACACCTGTTACCCTCCTGTGGGGAGAAGTGAACTAGACAGGTAACCTAAAATTTGTGAAACTGTGCATCATGCTCAGTATAAGGCATTACAAGGATCAAGCTCTCTGGCCATAGCTGGTGTCCTGCCAGGACTTGCCTGTTATTCTGCCTTTGATCCCAGTCTGTGTGCTCCCGAATCCAGTTTCCATCGGCCTTTGAGTCCAGGAATCCAGTCTGGGGCTTTCCCAGGGACTGCTCTGCAGCCTCACTGGTAACATGAGCATTATTGCAGGGTTATGATACTGGTTTTGTATACTTTAGTCCATATTTTTCTTTTCCCCATAGTTATTGTTTCATTAAAGTTGTGCAGTTTAGTTTCCAACCTGTAGGTCTCCCTTGTTCTCCTTCCTTTTCCTTTCTGGGAAGGGAGAGGGCTAAATAGAAAGCATCTGACAGTCATTTAATTGCTGGCTCAGTGTTAAACCTTGACATAGTTAAAGGAATGGGTGGTGCTAAATGGCAGACTTCTTGAGAGTGGAACACTGAAGCTTCACAAAGAGATGAAGACCGAAAGGGATGAATTTAAGAATGAGCAAGCAAGAACGTTAGTGCAAGCTGTGGTTGCTTTGCAAGGTAGAACATTTTGTACTGAATAATACCGAGGGCTGCAGATCAGGTTGGATTATTACTGTCAAATGTACAAAGGAAAAAAATACTTATAAATAACTGTATTTAGTATGTTCTTCTTGACTAGTCTGCTGTCACTGATTTGGGAGAACTGGATTTGTGAAGCTTTGGTTTTCTTCCTTGCCTGTCTAATAACATGAAAATGCTAGGTTAGATACGTTTCCATTTTCATTAACCAGCAGATCTGCTGGTTAAATTCCTGTACTTCATGGCAAGGCCAGAAGTACTGGATTATTTCAAAGCTGAAAATACAACAATAGGTTTGGTATTCTGTATTCCAGGTAGTTAGGGGGGAAAATATGTGAGAAAGCAGAGTTTGATATAGATCACAGAGTATATCTTCACAAGAAATGATAACGCAAAGTATGAGCAGTTGAGCCCTTTACTTTCTCTATCACACAAAGTTCAAGATGATTCACAATATGTATTTTTCAAGTCTGAAAATGTTCTGTCACAGAACAATGAAAAGAACAATTTTTTTAATTGCGATTTTTTAGAATCTATTTTTAGCTGTTTCTCTAATTTTTTGCTTACCACATTAAATGTGCTTTTAGAGCAACTGCTTATCAGGGAAACATACATTTGTTACTGACTGTCTTCAGGCAAACATTTCTTCCATTTGCATTAGATAAACTGAAAAATGGGGGGAATATTCATTAAAATGGGCAACCAGACTATGTATAGTGTAACATTTTCATTTTTTTTAATCATATTTAGGCTTGATCGTCTCTTTATTTTACTGGACACCGGTACAACACCAGTAACAAGAAAAGCAGCTGCACAGCAACTTGGGGAGGTAGTGAAACTGCATCCTCAAGAACTGAATAATCTCTTGTCTAAAGTAAGCATCTTTTTTTGATTGTTTGGGTTTTTTTGTGTTTTTTGTTGTTGTTGATTTATGTTTGAGCTTGCTTTTAGTGGTTTAATAGTGAGAATAAAACTAATTTAAAGGGGCATTGTTTCTGTGGGAAGAAGAAAAAACATCGTGGTCTTGTGTTTTGTGTGAATATAGGAGACTGAAGAAAATTAGAAGACTATTTCTGTTAAACCTGATCTTCTCTCAGGCTATGAAATGGTTTCCCAAGTCACGTTTCATTTTGCATTCAGTATCAGTATTCAGTGTTTGCTTTAAGTTCAGATTTTCTTCTATAATGACAAATTATACTGTCTTACTAAAAAAGTCTGGTCCTGCCTTTAAAAATGGTTACTGATGTGATACAGCATTAAAGACACAGGAGAGTGTGTGTCTTTAAAAGGACTAGAAAATGGTGATTTACATTAGTTTGAGACTTCAGTCCAGCCAGTAAAAGCACCAGAAGTAGCCTGGCTGCTGTAGATGGCTGAGTGACCTCAGTATTGCTCTTACTGAACAGGTGCCCTTGCCACAATTGATGGCATCAAGAGTGGCCAAGGAATCATGAATATCAAACTATTTTAAGAGAAATAGTTTCTCCAGGTCTGAGATACAGTGGTAAATTAGTTTAGAAGAGCAAACATTGCTTCAAGTGACATACGTTGTCTCTCTTCCTCTCTTTCTTGGGTTAAATGACTTCAGAGTTTCAAGGTTTATTAATCTCTTTTGAACACTTCCTTTTAGATAGCAAAAAATCAGAAGTCTCAAGTCTTGTTTAGTACCTGATGGAAATCAAGGTTGAGTTTGACTGATGAGACTAAATATATCTTAAATTTTTATTGTCTTAACTGTGGCAAGAATTCTGCTAAGCAGTGCATAATATAGAGAAGGCTGTTCATGTTTTTTTGGTTTGTTTTCTTGTCCTTTGTTGTTTTGAATGTTTTCTTAATCCATAGCACTAAAAGTAAGTGTATTTTAATAGCACATAACAGGTCATAGATTTTTCTGAATGTATGTTTGACACAAATATTTATTAATCTCTCCTTAAAGGTGCTAGTGTATTTAAGAAGTACAAATTGGGATACTCGTATTGCAGCTGGCCAGGCTGTTGAAGCAATAGTGAAAAATGTACCTGAATGGAATCCAACTCCAAGAGCAAAACAAGGTGCTTCTTAAATTAATTATATAGAATTCATTGTCTATCCTGATGCTGATGTGAGACTTGTCAAGCCATCTATCATTCTGTTTTGGTTTTTTGTATGAGCATAGACTTTTTAATATGTGTAGACTGTAGTAAACCTCTTTGGCTTTAGATATTCAGATTTGGTTGCAATGATGTGTATGACCTGTGTTCCAAGATTCCTGTGCTTGTGCTCTGTACCCTCATAAAGCTTTACTTTTAAAATAAAAGGAATAACAAGTAAATGGCAAAAGTTTTAACCAACTGACTTACTCGTGGTACTTTGCAGACCTTCTTTCTTCTCTGTTTGATTGCTCAAAGCACCTTTCTGAGAGAGGTGAAGTGACAGCTTGCTGAAGTCTATTCTATTGTACTGACTTTGCATCTGAAAATTTCATGCTAGGGATGTTGCTTTTATTGTCATCTTACAGACCTATTTTCAGTGATTTTGTCTAATACTGTTGACACTGCCTGTGTTTACAACCTTATGTAGCACAGGTTCCAGAAATTCACTGGCTATTAAAAAAAACAAAAAACAAAAAACAAACATAAAACAGCAACAAAACTCCTGTCTGTTTTAATCTGACCTCATTTGTGCCCTCCAGTTCCCTCCTGTTGCTATAGGATTTGGCAAGCAAGCTCTGCATATGCCGTATGATTTTTGTAAACCATCATATTTGCTGTCCTCCAACAATTTACTTCTCTCCGTGTAGAAGAGTTGCCATTTCTTCAGTCTTCTCACAAAACTGCTTTGTCTTTAAAGTAACTTGGCCTTTCTCAGTGCTTTTTCTTCCTCACGTTGTCTTGGATATGCACAGAACTGCACACAGGATGCCTCCTTCTCTAGAGTACTGCTGTTTATACGTAATGGCAAAATGATGCACTCTCATGTTTTGAGTGTCCTTATGATGCCTACTACTTAGACAGCTGTTTTTGTTGTCACTGCCCAATTAAACTGGTGAATGCAGAAAACTGCCAGAAGTGTATTCGAGATCTTTAGTAAACGTTAATTGCCAGTTCAGAATTTGGTGTTGTAGGCATGGTTTAGGTTACTCATTCTACACCTTACCTACCTCTTTGCTTGTTAGTCTGAGAGTCCTTCTTGGATTCTTCATTGCCATTGTGACTTTTGGTTACCAAAAAGAGCTTAGAGAAGAGTGTATAGTGAGATTTCCTTCCCACTGCTGAAGACTGATACAATTGGTTGCAACACTGCAGTCAGCAACACTGGTCTCTGGAGGACTCCAAAGCTAACTTTTATCCCAGTTCTGTGGTAACTTGGTTCCTTCAAAGCCAAAAGCTTTTACAATATATTTTGTCCGCTGGATTCCATCTATCCAGTTGTTGGAGTTCCTAAAGGATATTGATAATCAGGTTAATGAGTGTGGTTTTTGCAGAAGCCATTCTGGCTCTTTCCTAGTTAATTGTATATATCCATTATTAAGAACTTTATACTTACTGTCATGGATAGAAGTTAATTTCACCATTTTAGTTTTAAGAATTAATTACAGTACTTTCCAAGTACAGTTTGTACGATTTGTACTTGGAAATGGGGCAACCTGTCAGTGTTCAAGCACAGATGCTGTTTTGAAGGATGGGTTATATGCTTTGTCCAGTTCTTGTTTATCTGCTTAGCAGATATGAAATTGGAAAGGTAATTACATTTGGGAGAGAGTGAGCCCTGTTAAATGGTATAACTGGCTAAGCAGACTTTTTTGGTTTTTTTTTTTTCATTTCAGTTGAATTATTTGATGTAGAGGTCAAATACATTGGACATTACAGTGGTCTTGGTTGCATTCAGGTTCTTAGGTTTACTATAAATCATGTCTTTATATGTGTGTTGAAATGTTAACTTCAGATCTGAAGAAATGCAGGTATTGTTTATTTTGCACAGTCTTCTGTGTGCATTTAACTTGTTCATTTAGAGTAGCATGAATCTTTCATAAGTGTGAGTGTGAATGTGATGAAGCATGCCAAACTAAATGCTGCATTTCTTGTAGGCAGCAATTGTTTTTATACTGCTGGCTGTAATTCAGGATGTGAGGGTGGTAAATTCTGTGGGAATGGTCTGTCTTTTTTGGATACTAAATTGACATGACTAGGAGCCACAAACACTAATCTTTGAGTGTTGAGGTGTCAAAGATACTTTGGAGGTGAATTCATAACTAGGAAATAAGACACCTTATCAGGAACAAATCTCTTCTGTATCAGTATTAAACTGCACTGTGTCTGCAACTGGATTTGAGAAGAGCTGATAAGTAGTCCTCAGCAGTCCTTGGTAGCTGACTTTGTTCTGTACCTGTTAAGGCTACTCATCAGTGTTCATAGCAGGTATGCTTGGCTGTTGATCATATGATAGATATAGTGTTGGCACGATACTTGTTTGAACTATTTGTGAGCCATATGCAGTCCAGATTGCAAGCTGAACTTGTACAGAGTGGTATGTCAGTGTCCAAGATATAAAAAAGATAAATTTTAGCAACAGAACATGAATGATTTTCTCAATTTGTTTAAGCGCATTAAGTGAGCTTTCTCAGTCTGCCTTTGTGGAATAGAAGTTTTACACTTTCTGAATCAAAATGCTGTATGTCTGATGCATCATTTGGAGGAACTTGTTTCTTCCTTTCTCTCACTTAATCCTCTGCCATAATTCTGAACCAAAATTTCATCACTTTTTCCTTAATACTGTTTTTAATGTCCTGTTCAGAACCAGGCTCAGAAAGTCCTATGGAAGATTCATCTTCTTCGGATCGGTTACGTTTTGACAGATTTGATATAGGTCGGTTGCTAAAACATGGTGCATCTCTTCTTGGATCTGCTGGTGCAGAATTTGAAGTCCAAGATGATAAATCAGGTATATCTCTAAATTTTACTTACAGACAAAAAGGTTACTGATTTCAAAGTTTGTTATGTCAGTACTGTAAGTCTAGTCATCCATGGTTTCTCAGAATGCTAGGAAATAAGAAAATATTCCTTACATAACTGGTTTGTATTATATCCTTCTCAAATGGAATGCTGCTTTTCTTTTTTTTTTTTTTTAGGAGCTGTGTAGTCTGCTTGTTTTTACACTCCTCAGAATTTGTATGTGTACAGGG
Organism: Heliangelus exortis; assembly: GCF_036169615.1. NCBI lineage: Eukaryota > Metazoa > Chordata > Aves > Apodiformes > Trochilidae > Heliangelus > Heliangelus exortis. The sequence goes on from NC_092428.1 coordinate 8,722,569, forward strand.
GGTAGAAGAGTGAAAACCTGAAAGGAGTGGAAAAAGCAGTATTAAAGACTTCTGTAGATGTTTTTAAAAGGTGCAGGAACTAGCACTACTTGTTCTTCGTTAAAAGTGTTCCCAAATTCAGTAGTAAGATGTGGCTTGCTGAAAATCCTGAAGCGTTAAAATATAGAAAGATTTAATGAAAATACCTGTGATAAAACTGGAGTTTGGAAGGTCAAGTGGGGGTGACTGTGTAATGTCTTTTAAGTCACTTGTATGGTATCTGTTTTCAACTATTTGACTGAATTATTTTATATCAGTGTAATGTCATTGAATTATTTTAATCCAAGATACTTTTTTGCTATTACTGTACTCTCATACCAAAATTCCAGTCCATCTTCCAGTTTCCGCACAAAATAAAATTACTGCATAAGAGAATATGCTCTGACTGCATAGCCTTGTTTCACTTGTTCCCTTTGTGTGATGCTTTCTGTGAAGTGTATGCAGAAGATCACTAGTTCGGCAAGGAACAGAACCTGTAGATGCTGACACTTAAGCAGTATCCTGGCTATTTTATTGCTTGCCATCTTTTATTCTAGATTAATAGGGTGTCGTACAAGTTTCATCTCTTCTAATGAAACCGTACCTGTTCAGAAATCAAGTAGATGGAATAAGGCACAAGTTCATAGAAGTCTGATCTTCCTTCCAATGTTGTATGATAGCACATACATATTTTATCAGTTTTTACTTTTTGATTTTATAAATGAAAAATAGCTTAAAGTACTGCTTTTTTAACTAGTGGGAAACTGCACAAAAGCTGCTGTCTCTTCTGCATTTTGCAGCATCTTTCCTTTGCAAGTAAGTAGCCAACATCAATGGATGCAAAGCAAGGTTAAGCAGTCTTTAGAATTAGCAGTCTTTGACGTTTTTTTCAAAGATGAATTGATGAAAGGAAAAATACTTTGTAGACTCCTTTGTATTCCTCTGCTTGTCAGCTAATTTTTCTCAACCTGCTGTATACTCTCCAAATTCTGCTACTATTGGTTACCTACTTACAAGGTTATGTGCAAATATTTTTTAAAACAAAACCTCAGTCTCCTGGCTGGTTTCCATGCTGCACCTGTAAAAAGAGAGTGGAGTCTAAAGTCCTCTAAGCTACAACTTTTGGTTTACTTGGAGATTTTTATTCGAGCACTAAAATTTTCTAATTTTTATGTAAATGTGGGTACTTCCAGAGTCTAGGTGTTCAGTTATTACAATGTTGAAGCTTCACAACATTCTTGAGGTAGGTTTTATTAACTGCTTAAATGAGCCTTGCTTCACACTAGTATAGTTTTACCAGCAGAAAAGGTCTTCCTAGGAATTTGTGATTTAGTTTTAAAGACTGTGTTAGATGTATTATCCAAGTATAATTTAATTCTGTAACTTTTGGGTTTAAGTTATTTCACTGAGCACATTTTCAATAATACATCTGGTTGGAAATCTGACATATCTTTCCTTTTCTAAAAACTTCAAGGTGAAATTGATCCTAAAGAGAGGATAGCACGACAGAGGAAACTGTTACAGAAGAAACTTGGCTTAGATATGGGTGCTGCAATTGGGATGAATACGGAAGATCTGTTCAATGATGAAGATCTGGACTATTCACCTTCTTCAGTTTCCCTAGTAAACAAACAACCTGTAGGTAAAACCTTAGGTGGTTTGACTGCAAGGGGGTTTACTTTATTTTGTAGAACCATAGAAGCCTTTAAGTTGGAAGAGACCTTTAAGGTCATAGAGTCCTACCATAAATCTAATACTGCTAAGTCCACCAAGTTTATACTTCTGCATTATCATATTTATATTTTAGGTATGCTAATCCATGTCTAATGTGATATGCTTTCACTTCCTGAATTCTTATACCCCATAGTTGCACGTTGGTGTTCTCTGGTGTCAGACTGCAGCTCTGAGTTGGAAGTGCTGAAGGGTTGGGGAAGTTGAGAGCAGTGGCAGTTCTTACAATGGAGGTCCTGAAAAATTCTCAAACCCACAATGAATAACTTTTCTTTCAGACTCTTCAGGCTGCTGAGTTGATTGACTCAGAATTTCGAGCTGGCATGAGCAGTAGACAAAAAAATAAAGCCAAAAGAATGGCTAAGCTATTTGCAAAGCAAAGATCCAGAGATGCAGTGGAAGCTAATGAGAAGAGGTATAGTAGTGAATGGATTTGCTTTTATTTCAATTAAGTTGGGATTGTGATTTATTTGTTGAAATACTTCCTACAGTCTTTGCATCTTAATCTTTATATGCTAATTGTGCTGATGGTAGAATACTTGTCTGTGTTGCTTATTTCCTGTAGAACATTATTACAAACCTAGCTTTCAAGTGATTTTGAAATAATGGGATGTTACAGTTGAAATTTATGGTTTGTCCATGTTAGTAAGTATGGCTTGAGAATAGCACACAAAAATGTGGTATTTATGAAGAATAACTAAGAATTTAAGATACAACTTTCTGATGTATGCTGTGTGTCCTCACTTAGTGACATATTACTGTACCTCTTGTGTTTATAACAAGCAGTAAACAAAGCTATCTTTTCTTGACTTTTTATCTCAATTTCTGCATTTCTTTGAAAAGGCTGAGAATGATTTGTGACAGAATTCTGCTGTCCTTTCACTGAATTACTTTACACCTAAACTTACTTATTTTGCATATTTCACAATGATAACTACTATTTTGTGCATTCTTGCCACACTTATATCTGAGATGTTAGTTGTAGAAGCTATTACTACTCCTAAAGCATACTTGCAGATCACAAACTTACTCTTGTTCCTTCTTAGCAATGATAGCACTGATGGGGAACCAGAAGAAAAGAGAAGAAAAGTTGCAAATGTTGTCATCAACCAGCCTGTCACAGACTCAAAAACATGGGTAGAAAATGCTGCAGAAGAGGTATGTTGTGTTGTTCTGCTATAGCAGATCATTCAGTTTCTTAGTGGAGTAATGTAAAAAATAATCTTTCATGCTCCCAAATTCTTTGCTCGATTTCTCCAATGCTAAAATGACAAAATGCCATTGCCATCTTACTTTTATATGTAGAAGCCTATGAGCTTCAAATGATGTGTAGCATTGAGGAAGAAAACATGTTTAATCTATTGGCAGTGGTTTGTGACCCAAATGAAACTGACCAGGTGGATTACACATTTCGGACCTGGGCATTAAACTGTAAAACTGCTAAACACTTAGATGAATGGATTACACTGAGCCATAAATAACTTTTAGAGAAAGCTTCATGTATACTTTCTTTAATCTTTGCCTTACTTTAATTAATTATTTAATTAAATTTGCAAATGGCACATAAAAGTTTATTTAAAGATACTTGATCTTGATTAGACTATTCTATGAAAAGATTATTTTTTCCAAACATTGCTTAGTCATTCTTGTTTGCAAAATGATGATTGGAAGACTAAGTTGAGATACTAATGGTAACTGCAGGCTGAATAACTGTGGGTCACTAGCTTTTCCAATGATTTGTGTTTGTGATGGTGTGAACTTATTGTTAGTGTCATTCCATATCAGTTGCCTTGCAGAAAATTTTGGGATAGTGGATATGTTTCTGGTTTTCAAAATGGGGTGTATTTTGAAAAGCGTGATGTTTTACTGTATTAATTTATCCAGTTTGATTATGTAGTGCAATTTCAAACTGAGACTTGTCTATTATGTTCTTCAAAGCAAAGTTCATAAGTTTATAGAATGATTGGGGAGGATAAGAAACATTACTTAATTTTCTGCCTTAGTGTGGTCCCTAAGGAGAGGCTGAATTCCAGAACAGTGAAATTAATTATCGTAGGTTGCACAATAACAGACAAACTTCATAAGCGTTTTAAAAAATGCAGTGCCAATCAGCTAAGTTTCTGAAATGTGTAAGAAGGCTGTTGTTTTTAAATTTTGTCCAGGAATATACTTAAGCTTTTGAAGGTTTTTATGTTTGTGTACCTAAGTGGTGTATAATATAAGAAGTGTTTGCCTAAACCCTTTCTCTTTTAATCTTGTACTTATTTTTTTAATAAATTTAGGCAAATGAATGGCCTTTGGAAAGCTTTTGTGAAGAGGTGTGCAATGATCTCTTTAATCCTTCTTGGGAGGTAAGACATACAGTATCTAAGGTGAAGCCATAGATTTTAAAAAGGCTTTAACAAGCACAGAAATTTCATGTGCAGGACTTAAGAGCACTGCTATGTCTCAAGTTACATCAAACATAAATAGATTACGTTGCCAAGACAAATCTGCTTTTGGACAACTCAACTGTTTTTTAAAACTTCTTTAAAGGAGAAAAGAAAGCAGATGTGTAATGTATACTCAAGCAGAGAGTGGGAAAGATATAGAAGCAGTGATTGTAAGAGAATTCTGAAATTATTTAAATTCAAGCAAAATTCTGCTCCTAAGTATTTAAAATTTGGCATTTTATTTAACTTCTCTAGGTTCGACATGGTGCGGGCACTGGGCTGAGAGAGATTCTTAAAGCTCATGGTAAAAGTGGTGGTAAAATGGGAGACAGCTCTTTAGAAGAGGTGAGTTGTCAGTTGTGTAGACAACGCGTGTTAAATAAAGTTTGGAAAACATAAATACCTAAGCTTTGCAGGAGGTGGGTGATCTGGGGGAATATAAACCATGAGATTGGCTCGAAATACTCTGGATTAAATCATTGTATGCACTGGTTAAATTTTTCCATTCTTTTTTAAAGGCCTATGCAAAAAGCAATATGAAAGATGCCATTAATATATTGACTGTGCATAAGGTTGTTGGAACAGTGGCTTCCATACTAGAAAACACTATTTCCAGGGCATGGTAAGGGTGTGATGAAATGGAACTGACAAGCTGATTATGTAGCTCCAGTGAAGTTTCTCAAGCCATCTAATTCCTTTCACTTAAATACTGACTCTACTGATTTGCCTTGTTTATGAGAATACAATTTAAATGTATCAAAAGGAAGACACTTGAAAAAAATACCCTGATAGTAATAACTTGTTTACTAATTGTGAATCTCACCCAGATTTGTACTGACTTCCCTGCTGTAAAAAAAGCTGGAAGACCTTGTGGTTAAGAGCATGCTGAAGAATGGGAGGGTATACATTTACCAAATATATATCAAGCTACTTCAGCATACTTTGTACACAGGGAAATCAAAAGCTGTTATCTCTCCTGGCTTCCATGTGGAGTAGTACTATTTGCCCTATGGAGATTGCAGGGCAATAGTAACACACTATTTTTAAATAGCTTAAAAGAGTGTGTGTACTCCAGACTGATTTCAAAGACTGCTGTGTATACTATATGCAAGCTATAATTTTTTGACATATATGGGAATATGAAATACATAATAGGATGAATGCTTTGTTTATTAAAACAATAGTTTTCAAGGGAAGTGTTGATATAGTAGACAAATGGTGGAGATGAGAATGATGATGCCTGAGCAGTTGCTTCTGCTCTTAGATTCAGAGCTATAGAGCTTTTGAGTCTGTAACAGAGGCCAGAGCTTCAAGACAACCTTGGTCCAAATTGCTTTGCTAAATCTGGAGGAGACATGGCCAGTGTGAGTTCCTTTCACTGTGCCTCTTGCAGTAGAGAAGTCTTGCTTCATAGCTTGTTTATTTGTAATATTCTTCAGACATGTGTTAATTTGATTTGCCACAGACATGTTGTTACTAGTCAGTACACATCATCAGAATTACCTTACTTTTGTGTGCTGTGTAGGGATAAAATGGTCCGTCTACCTTACGAGGTACTCTCTACCCTTTTGATAAAGGTGGTGTGGGTTTTTTTCTGTTTTAAAAATTACGGTATTTTTAAACACTCAGGTGAACTGAATTAGTGCTGACTATTTTGCCTTGACTGTGTCACATTAATATATTCAGTCAAATTATGCTTTAAGTTGTCTAGTATAAGTATTAGCTAAATCAAGAGTATCAGAAAACCTTCATGAATAAGTATAGTCAAGGTGTTCAACTCTTCTCTTTTTACAGATGATTCAGCAGCATCAGGAGTGGCTAGAAGACTTGGTTATTAGACTTCTTTGTGTGTTTGCATTAGACAGATTTGGAGACTTTGTTTCAGATGAAGTAAGTTTAAGTTGTCTCTTTGTGAACAGGTAGATCAGCAGGCTTCTGCAGGAGATAATGCATCAAATTAGCTATGCTTTCTACAGTGCTACTGCATGTGCTTGTAACTGCTCACCCATGCTTATTACAAAGTAGCTGATACATAAATTTCACCTTATTTGTAAAGCAGTTTTGGTCATCTGATTCTACTCATACTGCCTTCTAATTCAAATTTCATGCTGAAATAGCTGTTTTATTATCTACTTTATCCTAGGTGGTAGCACCGGTACGTGAGACTTGTGCTCAGACTTTGGGAGTAGTGCTGAAACATATGAATGAGACTGGAGTTCAGAAAACTGTGGATGTTCTCCTGAAGTTGCTTACCCAGGAACAGTGGGAAGTGAGACATGGTGGTCTGCTAGGAATAAAGTATGCTTTGGCAGTACGTCAGGTAATAACCCTCATGACAAATTGCAGATAGCTTTGAAACAAGAAGCTCCTCTACTCAGATTTGAGGATGTGGCTGAACAGTGGATAGGTACAACAAAGCAAGCTTGCTTGTGCTGCAGCCTCATGTGCATTATAAAATGTGTGACTATTTTTATACCCAGGCTGCAAAAAAATCTGCAAACTTACATCAAAGTTGTACTCTTATAATTTTACAGGTTACTTGCACAGCACATTATAAAAGCTATACTTGCTGGGTCTGGTGATGTTTTCACATGCAAGGTGACTTTCACAGGGAGACTTTGAAAGAAATTAGGGTTAAGAAGAGGACCTACTGATTATGGAAAAAAGGGCTAACTACTCAGGAGGAATTTAGGAATATAGTTAGGTTGTATAGAAAGAAAATTAGAGAGACAAAGGCACAACTTGAACTTAATCTCACCACCTCTGTGAAGGATAACAAAGTCCTTCTACAGATACATCAATGGCAAAAGGAGAGGCAAGGAAAACATTCTTTACTGGGCATGGGCAGGAATACAGTTGTCAAAGATGAAGAAAAGGCTGAGGTATTTAACACCTTCTTTGCCTCAGTTTTCAACAGTAAGACAGGTTATCCTGAGGACAGCTGGCTTCTGGAGCTTATAGAATCTAAACAGCCCCCCTGTAATCCAGAAGGAAACAGTCAGTGACCTACTGAGCTGCTTGGATCCCCACAAGTCTATAGGACCAGATGGGATCCACCCAAGGGGGATGAGAGAGCTGGCAAAAGAGCTTGCCAATCCTCTCTCTATCGTCTACCAACAGTCCTGGCTCACTGGGGACATCCCAGATGGAGAATGTCACACCAATCCACAAAAAGGGCCAGAAGGAGAACCCAGAAAGCTACAGGCCCGTCAGCCTGACCTCAGTGCCTGGCAGGGTTATGGAACAGATCATCCTCAGTGTAATCACACAGCGCCTTCAGGATGGGCAAGGGATTAGACCCAGTCAGCACGGGTTTAGGAAGGACAGGTCCTGTCTGACCAACGTGATCTCCTTTTATGATCAGGTGACCCGCCTGGTGGATGAGGGGCAGGCTGTGGATGTGGTCTACCTGGCAAGGCCTTTGACACCGTCTCCCACAGCATTCTCCTGAAAAAGCTGTCAGCCCACAGCTTGGACAGGGGCACTCTGTGCTGGGTTAGGAACTGGCTGGAGGGCTGGGCCCAGAGAGTGGTGCTGAACGGTGCTGCATCCAATTGGCGGCCGGTCACTAGTGGTGTCCCTCAGGGATCAGTGTTGGGCCCAGTTCTGTTTAATATCTTTATTGATGATTTAGCTGAGGGAATTGAGTCCATCATCAGCAAATTTGCAGATGACAGTAAGCTGGGGGCAAATGTTGATCAGCTGGAAGGCAGGAGGGCTCTGCAGAGGGACCTGGACAGGCTGGAGAGTTGGGCTGATTCCAACGGGATGAGGTTCAACAAGGCCAAGTGCTGGGTCCTGCACTTTGGCCACAACAACCCCATGCAGTGCTACAGGCTGGGGACAGAGTGGTTGGAGAGCAGCCAGATAGAGAGGGACCTGGGAGTTTGGATTGACAGGAAGCTGAACATGAGCCAACAGTGTGCCCAGGTGGCCAAGAAGGCCAATGGCATCCTGGCCTGTATCAGGAACAGCGTGGCCAGCAGGTCCAAGGAAGTGATTCTGCCCCTGTACTCAGTGCTGGTGAGGCCACACCTCGAGTCCTGTGTCCAGTTCTGGGCCCCTCAGTTTAGGAAGGATATCGAGGTCCTGGAGCAGGTCCAAAGGAGGGCAACCAGGCTGGTGAAGGGACTCGAGCACAGAACCTATGAGGAGAGGCTGAGGGAGCTGGGGCTGTTCAGCCTGGAGAAGAGGAGGCTCAGGGGAGAACTCATCACTCTCTACAACTCCCTGAAAGGAGGGTGTAGCCAGGGGAAGGTTGGTCTCTTTTCCTAGGCAACTCTCAGGAAGACAAGAGGGCACGGTCTCAAGCTGTGCCGGGGGAGGTTTAGGTTGGACATTAGAAAAAATTTCTTTACTGAGAGGGTGATCAGACACTGGAATGGGCTGCCCTGGGAAGTAGTGGATTCTCCATCCCTGGAGATATTTAAAAAGAGACTGGATGTGGCACTCAGTGCCATGGTCTGGGAACTGCAGCGGTAGTGGATCAAGGGTTGGACTTGATGATCTCTGAGGTCCCTTCCAACCCAGCCAATTCTATGATTCTATGATTCTAAGGTTAACAGAACTGAGTGCTACAAGTTTAATCTATTCATGGTGTTATTCTGCAAACACTGAACTTTGTTTACACAGAAACTGGTTTGACTTCGTGAATGGTAGCTTAAAATATTTAGATTATAGTCTTGGACCTTCTGTTCTATGTAACAGACACACTCATAGTGTATATTAGTTGTTTTGGGCATTATATGCTTTTTAAGTTTAAAAATACTTTGTTCTCTTTGGCAGGACATGATCAACACATTATTGCCTAAAGTGTTGCCTGCAATAATTGAAGGTCTTCAGGATCTGGATGATGATGTCCGAGCTGTTGCTGCAGCATCGTTAGTACCAGTAGTGGAAAGCTTAGTCCAGCTTCAGTCTCAGAAGGTGACTGAATTGTTTTTTATCAATTCTGATTGAAAAGCTCATTTTTGGTGTGAGTGAAGAAAATGCTTGAAGGCAGAACTTGTATTTTCCTTTTTTTGGGGGGAGAGGGGTTGTTTGTTTTGCTTTTTAACGATAACCACTTCTTATTTCTGTAGGTGCCTTTTATTCTTAATACCTTGTGGGATGCACTTCTGGAGTTGGATGACTTGACAGCTTCCACAAATAGTATCATGATCCTTCTTTCATCCCTTCTGACTTATCCTCAGGTTCGCAAATGCAGGTAACTTTTTAATTAGTATTGCTTTAATACTGCTGGTTTACTGTCTAGTTATTTTGAAATTGGAATAATCAAAGCTGCTCTCAAATCATATGCCAAGGAGCTACTTGATATAAATCTGTTTTTTTATTTTACTCTTGCTTTTTTCTTAAATTGAAGGTTAGGACAGTGCTTTTATTTTCATTACATGAATAAAAGAGAAAAATAAAGTACTACACATTGTTTCTATTTGTTCTTCCATATACACATCTGTGCCCTGCCCCTGCATGTGCCCTCTCTCCCCATCCATCCTGCATATTTTAGTAAAAGATACCAGCTCCTCTCAAATAGTGGTGCTGGTCAGAAACTCCTTGTTTGTCTGCTTCTTGTTGATAAGCTCCAATTGAGAACAAGCTCTGTACATTATAACACACATGCATGTATCTGTAGAACTGTACTGTTGGGACAGTTCCAAAGAAAGCTACAAACCTGAACATTCACATCAGTAGTACAACCAGTAATCCCAAGACTATTTGAAGACAATGCCTAGATCCATTCTGTTCAAGAGTCTTTCAAAATAAGGGAATTGTATGTTAGTCTGTTAACACTTATAAAAAACCCACCATGGTAAACACCAGTAAAAAAACCCTTTTTTTTTCCTGAAAAAAGATGCTGACTCAAACTGTTTTAAATGTTTAAGCTGTAGTACCTCCATCCTTCACATAAAGTCACCAGCATATGCAGTAATATTTTTCTTGTCAAAAAGTTTTCTTTTGGATAAAACCTTATAACCAAGTGAGTATAAATTAACTTGTCTCCATGTGTTTGTTTTTGGATTTGTTTTTTTCCCCGGACACTGCCTGTGCATCTCTCCTTCATGTACCAGTATTCAGCAGTCGCTCACAGTTTTGGTCCCACGTGTGTGGCCCTTCTTGCACCATACTATATCTTCTGTGCGAAAAGCAGCACTGGAAACATTATTCACACTGCTGTCTACCCAAGACCAGGTAAGAATTGGAGCTATTAGTGTTTTACTATGATGCATATTGTAATCTGCTTGACCATAAAATATCCTTATTTCAGAGCTCTTCAACATGGCTGACTCCAATTCTGCAAGACATGTTGAGGCACATTTTTCAGTTTTGTATCTTAGAAAGCAACCAAGAAATTTTGGATCTTATTCACAAGGTAACATATTTTGTATGCAATGGTTGTGTATTCCAGTCTTTTGTATCTGCTAAAGTACAGTGTGTTCATGTTAATTTTGTAGTTAGCCAATTTGGTGCTTTAATATTGAGTGAAAGAGAATAGGATGGCTTCTACAGTTTAGCAGTATGCATAGGATCTTATGTAGCTCACGTATTAATTAGTCATGATTTCCACTATGGTTCTTTCCCCAGGTATGGCTGGAACTGTTAAACAAGGCATCTGTACAGTATGTGGTTGCAGCTGCTTGTCCATGGATGGGAGCCTGGCTCTGCTTAATGATGCAGCCATCTCATTTGCCTATTGATTTAAACATGTTGCTAGAAGTGAAAACCAGATCAAAAGTAAGTGAAATGTCTAACTCTTCTTTACTACTGGGGAACCCATCTGTTCACAGGACTAAGTATAAAAGTCTTTCTTACATCTGAAAATGCGATGAAAGAGGATTCCTTTTTACCTGTGTCCACTTGGTTTATCAGCTATATGTTAAGTATTGGTTTTAATGTTATAGTAAAAGAAACAAATCATGCATTTAATAGGACAACAGAATACTATTATTGGAGAGGTGTTTTACAATTATTAACTACTTTAAGAAGTCTTATCCAAGAAACATTCTGCCTTACTCCAACTTTTTCAGTGTATGATGGTTATTGGAAATGTTATGGAATATGAGTTCATCTTTCCTTTTGTAAACAACTTTACTTTAAACCTTTCCCAACTTTATTCCATAGGAAAAGGCAGGAGCTAAACAGCGTCAAAGTCACACCCAGAATAAGGAAGTGATTCAAGAATATATTGCTGGGGCAGAGAGCATTGCAGAAGATCCAGCAACCCGGGATTATGTGGTCATGCGAGCTCGGATGATGGCAGCAAAGTCAGTTTACTGCAAATATTAAATAAAAAAAAGCAATTTAACTTTTTCATTATAGATTTTGGTAAAAATCACTCTGATTTTTTTTCTTCAATTTGAATCGTAAATTTCAGATTAGTTGTACCATCAAAGTGACTGTTCTTTGTCCTTTTGTCAGGTTGCTGGGAGCACTTTGTTGCTGCATTTGTGACCCAGGTGTAAATACTGTTACTCAAGAAATAAAGCCAGCTGAATCATTAGCTCAGCTACTGCTCTTCCACTTGAATTCTAAATCTGCCTTGCAGAGGATTAGTGTTGCATTAGTAATCTGTGAATGGGCAGCCTTGCAAAAGGTAAGATGTTTCTGCAGTAAAAATAAATTTTGCTTGCTCTCTTAATCTACAGCTTGTCATCTGCTTCTTAGCTTGAAAGAAAATTTCAGTTGATAAAATGGTATTTATACATCTAAATACTGAATTCTTGTTTGTTAAACAATGGAGGACTACATTACTTGATTCCTAAAAGCAAACTGTCATCAGTACATATGTTCACATTTCTACAAATATGTCTTAAGATGCATGTGCTCTCAGGTAAATTCTTCCTTTCAACATGACTGTCTTCCCTGTATTCACTATCACTTCTGTTCTAGTAGCAGACTGGAGGTTTTGTTCCTAATCTTTAATATGCTGGGTTACAAATGTTAATTGTCCCTCCAGAAACTGGATTTTTGTTGCTAGATTGCACTGTTTAGTGCCCCAAACAAAACAAAATTGTCTAAGAATGACCTAAGAAATGCAAATCATCTTTTTCTGTTACAGGAGTGTAGAACCGTGGCCATTTGTGTGCAACCTCGTTTGCTTGGGGTCCTTTCTGAACATCTTTATTATGATGAAATTGCTGTTCCTTTTACACGAATGCAGAATGAATGTAAACAACTCATCTCATTGTTAGCTGATGCAAACATTGACATTGGAAACAGAGTAAACTGCAGTGTATTTACAATAGATCAAGCTAATGAGCTGGTAAGTAGAGGCATGCCAATGCTTCCATCAAATCTAATCTTGTCTTGAAATATATTTTCAGCATAATTATCACAAAGTTACTTTCATTAACTTTAGACTTCATACATCCTTTGACATGATACGCAATAGATACTTACAACTTTCCCTGTGATGTTGATAGAGGGTAAATAGAGAGTAGAATGCAAGGTAGATGCTTAACAGGAGACAAAATCGATAGTACTCTAACTCTTGGTGTAGATTTGCTACTGAAGTCTACACAGAAGAAAACAAAGCAAACTGGATGGAACTCCTCCAAAACCCCACTGTCAAAAGACAAGTAAATAAGTGGTGTAAAATCTAAACCACCTACTAACCTCGACTTTCCAAAGGATATGTTTTAAAGCTTTTTTTTCCTGGCTGTTGTTTTGTATTTTTAAATCTGAAAACATCAGTGCTAGATGTGCTTAAAAAAGATACCTCTTGACATAAAAAGCTTTTTAAGCAAAAGTAGGGCTGATATTGTTGGGGCAAAAATTAAGATTTTTCTTCTGGCTGCAAACTGACCTTTAAGTGGAGAGAAAGATAAGTATGGACAGGTGAGGTAGGATGTAAATTTTAGAACTTGTGTATTTGAAAGCCTGCAAAATAAAAGGGAAGTGAAGTGGGGGGGGTGTGTAGGTATGGGGAGGGGGAGATGAGGGAATGATGATGGCCCAGCTTGGCATGGGAGAAGAGGGGAATTAGGATCCTGAATATATTTGCGTATGCAACTGGGATGCTGAGGATAAGAAGGTTTAAGTCAGTACAGTTATGGTGGTGATGACTGTAGCATGATGGATCTTGAAATTCGTAGGTCATAGTGTTTATGTGGTAATATGCAGTAGCTAATTTTCATATACTTCAGTTGTTCCTCTGGAGTCTAGTAATAGGGCTACTTGACCAATCGTTTTTTCATACGATAGCTGTTCTGGATTAGAAGATTCATTTTGTAACTATGTGTGATTTTCTGTGGCAGCCTTCTGCACCCTTTTCAACTATTCAAGTTTTGTTGAGTTAGACACCAAACCTACTCTGCACTGTAGTGTATATCTTCAGCCATTAGATGTAAAAACCCGGTGCTTCTCCTTTCTATTTATGATTTTGTATCCTTTGGTCATTCAAGTCATCAAGATGATGTGGAGTAGAACCTGAGGTATCTGTAGAGCAAAGCAGCACAAGTCTGACACTTTAAAAACTTGACTTGAATGTATTTAAAAGTTTAAAAACCAACATGCACGCAGCCCCCCACCCGAGACTAACTCTTTCAACAGCTGTCATTTTTCTTGTACTTAAGAGCTTAACTGTTCTATCAATTCAGCATTTCCATGATTCCATGTTTTTTTTATCTGTTTCCTGTGAAAGATTTAACAGTAGTCAGCCAGCCAGTTGACTGAAGGAGGGTATGGCAAGTCCTGCAGCTACTGTGCTGACTTCTGTATATTTTTCCCCCAGTCTCTTTCCTCAATAGAAAATCAGCTTAGAAACAGCTTCTTCATCTGTAGAACCTTGCACATCTTTTCTGTCCTCTTGTGTTCATACCATATTCTCTTATGCTTATCTGTCATGTGCTTACATATTGCCAGAATGTCCAGATATATCTGATATATAGGTGTGTGTGTGTATATATATATATATATATATCCTATATCTGATATATATAGGTATATATATCTGATATAGATATAGGGCGTTCTAAATTTGGAGGAGCATATAAGCTCCTCTTTTAAATTTGGGAATCTAGATTTGAAATACTGATACCTGGTTTTCCTCTTGAGCCTGCAGTTTTAGATTACAGAAACATTTTGGAGCATTTCCTGCTATTTGATGGAAAAACAGAGGTGATAATACCTGGCAAGAGGGCTCATTCTGCCATGAAGGACTCTGGTTTTCAGGGGTTGTTCTGTTTCACAGTAAACTAAACAGATTTGTATCTCTTTCTTCCTTTTTATTAGGTTACTTCTGTTTTCAATGAAGTGACATCATCCTTTACTTTGAATCCTAAAATTCTACAGCAGTTGGACAGCAAACGACAACAAGTCCAAATGACTGTTACAGAAACAAATCAAGAATGGCAAGTGTTACATCTGCGAGTCCACACCTTTGCTGCATGTGCAGTTGTGAACTTGCAACAGCTTCCAGAAAAACTAAATCCTGTTATAAAACCCTTAATGGAAGCTATCAAAAAGGAGGAGAATACACTTGTGCAAAATTATGTGGCTTCATGCATAGCAAAGTTACTTCAGCAGTGTACAACAAGGTCTCCTTGTCCCAACTCAAAAATTATAAAAAATCTCTGCAACTCTCTCTGTGTGGATCCACATCTTACACCACTAGCAGCATGTCCTGCACAGCCTCAGACTAGCCATGAAAACTCAAAAGGTATCTAAGACTGTCTGGACTCTTAAAATATGTCTGCTTGTCTCTGAACTGTTAAAATGAGTATCTGAGTGAGTCTTGTTAGTGTTTTCAGAATGCCACCAACTGTCTTCAATTAGTAATTAGTTCATTTAGATATTTTAAAATGTACACTGTGTGCAACTAATGTTGTGTAGCTTTGAGAAATTTGACATATGAAAGACCTTTGTTCCAATTTTCAGTTACTGTTGTTTAATTATTATCCACTTAAAATCACATTTCAATCACATGCATTATGAAGTTTTTCACTGAAATTGAATCAGTAGGGAAACTAGAGTAGCTTTTTAGGAAAAAAGTCTTGTGTCATTTTCTGTAGGCTACTAGTAAGATAACGAAAGATGAGTCCAGTGTTTGAAATGAACAAATAATCTGTGCCTGCTGTGGTCATGGATTTTCTTTAAATAACTGTCCCTTGGTAAAAATGTATGGGTCGAGTGAATGATACAAATTAAGACTCCATTGCTCTCAGAGTCTTAACATGCTTTAAGGTATGACCAATATACATTTTACTTTTTTAACAAATGTGTAACATCTCAGAGTAACGTTCATATGTGATTGAAAATTAAGCTTACTAGCATAAATAGAAACATAAATCCAAAGATACTAGTGGCATCTGCTATTCTATCATGGTAAAAATCTTGAACTGTCCTGTGGTTTGAACATAATTTGGTTTATTAAAAAAAAAAAACGTGTGCAAACACTCTATATGTAACTGATGTTTTGTTACCTGGCTTTGTTTTGTTTTTTTTTTTTTTTTTTTTTTTTTGAATGAGGATTTCTGGTACTTTGCACACTGATTTTTCTTGCCAAGTCTGTAATGTGCTCTTAGCAGAGTAACTCTGCTCTGAGCTTCCATTCTCAAGGACGATGCTGCAGTTTTTCTTAAGACACATTGAAATATGCAGATAACTAACAGGTAGGTATCACACATTTTAAACTTCATCTTAAATTGTTGTCCATTATTCTCTTTTCTTTTAGGATCCAACTCTGATAAAGATGGGATGCATCATACAGTTACTAAGCACAGGGGAATAATTACACTGTACAGACATCAGAAAGCTGCTTTTGCAATTACAAGTCGGCGAGGTCCTACTCCAAAAGCTCCAAAAGCCCCAATTGCAGATATCCCCACTGGCAGTAGTGGAAGCATTCCTACAGAACTTGATGAGGTAAATTTCAAACACACATTTGCAGCACTCACATCCACTCCCTGCTTCCATTAGTTTGTCCCAACTTCCATTGGAGTTGTGATAGCATTATAATAGAGGTATTCTGCCATCTTTTAATGGCAGAACTGAGTTGATGTAAAATTTTGTGATGCAGGCACCATATCTTAATTAATGATGGTGTTTTAAATCTTCACTGTGTCATTAAGAAAATTAATATGCCTGAAATATTTTACTACAGGATATTAATATATCAGTATAAATCCACATGGATTTGCATAAACTGTTGTAATCGTGTCCTGCTGTCCATGTTAGTGTTGATTTTGATGCACAATGGAGGCTCTGAAGCATTAAAAACATGTTCTGAAATATGAGTGCTCTAGGATGTACATGCAACTTCCACGCTTGCTTAAGTGCTATTCATATAAAGCATAATACCTGGTTTTAATAAGCCTCTAGTCAGGATTGTGATTCCTAACCAGTGTTGTGGATTTTTGTTTGTAATTGTGAGTGATTTTTATCAGTATCACTCTAAAGAAGGTGGAGGAAGGAGAAAGGGCTTAATAACAAATCATATATTGCTTTTGGGAAGTTTTGTTAGCATACTGTTCTTGATGTTTTCTATATTGGTAGCATCTGAGGTTCTATAACTGGAACCAGTTTTAAAAACTTTCTGAAATGGGCCTGTTTCATCAAAAGCAGTATCCCAAAACTTACAGCATTTAAATAATCTACTATAGAATATTTTCTTTACCTGTATAAAAAAAGTAACTTATGAAGAAACAAATCAGTCAGAATATGTGTTGTAGGTAGCTATAAATATAATCAGAATTGAATGCCTATATAACAATGGGTGCCTCCTTGAAAAGTTATTCTTAACATTTGTTAAATTGTTTCTTAAACAATACAATGTTAAATGTTGCTTTTAAAATTGTTCTTTCTTAAACTGCTTAATTTTAGTCTCAGAAACCTTACGTTGTACAGAGAAGAGGAGCTGAATTTGCCTTATCCACTATAGCTAAACATTTTGGTGCCAAAATGTCAACAGGATTGCCGCACCTCTGGGACGCTATGGTTGGCTCATTAAGGAACAACATTCACACAAATAACTTTGGTAAATATACTTCTGATTTAAGCCAGAGGGGCTGGGCAGCTGGTGGAAGTATGTCAGTCTTAAACTTGAACACCTTTTCTGTTTTTAACAGACCGAAAGTCATTACTGGAAAAAGGAGATGCTCCTGCCCAGGAACTAGTAAATTCTTTACAGGTTTTTGAAACTACAGCAGCTTCAATGGATACTCAGCTACATCCTCTGGTAATCATATGAAGCAACTCAATTTATTCATTGCCACTATTATAAGCCTTTGTTTAGTAAAGCTTCTTTTTAGATGTTTTTCTAATTTAGCTCAGTGATGTTCTTATTGCACTTGGTAGCCTGCCTGTTCTCCAAGTCCTGTATCCTACTCTTGATAAACTGAAGACAGTCTCCTATCACCAGTAGTTAAGCTGTTACACTTCAGGGCTATTTTTTTCTCTGTCTCCTGTAGGATGTTAAATTCTGTATGTGTTTATACAGGCTGAAGGAACAAACAAACAACAACAACAAAAAAAAACGAAACAAAACAAAAAAACCCCAAAAAAGCCAACCACACAAAAGCAAACACCTATATATATTAGACTTGGCCTACCCTTTTTTGGATGAGATGCCTAAACAAGATTGTGTCCGAAGTTTTAGTTATTTAATGCATATGGTATTGTGTTACCTTGGAATCAGCATTACAACTCTGCTTCATTCTAACTCCAGATTTCTTAAACCTGGAAAACAGAGAGGCTTCCTGTGCAGGAAATGCACAAATTATGGGACATTTCACTTACCCTCAAGTAAACTGGATATGGATAATTTTTAAAATTTTGTTACCCACCACTCAATATAAGGCTTAACATCTTATATGCAGCATTAGGTTCTAAACTGGCTATTTCTACTCAGGAGAGAGATCCTGGAGTTAGGATAGTTCTGTGCAATTACTAGCTGAATGTAAAATACTGCTTAAGAAAAATAGTTAAGAAAAAACATTAAGAAAGTAAGTCTCTATTATGCCTGAATCTAAACACAATTTTCAGTACTAGCTTACGTCCAATACTGTATTTCAGAATAAATGTAGTAGCACTGGAAAGACATAGAAAAGGGCAACAGGATATGGAAAGGCTCCCATGAAAGGAAAAAGTAGGCCAGAACTCTGTCTTGAAAGGATATAATGGGAAAGTATGAGCATAAGGAACAGCTGTAGAATTCAGAGCAGATGGAGAAGATTAATATAGAACATATGGAATTGCTTCTTATCTCTTTTAATGAAATGCTGAAGTGATTTTTGAGTGAATTTAATGTATGACATGGAAAGATGTATATATGCATTTTATATATATTTTTATATATTTATTGTGTGTAGTTAATGTGTAGCTTGGTTTTTTGGGTGCTAATACTGTGTGCAGGTTTTAAAAAAATACATAGAAAGTCAAAGGGGGGAATCGCTTCATCAGAATTAATATTTAGAGACTTGTGCACTAGGGAAAATGTGACCATCCATTTGAGATACCTGACAAAAACTTACTTGTGCTGATGAAACAAAGGTGTGTATGTACTCACATACCCCCTCGGGAAGATGTAGATTCCTTTCTGGGTGTCTTACTTGTCACACAGAGTTAATAACGCTTCCAACATGGGTAATTTCTCTGCCTAAGCATAAATAGGATGAGTCTAGGACAAATTTGCTAGCTGGAAGAATTCTTTCATATATGTATCTTTTTTTAGATAACTTTTTTTTACTAAGGGCTTCTTTAATTTGCATTTTTATTAAACCCCTAAACATTTTGTTACCCTGAATTTTACCTGTATAATAATATTTGTTCAAAGTGCAATCATTTGTTTGTTGTGTTTTTTTTTTCTGAAACAGTTTTTCAGTTCTAAAGGAAACCATTCAGTTCATTTCTTTGTGAGGCAACAATGACTTCAAAAGACTGTTTTTACCTAATTTAGTATTTTGTTTATAGTTTATATTAACATTTTTTTCCCTATCTTCTTGTATTCAGTTAATACAGCATCTGCCCCATCTTTATATGTGCCTTCAACATCCCAGTACTGCAGTAAGACACATGGCTGCTCGCTGTGTAGGTGTTATGAGCAAAATAGCTACCATGGAAACAATGAATATCTTCTTGGAGAAAGTTTTACCATGGTTGGGAGCAATAGATGACAACACCAAACAAGAGGGTGCAATTGAAGCACTGGCATGTATCCTTGCCTGAATATTGAAAAATACAGGACCTCTTTGGAGTTATGTAATTTGAAGGAATAAAAACTGTTGTCTGAAAAAAAAAAAGATGTTAAGCTGTTTTCCTCCTTTAGTCAAGAAATGGAAGGAACTTTCGTTTCTGTTGTGTTTATTCTGTCTAGTAAATGAAGGTGGAGATATTTCAGTTTTTCAGACCATGAAATTCCCTGGGCAGATCAGAGATTGGTTTTGGTTTTTTTTTACTTTGCTTTGTTAATAGTATTGTTCATATGAATGTAATGTATTAATGACTTTTACCTATTGAGTGTAAAAATCTGCCAGATAGCTATTGGTGTCAGACAGTCCTGAACTAGTAAAAACTGTTTCCTTAATAACTGATCCAGGTGTAATGGAGCAGCTGGATGTTGGTATCGTTCCATATATTGTCCTTCTAGTGGTTCCAGTTCTTGGTAGAATGAGTGATCAGACAGACAGTGTACGTTTTATGGCTACTCAGTGCTTTGCAACGTTGATTAGACTAATGCCTCTTGAGGTAAGCTCAAGTTTTAACTATACTATGTGAACTCTCCTGTATCTACTTTTTCACCAGCCACAAAGTCCAGGCTTTTGGCTCATGAAATGCTGAGTAAGTGCCATTACAGATGTTGAAACCATACTGGGTAATTGAAGATGTGTCTTTTATAATGTCAAATGAGTAAAATTGGAAGCTCTGTTTAGTAATTTTCTAAATTAATGTTGAAGTAAAATTTCTCTTTATAAGAAACTCATTTCAACTCTGTGCATGAAATTAAAGTAGATATTCACCAATTTTGTGTGTAAGGCTGCTTTTGCTAGTCTTGGCTCAAAACTCTTAAGAATTATATGTGTGGTCTCCCTAGGTACATGTGGTTTATATAGGTGTCAAAGGCATAAATAATTACTGTTTTAAAAAACAAAGTGAAATAGTAATAAGAGAAATTGTGTGGAAATAAGTGCAGTTACTTATTCTTAAAGTTAGTCCAGTAGTACAGTACAGATTCATGTGGTTTTTGCTCCTGCTGCAACATGCTTACCTCAGATGCTTTCTGCTGTTGCACTTTAAGGGCTATAAGGCTTCTAAGTAACTTAATCTTCACTACCAAATGGTAATAGAAGACAGTTCAGAATTTGTTTGCTTGTTTCTAATAATAAAAAAAGACAATTTAATGGGTTTGAACATCTTTATTCTCTGTTTTTAATTTAGCATAATAGAACCAAAGAATCTGATAACTGGCAATCTGCCTTAAGTGGAGCACTTCCTTTTTGTATGCTTACATTGAAATGTTGAAAAAGGTGAAAAGTGAGCAAAACAAATCAGTTTCTGGCATGCTGCTGTTCATTCCAATGCCTTTACCACTGGTGTCCTTCATATGCATCTAATACAGTCCTGTGGAATGTGTGCAGCTTGAATTTTTTTTTTTAAAGCTATTTAATTGAATTTAGTGAGCATCTCTTAAACACAGAATAATTGTTTTGTTAATTGCATACATATGCATGATCAGTTCATATCTTTCCATAGTTATTCAAGAACTCTCTTAAGACTTCCAGTCAAGTTCAATATTGGATATTGATCGATACTAAATACACAAACTTCAAGTGAAGTAGATAAATAATGAAAGAAAATACCAGTATCTTTGTGGAACAGTTTTTTTTAAATGCTAGCAATTTTTTATGTTAGCCAAACAAAGAATTTAATTATGTAACTGTAAGAAGGGGTTGGAGTCATTTCAGTGGAGAGTAGGCTAGGGTAGATTGATATGAACTGGGGAAGTTCTTTAATAAGGAATACTTTTTTGAGATGGAAGTAATTTATGTTTTCATAGACAAAGCTTCACATGTTTGTGTAAGACTAGTCCCTGTGACTTTTGTAGTTTGCAAGGTATTTCATCAGACAAATTTTAAAGTTTTCGGTAGTTATAGTGGTATTTCTAAAAAGAAAAAACAAACAAAAAAACCCAAAAATACCCAACAACTTTCCACTCTTTCGTGTCCCTGAGGTGAGACTTGCAGTTCTGTAACAAAGCAGTCTTTCTAGCCTTTTGAGATTATTGCTGGCATTTTGCCTAAAACACAAGACCTGAATTCAGCTGATGGATAAATAAAAGCGATAGAAGCCTGAGTAAACTTGGAGCTTCTAATCTGCATTTTTGTATTGGTTTCTAATTGTAAGGAATTTGAAACAACAGCAATAGTTGAATTGGTAGAATTTAGGTATGCTCACTTTTCTGTATCTTTATTATGAATTTCGTTATTCATTCAACCATAAAACTGAAAATATGACTAAGAGAAGGACTGAGAAATCACTCAACTTAATTTGCCCTGTTTTATGGATAAGCAGTCATGCTGCAAGTTGACAGTACACTTGAACCAAATAACTGGCATGGTATTCAAACTTCATACATATTAAAAGGGAGGGTAGGAAGTAGGCTGAGGGAAGTAGGATGTTGTCCATGGTAGGTATTTACTTAAATACCTTATTGGAGCACTTCTAATATGGGAAATCGAGGTTGGTTTTCCTATTTATTAACCACGTACATGATGGAATTATTTGATAGGTTTTCTTTGCAGCCAGGAGCCCTCTTTAAGTGATTAGTAATTTTGGTTTTGAAAGAAAACTAACTAAAGATGGAGGAGTGCCAGAAAATTGGGATGACAGATGTGATGATGGAAAACATCAGCGCCTCTCTTGCTACTGCATATTATTAGAAAGCAAGAATGTCTGAGAATGTTTAATCCCCAGATAACTACTTATGGCTTCTGGCCTGGTATAGGAGGTACATAGGAACCCAGGGTTGGCTGCTGCAAACCTGGAGGGGTTTAGGTTTTTTTCTTTTGCCCCAATACTTTCTAAACAGCTTGGATTAATTGTATGAATTTAAGTATCCCTTTAGATTTAATTCTAACATCTGTAGGAGAAAAATCCATGGCAGATTGTGGCTATGGAGAAATGGATGTCAAAGGATTCTCTGGCCAGTCAGATAGATAAACTCTCTCATTAGAGGTATAATAGCTCAGTCGTTGTAAAATCTTACAAGATTGACCAGAATTTCCCCTTTTCTGTGCAATTGAATCTCAAGTCTTTCAGTGTCCTTGGGGGCAGATTTTGTCTCTTCCACTGGACAACACTGTATGAGGCAATCTGCCAAGAATCAAACAAGCGTGGCACTGAGTTTGGATCTATACAATTGAGCCTTCAAATCCAAGTCTAAATTGGAGATTATTACTATGAGTTTATTTAAAATGTCTAATCTAGTTGAGGTTTTGGTTTATATTGTTTGTGACAATTAAGTGCTGCAACCCTTTCATTACTGCTTTAAAAATTATTATCCAGGCTGGTATACCAGATCCACCAAACATGTCTGAAGAATTAATCCGAATGAAAGCTAAAGAACGTCACTTTCTTGAACAATTACTGGATGGAAAAAAATTGGAAAACTATGAAATTCCAGTACCAATCAAAGCAGAGCTCAGAAAATACCAGCAGGTATCAGCTTATACTTTTACTGTAAAAGAGCAGTAAGTTCCAATATGCTACGATTTTATGGAAGGGTAGGAGTTGTCTTCAGGCACTGGGCTTTTTGCTTGTGGTTTTTTGTTTTTAGCTGCACAGTGTGCATTTTTGACTCTTGAGTAAAGAAGAACAAATTCAGTAGAAAATGCCATTTTGACTGTTTTTCTTGAATGTGTGTGTGGTTTTTTGTTTTCCCCCCTCTGGATTCTGTCATTTTTCTCAGGGAATGGGCAGTGGGCTGTGCCTTGTTCAGGCTGACTGGCACCTCACCACTGCAGAACCAGATCTAGTTCATATCGTTTGGCCACTTCTCTACTGGCCACTGTATTCTACTCTGCTCTGAGTGGCTGTAATGGATGCATTTACAGTGGGAACTAAGCTGGTAGTTTGGCAGTGCTGGATGACAATATATAGATGTTTGAACTGGAAAAAGACAGTTTTTACTTCTGAGGCACTTGTTTTCTGATTTCAGGATGGAGTGAACTGGCTAGCTTTTCTTAATAAATACAAACTTCATGGAATTCTTTGTGATGACATGGGCTTAGGAAAAACTTTACAATCCATTTGCATTCTTGCAGGTGATCATTGCCTCAGGTAAGCCTAAACAAACAACATTTTGTCTTAAAGACTTTTTAATGTTTGGTTTTATCTATGGTAATGACTCTAGACATAGTCCTGGGCAGCTGGCTCTAGGTGGCTCTGCTTCAGCTGGGGGGTTGGACCAGATAACCTCCAGAGGTCTATTCTAACCTCAACTATTCTGTGAAAAACATTTTTTTCAAGCTTGTTTTGATATTCTTAAAGGGCTCAGGAATATGCAAGAACAAAACTGGTGGACAGTGTTCCTCTTCCCTCCTTGGTGGTGTGCCCTCCTACGCTCACAGGACACTGGGTGGATGAAGTGGGCAAATTTTGCTCAAAGGAGTATCTTAATCCATTGCACTATACAGGACCTCCTACTGAGAGAGCAAGGTAATGTATTTTGCATTTATGACTTTGCTACAGCAAAAAAACACATGGAATTTTGCAGTTCACTTTACTGCTGAAGCATGGGCAATGGTAAAACCTGTGATGGTACCTTTAAAGGCTGAAATAACATGTAAGGAACACTTCAGTTATGATCTCTTTTTTTTAAGATTACAACACCAGGTGAAAAGACACAATCTCATAGTGGCCTCATATGATGTTGTGAGAAATGACATTGACTTCTTCAGGTAAGAATTAGTTTTTTGAGATTTTTAATAGCTTAGAATTTTAAACGTTATTTAAGTCTATGTTCTTCTTTTCTAGAAATATTAAGTTTAATTATTGCATTCTTGATGAAGGCCATGTAATAAAAAATGGAAAAACAAAGCTGTCAAAAGCAGTAAAACAGCTGACTGCCAATTACAGGATAATTCTTTCTGGGACACCAATCCAGGTAACTGCTTTTTCTCTTTTCCCTACGAATTGGTGAATAGCAGAAAACAAGCAAAAGATCTATTTGGCAGCCAATTTTATTGTGCTTTATCAGTTGTCTTTTTCAGAGTTAAAGCCTTTCATTGTTACATGTGTCAAACTAAATCTTTCCTTTCCCAGTTTACTTATGTATATATAGAAGAATGAGCACAGTATCTCTAGTACTGATTGGCCTTGAAAGTTGGCAGCAAGACTTTCTGTACCATTTAAAGAGCAATTAGCAGGCAGGGAAGGGGAGAGAGCATTTCCTTGTTTCTAGTGAAATTAGCAAGAAACTGCAGATTTTTTTACTTAGTCCTAATGACTTATCTGTGGAGTGTTATCTCATCCAGGACTAAGGCCACTGGTGTCTCCTAAGTTTCGATGTCCAGAAGAACTCTGGGTGTAGCTTAAGAAATCAGACACAGTAGAAAGTCCGTTTATATGTTAAAGTGAATGTACAGGTCTTCATGTAACTTACTTTGAAAAAGTAATTAAGTTCCTGGAGCTCAAAAGTGCCTTGGAGAGTTTTTAGTGTTTTATAGGAACTGTTGACTATGGATAGAAAAGTTTCTAATAATGTTTTAATAATGCAGTTCTTCTGAAGGAAATTTAACCAGTATTTCTTTTATGTTCAGAACAACGTCTTAGAGCTGTGGTCATTATTTGACTTCCTCATGCCAGGATTTTTGGGTACTGAACGCCAATTTGCAGCTCGTTATGGCAAACCAATACTGGCAAGCAGAGATGCCCGAAGCTCCAGTCGAGAACAAGAGGCTGGTAAGAAAAAATTAAAGCTTGTTTTTCTTTTCTTCCTTTAAATGAGAACTTCTAATAAAAAGAGTTCAATCAGTTCCAACATGAGACGGAGGCTGAATGTATTTTGGTTGTTTTAGGTTGGCGGGTTTTTTTGGTTTTGGGTTTGTTTTTTTGGGGTTTTTTTTGTTTTGTTTTGGTTTGGTTTGGTTTTTGTCTGGTTGGTTGGTTTTGGGTTTTGGGGTTTTTTTTTCTATAATGTGGCTTTTTTTGCTCTCACTAGGGGTGCTTGCAATGGAGGCGCTGCACCGCCAAGTTCTGCCATTCCTGTTAAGGAGAATGAAAGAGGATGTACTGCAAGATCTTCCACCCAAAATTATTCAAGATTATTACTGTATTCTCAGTCCTCTACAGGTATGCTTTAAAAGTGGCTGGATGCTTAAGTTTTTTTTAGCACAGTTAAGACCATTAAGGAACCACATTCCTGGGTCAGTCAGATGTTAGCTCAGATATTCTCTGGGACCACAGGGCTGAAGCTTTTCTTGTATGTGTTTAAAAACTAATTTCAGTTCAGTTGCAACAGAGTATTAATTTCTGGCATCATTCTACAAGAACAACATCTTAAGTTTCTGTAGTGGGTTGTTTTTTTTTAAGAATACTTTTCAAGCTGAAATAAAATAAATTGCAAAATATTCCACCGTTTCTGTTGTGATACATATGGTAAATCAGAAAGCTATTTAATAATTCAGACTGTCTGTCTTCTGTCAAAGAAAAATACTCATTCTCTTGTCTGGGGCCTGGTCTACAGGTTCAGCTTTATGAGGATTTTGCCAAGTCTCGTGCCAAATGTGATATTGATGAAACAGTTTCTTCAATTTCACTGAATGAAGAAACTGAAAAATCAAAGCTTAAAGCTACAGGTCATGTGTTTCAGGTACAGGTTTCTTCTTTGATTTTTACTACCTGTTCATTTATTTCTGGTAACTGCTTCTGGATTTAATAAAAAATGAGAACCAAAATAGTTAACTTACGCATTTGTGGCCATATGATCTAAGTAAAATTTTTTTTTTTTATCAAATTGCCTGGAATGTGATGTAAAGCTGTGTGTTGAGGTCTTCTTTTCTTTAAGGTGTGCCTTAAATCATAGAAAACTTGTAGTTTTGTAATGTATTTTGCTTAGCTGGTGTTCAATCTGTTATGGTGGCCTCAGATACTACTCAGTTAAAAACTGATTACCAAAAGTGCAAAAGCTTAAGAATCCAAGAGGGAACTAATTTTGGTCTCATCAGTTGTTACACCACAAAATTAAGATTCTAAAACATGAACAAAAAAGTCTCCTTAAGGTTAGATCTAAACTTATGAGTTCATGGTCTTACAGTATTGCAGATGAAGTCTTGGCTACTTGAAAACAATAATTTTAAGAGGCTCTGCACAGTTCCCAAACCCATCTACTGTATTTCACACTCTGAAGCTGTGGGAAATAGTAATCTTTGTACTGTTCCAGCACCAGGAACAGAGACCATTATTCTCCTGACAGAAATTAGTTTGAAATACAGGTATTCTTAATATAAACGTACAACTTTATTGTAAGGAAAAAAATACCCTGAAGTCCAAATTGTGGAATATGGCTGAGTGGCCCCTATGATTATAATCAGCTTTGTTCATCCTTTTTCTCTACCTATATTGTTGCTAATCATTTATTTGAATTTCATTCTCTAAATACTTAAAGGCACTGCAGTACTTGCGGAAGCTTTGCAACCATCCAGCATTAGTGTTAACAATCCAACATCCAGAATATAAAAGAATCACAGAGCAACTTGCAGCTCATAATTCATCCCTACGAGACATCCAACATGCACCTAAGCTCTCTGCTTTGAAACAAGTAAGTAGACTTGCACCTTATGCCTTAAATTTCCTAAATTGTAACACTAGTGAAGATACATTTAGAAGGTTTTAAAACTTCACCAGTATGAAAACTGATCTTAAAATACTATTTAAGTAGCAAATGAAACAGAGTTCAGGGCCTTTTAGGCATGTGTCCTATTTTTTCTGTCAATTCAAGGGGGAGAGGCAAGCACAAGCTTGCCTCAAGGTGATAATGTTTACATGATTTTTGCTGCCCTGTGAAAAACCTTACTTTTATTCTCTTTCTTACTTTTGTTTGCCCTGTTACAGAAATAGTTTTCTCCTATTTATTATACAGGAAACTATTTGCTTGCTAAAGTTAAATTGCATTATGTAATTAAAATACAACTGTAAGTGAGAAAACTGAAGAAAACTACTATTCTGTTGACTCTTAAATTTTTCATAGTTTGACAATGAAGCCAAATTTGCATTACATCATTTAAGTGACTGTCATGTGCAGGCTTCCTTCTGTAGTTTGTTTCTCCATGAGATCTGCTGTCACGTTGATGTCACTTTGTCATTGCTCTTTTACTTTAAGCTGCTGCTTGACTGTGGCTTGGGGAATGGTGGATCTTCAGAAAGCGGTACAGAAGCTGTTGTAGCCCAGCATAGAGTACTTATCTTCTGTCAGCTTAAAAGCATGCTGGATATAGTGGAGCATGACCTTCTCAGACCTCAGTTACCTTCAGTTACTTACTTACGACTAGATGGCAGCATACCTGCTGGTCAGAGGCATTCCATTGTTTCCCGGTAAGCGTAGCCCTTCATAACCAATATGATGCCAGCTGTAATGAACCGTATTATTTATGTAGTACTGTGGTTTTTTTGTCTGCCTCAAATCAACTGAGGTTCACTTAAGTGAAATTTACCACGCTTTTTTGTACACAGGTTTAATAATGACCCATCCATAGATGTTCTTTTGCTCACCACTCATGTTGGTGGATTAGGACTTAACTTAACAGGGGCTGATACAGTAGTATTTGTGGAGCATGACTGGAACCCAATGAGAGACCTACAAGCCATGGATCGGGCACATCGCATTGGGCAGGTGAAATATTCTTTAGGTTTTTTACAAGCCTTTTCCCTTGCTGAACTCTTCTTTTTTTTTTTTTTCTTTTTTTTTTAATTTGGATATCATTTAATAAAGGTGATGTCTGGGAGTTTCCATCAAGCTTTCATTCGTACTGCATTCTTGCAAATATGCTGACATAGAAGTGTGTACTTTCCTATTATAGCCCAAATTTGATACGACTTTTCTGTACTTCCTTAGCTGCTGAGGGTAAGCTAGGAAAGAATCACACTTCATTGGAGGAAGAGATGGAACAGAGACAATGAAGTGAAGGGGAGCCCCTAAGCATTGTAATTCTCTGATGCCTGTACAGGGAAAGAGGGAATGCTGTTAGTCTCCCTCTACAGCTGTAAAAAGTAGTGAATTCTTCACTCCCTGAGACAGATGCAGGTGCCTCTGCTGTATGCTGGGATAGTCTTATGATTGCTGTGCTTCTTCTAATCTAATGTCAGTCCAATTTAGAGAGCCTACCCTTCAGTAATGATACTGAAAGCCAAAATGCTTCCAGGCTGTCCATTATATGAACTTTGTGCTTTCTTGAATGTCTAAGACAATGTGTTTTAGATAAAGGTACTTTTTTTTTCTTTCAGAAACATGTTGTTAATGTATATCGCCTGATAACCAGGGGAACTCTGGAGGAGAAGATCATGGGTCTTCAAAAGTTCAAAATGAATATTGCAAATACAGTGATCAGCCAAGAAAACACAAGCTTACAGAGCATGGGAACAGAACAGCTGCTTGATCTGTTCACACTTGATAAGGTAAAGAACCACTTGCACAGGTATCTACCAAAAATAGTTATCTTAGGGAAAAGCTTTGTTTTGAAATGTAAAAGTTGGAAGTTGAATAGTAGACACTTGAAGGTGGAATGATGAAAAGTAGACAGATATTTCCCCAAAAGAATCATCAGACTAAGAATTTAGCATTCTAAATGCAAAAACGTCCTGTAAATTTGATTTATGATTGGGTTGTTTTGGTTTTTTTTTTTTTGTGAAGGATGGAAAAACTGAAAAAGCAGATACATCTACCTCTTCTGGGAAAGCATCAATGAAATCAGTACTCGAAAACCTTGGAGAACTATGGGATCAAGAACAGTATGACACTGAATACAGTCTTGAGAACTTTATGCATTCATTAAAGTAACCATCGTATCTTTGTAATAAAGCTGCTGCTAGTTCACATGTTTTTCTGCTGATATTCAGCAAACTTCAAAGCATATATAGTGAACCTTTACCTTAATGTGTAAATAGACTTACTGAAAGAAGAATCTTCAAAAGACTGGAACTGAGTAGTGTCATCTGTTTCACTGGGGAGTTATTCTGTCTTAAACGTTTGCACTGTATAAAAACTTTTAGATGTTAACATAGTGAGGTGGTTTGACTTGTTCTGAACGGCTACAAATTCTTACTCGGTAGAACAATAAAACACAGCAGATTTTTACATGTCAACAAGTGTTACTTATGTTCAAAGTCCACCGTTATTTCTGTATCTATAATAGTTTTGTACAGTTGTTTCAGTGATAACTTCAGATTTTTTCAGTGTACATTTTTCTTTTAAGCACAACTTGCTTTTATGATGTATTAAAAACCAGTTTTCAACTTAAACTTTTATTCAAATCATTTCAGGACTTGTATCACCAGAGGCAAAGCCTAGAAGTATTGAATAGTTAAATGGCACTAGGTGTGTGTGCCCAGCTTTGTATATTGAGTATAAATATATTATGCTCTTTAGTCTTTTGACACCATCTTGACGGAACAGCTGACTTGAACTTTTTAAGGAGATATATTAAATACAGGTAATGGCCTATTTAAGGCCATGTTTGCATCCTATTAGCACGGGTGTACTTTTTTAATTTATCTATAAGGCTAGAATATAGCCACTTTGAGAGATGCATGAATTCAGTATGTTTCAACGATATATATTTTTTGTAACTAATAAAGAAATTAAATATACAGATGTTTTGCAGAAGTAGATTTTACACTGTCTAGGATTCTGAAGTCCATGCTAAAGTGACTGTTTATTTGATGCATGACTTAAAACTTCTAAAAGGAATAGGGAGGACTTTTTTCTTAAGGAGAAAATATGCATAGAAATACCTACATCCAGTTTGAGGGAATTGAACAGTTGAAATTGTGTAACAAATATAGTAAAGGACTTTATTAGCAGTGAGAATAATGCAGCTGTATGTTATGCAGCTTTTTATAAAAAGGGAGGCAGTAGTAAAAGTTTCTAGATGTGCATATGTGCTGGGATATGCACTTTTTATAAATATTAAATTATAGATAACTTACAGCAGTTGTCTGAATACGTAGAATATATGTTAAAAGTATAA
Source organism: Heliangelus exortis (assembly GCF_036169615.1). NCBI lineage: Eukaryota > Metazoa > Chordata > Aves > Apodiformes > Trochilidae > Heliangelus > Heliangelus exortis. The sequence continues at coordinate 8,752,927 of NC_092428.1, forward strand.
AACCTAAGGTTTGTAGCTTGCTGTGTGCTTAAGCATCAGAGCTTAAAAACCACCAGAGACCTCAATTATGTAAAGTAAGATTGTTTTAAAACAATAATATAAATCAAGACTGTTCTGCAGCATTGGAAGTGAATTAATGTCACATTTCAGTAGTTATGAAATGCCATATTGTAACTAAGTTAGCATTCCATAAAAATAAACAGAACTGGGAATATATTATTTGTATGCTGTGTATGTCCATGTTTAGGTTTGTTTTTTTGTAGACAAGACTTCTTCACTGAGGCTAACTTGGTAAAGAAATACTTTCGGAAATCTGAGATTGATTTACTAGTATTATATCAGTTCTTCTCTGCCTTGGTACACGTAGTGTTTCTGTTGCGCTTTCAACTGATAATCCAAGTGGGAGGAGAGACAAGATGGGGCTCAGTGTTCTGCTTGCAGAGAAATTATAATGATGGAATACTGGGTACTTTATTATAACTTGATGCAATAATCTTGTGGTGGTGCCCAGAAATAAGATATTTGAATAAAGAGACCTCTTACTTAGTAATAAAATACTGCATATGTTTTTCTTCAAGAGTTGTATTAGTTGCAGTGGTAAGAAACTCTTTGGCTCCCACTGGAAAAGAAATATACAGCAAAGGACTGCTTTAAACCAGTTATTTATCACTGAGGTTGCTGTGCAACCATAATGCTCTCTTAGGCAGGACCTCGGGAAGACTCCTGCACCTGGAAATGGGAGAGAAGCAGAACCCAGAAAAATTGTTTCAAGATTATAATATGTGCTGACTGTTAAGTGTTCTGTGAATTAACACTGTCAAATAGCTCTGTTTATTACAGCAAGGTGCCTTTAATTCAGCAGAGTGGGTCTGAGCTAAGCTTCTACATTTACATAAATTTTCTTGGTCAACAGCTAAATACACTATTGAAGTAGGGTTTTAGTCTTTTAAAAAATTCCTTCCTTCACTAGCCTCCCAGAGTAGGGGAGGATATGCATTTCTGTAGCACTTTCCTTTTTCTTTATTGCAATATTGTCCAAAATTTTGTTTCATTGCCCTCTTTGTGCCCTGGGAATAAAAAATGCATGCATGTACCTAAAGCAATCAAAATCTTACAAATAGTTCTCTGAAAAATTTTGCTCCAGTAAAACTCAGCTGTGAAAACAGGTGCTTCAGTACTCCACTCGGCATTTTAATATTGCCTAAATTTTATGATATTGGTCAAGTTTGGATGTTTCTAACTGTTCAGTTAGCAAAGAAAAATTCTGAACTGGATTTAAACCTTGTTCAAGGTAAGAAAAAGGTACTTTCATACTGCAAATGTTTCTATAAGCTTTATACTAAAAACTTCAGCCTGGTGATCTACAATGAATTCCACAAATGCAAGAGATATGCAAGAAGCAGTTCTTAATGGTTTTCCTTTGCTAAGGATAAGCTATTTTTATGAACTTCTTGTACACACAAGGAGCCAAACTTGCAACATTAGGTATCTACGTAAGTTTTACCCACACAGCATTACATCTTCACAGACCAGCATACATCAATATTTCAGACACTTAATCTTCTGCTTCACCTATCAATAGAGCAGTGCTTTAAAGTGATAGAGTACTTTCAATTTAAATGAGTTTAAAGTGCAGTACATCTCATGAAACTTCATGAATTTCAGAAAAAGCAAGGAGTTGGTGGACTGGTTGGAAGGAGTTATGACCAGGAGGCCCATCACACATTGTCATTTGTAACAATGATTTATTCGTTCTTACTCTGTATAAAAATAGGCTGCTGATGCCTTATGTCAGGAACACAAGTTTAATAGACTTATCTTTTAACTACTTTTACAGAGGATAACCAAGGCTTAAGGGGAAATACCACTCATCTTAGAAGGGTTTTTAAAACTGAGACAGTAAGATACTCAGGTACTATAATGATTATCACAGAAGCAGTCAGGAGGAGGGAGTGAAGACATCCTCAGAGAAACATTTGAATTCTGAGCCATTTAAGGTGGAGTAAGGCTTAGGATCATACTTTGCAAAATAAGAAAATTCAATACTCATCTTACTAAACAAGATTAAGGTGGAACAGTACATGGTCATTCAATTCAGCTCCTACCTAGAGCTTTCCTGGCACTGATGCTGTAACACAACAGAGAAGGGTAGGATGCTTTCACTATGCTCAGATAAGAATACCCACCATCACACAATGGGCCTACTCACACATTCCTTCATAAAGTCAGGAATGATGTTCATATCCTGAGTAACCAACAAGTATACAAGCCACCACGTTCAGATTTGAAAATTATGCTTACCTCCTAGGAAGAGGAAGACTATTATCAAAAAAGATACATTTCAAATATTACTATTGGAACTTTCAGGACAAATATTTAAGCTGCAATATAACAAGGGCTGTAATTTCTACTGATTATGACAGATTTTTCCCTTAACAAGTAGAGCCCATTCCAGTTCAGTGACACCATTTGCCTCTCCAAGTCATGTTTCCATGCCAGCTGAGTGAGGTGCCACCCTCAGCCATCATCACTTTGAATGTGTTATTCCTCACACAAGATTATCCAGACCAATGCAACACTTCTCATTAAAATAAACCAGAGGAACAAACAGCTGAATGTATAACAGGCTCATCTTCAGAATCTGAAATTTCTGCATAGGTGAATGGTCCAAGATTCACTGAAAAAAATGAGCAGATCTGCTGTTTACCCAGAGGGCTAAGACCGAATTTACATTGACTAAAACGTTGCCACCTAAATCCATTTTAGTAGATAAACATATGAAAGCCTATGCAAACTGTAATATTAAACCATGCCAAAGTTTGAATACCTACAAAGGAAAAAAGGAATAGCTGAAGAAACAAAGCACTTAATACCAGATAACCCTAGGGAACTCAGACTTAGGGAACTTTGCTATCTTTCCTTCCCTTCACCAAAAACCTTTAAAAAGTCACATTCTATAAACCTGTGCTCTTTTCTTAGCAAGAGTGGATAGCTAACTCAGTGTTAGGTTCCTGGCATTAATTCAGCAAGTAATTAACAAACACACACTTACAGATGATGACCTGCAGTATTTTCTGTTAAAGTAAAGCTAAGACCAGGATTTCCTGAATTGTAAGAGGAAAATTCCACATACTAAAAGCAAGCATGCTCTACTTCCCTTCTTAGATGAAGGAAGGAAATCGATTGAGAGAGCATCAGCTTCAATCCCATAAATTCAGCCTCCAGTACAAAAATTGCAGAAAAAGTAGGGGAGGGCGAGTGCAGAAACAGAGAGAAGGGAAGAGCACTACTCTACATCCTACCCAAAGGCTGTTCCAGGAACGTGGCAAATTGAACTAATCTGCAGTTCAGTCAGAGGCTTAGAAATAGCTGAGCTATCAGAATATGCTGACCACATCTCCAATATGCTCCAGTTCCAGGGGCCTTTGCAGGGCGATGCTGTGCTGTCCATGCCAAGAGATTTCACATATGTCAGAGTAATTACACTTCATAGTTTATGCAGCCTGGCTGCTTAGATACTCCATCAAGAAAACAGGAATACTTCTCAGTATACAGGCAGCAAGAGAACTGTATTGTTACCTGTAGTAGGTTTTTTTGTTACTGTTTCTGAGTAATTTCTCTTTAAATAAATATTGATTGGATATATACAGATACACATTTATGTATTCTGACCCTATTTCACATGACTCATTCTGCAATTGATAGCAATTTAGTTATCAATCACAATCTAGCATCCCAGAAATAAAGATTTAAAGTAGTAAGTCGCAACTTAGTAAACAGAGATTGAAAAACGTAAGTTGAATGATCTCTGCCATAGCCAGAGAAGATGACATTAAAAAGACATCAGCCCCCAAAAAGCAACATAGTTTGATTCCTGCTTCTCTTCTGACTCACAGCTACTTCACTGAGCAGAATAATTGACTTTTTGACTATATGCAAGTAAAACAAGTGTGGCTTTAGGAAAAAGATGCACTGCATATTGATCTATTCCTCCATGCTGCCCACATCTCCACTCAGTCCAAATTATGAAACACTTCTGGGACCCTTGGAACACTTCACTCTTGGTGCCTCTCTCTTGCAAGACACAATAATTTTGTCAGCCAAACAAGAAGTGCTGTGGTGCTTTTTCCAGAGTACTTTGAAGCTCTGGGTACCTGTATAAACATAGGTAAAGTTCATATAGGAGCCTTAAGTCAAAATACTGCCCATATTCAGGAGAGTGGATTTTTAAGCGACTGCAGAGAGAAGCATCACACACAGTAAACAAACCAGCAGTCAATGCTGGATCACCAACGTTTATTTTTTAAATTAATGCTCAACTACCTAGGTATCATAACAGTTAAATTATCAGTTCATTAGCAAGCTGGAAAGGACAGTGTGACAGAATTCAAAATTGATACTTCCATTTTCTTTTCTGCTTTAATAAGAGCTGCAAGATGCGATCAGCATTTTAGGCTTCTCACTGCTGGTGCTGTCAGCAGTAGTTAATTATTGTTTATGAAGTGCAGAACTGTGTGTTCTCGCAGTTACATCACTCTTTGGCTGTGCCTGTTTATTTGCCAGCTGAAGAGCAAGCCAGCAACAAAACAAGAAGTGTGGGGAAAAAAAAATTAAACAGCGTGACAATTTACATGGACTTATGTCGAGTCAGGGAAAGAGAAAGAAGAGGAAGTGGTGTGAGATCCATTCGCTATCAGCCCATTTTCCCTGCTCAGTTCAATTAATTTCTCCTAAATTCCCACTTCCTCCAGTATTTCTTCCTCCAATATAGATACAGCCACAACTCCCAAAGCCAACACAGCACTGTTGTGCAGAAGATCTGAATCCCTTGTGTGAGCCTAGTATGAGTCTAGGATGCCATTTCATCCCCTTCCCATTCGAGCAGGAATAATAATAGCTCCAACCTTCATCACAGGGGCCTGCTGTGCCACCCCCAGAGAAAACCTGACAGCATGGAAATCCACACGTGCCTAAGCAGCAGCTGGCTGCAGACCCCACAGCTTCCTGCATCTGCACACAGACCTAGAGAAAACAACTCTTAACACACAGACTCCAAGGTCCAACACCGGTTGTGTGGTTACTGCAGCCAGGGCTGCCTTCCCACCATCACCATCCATCACAAATAAAATAAAATAAAATAAAATAAAATAAAATAAAATAAAATAAAATAAAATAAAATAAAATATAAAATAACACCCTAATTGATAGAAAAGGTCTCTATAACCAGAGTGCGCCAGCCTCCCACTCGCCCTCGGCGCCCAGCGCTCATCTCCGCTCTCCTCGGGGCTTCCCGGGGCCCTGGCAGGGGCAGGGATGCAGTAAGCGAGGGGTCGGCAGCCGTTGGTTTCCGTTGGTTTCCGTTGGGCAGCACGTGCAGGCTGCCCCAGCGCGCCCCTGGGGCCTTCACCAGCTCCCAGTCCCCGCTCGGGCTTCCCCCTCAGACCCCGCAGGCTGCCCAGGGGTAACGCAGCGTCTCTTGGGGACAGCCCGGGGAGCAGACACCTCGCTATCCCCGCTGTCTCCTTCTAAGGCACACGAGGTCGTCAGCATCCCGTCCGAGCTGACCTCCGTCCCCCCACGCCCACATCTTCCTCTAAGGTAAGTCAGGAGGCACAGTGCGCTCCAGGGGGTTGTAGTGTTTTTGCAGCCCCGCGGGTAAAACTGTGGTGCTTGGCCAAGGAGGTACCTTGTGTGCTGTTCAAGTGTTTGTAGAGGAGCAGAATCAGCATCTTCATCTGTATTTTTTTTTCTGCTGAGGATCAACCTGGATTTGGGGCTGAGTTGCAGGCCTTAAGAATTTATTCAAGGTCTCTAGAGGAAAGGAGATTTCATCTCTGTTTCGTTACTCAGCTGCTGATCTGTCATATGGTAAGACTTGGATCTGTAGAAGAGATTCAAGGAACTAAATTACTTTTGCAATTATTAGATGCCTTTATCAGCTTTGCTTTGGCATTTAATCAGCCACAAAAGCTATTTATTGCCTCATAAACTCCTCCGCAGCAAACATTATCCTTTAATTAATCCCTGAAAATTACAAAGGCTGATGAGGTAACCTATTTTTCTCACCACTCAATGAAGCTTAGCAGAATTTGTTGCTATTTTCCCTTTCATTTTGTTTTTAGACAGTTGTCAGCTGGCCCAGTCAAAGAGCTTGTTAGGACAGGTAGGAGCAATTTAGCAGCATGACATGGATAGCAAATACCAGCCAAATCACTGAGTTCTGAGGATTATTCACAGCTGAGAAACTTGGGAGATGAGTAAAAGCTAACCCCCAATTTAACTCACGTTAAAACTGGAAGGGCAATCTGAACAGTGTGAGGCTTCAGAACTAAATTGAAGGATTGGAGGCAGCTGCTAATTAGGAGAATTTGAAGCTGTGGACACTATAATAAAAGTGGATCTTGGCTCACATGAAATATTTCTGATACATGCTTGCTTTATATATAATGACTTTTTAGTATCTCAGCACTTACAGAAATTACATCTGAAAAGCATCAAGATCTGTCTATGGCTAACACAACTCAATACCTGAAGATGCCATGAGAATAATGTTTTGTAGCATGGCCACAAGGTTTTGTACATCATGGCCACAAAGTTTTGCTATTTCCACTACCCCAACCCAGACCTCCACCAGAATCAGATGCTAGCTTTAAACGAAGCCAGTTCACAGAAAACCAAAAATGTTTGGCATAGTAGTTTAAAACTTTTATCTGGCTATATAAGGACTACAATTATAGCTGGAAATGTAAGGATCTTATGTAAACATCATGGTTTTAGCCAAGAGCTTTACTGGGGGAGGAAGGGAATAAGAAACATTCTTCTAAATATTTGAGAGTTGGCAATGCTGTGTCCTACCTCATTGCTTCCAAGAAAGAAGGTATTTTCATATATTTATCCAGGTTAGTTAGTTATTGAGTTGAGAATAGGCATTGGCATCAGCCAGTTCTCTGTAGACCTACAGCAAGTGCTTCATGACATATCAATTATATTTTAGGAAGTACCTACTGATGCAGGGTGGAGAGCTTGTAGTTAAGATAGTATAAATTTTGTAGAGCACAGGAGGTACAGGAAAGGAGGTTGTTTCAAAAATTCTTTCAAAAAACTTTTTCCAGCATCATTTCAAGTTTCTAAAGTAAATTTTGAAAGAAGAAAAATTAAAATCTCCTATGTTTGAGAAATAGAAAAAGAGGAAGAGAAAAGCATAAAGAAGTGTTGCCTCCTCTGTCTTTGACTTTTTATGTTTTCTCATCACTGGAAGAAAAAGATCACCAAACCACAAAAATTAGGCCTTGTTCTAATGCTAGCTCACAGCTGCAAGGGAATTTACATTTCCTGTGGCAGGTGTTAATCATGGTGACACTAAAGAGCAGTTCCACTTTGGTAACATAGTCAGGACTCAAATTATAAGGGATTATGTTTTCAAAGATGCATTGAAAACTCCAACCCAGTAATTATGTTTTCCAAAGTAGTCCATTTGTGCTGTGTTACTTCTGGAGACATTTTGCATTGCCTAAATGATGTGTTCTTTCCACGGATTCCTGCTGCCTAAGTTTCTGAAACAGAAGGAGAAAAAAATTTAAGTAGGTGGGTCAGGTGAAATAAAAGTTTGGAAGCTGGAAGTCTAAGACTTTATGTCCCAGGAGGTGGTGTAGTTTTATGTGGTGATCAATGTAGGATTGTCAGCTTCCTGTCTTGAGGGGGAAGAGAAATCCAAGGCTCAGGAAAAACCGGTCTCTAAAATGATGAACTAGCATCAGTTAAGTTAGCTAGTTTTGTTCCCAGGCACAAATACACAGGCAGTTTTTCACATCCCATGATGCAATAGCACCTTGGTATACGTAGTCTATAGATTGTTAAAATGAAAAGAATAATAGAAAGCTTGTCAGTGGGACTTTGTGGAGTTTGTTGGGAGCTAAAGAGGGTAACCAGGTTACTCAGTTCTCATTCAAGATACAGCTAGATGAAGTGTGACAGTGAGAAGAGAGTCAGGAACAGGGACACAAAGCCTGTATCTTGCCTTTTCACTTGAGAACAAGTCAAAACCTGTGAGCTAACCTCAGCTAGGAAATGCTGTCCCTTCATTGTGGCACCTCTGATGTTTCCCAGCATTTAATTTCTGCTTTCTCATATGCCTGTACCTTTTCCTTTCTGAGCATTTTGGTAATTTTTTCTCACTTACACCAAAGCTGGATTCAGATATAAGAGCTGCTCTTCCTGGTTGGGTAACAGGAGACAAACACCTGAGCAGCTGCTGTTCTTCTCTTTTAGAGCCCAGCTGGAGCAGGAGGGGGAAATGGCAGTGCTGGTCCTTCTATTTTCCATTTTACTGACTACAGTGCTTGTTCAGCAATGTTAGTGTAAAGAGAGGCAACCCACTAGGTAGCTTGTGAATCTGCATGGGACTGCTTTCTATGTTGAAACTGTGCCACCACACAAAATGAACTGAAGTATTATAACGAGCAGAGATTGTGAGAGTGAGTGAAGATACCAGGATGCTCTCTGTAGAGTGGCATTTTATGTGCTTCTCTGTGGGAGATAATAATATCTGTGGGAGGTAATAGTATAACACAACTATAGAGTTGTGTTTCTGCCTCACAGACTGATCAGTTTATACAAGCTAAACAAAACTTTCTTTGGCTAAAATGCAAAAAAAATCCTGGTAATGTAACTGCTGTTTACCTACAGTTACTTCAAAAATCCTTTCTTGACTGTTTAGTCACAAAATAAACAAAAAGGAATTTGTTTCCCTCAAGTTACATCACTTGAATTTCTATTAAGCTTCTTTTCAGTATAAATTAAAAATATCCCTTTTTCAAAAAGATGACAGTGTCCTGCCCAGTGGGCCAAAGAAATGGCAACATGCTCATTTGGCCTGCAGTGAGGGAATCAGCATTGTGAGAGCTTCTTCTAAGAATAAAGGAAAACAAAAAAGTTGTACAGGGATTGGAGTTGTATCCTTTAGAATGTAATTAATGAATTAAATGAGAATGTTTTGTTATAATTTCTTAAAGAGTGGTTGGATCAGAACAACTTGAAGAACAGGAACAATCCATCAGTGACCTCACTATATTGACCTAAGGACATGGCAAGATAAACAGAAGCTGAGAGCTGCTTGAATAGTCTTCTGCATCGCTGAACCCAACATAAAGCCTCTTAAGGGCAGGAAGCTGAAGGTAACAGATCTGAGTATCACCAGCAGGGGGGATTGTCTCCTTCAGCAGCAGTGCAGTGCAAGAGGCAGACAAAAGCGATTCCATTATTTATGCTTTATTTGGTACATACAATGCATTTTAATCTGCCTACCAGAAATCAGGCCAGATTGAGTCGTAAGTGTTGTGAGCTTGCATGCCTGAATTGTTCATAATGTCAGAGTGAGTCTTTTCTTGCTGCTTCTGGCAATCTGATTTGCAATCCAAAGGGCTTTGTAGTGTTAACATAAGTACATTGAATAGGTTTTGACTAATTCAGTCTCAGTTGAAAGTGACTGTGTATGTAATGGGATATTTCTGAGAAGAAGCCTCTTCTACTGTGCTCTTCTGAGTACAAGGTTTGTTTGAATGCTACCATACTCTTTGTTGGATATCATAGCCATGCCTTTGAAGGACTGATCTAATAAAATCTAGTGTGGGGGATAGGAAGCTTGTTAAAAGTGAAAAAAAACCCAACTTCTTTACACAACCCAGAGATCTCTCTCCAAAGAGAGATCAGACTTTCAACCTCAGTTCTGTACACAGTGGGAAAGAAGCAGCAATTAAAGCTTTTTTAATTCTTGTAGCTGTCAAGTGTCAAAAATCATAGGCAACATTAATGCTTTCTGCAGTGGAGGCAGATGCAGAAATAGTTCATCACACTGATTAGTTTTTGGGTTTTTTTTTTCTTTTGCAAAAAGGGATGAATTTACTGATTGCTATAGGTGAGACAAGTGCATTCCTGACTTGCTGTATGATCTCAGGCAAGTCACTAATTCTTGGTCCTTCTGTTCCTTCTATATGCTCTTTGTTTTGCCTATGTTGACTGAAAGCATCTCAGGACAGAATCTGTCTCTCTGCCTTGTGTAATGCCAGGCTCAATAAGGCTCTGCTTTACTTGAGCCCTGTAGATCCTGATGAAACATAGACAATTAGCAACACTGACTTTGAACAGGAAGTCATAGCCTGTCCTGAATTTGTACTGCTTTTCCTTATCTGCTTATTAATACTGTCTTGGAACACAGGAGACTAGGAATCCTTGCAAACATTATAAATGTTCAAAATATTTGCACAGTTGTGGTGGTAGATTTGCACAGAAGGAGGTGGATTGTGAGTGGTTTGATTGAATTTGGTTGACAATCAGATTAGCTTTACTGATACCTGTATGCCTCAATAGCACCCACAGCCTAGGAGAGGTTTAGTAAAAATCGAAGAACTCCCTGCCTTAAGCAGATGCTCATGACTATATATAAAATTTAAGCCTTGACGGAGAGGAACTTGAAAATATAGTAATATTTAGGCTGTAAAAGAAACCAACAAATTAAAATAGGTTTAATGTTGAAGCACAATGTAAATCTTCAATTTTTTCCTTTTTTGCCTTTTGTTTTTTATTATCACAATAGCACCTGAGAGTCCCAGTCAGGTTAAAGAGCAAGGCAGTGTACAAACCCTGCCACAAAAGGACTGTTGTTCCCCCCAAAAGTAGCTGATCTCAGAGTGCAGTGAGAAGAACAAGTTGTTTAAATGATGGCTGGTCTGACTACATGTTATAACCTTTTCCTCTTCAGAAGTTCTTGTCATCTCAGTTCTGCAAGTTGATCTATTTTTATAATCTTTTGGGGTTTGAATTTTTTTAACACACTAGAGTCAGTCTGCATTCTTTAGAAATTAGATGAAAAATCAAGGTGGGTGGAACTCTGGTAGAGACATGTGGCTAAGTATCCAGGGAATGGAATCCTCTTAACCACGATCACCAGCAGAATACACAGCTAATGAACATGCTCTGATCTCAGCAGTGTGGAAAAGTGCAGTCAGAAATTCCTTCTCACTGCTTTAGTGCAAACTGTGATGCAGAGCACCTGCAAAGATAGTCACTACTGAAATTACTCTGGCTTTTATCTTTTTTTTTAAAGCTAAAAAAAGTCCCACCAGAATTGTTTTAATTAACAGAGTGACTGATGTCATCATAGAAAGGCATATTTAAGTGCTGGTAGAGTATATACAGTTTGATTTATCACATTTCTGGTGTACAAGGTGCTATTAATGTAGATAATGGTTTTAACCACTGATGCAACATGAAGATTGTGGTGTGTGTTGGAGAATCATGAACCTGAACAGTGTCAAGAGACAGTTAGATGCTGTTTTACTTGGCAATCCAAATTCACTAGAGCTAGCTAACAGGAAGTGATGTGGACAGCAGCACATCTGAGATGTTGCCATTCTTTGTGGGAGTGTCACTTGGAATTCACACCTGTGTCCTTGCAGTCATCTTTTTTTTTTTTTTTTTTTTCTTTCTTCCTAAATGCATGAACATAATTGAAACTTCTGACAAATTATGAGAAAAGATGGATGGTGCAAATTCTGGCTTGGTGGTATGAAATAAAAGTACAATGGAGATCTACAGGTGCATTTCTCTTTGGATTTTGGTACTGTTCAGGCAGGTACAATACACTGACTGCCTTGCGAGGATGGGCAATTCTGGGTCTGTGCAGAGGTGGCTCAAGGCAAATTTAGTCAGCGAGAGAGTTGAGACAGCTTCAAGGTTGTGCAGCAGCTGAGTAGGTGTTTTCAGTTTTGGACTTTAATTTTTAATTACATCCTTTTTATTTTTTCAGTTTAACCCTACTGTGAAACATGATTAAGGCAGTACTAAAGGTTTTCCACACCAACAATTTCACCTTCAAAAGCATTTGCAGCTGTGACCTCAGGCATGGTCCCTGTGTTTCACTTTTTTCTCGTCTACTGACATAAGGAGGAATTCATGTTCACTTTTCATAAACTGCATAATGCTAGAGTATATCCTGACTCTCTGTGTGCAGTCTCTCTGCCTGCAGTCTGTCTGCTTGATCTGCCAACCCTGAATTTTAACTTACCCACCTGATTTTAAAAGGGGCAGGTATTAGATTTTTCTCTAAAATGAACTGCTGTATTAATTACTTTCTCTTCCAAGGGCCACAAATGGAAATGAAGGGCTCAGTCCCTGAATTATGTGGCAGGCACTTCTAGTGATGCATATGATATTCTTAGCTTTGTTGGGGTGTCACATCAGCCAGCAGCAAATGCAGAGGAAAGGCTCAACATATACCAAGCAAGAGGGATTCCCTTCAGTCTGAGGTTCATGTCCTTGTTTAGGAGTTAGATTTGGAATCTGCTTGTCCTGGATGTCATCAGAGTATATATTGAAAACATGGACACAGTTGTCCAGAAAATCTGAAAGGATTGCTAGCCAGCTCATTTTTCTTACAGATTTCATCTGGCTTTGATGTGCTGCAAATACACCTATATGGTGTATCTCCAGGCTGTCTAGTTTAATGCTTAGCACCAGGTCCTTCACAGCCTTCCAGTCAAGGGCTTCAGTTATGTATTAATGGCACAGACCTTTGTGCAGGTTCAAAGCAGAAACATTGGTATACACTGGAGTAGGGAATATTGTACCTCAGCATGTTAGATATAGCCATTGGCCCCAGTCTGGCAATTACTTCAGTCTGTTTGTAATTTTAAGCACAGAAGTAATTCCAGACAGTCAGGCTTGGGTTTAAATGCATTGCTGACTGGCAGCTAACCTGATGGAATAAACACCCTCTGGTTAACCAGAGAGGCTAAGCAATCTGTATGCATGACAGTGCAACCTAACTAATTGGCAAAAATTTTACACAAACTTTTATAAACGGGCACTTATTCCACAAAATTCAGAAGTTTACAGAGCCTAAATAGGGCAATACAGAATAAGAACTGAAAGACATGTTAGTGATGGGATTGGTTTTGTACCAGCATTTGGAAAGAAATACAAAAACTTCTCGAACAAGTTGAACTAGAACATGAAGCCACATCAGCTCCATGCTGTACGTGAGATAAATATTGTTTAGAGCTGTAAATAAGAAGATATAGCAGCTTAAATCTTCAGAGAGAAGGACTGTTTAGGACATTTTTAGGTAAGAAAAGTGAATTTAAATCTGTGGTGCTATTCCCTGTCCTGATTTTTTTTTAAATGTATCCTTCACTTTACTGCACCCTAACGTAGGTGAATGAAGGAGTTTCTCCTTTCCCCTGAGCAGTGATGGATCTTTTTTTTTTTTTTTTGTACTCACTTGTAGGAGGAAATTTCTTCAGACCATTTACCACTTCAACCCTGTCTGTGGAAGAATCAATAGGGAAAGGGTGCTGCCTTTGCCCTTCCATTTTAACCACATCTTTCTTTTAAAGAGCACATTGTGCAGCCTGGTCCAGGTCAAAATGGAAGAATGGCAAAAGCAACAATGGACTTGCTACATTTTGGCTGCTTACCAGTCCAGTGTGGCGGGTAAATTTTCTTACTATGTCATTTTTGTATTTGACTCTACTCTTTCCAAAACTGTCATTGCCCACACCACTGAGGGGTTGGAACACAAGCCCTATGTAGCAAGAGTCATGTTTGGGGATAGGTTTTCCAAAGCATGAACCATACGTGCCACTGCTATACATACATGCCAAATCCTTTCTTACCTCCTTCTGGCATATTCCAACATATTCTCCTCTGGGGCAAGTTTTCTCACAGTTGCCAAAATAACATTTCTTTTGCCTCCTGCTTAAGTTTTTATGATTAGCAACTCTCTGGGATGGGTGTGTAATTACTAAAGTCATTGGCCGATGAGTACAGGCAGCTCCTAATTTCCTGGAGTACTGCCTGGGCCTTTCAGTTGTCTGTAACTACAGACAGGAGCTTCTGGCTAGAAAAGCACCTTGTAGCCTTGGACACCACTCTCCCCACTACCTCCAAGCTGACTTTCACATCTTCAGCTCTTCATCCAGGCAGTGGGAAAAGTCATAAGTATCTGGGGAGTTCTGTCAGATGTCGCTAGTGTCTCGTTTGCCAGACAATCCACAGCTGTTCCAAGGTGTGGCCCAAATATTGCCATACAAACCAGCAAGAAGCAGGGTGCAATTTATGAGAGGCTTTCACAGCTTAAGTAGAATAAACAGAAGCATGTATGTATGTGGGTTGCATGATATGATCCCTCACAGCCTGGTAGTGCTGTCTCCTTTCCTGAGCTGTGCAATCCTGCAGTAAGGCTTCTGGTTATACTAAGGAGAGAGGATTATCTGAGAAGTGTGTGTAAGGGTCTAGAGCATGGCTGGGACTGGGGTCAGAGGGAGAGGTGAAACTGAGAGAGACCTGATACCAGTCACCTTCTGGCACCTCAGAAGGGCTATTGTGTTCTTCAGAACCAGAGAGAAGTAGTGTCTATATTGATTGCCTTGTCCCACTACCAGGATGAGGTTATAACAGGTAAATGGCTTGGTAATAAGAGGAGTTGCAGAAGGTCCCCAAAAGTCCAAGCAGGTGGTACAGCTGGTGATGACAGGCTTAGTCTGTGGGAACAGTATGTGTGCTGGAGATAGCAAGGGAGAGCTCTTTTTAGCAGGAGCTGGGCAGACTTACAGTCACATGGTCACCAGCCCAGCTGTACAGCCTGAGCTTTAGGAAGCTGAGAGGACAACCTTTTCAGAACTTGCATATTGCAGCTGTGTGACTCTGCACCACAGTGACTCCCTTCCTTGGGGCTAGTGGGTTGTTCTTATGGCCCTTTTTACTACAAGAATCACAAACTGGAGGACAGTACCCCCTCCTCTTGCCCCTCCCACTCCCACAGCCTGCCAAATTTCTAATCTGACAAGGTATTTGGAAATGGCACAGGAACTGGGCAAAGATTCAGTCTGAGTATTTGATATGAAGTGTTCACTTCTGGCTAATGCTATTTATGTTACATCCCTCCTTCAGAGCATGATTTAAGACGACTGTCTGATAAAAAGGCACTGCTGCTTGCTGACTCTGCATTAGCTCCTGCAGCATTTTGAATGCAGCTTAATTCCCCTGTGAAAAGAACTGACGCAACCAATCCCCATGAACTCTTCACACTTGACAGAAACACAAGTGAAGAGGTTGATCCATAATAATTAGAAAATCGGGATCAAAAGCAGGCAGGCTTAGCTGAAACTGTTTTGCACAGAGGGAATACTGCAGCTTATAATATACGATTTAATTACTAAAGAACATAATTTCTGCAAGTGAATGCAGTTTCCAGAGTGGAAAAGCTGAAAATATAGCTCTAAATTCTACTCAAGTTAGGTTATGAGAGCATGAGTTTGAATAGTATTTAAAAATGCAAAAGGAGAATCTCATGTAATGTTTTTCTATTCCTAGTGTTACTCCTTAGTGGAAAGGTGATTGTCAGCTTCATATGTCATTCAGAAGAAATAAATCATGAACAAGACAGAAATGGTGTTCTTTAAAATCCTTTTGCAAACAGAAGTTGTTGCCCCACTTTAGAGGAGCAGCAAGGCATCTTCAGATTGTGGCTGCAGTTTCTCTGTGGAAGGCAAACTGAGCTGTTTTCTATGAATGGTCATTTTTTGTTATGTCTCAGTGTTAACAAAAGGCTAAACTGAAGGAGAGATTCATCCTCCTTCATGCTTTGCTGCTTTTCCTTTTAGTTTATTCACTCGCACTTTGTACAGTGGAGTCCAGACTCGTAGGATGGATGGGAATTTAAGTTTGTTTATTCTTTTTTGGTTTTTTAAGAAATATATATTCTGTGTGAATAATCTGAAAAATCCAGATGAATCCACATATCTTAGCTTTTCTTTTTTTTCTCATAAAACACCCAGCTTCACTGAGGGTTAGCTATCAACAGCCATTACACAGCATTTTGTTAGATACAAGACTTGCTGAGTTATATAGTGGTGTAAAAATTTGAAGACTTAGTAAATAATAACTCCTCATGACTAGGGTTTTGGGGGTTTTTGTCTTCTGTCTAGATAGTCTTTTTTTTAGGGCAGTGATTCATGTACTATTACTGAAGGAATTGAAGTACTGAAATTTCCTGATACCTTAGGGATTTTTGAGGAACAGAACATTACCAAATTGCTGACTGATCACTGTGAAAATATGTCCCAGAATCATAACTGTGAGATTTTACTTTGTTTTAATCAGAAGGAGAGACCAGTTCAGTTTTTCATATTTGTATCCTATGTGCTATGGGGGTAGTGCTTTCATTACATGGCCATAAAGTAATGGTAATTCTCAGATTCTAAACTCATCATTTGAGATCACTCTAGACATTCTAGAACATTCTAGCTCTGAATTTGCTTATTATCCTTTTTAAGGTTATGTTTGTGCGGTTTGCATTGGTCTCATATTTTACCTGACAGGATGGAGGCTCTTCAGCACTTTACTGTGATTTTCACATGTGGCAGGTCTTCTTTTTAGTGCTTGTTGGAGTATAGTATTTCTGCTGTGGTCAAGCAGCAATATTTAGCATCTTTGAATGGAGCAATGTAAGCACATTTCAACATATAAAACATTCTCGACTGAGAAGAGGAAGAAAGGGCCAAGGTCACCCACACCCACACCCACCATCTCCCACCTGCCCCTGAATAAAATAGGTAGATATTTATCAATATTTGTGTCAGCCATTTGAACATGTCCTGAAGTGCTTCATCTACACAGTTTTTAAATGCTTCCAGAGATGGTGATTCCACCACTTCCCTCGGCAGCCCATTCTCATGTATAACTACTCTCTCAGTAAAGAAATTCTTCCTCATCTCTAGTTCAAACCTACCCTGGTGCAACTTCAGGCCATTCCATCTAGTCCTAATATTATTTACTTGAGAGAGGAGGCCAGCACCTACCTCACTACCACCTCTTTTCAGGTTGTTGTAGAAAGTGGTAAGTCCTCTTGTCAGCCTTCTCTTCTCCAAACTAAACATTCCCAGTTCCCTCAGCCTCTCCTTACTCTTTGGGTTTGTTCTTCAGACCTTTCACTGACTTGGTTGCCCTTCCCTCCAGCAGCTAAACCTTTCACTATTCCAGCTCACCTCATCTCACCTTTGCAGGTGCACTTGCAGGTCATTACATTGGATTGAGTGAGTTCATTGGTGGATAGAAAGTAACGATTTGGCATTTCCGAAACTAGAACATAGATAGTCTGTAACATAAGAAAGTAACCAGAGTAACATTAATGCTTTGTCTAGAGTTGGGGTGAATGAGGACTGAGTCAAACCTGAAACATTTTCTGGTAAAGTGGTATCCCACTGAAGTGTGTAAGACAGAACTTTGAATTTGAATTAGTGAGAACAATATTCCATCTCTCATCTTTTATGCATCCTTTTGGCCTTTGATATTGCATATCATTTTGATTAGCAAGTGATTTCTCATTGATGTGTTTAGCATACAAGGAGCTTGTTATATAGAGGAACTATGTTGGTTGTGTTCTTGCAACCTATGCAGCAAGTTCTAAAGTGGGGAATATGCTTTTAACCATTTTGCTTAATGGTTGAGACTTTTGTCATTGCAAGCAGCAGCTGAAGGGATTAAAATGTGCATATTCAGTTTTAAAACTGTTCTGAGCTGTGAAAAATTATACAACAGGCAGTGATCAGGGAAAAAAAATAAGCCCAACAAATAACCTACAATATGTGTTATGTTAACACTGTCTTTTAAGTGAGAATATAATTGCCTTCTAGAGTAAGTTATAACCACACTAATTTTTACACTTTACAAATAACTGGTGTTGTCAGAATCCTCCCCATTGTGCAATGTCATCTTAGTGACATTACAGTCAGTGCCCTGTGACAGGTTAAACCTTGTGGAAACAGAGAAATGTTACCATGGCTTTTAATCCATTAATAAACTCGTGAATATTTTTGAAACTGGAGCAAAGCCCAAAGCGTGCAAGTCTGGTTAGAAGCAAGAAAAGTAGAGACAGAATGCATAGCAGAACATTTCTGGTGTGTGTGTATGCTGTTATGTGGGTTTTGATTGCAACAATATGCACAATACAGTGAGAGGGATTAGCTACGTTATGAACAATATTTTACCCATCTCTTAGAATTTCCTGTGTCTTTTATTTGACTTAGACCCTGCTCTGTATTCTGACAATGAGATTAGAAGCAATTTTTTGTAACTTTGAAGGGCAAAAATCTTGGAGGAAAGATGAGATCATGAGTTGCATCTTTGCCGTGATTTTTGGCAGTATCTTGCAGACTTATTTTGCAGATTGATTGTGTGGGCTCTATATCTCTTTCAAACTTTTATTTCACTGGGTCTGTAGTACATGTTTAAGCTGGCAAAAAAATCAAGAGGGTGTATCAGAGAGCAGTGTCTTGTTACATGTAATTTTATGAACAACCATCTTTGATTAATTTTTAATTTAGGTAATGCATATACTGTTATGAATATTTTTCTTCACTTGATAGAGACCAAAATATGTGTCACAAGAGTTAGAAAAGCTGCTATAACCATGACGATAAACATTTATTCCTTGTTCTATGGTGCAGGAAATTTGGAAAAAAAAAAAAAAATTAAAATCCCAAGTGTTTTGACCAGCTGGGCTATTGGATAGAGAAGGAGAAACACATCTTTATGTTCTTTATGTGAAACTTTGACTGATAAATATGTTTGTAAGGTCTTTCTGTGTTTGGGCCTGCAGGTAAAAAAAAAAAAAAAAAATCAACAGGGAAATAACCTTGAGAATCTAAGTAGATCACTGAGCAGTTAAAAAATATTAAGATACAAGCAGTTTTATATATTCCTGTTTATAAAAACATAGGCCCAAACAATGTTAGGCAGCAGCTCAAAGGGGATTTTAGGAAGTTGGTAGCAAATAAATGTTACTCAGAAGTAGTAAATGATACCTGATTTTACTGATTTAGCCCCAAGTGTCTATCATCCTAGTGAAGTAATTTTGGGGATTGCCACACTGGGAGCCTACTGTGCTATGAATTAATGTTATGAGTTCGGTCCAAATTATTGCCAATGGCCTACTGTATGACTTTATACTTGCTGACATTTTATTTCTCCTTCTAGAACAAGAAAAGGGGGAGATTTCTGAACTTTTATCATGTTTTCTTCTAAGTACAGTTTGTCACCCCTAGATAAACTCTGCAAAAACTTGCTTGCCTGTGGGGAAAATCCTCATTTGAGCAGGCGTAGTTTGTGTGTACATCTGGTGAATGCAGCTTTGCCTCATATTCAAAGTAGAATTGTGTGGTGTAAAGGTTTTGCAAGTAGGTAGTAACATTTTTATGAAAACAGGTTAAATATCTTGCTTGTTTTAAAACCGGGTTTCTGGTTGATCCTGAGCAGCAAGAATGTTGCAGTTCTCCCATGTGCTCATGCTGTTTAGCTTCTGCTAAACATGAGGAAAACAGGTTATAGCATTTAAGAAGAAAGTTTTTTGCTTTTCTGTGGATCTCTGTGAGGGAGTGAAATGTTGCTTTGGTGCCTTGAGGATGAAAATGTTTAGCTTAAAGTGTGTCTGAATAGGTTAATACACAGGCTTTGATAGTCATATAGGTAGCTATTTTAGTTCAGTTTAAGCCTAGTAAAAATAACACATGCAAATCAGAAGCAAAGGGGGCCATGCAGCCTTTTGTACTTAGTGCATTGGTTTAAATTATATTAGTGCAACCAATTTTTAAATGCAAGCAATGGCAAAGTTAAATGCTGCTGTCAGTTGGACAAGGACACTTGTATCTGTATCTTTCAAGTGGTATGGTTTACTGTATCATTAATCCAGTAATGGAATGATTTGGGATTAGAAGTTCTAGAGAGACTGCACTTCTTCTCATAGTTGTTCTCTGTAATAGAGGACAGGAGTAAACCCAAGCCAGTTTTTGTCTAGATGGACACAGAACTTTGTATGGAGAGCAGCTACAATAAGCAGTTTAACACACTATAACAGGTGTTGGAAGGTTTTTATAAGAACTCCTTTCTCAAATTTAACTCTGAAGAAACCAGAAGCCTATGAGTGTTCATAATTTATTTTTTTTTTTAAATACTAGAATTCCTGTCTCTCTTGTAATCCTAAGTAGTTTCTGTTTAAGTTGAACACGTACATTAAGTAAGCCTTTGGTCTTCACTTGCTCTGACATAGCAGAATTAACTTTTTTTTTTTTTCAAGGAATCATTCTGTGGAATTCCAAAGAGCTGCGTTGCTGAGGTTTAATTACCTGCTGTTCCTAAAACAAAAACCACCAGAAAAGAGTGCAGTGCTTTTTTTCTTTTTAAACTGCAGATATTGTTAAACTGCTACTAGAAAGTGCAACAGAAGTTAGCCACCAATTTTTGTTAAATTCAGAGAAAGTAATTCAACAGTCCCTTTTATCAAGGTACTTGATACTGCATTCAGTGGGGAAAACTACATTCTCAGAAATATTGCCATGGTATATAATTTTGTGTTTACCTTTGGCTTAGCATAATAAACACCTTATCAAGGCTGACTTTTCCATGGCAGAGAGAAAACTCGAGTGGAGCATATACTTGTATTATAGAATGGATAGAAAAGATAGTTTGTGTGCATGTAAGGCATGTATTTGCTTAATTTTATCCAAGAAAAGGTGGAGGAGAGGGTTGTGGCTAGTTGACATTCCCACAATGCATATCCCAGAACTTCCTTAGCATGTGCAAAGGATGACAAATATCAGTACTTCATACAACTATATTTAATAAGTTATTACAGAAAAAAATAAAGTCCAAACTACAAAGTTTAAGCAGTTGTAAGCGATAGCAGCATTGAGCTCCATGTTTAGTCACAGTACTGCAGTTCCATACAAGCATTAGTCCAAGCCAAAAAGGAAGAAGCCTTGTTAGAATTACTAGCAAAAACAATCTAAGAGAACATGTAATAAAAGATACAGTACATTTAAAATTAGTTGAAAAACAAGTACAGAGATCTTAGCTGTGAATGCTCTAAAAGTTATGATGTCCATTATTTTGACAGTAAAATTACAAATATCTAATACTTTATACCCCAACAGAACTACATCCAGGAAAAAAAAAAAAAAAAGGAGCCAAAATTACCTCTTGTTAGGACCCCGGTTTTCTACTAAGTGCTAAACTTTTTCTCAGGTAAATTTGAGTGTGTCAGAATTGTGTGACCATTGTAATTTCTGACCAGCTACCCATTTGGGGTATAGAGTAGTCACTAACATGGATATAAAATACTCTGTGGTATGATAGAACACTATAGCAGCAGAGATTGAGAAGTTTGGTTTTAAAAAAAAAGAAAAAGGGTTTTAGCTGACATCATACAAATTAGCATAAAAGCAACTACATACAAGCCAGATTAAACAAAAGAGACATTTCTACAAATTTGTGACTAGTCTTTCACTCATACCTTGCAAGTAGAGATGTCACAATACTGAAATATTAACATGGGAGCTTTTCCCAGTTAAGCGCCTTTTTTTTTTTTCTTTTTTTCTTTTTTTTTTCCTTTTTTTCTTTTTTTTTCTTTTTTACTATTCTAACAGATAGTGAAATCAGCAAAGTTATTTGCTAACTGCGTATTTGCAATACAATTTGTTTTAGTCCATGCCTTGCTAGCAGGCTATAAAATACAAGCATGTAGGCGGAAGTATAAGCATAAACTTTGTACCACTTAGCAGGAATTTTTTTATTCCATCTTCATTCTTTAATCTCGTTTGCAATTTGCATACATTCCAACCAGTAGTACCTAATTTGAGTCTAAATTTTACTTCACTATTTGATCTAGTCTATACATTACTTACAGAACTGAACACACAGAGGATACACAGTAGACCAACTCTGGACACGTTTCTTTCCCCAAGTTAGAGATGAGCCACTCTAACACTCTAGCATACATTGGTCTAAAAGGTCATCAATAACTTGTTGAAGTAATTGTTCTGTCTAGAGAAAGTCATTGTATGCCCTGTTTACGCAACACCAGTTTTAGTCTGGATTGTTCTAGGTGCCAGAACAGAGTTACTGGCTTCAGGAAGGGGTTTCTTCTGGCTGCATAGGGAAACAAAGGTGATGTAAATGGAGGTGAAGTGAAAGGTGTTTTCAGACTGGCACTTGATACTGCCAATACAAAAGAAAAAAAGGATAAAGACACAAGAGAGGCAGAGAAGAACAGAGAACGACAAAAGCTGAACAGATGTTCAGACGTGGTGGCAATATGAGTTACTGCATTGCTACCAGGAAATGGACATACAATATTTCACATTAACTCGGCAGCTACCAACACCGTGTGGTAACCTCTTTAGAAAATTGTGTGGGTATCTACAATCTACTCCATGCTGCCACTGATAAACGTGTGCAGGAAGGAAGTTGTGCAGGAAAGGGTTAATTTAATTAAATAAATAACACGGTGGCAAAATACAATGAAGAATATATATTTTAGGAAGTTCAATCTAAAAGAAAGTTTGAGTTCATTATGAGAAAAGTAATGGAGCAATATGCTGAATGGGCAGGGTCAAAAACCCATTGTTTCAATAGATTTAGTTCCTTATAACGGCAATAGTATTTTCATCAGCACTGGTGGTGTATAAATCTAGACAGTGAACTGGTACTGTGACATCCCTATTATCTCCCTAAATCATTTTGATAAAGGAAAAGGCTTTTCAAAATATCACATTTTTTTCTGCTTCATTCCGTCATTTTATTGCCCAATTCTTTGTTACAATTTTCCAATCACTTTACATATCAACCATTTTCATCATTGCCACACTATTGTAAACCACATCAGCAAGTTAATACATAAAGCTTTGCATTTCAAAAAACTAGACACTTTAGTAACAATATTACAAAGATTTTTAGCTTCAAAAATAACTGAAAATGAAAAAAATAAACTTTTAAAGAATTAGCATCATAAAATTAATTTATTCCAAGTAAAAATACAAAATAATATTAATGACATTGACCAGATATGAAAGTCTCTCCCAGAAACAACTATATTAATGGTTGAGAAAGCACTCCTTAAAGAAAATAAGAAATAAAAATGAAAAATATGTAAATATGTTTAATTTTTTTCTTAGCAAAAAATCTTTCTAAAAATAACAATGAAAATTTGTCTCAGTACAAAGGCTACATTACTATTGAAAAAATACCAGCATGAAGAAAAGGTACATATTTGACAGTAGAAAAATGATTTTAGTGAATCACAATGTCTAAAGTCTGCAATGAAAATAAATCTGCAATAAAGATTTATGCCTTTTTTCTTTTCATTTTTCTTTTTTTTTTATACAAACAGTACAAACAGTATTGCACATAACAACAAATAGTCGAGGTTAGGTTAGCCTTCAAAAAAATCGACTAGTTCAAGTCTCACATCAGAAAAGGCCACAATAGGACCTGTTGTACCCAGGGGCTTCTTAGTCAAGTTGCAGTTCAGAACTCCATATTTTAAAAAATAACTTTTTTTGAAGGACCCTCTTTTAATATAACATATTAACAACTCAGGGGCACATTCATTTACAAAACAAAAGGGAGCATGTTATAATTTAATAAACTAAAAAAAGTTCTCTTTAAAAAAAAATACAAACAGAAGAACTCTCACAATTCTGGTCAGTCGTGCGTAATCACACTTGATTATAAATATACAAATTAAGGGAAAATAGTTTTTCACCTTCTATTCACAACTTTCAGCACCAAATGGAATTTGTGTTTACACCTGTTCTTTATGATGATTTTAGTTTAGATTTAATCCAACATTATGCTATATTGTTCATTTTTCAGCCTCTCTCTCTCTCTCTCTCTTTCGGGGTATTTTTTTGACATGAAAGAGGGGTATTTCTTCAAAAAGGTTTACTTCTTTCACATAATTAGGTAGATTTCTGTAGGTTAGCTATGATCTTTAATATTACAGTTATAAAGCTCTAACTTCTTCATTTTCAAAAAAACTCAAATAAGCATGAAAAAAATAAAGTTACCCATCTGTTAAATCATTTTTCTTGCAGAATTAAATTAATATATATTTTTCTGAATAAACTTACTTAGAAAATATCATTTTCTTTCCTATATTTCAAAATTGAGGTATTGCAAAAGATCATGTCAGTCAGAAAGCATGCCTTTTTCTTTAAAAAAAATCATCAGCCGACTGTTGAAAACTGTCTAGATACAAAAAGTAGTGCATAACAAAATGTCTTGTACAGATGAAAAAAAACAGAAAAGACACCTGGGCTGGGAAAAGCAATATCACAAAACCACCCAGAAGTAACTTCAAAAGTGATAATTATAATAAGCATTTTAAACCAGTAAAAAACTATTTTTTCTTATTTTTTCTTTTTTTTTTTCTTTTTTTTTTTCCAAAAACAGAAAAAATCCTTTCAAAGCCAATACTTGCAACTAAACATTGGGAAAAGCAACTTACTAAATTAGACACAAATAAGGACATCACAACAAAGAAAACCCAGAACATTTAAATCTACTATGCGGTGTCATATCCAGTCAGATTGTCCCCAGAACTGCAAAAACAAAGGAGGAAAAAGAAAAAATAGTGTACACATTCTCACAATCATTAGTATACCAAGTGTGTTTATATTGATATTCTATCTGCAGCCCCGTAGTTCATGCTAAAAAAATGTCCACTGTGTTAGCAGATCTTAATTGTATTCAAGCTTCACAGGATACATCCAGGGATTAGAGAGATAACGCCACACCCACAGAGCAGACATCTGATGTTACTGTTATATGCAGACATTTCTTTAGCACCACTTTTTTTCCTAACTTTCTTAAATGTGCCTACTTTGTTAGCTTGACAGACTATCTAATTGGTAGTGTATGTACTCTAGCATGAGCTCTTTGGTTTTCTGGGCAAGGTCTGCAGCTACGTAAATGATGCAAGCATTAGGAGAGAGATTGTTACTAAGAGCTCATTTCTGTTTATGTACCTGTTATGAACTGTCAAAAATATGTTAATGTTGGATACAGAGGCTTTAACAGTTAAGTTTGATCACAGTACTAGACATAATCACTTTACTATATAAAATAAATTGCACGATATATAACAGAGCACCGCAAAGTACTTCATCTACTATCCACAAATTTGTTTTAAGAATATTCTACAGCTAGTTTTTTATATTTGTTGTAATATAGGTCATTCTGTAATGGGCTGATCCTAATTTCAGAAGCATTACATGTACTGAGGCATGCCTTCCTCCAGTCAGTAATCAATTTCTTTGTTACTGAGTGTTTTTTAGCCTACATAGATTCATAATTTGTGCATCGTGGGCAAGTTTTATATTAGACATATATAAAATTTATTGCATGCAGCAACCTGATTAAGTAAACATGCAGTCAAAAAATATTGACCTTCCTTGGAAGCTTTTCTGTATGCTATACTGATCTCCTTTCAGCAGCCATCACTATTTTAATCACATATTCATTTTTTTAATTGATACCCTCGCCTGAATAGAGTATTATGGTATTAGTAATACCATTTTAATAGCAGCAAAAGCTATTGCAGCATACATTTACATAACACTAAAGGACCTAACAAAACAAAACAAACAAACAAAAACCCCTCAGCAAAACAAAAGAAAAAAGTCTGATCCAGCTTATGAGGTATCATCCTTACAAGTCGAAATGGAGAGCAACTAAAGGCTTATTTTCTTTAAGGGTTATTATTACTCTAAATGACCCAAACTAATGATTGCTGAGTATCTGTTTAAGTTTTTGCTACATCTGCCACCTACTTGTGAATATTACCTTTGGTAAGTCATCTGCTAGGGGCAAGTCTAAATTTCTGAAAATAAGTGCATGCTCCAGTTTAAATAAAAATAATAATTATAATAAAAAAATCTTCATCATATACACATCAACCCAGTGAAGGCTGATGAGAATGGCAGTCTACATAATGTCACTAGTGACAAGTCTTGTGTAGGAAATTAAGGTACCAAGCAGATGTTTGTGTGAATCAAAGTGCAAAATCAGTACAGTTACACTCTGCCGGTTTGTATTATACTGGACACTGGGTTCAGTAATGTGACTGTAAATAATAACAATAATAATAAAAAGACCCATATCTTCATTAAAGTCGAGGACGAATGCACAGATTTCCAGAACACTAAGCCCTGAGGCAGCACTCTCTTTTCACTCAATTTTATCTACTCCAGTACTTGCTGCTGGGTGAGGCCTGGGGTTCAGCTCCAGCGGAATGGGACGTGGCGGGGCCGGTCACCTCCCTCCTTTACCAGTGGTTTGTGGAACTCTCGCCCAGCACGAGAGTGTATGCTTGCCCAGCAGTATTCACAGTAATACTGCAAACAGGTAACATTGGCACAAAAGAATGGAGCAAATTTTCCACCACAGCGAGTGCCCTGGCATTCGTCACACATCTGATCATCCAGCACATATGGCTTCACTTCCACCTGCACCAGGAAGAGGATAAATAAGTGTAAGAAGATTACATAGTTCAGCTAAGTACAAAGAGAAGGAACAGTATTTTTAATTCTTTTGACTCTATTGAAGATTTTCAGCTGTGTCTGGAGAAACGCAGAGGTTGGCAGTTAGATTTTTCATACCAACAGCTTTACGTGTCACAACATTTCAAGGGTGTGATTTAATAACTCCTCAGCATTCCTTGGAAAAGTTAGGTATGTAAAATGACTAAGATGGAAATACAGTAAAAACAGCATCTCTGAGAATTTTGCTGTTGTCTAAGAAACCTCCAGGAATGTGAATACAGTTCTTACAGGGCGAGGGCGCATGAAAGCAGCATTTAGTTAACAAATGGTTAAGAATAAACTTAAATTTCTAAACTTCAGAGGTATGGTGAGTTTCAGATTTTTTTTTCTAGAGTTTTGTTTGTTTCTTGCTTTGTTTTTGTTTTGTTTTGGTGAACTGCAGAGTGCAGGACTAGACTAATAAATGAAGATTCAAATTAATCAAGATTAAATGTATTAAATACTGCCTTATGCTGGTGAAAAAATTGCTGTCTAGAGATTTTTAGCTCTAGACATGTGGTAAGATTTCACAGTTGTTCCAACTATGGCTTTGCCATCAATTACAAATAGGTTGGAGAGCTGCTAACTTTTATTTTGGACTCAGCTGCAGACATCTTAAGACCAGAATTATTTTTGGTTTGTGTCAAACACAGCAGTATTTTGATGCACAACCAGGTATTTGCAATACTATTAATACAGAGGTTGCCAACAACATGTAACTTCTCTGCTGTAAGTTTGCTTGTAAGAATCAAGCTTATGCATTTAAATTGAGTGATTATTCGTTCTGAAGAAATCAGCAGTTTATGAATGTTTAATTCTTCTGGCTTTATGATGCTATTTATAGTGTGGTTTAAGTACAGTCAATTATATTAAAAGATATAGAAAAAAATGAAAGATACATATTTTTATTAAAATAATTTGCTGTAACTGCACAAGAGCTAAGTCTGGTAAAATTTATGTATTGCAAGGCAAACCTGACTCCAATAACTATGCTTAAGTATATACAGTATCAAAGAAATGTGATATTGAGTTGAGAATCAAGAAGCTTATATAGAAAAAAGCTTTATGCTGGATTTTAATTTAGATTATGCTAATCACATTTCAACACGTTACTCATTTGAAGTAGTGATACAGTGACATATTTCTTGCCTGTACAACACTTATAACTGCCAATTTCTTATTTTTTAAAACTACATTGTACTAGTAGTGTTGCATCTGAGATGCCCTTTCATTAAAACTAGAAGCATCATGTAAAATAAGAGACCATCTCAAATGAAATTGGAAGTGGGGAGGCCCAGTGTCCAGCACATCTCTTGATTCCCACCTACTCACATGTCCAAAGCATGAATTGTGGAGGTCTGAAATAGGTTCTCTCTCCACTTCTCTTCTTGCTTGCTTACTAATGAAATAATTTTCATAATGTATGCTGTACGATCAAGGGATTTCAATCTATTAGATTTTAAAGCTAACAATTAAGCACTGATTAAGAGACTTCAGACTTCTTCAAACTCACAGATAAACCTATTCTTAAAAACAGATAAAGATAAATCAGTAAACTTAAATTAGCAATCAACCAACTGGGAAAAGTACTGATGGATGGAAAAAAACACCATTTGTGGCTCTATCCTAAAGCTTATGAAAAAAACCCGAAGTTTTTAAGCATGGCTGATATATAAGTCTCAAAGGTTTAAACACTGTGATTAAGACTCCAAATTAATCTTCTTAGTTTCTTTGTCATTTTTTTGAGAATTCAATGGACAAGAAATATTTAGGAGCAGCCTTGACTTAGTTAAAATCATGAGGTATAGTAGCACCATAGAAAAATAGCCTGGGGACTTAAAACTCCACCACCTGATCTAAACTGACAAGAAGTTCAATAGATGTGTTTTAAATGAGAAAGTTAACATAGCCTGGACTTTGCAGCAGGTGCTTTTATACATATACAGCACATAACTGACATACCCAACACCTGCCAACCTAACTTCTTAAGAAACTATTTACATTAGACTAAGTAGAAAACAATCCACCCCTACTGTAAAAATACACAGCAGCAGTGCATGCTGTATGTTCTTTCAAATAATTCTAAATGCTGAGTTCTCAAAAACATGGATGGAAGATGAAAGGTCTAAAGGAAAAAAATAAATCTTAGCAATTAATGTTTTCTTTCAATGTCTTCAACTCAGATTTCTGTAAATACCTGAACTTTATACTTGAAAAGCCCTTTAGAAACCAGGATTTCACATAGACTGAACTCATTTTTCCTCCTGTCAACCAAGCAACTAGTATTGGCTTGTGTTTTTTGTATAATAATTCTCAATAATTTTGAGGTCAGCATTGCCTATGATACTTTTGATAAACCTGTGTTTTAGGAACTTCAAAGCCTAGACATACATACATTGTTGAGAGAAAACATTGCCTAACAGTAGAAATGCTGCAAGCTACACGTAGCAACTATCTAAGAGTGGTTAGTGCATAATGACCCAACATCTGAAGGAGGAGAAAGAAGCTGGGAAATTCTACATTGTTTGTCCTTCAGTATTCAAAGCAAAACCAAGAACAAGTGGGCTTACAACCAACTGTTTTCTGGGTTTAGTGCTAAATGGTTGTTTAACATTTTTTCACTCTGCTTTAGCTGCTTTAAAAAGCGTGTAAATAATTTTAAAATGTCATCTGAAGAACAGAGGTTACAGTTTTCTCCAACACAATATTACTATAAGGATATTTTTCATTTCCGTGCAGTTTTCTGAGTAACAGCCATTCTGTTCCACTTACCCGTTTATCAATGTCATTATGTTGGAGCTGGACAAAGCGAGCACTGATAGCAGCAATATAGCTTTGCTGGTTGGAGAAAGCCACTCTGCCAGCACCTTTTGGATACTTCAGCTCTGGGTCTGTATCAATACCAGCATAGCAGACACCTCCATATAAACGGTCCATGATCATTGCCAATTCAACTGCAAGAAGTCAATGTTAAAGATCATATATGAAGAACATTATCTTATATATTAATATAAGAATCTTATTAAGAATAGCATTGTGTCTGGCTTGTTGCAATAAAATTGCACTGTTTGCCTAAACATATTTGTCTTACAAAGTCTAAAATAGCAAACTCAGTTTTGGATTTACCAGATTCCAGCAACCCTACCTGAATTACAGTAAAAAATTAAGGCAAAACCCAGCATCTGTAAAAAGAAACATGGTGTGATGGAAGTGTGAATGCAGAGTTACATCTTTAAAGTAGGTATCAGATCAACTGGTTTGGAATTTACCATACTGTAAGTGAAAACTGTGGTATTTGGGATTAGGTACTTTGGATCTTCCCCGCCTCCAGACAGGCTTGTTAATGCTACTTTATATACAAGATCACTTAGACATATTCCTGTATGTAGAATCTGGTATTTTACTGTAAGCACTAAGGTTGAAAAGACATAAAGGAAGTCTTTTACATTTGAAATAAAAGTATTTGATACATCAGAGTTACTACAGTTAAAGCAAGCCTACATTTTGGGTGCAACTTACATTTACGACAAACGTCTGACTCATTCTATAAAACCAGGTAATGCTCTTGCTCTAAAACAGCATAACAGAGTGACAAGCAGATTCTTCTGCTATCTAATGGTTTGGCATCACCATTTGGCTAATAATCTCAGAAAGTGACAGTGTGGAATAAACAACAGGAACACTTAAAAACATTTACAATAGTACTTAAAAAAAGTTACTCTTCGCAATAAACAAGGAATATCTAGAATTCCAGGGCAAGGCAACCACGTAGTCTTCAGACCTCTAAAGAAGAAATTCTATATCATATTTTAAAGCTGCAAACAAGAAAAACTGGAAACTGTCTGCTTTGGAGAGTTAATAACTTTAAGGCATTAGTTTTCAAATTTAATGCATATTTCAAATGCAATCTATGACAGCCAAATGGCATACAGTTCTATAAAAGCTATAGTTAGAAACAAGGTAATGTTTAACTGTTACTGTTTACACATAATTACTGTCTTACAATTATGCCTTATTTTAAGATGGTGAGGAAAGTGGAAGGTGCCAAGAAACCTGGTCTGTAAGAAATATTCCTGTCAGCAATGGCTGGGGGACCTTGTGTACAATGTCCCAAAAGAATTAGGATTAGGAGATAATATGAAGCAAAGAGCTGAATTTTTAAGTGGGCTACAAAGTGTCTGCCAAAGGAAAGTGAGAGCTACCAAGAAACATGACCCAATCTTTCTTCCAGATACTGACTGAGGAGCCTTGTCTACTAAAGCCCTGGAAGCTAAACCCTGGATTAGGGTTCAGAGGGTGAAAAATAGAAACCACGCAGCTGACTTGAAGTGAGGTTGAAGAGGGACTATTAAACAGAAGTGAGGGCTGCAAAAAGACCTAACTAGGACAAATGTTTCAACTTGCCCATGGCTTCATGATCTTGCAACTGGCTCATAAAAAATATAAGGGTTAGGAATAAAGAAAAGTGTCAAGCTGCAGTTGGAGGCAGTGTCCCCTCCTCTTGAGGGCTGCAATGAGATCTGGGCAGGGATAAATCTTTCCTTTGGCCAAAGGCTAAGGAATCTTGACTATGGCTCCACAAATACAAGTGAAGAAAAAGACTGAGAAAAAGCTACATCAGGAGCTGATAAGTTGTCTCCAGAACAGAAGGCTTCTGAAAAGCCTTCTGAGAAAGGTGAGAAATTTTTTCTGGAAAATGCCGAGAGGACTTGTCTGTAGATCAGTGGGAAAAAATGGGTTATTTCTGAGAAAAAGGGAAACAGTAATCATAGAACTGCAGTTGGAACTGATCTGGAAAAGGACTGGGACAACTCTGTCATTCAGTCAAAGGAAAGAGGAAATTTCTGCATCTCAGCAAGCAAATCATGGTTAGGATTAAGACAGTATGCATTCTGTAAAATCAGCCAACTTCCAAGACATTATGCAAACTTAGAGAAAACTGTTTCTACTGAAAATATCTATTATTAACTCATTTAAAAGATAAAGAAAGTGTTTTGTAGTTAGGGAAAAGCTCAGAAAATGAGCGATGATCTTTGGAAAAGACAAGGGTATATTTTCTGCTCTTTTACTATATATCTCCTCTTCTCTGCTTAATCTGGAACACCCTACTACATGCCCTATATTTTCCTTCCACTCACCAGCTCGGAGGGGCCGTGGAACTCCTCCAACAAAGATAGTTTTTCTTGGATCCAAAGGCTGAGACCCATCCATCACAAAGTCACTGTCACTTAGGTTCCAAGGTCGAATTTGCACCTGTTTTAAGGATTGCTTTTAGCAGAGGAACTTGACAATTCAATTCAAATTAAGATGCAACTTCCAAATCTTTCTAAAACTAAAACATGATTTTAACTTAGCAAAAGCAGTAAATCAATGGTATAAGCACCAAAACAAATTGAGAACATAGATTATCCAAGTATTTGAAAGAAGGTGGACAATTCATTTATCACCTCTAGAGGCCAGGCTTGAGTTAAATTTCATCATAGCAAACTGCTACCTCATTAATTCCCTGCCCATAATCGCCATTAAAATAAATCTGTGTCAGGACTTCCAGAACATGTATCTGCAATTACAGTTGCTGTTCAGACTTCTGGCTTCCCTGAAATTACATACAGTGACCCACAAATTTAAAAAAAAACAATAGGAGTGGAGATAAAATTAATTTTTGTGCTCCAAAAAGAGTTTTTATAACGTGTGAGTGCTTACTTCTGTTAAGCAGCAAGGAACACCATAAGAAATCTATAGATTACAAAGAAATAAAACCCTTCACAGAAGTTATCTGGATAAACCTGTTCATCCATTTATTGGTCCTACAAAACATGTAAGCACACTCACTGTGCTTTTTATCTAATCATATTTATGTGTAGTTTTCATCAAATCTGTATATATCCATATACAGTCACCAAAGAGAGTAGCATTAAAGAATGTTAGGGATGTGAACAACAGAAACAGGTTACTATATACCATATATTCTGCTACAGTTGCCTGCATTACTCCTTTTAAACCTGCAGCTTATATAAGATAAATTAATATAAATTATAAATTCATTAGCTATTGCATGCAGAAAAAATTATTAAGAAACCTAATAAAGCACAGGGAATATTTGAAGTTACCTGGACTTTAATTTGGGGCTGTCAAGTTTCTTTGATTGCATGAGGCTTTTTTTTTTTCCAAATAATACAGGGGGGAAAATTATAATCTGATTGCTTTACTGCTAACATTGTAAAAGGATGCATATTCCTGTGAGATACCAGAAGCACTAAATCTAAAAGCTAATTGAACATGGCATATATCAGGAAGAAACAAATGTTGATACCATGTTATGCTGATACTGAAAGTCAATTCAACGTCTCAGCAAGGACAGCAACAGGAAATAGTCAAGTCAATAAAAAATCAATTATTTCTTTATTAACTGAACAGGTGTAACAGTAAACAGGTTAGCAACCAGAATAAGTATCATGGCATAAGCTACTTACTGGTTTATCCTTGATTGTGGGACTTGACACACACAGGTAAAGTTTCCCATCTTCTTCCAGACAGGCATCTATCAGAGCTTGTACAGAGCTTTCTTCCTGGAACAGCAGAAAGGCATAACCTTGGAAAGGACAAAGGCATGAAAAAGAAAAATAAACAAAAAACCAATACATTAATTTATGAAACATTTTTTAAATCAAGAAAACAGAAGTGAATGAGGCACACAGATTACAAATAACTCTTAAGGCTGTAAGGCAATTTGATACATTAAATTCACCGAAAAAATCATTCCTTCATACAGTATCAATTTCAGAATGGAGTGTTTGCTGCATATGATTATCTCTATTGCATTAATTAATGCTTTTGAGCAGTGAGAATATAGGCTCTTATCAAACAACTCTATCTGAGCTATTTGACAGTGGTATCTGCTGGTATCAGTAAATATCAACTTACAGTGGAGGCACCAAGTTTCTGGTTACTATATACAATTAATAAATATTCAAAGAAAAGATTAAAAAAGTGGAGAGGTAAAAATAAATAGATTCCTGTGCTCACTTACTTACTATGAAAAATCCTGCTCACCTAAAAGTGATTAGCATGAGCAAAAAAGAATGGCATGCATTTTCTTGCAAGACCTGCTATTACTTAAATTTAAATAAAGCAGTTGAAAAAAAAAAATCACTCCAAATGATTGAGAAATTTAGGACTTTATATTAGCCAGTAAAACTAAGTGTGTGTGGCATTCAGTCTGCATCTGAGTGAAGCTGGCAAGAAAGCTTTATGTCTTAATGTTAAAATTCAATGAAGATTTGACCTGGACAGTCCACACTTTTTCTACCTATGAAGTCAAACTAATACAGCACACACTACGCTAAGCAAAACATCTAAAGACTGCCTGCTAGACATGAATATAGCTGCACAGTGAAGAGGACTTTCTATCAAGCACGCGTTACTCTTTTCCCCATAATCAGTCCAACTCAGTTTTCCCCCTGAATGTGAACACTTTGTCTTTGATTTTTATAATTTGGCACTTACAGACATACAGTCTCTTTTCAGAAAATCTGCAGCAATTAGAGGCAGCTGGAGTTTACGCAGGGACTGTTGGACTTTCTCTGTCTATAATTCCTGACAAACTAAGCAGCAACACAATGATAAAATGTATTTAAATTATGACAACATTTGATAATAGCTTTACACATTCTATTTGCTATCAAATAGATAGGGTAGTGACTTACCCTAATTTTGCACTGAGTATTGAGTGAATATTTGGAATGTCCTTTTTAGATAAATACCACAACACTGATTTATAAAAACTTTTTAGATACTGAAAAAGTGTTTTCCTCTGCAGATCTATTATGTACCTAATTACCTCTTGCCTTACTATCTTTAGTTCTGAGTGACTTCTCAAAGAACATTCAGTTCTATGTAGATGTTTGTTTTCAAAGGCCAACAGAAGTTTGCATTAGAAGGTAGTAACAGCCCAGAACACATCCAGAAAGATTGATTTGCAGAAGAAAACAGAGTATTTTAATCAAAAGTCTTGCTAACAAAAAAGAAAATTGTATACTTAGAGTTAAAGATACCAGTCCTGATAGGAAAGTGAAATATTTCTCAAGTAAAAAAATAGGTATTGTGTCTTGCAGATGTAATTCTCTTAAAACAGTTCCCTAAAGATATAAACACACTTCAACATTTTAGTTTTGGACTTCACAAAACTACGTACATCGAATATATAAAAATATAAAAAATAATTAGCATCCAATCACTATCAGTTTAGCTTCATGTATTTTCCATCCATGCACTTGTTTTATCTTCTCCATGCCTTCCAAGTACATTCAGTGATCAGAGTAAAAACTATATACAAACTAAAGTATCTCTGGTATTTTTTTTAGCCTTAAAAAATACCTGATACATCCCAAAAATGCATTATTCTAGTGCTGCTCGTTAGGAAGCGTCACAAAGTCAGGCATTAAGATCTATATGCTTTTGTTTCACTAAATACAAAGCATTCTTTAAAAAAAAGATCTGCATCTCCCAAAGTTAGAGGTAAAGCAGTTAAAATTTTGAACATAACCCTGTCCCTGATTTGGATAGCTGATGACCTCTAAGATTTATCTTTGATTATCAGAAGATAAATTCATGGGGGTTCCTCCTTTCTCTATGAGATCACCCTTAAAAAAAAAAAAAAAAAAAAAAAAAAATTTAAAACCTGTGACACAATCAAGTCTAGTTTTATTAAAATTAATTGCCTAAAACTAAAAAATATTCAATTTGCATGTAAATTGGTGTCAGTTACCTATATACTACAAAATACTGAATACCTAAGATGTAGTCCTGAGAAACTCATAAAACAATACATTCTTTAATAAGGATTATCTTTAAGAATTTAATGTTTCTTGTCTAAAAGACAAATCATTAAACTTGTCTGAAATTTTTCTCTATCAGTTCTTCAGATTATAGCATCATACAGCTAAACACCTGTCTGCCATTTAAATCAGAGGTATATTTAGTCTAAATAAGTCAGAATTTCCAGTTTTACTGCAGGGAACACCTGCATAAGAATAAGAAAAAAATACAGGCACTATACACAGGTTAAGTCTTACTGAAAAACCCTAGTCAATTATTTCAGCATCTGCTCAAACAAATTTACTGCAAGTTAGTCCAGTATGTGGATGCTTGGAATTGCTATTTAAACAGAATGTACTGAAGTGGGCATTTGATTGAAAGCTTGTGATGATGATTAGTAGATGTGATTAGTAGATGCATGAACCACACTCCAAAACAGCTGCTCTGTAGATTTTGGAATCAGCAATCCCCTTTAGACAAGCCTTAAATACCAAGTGTCACTTAACTCTATGTACTCTGATAAAAGAGATAGTTCATGTAAATATAAGAAATTCCATTGAAACCTTAGTTCTTCCAGACAGTGAGAGAGAAAAAACAGCCTGCCTCTTTGGCACATGACTAACAGAAAGGCATCAAGATGATTTACGGAAAGACTTAGCTCTGGAAAGAGAAAATCATGCAGCTCCAGCATGTGACCTTTAGTTTCCCCTGAAGAGCAAAGAGGCTTATGGAAAAAAAATATCAGTAGGTACAGATGCAATGTGTATGAACTTCAAAACTGGCTTTGCTGGAAAGCAATGGATGTGGCCTAAGTATCTGTCCTTGTTCAATATCCCACCCAGCCCAGCAGCCAAACCAGAACTGAGAGGCCTTGGATACAGTTTAACAGAAAAGTGATACATAGACTGAAGACCCTGATGTGGGCTTCCAAGCACACCTCTTTTAAATTAATTCGGTCTTTTAGAAACCTTAATTTTTGCTGTGTGAAACTCGAAGCCTTTTGATGACACTGGCTGTAAGACTTCTGACTGAGTTGTGAGACATCCCATCTTCTTCCAATAATCTCTCAGTCCAGCAGAAGTCTAGAATCTAATGTACTTTTGAATTGAGCAAAACAACCTATTGACTTCTGTTGTAAAAAAGGTATTTTGCCTCTGTCAAAAACTACTAAACAGCCTCTGAAAAGTTATGACTAGAAAAGTTCCATTGTTAATTACAGTCAACTCCCTGAGCATAAAACCCACTTCCCAACAGATACACGAGAGGCTGGTTGACAGATGCACGTCCACACTGAAATTGAAAACATCTCAGAGGATTGTCTTTACAGCTTGGGTTTCTTTTCTTTCCTGGAAGCTCTGGGGACCAGCACATTAGTGAGGAAGAGTATGGAAACAAGCTGCTTCTCTAGTAAATCAGAACTGCAGCTGTGAGAAACAAGATTCCTATTCATCTTCAGATAGCAAACACTAAAATCTTCATTTTCATGTGACTAACAAGTAAGTCTGATCATAAAATCAAATAATGCCAAATTGTCACAGTTTGAAAAAGACCTCTAAGATCAGCGTGTCCAACCATCATCATCCCACCCCCCACCCAACCCCCATCCACCCAATAAATAAATAAATAAATAAATAAATAAATAAACCCCCTCTATCATATTACCACAATATGCACTGGAAAAGCTATTCTAGGACTATAACAACCCTTGAATTCTCACTTTCAAGACAATAGAACTTCCCCTGCTTAAATAATCTGACTGAGCAATAAAGAGAAGCCCAGCTGATGGAGAGCTACTGAATTTCTATCCTGTATGACACACTGGCCCCAAATGCATTTTACTTCTTAAAAAACAGAACAGTGAGTCCTTTATTTGTCTGTTGCACACATACAACTATTACAGTTCATAGACACTGTATAATCCAATTTGATTTGACTGTTGATTGTAAAAATGTTATTTATGTGAGCAAAAGACTACCAAAATTTTCAGGACACTGGTGGGTAACCAAAAATCTGTTGAGGATGTACTCCAGCCTTTCAGAGATTTCCTAAGAACTTTGAAGGTGGTGTAAGGGAAAAAAAGTGCACGCACATAAGGATCCTGGAGACTAAAAGTCAACCACAGTTTCTTGAGAACATGACCAAATAACCTAAACATAAATGAAGGATAAATTTATTGGTAGAACAGAGATCTGAATTTGGACAGCAGTCTCCTTTTGTCTTTTAGGTCAAAAATTATTTGACTTGGTCCCATTACATAAACTCTCACTCAAGAGTACTCAAGAGAAATTTTTAGAGTGTTACCACGGATGTGGTGTTGCAAGATCAATTCTTACAGAATAATAATAGAGAATAATTTGGAGCCGTTATCAACAATTGCAGCCCAAAATCTGCCCCTCCCAGCCCAACCTCCTACCTCAAAAACAGTCCTGAAAAGGAGCCACTCCAATAATTGTGGGCATTATATCAAATCTGTCATGTCTGGATTAGAAAAATCTTTCTAATAAAAAGGAGAATATTCTCCACACAAGGGGAATAAAGAAAAGAAAGAAGTAGGCAGAAAGGGAAAAAGTGGGTTTTTTGAAAAGTAAGCTTTTTCTGTAATAGGAACATTGGATTTACACTAATGAGGAAAACAGAAGCTGCTAGGGTTGGGTTTACTGCTTTATGGCTTTGTACTAAAACCCAGATAGATACCCAAATTTCCTTCCTGAATCCTATGCCACCCATTCTTTATAATCTGGCACTCAAAATAAAGTTTTTGGTAATAACCTGAATGACATTAGGAAAATTTGGCTACAATCACTATGGTTTTCTAATTTATTTTTTTTTTCTTCTTCTTTGGTTACTGTGGTCACACTCAACTAGAAAGACTGAAACACCTTTACTACCAAACACTTTGGAGGCAATGCATGCTAAGCACCTTCTGAAGAGCGCTGGTCTTTCTTCAGGCATCAGAAGTTGCTTTTTAATCCTATTTCAGGATTAAAAAAAAAAAATTATCTTGCTTTCTGAAGGAAAATAGCATTTGTTGAAAGCAACAAAAGCTGGGAGAGAATAATCCTGCAGAGCTATTTCAGAATCAGATTTGTTCTGCCTAGGCTTGATTGCTCAAAAATATTTTTAGATTTTGCCTCATCAGATTCTTGTTCACCCCTAGAAAAAGAAATTGCAAATGGTATCATTTTAGGGAAAGAGATTCTCATATATGAAGTGAGCACAGCAGTCTCAAAGACTGCTCAAAGATTTTAAAAATCATCATTATTAGTACACCACCAAGAATTCTCCAACACTTAGGACAAGACAGGAAATAGCATGAAAAGCTTTAAAAAAACAGGCTTAAACAAAAGCCATTGATAACCTTAAAGAAAATTCTGTACAGAACCAACCTTAAGTTACCCAGCTATAGGAGAGCAGAGTTGCATGTAATGCACTTTGCTACCACACATTTTGTGACATACATTCATTTGGGATTTTGCTGCCCTGCTGTGGAAAGACATGGGGACTACAAATCATATACATGGCTTCAGATGTCAATGCATTAAAGACTGATACTGTGCAAATGTGGTTGGGAACATATATAAGCAAAGTTTAAAAAAGAGCTTGCATTGCTGTTTGCCATACAATGTATTTCTGGGTAAGGTCTGTAAATTTCCATTCTAGCAAACGATCTCAGACTTCCATTTTTAGAATACAAAAACTGGCCAGGTATTTTATGCTGGACTTCAGTGGTATGGTATTAGATCACTTAAGCCAAAGCAATTTGTTTCTGTACACCAGATTGCTGTCTTCAAACAAACCAGATACCTTCTTGTGAATATGGCTCAGGAAATTTTAATTCTGACCCTTTTCAACCATTCCTTCTTGCTCCTCTGAGCAGCATTACCTTAGAGATCATCAGGAAGGCTCATACAGTCTGTCTCACCAGTGTTTCAAGATACAACATGAGAATCACTTCACAATTTTACTTTGTGCATCTCTACAAACTTCTTTCTTTCGCAGGAGATCTTGTTCACCCTGCCCTGTGGAGCAGTAGCTACAAGTGTGCTTATTTTTATCAAGTAATAGAACTGAAGAACAGGAAAAAACCAAGCAGATCAGACTGCTGCACCATACATGTAAATCCTGCAAAGCTGAAGCCTAAGTATTCCTCCTGTTCCAAACCCAGCATATCTCCAAGTTCTGACATGCTTCGTTTTCTCACTCTATAACTCATTCAAACATCAGCCCTCCTAAATGGAAATGAGAGGAAGACTTTTGCATTCTTTTTTTTTAATATTTTGTGCAGTTTTTAATGCTAACTAGAAAAATCATAGCTATCAGAAAGAAAAATCAATGAAGATGTTTTAAAAAATCTGTTTAAAAGCTAGCAATCTGCTAGAAAAATGTTTTTGAAACAGTTGGCACCATCTGTTTACTGAAAAAAGTAGAATTACTGTAGTTAGCGTAAGCATCGATTAACGCATCAAACCAGCAAATAAGTAAAAAACCCCATCAATTTATATTTCAATAAAATATTAATTATCTGGATTTTGCCTGAGTGAAGTAGACTGTCGTGTAACTACATTTGATAACATTCTTTAGCATGTATTTTATTATTTCTCAACACCTCATAGGTTCTCAAAAATACTTAACCACAAACCTCATTTAATTCCCAAACTCTGTGATGAAAGACAAGTAATCACAATATGAGCTGGGCACCTGATTACTGAAGACCAACACACCAGTTCCATTACTAACATATCCAAACAGATGCCATACAAAGACTTTTCAGGCAATGGGAATGAACTGACCTTGTTCAGAAGCAAAGCATTAAAATCACCTCATGGATGACATCAACATAAAAACGTAGCTCTCAGCTTTACAATGCATGGGAGGGGCGAAAAGAAATGTTAAGGCAATCACACAGATACTCAGAACTAGAAATAGCGACCACGTGTGCACATTGTCAGCTGCTCCCTGTTTCTCTTGCCCAAGTCCATAACGTACACTTTCAGTGACAAACAGCTGGGTGCCACCAGTCCCTCTTCTCTCAGCAACCTAAATATTGAAATTACTGGCAACCAACACAACCCATAGGGGCTGTTCGATCTATTTGGGGTTTGTTAGTATAATAATCAAAATTCAACCAAAATTGACCAAGCCAGATTGCTTTCCCAAACAGATGCTCACAGTGTATTCATTCCGTGATGTCAGGCAAGACTCAGTAAGGGTAACAAAGACATAGAATATTTGACAAAAAAGGAAAACCTGGATAATATAGATAGCATAGATGTGCTTGAGATATATGGTACAGACATATCTGTGTTGATTTGAGATCCCCCAGGGTCCAAAATAATAATGTTGGTACTGCACTGAAATAAGCCCTATGCAAATCACCATGCTGGAGATTGCAGTTCAGCACAGTTAACACAAGCAGTTTACATCCATCAGGTCCAGCATTAAACTTGAGGTGATGCACCTGCGGTGACACCATCCTGCTCAGGGTGCTAAATCCAGGAAAACCTTCTTTATTCAAGCTCAACACTGCTGGAATGCTTCTGGACCTCAGCTAGTCCTGAAAAGAGCTTACATGCTACTCCATCTCAGCTAGTTCACCATGCTAACTAAGAAACTCAATAACAAAGTTTTCTAGACCTGACTGCACATCTCGGGCCTGCCCTGCCCAATAAACTGAGGAGATAAAGCCCTTGGAGGGGTGCGGGATGGTGGTGGAAGTCACTAGACTGGGAAGCAATGTTTTATTTTAATCTTTCAGATTTCGTGATTGATCAGATTAGCCATGGCTAACAGTTCCTGCAATGTTTTGTTCTTAGCCTTCAGAATATCAATAAAGTGCTCTTAATATAGTGCAACTGTAGGGAATTCATATATTGTACCAATATTGTAAACATTCCACAAGTTTGGTAATTTCTAAGGAGATAATGGAAGTCTGTTTTAACTCAGGACTATGAGGGAGGTCCCCACCAGGATGTAATTATGAAGACAGAAAAACATGATGTAAAACTCAGTTGACATCAACTACCGACTGCTCCAAACCTCTTAACTGAATGCTTATCAAAATAAACAAGAAAAAAAATATTCAACTTTAAGTCCAGACACTGTCCACTGGTCTGACCCTGCAAACACAAAGAGTAGCTAAAAATGTTGTTCATCAAAAGGACACTAAAGTGTGTCTGGAGGCGATGGCATGATTTCAGAAAGAGCAGGGTTCAATTTTACTGCCACTAGAGCACACATAGATGGGTAAAGCCTTAGAGGTCAGGCTTTATTAATGTGTGAACAAAAATTAGATGACCCCTATTGCGTTCCAATATTCAGTTTTTCTTGTTTTCTTCTGAGATTGCTAGGACACAAAACCCAACTTATTCCTCTACAACTTGTCTTTTTTTTTTTTGTGGACACATTTTGCGTTTGAAAGAATCATACTCAAAATGTCAAGAGAATTTACAGAGTAGCAATGTAGCATGGAAGAGAAAATATCTTCAAAAAGGGAGAAAACATTTGAATTTATGAGTGACAGTTGAGTTTTCATAATTTCAAATATGCCTTTTCATTTCATTGTATTTTTAAAGAAATGACTGATAATGCAGGAGAGAGAGCTTAAAAGAAGTGGAAAAGAAAATTCTAAAGGAACTTCTAAAGAAAAACAACAGTGGAGACATTTTATTGTGGTGCACCTGTCAATGACTCCATAATAACTTTAAGCACTCTATAAATATAAAATGGAAAAAAAAGCAGAGGCAAAGAATATAATATACAATTGACTCCTGGTGATAACATTCTGTTTTCTATGCAAATGATGCTTATATGGGATCACAGTAAATAAATTACATTTGACCTATGAAGCTTAACATGAGTGTAAGTAAATGTCAAAGACAGGAATGCAGGATGTGTGATGCTGCAGCCCTGATTGATAAATAAGAAGTCAGTTGGGACTGACTGTTGACTGGCACTGTCAGACAGACGTTGAGGGCAACTGGCAGTGGCTTTGAAAGCCATTTCCTATATTAGAATCATGACAAGAATAGAAGTGAGGCTGCACTCTCTTGTCTTCTGCTAAAATAGATCTTACTCAAAAACATTTTTATAAGTTTGGTGAAGCATAAGTAGTCTACTTTCCAATACAGAACAAAATAATAATTGGAAATCATATATTTTACCACCTGTTTTTAGGATTATATGGGTGGGTGTGGGTTTGAGGTGTTTTGCTGGTTTGGGGTTTTTTATATTTGGTTTGTTTTTAAATTCAGGAACAGATGTTGCATAATAAGTACTGACAGCAAGGCTGAGTTGTGAGAACAGAACACAAAAAAATGGAGCATGTATGGGGTTTTGTACCAATTTTAAGTGCCTCAAATACTGTTTGCAGGGTAAGCATTTGTCAGAGTTCTCTTCCCTCCAGAACTTAAGCTTTCAGATAAACTGTGTTGGCTTTTATTTGTGTGTTTTTTACAGTCTAAATGTATCTATAAAAATAGATTAGCTAGTTCACTGACTGAACAGCGCATTGTTCTGCCAAAATAATCAGTGGCCTTAATGAGCAATTAAGAGCCTACAGGGTCACTGAGAACAGAAAATCTTAACACATCAGTCAGAAATTCTGTGTATGACTTCATGCTACTGTTTCAGATCACGAGTGAACTCCCAAACTATATGCAAGAGGTATATGTGAATGAGAATTGCGGGTATGTAGTATAGTACGGTATGGCATGGTACGGCATGGTACGGCATGGTACGGCATGGTACGGCATGGTACGGCATGGTATGGCATAAATTCACAGGAGGGACTAGCATACAGTAAGAGCAATTTGATTTAGCCAAGTAACTCTCCCAAACCAGTTTCCCATAAACTGCCCTTTCCCAACCAAAGCAGGTCTGCTCAGTGTTTTGTTGACAGGTATGAATTGCTCCACCTGCCCACCACACTCTAAGCCACCTTGGGTGAAATCAGCTCCAGCCCAGCAGCTTTGTGACCATGGTCCCATCCTGCCTTCTCTTAGCAGAGTTCCTTGCTGTGGTGCAGCATCCAGGAGCTCTGATGCAGACCTTGTGGTTCTGAGCCAGATCACAACTTCTTGGGTCAACACACGCCCAAAGCAAACTTGTACTTCTCCACAAAATAGAAAGGGTGTACCAAATCCACCAGTGACTCCCACTTACTATCCCTATACGTGTATTCTACAATACTGCAAACTGTAACAGAATCAGCACCAGGAAA
This sequence comes from Heliangelus exortis, assembly GCF_036169615.1. Taxonomy (NCBI): domain Eukaryota; kingdom Metazoa; phylum Chordata; class Aves; order Apodiformes; family Trochilidae; genus Heliangelus; species Heliangelus exortis. Next base: position 8,796,373 of record NC_092428.1, read on the forward strand.
TTTCTGCAACTTTCTTTCTAAAGCAAGCCTAGTATAAACTGAGGCATGAATCAAGGACTCCAAGTTTGCTGAAGAAGTACACACAGAGGACCACATTTTAGCCACTGAGCTGTGTTTTTTCCATCATGACAATGGCTGAAAATATGCTTGTTGAAGTAGGTCATAAAGAGTCAAACCTTTTCTTAGTAATGGATTGCCACACTGGAGACAGTTTCTTTTAGTCAGAACAACCTGCATAGATGTATTTTAAACTAGTTACCTTTAGGTGGAAAATATGACTTGCTTTCAGCTTTATGAGGCCAGTCCACCACAAGAGGTCCAAATCTACGAAAGCTGGCAGTGATCTCATCTACAAAAAATAAATGATGCACCTTAGAGGAAATCTGAAGACTGACAGTGGCAAGGTAAAATTCTTAGTTGAATAATAATAAAAAAAAATAAAAAACCCAACACACTGTTTTCTACAACTATTAAGAACAGTGAAAACTGCAGTAATGCAGATAAAGGATGCCTCAATATTCTCTCACCTCTATGCTATACATGGCTGCTTAAAAAAGTAACTTTAGATTCCACTAATGCAAGTTTGCAGCAGGATTAAATGCAAGCATGATCTATCAGAAGTGAATATGCTTCAGCTGTTGTCTATTTCTAATTATAGCCACAAAGCAGGGTCAGATGCAGCCACACAGAATTGATGGAGGAGCTACATGTCAGTATGGCCACTCCTTGTAGCATGCCCTGGAAAGCAGGCTGCATTGGGTCATGCAGCTGTGGGGATTTCACCTTCCTCAGTCCCCTCCAGAAATCTGCCTTGAATTACCAAGAAATTTCTTTGCTTTTAAGCATTAATTGAAAAATACACATCTCAAACCAAGCTGTAGGGCAATTTTGATTTGCATGCAAATGCTTCTGAAAAAATATTTTAAGTTATTTTTAAGAAATCTTTCTGTTTTTTCCTCAATGAATTTCTTTGTATGCTTTAAAGACTGAATTAGTTTAATGTCTCATGTGATGCTGGGCAAGTCAGAGCAATAATACTGATCAAGAGAAAAGTTTGTAAAACGAAGGCAGTGGTTTTTCCCCTTTATCTGACCCCATGAAATGCACATCAGTTTTTTCAAGCAATAAGAGGCACAGAAGACACACTGAATAACTCAGGAGCTGAAGGAAAAATGTATTGCTGGAGCAGACCTCCCATAGATGACGGGAACAGCTCCCAGCAGAAATGCTGACATCAGTTGTGCCTGTTGGGCTGCTGCTTCTTACAGCCAGGGATTCAGATTACCCCACTGTAATCTGCAGCAACAGTTCCAAAACTCATAATGTGACATGGGAACTGCATTTGAGCTGTTTGTAAACCACAGACTGGCAACTCACTATTTTTTCATTAAAATTGTATATGGTTTAGGCTTTGATTTAGTAGGATGGATTCAGAAATCCCTTTCTTTTCTGATTATAAATCATCCTCAAACTCCTGCTGTATGCCAGTTGAAGATAGCTAGTGGTGGATTCCAGCTATAATTTGAAAAATTAAAAAACTATCCACCAAAAACTGTCATGATTTTGGGTTTGAGTCAGGGTGGGGGGCACCCACTAATAGAGCAGATACTGAGAAAAAAAAAATTACCATCCCTACTAAGCTAGTTATTATTTTGCAACCGTATTAATTGCCCTATATTTGCTAATTGGTTACTGTATATATGCTGGGTATGAGCTGATTAAGTAAATCCTGATTTATTTCGGTAAGAACTACATTAAAAAGTCCTTAAAGCCAACAGCACTATATAGAGAGAACAGGGGAAGATTCTGAAGAAGTGACCGTACACAAAGATCTCTTTTCCAGCTTTCCCACTTCACAAATGTGGGAACATCTGTAAACATGGTGGTTGTTTGTTTTAAATAACATGCTGAGCACTACAACCAACATACCTAGAAAAATACATTTGTTTTTATGAAAATCTGAACTTTTAAAAGTAATTATATGAAAGCCAATTCCCACATCTCACCAATGTAACTAATTCACAGTACCTTCATCAATGTCAGGAGGAAGACCTCCAACAAACACCTTTCTAGAATAACGTTCCACTCTTTCACCATTCTGACAGCGCGTTGGAGAGCTGAGACCCGATGATAAAGACTGATCCCCATGACCATCATCTAGGAAGCCATCTTCAAATGGAAAGAGTGAAGACCGACCTGCAACAGATTTTGTAGTATCTATAGTTAACACTATTTCCTACAGAATTAAATATTAAAAAAATCCCAAAAACTATACTCTCTTTTTTACTGTTTTGCTTTAGCCGAATTTGCATTAAAGGGCCCAGCTAAGTGGTCCAGTTATCCAAACAATGTTCATTAGTATTGCTTCTATTTTTCAAAGACTGTATTATCCTTACACAGCAATAAACCTTATTTAGCTTTAAAACAAACCCTTGCAAAAGGCAATGAAAACCAGCAAGTTATCTGATGAAATTTTGTGTCAAAGCTATAGAAAGAAACTTTTTAAGATTTTGATTTCAAACTGATTCTTAGAGATTTTCATCTTTCATAAAAGATATTGTAGCAATGATCTTAAAAAGTGGATCTCTCAAGCCATGGCCCTACAGAGCAAGACAGCCTCCCTCAGAGTGCTTTATAGGGTCCCTAAAACAAAGCTGCATCACTTCCTCCTCTACTGAATGCAGGCCTGGTCTGAGTAGTAGCAAAAAAAAAATTTGTGGAATATTGTGGATATAAAACATGAAAGTGAAGCAAGAAGCTTGGCTAAAAAAAGTAAGAAAATTTAAAACTTATTAAATAAACCACAAAAAAAACTTGTGTTTGAAGAAAAAAATTGTTAGCTAAGACTCACTAACAGCTGTCAAACTGTTAATGTTAAAACACCCTTTCAGTAATGATTTAACAAAAAAACATAAATGGATGCTACTCAGTTTGTTAAGGTAAAGTTGTGAATTTATGATCATCTGATGCAAATAGCTTGTTGCCATTACTAACAAAATATATCTTAAGAATATATATCTTAAATATATAGAATATATAAAGAATATAAAATATATCTTAAGAATATATAATTTAATATTATCTTAAGAATATATTAAGAAATATTTAAAGTCCATATGTAAGCAACACTGTAGAACATGCCAACTTTAGAATTTAACAATTCCCTATACCCAAGCTGAAAAATAAATCTGCAATGTAGAGAAATGAATAAATGGGAACCCCATCTCAACACTGAAAAGGCTAATAATCCCCTCATAATAATGGAGGATTGCTCCAAGGGGTGGAATTATAATTAATTGATACAAACTTTTTTTTTTCTTGGGGGGGGGGGGGTGTAATTAAAAATATAATTAACATAATTAAAATCAAAGGTAATAGATGACATGAAACTGAATTCCAGCAAGACTAAAGGAAGAATTAATACTATCCTGATATTAACAGCACAGGGAAGTTCAGGAAATAAAAACAGGGGAAGGAGAAAAATCAAGACATGCACAGGGACACCAGTCAGAAAAATGTATATACACTGAAAAGATCAGTAATAGAGTCTCCAGTAGTAAAGAGCTGTTTATAAAAGGAAGAAACAATACTATATATAGAAAACACACTAAGAAAAAAAAAAACATTAAACATGCTGACAGACACAGAATACCAGTCCAATTTTTTTATGAACACCAGGCACTAGAAAAGACTTGATTAGAAAGAATACATTGCATGTACAAAATTGATAGGGATCACAGATACAAAAGTCCACTGAAGTAAAAATCTTATTATGCTTTTGAGCACCAGCATAGAAAGAACAGAGTAAATGCCACAGAAAGGGCTTCAGCAATGTTCAAAGTTTAGTATAGCTGGTTCCAGAAATGGTGGGTTTAGAGTGTAAAAAAAGAAAGACTTTTACAGAATATTCCATTCATGGACAAACAGGTCATGCACATATATAAACACATGCATTTCAGCATAAGGAGAAAATGTGCATGAGAGAAATAATAATTAGGAAAGCTAAAATATCCAATCAGAAAAAACATGTAGAAGTTGGAAATTTGAAAATATAAGATACGGATGTCAATAAGAAAATAAATAATCTTTCAATTCCTTAGCCAATACCTTCTTGCAAACACAAGCCATTAGTGGAAGTTGATATATCAGTTTAACGGAAATTAGAACAAATACATGTCTACAGAGGAGGATAAATAAGTGCTGAGTTCTGAAGGAAATAATAAATATGCATAGAAGTTTAGAAATCAAGCTATCTCCTCTTCCACCAGATATTTGACAAGTTACAAGCATTGTACTCAAGTAAATGCAAAAAATGATCTGAAAATGTATAGTTAAGTCAGGTATTAAATTAAATGTATGAAAAAGACATTTGCAATAATGGACAGCACACAGACAATGGAATAGAGAATGACAGTTCACTGTCTCTTCCATTAAGGGGAAACTAAAGAGCGCTGAATAACAACACTACATGGCAAGGCTGAAAGCAATCCAAATTGTGGAACCCCTTGCCACAGCCTTTTTAGGATGCTGGAAAGTTTATGTAGATTCAAAAAAGGGACCAAACAATAACAGGAGGAAAATCTGTTTAAAGGCAATAAACATTGAGACATTACTACAAGAGATCCCAAGAGACAAAGCTCTGGGATAATATTGTGGAAAAGCATTCCTAAATGCCCTATTTTTATACTCCTATGCCCATCCCCTGGCATCTGAGGTGTCAGTGTGGCAGCATAGAAATTTGGGGTAATTTTCCACAGCTGCTCTTGCATCTGTACCTGAAAAACTGGTTGCAAAAGTTAAAAACATACCTGAAAGAACATGAGTCAACAGCTCTAAGCATGATAGCTGCAAGCAAATGCTCACCTCTTTACTCAGAGAAAACAGAGGATCAAATAGAGAGCTGACAGGTTATGGCAAGTTCCAAGAAAAAGCTGACAAAACCTCACTAAAGATGCTTAGTCACAGTGACAAAATCAAACACTAATTAAAATATCTAATTATAATAAACATGGAATTAGTCCCTAAGCAGATTTGCCTCTGGGTACTCTGCACATTACCACAATGCAAATGGTAAAAACAATAATAGGGAGGGTAATATGAGAAGATTTGATAAACAACACATCATTTTTAAACAGACTATTGTAGAATTTCATGTTTCTTAAGGTTAAGAAAGCTCAAAACAACATTATAGAATTCAAGGTAATGAAAAAGCATGAGCATCAGACTTCAATATTGTATGAACAAGGCAAGACACAAAATTCCTAACATTAATGACAAGACACACGCACACACACAAATCTACTTGTTACTATAGAAAACCCTGAATTTCACAGAGAAAACAGTTACTGTGGAGTGAAACATGCCTTCTGATAAAAAAGAATTATGAAAGTCCACCACATTCAGAACTCATTTGTCCTGTACAATCACTACAATTTGTATAAAACAGCCTATATCATATTCATCATAATTCCTACTACAATACTATATTTTGCTTCTACAAACAGAAGATGATTTTTTGTTGTGATAGGACTGTTTTAAACTGAAAGAGGGTAGAGATTTAGACATTAGGAAGAAATCCTTCACTGTGAGCGTGGTGATCTATTGAAACAGGTTGCCCCTAGAAGTTGTGGCTGCCTCCTCCCTGGAGGTGTTCAGGGCCAGGTTGGATGGGACCTTGAGCAATCTGGTCTAGTGGAAAGTGTCCAACCAAACCATTCTGATTATGAGCTGCAAGAAGTTAATGGTGTCCAACTGACTCCTGCCTCCTTTCCTACTTTGGAAATGTGATCAATTTGGGAACACCACAATCTTTCAATGAAACGAAACATTAAATGGTATACACTGTGCATGGGAACACTATTTCTATTTGTTTAAGTTCAATGAGAGCCCTGAAAATTTTAAAGTATTAGGATATTTTCAATATCTGTTAACAATAGCCTGTTCCCTGGAAGCAGGGGAAAATAGGAAGGTAAGATTTTGGGGAAAACTCTTCTTGCTATCAAACACTGAACCAGTCAGTTTTGTATAAAACCAGCTCAAAATCTGTATTATAAACTGTGGTAGCACAGCTTGTATAGCCCACTACCCAATCTATGAGTACGTGCAAACTGTGAGTTACTTAAACACTATTGGTTTGCTTGTGCAGCTGTGAATGCTCCCAAGCTCCTTAACAAACGTGGTGCAAATTCTCCATTTTGAAAAGGAAGAAATGTCTCATACATAGTTGTCAACAGAACATACATGAAAAAGATGATGAAATGTAAAAGGACCCCAAGCAGATGGCACTGCCCAACTTGGTTAAAAGCTGCAACCTTTACTGTTATCTCAAAAAACAAACAACAACCCACAACCCAAACAAACAAAAAAACACCACAACCAAACAACAGTCTGTATAAGATCCAGCACCACACTGAAATGTAGGTACATTAATTAGTAGCCTTCTTGGCAGTCAGCAAGCTTGCTATTGTCCATGTTGTTTAATCTCTCAAAATAAATTTACATGCAGCACTGTACATTAGTAAAATGCTTTCAGGCCGCTTCTGTTTTTTAAGGGTTGCCTAAATAAATGGTTGAAATAAAGTCTGTTCAAATGTTATATCTTTACTATTATTACCAAAAATATTAACTTGAGAACAGTAATTAGCATAGGTATTCACAATATTCTACTGCAGACATTCCAACATAATACTCAAATGTTATATTCAATGCAAGGTGTTTCATCTCAGGAAAAAATATTTTTAAAATTCTCAGTAGTTAAACATTGGAGCTCTAAAAAAGAAAAGAAAAGAAAAAAAACACCACCAAAACCAAGCAAACAAACAAAAAATAAAAACCAACCCAAAATAAAAAACCAAAACCACCCCAAAACAAACAAAACTCAAAAAAAACCTGCAAAAATCTTTTATTGGTACACCACACATTTGAACTTGAGTGTCATCTAAGTCTTTACATTACTCCAGTTCCTAGTCATAGCAACACACTTGAAGGTATCAGCTCAAGATCATAATTGCTTTAAGCTGCTTTTAAAAGAGAGATGCTTTACAAATGAAGAGTATAAGATTGATTTATAGAAAGCAATTACCAACCAAATAATGTTTAAATTGGTAACATCATCTTATCACGAAAAAAATAAATATTTGTTTCTCCCACTATTCAGCAAACAAAACATTTAATAAATACTTTTACCTCTTCTCCGCCCATAGCTCCTGGCTGCATGTAAACACAGAAGAAAATTGTGGGTACAGCTGTCATTAGGTTTAGCTCCAAAAGAAAAGATAATGTAGATTCTTCTCTTTTTTTCCCTCCCACCATAAAGATGAAAAATACATTAAAAACGTACAAGATGAAATTCAAACAACCCCAGACAAGAGAAAAAGTTTGACACAGCCAGGGGTAGGGAAAAAAAAAAAAAAAAAGGAATTAAAAAAAAAAAGGAATTAAAAAAAAAAAAAAAAGGAATTAAAAAAAAGAACATACCTGCTGTGCAAGTTTTTACATAGCAAAGGTATTTTTCAAAATCAGGTATATCAGATTTACAGTACTCTAATATCATTTTAAGAGGCAATAAACATCATCAACATTAATCCTAACTAAAAGAATTAGTCTTGCATTTTTTATAATTAGTTGAGAACATGTTTTCCAATTATGTTTCAATTTAAATAATTAACCATCTGTAAATACTAAAATCCTACCAAAACAATATGACCTTAATAGCCAGTATGTTCAGATGAGTAAAAACAGATTGACAAAACATCTTTATAGCTACCAGAATTAATAAAGCATTTCAATGACACATGCATAAATGACAAAAAATACCAGTTGTACAAGTGCAGAAGCATATTTTTGTGAGGTAATATGAAATGCAAAAAAGCCGCATTTTTTAAATCTGAATTTTTTTAATACCAGAAAATAATCTGGGAAACAGAGATTTTCAACCTGTCTCAAAAGGTATCTGTGTCTTCACAGTCAAATTTAGAAGGCTGGGGATCAGGTGGAATTTTTCAACAGAAAGCAAGCTTAGGCAATAGGTATCAGAGCCTTGTTTTGTTTCTTTCCATCTTCATTGCAATACTATTTGCGTTCCTTCTCCTTCCCAACCTTGCATCTCATTTCCAAAACTAACACAATGCCTCATGGTCCTGCCCTACACACCCAGGTTTTAGGTGTCCTTCAGCTCTCCTTACAATCACCCTTAGCCTACGTCCATATCTCAAGTATCCTCTAGCACAAAATCTTCCATTCCTTCAATTTTTCTATTTACATCTTCAAAAACACATTGAGGTATCCTACCATACCTACCCCTCAAGCTTTACCTACCTGCTTTTCTTTGTTCAGCAGCTACACGACACGCCAGTTGTAACCAGTGGGGAGCCACTCATCTACTGACTGCCCCTCTGGCTGCCACCTCTGAGTGGCCTCAGGGGTGACCCAGAGCAAGGCTGATCAACTTTCAGCACAGGTACCTGAGCTGTGAGCAGCTCCTTCCTCACGTCCTGAAGCAACATGGTCTCAGACACCATACACCTGTCTTCTTTACTCCACAGTCAGTCACAGAAGAGCAACTATGTGACTGTTTCATTAAGGGTATTAAAAAATTGCAAGGACTGAGATGAAGAACTGCTTCACAATTTGTTTAATATAAAGACAGTAGAAGCTGTTTGTGTGAGAAAAAACTCAGCCACTGTGAGAAAGTTGGTAAGTCCTGAAAGAGCTCTGTTCCTTCTAAAGAAAGGCAGAATAAATACTAGAGCTGGCTTTGCAGCAAGAATAAAATTAATCATCCTCCTTTCTATTACGGCTAAATTCATATTCATTACTCACTATGATGACAAAGAATCAGTCAGACCCCATGTAGGAAGCCCTTGTCTTGCTGAATGCCCATACACCAAAAAAAAAAAAAAAAAAAAAAGGTATCAAGGTATAGCTATCAACACATTTGGAGAGTAACTTATTTGAAGGAGATTTTTCAAACAGAAAGCTAACAATTTAAAAATTAAATAAAGAAGCATTACTTTGCTATGAGAGGAAAAAGACTTCTGTCTTTCTTTTTAAGTAAAGAAAGACTGCTATGCTTAACATAAGCATTTAGCTTCTGAATATGACGTACATGATAGCAGAAATCTAACACAAAAATCCTTACATTTTATAATAACTTCTTGCCATTCATAACACTTCAATGTTTTACTGCACTCCATTATTACTTTTACATATGCACTCACGTACAAAATCATCATGTCTATTAAAAAGTTTTACTGAAAGCATATTTACAATTGCCTCTGGCAAGACAGTCAGCCTAATCAGCTTTTTCTGATTTAAAAAGATTGCACCATATTTAAACACTCAAAAAGATGAAACTTCACTGTTATTTATTAGATTATACATATATATAGGCTGAGATAAAGCAATCTCAATTTTATCCAGCATTAACATTAAAATGTTACTTTTTCCAACAAGTTGACAGTTATTCAGCACAGCAACTTAAGAATGTCAACAGTTTATTATGTTGTTTACAGATGATCCAAGATAAGAATCTCATTTGAGATTAATTAATAAAACCCATCTTGGTCATAAGCCAAAATTCAGAGCACAACAGATTTAATCGAAGGAATGCTTCATCAACTGAACTTCATAATGCTTCTATTTTTAGTATTTTAGAAAATAAACAATTTTGAAATTATTTTTGCATGAAGACATTTGCAAGTCAATAAAACCCAAATAAATTAGCAGTATTATATATCTTAAGATACTTTCTATCTTGGGCAATTCCAACAGAAAAGAAAAGAGACTAAGAGCTCTCATAATTGTACCCACCTCTGATGAAGAGGCTTTGCTGCCAAACATGAATGTCATTTTGCACATAAAGCCATTGTCTGTTCAGGTTTCAAAATTCAACACAAAAGTGATTCTTTCCTATGTAGCTCATATTGTGTGCATGGAAATATGGATGCTTTAAGTGATTACTGCATTTTCCCAAGTAAAATGTGAAACTGTTGCAAGCAACAGCTGCAACTCAGCTGTGCAACTCCCAGAAGGATCACAACTGTGTTTGTGCAACTTCCTTTAACTAACAGGTAGAAAGTTACATGACCACTGTGTCCCAAATTGCATGTACTCATACAAAGGAACAAAATACTTTTTTACCTCCTGATTAACCTCCTGAAACTATTAACTCACCTCAGCCCAGATGCTGAATGTATTTGTACACAAACAAAACTGTATGTTGAAGAACAAAACACTAAGTTTTTAACAAACAAGGAAAATCCCCTGTCATTCTTCTAAGGCTCTATCACATTCACCTTAAGCCCCCTTCTCCCCAAACGGAAGCATTTCAGCTTCTTTAATCTCCTGGCAACTCAGTACAGTCACAGTAGAGACAGACTATAAGAATAATTACAAGATCCAGATAATATATTATTCTAGTAGTTATCTATTTTGATAATACAAAATAAGGAAAAAGCATAGCTAACTGAAAAAAAAATTCAGCTTTGAGAGAGAAAAGTGAAAATGAACATCAATTTCCATCCTCTGTATCAGCCTCATGAGCTTTACCTAAGGCTGGAAAGACAAAAAGGTTGAAAAGCCAAAGTTATGTGAGGTCACTGGTTTGATTTATCTCAATGAAACAGGATTTTTCCATCTAAAAAACTATGCATGGTTTAGGGCTTATACCTGTTTAGTACTTTTACTATTTCAAATCACAGCTGCAACTGTGCTGGCTATACTTACACAGGTGTACTTGTAGTATGCTTATGCACTGTTCATAACACACTTCAGTTAAAGGACAACAGAAAATAAAAATCAGTGGCTCTTGGGAGAAACAGGTGATGACTACACCAAAGCTCAACCCAGAAACGTGTATCATCTGACATGATTCAATTAAATGCTGACACAATACATCTGTATAATAATAACTTACAGTTCAATATCCCTGTGAACCAAGTCTTTGAAGTTAAGAAGCACTTGTGAAAACAAAACCCACCTTACTTCATCTCCTGCAGACAACAGATGCTGGATTTGCTAAACAGTGAGTATTCACTCTAACAGCTTAAACTCTAGTAAAGGGTTCCATTTTTATAGTTCTGAAACTGTGGGGAAAATTCTCAGAGAGGCAGCTGGCTGCACAAGGGAGAAAGTCAGTAGAACACTTAATAAGCTCGACTGAAACACAGTCACCTTCTTAAAACATTTTTTTATGAAGCCAATCAATCATATGCTGATATTTATTCAATGTGTTACTATCACTACCATCAAGAAAATGTTCTGAATAAAAAAATTCAGAACACCTGAACTCACCTACACCAAGCAGATCAAAAACTTTCAGCAGCTTCATTACGAATTAATTAACTGACTTGCAAAAGAGAACTTGCTGGAGGAACTTTTCAAATGCATCAAACCTTATTAAAAGTCTGTTTACTTAAGTCTATAGACAAGATGGTGTACTTCCAATAGGTTCATATAGGAGATAATATTTCCAAATTACTTTGTTGAATTCTTTTAAAAATCAGATTCTAACAGCAAAATAAAACTGACGAGCTGTGAAAGAGATCCTCTTCACAGATTTCAGCAAAGGTACAAGCAGGATTAATTGTGCTAGAGCCTGAAGGTTGCATGATGTTCCTTATTGGAATAACTGTAAAATTAAGAAACTGAAAACACCTCTATTTTAATGTTACTGAATTATGTTGGACCAGGAAAGTAATCTTTACCGGTTAGGCACATGCCTTAGAATTTTTTCTTTATTTTAGATGAACTAAAATGTAAAAGCCATGAGATCTGATATGCCCAATATGATAGTCACTTACAAATTACTGACAATAGATCTCAGTGAGACTTCTTTTCTGATTTTTGTTATCCACTGCTTATTTATAATATGGACTTGAATCTACACATTGCATTGTGAATTCACAAAACATTAACTCAAAAGAACTAGATCTACAGTCTTTCTGTATAGTAGCTAGAATCTTATTTCTGACTTATTTCTATCTTGAAACAGTCTGCAGTTCAGAACAATACTTGCTTTAGAACACTATGAGTTGTCCAATAATTTTCTAAGATCAAAAAAGAAAATACATTAAGCTTTTTTCATTTGAATAATGCATCTCTGCAGATCTTAAGAGATCTAGAAGTTCCCAACTGAATTACAGTGCCAGTGAAAATGAACTGAGAGAAGGTGATATAATTATGCAATCTATCTCTGCTGCAACAGTATCTCCAGCACACACCTTGAGCTCACTGAAGAACTCATTTTACTGAACTAACAAAAAGCCAATGAACAGAATACTCTAGGAACTCTATTTTTAGGTCATTAAAATATATAGACTGAATTCAAGTATTTGTGTGCATATAACAAGAAATGTAGAAGCAAGAAGCATGTGCATCATGGTCAGAACTTCTATCAGCTGATTTGAAGAGTTCCTTTGGGTCATAATGAAATTCTTGGAGGAGACATATGACTCCATTATCTTTGTGAAGGATTTTTCTTTCAAAGTTGGGGCCCCATATTCAAAGTTCCTTTGGGAAACATTCTTGACCATTCAGTTCAGTCAATTAATTTTCTACAATGTACATAAAGTTAATTTAATCTTTATGATCTAAAAGTATCTATGATTCAGCAACCTGCTTCAAATTACCAATGTGGAAAAAACATAGCTGCAATTCCAGCAAAACAAAAGTTTTCTCTTTAACCACTCTGTCAATCCATGCTACTCTGCCTGAATGTTCGAGTTTGCCTAAGAGTCAAAATGTGGAAAAATAAATCACTGAATAAAAGCTATGTAAGGAACATATTTTAAATGGATTTTCATACAGTTGGGGGTATATGAAAGACAATAGATAAAGCAGAAGCTGTATGAGTAATTTAATCTGAAGCAATCAACAGAAAGAAACAATATGCACATAAACATAGCTTAGAATAAATTGAAGACCTTTACTAACTAAAATAAGAGTCAAAGTTGACAACAACTGTTTGCATAAAAAGATGAGGCCAATTCTTGACCAGTATGAATTTACTCCATATAAAATATTATTTCTTGAATAACAATTTCTGAGTTTTATGTAGATAAGAAATCTGATCAATGAACATGACATAATAGAAATAAGTCATGTAGCTGAAAGTATGGGGGGGAAAAATTAAGTTCCAAAGAATAAAGAATTAAACTTGGTTTACTGCATTAACTTTTGGGTTCCTTGACATAGTATGTTTCACAGAGCTTTATGAGCACAGAAAACTATTTGCTTCCAAAGAAAGTTTTGTATATATTAATCTGTATTTGCAGAGCACTCACCCACATTTTAAGGGATAGCATTTGCAAATATTTATGAGGGGTTATTTTTTATGATGGGCAATCCAACAGAACAGCTTCTTTGTGAAAATAATGGTCCTCTCCTCTCCTTTTTCTATGGCTAGAAAAGCTGTTCACAAAGAACATAACTCCTATCCTCCAGTATTTTCCGAGAAATTTGAAAGAAAATATATAATCCAAATAACTTAGGTTCAGGGATTGGGATGAGTTACTGCTTATTTGAGAGTGGTTCAAAAGATGCTTGTCAATTCTCACTGACAGATGGGCTGAAAGTGCAGATAGGCACCGCAGTAATTTTGTGATAGCAGTCTCTACAGCCCCTTCTGATTCACTTTTTTTCCAAACCTAGCAATGCAGGCATTATCAACAATCTTCCTCATTACATCCACTGACATGCATACACAACTGAATGCAAACATCAGAAAAATACAACCTGTAAAATGCAAGCTGTATGCAGTTAAGACCCACATCATTGGACATCAGACTCTTGAGCAAACACATTAATCACAGAACAAAAGAATGCTAGGGGTTGGAAGGGACCTCAAGAGTCCAACCCCTCCCTGCCAGAGCAGGGTCACCCACCCAGTGTAGGTCACACAGGAAGGTGTCCAGGCAGGTTTTTAATGTCTCCAGGGAAGGAGACTCTACAACCTCCCTGGGCAACCTGTTCCAGTGCTCTGTCACCCTCACAGTGAAAAAGGTTTTTCTAACACAGAACCTGCTATGCTCCATCTTGCACGGGTTACCCCACGTCAGTGACTGGACATCACTGAGAAGAGCCTGGCTCCATCCTCCTGACACTCACCCTTTACATATTTATAAACATAAATGAGGTCATCCCTCATTCTTCTCTTCTCCAAGCCAAAGAGACCCGGGTCCCTCAGCCTTTCCTCGTAAGGGAGATGTTATTTTAATCATCTTGGTGGCCCTGCACTGGACTATTTCAAGCAGTTCCCTGTCCTTCTTGAACTGAGGGGCCCAGAAATGGACACGATACTCCAGATGTGACATAGATGTGTGGAGTAGAGGGGGAGGAGTAGCTCTCTCAACCTACTCACCTCACACCTTCTACTACACCCCAGGATGCCATTGGCCTTCTTGGCCACAAGGGCACATTGTTGGCTCATGGTCATCTTTCTGTCCACCAGCACCCCCATATCCCTTCCCTCTGTGCTGCTCTCCAACAGCTCAGTCCCCAATCCATACTGGTACCTGGGGTTGTTCTTACCCAGACACAAGACTCCACACTTGCCCTTGTTGTATTTCATTAAATTTCTCCCCACCCAACCCTCCAGCCTGTATATGTCTTGCTGAATGGCAGCACACCCTTCTGGGGTGTCAGCCACTCCACCCAGTTTTGTGTCATCAGCAACCTTGCTGACAGTGCACGCTGATTCCTCATCCAGGTCACTGGTGAGTATGTTGAATAGTAATGGTCCCACTACTCACCCTTGAGGGACTCCACTAGATACAAAAGCCTCCAGCTAGATTCTGTCCCATTGACCACAACCCTCTGACATCTTTCCTTTACCAAGTTCACAATCCACCCAATCATCCTGAGCACATTTCCCCAGCAATGATGCTGTAGGAAACAGCGACAAATGCTTTACTGAAATTACATTTTATACTCAAAACTATTGCTTAAACAGCTTATGCCTTCCTTCCTTAGGCACACTGAGAAGCCAAGCATCTGTGCAGGAGGGAAGGATTATCTGTTTTAATGTTTTTGTTTGAGTTTGAAAAATAGATTAGTGATAAAACTCACATTTCTAACAGCCAGGCTGATAGGAACTTCTTTCATATTGCTTCCAGTCTACCAAATCTAGTTTTGGACTGCAGTCCCACCTCTTCTAGCATAATATATAATGCTTGTGGAATAGCCTGGCAAATCTTGTTCTTAAAATTCCACAGAAACAGATGGGACTCGCCTACGATAGAGAGGATCACATACATGAAAGGAAAGCACATTGGTGAGATTGAGGCAAGAAAAATGGTGGCGAAAAAACCAAACCAAAACAGAACAAAAACCCACAAACCATCAAGAAGGTAGTAAAGAGCTATAAAGCTGGGTTAAAAGGAAGAAAATGCAAGAAATATTCCTCTGCTAGAAAAAGACTGTAGCAGTCACAGATAGGAGATTCTGTCTTCACTAAAAGCCAAGTCTGATCTTAGAAAGTACAGATGCTAATATAAGAAGATTAAAGGAAGATGGAAGAAAAGGCATGTTTTGTTGATTTCCCCACCTTCCTCCCCCCTTTCCTCTTTTTTCATTTAACAGGCATAAAAGGGACTTTGAGATGTCCACTAGTCCACTAAAGCAGCATCAATACTGCTTGTACAACTGGTTCTGAAAAACTTAACAAGATTATATATAACATGAAAGATAACACACTCTGGGTCTCTTACGAACCCTGCTGCATTTGCTGTGTCACACTTTATGTCATTTTTCCCCTACCATTAAATAAACAGCGATCTCTTCACAATTAAATCAGGTCTAGTTTTGCAAACCTTGGAACTGTCTCAGTGTCTTACATTCCTTTATATTTTTACATGTTAATAAGCTAGTAACACATTAGTAACCTGACTTCACATAGGGCTAAAGAGCTCAGGAAATTTCTATAGGCAGGTACCAAATTATTAGAAGACACTGATACCTCTTGAAATTTAGCCACGCTTTTCCTAGAATATTACTGCTACAAAAAATAAGCTTTTATTGGCTACTAAACTGCCAGCCCAAGAGTTCATTTCAAGGTATAGCAACAGCGTTGGTAAAAGATTTAAATATAAAATGCTATTGCAGCAACTTGGTTACAGCTAAATATTGTGTTTTAAAACAACACATCAGAATATAGGAAGAGCCAAGTACAATAGGAGATAAAGGAATTTTAGGATAAAGCAATTTTAAAACCAATAGAAGCATGAAAACAAAAAATTAAATTGTTTTGCTGCCACTATACTTGCAGTCATGGCCTGATGACTTCTTCACAAAATTATTATCTAAATTGAAAAAAACCCAAACCAAAATCTGTACACAAACATCTTAAAAGGTGCCCCAAGCCCTTTCCTTAAAATATTTTTCAAATTATTTTAGTCAGAATAAACAGAACTAAATGACACCAGTGAAAAGAAGAAGAGATAGTCAGATGGAGAGCAAACAGTACCAGGCCTCACAGATGACACATTTTCATATGAGACAAGAATGAACATTGGAAGCAGATGGAACATCTAAAGCCCGACAGCAGTAAAGAGTCACTGTATAGAGGAGCTTTAGGAAAAACAGAATTCCATCATTTCACAAAGGGTTCATTCTGATTTGTTGGTTTATCTACCCTTAGTCTAAATTAATTTTGCAGATGTTATTTTGGAAACCCAGCAATACATTTCAGGACTTCCTTAGGAAGATTACACACCTTCATTTATTCCCCACATCTTTTTTCAACCGATGTACTTTTCTCCTACAGAGGTTTATTGTTGGCTTTCTGGAGTTCAAAAGAAGTTTTAGAGATAGCTCAGTACCCAGCACAAAGGTGACTTTTATTTTTTAGAATTACATGGACAAAAACTACGCTTTGATTTGCACAGTTCAGTTCTATATTATATTGGTGATGCTTAATCCTCCATACTGCATGCCCCCCATTACATGATATAAGGCTTTCTCTAGAGATTCAGATGCATTCTGGCAGGTTTTTCTAAATTAATATGTTCATATGAATTTTTAAAATTTATGTTTATTTTACAACACAAACAAAAGCAATATTATTTCAGTGAAGTTCAGCCCCACATTTTCCCCTCATGATTTAGATGTCTAAGCATCCTCTCCAGTCCTGTCTAAATAAAGTTAAAGTTTTAGGGAAACCAACAAAGTAAGCAACATCAGTTGATGTAAATATATGCAAAACTTGTAACAACAAGAAGAAACATGTCTGGAGAGATATCAGAAATTGAAGTGGGAATTTTAGCATACATACACACAGAGACTGTTGTACATGAGCTATAGCAGGCATTATGAAACTTTCAGTGGAACATGTAAAGCTATTATAAAATTAATATAAAGAAGCACCAAGTCTACCACTAAAATCAGAGATAACTATTTCAGGATTTTAAGATAGTGCACATACATTTCTGTGCAACTACTACTACACATATTTATGTCTAACTCTGAAGCTATGTACACAGTGAATATAAGAAATAATATTTAACATTATAATATTAGTCATAAGATACTAACTACTTACTATTAAGAGCCATAATATTGTCTGTTCCTGGATGATGAAAGTTTATTCCCATACGCCCTGCAATGAAAATAAAAGCTATTTTAAATATTTTTATTTCAATTTAATTAAATTAATTAATATGAAAAAATGCTAAAGGGGATGTACAGTCAGGGTAGGTGAATTATCATCTACTGAACTCAGCCCCCCAATAATAAATGCTTAATATATTTAACCATAGTGCCTTCAGTGTTATGTACTTAAAAAGAATGAAAATCACAAAATAAACAATGAAATAATTAACATCCCTTTGCTTTGTACTAGAAAAGTATTACATTTGCCATTTCAAAATAAGTCCTCAAAGTTCAACCTTGCTGCAGCTGTGCCACTTACAGTAGGCTTCAAATATGTGTCATTTATAGTAGACTTCAGAAACCAGAAGTGGGAATAAATTCACACACAGCTACTTTGTTTCAAAAGAGACTTAAGTCCACTGAAATCTACTTTTACAGCTCAACCAAGAAATGGGCAAATTCTACTAATGCTCAGATTTGGTTTAATATTATTTAACAGAGCTGAAGTATTAAAACCTTAACCTGAAGAAAGTCTGTAATAGCACTTTCTCAATTAAACCCCACTGAAACAATTTGAAATCTGTAATTTATATTAGTCCTTGTTTGGAAAAATATATAAATGGATCATTATAGCCATAAAAAAATTATTTTAATTAAGTAATGTAAATAACTTAGGCTACTTATGTGCTGTAATCCATTTTAGTTTCTCTAGATACATGGTTAAGTTTGGGAGCCAAGGAAGCAGACAACTCAAATTTCTTCACTACACTGGTACTCAAACACAGGAGATAAAGACCCACTCACTGTACTAAGGAACCAATATAACTGCTGTTCCTGCACTTCTGCAAAACCAAGTTTTAACAAATCAGCTTTGAGAAAGCAGAACTACAGCCAGTCTTCTCCAACAATTTTAGTTCCTACCAATAAGTTAAAGCCTTCTATTTTCAGTCACAGACACTGCTGTGCTGTTATTAATATTCTCTCTGAACAGATGCAAGATGAAGTTTCAGTACACTTCTGAAACTAAGACACAAACAGTGTAAGAAAAACATGTATATATTTTATTCACATTCAAATTTCATAATATTTTTTTAGAAAAAAATGCTTCCGTAATAAGAATATGAAACAAAAATCACCTCCAGAAACAAGGGGGGGGGGGGGGGGGAAGACGGGACAGAAGGAAGATAAATAAAATTCCAGTGTTTACTTTCTAACTCCTTGAGTAAAGCTTCTCTAAGAGATCTTCATTAACTACTTCAAATTTCCTAATTACAGAAATAAATCTATGCATATTTTCACATCAGTTGGGCACCGTAGAAACATTAAAGTCGCTATTATTTCACTTAGTCTAAGCTTGTGCTAAAATATTTTGTAAAGAAATATTTGCCAGACTAACACTGATTCCCTTTCTGATTCCCTTTTCTTTAACAGCACATTAATGAGCACAAGGTTAGAGGTATTAATTGTAAAGAGAAAAGGCGTATATAATAATGTGCAATTGTAAATTAATTTTGTAGTAGGGAAAGGGAACTGCTATTAAAAGAAATCAACAAAAATGTGAATGTATAATGCTTGGATGGGCCCTTCTCTTTTCCTCTGCTGAATATGAAATTCTGCTGTTTGACCGGTTTCAGAAATAGAACAGTATCTGTGACATCTGGGTTTGGTTTTTTCCTCCCTTCAGGCTGTCTGTCACTGGACCAGGTGCTGCTTGCGTGACATTCTGTCACCTGCCCTTGGCCTGCTATTTTTAAACAGTTCTTGTCAGCTATCTTTTAAGAGGAGCAGAAAATACACAGCAGCACAAGCAGAAGGACATGTTCTCACACCGAGCTAAGCAACAGTGTGGGGTAATTCTGTGCATCTTCAGAGGTCCCCTAGAGCAATTCTATAAAAACAAATTTATGGAATACTTTCAAAACACACCTGTATTAAAAGCATTCAAAGCAGACTGGTAATGCACTAATCATAAAACAATCAGTTACTAATATATATAACCTTTCAGATTAGCCACAACATAACCTTTCAGATTAGCCACAACATTTGAGTATCTTGCCCTAAAAGTGAATTAGTCAATTGAAAAAAGGCCATGTGAAGATTACAAAAACACATAATCATCTAAGGAACAATAAGAGAGTGAGCAAAAAAGGAATTATAAATGTATTAATTTAAAGGTATAGGGTGAAACTGAAATGTAATTATGAATATCTACTTTAAAGGATATATTTAGCTTAAACTCCGAAATTACTATCAGAAAGCAGGCAATTTTAAGGAAAGCACTTGTAAGCTACCTGGACCATCACAAAGTCTATTCAAATACACATTTCTAATTATAGTTTTAATATGCTATATTAAGATAAAAATTCTACTTTTCAAGAACCTTAAACACAAAAAACAGGATCACAGAGAAGTTATGAACTCCAGCAGTTCACTGAAGTCATAAATAGGAATCCTTCCAGCAACAACATCCCCAATACTTGTATTCAATGTACATCTGCCATTTTTAATTTGTCTGTCTTGGATTCGTAACTATCTACTGAGTATATTTTCAATTATTTCCTTTCATAATACACACTCATATTACTACAGTTAGGCTGCAACAATAAGCACTCCTTTACATAAGTCTAAAAAAAATCTAATTATATACTTTTGCTCTTAAAACATTTTGGAGTATAAATTAGGGTTTAATTATTCTTGTACAGCCCAGGCTGTACTTTTGCATATCTAATGTCATTGAATTCCTTAAATTCTCTCTCCTAACAGCATTTGGAGAGACTTTTCTGGCTGGACTGTGTTAAGTACTCTGCTGCATGCCCAATATCATGCTTGTCATGGCAGAGAGCCCAATTTCTTTCCAATTTTTTTAGAGCACATCCCAAGTATGGGCATCTTCTGTATTATATTGGAAATAAGATTAATTCCACTTCATTTTTGTAGAAAAGAGTAATGATTTTGAAACAATTTTTTAATTTTTCCAATAACTTAAGGAAACATACCTCTTCCCAAATATTAGTATCTTTATTAAATAATTCACAAATAGATACTCTGGTATTTTTTAATTATGCCTATGTAATTTCAAGTTACATTAATAGTTTTGAGAAAACATGCTCCAGAAATAAGAAACCTGACTATCAGGGAGAGTCTTATCAGTATTGCAGTTTTTTTGACAATGTCTAGGTGTCAGGCTTGCCCATAGTGGTCCCTTTAATCTCAACTTTTAAAAATCAAATTCATAACAGATATTCAAGTTTATGAGCACAATCTGTTCACAGCTCAGTGTAGAACTGATCTTCAATTTCATCTTTGTTTATATGTGCTGGTATTAACATTATTTTCCGATGTCTGAAGCAAATACCAGTGATTTACCAGTTCTAGATTTGTAAGTACTGATTTTGTTTTGTAAGATTTCTGAATTAATTTTCTGGTTTTATTAATTTTCTCTTCCTAAGTGCTCTATGCTTTTTTAAATTTGGATAATCCTAATGAGGTCTTGGACACCAACACTCAGTAGTGAAAGTTTTTTAAGAATACAGTTACCTATTCTCATAATTTTCATGTTATAATCAACATTCCAAGAAACAATGCTTGTTGGTCTTATATTGAGTAAAACTTCTCACACTGTTTTACCTCATGGCTTTAACCAAGACTGACTGCTTACATTGATTCAGAAATTGCTATTTGGAATAAGATTTGCTAAAGAATAGCAAAGCTGGTCTACTTTTGACCTGTCCTGAACTTACTAGGGATGAGAACTTCCTCTCATATAGTTCTTAAGATCACAGAATCACAGAATTCCCTTGGTTGGAAAATTACCTTCAAGATCATCAAGTCCAACCACTGGCCTAACACTGACAAGACCTTAACCAACCCATATCCCCAGGTACTATGTCTGTACAACTCCCAAATACCTCCAGGGGTGGTGACTCCACCATTGCTCTGGGCAGCCTGTTCCAATGCCTCATGACCCTTTCAGTGAAGAAATCCTTCCTGATATCCAAGCTAAGCCTCACCTGATCACTGTTGACATCAATTACAAATTATGACTAGAGATTCCAGTTGCAGGGTGAAATGAAACTGGCAACAGGACTAGGTTTGCTGTACTTCCTTAGTGATAATATCTCTTTTATCATTCTTTTCTCTGCTATCAAATGTTTTCAAAGCTGGTACCAACAAAAGGCATTACAAAACAGAAATAATTATTTGGATAGCAAGTGGTGTAGAACAAAGTCAAAGAGAAGTGTAAAAACCCAAGCAAGACCAGTATTCCCTCCAACACCTGAAGCAAGATTCTTTTGACCTGTATGTATTTGGGGGTCCAATTTACAGCACAACCTAACACCTTCACAGACACTCATTCCCAGCTCAACCATGAGAGTCTTCCCTTCATGACTCACAAGGGGCTAAAAAGCACGAAGTATGTTTGTGAATATGTAAGAACTTAATTTTTTTTTATCTGAGTAGACCTCAGACCATGCTTCTCCCTCTTCCTTCCAAAATACAGACCCTTAAAACTGAACATTACATTAACTACATTAACTGAACATATATGCCCACAACTATTTGAAAAGTAAGAACTGTACAAGCAAGGGTCTGTGTAAAAAATTATAAAAATAAAAGATAATTCTCTGAAGTTCATTGGTTTGGGTTTTTTCCTTTCTTTTCCTTCCTCCGCTCCTTAAGTCTATCCGCCATTTTTCATACTCGTAATTTAAACACCTACTTGGGACTTAAATATCTTTTATCTTTTCTATTGTTTGCCAGAAGAGAAATATGAAGAACTATCACCGTGTTTACGCATACATATTTCTACTGTGCAAATACATACTGTGGCAATATGAGCAGGAGTATGTAATTATCAGCTATGGATACCAGTAATAGGGCTTGCTGATATGAATATCTTCCTACCACTGACTATCAGAGGACACACTGGATGGCAGCAGCAAATTAGGATGTATGATGATAGTATGGGATCACTGAAGAAAGCACTTATTTTAAAAAATATGAACCATGGCACAGTTGTATTCTGTACTGAAAAGAAATATTAAAGAGGCTTTTCTTGAATAAAGAGAGTTTGAAATGCAAAAGGGAACAAAGTATGTTTCCATTAAAACAATTAGCTTGAGTGGCCTAATTTTACACACAAATAGGTGTGCAAACACATTTGTCTGTTCACTCTGGTTTTCATGTGCATTTACAGAGAGGTGTTTGGTAGCATTAGGTTAATGGTTAGACTCAATGTTCTAGAAGGTCTTATCCAATCAAAATTATTGTATGACCACGGAGTGTTCGAGAAACGTTGTTACAGTGCAGTTCTTTCTACTGAAAGTGTTGCAAAAAGTTCTGAGTGGCGCCATTTTTAGGGCTGAGATGACAACACTTGTTCTGTTTGCACAACCTTTGTGTTGGACTGCTGACTGCAAATAGAAACATGATCCATTCACCTTCACTGTTCTCAGGACATATGGCAAACTTCCTGCTTTGCTTACAAGCTTATGAAAATTTAAAGCTGAACAAAATATAGTGATGTGCACTGAATTTAACTGAAGATCAAGATGAAATAGTAAAAGACCATGCTACACATATTACAGTATTGTCCAAGTTGCACATAATCTCCAAACACTACTGTCAAGCCTCAAGCTTGACAATCTATTAACTTAAATCAATCTGTTGATTTAAGTTAAATGCAAACCAGAAATCTTAAAATTTACTTAGTTTACAAATTACTTGATATGGTCCTTTTAAGAGTAAAAGACTCTGGACACAAGGAACTTCAATTCTGTTGTTGTGGAAATATATAGTAACTATTAAATATCAAGATGAAAATTTCCCTCACAGCCACTGTTTCTACCTCTGAACTGTTGCATATTTGCATTCAAAGTCTCAGAAATCTCAGAACAACAAATGGCAAGACAGTCATGGACTATGTACATTCTACTGAAATTTTATAAGCTAATCACCACATATTTTATTTATCCTTCTACAGTATGATATCCATTCAAATTAGTTTTAATAAAGCCTACTCTTGAGAGTGCATGTGTTACACTTGAAAATGTATCACATTCATAGTTTATGAAACCCTCAGACTTTTTGTTAGGGATTGCCACATTACCAAAGTTTGTTTCCATTCTGATTTAGAATAAAACCAAGTATTGAAGTTATCTACTGTAACAGTAAATTTAAAATAAATATTTTGAAGAAGCATAATTTCTTTCCTCAGTTTTATACTTCAGTTCAGTGTTGTGACCTGTCAGTAGCACATGTGCATAGATATGATCTAACACAGATGAAATATATTACTGAATCTTTTAAAAAATGGAACAAAGGCAGCTGCTAGCTACTACTGATCAAAATATTTTTGACAGATCAGAATGCCTCTGTGTTGCAATGCAGTAGTTTGACATAGATAAATACATTGCAACAGAGGCATATTATACCATAGACAGGAGACACTTTGATGTAGGAAAGAAATTTTTTGTCAGTAATAAGTAGCACCTACTGATAGCTATTCTGATAATACAGTATTGTCCTACAGCATTAGGTAGAAGCAATACATAAATACTGACAGGCTATAAAATACTGCAAATACATCCTTTCTTCATTAAAGCCAAACTCTACCAATGTTTTAATAGCATATATTTTATTGGCAGTTTAAGAAAAATATCTTAGAAAATATTGCACACTTCTGCATATAGGTCTAGTTACGACTGACACAGGCAACAACCAGATATCCTTGGTCATATACAATAATTCATCTTTAACTACAAGCAGCTTAGCAGCTCTTTTATTGTACTTTTCCCCCCCCTTTTTGAAAGGAGAAGAGGATAGATGAGTATTGACTGAAAGAAGAAAAATGTTGAAGCTCATCCTGATGGCAGAGAAAGCAGGTAAAGAAGTCTGCATAACTGTCTTGGGAGAAAAGAAAGTGAGACTTCCTTTTTAGAGTTTACATTCCCTAGATCTCAAAGCATGAAAATGACAAACAATGTGTAAAGCTACACAGTTCCCAGACTACGAGTACAGAAAGACCGAAACCCACAGCACAGTACCCCTATCTGGCAGGAAAAGCTGAGAAGATATCTGTTTTATAAAGAAACAGAAGAAGAGCTGACACCAACCACTTTCCCCTAAGACTGGGCCCAAGATTAAAATACAACATAGATAAACTGGTAATTTATCCAAGTCCAGAAATCTCAGAGCTAGATATCAAATCTCTCTTAGAGCAAGAAACACACAAAATTAACTAAGTGACCCTAACTCTCCTAGCAGCCAGCCTGCCAATGAGACTGAATTAGCTACTCACTCAGGACAAATAATTCAGCATTGTAGGACTGAAGATCACTTCATTTCTGCTGCAGTAAAAACACTTCAGCCTTTCTCTTGTTCCACACTTGATACCCCAGAACACCCTCAAAAAAGTCACTTAATCACATGCCCTCTTCAAGGCTAGGTGGACCACGCTTTTAAAAAGTTACCTGCTTTGGTGATGTTAAAATAAACATTATTTCCATTGCCTGCATGACAAAGTCTGATCATAGTTCAGATTCAGAAAAAGTATGAAGTTCAAATACTATGAACAAGAGGACAGACTCTTCATTTCTCAGTCCTGAGCACTTTCACTACTTCCACTGAGATCATGAGGAACTTACAACCCAAAATGAAAATTGTATCTCAGAACCATTTCAATTTGGTTTTTATATCAGATTCTTGTATGGTTAACCTTTCTGTCCATATTCTCATCTAAAGCACTTGTTTTGTGTTCAAGATAATTATTTTTTGTTCCAAGTATCTGCTGGAATGTGAGGGGGCACATATGCCAAGAAGGGCTGTGTTCCAAGAAAAGAAGCAAAGTTTCGAACTTCAAATAAACCACCTGCAATATTTCATTATAACACATTTACTGACAGTACTAAAAATACGTATTTGCTGAAGAGTTGGTTGCCAGCAGCAGGTTGAAATGATCCTGAAATAGCTGCATTGCCTTTGTAACATGCATTGGAGGCTCCAAATCATATACAGCTTTTCTAGAATTAAATGTCTCCATGTTTTCAAAATCCAATGCTTTGGTACTCATCTTTTCACCCATTCCATTAAAAAATTTGGATAGTAAACGTAAAGCTAAGTCACAGGTTAGTGCTGTAAGCTAGAAGTATTTGAGAAAGCAAGATTCATTTGCCAAAAAGGGGAACAACTTAAAAAGTAATTTGCAAGCTGTCTCATTACTGTTCTTTATTTCTTTTTCTGGGGGGGTTGTTTTTTAAAAATAGGATTTTTCTGGTTGTTTTACTTTTTATCTACACAAGAAAAAGGTGCATAAAACCTGGGAGAGGACAGTATTAAATGCCAGAGGAATGGAAGATTTAAAGGGAAAAAAACCACCCAGTTTACTATGAAAGACAAAGGAGGTAAAACAAAGAGGAAGCAGCTCTGAGATTTGGTTATGTTAATAAGATTCCATAAAGAGCAGTTGAAATTTTGCACAAGATGGAATCATGCAGGAATGCCTACCAAGAACTGAAAAAATCAAGCTGAAGTACATAACCTTGAGTAACTATATTCTGAAATCTTCAAGGTGAAAATAAATGAAAATATGACAATGACTTAAGAAACAAGCAAAATCAAGCAGAGATCACTTACTTTTTCAAGGTGATTACAGACTAAACTATGCTGCTACTTTAAGGGGCAGAGACAGAGGAGAGTGGGATAAATAAGAAAAAAAACAAGTGAGTTTAGAAGATATGACAAGTGACATCTGAGGAAGGTGCAGAGAAAGACAGCAGTTGAAAACATTCTGCATTTTTAGTAGAGGACAAGCAGAAAGAGGTACAGAGGAAGAGTCAAGAACAATTTTCACAGAAAAAGCAACAATGAAAATGCAATAGGAAAGTGACTTGAGTAGATCAATGTTTGCAGAGAGTGTCTTTTTTTTTTTAATTAAATGTAGTAGTTTAAAATAGTAACATAGATTTTCTTAATGCAAGGGAAGACAACACTTCTTAGAAGGGAGAATGGACATGTCCCGAAACAGCCACTTCTACAAATATTGCCAGTCATGCTGCAGAGTGTGAAAACTATGAGGAGTGGAGACATAGAAGCAAGTGCATGCTAGGTCAAGCAAAGGCTGAGGAAAAAGAAAGCAAGACAGGGAATTAACTGTATTAATAGAAAAAAAAAAAACCAAAACCCAAACCAAAACCAAACAGCTGGGCAGAAACACAGAGAGAGAGAGAACTACGGTAAACAAGACTTCTCCAACAGTTACTGGACTAGAAGGTGGAAGACAGCTAAGTAATGAGGCAGGAAGGCCAAAACAGGTGAGCAGCACTGAGTGAGAAAATAAGACAGTTAGAAAGGTCATGGAATTGCCAGTAGTTGACAGAAATAATTGCTAGAAAAGAAGTACAGCCAACAGTCTCTCCAGCAAATGGAAAAGATAGTATCAAACTTTACCGTTAGAGTTGGGACTCTTTGTTTTTACTTTTTAAGCAGAAAAAAACAGTATTACTTTCAAATGTCCATTTAAATTGGTCAAGTCTCCTACAGAAATTGATAACCTATAGATGAATATATTAAGTTTGTTTTGGAAAGCATACTTTAGTTGAAAAGCAAGAATTTCATTTCTATCTCATGAGTTAACATTAAATAGCATTATGACACAGGTGCTGCTGTGCTATGTGCCACCTCCAACACTTACACAGATTGGCTCTGCTGAGTATTGGAAACTATTCTCTACAGAATGACCCAAAAGCACAAAAAAAAAAAAAATTTTTGCCCGATATTAATTTATGTGCTAATATTCTGATCAAAAGAACATTTTTAAATTGTTATAAAGAGATAGTAATAAAAGTATAAGCAAAATTGCACTTACATGATGTTGAAGTCTTTTTCCATAATAATAGAATTTCTAATAAAAATCTCTTATTTTCTCCATGTTCCAGTTCATATGGCAATTCAGTTCAAAAAAATGTCTCAATTTGTATGTTTAAATAAATACTGCATTATAAAACACGGAGTTTTAGCTATCTTATAATATCTACTCAATTTTCCTGAGATGATTTTTTTGGTTTGTTTTGTTTCTTTTTTTTTTTTTTTTTTTTTTTTTTACAGCTTTCACGTTAACACTTATTTTGGAGGACTATGATCAGAATAGATGAGACAGTATTTCTTGCAGTTTTGAACAACTGAATAATGGTTAAAGACACATGAAGGACATAGCACAGCAAATTTCAAGATAACAGTAGAAATCACATCTTAAAAATGCTGAGACTAGAGAACCCAGATTGGTATGGCTGTAAAAATCCTCTGTACCTAAAAAGATAGAGAAAAAGGCACCAGACTGTAGACCAAGAAAAAATATTTTTCCACGTTACATATACATAGGAAAGGGGGTAAATGTGGTAGATATGACATCAGAAAAATATGTATATAAACATAAGCATAGGAAGTGCCATACAGAACTGCATTTTTTCTCTATCAGTTTCAGTGTCCTGGCTTCTTAGAACTGCATTTCTTCTCTATCAGTTTCAGTGTCCTGGCTTCTTAGAATTAGGAAAGTATTTATAGCTCAATACCTCCTTTGTATTTGGCTTACGATTTGCTTTGGCCTTCAAAGTCAGTAAGAATGTATGTAAGCAAGAATGTGCACCTATTTTTAAACTTAACCTATGAAAGATTAAGACAGAAGAGTGTCCAGGTCCACTGGGAATATTTATTCATGGAAATGCTGCCACAACCTTTCACTATTCAGTACCAGTTCAGTACCAGTACTATTCAGTATTAGAAATGGTTTCATTTCTCAAGCTACATTTGGTAGAACAAACACAGTGTAGTAGCAAAAGTAATCAAAATTTGAAAACCAAATGAAGATTCTTTTTTTTTTTTCTTTTAAGAAACCTGAAACTACTGTGGAGACTAAGCTTGATACAGTGATTTTAGAACACTGTATACTAATTGATGATCCAAAAATAAGACTGAACATGAAAAATGGACTCCAGTTTCACTACATATTTTCTGAACTGAGTGACTGCAGCAGAAGACCCAACTGTGCAGTTCGCTGATACACAAAAGCAAGTTTCTGAAATGCCAGTTAGATACTGTACACTTACAATAAATATATATACATTTCATCTTCCTACAGTAGAGATGATCATCTTAAGATGAGAAAACAGAATTTTTACATAGCTGACAACTCATTCATTAGCAAAAAGCTTACAGCAATACTGAAAAGCTGATTTTTGTTTAAACACCAAGCAAGCATGGACATATGAATATTCCTAACCTGTAAAATGATTCCTCCACATTATATCAGCGAAACTCATTGGTGGGCCACTGGGAGGGTAGTGTTTACCTTTCAGAGGCTCATGATCAGTCCTTATCATATCCATTAAGGAATTTTCCAAAGAGTGCAAGTTAAAAGTGTCATAGGGCCTATTCCGGTCCTAAAAGAAAAAAAAAAAAAAAAAGCAGAAGAAAAAAAAAAAAAAGAAAGAAAGGAAGAAAAAAAAAAAAAAGAAGAAGAAAAAAAGACTGTTATAGAAAAAATCATTTTCTAACACAGGCTTACTTTATATTTTATAATATGTCATCATCCATTTCTACATTTCTGCTCAATAGAACTTTTTATATTACAAAAAAAAGAAAAAAGGATAAAAATAAGCCTACTGTTGTTAAATTATACCTTTCATTTTGCAACTGCTGCTTTCACCAGTAGTGCTATGCAGAGGTCTTTTAATACTTCTAAAGTATATACACAAACAACAGTTAAATCTAAAAAATATCATTTCAATAACAACTTGTCAATAGTAAGAACTATGAAACATTGATCTTTACACTGGATAAGTGAAATTGTTTCAGAGTTCGGAGATTTATTTTTTTTTACAGCTTCATCTGCCTTCTGTCACAGTTATACTTCAATCTCAGAGCTGAAGCAAACAATGCTTCAGATGCCAGCAGGCACATTTGTTCCAAACAGTACCAAGTAATTCTTCAAATGTCTATCATGAATCTCACAGATTTAAGGAAATACACTAGATGCAGGACAAAAAAAAAGGTAAGTTATACCACACTTTGAAACTAGGGCACTCAAAACCTGAGTAAGTATTGGTCTGTATTGTCTCAATCTCTCATTTTTAATTTGCATCTGATTTTTAATAATTACAAGGGAAAGAGGAAAAAAACCCCAAACTTAAAATTTAAAATTGTAAGAGAAGAAGCAGCAGTTGTAATGGAAAATTTAACACAAACTTATTAAGATAAAGTATTATTTGTCTTGAACTCTCTTTTTCTTAGATTTTATTTAAATGCAACTGAGAGAATGAGTACACAAGTTTAATTAAGCTGTCTTCCAATATTCCTGTTCTGGAATTCAAATAAACACACTAAAGTGTTTGCTGTTACATAAAGTTCTGAAATACAGATATTCCTACTGCAAAAAATCTCATGTCTGTCTACTCCACACCAGAGATGTAACTTCCTTCTCCAACATACTAATTTTTATTTTCTATAAATGGGCTGGCATTATTTTCTTTACACATTTATTTCATCTACTGAGCACTTCCTGGAAGTCAAACATGATGTCCAAAGAACAATATCTGATTTCTGCTAGAACCTAAGCACTCAAGCTCAAATGAGCTCACTAATTTTAAATTTTCCTTGCTGACAGTTTTTATGTCTTCTGCATCTACTTAGAATGCAAATATTTCTATACCATAAGAAAGCAGATTAGGGTAGGGGGCTGGGTGGGAGGAGGTGGCAGGAGGACACCACCACAAAACAAACAAAACCAAGACAACAACCCGAACACATCAACCAAAACAAAACAAACACAAAAACCAAAGGTGAGCTTTTTTTTGTTAAAACAGCTCATTGCTTGGTAATATGTAGCAGGAGAGCAGAAACGTAATTACATATAATCCATGTTATTCCCTCAAAGAAAGAATTTTAGTCATCTCTTTCTATTTCTTTCTTTTAATTACCATTTAAAAATCTGTACTGTGGCTACAAGACGAGATTGGATGTTATAGTACTGGACTATGGCATCTTTTTGAAGAACTATGAAAGCAAGCATAGCTTAAATCTACACAGGGGTGGGAAAGTATTTTTTTAGTCAGATCAGTCCCCCAATCTCATTTACTATACAGGTGTAGCAGAGTTGAGCTCTATAGTAAACACTGGCAGGAGAGCAAAAGGACAGGACTGCTGCTTTTGCCAACAACGATAATTTATTCCAGTTTTAAACATTCCTGAAATTACAGCTTTATAGGCTGGAAGGAGTGAGTTCAGAAGAGGACAAAGCCTACAAATTTAATTTAATCATCCTTGATTAACATATGTATGTTATATTTTAAGTATACTACTATAGCAGCAAATCGTTGGGAGAACTTTCTTTGTTCTGAAAATTCTCAAAGAGCTGTCCAAATGGAAACGTGAAAAAAGGGGAGGAAATCCATGTAACATCTAATACAAGGCTATAGAGAGTATGTTTGCTAGAATATGGGATGTTTCTAACCTTCTTAAGGGGTGTACAAACCTGCAATAGGTTTCAAGATTCAATTAGACCTACACTGGACACAGGAAGATCAATTTAATTGAAACCCTTTGCCTATTTTAATACTTTCCACTACAGTACTTGAATAAGCTGAACCAAGTAGAAGAAATTTAGAGAGAACACAGGTTTACATGTATTGCTGTGCTATGTGCACAAGTATCACCCATGCAAACTTCAGACTTTTAGTGTGGGTGATAAAAAATAAAAAGAGCTAACATTCTAGTGACTAAGTAAAAGGGCTTAATAGCTTTCATTTGAGTAGTAACTCATTTATACTCAGATTTAAAGACTGGCTCCCAAATTAATCAATTTCTTCCAAGAAGCCTGGTGTATACATGCACAGGATGATGCTTCCTGGTTTCTGAGCATGAACAGGATCTCCTGGTTTTGTGAACTGATAGTGTTCCATCTCCAAGATTTGCTTTTTGCATTGTTTCCACAGGCTACCAATCTACTGCCAAACAATCCCAACAATGGAGAGAACATGAGATCTTTGCAAGGAAGCTCTGGGACCAGGAATGAAAATCTGCAGAAAGGTAAAGTAGGATTAAAAACTTGGGGAAGTAGCTTGAAAATCAAACAAATCTGGAAAATCTTGGAATCTTCTAGAGAAGACTACATTATGGATAAAAGAGAAATCTCCAGCTACAAGGCACTGTCTTTGGATACACAGCAGTCATTAAGTTAGCAAAAGATTAAGTCCAGCCTACCCATGCTGTAGTCCAGCCATGCTGGGTAGGTCCAGCCTACCCAGTCCTGCCATGTAGTGACAGCAGATCCTTCATTCCTTGTTAGTTTCTAGAGAATGTGGCATCATATTTCAGTTCTTAAAATACTACAGACTTGAAAGAAAGCAAGCCAGATTAATAATTACAACTCATAAAGATATGAGTCCCAGAACTTTAAAGTCCATCCTTGGCTGTTTTATGTTAACCCACTGACACAGACTTCCTCAAAGTGTATGCTAAGCACAGTGAAAAATTACAAATGCATATACAGGATCAGATTTTTGAAGGATCATAAAGTGAAATACACTTCCAGTTGAAGCATAGCCTCAACTTTCTATATCTAGGTATCTTGTAAAACTGATTAAAAATATCATGAAACAAAGTCTCTGTAATCTGTCCGTTAATTTACAGTGTCTGTCTGTTAATTTACAAAAACCAACAGAACAATTTAAAAAACTGCAGTAACTCTGCCAAAAAATAACAGTGCAGTGAAGACAAAAATAAAATGTGAAAATACAATAATTTGCATTTTACCTGCACTTTACACCTATGATTATGCTAGTTCTTAGCTACACAACCACAATAATTTTTCAGAGGTCTCCAGTCTCCATTCAATACATGTAATGAATCAGCTCCAAGGATGATGCTTTGAAGAGGCCTCTGTCTCTAGGAGAGATGCCTGCGTTGCTTATTCCAAGAGATGGCCAATATTTAATCAGTGTGTCAGCAAATTTCATGATGGGAAAAGACATCCTTTAAGTTAGGGGTAATCTTAATTATGAAACAAAGATTACTTAGCAGTACCTGAAGTATGTAATTGACATGTATGCAATATTACCTGAAATCAAAAGAACTCTTCCTTTGCTACACCCTGTAAGGTGGTGTGCTTATTTGTTTTGTGGTGTGCCCCCTTCAGACTCAGAACATGGGTATGTAAGGGCAAGGCATACCTAGTACTACTTCTGTTTCCTTCCAATAAATACACAAACCGTGTCTTTATTGGAAAGATAAAGAACTGAGAAAAGAATATATGACTTCATTATGAATGACAAAGCCAAGACCAGATCTGTAGTTGGGGCCATTTTTTAGTACACAATCAACAAACCCTCAGATACCCAGACCCTTCCAAAGATACATTTCCCTGTGTCTATATATTTCCATCTATCTGCTGACTTCCGATTAAGCTTCCAAGCTTCCCGTATTCTGAACAATATATCCATTTCAGTAATTTCAGTGTTCTACATTCTTATGCTGCCCTAAATTCTCAAGCTTCCTGCAGCAGTATATGGCACAATGCAGTATAACTCTGCCAAGCAAGATGGCCTCCATGCACTGAATTTTTGTCACCAGAATACCAAAACTACAGATGTTTTCACAGAAGTCTCAGCATTTTTTACTTACTTGTTTCTGTGACAATACATGTAGTAATTTCATGAGAAGGAAGAGATGAGATCCTAGAGAATGGCTAAAATTAATATGGCTTAAACAACTTTCCTATCAATGCAAACATCTTCACTGTGGTCACTGCTGTGTTTCATTCTTCTGTGCCTGACATAAGCCTGGATTTGGCTGCACAGGACTGCTACGCTTTGCCAACTAAAGCTGAAGTCAATGAAGGCACAGCTTCTAATAAATACAGGGTAAAATGCCAGCATTGTTAAACTGGGTTTGCTCATTCTGCTCTAGCACCTGCAGCAGGGGTTATTATTAACAACACGAGGAAAACAAGTTAGTCTCACTCCAGTATCCCAATACAAACCAGCAAGAACAGCAACTGAAAAAAAAAAGTATTGTGGAAGTTTGGCTTGGGGCACACTTGATCTACCATGCTGGTGCACAGGAAGGA
This sequence comes from Heliangelus exortis, assembly GCF_036169615.1. Classification (NCBI taxonomy): domain Eukaryota; kingdom Metazoa; phylum Chordata; class Aves; order Apodiformes; family Trochilidae; genus Heliangelus; species Heliangelus exortis. The sequence goes on from NC_092428.1 coordinate 8,830,076, forward strand.
CCACATATAGCAAGCTCTAAATATTCCCTGAGCAGTTTTTAGCTCCTAGCAGCTTCAGCTGTGATACAATTCTACTTGCATTTTCAGAAAGTTTAAAGAAAAAAAAACAAACAACCTTCCAACAAACAGGAAATGTGAGAAATATGGTCACATGGTAAAGTGATCACTTTGCAAAAGAAGAAAAAAAGCCTTGTAGATAGCAAGTGTTACTTCCTTTGCAGTTTGGTGCTGGAATGCTACCAATAACAACATGACTGGCAACACAGATGTAGTATGCAGAACTAGAATAATGAGAAATTTCAGTAATTTTTTCCTAATATTTGATTTCATAAAAATATAAACAAATAACACACAAGTACAATTATCTAAATTACAGGATGGGAAAAATAAAGTTGTCTAGTTCTAAGTAAATGCAGTTGGTGGGAAAAATAAAGTCTAGTACTAAGACTTAATAGAATTTTAATTCCACTTTCTTTTTTGATCTTTCCAATTAATTTTGGATAGTATTTAACTAAGCTGTATTTATTATGTTTTGTTACTGGAACAAAAAGCAGAATGTTTTCTTACATTATTATTGCTCTTGGAACACCCACAGAAGAAACACATCAACTTTTAATACATTTGTCTTTTTTTTTCACTACCAACTACAGCACATTTTACTTTCGAAGGTGTTCAGAGGTTCACTGTGCAAAACGTGGGTTTTGAATAAGGCAAAGTTTGTTCAAAAAGCTTCTAAGAAAAATAAGGAAGTTTAACACAAATATAAAACAATATCTGATTGTATGTAGATTATGGAAATACTTCCCTATAAACTGAAAAATAACATTACAGAACTCAATTAACAATATTTAACCATCTTGTATGTTACATAAACTTTCACTGCTAACATGCAAGAACTCGGATGGAATGCAAAAGCTTTGAAAACTTGACCTATTCGAACAACTTTTCCACAGGCAGAGGAAAAGGCTATATTCAAACTCGACCCCCTCAAATTCTGAACTTTAAAATGTTACAAGAAAACTAAAATGTTTCAACTGAAATGTTTATAATTTTTATTTCCAAATGAACTAAAGAGCATGGGAATAAGAAGGGATACAACAGGCATTATATAGAATTACATAAACTAATATAATTTATATTTTTCAGTTTAAAGGTAATTTTACCCTGTAGTTGAGATTCCCTATTAGTATAACTTAATGCATCAAAGTATACACAAAAATGTTGAGGCTTTATAGCCATAAGTTTAGCATCATAATCACTTAAACAGAATATCCCGACAAGCTTACTGAATATTAACTATTTCCTTGCAAACTTCAAGAAAGTAAGTGATAGAATTTGCTGTTTTCCTAAATAGAAAGGTAGTAGCTGTAAGGAAGACTAAGAGGAAAACATTAACTGTTTCCCTTGTTTGGATAATTCGTGTTGGACATGCTATGGCCCCATACAGTATGGCCCTATTGGATACAAACTATATACACACACACAAGATTTATACGTGTATGTATATACGTATATATCTTGTCCTATATTGCATTGTTAATTTCTTTCATCAGAGCTTTACTAAGCAATAGCCTGGTTACTATGTTCTTTGAAGCACCCTTACCTGTTTTTCCAATACAGACTTTTATAATATGCCAAACTTACTACTAACATGATCACTATTATTATTTCTTCTAGATTCAAAGCCATTAAAGTGCATAGTCAAATGTTTAAATCACCTAACACAATCCTCCCATAGGGGACACTTTATTACCATCATACAGAAGAATAATATACTTAGTATTTCAAATATCTTCCTTTTGTGATAAAAATAATTATACAACGTGTTTAAAAAACTCAGACACACCCACCACCAGAAAACCAAAATAATCTAAAAACCAGCTATTATTCTTACACCCCATTACATTACTGTAGAGAATGATCTGCAGACGTTACAACTGACTGAACACTCACTGAAAGGATTCATGTTTAGTCATATCTTGTCCAATGTGATGCTTTAGATAAAAATCTGCTTATCAGTCCTGCTGCTGAATGCATCTCAAAAAGCTGATGCATCCACTTTCTTTTATCGCTACTGATTCCAGTAACAAACAGTTCTAACACTTGCAAAATATAGGATTAAATTAGTTACACCCAAGATGATTACCAATTCACAAAAACAAGCAAGTGGAAAAAAAAAACAACTCAGCAGTAGAATTTACAAGGCCATTCATTACACCCTTGAGCTATTAAAATGACATAATTTAACTGGTTTGCTGGTCTGCTGTGCAAGAGTCCAACACTGATTAGTTACCTCTCAGCTTCTACCACCCTGTTCAGTAGAATGATGCTGATATCCCATAGCAAGGAAAAAACAACATTGACCTATGAACACCTTGCCAGCTAAATCAGCACAAGTTAAGTGCAAACCTCAAATCATTAGATGAAAGCACTAAAAACATATAAACACTGCAAATGGAGGAAAAGAGTACTTGGAATGCAACAGCAAAAAAGGATCTAAACGATGACCCTTTGCAGTCTGAACCATTTAATATACAAGAGAGTAGAGACATTCTGTTTAAGGAAGCTGTTGTCTCAGATTTACAATAGGAGCAGTCTGTATCATGGCATTACAGGATAATGAAACAAAAGAGGAGACAGAAAAGGATACAAGTAATAACTGTCAAACAGGTGTCTGAACACCACTGCCCAGTAGCTTAATTTACAGTGACCACCACCGTAAAGAAACCTCAAGGATTTCTCTGAAACAGAAACAGTGGTTTTGCACACAGTTACCAATCATTAGCAAGGTGGGATATATTGGTAAGGCTAAAAAAAAAAGTGTTAAAAAAATGTGTATGCCTTATGACAAACAAAATACTGTCTCTCACCCAAACTCACTGTGCTTTTAACAATGCCAGTAAAATAACATCTAACAGGCATATGTCAAGTCAGGCTCCTGTTTCATTAGTATTATGTTCAGGAAACAGACCAATTAGATATTGGGAAGGAATTTTTTGCTGTGAGGGTGGTGGCACACTGGAACCAGTTGCCCAGAGAAGCTGTGGCTGTCCCCTCCCTGGAGTGTTCAAGCCCAGGCTGGATGGAGCTTTGAGCAACCTGGTCAAGTGGCATGTGTTCCTGCCCATGCAGAAGCACTGGAATGAGATGATATCTTTAAAAGGGCCCTTCCAACTCCAACCATTCTATGATTCTATGAATACAGCCTTTTATTTCAAAAAGGAACCCAACAAAATGTTCAGTGGAAACAGTTGCTCAGTAAAGAGGAAGAAAAAAGTGGGTTTGTTTACCAGTATTTACTCACAGGCCTAAAACAGGCCTAATTTTTCTCAATGAAAAATAGCTCTCAAAGAAAAGAGGAGATAATCTTTTCATTGTGGCATCACTTTGCATCCAGCAGGATTCAAAGAAAATGTTTAACCTATTAGATGCCATATACTTCTAATCACTAGAAGTACTTGTTCACAGGATGATTAATATGCATGAAAAAATGTGGCACAAAACCTAAAACCTTCTTTGAAGAGGTACACATAGAAATACACTCTGTCAGCTTCTTCTAATGGGGACTGAGATTAGTTAGGCAACTAATGTTCTCCATCCTGGGACTTTATTGAGGACATAATCTATCACAGAAAGACACCTTTTCATAAGGGAAAGAGGCCTACAGGCTCTCTCGAGCTGTGCACCTACTTTTAAACATGAGCTGAGGACTCCTCTTAGAGCCACTGGAATATAAGGCAATCATTTTCCTAAACTGTCTTAAGAATATTTGCTATTAACTATTTAATTAGCTTCAAAGATATGCAAGGCTGCAGATATGCAACTGAACAGATGGAGAAAAGCACTCACAGCATCAAGCTCCACATAGAGTAAGGTAGGGCAGAAGGGGAGGAAAAAACCTCCCCAGCCCCAAAGTATGTTTTAATTGGAAAAAATACTTTAAATTATTTATACACCAGCAATTCCATTTCAGACTAAATTTTGTAACCAAAGAAGGTATTTTTCCAACTGCAAGTACTGAATCATCCCATATATAAAAAAAATCAGTTTAATATAAAAGTCAATATTAAAATAACTAAATACATTGTTTCATATAACAAATTTACTAAGATAGTAACTGAATCACACTATGCATACTTGCATAGTGCATCTTTTATTACCTAAGGTGTTTAAAGGCATACAGGATATGAGGACAGAAACAACTGTCTCATGTACAAGTGCCTGAATGTTAAACGAAAAATAAGCATAATATTTCTTCTTAGAAGAGAAGAAGCCAAAAGTGGATTTGTGTTGTTAGCAGTTACACACTCAAATTGCTGCATTTTTCAGAAACCATATACAAAATACGCAAGTACCCGTATGAACATGCAACTAACCAAAAGGAAACTATTTTCCTTTTAACTCCTTAAAAGGAAATTAACTCCCCACCAAAACTGGAAAGGATACTCATGGGAACAAGAAAAATGCTTTCCTTTTACATTGTAAGAGCTAAATTGATTCAGCACAGGGCAAATTCAGTTAAGATTGCTTCAGACAGAGAAAATGTCTTGAGGTAAAAGACTACCTGATTTGCAACCGAATTTTCCTTTTTTTGTACAGGTTAATAAAGATTTCTAGTCACCTTAAAAATGTTGCTATAAGGAAAGATGAAGGATGTTCAGCCACTTAAGTACATTCAGAGAAACAGTAACAAGTTCAGCACAAATACCTTGGACAGCAAATGTCTGGGAAAATGTCTAGCAAGACTGATAAGAGAATTAAACAAAAACATCAGAGGAAGCCAGGAGACAATAATGTAGCCTCCACAACTGGTCTTCAAATACTGAGGGTATTTGAATGTATGAATATCTATCACCTCAAATATGTCAGGTAAAGAGACAAAGTAATAGAGTAAGAGACAAAGTAGTATCATCTGTCCAATTCAATAGCAGACATCAGGAGCATGTGAACACTGTAATTTGTCAGTAAGACACAGCTAGTGGAAGGACTAAAGCTACTCAAAGTAACAGTGCCAGTACTGTGTATATCTGATCAGCAAAATAAAAATGAAAGTATTACAATAACTGAAGAAGGATATGAAAATACAGATGACAAACACTATTTGTAGATTTTGCAACTGAAATTCAATGATATATTTGCACCAGAAATAAAAAGCAGAGGTAATGTAGCATCATACATTAACGACACATTATCCTGGAAAGTATGATTTCTGTTTTTTGAAAAAATATTCTGTGGCTGATCTAACAAGGACCTCAATATAGCATTTCAAATGGTGCTACAAGCAAAGCACCTACGCAACTGCAGCAAAAAAGGGGTCATTAATGCAAATGAAGTAAGAAATAAAATGACAGAATCAGGGAAAAGTGATAGTGCTCAATAGAGAAATCTGCTAAGAAAAGCGCCTAATGGAACTTCTTAAAGTTCTCAAAAAAATGTTGAGACCACTTTTATAAAAAATGTTCACTATTTAAATAGGAAGACACTAATAATATTTACAAGATATCATCAATACAGAAGAGATAAGCTATCATACAGGAAGAATTGAATTAATCTGTAGAACTGTAGAAATGCAGGATGATATTTAATAGCACTAATTACAAGGTCATGACCTCAAGGGCTCCATTTTCATGATAAACTAGAAGCTTGTTGACCAGAAGGAAGGACAGAGAAAGACAAGAGTTTAACAGTTAATTTCTGGACAGCTGTAAGCTGTGAGTATGAATGTAATTGTTAAAAGGTAAGCAAAATTGTAGGTTGTATGAAAAATTGTACTTATAGTAGGGCTGCCTTTTGCATCTATCCAAATCTGTTTTGATCTAAAAAAAAAGTATTTTCATTGTATTTGTTCTTTTAAATTATTTGCCTTGCTCTGCATGCCCAGGGGAGCCAAGGACTGAGCTATATTTTGAAACATTGAGCAGTTCTAATATAGGTTCAAACAAGGCTACTATGTAAGCAAACTAAGAAAACTTTCCCATTTCTCTAGAAAGTGAAGCCTTCCAAATAAACAGTTAAATTTAATAGAAATAATTTTCAAGTAGTTTTGTCACACATGATGTCTAACAGCTCTTCCTTCATTATATAAGTAACCTGTTTTTGCTTTGCAAAACCATCTAAGAGTGGGTTCCTGCTTAGACAAGGGAGGAAAGTCAATCTAGAGAAGCCCGCATCAAAACATTGCTTGTGAGCTCTGATGACAATTATGGTTGATTTTAATTACTCAGAAGTCACAGGTACAGCTTCATTTACTAGCAGCCAACTATAGCAAGAGCCACCAAGCTGAGGACCCTTAACACTGAAATGCTAAACCCAGCCTAAGGTTTGCAAGATTTTATTTGCAGAAATTCTCATCCACAGAAAGTAAATTGGTGTATTTTAATCTTGGATTAACATACATGAAAATATCACTTCACTTTCATTTTGTATTATAAAAACCCTGCTTTTTCTTAGCCCTGACTTTCAGTTCATTCACCCTCTTGTTCTGCCTTAGTTTTCCTATGGCAGGGGACATGGAATTTTAACAGATTTAAGGTTTATGAAGTATGATCTCTTGAGTGATGTGACGTGATGTAACATTTCATGAATGTATATCACATGCTGCTCATTCTCTACCTTATTTCTGGATGCTTGACACATGGTAAACTTTACAAAGAAGTTTTACCTTTTTATCTTTTACATTCTAGGTGTCTACCTGATAACTAAGCAGATACCAACTCTCTTGGACCTCAATCAATGCACTACCAGTGATATACAAACAAGAATCGCTCAGTTCAGGAAGAGCTTGTCATATATGCATATAAAATAAATAAATAAATATATTACTGAACATGAGAAAAATTCATTACCTGAACTAAAGCACAAGTACTTTCTTACAAATAAGGGTTAAAGCTTCCATCCATTTATTTTTTCAATTTTTAATTTAGATCGATTTCTTTAATCCTTTTTTAAGGTTAATAGGGAAGAAATAGAAAAATTTAAAAGATAGAGTAAAATAGAAAAGAGAAAAAGAATGACAGGAGAGCTCATGATAATGTCAGTGGAAGGAAGGCTTGAAAAATTGAAATGTTCTAACATTTAATAAAGCATCTTGAAATGCATCGTTCTTAGATCTTCTGATTTAATAAACACTGTAAACCAAAATAAACAGGTTTTTTAAAAATACTATTTTAAACAAAATCAGAAAAAAAAAGTACAAGTCATTAAAAAGTCCCTAAAATTCTGCAAAAAAACATCCCAGGTGAAAGTAAAAACATATGCATAGAGGAAAACACTCAGCATAGCTGAGAAGATGGTCCAGTGATGTTTGGTACAAACTCCAAATCTTCACCTATTCCATGCCTTTTTATGTTCAACAATTTCAACACCTTCAAAGTAGGAATTGATTGCTACATACATTGTACAGCATATAACTAAAATTAAATGGCACTTCACAGTCAGATGCCAGTGAGCAAGTAAATCATGCTGATTACTGATTTCATTAGCAAAGTAAAATATGGAAGCAAACAAAAAAACCACCTTAGTTTTAATTTTTTTTCCCTTTTTATAAGTAGAAGCAGAAGAAATCTGAGGTGAGCAGAAGGAATAAGCTTAAGATTGAAGAAACATCCAGGAGATCCTCTAGGATGTTAAGATTGTTAAAAGTTAAGACACTGAAATTCACACTTCAACACACATACACATTTGTAGCAAGGATTTAGAACATTCACATGAATACATAAAGCTTACTTTTTTTCATTATGACTGTAGAAAAGGTTAAGCATAACCAGTAAAAAACTTTGAAAGTTACAGGAAAAAAAACAAACCCAAACCAAAACTTAAATTTCAAAAATAACAACAACAAAAAAAAAAGAAATACAAATATAGTTAGTTTTGTAGTTACAGTTCCTGCTCCCAGATTTCATTTATCTACACACACCGTGTTAAAAATCTAGGAAGTAGTGATAATATAGTAGTACTGATAGTATAGTGACAATTTAAACTTTATCCTTGAAAATCAAGTCAAAATCAGTGGCCTGGCTTTTTTCATTCTTATCAGTTAGAAATTACATAAACATTCAAGACAATATGGCAACTCCTACCTTCACACACACCCCCCTTTGCTGATAACTAACAAACAGTAGGTAAAAACCTAAACATTTCCATTGCTTCAAGCAGGATGAAGTACCAACTGCCAAGGAGGAATTATGAATTTTCATTTTATCCAAAAATATATTTTATGATCAAATGTTTTCAAATAAAATGGCTGTTATGTTTTATATATAACAGCTTTCATAAGAAACCATAATAACAAAAACTTCCTTTAGGAAATAAATCTTAATTGCCAAAAAAGCCTTTACCACTCTGACAACAAAATCAAGAAAGCTTCAATGGGCTATTTTCTTTGTTTTGAAGAGCCATTCTTGTATATAGAAGATATTATTTCAGGAACATAATACATACAGACACCATCACTCTAAAGTTGTCTGACATTTCTAATGAAAAGGTCAGCTTTAAGTTGCTTACAGTGTTGCCAAAAATAACTTTTTGAGGGTGAATCCTTCTAAGAGGTGTATCTCTTGCAATAATTCTTCCATGTAGGAAAGATTCATTTCACTGGAACATCCATTTTAAATTATGACATAAACGAAAAATAGATATATTAGAAATGTCCTTGTTAAAGACATACTGTTTCTCATTTTATGTTGGAAGTGTTCTTCTGTCAATCTGTTTGAAAACTCTAACACAAGTCACACATTCTGGAACCTGGATTTAGGGATGGGGAAAGACAATCAGTTTGGCATGTCCAGTCTAAATTATCACTTGGTTCAAGTTCTTAAATTTCTAAAATTTAGATCTTCTAGCTAATATTTCTGAAAACTCCATTCTCCCTGCATTTGTTAAACCTACTTATATCACTCTATGCTATTAAGTTCTCACACAAGGGAAATTTCATAGGAGTAATTCACAGAAAGTAAGTGAACACAATTCAGCTTATGACTACAGATATTTTTGGGTCTTTCCCTGTAACTTCAAGCTTTGACATAGAAAGTAGAATAGAGCCTCAGTAAATGAAATGAAAATGCCTCAGTAAATGAAAAGCCTCAGTAAAGAAGGGGATAAAAAAGCACGAACAAAAAGAGGATAAAGGAAGTTTGAAAGGATTGAACAGTTCAAGCCTGGATGAAACAAAAAAGGGGCCATGTTCACAAAAATCACAGTTTACACAAAACTGAAACCCACTGACACTATGCACTCTGTATACAACCCTCATTAATTTTGTTAAACCAAGAACAATCTGTGCAGTTATCAAAACACTCCAACTTGGCTGATGAATCATGTGAAGGTCAGCATCCTAAAATGTAACAGAAGCTTTGGGGTTGCTTAAGTATTTTACTAAAGCTCTAAGAAATTTAAAAGAAAACTGCAATTCTTGCAAATTTTGCAAAGCTGTACACCAAAAAAAAGTTAGGATGTGGAAAAGTAAGATCGCTTGTGAAATTTAAATGCATTTTGCATTAATAAACTATAGCTCTCTAGCATTCAAAACCATTTAAAAAAACCAAAACAACCCTATCTCATCCAGTGCCTATCAGTGATGTTTATGAATAATTAGGAGGCTGTTTGCAGAAGTCTCTCACAGAATTTGGAAGGTGTACAGAGACCAGTTTAAAAAAAAGTGGGTGTCACAATTAAGGAAATTAAATATTTCACTTCTCTTACTTGATGAAAAGTTCTTAATTCCTGAAAAACTGGCATGTAACTTAACCTAAATCTCTCATAGGTAAAAAAGTCACTTTTTCGTGCCTAATTGGAAATTCATACAAGCTGCAAACAGAGAGATAGTCAATGGATGTTCAGCTTTCAATCAGCTGTATTTCTGATTTTTACTCTTTCCAGATTGAACATATGGAAGAAAATAATTTCACCAAATTCTGTGCATCTTACTTACATCCATTAAATGGAAATCACACCACTCCATTTCTTAACATTCTTATGAAAAAGCAGATCAATATCTGTCCTGTACTTCTCTTCTATAAGATGTTGGAAAAATTAACACTTTGATCTCTGGGTACGGAAAAAGTTAGTGTTTGAAAAGCATACAGTAAACAAAGCCACATTAAACAAGGAAATGGGAGGAAAAGACAAAATCATATAACAGAAGCTTACGAAAATTTGACCAAGTTTGAAGATGCACAAGCCAAGTTTCTGTGGCATTACACAACTTGCCTTTTTAAAATTCTAAAATTTACAGATAATAGTAAAGTATTAACAAATTAAGATCTATGTCTATATACAAAAATATATATCCATGTAAATACTTTAAAACCCCTGCTCATTATCAGCATCTACAAGATTCTGAGAGTTGCTTGAAAGCAATGCCTTTGCACTTCTCATAAATTTCTACTAAATGAAACAAGGAAAAATTAAATAAAGAAGAAATAATAAAACAATACATACTAAATGGTACAGGAGTTATAAAATGTCACAATAGTCTAAAACCTGAAGTGTCTAAACACTACTCTGACATACTTGTCAGAAACCGAGAAGGGAAAACTACTACAACTTGAACAGTCTCTGCAAAAACAGGTTTAGCTTAGGTATGAAAGAGGCAAATTATTTCAATACCAGCTAAACTTACTTTCTTAAAGTAGTTCTATAGCAGGTGTTGCTGAAAATTAGTTACAATTATCTTCTGGAGAAAATTAACTGCTTAGGCACACACAGGTATAGATTATAGATGTACATACATTTTGCATAATTTACAGACAAAATGCTAATATTACTAGGAATGAAAAAATTGCCTAAAACTTTGAAGCATTCGCAGTTTATTTCTTTCGTACTATATGTTCTGCTTACACTTGTTGCTGGCTAGATGGAAATAAAAAAGAAATCAATCTCTAAACACATATGGACATTTAGGAAGATTCCCTGTAAGAGGGAAGTTATTGGCCCATGAAGAGATACTTTATCTAAAATCTGCTTAGAGCCATTATGCTGAAAGTCTTAAACAGATCCTTTTCCTTAAATAACATATCACATGTTACTACGATACATGCAAAAGCAAAGCAGTATGATTATTCTGCAAAAAACAGTGTAGTTTTTAAAGGCCTTTATTTCCTGTGGGAGTTTATGCCACAATTTGGAATAAGGTTTTGATTTAATTTCTGGGGCAAGCATCTTTTATTTATTAATTTTATTCTCAAACTTGTAACACTATCTCAAGTGATCAGTAAAAGAAAAAGTTATCAGAAAAAGAGTAACAAATACCAGCCAGAGAGCCTTAGGGCCTCTCTCAAAGGTCCTCAGGGGATGGTTTTGGTATGGTATTTTCCTTTTCAGTCTAATTCATAAGTTTTTGGAGGCACAGTAGTCTACCCAGTGCAAGCAAAATTCAGATGTCTACAGTTTAACATTGCTATATAACTTCAAACTAAGCAGTGCTATCTTTTTGCTTCCTTTTGGTATGCTGTGGTATGCCAGGAATCACTCATGAGTGACCTTAGCAAAAGGAGAGCTATTTCACCAACAGCAAAGAACAGGAAATGTTCATCATACACTAAGCACACTTATATTTTCTTCTTGAAAATCACCTGGAATGGAAAAACATTACTTTTCCAGGTGTCTCTCCCTCTTAACATTCAATTCACAAGAGCAGCCCTTAGCAAAACAACAAACAAACAAAAAACAAAACCAAACACAACACCAAAAAAGAACAAACGCAAAAAAACAACCAACCAAACAAAAAAAATATAACAGAGAGAACTGGGGGTGTTCCAAGAAAGGAAATAGTAAAAGAAGCTGCCATACCCTTCAGCTTCCTTTCTACATTACCTCCAAAAGGAAAGAAAGATAACTCATTTATCAAACCTGTGAGTCAAAATTATTGATACATTGTTCTATATTAATACCTCTAATTTTTTTAAGGAAGTCCTGCCTATTTGTGAAGTTGCTCAGAATATCAACTTATACTGAACTCATGCCTTTGCTCTATCTTTATTAACCTCTGAGGGCTTATCTATGATTCAACTGGTTACTTAAAATCAAGACAGCAATCAATAAGTAATTAGTACTCAAATAATTATACTTATGAAACATTCATGTGCTTTTTGCTCTGTTCTGTTACTTTAACTACTTTGAAATCACAGATACTTAGACCTCAAATTTAAAATGTAACAAATATTATAAAATACTTCACAACTACTAAGGCTAGAACATGTACTGCTTTTATCTTTTCCACTGGAAGACTACTGAGATACCATGACATGTTCTCACATTTTCATGTTTAGAATCAGGCTACTTAGTGTGTTTCTTAATAGTAACAACAGAATCATGTAGAAAAGGAGGAGAGTAAGGAAAAACAAATGCATGGACTAAGTTACTTCCACAACAACCATGTCCTTTTTTAATTTTTTTTTTTTTTTTTTTTTTTTGCAGTCGCAGTTGCAGGCTGCCTGTATTTATGTGTCACCATGTAAGAAAGATTAGAATCAGTTATTTTTCTTTTTCCTACATGTTAAGAAATAGTTTAAGACATAGTTAACACTATAAGTATGATACCCTACTAAACTATCAAGGAGCTGGAGGACAGAATGTCAAATGTAGAATAAAGAAATACAGTGTTTTAAAAATCAATCTTCAAATAGACTTATTGCATATAACTATTTCTGGCTGCAAAACAAAATAAGTTTAGATGTAAACAAAGACTTTAAAATTACAGTTGCCCGAGTGTATTAGCCAGTAAAACTTCTTCATTCATAAACATTAAACTGTATTTGTTAGACATATGAATGCTTCAGTACATTTTAATTCAGTTATCAGTTTTAATACACACACTCACACATATATTTGTGAGATATCCTAATGTGCTTTCCAGGGTACCGTAGGGATAAAAAACTAAACTATGAAAAATAAGCTAGAGCCACTTCATTGCCTGTGAAGAGCTTAGCACAAACATTATAAAATTGGACTTAACAGTATATAAATATCCTTTTTCCTAGGACTAACGTACAAATTTATTTTGCCCATAATTTATTCTGAGCATCAATCTGTACTGGCATGGAGAAAGCTAAGCATGAGCTAACATCACAGACCTGAAGAACTTAAAATGTTTAAAGAAAGCAGCTTCTGAAGGAGCTATTAATCATCAACCAAAAGTCACACTGGAACGACAAATATTATGCAGTACCCATTCCCTTGTCCTTCATTTCACTCAGAAAGAAACTACAGAGTGTTTAGTACAAAATATGACAAAGTATTTGTGCCTGCTAATGTATTACAAATTAGTGTATCTCTATCTAAATATACAAATATATATTCTTACAAATATATATTCATACAAACATTTATGCATCTATACTTATATGCATACACATTTACTGCACAGACTTGTATTTTAAGTATGAAATATTGAATTTCTATATAATTTCTATATGTAGCTTACAATTTCATCTGCATTCAGACTAATTCCTATTGAAATCAATGAGGAAAAACACAAGCAGTCAAACACACCTCCAAAAAAACTCTTCTCAGCCTCCTTGCAAAAGATAGCACACTAAAACTATCTTTATCCACAATAATACCACCTTATTTCTTTCTGCTAGAGAAATATTTATCAGTAAAGCTGCCAAGAATGACTTGATGTATGCCAGAATCTTCAGAGCTCCGAATAGCTATGCATTTTTTAAATCTGAAACTTGCATGTGTTTTTTATTGCTTCTAGAGAACATTAATCAGAAACCAGCAAAACTTGAACAGTTTCTGGGAAATTATTATAGTGTTGTTATTATTAAAAATCCACAGGGTAGACTTCCTTAATTAGCATACTGGTCTCTAAACATTTAATTCCTTCTCTATCTTCTGTAAACAGAATCACTTATCCATGCTTCCAAGGGTCTATTTCAAGCACCATCAATCTTCCTTCCCCACAGGCTATGTCCCAATGTCTTTTTACGGCCAAATGTCAACAGAAATACACTATTTACCTGAGAAGTGAAGGAGAGGAGAATTCTAGGAGCAGGGCAGAAGCACAGGATGACAATAGTTCTCTTCAAGCCCCACCACTCTGCTGTAAAAAGGAACTGAACTGCTGCCCAGATCCCAGGAACAATCTCTTAATGTCAGCCTCAAATGTCAGAAATGAGCATCACCTAACATAATGGCACAACACTACTGCCTGTCACATCATAATCACAACAGAAGACCTTTGCCTGAACCACTCAGGAGAACAAACTGGCCACATTTCTGTATTTCATATATGACCTTGTTCCACATCTATTCCTGTGATCTAACTCTCTTATTTTCTACATTACATTTAATTCTAGGCCAACTGTTTTTTTTCTTTTCCCTTTCAACCATCAGTCTTGTATCTTCAAATTCTTTTTATATGGTGCAATCAATTTTCCTCAGTAAGTACATGAAAACAGTCTCCTCCAAAGCTTTTAAGTTTCCCTTCAACACCTGTCACAAGGCAGGCGCCAACAGAATTCCTACCAAGTAATATTTTAAATGTTCTGCAGCACAACTCCTAGGGACAGATGCCAATTTGTTTTGACATAAAATATGCATTCAAGGATGAAGACATCTAGCATATTTCTTTATATACATACTCTTAAGAAACAATTTAAATTCAACATTTTTTCCTAGAACCAGATATGTCAGTAGCTGAGTATCAGCTGTCTTCATACATAACAAACTCAGAACACAAACCTTGATTATATGCTTTCTGCAAAAAATTTTTGACCACTGCAAAGACCTGAACTAAAAAATACGTATTGCTGATGTTAATTCAACCAGTGAACACATTATTGCATTACTTCTTTCTGAAAGTCTTACAATCTCAACATAGATAAAAGAATGAGCTAGCATAAAAAACTTGCTAATGTGAATTAACATGTTCCTGGCAAGTTTACTGAAAGGCATTGTTGAAGCAGATGAAAAATGCTCAGTTATGAAGGGTGGCAGATGTACATGGATAAACCTGCCAGAATTACTTGATAGTGCTGACAAGCAGAACTGACTGTGTCAACATATTGCCAAATCTCTGAGTGGTGGGGGGGGAGGAAAAAAGAAAAAAAAAAAAACAAAAAAACCACCAGAGCAAACAGAGCCCGGGCAAATATTAAACTTTTATAGGAATTTGAATTTCATCACTATCGATATAACTGAACAGTTGTCTACAATCAATAATATGGTTTCAAGACTTCTTCGGCAATTTGTTAAGTATAGGAGCAATAAACATTAACCCAGATTACAATCTTGTATGCAAAATTCATCAGCTTGTATTAAAAAGAGCCTAATAGGAAAAAAAATACAACTTTTCAGAGTCCTTAAAATCAGACTGTCATTCCATCTGGTGCTGAGAATAGCATAAGTATTTGCTTTCAAGAAAATACCAGGTTAAATTCACAGAGAAAAAAACAGGTTTTCAAATTTACATATTAGCTAATACTTTAGATTTTCAAAACCTTACTTTTAAAATAATTTTTTAAAAAAAGTTTTCTTTAAAAACATTTGTCCACTTTTTTTCCTTAGGGATGACCTGCTAGTTTAATTTGTGACAATTTGCGCTCACAATAATAAAGCCGTGCATTCATTACATATTTATCTCAGTGACCAGAAAAATAAAAAAGACCATTTATTGTTGTTTTCCCTACTCATGAAAATTTACCAGAATTTGTAATGTTAAGAGGTAGCCAATTTACATAAAGAATAAATGTAAACTGAAACATTTCCCACTCCTAAAAACACCCCTGGGTGTTTTATTAACTAGCTACCATGTTGCTCTCTGCTCCTGCAACACAATTTCACCAGGAATATCTCCTCTAAAGGCTATTCTTTCTCAGGACTTCTATGCTACAAAGAGGTTGACCCGCAGTTCACTAGGAGCCACTCCGCCTTCACTGAGGGGAGCCAATAAAAAATTGGCAACTCTCCCTTTAAACAGAATGAAGCAGCAAAATGAAATTTTAAGTCTGACTATAAGGTACCCTCTTTGAATGGGACTGGAAAGTGCACAGGAACACATGTATTCTACTTTAGCGATCTCTTAAAGTCATGGGGAGGGTGTTTATTTGATTATTTTTTTAACTTACTTTCTAATACTGTGTCAATCAAAATGCTATTCTTACCACACTGATAAATTAAAATGTTCGAGAATTCATACTTTGTTAAGAGAGCATTTACCAGGAGAGAAAGCATATATTAATTATCTCACTGTACAAAAAAAAGACTAAAAAAAGCTAACCTAGAAGAAATAAGAGTCACTTTACCATGTATAGATATAACTGCAAGTGCATGCTCTGCTTTTCTCAACTTCAAATGGATTTCACACAACGACAGGTTTTTTTCTGCATTAAAATTGCAAATCTTCTATGTGGCCCAGTTTCAGCTGCA
Organism: Heliangelus exortis; assembly: GCF_036169615.1. Lineage (NCBI taxonomy): Eukaryota > Metazoa > Chordata > Aves > Apodiformes > Trochilidae > Heliangelus > Heliangelus exortis. The sequence continues at coordinate 8,846,447 of NC_092428.1, forward strand.
ATTGATCTGCTTTGTCGTCATAGATAAAAAAAAACAGTGAAGGACACTGCAGCTTTAAATATTTCAGAGCTGTGTAGCTAGTAAATAGACTCCATTGCAATATGGCTCTGAAGGTCGTGTCCTATTGTCTCTTTTCTCTGTGAATAGTTTGAACAGCATAAAGTAGTTTATTTTATACAATACTTCCCTGCCATTTCTAAATCACATCTATTGTATTAGGCATTTCCTTACTGGAAGGGACATATACACCACTTGTTCTATACACACCCATGCTGCTTCTAGATGTATTCAAAACGTCCACTATGAATATAACAGCAGGGTGTGCATATCAGACAAATACAGCTTTTTATATGTATACCTTATGTGAACAGACTTCCCATTAAATCCCATCACAACACAGGACAATCCGTTATTGCAATGGTGATAAAATAATTAGCTGGAGTTCTGGTTAATAAGCCCCTTCAGTAAAAATTAACATGCCAAAAAACCTGAAGCCAGCAATTCAACATCTTGTGTTTCTCAGATATATGACAGTATGAAAAAAAAAATTATAACACACAGTACTAAGAGAATGCTAAGAAGAAAAAAAAAAAAAAAAAGAAAAAAAAAAAAGGAGAAATGAGCCCAAAAAGAAACAAAAAAAAAGCCCTGCTACATTTAAGGTAAAGTTATTAGAAAAATAAGACTCTGAAACTTAAGCCAGATTTTGGAATCTTTGTGTGTGCATCTCTAGGGATCAACCCCACTTCTTTCACATAAGGTGAGTATTCAATGCAAATATGTTTTTGAGGTGCCTTTCATAAAGAACAGTATATGAAATACACCCCTGCAAAAAAAAAAAAATACAACTTTGTGATAGCTATAATCATGTAGAAGGTGCACATAGTCATTTACCTGAAAAGGCAACAGATTGTTGCCATTGTCCGTCCTGAATGCGTTGTCTTCCATCCAGGACTTGGGGGTTAAGGGTGCAGCCCGTGCAAACTTTGGAGGGGCAATAACATTGCTGGAAAATGGTTTTTTAAGGGGTGAAATGGGATTGAGGGGTGAGGGTACACCGACCCCCACTCCCACGCCGACCCCCACTCCAACTGCCCTTCGAGGGTCCCTGCCAGCCTGCAATCCACCCCAAGGGTTGGAAGGTGTACTCCAAGCTGCATTTTGATGGTTATTCCAGCTGGAGGAAGAAGAAGAGGAGGCAGAGGAGGAAGACGGTTTGCTGGTCATGATGGGCTGATGGCTGTAAGCAGCATTTCTCTGGGCAAAAGGTGCCTGATTAGGGCTCACAGGTGACCTCCGCTGCTGCTGCTGAGCTTGCTGCTGCTGCTGCTGCTGTTGGTGGTGTTGAGTCTGAGCTAGGCCAATTTGAGGTGAGAAAGTGCCACCAAATACAGGGTTGACATGATGTGGAAAATTCTGGAAAAGCATTGTTCCATTGACTGGAGTAATCCCTTGGAAAAAGCTATCATCCACCGTGTTTGTGGTCCCTGTAGACCAGGTGCTGCCAAAGGAGGGAGACAAGGAGGTGCCGGCTGCAGGTTCTTGTTGAGGCTGGTGAAAGCTCAAGCCAGGCAAAATGGGAGACTCCATCTGCATCTTCTCCTTGCTATTTTGGGAAGGAGCTGATGTGCCGATACTAGTCACTGAACTGCTGTCTTCTGGTTTGGGTGTCTCCGACGAGATGGGTGTAGATGGGGCTTCTGCAGAGTTTGGATCTTGCTGCTGTTGCTGCCGCTGCTGCTGCTGCTGCTGCTGGGGCTGGGCTTTGCTTTTGTCCATCAGTAAATCATCCTGCATGGTTTGCGCAGCTGAAACAGTAGGGGGAAAAAACACAGAGACAGATTAATAACATTGTCATTTATACCACAAGCCAGGTTGTTTTAATCATTTGCCGGACAAAAAACCTCATCCTATTGCTAGTGCTATCTTACAGCAAGGCAAACCCGTAATCTTTCCCCTCCCCCATTTAGGAATATGTAACCTTTGATCGTGCTAGATTGCCTTTAAAATAGTTTTTAAGATGCTTCACCCTTTTTGTTGCCTTGCTTCCTTTCAGCCTAAATGAGAGATGTGCTTATAGGGCAGAGATATACAGCAATTTCGCCACGTCTCTTTTCTCTTACACCGGAACTCAGAGCTCTCACCCTGCAATGAGAAACTGATTCTGGTTCCTGTTTTTCCAAGCACCCTCCTCCTCCTCCACCTCCTCCCCCTTGTTATTTGCATACGTCAATAAATACTGCTGCGTCCTTCAGCAAGGTTAAAAAGACACCAGTCTTCATTCTTCCCCACCCCTTTTTCTATTAGGAGACTGTTAAAGGAGCCGGGTACCGATTTTTCTTAAACAACAAACAAGCTTTTAATTATTTAAATTTATCAGAGAGAATACACATACGAAATCTCGCACAATCGTGTAGCTGCACAATCGTTTCCTGTCCTTTTTCAGTCTCGCAGCTCTACTGCTCGCTGCTTGTGACGAAGGAGGGGGGGGTACCCTTCATGTACAAACCTACTGGTGGGCATTACAATTCGTCTTCTGTGACCTACAATCTTTCAGTCTAAAATGCTACTTTACATCCGAGCAGTCCTTTGCTTAAAGATATTCCTAGCTGCTGTATTTCTCTATATATGAAATCAAGTCATTTGTTTATTAGAAAAAAGGTCAAAATAGCTGATGATTCTGATGCTTTCACAATGAAAAATAAAAATGAGGCAAAAGGAAATATTTATAAACATGGCACACTTGAAAAACCATCTTTATATGCACAAAGCCTAATGATGCAAATTATTTGCTAAATCATGATGTGCATTTAAAGTTTAAAAAAATAAAGGTATGTAGAATGGTTGAGTCATATCTGCTAGAAAAGGTGCTTAATATAAAATAGGACACATCATAAAATTTGATTATTGCTTTGAAACACAGAAGGGCTAATGCATATAGACATCAATGAACAGCAATTGCATGAAACTAGACCAGGAATCTCTACATTTTGCAGACTTTTAGTCAATTGAAGAGATCATTATAAATCTCAAAAGTATTTTAAATGAGCCAAAAATCACTTACTTCAATTGAGTAACTGTATCAAAGATGGTCATAGCTGAATACCTAATTGCATTTCTATTGAGTTAATCATATGACATCTACACTCCTAAGACTGCAATTTTTAGGACTGTTGTTTTAATTATGAAGTAAAGCCAATAAATCAACTGTTTAAGAAAGGTGGCAAAGAATGAAATCCACAATCCTCTACTTTCTGACATCAACAGTTTTCAGATGATCCATGTTTATCTTTAACATATTTTTATTTCCTTTTACATCTCTCCTGAGCCACACACACACCTTTTAATTAAGATGTATGTCATGACAGATTTCTGTTATCAAGTTACTGCTCATACTCCTGATTATTTACCTGTTCAATATGTAAACTGAACAGTAAGGGTTCATGAATAGAGTTTGCAGTGAGAAAATATTAAAGCCAGTTCCTAAGAATAAACTATTGCATCTGTAACATGCAATTCTGCTGGGGGTGCAGAAAACCTTGCAAGCCAGCTGAAAACAATACTGCAGTAAACCATAGTATACCAAGTTCTATTAAGCTTTCCATTAGCTTAATTTCTATCAGAATCACTATTATTCCAAAGGCTACATAAAATTACTGCAGATTTCACACCAGAGAAAAAAACATTATACTTATCCTCCCCCTGGTTCTGAGCTATCAATACAGAAATATATTTAGACAGAAAAACATAGCAGCTGAAATGTTAGAATTCTGTCACCAACAAAGTATATTTAAATCAGTTAGTCACCAGGTTATCTATAGTGGCTTCAGATTGCTTCAAATATGCACCTTGATGGAGCAAGCTGTTTCTGAACTTTATCCTAATGTATGTAATTTTCATATTGCTTCTTAAAGGTAAAAATCACTGCCCGATTCAACACACTTGTCAAGGTCAAGACCCACCTTTAGTAAATGAAGCCAGTCTGAATGGAAAAACACTGGACAATAAATGACTTTGAAAGACAGGCCAGACAATGTCTAATGTTGGGGCTGCTTGATTATTTGCTGGTGTAAGTATATGTACAAATTTACAATCCAGTAAATGAAATCTATAACCCCATGGCACTAGCAACTCCATTTGCATGCAGTAAACCATGCAGTCAACACAGAAATTTTTAAGGATTTTCTATATTTAAAGATCAACAAAATAACACTACATTTATTTTCTTCTTTCAGGTTTGGTATATAACAAATAGTCAACCACTCTGGTGAAAAGTTTAACAACAGGAAGCTTTCAGTGCATGCTCTTCCAAGGAATCACGGGGCTTGAAGTCTTAACTGTAGATGACATTTCACTGCTGCCTATTCTGAAAAGGACTTGGAAAGAAAAAAATAAAAAGAAGTAAAAGAAAAAAAAGTGTTGTCCCACTCTTTGCAGGCAGAATTTCTGCAAACTGAATCACCAGCTCAAGAAAATAAGTATCTATCATACTGAGCTCAAAGGGAAGAATTAGATAAGACCTTTTGGCAATATAATTTATAAGCCCAGATCAAATAGCTACTCATTCAGAAATACAATCACTAGACAAAGAAGTAGTTCCAGTATTTCCAAACTTCCTTCCAAATACCAAACTTCTAGTGTAAGAAATTATAAGCTCATGTCAGCTATAAAATACACAGCTATTAGAAAGGAGATGGTATCATGTTGCTTAACTAAAGAAAGTACTAAATGATCATCTGGCATAATATAATTTCTGAAAACATTCTCAAACACAAAAAGATCAAGTACAAAAATATAAAACAAATCACAATCAACATGTAGGCAAAAAGTTCTATTTTTTTAATAGTTTTTAATTTCAAAATTACCACTTTTTCATTACTGGTTATTGTTACCACACTGAAAATTCTACCAAAAGAAAAAAACAAAACAAAACAAAACAAACTATTAGGGGGAAAAAAGGTGTAAATTTTACTATTTAAAACTCCATATATTCTGTACACTGTGGTTCCACATTTCAACTATTTTTTCCACTATGTGCTATCCACATATCTCCAGCTTCCACACCAATACACAGCCTGATGAGAGTTTCTCTCATAAAATATTAATATTATGACAATTAATGTAGATTGAGTAAAGTTTTCACAATTTTGTTTACCAGAACTTTTATTCTATCTTGTGGTAGTCAATTAATGATTCTGAATATTTATCCTGTGTAATTACTCATCATGCTAATTATTCAAGACCAAACACTAATGCTTTTATGGAAATTACCAAATTCTATGTTTGTATGGGATTAGTTGAATGTGTAATGTGCTCTAGGTGACCCTGCTTTAGAGGAAGAGTTGGACTAGATGATCTCTAGAGGTCCCTTCCAACTCTGGTGATTCTGTCAAAACAGAAGTATGAAAATAGCTTGTTTAATACAACTGCAGGCTGATTTTTCAATGAATGAAATATCCATAGCTTTATAGTGATACTGAAGCTAAAAAAGATTGAAAGCAGTTGAAAATGGGTTATGAAAACACATGTATGTCTGCTTTCTACACACTGTTTATGTTGGACTGTATGGTCTGCCTGCCTTACATCAATGCTGTAATTAAGAGTTTCTCAACACTGGCTCTAACCTGTTTGTGCTACTCTGAATCATTAAGGGCAGGAAAACTGTTTTCTTACAGCAGTTGAAAACACCTCATTTGTTGAAATACCCCAACTAGGACAAGGCTGGCTCAAGGTATTCTATACTGCTCCTTTCTGTCCCTGTACACTTCTGTGTTAGTGTTTTTCAGATGCTTTGAGGACTCATGGAAAGGACCACACCCTTGCTGTCAGTTCTTCCCAAGAGGTAGATTCACTTTGTAGATCAATTATTGAGATAAAGAGAATGCTCATTTCCATTCAGAAATGGAGAAGCATTCCAGAACTCGAGAAAATCAGGACTTAAAGACAGTTCTTGATCAACAAGGCACTAGAAAAAAAACATTTTTTGTTTCTACCAGCCAACTCTTTCATAGCTGGAATTTAAAAGATAATAAAAACAGCTGTACCTGAACACAAGCACTAAATTCAGTCTGGTATCTGAATTACTTGACCTGGGCCAGTTCCAAAGAAACTAATGTATGAAAGGCTCAAATAAGCATAGCTAACTCAATTAACATTGTATTGAGTGTATTTTTATTTTGTGAAATTCACTAGGAAGCAAATTAGGCCTAATATGACTATGAGAAACCATGCTAGGCTTTGCCAGAAAGTAAATATTCCAACTAACTCGAAGGTTAAAATGAAGTATTAATGTTGCTGAAAAAAATAGTTTTATTGTAGAAACCTTTTTCTCAGTTTATGTTTGTTTAATTTTAGCTTAATTACGGTTCTTTATCTTTTTAAAGATGGAATCAAATACATTAAGAATGTCTAACCAATCTTGTAATTTAATTTTACGTAATAGTATCATAGCAATTAGAATACAGGTTTACCAAAACTGAATAATTTCATATTATCAGGTTTCTTAGCTTTGCTGAAAACAGTGAAATCCAGCAATCTTAATGTTGTCAGATCAAAAGAAGTGTATTAAGGTACTCATTATTTAGCCACTTTTTCAGGCTGACATGGTCAGATAAATATTTAATATGCCTCCATATTATTCCTACAGTAGTTTCTTGTCATCTTCTTTATTAAGCTTAAATCTGTATAAATGTGCTATAAAAAAACTTAGCATTTTAAAAAGCTGATATTTCGGCCTAAATTTGGCCAGATTTAGGGATCTAAATAGCTTATATTTGTTTTGGTGATTTTCATTAAGTTCTGTACTTGCCTTCAAATGTGCAGTTTTATTAATTCAAAATGGCTGCCACCTCCAATTAATATCACTAAGGCTGAACTCAGTTGAATCTCTATTAGTAGCAATCTTTTTTCCTCACTTTTCACTGGAAAAAGGGAGTCTGTTATCAGGAGAGCTCCCTTGGCTCAAATGCAGCTACTACCAGGTAAAGGTAAGAGAAGATTCCTGCTAAGGAATTATATGGGAAGCGATAGTTTAAAAAAAAACCCTGTAAGAAGCATCCTGAGATTTACAGTGGAAAATGCCAGTGCAAAGAAGGAACCATGAATAATAAAAAATGGAAAGAAATTGAAGATAAAAAGAGGATGAGGGAGCATAAATTTAAGGAGAAGATTGTTGGGGAGAATAAATCAAGCATTTGAACTTAGCAGTTGCATATCTGGTCTTGTTAAGGGGAAGAGAGGATGACAGAATGACAACTCTTACACTGTCAGGGAATAAGGAGTATTTTCTCAAATTTAGAAACTGATACATGTGTATTTTAGTATCATACTTTGATTCTTAGAAGAGCAGGAAAATGGAGAACATATACCTCAAGCTGTCCAACAAATTCCTGAACAAGCAAAAAGGCATGAAACAGTTTTTTTAATTTCAGGATCCTATATCTATTTATAGGGTGGTTAAGAGGTCTGCCTCATAGAACAGTTGGGGTTTAGAAGAGACCTTAAGAGGTCTTCTAGCCCAATCCCCTTGCAATAAGCATGGGCATCTTCAACTAGATCAGGTTGCTCAGAGCCCTGTCTAATCCACCCTTGAATGTTTCCAGGGTTTGGGCATCTACCAGCTTTCTGGGAAACCTGTACCAGTATTTTAACACCATCATCATAAAAACTTTTTCTTATGTCCAATCAATACCTATCCTCGTTCAGTTTAAAAACATTACTCCTTGTCCTATCATGTTTCTATGTATCCTATCATGTTTATATATTTCACATTAGGAAAAAAAAAGAAAAAATAAATAATGTCTAAACCTGCCAACCGTTCACTGTTTGACCAGATATACAAGCTTTGTTCACTCTTATAATCTCTCCCTATGCCAATGCCAGTGAAAAGGACCTGCCTTTGCCACAGGCTGTTCTTCTGCTTCATATGGTAGCCAATGATTCTGAGTTCCAGTTTCTTCAGGTATGTATTGTTCACAGCTATTATTACTCATCATGACCACACAGTTTTATTGCACACGGCAGGAAACTCCTTCCCACTCCAAAGCAAAACCAGAAATCGCACAATACACAAATTCTGCAAATACAGAAAATGGGCATATGACATAATCCTAGGAATAAAACCAGCTTCCATATTTCAGTTTGTAATGTTTGAGAATAAATATCTAAACCCTAAGAATTTGATCAGTGCTCTGGCCACCAGACAATGCCCTCATTCCAGACCATTATTAGGAACCAGAAACTCTGATATCTAATATTGCTCTTACATTTCACAAACAGCTGTAATTAGGACATTGTGTATTAGGTTCTCTTCCAGGAACTCATGCCCATAGGGTTCACTCAGGACACTGTACATCCAAGACTTCTCACAGTGCAAGTATAACCAAATTTTACTTCCCCAAGAATAAGTACAAAATAAATTTTCCAGGACAGGATGCCAGCATGTCATCTTCTTCCTACCTGCTTCTACCCATACTTCCTGTAAATAACATTTGCATCACTGTAACGACTTTATCATTCCTGATTATGATATTTGTAACAGTTTAGAGAATAAAGAACACCTGCCATAATCTGTATGATACAGCTTATAAGGTCAAGTTCAGATATTTTATATATTTTCGCAACATCTTTCTCTCAGCAAAGATTCAAAAAAACCAGACTGACTTTCTTCAGCCAAGGCACCACACCAAAGACTCCTTCCTATTCTACTTGATCTCCATAGTTATGTATATACACCATGCAAATGCTACTTGTCTCAGCCAAGACCAGATGTAGGCTGAGGCAGCTGTACTGTTGTGGAGTTGGCCCCATAAATGACTACCTGGTACAGCAATTGCAGTGTAACAAAGTTATAATTTACACAAGGTACCAGGGACTGGTTACATGTAACAAAACTTATCACAACAGCTATTTATTAAAAAAACAAACAAACAAACAAAAAACCCTATATATTTATATTTAGGGGGAAATGGAAAATTCCAAGTTTGTCTTTACTAAACCAATCTTCCCAAGAGTCTGGAATCTTCCAGCTGCCTCTGAAAAGCAGAATCTCACCCTTTGCTTGAAGAATCTGACATTATTAAGAACCTTTACATGCATACACTCTTTACACACTTGGACTGAGTGGGACACAAGACGGTCATAGTGGTGATAAACGGGAAAGCAACTTCTCTCCATGTGTTATCCAACCTTTGCTCTATAAAGGCTTTTTAGCTTCTAAATTTCCAGTTTCGCAGACAGCAATGCTCTCAGAGCACATAACAAAACTTAAAAGCACTTCAGAAGGATTTTTTGCCACTAGGAAGCTAGCTACAAATGGAGGACTTGTCATTACCACCAGCTGTCCTATGCCTCACACACTTGCACACGCAGAAGCTACTGGCTCCAGAGAGCAGGAAAGGCCACTTACAAGGGCGCCGGGTGCTTGTCCTTGTCATTGCCAACAAGCCCACAGAAAAGGATTTCTTTTCCGACGTGCCAGCCACCACCCTACTCGGCAGCCTAGCCTTGCCTGGCAAGGTCCCCGATTCCCTCAGGCCTCTCCGGCCCAAGGACAGGTCACGGGGAGGCCGGCACGCTCCCGCCCCTTGCACCTGTTCGGCGGACGAAGCAGCGCAGTAGGACGATGCTGCCCCGAGGCTGTACCCTGCCTGGGCGGGGAGGCGGCAGAGGCGGAGGCGGCTCAGCCTCTCCCTCAGCTGAGGCACGGCCGGCGGGAGGGGGCTGCGTCGCTCCCCTCACCCGCCTCAGAGGGCAACCGTCATTGCGCGAGGAGGAGGGCGGTGGCAAGGCCCGTCCCACTCTCCCATCCCTCCGGGCCCTCAGGGGGGACCCAGGCGGCGGCGGCGGCGGCGGAAGGCAGCGGAAGGGGTGGCAGCTGCCACGGAACCCACGGGACCGGGTTCGCAGATGACCTTCCCTCCGCCCACCCCCGGACTCCAACACGGCCATCCCGCCGCCAATACGTTCCCTTACCTGCCTCGCGCAGGGCGTCGGGCAGCGACTACGCGGCGAGGAGAGGCATAAGGAGGGGAGGGGGCGGGGGACCTGTGAACGGGAGGCGTTAGGACTACACTTCCCAGCGTGCCGCGGGGGCCGCCGAGCGTTTTCTAACGCCAGCGCGCTGCGGCGTCACTGCTGCACTCGGCAGTGACCTCACAGAGGCGTTGTCACCGCCGCTCGCCCCGGCAGCGCGGCGGCCCAACTTCAGCAGCTCCTGCGTGCCGCTCCGTCCCGCCTCAGCGACCGGCCCTCCTCTGCGTCCCCGCCTGTTGGAGGAGGGGCCGCCCCGGCTGCCTCCCGGGAGGGCGGTTTCGCTGCCTTTTCTTTGGGTTCCTTTCGTCTACTGCCCCACGCGTTACGCGCGGCTTCGTCGGCTCCGGGGCTGCCTTTGTCAGGCTCCGGGCCCTCATCTAGGCCCGTCCCTCCTCCCGGAAGCCATGTCTGAGCAGACGGGCTTGGCCGTGCCGCAGACCATGGACAGGTACGGGGAGGACAGGCACACCGGGAGGGAACCCCCGGAGTGGGCGTGCGAGTCCCCGGTCGCCTACGCGGCTGCGTAGATCGGGGCAGGTCTGCGCTGGTTGTGGCGTGTTCGGGCCGGCGGGCCGCAGGGGGTTTTTGCAGTGGGTTTTTGCAGTGGGTTGCTTCGGAGCGGGGCCCTCGCAGGCCTTACTGGCCGAGAGACGAGGTGGGGCACGGCCTGGACCGGTGGCTCGGGTCCGGTTTCACTCTTGGGCTTCCGGAAACTGGTGGTCTGGGCGAAGTCTTGCAAGCTCTGTCGTAAATAGACGCTAAGAAGCGCGGGCAGCAGGTTCCTTATGGCAGCCTTTAGGCAGGAGGAGGTGTGTCTGCATTGACAGGGGTTCTGGGCACAATGGTGGAGGTCTCTAGAAGGCTGTTCGCTTTCTGTGGGCCTAGAAGATACTCTAGGTGTGGGAAGGCATGTAAAATAAGGCACTGAAAGATTACTAAAGCCTAAGCTGGTCCTGTTTGTTTTGTTGATGGTTTTATGATCTTTGAAGAAAACCTGTAATTCCTTTTTGGTATGTTGTAATAAGTGCAGCCTAAAATGTACTTAAATGTAGGGGAGGAAAGAGTCTTACTAACTCTTAAATTATTTTTATTCTGCTTGTTTTCTCTTTTTGCTTTTATTTGACTGTGTAGTACTTTCACCCATTTCTGCTGAGAACTTAAGATTCCTTGTGTACAATTTTGAATCATCCTTTAAGACCCACCCCTATAAACAGCGAAAACAGAGCTATACTGTTACTGCAGGAGTTGTGATAGCCTGGTATCTCAGAAGGTGGGGACCTGAAAGGAATTAGGCTTCTTTTGGTGAACCTGTCAAGCTTTCATCATAAGGAAGCCAAAAAAAAAAAAAAAAAAAAAAAACCCACCCCAAAACCGGGTGTTTTTTTCCTTTCCAGGTTATCTCTAAAGAAAGAGGATTTAGCAAAATACAGGCTGTCATCAGGCAAGTGATGGAGATATAAACTGTATGAGGGAGGGGCAGAACTTTTGCAGCCTGGAAGGTGAGGATAAGAAGTTTCAATTTGATTTAGAAAGAGGACAAAAGTGAGCTTGGGAGGGAGGAGAAGTTCTTTGTGTTTTAGTAAAACTGAAGAAGTGAGGGGTGATGGTGGGATGATTTAGGTTATAATTTGGAACAATGCTTGTCAAGGAGGCTAGTGACCAGGAACCATAAATGCATTTCCGGGAAGCAACAGGAAGGAGGTATAGATTTTTTGAAAACTTTTTAGGAAAGTATTCTGTTGGATATGATCCTTGTGAATGTAGGGAATAAAAGGGAAGAGTTAAGAACACAAAGAATTGGGAAGAGGATGATGCCACTGTTAGTGGTGGGGAGGAAAAGATCAGGAAGAATGTAAATCAACTCTTCTTAAACAAACAAACACAAAATTAAATCTTATCTGCATCTTGAAGCTTTTAGTTCATTAATATATAGTAGTATATGTTTTGGTCTTTCTAGGAAACCACAATTTTTGGGAAATGGCTGTAAGATGGTGTTTATACCCTCTTAAGAACAACTGTTAAATTAGTTAAATTAATGCTAAATTAAATAGTTAAAATAAATTAAATTAATAGTTAAATTAAAACTGTTAAATTAAATAGTTAATTAAAAAAAGGAAATTATCTAGTGGCTAGACCACTTTACTGTTCTTCAATTATTATGTGTAATGTATATGTGCGTTTTGATGCACCTTTAATATTCTTGTATCCTTTCAGCTTTGTGAAATTGTAACTTGTGTCTCTGACTTTCCAGTAAACTTGGAGTAGCAGAGTTGATATTATCTAAAACAACTGGCAAGTGTCACTTATTTTCTTAACAGTGGGGTAAATGTTTAAGTACCTAGGCAGCATAAAAGGAGCTATGAAGAGTGGACTCAGTATAGGAAACTCTAAAAACATTGTGAAATGTAGTGAATGGAGTATTACAAAGTAAGCAGTAAGAGCCAAGTATTTAGGATTTTAATTATTTTAGGGTGTACTACAATACAAATATAAGTGTTTTGGAGTAGATAAGACCTCAAAATGCAGTCAGTGTAAATATTTTTTCAGTTACATATTCGGTTTATAGAGTTAAGTTGGAAGAAAAGAGTTTTCATTTTGATATTTCTGAAGGCTATAAATAATTATTTTTACATTTTATGGAATCATCATCAAGATAAACCTCCAACATTTGTGATGTTCTGAATGGCACTAGGATATTAAATTTTTACAGCAAAATTATTGTGCCTAGTATGCTAAGATCATGAACTAAGTCAGTTGTTCTTATGTTTGCAAATATGATTTTGAAAATGCACAAAAACCCCTGAAGTATTCTGTGGGCTTTTTTCATGTTTTATTCACTTAGGTCCTATACAGTTCCTCTCAGTACTGTTTGACAAAAGGTCTTCCAATTGAACGCTTAGTTGTATCTTCTAGAGGCTCTGTATAGGACCTGTCACAGCAGGTATTCTGGCTTCTTAATGTGTTTTTCAAACATTTTCATTCTTATGGGTAACTTTGAGGATAAGATGTTGAACTTTCTGGTGGATTTTGGTGCTTCATTTGAGTGAAAACTTAATCCTTTAAATACTTAGTATTTTTCTTGTGTCGTTTGCTTGTCAAGTACTATTTGACTTGACATTTTATATAATTATGTTTTTAAGCAGAGCCAATGTATAAGTTCTGTTTCTAAGTTATGTCTATAGCTATATCTTGTCAGTTTGCTATTCCATAGCCTTCTATAGTAGATTGCATGTCATTGCCATGACATCAGTTGGCTGATCCATCTTACCATGTAGTCTTTTTACTGTCTTGGTTGAGCAGATGCTTTCTAAAGTGACAAGATAGGAAAAATAGTTATTAAATGTGTACTTGCCATTATGAAGTCTGTGCTGGCGAGTCCACATTGATAGAAAACATGGACAGTGTAAATATTTGAATGATTTAAAAAATACTCAGTGTTGTAAAATTTTAAAAATGTCTCATCAGCTGATCTCTTATTTGTTTGCTTCTGAAGATGAATGTTTAGCCATACAAAAGCTGTTTCCTAGCTATGTCATTGTCTGTGTCTACCTTAATATAATGCTAAAATATACTAATTTTCTTAAGCTTTTTTTTTTTTTACTTCAGTCAGATTATGTGTGGGTTTCTCATGCAATTGCTTACACCAGTGCTTCAGAGTGCTGGCATTTTATTTTATAGGATTTTTTTAAAAGCATGTTTGTGGTAATGATTGTGGTACTCTACTCCCTCCTTTACATCAATTTGCCAGCTGGTCAGTACCTGGTCATTTTTACATTTTGATTTTTTAGTATGCAGTGATGTTAGTCAAAATATGATAAATAATTTGTGCAGGTACATACTGAAGAATTTGTATAATGATAATTTTAGCATGATTTAACTTTTGAATTAGCATGCTTTATTTTCTGAGTGAACACTAGTTCAGCTGTAGCTGGTATGTAGCCCTCCTTGATAGACACTAGCATGACATCGTATGCCCTGTTTTGTTCTCTACCCTTGTCATTCCTTATTTAAAGGAGACCAATAGAGTTGAAATTATAGGTGGACTTTAAAAGCAATTAAAATAAAAAATGCAGGATTATAGTAGGCTTAAGAAATTACTTGTGCTGTCAAGAGAGGAGTTGCAACTGATCTTTCTCTTTGCTGGAGTACTGAAGTGTCAGGAAAATGAAAGCAATTGAGGTTTAGAAGCAGCAAAATAGCAAATTTTCATGGGTTTTTTAGTTGAGCTTTCTGAACTGTCATCAGATGCAGTGGCATTTTTTATTTTTAAAGAAAAACACATAGGCAGATGGTTTTGTACATAATTTTCAGTTGCTTCTTTCACTCCAGTTAGCGTGCATGTCATTTTTTTGCCAGTATGAATCTTTTACTTCTGTCTTTGGAAGTGTGGGTGGGCACTGATTTATTTGCACAATTAGCTGTTCATACTTTAGTAACCAAAGACACAGGTTTGGATTAAGACCTTAATGCTGCAAGCTAAGCAATGTAATTAGTGCAGTGTTGTCCTTAATTAAAGACCTTTATTCTGAACTGCTTAAACTTGTACTGGATATTGTGCACTGTTGAATAATCTTGATGACTGAAGTTGACACATAAAGAAATCTTAGTAGGAGTGGAGTTCAGCAGGGTAAGATATGCAGAGCAATGAACACCCTAAAACAGAATTTATGTAATATTACTACTTTTCACAACTGTTTTCTGTCTCTGCAGTTATTCAGTCTGTTTGTTCTTCTTGCCCTGCTAAGCACTCCTCTTGCCCTACATGATGAATTATTTTCTCTCTGTACAGCACAGTTCAAGTCATGCTCTTTTTTGAGAGAGAACTTTCCATGGCTTCTGGAAGTAGCAAGTAGAAGTACCTGATTTTCTGTTATTCCTCTAGAGTAGGTTATGTATGCTTAAAGACAGAGTATAAAAATAAAAGAGTGGGCTGTGCTGGGCTAATCTCTACCAGAAAGTAAACAAGGTGTCCTTCCCTGTTTTTACCCCAACTGATTGGAAGTTAATGTTGATACAGGAAGGAAAAAACAAAAATTACAGCTATCTTAGAGCAGGTTAGAAGAATGAAAGTTTCACATAATACTAACATCCTAATAGGTTTTTTTGGGTTTTTTGTTTGCTTGTTTTTATATTATGCTTCATCCCAGGTATGTCCCTTGCTATTACAGTTCTCTATACCCAGGGTTTCTATGTAGCTGGAGTTCTTCTGTGTCTTATTGGTAAAGACGATTAGTGAAGACTTACTGCAGACCTGTAGAATGTCTTTTGTCCATGTGTAGTATAAAAGTATCAGCATGTTATTTATAAACTGTCCTACCTTTTTACAGTCATCTTATGTACATTATACTCCCATCTTTGTCTTCTTTGATATCCCTAGGAATAAATATACATGTTTTAATTCCTGCTTAACTGCCTTCCATCTGCAGGTAGAAGTTGTTATAATTCCTCCTATCCGACTGGGAAAACTCTTGAGAGACTATCATATCACAGATTGTTTCCTTTGGCATGGTGTCCTACAGTACTTGCTAAAGTTATAACTTTTGACAATGCAAATTTATTGAATAACTATCTTAAATTTAATGATATATAAAGTATCTGAACCTTTTAATTAGTCTAATTCTGGAAGAACTTTATGAGTAATACTTAAAGTAGTAGTGAATATCCTATCTAGGACTTTTTTCCTTGGTGCCATCTGAACCTGCTTAAGATTTTAACTTTACAGAATGGGTGGAGGTTCCATGTATGAAAGTGATAAGAGCTTTTTGATGCATCTTATTTTTTCTTCTCTGCAACAGAATGAGTTGAGTCTTAGCTTGTTATAGGATGTAATACCTACCTTTATCAAAAGAGTGCTTGAATTTCCTGATTTTTACTGACACTTTTGTGGCTTAACACAAGCAGCAAATCTATCTTAAGTGCAGAAGAAATAAAAAAACCAATTTGAAGGGGTTTAATTCTTTTAAGCAAACTGCTCCTAGTTAATGTTTCCAACTGAAACTGTTCCTAAGGTTACACAAGATAGACAAGGAGCTGGAGCACATGACATACTAGGAAAAGCCAGAAGGAACTGAGCCTGCTTAGTCTGCAGAAGAGATGGCTTGGGAAGACCTAATAACGTTCTAATATCTACTAATGAGCTTGTTCAGAAGACAGTCTGGCTATTTTGGAAGGTTCCTGGCAGAATTATGAGAAATGGTGACTACAAATTTGAACAGAGAGTATTTCAACACATGTGGATGTGGGGAGTAATGTAGCTGAGCTTTGGAACAGCTTTCTAAGGGCATCTTTGTGTCTCTGTCTGTGGACCTTTCCAAGACCCAGCTGGAGAAAAGCTCCAACAAATCAGGTCTGAATTCAGCAGATTGTTGGTTAACACCTGAATTTGCCAGGTGTTGCTTCTGCCTTAGAGAGGAGGCCTGACTTCCAACCCAGGTAATTCTATGGTACCAGGTTTAGATCCAACCCCAATTTAAATAAGGAGATTACATACTATTTGGGCTCTCTTTGCACTGCATGACATGAGCATACTGTGCTTGAGGTGCCAGTACAGGAGGCACAGTCCACTTACACCTTCTGGCACTTAGCCAGTTAGCATTTTCTCTGAAATAGCTACCTAAAAGTTATGATGACGTGTCTAATTGGACTAGCAGCTTTATTTTTTTCCCCTTTTCTCTCCTGTTATTCTGATGCTAATATGAGGCTTTTCATCAATAGCTTTCTACCATTTAATGGAAGTGCTTTGGCTCATAAGTTTTGTGACAATTATTTTGATGAAAGGATTATACATGTCTTGCCTAACAATAATATAGGGTAGGAAAATTTCCAATTAACATTTCCACTTCTAAAATGTTGGCTTTAAAAAAGTTTGTATTAAAGTTCTATTAAATCTGGGACTAGCTGTTCATTTCTTTATTATTTTAAATCTTAATTAATTTATTAAGTTAAAAATGAAAATTAAACTGGCCTGCTATGTAATTTTCTCTGTAATGAGTAAATACCAATTGACTTAAAGGCAAACCATGGATTCTTGGTATGTGCTTATACATGCAAACATATCTCTTCAAAGGTGTATGTATTAAAAGAAAGTGTTAACACAGTGTGATGGTAGTGAGTAATAGAGTTATTATGGATGAGAGGGGCTAGCACCTAGTTACCCTTTTTAAGCCATTTTAATATAATAGTTATTTCCTCATAATCTTTTGAGAAAAAAAGATTAAGCCCTCTATTTTAAAGCTGTAATACTGTTTTTGCAAAGCTTTCAGATCTCTTCTGATGATTTTCTCCTGATAGAAGAGTCTCCTGAGAGCTGAATACCTTTGTTTAGAAGTGGGTATTTTATATTGGACTAAAATGTGCCAACATAAGTTAGCCTTCTATGAGAGATACAATTACAGAAGGCCATGTGCTGTGTGCTTGTGACTGTTCTGCTGGTGAGTCATGCAGTCAGTTCTGCCGGGTGCTCTGGAGAGTTACTTAATGTTATGATCAGGCAACCTGATGTTTCATTCACCTTTGTTCAGGGTAAAGTTTATTTCCAAATTTTCAATGTCTGCCACATCTGAGTGGTTGTTTTTATTGTTCTCAAGGTATTAAAGGCTCAAGAATATCACTTCTTGGTGTTTAATTTTTTTGTATGTGACTTTTAGGTCTCAATTTGTTTTCATCGTATATATTTGCAGTTCGTTTGATGACTGACTTCAGTAGAGCTTTTTGGGTTGCTTCCTTATACTATAGTCTCTAACTTAAGTATTAGCTTTTATATAAGCTATTGAGTTCAAAACAATTTGCTTAGTTTAGCTTTCCTACCAATTTTTGCAGCTTTAGGACTACTTATATTTTTCTTATAATTTCTTTGGAATAACAGAAATGTTGTGTATGGTTTAACTATGAAAGTCTCTAGACACACATCATATAAAAATTGAACTTGTATTTCTCAATTATGTTGCCTAAGAATGGAATGTCAAGTGAATAGCCATAAGGTTGGTTTCTAACAGATTAACTCCATGCTAATTTTACTTCTGTAACTAAAGATGTTGTGCCTGAAGATTAATCTGTATTTTTACATTACCTGCGTGATACTGGAGAATTGCTGCAGGAGACTTGAGTTTGCATAATGCAGACTCTGTAAATGGAACATAGCTTTGCATTTATTATTTATCTTTAGGTTGCCACAGCAGCAGTTTAATGTCAAGACAGTTACAATTTTAGATATATCAAAGTTGGCCTATCCTGTATGTTGCTCCTGATATTTGTAGCATCTGTCATTTACTCTGTACACGTACCACAAATTCCAGTATTGGTATTTTTGTGATGCAACTCTTTCCCTTTCCCCCAGTGCAAAGTAAAATTGCTTAATGCTAACTACATATTTTTATCTTTGAGACTGACAATTGTATTTAACACTCCAGTTTAAAACAGCAGATTAAAAACATCTTGGTACAGTCTTTGAAAACATGGATATGGTTAGTGCTAAGGCTAAGGAAGCTAATAAGTAAATGTTAAATTTCTGTCATGGAAAAGCAAATCCTCCAAGAGATATGACTGCTTGTTATCCCTTTTCTCCCAACTTGAAGAAATAAAGGTTAAATTCATTTGAGTCAACCAAACAAGCACTAACTTGCTTCTTGGCTAATAGATGAAAAATGGACATAGCTATATAATCATCAAATGGCACAGCTCATTACAGAATTCTTATAAAGCAATAAAGCAGTTATACAGTGATTGTGAACCTCAGTCCACAGGCAGCATTTTCAAAGAAGCAGTATGCTGTAAGCAGATTTTTTTTTTTTATGTCAAGTTTAGCGTCAATGCTAATATTTTTAAGTTCTTCAATAATACTAGGAAGTTGTTTTCTGACAACATGAAGAATCTTTTGCATATGCAATTTAGTTATAGCAGTTATTTTAGTATTTTAGCATACTTTTGAGTCTCTCTTTACTAAGAACCTACTGTGTTCTAGAGTTCAGAATAATTTTTTACTGCCTACATTGGTATTTTTCACACAAATCTTCCTCTAGCCTCTATTTTAAAGTGTGGTCATTTTGTGTTAATAAGTTGGAGAGTCAAATAAGAAATTTTTCTGTGCAGTGCTCTTAATTAAATGTTTGTGGGGTTTGTGTTTGCTTTTTTTTCTTTTTCTGTTTTCTCTACAAACATTTTGTATGCATTGGTGTAATTTAAGTGTTGCTGTTTAACCAGAGAGGGTATTGACTGAGCTACTAAAAAAAAATGTTGCAAGTGCTTTTTTTGCTTCTCAAAAAGAGTTGAATTCATGTTGTGATCAAGGATGAAGTTGAAGATACTTTTTCCGGGAGTCAGCCAAGTATTGAAGTTAGATACAGTTACATGTTTGTTGAACTTTTATTGTCACGCAAGTATATCTGATGTATTGGAAACTGGAGACAGTCAAAAATATCCCTATGGAGAGAACACTGCTGTAAGAATTTAGTACAATAGATTGCAGATGAATTACAGCATGAATGGCTTTTAAAACTACTTTAAGGTCTGAAACTGTCTTCCTTTGCTAAATATGGCAGTATTGCTGGAACTAATACAATTTTTTAGCCCCAAGTAATAATCCCTCCTACTTGAAATAATATTATTTGTACATAAATCATATAGTTCAGCTTGTCAGTAGTTGGGTGTCCTGCCTTCCTAGAGGGTCATGTTATCAGTTAGAGAAGGCTGCATGTGGTCTTGCCATCTAAGTGTTCTCGCATTATCTTGAACATGCTAGCAGCTTTCCTTTTCTCAGCCAGGGTGACTATTGGTATATTATAGAATTTTATATTTAGTATATTATAGAATATAGAATTTTAGCTGATCAAGCCTCTTACCACATCAGCTATACCTTGTTATTATGCTGTTCTGCAGTTAGATACTGAGAGAAGCTAAGACTGAGGAATTTTTTTCTGGTTTTAATTTTCCTCATCAGGAGGATCTTTCAGGCATTCTGCTACACAATTTTGTTAATGTTACAGGCAATTAATACATAATTAAGTTGTTTAAAGGAACATTGGTGGAAGAAACTTTGGCTTCTAAAACAACATTTTTTCCATATCTCTGCTACTTTCAGTGTTTGTGATTACTGATGGCTTTGCCAAACAATGCTCAAAAAAGTGTTCTATCTGCATTATAATAAAATATAATTATAAAATATTTTATTCTTGCAAAATAACAAAAACGATTTTAAGGCATTAACTTAATGCTATTAGAATTCTTTAGTCTTTGCTATGTATGTATATACTTTACTTGTTCAACTTTTCAAATCATGTTGTTCAAGGCACACTTCCGTTTTGGAAGCAAATTCTTTTGTTTATGTAGCATTCTTTGTTTGGGTTTTGTTGTTTGTTTTTTTTCCACTTGGTTTTATCCACACTTTTATTTTCCTTTCTATACATGATGGCAGGAATCAGTGTTATTGTCCCCCAGCAGGCATTCAGTAATTTAAATCATTAGAGTTGGATGTCATGCTTTTAATATATAATAGTTTACTAAAACATTTCACATTTTTAAATTAATAATGTGCTTATTATATGAGTAATAGTTTTACCTGATTTGTCCTTTGCTCATATTTAGGAGGGCCCTGGGTTTTTTCACTCCCCTAAGAAATAAATGTTCATAACAGGAAAAGTTCTTTGTATATCTAGGGACTCACACTGAGGCCACTGAGCCATACTGACTTCTCAGATTTTCCTTTTGAAAAAGTGAGAGTAAGATAATATTAAACAAAGCTTTCTAAGAATAATTTTTTAAGTCTTTGTAAAAGAGGTATGCCTGAATAACTGGTTACAAAAGCTTCATTTTTCCAGAATGAAAGGTAGTATTTTTACCATAGTCTAGATTGTCTTTGACAAACTAGAGTCAAAACCCCAATGAGCTAGCTAAATCAGGTGTGTGTGTGTGTGTGTGTGTGTGTTTCTTATTCCAAGTTGGGTCAAAGCAAAGGCCAGAAAAGCCTTGTAAGTTTCAAGCATAATAAGTGGTGGCAGACAGTCAAAGGTTTAATTTTGTCCACAAGCTAGAAAGTTGCCAGCAGGATTCTGTGAGCTGTCCTTTACTCATATCTCTGTCTTTATATAGTGCAGTTAACTTGAGTGTAAAATGTTTCTCCTTAATTTGAGCTGTAATTGAGAATATATAAATAAGTTTGAATTCTAATCACTGGATTTTTCTAGTAATGCTTTGTAGTTAATTATTTTTTGTTTTAATATGTTTGGCTGACTGCTTATTTGGTTTTAGTCATCCTTGGGCTTTTAAAAGCTTTTAAAAATCTAATCTAATCTTGTGCTTAGTGGGTCATGTTATCAGTTAGAGAAGGCTGCATCGGAAACTATATATGAATGCCACTTGTGTGGCCATATGCTCACACCAACACTAGCTTTATTTCTGTTCAACCTTCCCCTGCTGTTTTGAATGAAAGTACTACTTTTGTATTATAGGCTAGTTGCCACTGTTTCTAGTTTCTCATCAACTTCTCCTTTAGTCAGCACTACACCCTGTCCTTGATGACTAGGCAGAGCAGAAATGGTTATTCAGTGAAATGACTTTCAGGAACTGCCTTTGAAGATTTTTGGACTTTATTTCAAGATAACAGCATGTAGAACATCTAGGCTGCCATGTGGCTTCTGTGCCATGCTGCCTTAAAAAAAGGATCTGCAGAAGTCACAATGGAGCATCCAAGAGGACTATTCTCACACTTGTATCTCTGTTCCTTGCTTTGTATGTGTGGGATTTTTTCCCCTTAAGATAGCATAAATATTTTTTGAAAGACAGAGTTTGGGTTGAAGATAATGCAATTTGCACCACAAAGCATGATGTAAACTAATGTTTGTTAGGTAAGTGGTATTTCCTTCTTTGTAGCCTTTTTCAGACATATATAGGCTAGTTTTGCATTCTAGCATTGCATAGTGGCCCTCTAGCACAAGAATCTTACTCCTGCTGGTTTCTTCAAACTCAGGAAAGGAAATGCTTAAGAGCAGCATTTGCAATACATTATTATTTTCTGTCCACACTTCCCCAAGTCTGTAGCGTACCATGGGGTTCTTATGACCCAGGTGCAAGACCTGGCATTTGGCCTTGTTAAACCTCATACAATTAACCTTGGTCCATTGGTCTAACCTGTCCAGGTCCTGCTGTAAGGCTTCCCTACCCTGCAGCAGATTGACACAGCCACCTAGTTTGGTGTCATCTGCAGGTTTACTGAGGGTGCACTCAATCCAATCATCCAAATCATTAATGAAGATACTAAAGAGAAGAGGCCCCAGTACTGGGGGACACCACTCGTGACTTGGTTGCCAGCCAGATTTAGTTACATTTACTACCACTCTTTCAGCCCGACCATCCAGCCAATTTTTTATCCAATGCCGGGTATATTTATCCAAGCCAAGTGCCATAAGATTCTGAAGAAGAATGCTGTGAGAGACAGTGTCAAAAGCTCTGCTCAGGTTCAGGTAAACAATGTCCACAGCTCTTTTCTCATCTACTAAGTGTCATCTTGTTGCAGTAAGAGATCAGGTTAGTCAGACAGGACCTACCTTTTGTAAACCCATGCAGACTGAGCCTGATCACCTGGTTGTCTTGTATGTACCATGTGATGGTACTCAAGATGACCTGCTCCATAACCTTTCCTGGCATCAAACTGACAGGTCTATAGTTCCCTGGATCTTCCTTTCAGCCTTTCTTGTAGAAAACAGTTTAATGTGTTTCCCTACTAAAATTCTAACCAACCCCAAAGTAACCTACCTGTGTTGTATGCTGCTCTTCTAGGTAACCCACTTGATTTTTCCATCATCCTAGTCTTAACACTTTTTCATAATATTAGTCTTGAGAATGAACTTGACAGGTTCAAAGATGAAGAAGAATCTGTCTATAAATTAATCATAAAGATTTCTTAGAGAAGCTCATGAGAAATTGCTGCTTCTGAGCAGCAGAGTTGTGGGTCATCCTTTGGAACAATGCTTTTTTATGGCGAGTTATGGGAATACTTTCAGACATTTCTTCTTCAAGTTACATTTTCAGCCTTTGTTGAATTGGCTGTCTGTGCCATCACTGCTATCAGTTATGTTTCAGCCTTTTCACTTTTTCTTTCAATTTCAGTAAGCCACTCAGACACTTACTGTTTAGAACAGGGATGTTGTACTCTGATAACAAGACATTAGCAAGTTTTCACAGCTTTAAGGGAAAGCAGTTTACTTTCTTTGAGAAAAGCAGAAAAGTTTTCTTAGAGAGATTTCCTATATTTTATGAAGAATCTAGAAGGACAGGAAAAATACTGTTTAGCTTATGGCTCTAGAACATGTCATGCATGTTGAAGTTTGCATTTCCTGTGATAAGGGCTAGGTCCTGCTAAAAGGCATGCAAGAATTTTTTCCAAAAGTATTCTGGTTTTGCTTGCCATTCATACACTGAACAGCAGGGGGGAAAAAATGAAGATTTTTGTAGTCTCATTTGCAGGACTGAATATTTGAACCAGACTGTGAAACAGCTGTGCTGTTCCAGACACACAAGTCATCTTTCATTAAGTGTTGTGGGCAAAAGCTGGGTTGGTGGAGCATGAAGGGTGTCTGTAAACGTTTTACTATTGTAGATATAATTAACTTATTGCTTTTAAATTGCTTTTTTCTATTGCTTCCATAGTTGTGCCTGGTTGAAAACAAAGCTGTGCCATGGTGAATTCAGCTCCCACAGACTGAGGCAGTTTTGATTTAAATAAAATGAATTGGATCCTCTCTTCCCTCCCACCTAAGACTAGTTTGGAGAAAAAAGTAGCCTTAGGAGGAGAACCAAAAAGAATTAAATTCATCAATGAAAAATAAACCAGCCTAGCTCTAGGTATGTCTTTTAGTACTGGAGTGTCTTGCTGGTGTGTTGGAGCTGTAACTTCAACCAGGTACAAGAAAGCGTGGCTTCCTTACCCATCAGAAACTTGTTTGGAGAAACCTGTTTTTACACAGGTTTAAAAGGTTTAAAAACACAGGTTTAAAGGTTTAAAAAAACCTGTTTTTACACAGGTTACAAAGGCCTTGGCTTTCTAGGTTAGTCGTGTAACATTTGGAGGGTAGGATCTGTAGTCTTCAACACAACATTCTCGGCATCCATTTTGCTTCTAATATATGCAGTGTCCTGAAAAGAGTTTGCCTTTGGTAGAGAGAAAAACAGATCCAATAAATAAGTTTTTCTTTGAGTTGGAATGGAAGTTTGAGACTGGAGATACGAACATGCTGAGAAGCTGAATCTAAATGGCATTTGTAACCCTATATTCAGAGCTGAACTCATGGTACTGGCCTTTTTTTTTTTGTATGTGTGTGTGTGTATGTTCTGTTTTGATTATTTTTTTTTAAAGCCAAGGAGGTGTGGAAGAATGCATTAGTGTTACTGATTTAGCTTTGTTGAAGGAGGTTTGACTTTCTATCAGAAACAATGCTTGTCAGCCTTTTCTATTTCAGGTTATCTGAGTAGCAGCCGGTAAGAATCAAGGTCATATTTTATTCAGTACAAGAAAATGGAAAATCTGGCAAGAGCCAAGATACTTGTTTTGAAATGGTTTTATTTAGCCCATTCTGCTGCAGCTGCTGTCAATGGAAAGAGATAAAGCTGATGACAGAATGCAAGGAATTTACTCTTCATAATTCATGACTTGCTAAGGGCTTAAGTCAGTAAAGGATTTTGTTACTCTTCTCATGGTTCTTTCAGGTTTTCAGATATGTTTGCCTGGCAAAAAATTCAATGAAGCAATTAATGAAGATGCATATTTATCTTACTAACTTTAACATAAGGCTTGAATAGAATTTAGTCTACAGGGTATTCATGGGCAAATTAACTACGTAGGAAGACTATGGATGTATTTAAATCTTTCATTATTTGAATGAACTTGAGACTTCAGTGGCTTGGTAGCATCTGACCTTACTGGCACCCACAGACATAATGAGCTCTATTGTGAAGCCTTTAGTTTAAAAATAAAAATTTAAGTTACAGCTTTGGAGCAGTTATAGACCTAGATAGGATGTGGAATGAATGAGTGAGCATTTATCTTTACTGCAGAAAAAAACTGTTAAGAGAAACAATTATCACTAGTGTTGTATTGCTTGTTCTTAAAGTAAATGTGTTTTCTTGATGTAAATAGAACATTAATACACATTGCAAGATAAGAATTCCACAGTATCAAATGCAATGAATGAAAGTGTTTGCCATGCTTTATGATACCTTCAAATCTTTATGGTGGTCTCAGCATTTTCATATTGATTTTTACTAATTTGTGGCTTGGCTGTCTTTCCTCCTTCTGCTTAGGAAGGTTAATGTGTCCTTTTGTTTAGGACTGCTATAGGTGCACATAGGGAGCATGAAGGTGAGAAGAGAAATGGTATTACAGGAGTGCAGAACATGTCAATTCTGAAATAAACACGTGTTGTGGGGAAGGACAGAAAGAAGCAAAGTCAGACTTTGCTTTTACCTTCCCACTAAGATGAATGGAAGAAACTGCAGTTTTGATTAAAGATCTTTCACCTGAACAGTTGAAATCATGATTCTTGAATCTTTATTTTATTTAGTAGCTTAAGAGCATTTCCCAGCTTCTTACTGTCTTAATCACTGATTGTCAGTGGTCATAAATAAGAAACCTTTTACTGTTTTATCTTAATTATGTTACTCAGATTCTTAAGCGAACAAACCAGTTTCAAAATAGTGTTGCAAAACTTCAGTTAGTGGATAGTGTCTCATTAGACTGTGTCTTGATAGTTGGATATCAGGGATGCAGTTATTTACCTGTCTGTAATTAATATGATGTTTAAACAAGTCTGTTGTACAAAATTTTTTTGTGACTAAGAATGAAGCAACAAGCATCACCTCATCTAGGTGCACATTTTCTAAAATTACATACTTTCACATGAAAAGGTTTATTTTAAACACGTAAAAGTAGCAAAAAAAATCTTTTTTTTTCCTTCCTGTAATTACAGAAGCTGCTGGGTTTGTTTTGCTACTGATGAGGATGATCGGACAGCAGAGTGGGTGAGACCTTGCAGGTGCAGGGGCTCTACGAAATGGGTTCATCAGACTTGTCTACAGCGCTGGGTGGATGAAAAGCAAAGAGGAAACAGTACTGCTAGAGTTGCTTGTCCTCAGTGCAATGCAGAATATTTAATAGTATTTCCAAAGCTAGGTAAGAAATGTATTATTTAACTCTTAAACATAATTTAACGGGCTGTTTCTTGATATTGTTTCTATCTTTTTTTTTCATTCCTTTTTTATGCTCAGAGCATCAGTTCTGTTGAAAACTTGTCTATTCCGTTTTCCAGACAGGAAGGAATGACTTCCTATTCTGCTCATGTCTGGTTTGGTGGCCTAGTTAAATACCATCTGAAAAGGATATGGATAAGACTTATAAATGATTAATCTATATTTAATTTACAGTTACTGTGATTTTTGTTGTTGTTGGGCTCAGGGCAACTTCTTTCAGCAACTACCACATACTAGCACATAAACACATTCCTCTTTTTCTTGGAGAAACTTTTATCAAATAAAAGTCAGATGAAGTAACCTCACTGAGCAACCTATTGCATAAAATGTATTGTTACTTTATTTAGGAGGTATTCCTGAGTCAATATTGCTCTGTATTTAAAAGACAGAATTTCTGTGGTTGTTGGGCACAAGCTCTGTTTGTCAAGTTGAAAGAAAAAAGTTGGAGATTGTCGGTCTTCTGAAGTCTACTCACTTGAGTAGCTGGTAGGACACTATACAGTATGTTGCATATATTTAAATTAATAATGGTTGCTATTATTCCAGCCCTCATCTGCCCATATGTTCTGTGGGGTTTATTAAGCAGGGCAAGAAAATGAAATGTCGCCATGGAAACCTAAACTTTGGGTAAAACTGCTCGTTAAAGAAATGCTGATACAGCATGCAGGTACAGGCACTGAGAGGATTTTAAAGACTTTTTTCAAGTATCTAATTTCTTTTACAAAACAGCCAAGAATAACCTGCACTGTCACTTCCTTGGGGCAGTACCTCATTTCTGTTAGTATAAGGGCTGACAAATTTAAGGTGTTAAGGGAATTTTATATGGCAGATGACATCATAGAACATTGAGTAATGGAAAAGAATATGAACTAGTGTGTTGCCGATATCCAAGAAAACCATAGCCTGCAACCTATTATCAAGTTATTCATCACCAGCCACAATTCAGCTTTGCTATAAGGATAAGGTAGAGAGGAATCTTAATCTTCATTATAAAGAAGGCATCAGATGAAAATGTTCAGCATTGCCTTTGGGGAAAAAAATTGTCTGATTTCTGATCATTTACAACATACCACAAAACCTAAAGCTGTTTAAAATTCTTATTTGTATCCTGAATGATGGAATTGTAATGCAAGCTGCATTTGTATTTTGTTTTGGCAGCCGAAAAAAGTGGAAACAAATATAGTTTGGATAGAATACCTGCACATAAACAACAGGCATTTTTATTTGTCCTTGCAGTTAGTGGCATACGTTATTTGAAAGCTAAGATTCCTAAATGCTAACATTCCTTGCTTCTGAAGCTGGCCTAAAATACTTGCACAAGATGGGTCAGCTATTGCATGCAGGCATGCAAGAATCTTTTGATGTAATTTTCCCTCACAGTACTACCCTCTTTCCATTTTTAAAGAGGAGAATAAATATTATTATTGATTTTTTAATGCATAAAAATCCAGACTTGTATACAGGTACAGGAGAACATCTATAGTAGAGCAGGAAAAATTAATCTAGGCCCATCAAACATCAGTCAGGAGCTTGAAGTGCCTTAAACCACCAGTCCTGCCCTTTTGTAGCTCTTTCTAGTAACCCAAAACTGTTTGATCACAACTCGACTATATGTCAGTTAAGGTCACAACTTGGACAGTAAGATGCTTCAACCAAGATGCTGTCAGTAGCCCTTTTCTCTTCAGCAGGGGTCTGTTGAATACAATACTAGTCATACCATTCAAAAACCTAAAATTACTTGAGCAAGGAAGAAGAAGCAGTTAAAGGTTCCCTTTAGTTCAGAAACTTATTTACATTAAGATTTCTCTAACGTATTGCTGCAAACTTTTTTTTTTTTTTTAAAAACAAATTTCTGTGAAAGGGGACTCGCTAACCCAACTTCTTTTATTTATTATTATAGTTCTGAAGTAATATTAACTTGAGGAGACATGGAAGTTTCTTTATAAGTAACAGTAGGTGTTGTCTTGAGTACTTACCAATTCAAAAGACCCCCCTATCCTAAAATTTTACTTCCATTTCAGATCTGATAGCGCATATCGGTTTTAGAGATCATTAGTAACTGTCTTCTTACCATCTGTTTTGTGGTCTTCTGAGAACTTTTTACTGTATAGGAAAACATTATTGACACTTTTTAAATAATAAAAGTATCCTTTAGATAATTTCAGTTTAATAAATCTGAGAAGCGACTTTGACAGAAAAAGCTCTGTTAAATCATGATAGCTTTTACAAAATGAAAAATATTTTTTCTTTTTGTATTTCCTTATTCAGTGTCAAAGTCAGTGATATTTAATTTCCTGATTCTTCCTTAATACAAAAGAAAGAGTTACCATCATCCTTCTTTCTCACTGCCTCCTTTCTGACAGTCTAATTAAAAAATACTTAGCAGAACATTGTTTTGGTAATTTTATCTCAAGATTCTATACCTCATTCTGTAACTTGGTTCTTTTAAAGATTAGCATCAGTAGGTGCAACTTGCTAGTGCTCTCAGTGTTAGACATCTGCTGTTGCCATATCACCTTGCCAACACAAGCATCAGTGCTTTTGTTGCCCTTTAGGACTCTCCAAATATGATGGGCTTTTTGAGTCTTGTCTTCAAAAAAATTTAAATTTTCAAAATGGTCCAATTAAAAAGCTTTTTTAGTGACTGTGGGAAAGAGTCAAGATGTGTAAATTACTGTTCATCTGGTACTCGCAGTTATGACCTTGTTGCTACTATGAGCTCATTGACAGACATTCCAGCACTTTTAAGTCTGTTCTGTTAAACGTAACTATTAATACAGTTGAACTGCTCATTCCAGTTCTTTGTATTTTGAGTAGAGTGTTACTTCTTCAGAAACTCTTTATTTGTGATACTTAATAGGATGCTCAACCGGAGAATAAATTAACTCTATAGTTACACTTTGTCAGCTTCTTACAGACTCATTTACATCATCAGTTGGTGTGTTAGAAGCAGAGTGCTGGTGAGGTATTTACTGTCTTACAAGACACAAAGGAAGCAGCTTCCTTTTAAAACTAGAGCTCATTACTAAAACCAAGAATGCTTGCTGTGCTAAATAAGATACATGCAAAGGTAACCAGATTTAAGTACATTAGTAGTAAGAACCTGAGGTTTTAGCAGAGCTAGAGCTACAATTGAGTACACTAAGCAGTAGTCTGTCCAAGTTGCTCAGGACTGTCCACTAGTCTGATACCCTCTCGATATTTACGATGACTTCTGTCAAGGCTGTGTATAAGCTAAATACATTTAAATTGCAGCTCTTAAGTATGATACTTGCACACATACCCATGTATGGGGAAAAAAAAAGTTACAATCCTTTGACAAGGTCTCTGAATGACCACTGTACAAACAGTATGTAAAATCCTAGCCTCTTTTAAAAAAAGGGGAGGGGAAAAAAACCCACCATGAAACAGATGTATTTGGAAGTGCTTTCCAAGAATGCCATGATAAAACATGACAATGAACAAGTTAAATTAGATGTTCCTGCTGCTTCTTTTCATTAGCTGAGTAGAATTTGTTGTTTTGAAAGCATTCACACTACAGCTGTTTTCTTGAAAGAGAAGAATCAGCCAAGAACTAAATCATGAAACAGAAGTCATGATTTTGTCACTGTGGATAAATTTTCTGCAAAATTTTTTATGTGAACCTCATTTCTTAATTTTATGTTTAAATGCACAGCTTTTAACTCATTTGGTATAAATATTGTAGTTCAAAGACAATCTTTTTTGAAACAGGGTACTAAGTTATAACTAAATAACTTAGAACATAAAATGGTTATGTACTGGCAGTATTCAGGCTAAGAACTGAACTGCATGTGATTTCTATATATTTGGGGAATGCCAAATACAACATTAGGTGAAAAAAAAAAAATAATCCTTGGCACCTAGTGTTCCCAGTTCAGTGCAAGGTCAGAACAAGTTTTGATTAATTGGCTGTCAGGAGGAAAACTGCATACAACTTGGGACAGGTAAACAGAACAGAGCATGGTAACGAGCCTGGCAATTGAAATTCATCTCGTGGAAGTCCTGCTCATCTACTGTATCAGGACTCAGCAAGTCATTTAGCACTATTGCTTAAAAGATCGCCTCTTCCCTACTACACCCTGTTCTCAGCCCTGACCTCAAAAAAAGAAAATCTTAGGAAGAAGTAAAAGAAGTACAGGCTGGAGTGGGTTAATGGTGGTGAGAGACATTGAGGATTAGATACTTGAAGAATGCTAATAGGCTAGTTTTGAGAATATTTTCACTGATCTTGGTAGGAAAAAGCAGGAGAGAGCTAGCAGAACTATTAATGTGTATGAGCTGAAGGAGGACAGTCTGTGTGTAGAATATGTTGACAAATGCAAAAGTAATGTGGAATCTGATCATGGTGATGACATTTTTCACTTCCATACATACATTTCAGTCTTTAGTTTCTGGCTTTTGCTTTGCTGGTACTCTTACTATCTCCCCAATATAAGATGCAAGCATGACCTTGTTTACCTGCCTCACTGTAGCTGGTCAGGGTGTGAATGTGTTACTCTTTGCAGGTCTGGAAAGTGCAGTTGTCCATAGACGGGACAATGAAACTCTATGCATTGTTGTCAAAGGCACTCAACAAACTGAATAGGAGGGTGTTTTTACTCTGTCATCCTCTAAAAACACTGACTGCAGCCTCTTCCAGCAGTAGCAATTTTCCATATTGATTGAGTTACTTTCTACTGTGAAACAGGGTAGTTTAGTGACAGAATTCTCAGATGAAATTTTCAAAGATAAGTACATGAAGTCCATTGTAACTAACTATTAATTCTTCCTGTTGCAAACTAAAATATCTAACAAAAAAGCTACTAACAAAATGCCCTCTGCAACAGAACAGTTCTAATTCAACACAAAGGAAGCTAGTCAACTTTAGTGGGCATATTAGTCAGTGTTCTAACCAGCATATTAATGTCTCAGGAAGATATTGTGTTGAATAAAATGATAGGTAAAAATAAGTTTTCAGTTCAGCTTAGTAGCTTTTTAGTAACATGTTCTCATTTAAGCAGCATGTGTGAAATGTCAGATTTGTATTTTGCCAAGTTTTTTCTTTCTCATCAGTGACAGATGCTGAGAGCTTTCTTTGGTATCCTAATCTATATCTATCTTGAAACCTTACTTTTCCTTTATCATAGGTCCAGTTGTTTACGTTTTGGATCTTGCAGATCGACTGATCTCAAAGGCATGTCCGTTTGCTGCAGCTGGAATAATGGTGGGCTCTATATACTGGACAGCTGTTACATATGGAGCTGTGACAGTGATGCAGGTACACGTTATATTCCTTCTACTTACCAGCTTTGAAAGATAATCTTGTAAAGGAAAAGTCGATTAATAAGATTCTTCTTTTCTGGGCTTAAAACAGGCATTAGCTGCTTTTAGCACTTCCAGTGTGGTTAATAAGTGAATTCAAGATGGGTGAATATAAAGCTTCTCACTTTTAGCTTATCATTGGGTATAAAGCCAAGTATGCCTGGTCAAGGGTGGTTCTGTCTGCAACTAACAAAATTCACTTCTACTGCACCTGGCTGCCCTGTGCATGGGCAGTTCCCATACACCAGTTCTGTTCCTACAGAAAAGACTTAACAACAACAATTTGTTAACTACTTAACAAATCTGTATGTTAATAAGTATTCCTCTACACAGTTCTAAATATTTAAAATTAGAAATATATAAAAATGCAGCCTAGCCCTTCTCCATGTAAATCATATGGCGCTACTTTTTCTTGACCTGTGTGGTACTGTCCTGCAGTTTTGCAAGTCACTCCATGTCAAATTGTGTTCCCTTACAGGAATATTGCAACCATCTGTAATAGTACAGCTAGACTTCCTGAAATATACTAAGCCTTTGTCTGTAGGAACTTGTATGACCTTTTTAACTTCTCTAGAACTATATAACCAAATGGAAAGATAAATGCTCCTTTTATAGTTTTTTGCTTTTGAAATGAGGATCTGTTGAAACATTAGTTCAGACAGCTGGTCAAATCCCAGATTTGAAGAATTAAGTATTTTCCTCCGATTCAATATTTTGATATATATATGGCATGCTGGGTAAGACTGCAATTTCTTTCTGCCTACAACAGTGGAGATTAAACTGGGAGTGGAGGGAAACTGTTTCACCTCTCTTACCACCCCAAATTTGCTAGATTTAATACAGTTTGTTTCCTGATGCATTTCAGATGCCTTCTGAAATGCCAGAGAGAAGCACAAAAGCTATTTTTAAAGGTTAAGCTTCTGATGGAGAAGAATAAATACAGAATTGACATTGTCACTCGAGTAGTAGCTTAGTCAGTAACTAATACGGGTTTACTGAGAACAGAGAGAAATAGTAATCTAAAGAAGAAGAGAGAAGATACTGAGACTTTTTTTGATGGATAAAGATGATAAGGACAAAAAAGGATAGTTTCAGACATCACACTTTGAATGGAAGATACTGAGGAAGCTGAAAGACAATTGCAAAATATTTTTTTTCAGGAATAATCTTTTGGTGGCAATAATAGTGGTTGGCCACAGTATATAACCATTTCCTGTTCTAGAAGAATAATATGAAATTATTTGGTAAAAAGTACAATTTGAAGGTACTGTGGTACTTTTTCCCAGCTTCTGCCCTGTTTTTGGATTTTTTTGTTGGATTTTCTCAATTACGCTATTGTTGCATGTTCTATTCACCTAAGTTTTGTGCAAGTGAAGACTCAATAGATTTTTATATTTGTGGAGAAGTCAGGAAGTAAATGCAAACATGTCAGGAAATCCAGTGCCTGACAAACATAATAACTATTTTAGTGGGTTTAGTCTTCCTGCATTCTAATGGAAAAAGTCATGAAGGAGCCTGTTCTTCCTAGAAGCACTAAAAGGACTGTTAGAATTTAGTAATTCTTAGATTGAGATGATTCTAGAGGATACCTTCCACTAATGTATTTTTTCCCTCAGCCCTATTAGGGTTACTTAAAATAAGATGTACTTTTAAGGAAAACATAAGGCATTGCTCTGTTACAGTTTTAATACATGCATTTGATAAATACAAACTCTTATTTTTTTTATGTGCCTAAAACAGTAATGCCTGACCTTTGAAGTCATAGCACTAACCATGTTTTAAACAAGGTACAGGTGAAGATGTGCTGCTGTTTTCACTAATATTGAAAATAATGTATCTCTTCCTGCATTGTCCATAGAAGCAGTATTTTTTAACACTGTGATCTCTGTTGCATAAAGTATTCTTAAATAACAGAAATTTTTAATTAAATCATCCTGCAATGTTTCCTATCAGTTTTTCCTGTAAAGAGTAGTATCTAATTAATTTATGAGGTAGAATTAACCATTCTAAATTGTAAATTCTTCTTCATGTTTTGGAAGGTATATCGTTTTGATGTTTCAGATGTTTAGGCTTCTTCTTGCACAGAAGCACTTGAAACTCTTCTTGAAGTGGTAAGGAAGTCTCTGCAAGATAAAGGACTTGCAAACTTGAGCTGGTAGCTTGCCCGCATTATGCTTGATAAGCAAGCAAGGGAAAACCAAGTATTTTAGGCAAAACTCTGTTCTTTTTTTCTTTCTTTAACTTGAAATGCCTGGGCAGCCCCAAACAAATTAGAAATGTTACAGTCTTTGTATGTAAAAACATAATATTTATTTCAGTTCTTGGAAGTTACATTCTTTGAGGCCTTTATGTTTGCCAACTGTATATTTACCAGGTTGTGGGTCACAAAGAAGGTCTTGATGTCATGGAGAGAGCTGATCCTTTGTTTCTTTTGATTGGACTTCCCACTATCCCAGTCATGCTAATATTGGGCAAAATGATTCGTTGGGAGGACTATGTGCTCAGACTGTGGCGCAAATACTCTAATAAGCTACAAATTTTGAACAGCATATTTCCAGGTAATGTGATTACATTTAAAAGGAAATACCAGGCTTGAATTTGGGCCTTTGGGAGATGGGGATAGGAAAGTAGTTCTTGCTATTCTTAAGTAAAAGTGATTAACACCTTCCTTCTCTTATATTCAGTTTATTTAAATTGTGTTTGTATAGTACCTAGTGAGAAATGGGCAAGAGGAGAAGGAACATGGTTTCAGTCAAGGCCTTAGTGAGACAACAACCCACTGAAAACCATGGATCTTGTTTGGAAGAAAAAATAATACAGTCATTTAATGGAAATAGAAGAATACTGAGAAGAGGGATAGTTCCCAAAAAGTAATTGCGCTATAGATCTGTAGTGAAGTGGGGGTGGGTACTAATGTACTTTCTGTCTTCTATGTTGAGGTAGTGGCTTCCTAACATTTTCTCCCTCTACTCTGATTCCTTTAGGCATTGGATGTCCTGTTCCTCGTATTCCAGCAGAGGCCAATCCTTTGGCAGATCATGTCTCTGCTACACGTATTCTATGTGGAGCTCTAGTTTTCCCTACTATTGCCACAATAGTTGGCAAGCTGATGTTCAGCAGTGTTAACTCAAATTTACAAAGGACAATCTTGGTAAGATTCAGTGTTGTTTGTTTCATCAAGGTTTATAATATGGGAACATGAAGTGTTGTTTTTGGGGGGATAAAGGAAAAGTAAAAAGGAACTTAATATGGAACTAAGAGGTGGCATTTGACTGAGGGAAGGGTGAAGGGTGTTGTGTTTTGTTTTGTTTGGTTCTTGTTTGCTTGTTTGTTTTTTTTAATTTTGTCCATTTTGGCCGTGGATAACATGATGTGACATACTTTAGCTTTACAATTGAAACTACTCTCAGTTAAAGGCAAGGCTGAGACTTGTATTTGGTATTAGTACTAGGCAGACCTTAGAAGTAATTAAGAGTGATAATGAAGATGAAGAACCAGTATCATCTAAGAACAACCTGTGCAAGCAAAGTCTGGGGTTATATTGTCAAGCTTTTCATCCTAGCTTCTGTTTAATAATTCTTTGGGAGAATACATTTGTTACTTTTTTTTTCCTTTTTTTTTTTTTTTTTCATATTATTATTCTCATATTATTCCTTGTGCCATGTAATATTCAGAGAAGTGAGGAAAATACATACTTGTCTGCATTTTACTTTGCTCTTTAAAAAGGATGCATTTTGATTATTCTTTTAGAGTATTTGTCAGACTTCCAAGCAAATCAAAGCTTTTAGAAGGTTTTATAGATCTGCTATGTTATCCCCATAAGTAGATTGTGACAGAAAACTTTGAGATAATAATTTGGAATTTTCCTAATTAGCTAAACTTCAAAAGAAAATGCTGTATGATCAGAAAACAGATCTTTTTTGACCAGAAATTTTTAAAAAGAACATTTGCAATTGTGTGATACTAACTGAAGGTTTTCAAAATATCTTTCTATTTTAGGGTGGAATTGCTTTTGTTGCTATAAAAGGAGCTTTTAAGGTCTACTTCAAACAGCAGCAATATTTGCGCCAAGCTCACCGTAAAATTTTAAATTATCCTGAGCAAGAAGGAGCATAAGGCTGTGATCTCCAGATGTCCTACATTCTCACCAAACAGCTTTCCATGTTGTATTGGTTCCATCGTTATTGCACAGTAGTGAAGAATTGTGATAAGTTGCTGCTCCTGTTTTTCATTTTTCCTCTCTATATAATAAAACACTGTCTTGTGGCAGGGTAAATCCTTTCAGCAACCACTGAAGCTAAGAATGTGACTTGGCATTCATTATTTTTGG
The DNA here is from genome assembly GCF_036169615.1 of Heliangelus exortis. Lineage (NCBI taxonomy): Eukaryota > Metazoa > Chordata > Aves > Apodiformes > Trochilidae > Heliangelus > Heliangelus exortis. The sequence continues at coordinate 8,882,364 of NC_092428.1, forward strand.
ATATTTCTGTCGGGCAGCAGGCTTCTGAATTACTTTCTTTGAGCCAATATGCTGAATAGGAAAAAAAAAATCAACTACAGAGCAAGAACATTTTAAATTGTGTACTTAATGTAGGCTATATCCAAATGCCTTTTCTTTTACGTGCTTTCGTACCCACTCTCATCCAGTTCAGCATTTCACACAATGAGGGTTTGTTGTTTTTTTTTCAAAGGAAATGAGAGTTGTTACCAAGGAGACATAATTGTGGTACATCAGTCAAAGATTTCCTTGGCTCATGCTGGTATCAAAAATGGAGTGTGAAATACTCAAATAACTGGTCAGACAGAGAAAGCAGAGGATGTATCACTCCCTACAGGACTTGTGTGCCAGCTTTAGCCACCTAAGTACTAGTTGTTGAAATTAGCATGGCTTCTAGGTGACTACTTTATTGCTGGTAATTTTTAGTGTCCTGTTGTATCTTCAGCAGTGCCTACTAATATTTTCTCATGGTTCTTTTACTGTTTTGTTACTGGTGCTGGATAGCATTTTTTTCCTCCACAGTAAAATAATTACATGGGAGAGGTAAATTTCAGTCGTTTGTTTTACAGTTATATATTAAAGCACTCGTTTAGTTTAAATGTTCCTTTTGATTATGTAAAAACCTGTACAGGTACAAAGAACAGTAGAAATGTGAGGAAACAGCACTGGGCACTAAAGCTACATTTAAACTGATAAATCAGGGCATCCTTTGAACTTCCAGACCTGGGTCTGTAACTTGGCTCTGTACCAGGAGTAGGCTCTCTGCTGGCAATATGAACTGTAGAGGAAGAAAAGCTTGGCTGGGAGGGGGTGACACTACAGTTGGGGTACCTAATCTGACCATGGCACATACCAGTAGGATAGACATTCTTAAGACAACTGGGCTCCATTCTGTAAATTACTAAAGGATAAATCTTAAATGTGTAATAAACTAGTTTTTCATACAATGCGTTTGTTCAAAGTAGCAGGCTGAGGGAAACATTAGCACTTCAGTTATTGATGTATTTATAAATTTAATTTTAACAGAAACTAAATGTTTTGTGAAGTTAAATTTTTACAAACCTAATAGGCCATTTGATAGTCATGCCAGACCTAACCTAGATTTAGTACTTGAAGTTTTTTCTTAACAATTTATTTGTTATTCTCAAAGTTGCTTTCTCCTTTCTTGTTTGTATTAGTATGTCAAATGCATGGAGAAAGGTTGAAAAAAAATCTTTTAGTGGAAGTGTAAGTAAATATTTCTCTTCACTAGAAAGGAAGTAAATGCAGAATGGACTTCATATATGACTGCAATAATGTATGTTAGAGAAATTCAAAATAATGATACCTTTTCTATAGTATGTTTATCTTAATTGCTGAGATGTAATATTTTAGAACTGTACAAAAGTGTATATAATGACCAACTAGTATTCCAAAACTATACAGGTATTGAAAATTATACAGTCAGTATCGAATACTTTTGAGGTTCTTGCTGTAACTAAAGAATTACTATAATCTTGTAAGTCTGCTGATTATATTTGTCTTAGCGAGCTCACTTTTATATAAAACTCTAAATAGAGTATCAACCTCTGAAAGTTGTTGCTTTCTCTAAGGTAGTCTTGAAACAATTTAATATGTACTTCTTACAGAAATCCTTATTTCAAGAAAATAGCTTTTCAGTGGTCTTCGCTGTATATATTTCCAACCAATTTATTACTGTTTTTTTTTAAGTCTCATGAAGAAATCAAATTATGCAAATTAGTGGGTTTGAAAGTTGTTGAAACTTGTTCCATGGGGAAAGCACATTGTTTCTTCTTGAAGTTAAAGGTATTGTAAAAATACAATTATAAAAATATTGTATGGATTATAAAATAATTTCACCTGAGTGGCAGAATGTCATTACTCTGTAAATCTTGTTTTTAAGTATTGCAAATTATACTTATGTTGAATTAGGTTGAATAAATATTTTTTACACTCCCTAGTGTATTTTGTCAGTTGAACAAAAGGCTGTAGCACAACTTTCTCAAACACTAGCTGTCTCCCTTGATTATCAGAGAAGTTGCACTTGCTGTGATTTGGGCAAAAAGTCTCACTTTAATCTGTTTTAATAAATTCCAGCATAATCTATGGAAATAAGTAAACAGTGTTTCTTAATGAGAATTCATTTGTTGTAGACACTGAGGCCAAGACTTCCTTCTGCACTGTGGTTTAGCAGATTGTTCTATTGGGATGAGCTGTAAAACAAAGTATTTGTGCCAATATTTGCCCAGTACTTCAACCATTCAGATTCCTTTTGCTTTATTAATTCATTTGAAGGCCTTATTCAAGAGCTTGAGTAATATAGCTCATTTTCCAGAAAGGCAGCAGGCACAGGATATGTGCAAAGAGAACATGAATGCAAGGGGTAGGGGGAATAAAAAAATATCTTCTACAAGGAAGGATGAGCTGTCTCCATTAGATCATAGCCCCTCTACCTCAATAAGTTTTAAGATCCGTGCCAGTTATTCACCTGCTCTGGACATTTAATTGCTTTTGCACTTCTGAATATTGTGAACAAAAAATGGTTATTTCTGGTTGTACTACACTAAGCATTCAGTAGAAAAATTCCTTTCCAGAACCACTAAAACCAAGTAGCAGACATGACTTGAAGCTGCCTCAACTAAAATCCTCAGCAGCACCTGTCAAAACATATCTTGCAGGCACCTCATTTAATGCTGGGTGACTTAAGCTATGGAAAAGCAATTGCCTAAGCAGTGGGCCTCCATAGGGAAAAAAAAAAATAAAAATTATGCAGCTTGTATCTTCAGACCACTCTGCTACAGCATGCACAGCTTTGTGTTTTTCAATTGCTCTCTCACTACAACTACCACTTAGTTACAGCTAATGGGAGCTGATAAACGAACACCCTGACATGAGTACTGTATGTCTAAAATTTTGTGAATAATTGTAATTTCTCTCCCATGAATCATTACAAGATCCTGATATCTCTACTCCCTACCTCTGTAAGACCTTCTGACCATTTTCCATATGGTTCTTATGCACAGAAGATAAAATCCATAGGGTGTAGTACAGAATCAAAAATGGTTTTATCTTGATGAAAATCAACAGTGTTCTTTGCTTTTTCTGCAGCAAAATAGTAGCTGCTTAAAAAGGGCTTGACTAACTTGATAGAGAAGAATCTCCACCACCTTGCCTTCCTTGCATAGTTCTAGGTTAAAGAGACCATGAGTAATTCTAACTTTGTTACTTGTTACAATACCAGTGCCGGAGGAAGGTGCTGCTTCTCCAGTATATTGGCACTTCAGTATTAGAGATTTTTTTTTTAATTTTTTTTTTTTTTAATCCAAGACAGATGTTAGAGAAATATACCTAACATTGCATAAGTATACATAATTTCTGGCTGAGAAGCATTGCAGAAGGTGTATGGAACACAAATTACATGATGAAAAGCCTTTGGAGGGGAGAACTGAACAAAAAAAAACTTAATTGAAATTCATTTCAGAGGTAGAAAAAAATGCCATGTTGACATTAAATCTGAGATTAAGACCAAACTCCCTCAGTACCAAGTTAGAATGGGTAGCAAGTGGGATTTCTCATAACCAACATGTTAGCAATTCTTGACTGTAGTGAAATGAGGCAACCAGGTGCCACTAATTGCCAGGTAGTGGCCATGAGCTTGTGTTAAGCCCACCTGTGCCTGATTAGGGCGGGCCCCAACTGCGCATGAGCAGGACTGGGGGGCCAATAAGGCTCAGTCCTGAGGAAGCCAGCAGAGAGGTTTGCTGCTTTTGGAGCAATAGCACTGATCCAGGCTGGTCAGCCCTGAGGGCAATAGACTCAGAGCACTAGTCGTGAGTTTCTGCTGGAACACCTGGTTGGACCTTGGAGTGCCGTGTCCTAAAAGAGGTTCGTCTTGCAACATTGACTGCTGAGGGGGGCATAGAAAATTGCTGCTAACTTACAAGGATAATTCAGCCTGAATTCCATTAAATGAAGGTTTTATTTTTTTCTTAAATTTTATGGTACCTTTTAAATGCAAAGCAATTTTTTGTTCTGTTAGCGGTTTCTGTTGAAAAAGAAATGGTACCATAACTGCAGTGTTCTCTACCCAAGAGTGGTGTTAAATTTCAAAGTAGTATGAAAATGAAAGCACTTTCCCCTTGGTAGAACTTAAATACCATGTCATGCAACTGGCCAACCCACATTCCCAAGCTCAGTCTTCTATAGCAGACACAGAATCATGCTATGTATTTGGCATGTACCACCTTGCTGGTAACTAGGCTGATAGTTATGTCTCTCTGGAGGCATTTTAGAGAAGATTCTGGCAACACACCATGGAAATTGTCCTACATGTCAGGGATCATCTTGTCTTCTCAAAAATCTGAGCCACCATAGAGCCTTTCTTGACCAAGGATGAATTTCAAGTACATCCTCTACAAAGATCAGTAGCATGTGGGTTGCAGCACTGAGCTCTCCGTCCCTCAGTCCTTACCCAGGTACCAACATAGGGAAAAATTCCTTTGTGGAAAACTGCAATTGCAGATAGCATAATTAGAGGTGGGTGTTAGAATAGGAAACAATACTGCAGACACCTGGCACACCTGTGTGAGATACATGTATTAACTAACTTTGCAAGCTTCTTACTGTCAAAATGGTGGCCAAAGTCCCTGCTTATTGAACCTGGCATTCATATGTTAAATAAGTAATTCATAAACCTGCAGTTAACAAGTGGAATGTGTCTTAGGTAGTTATCCTATTTGACCTTGTTCACACATTAATTAAATCCCATAAATCTCCTTTCAGGTGTCTCATTATTGGGGAATGCAGCCATTTATGGCATCCATATATGAAGAGTTTAAAGCAAATAAAATAATTTGGTATTATAAGCTGTTAGATGGTCAGCTTTAGGAGCCTCATTACAGGGTAATTAGTTGCATCTGGATATTCCTTAGGAGCACATTAACCAAGTGTTTTAAAACACTTGGATTGCATAAGACTTGAATTTGTCTTTTCTGCCAGCTGCATAATCATAATCCGGGAAGCCACATAATCCTTTTCTTGTACCTAACATAAATTCTTGTGGACTGCAGCCTCTTAGACAATGTTAAAACATGTTTGCATACATATAAACATGGCCAAGAGAAACTAAATATTTATACATCAGTCATGATGTGCAGCTGGGATGGTGGTCTTAAGTTTTGTTTTGGTTCTGTTTTGTTTTTAAAAGGGCAAGGCACAAGCAAGTTGAATTCTGTAGGTGGCAATTCTGCTCCAGTCAAAAAGGAAACAAATATACTGAAATGTAATTAGGACAAATGAAGTATGCACCGCAGTTATATGGCATGTGGTAGGCAGACTCCAAAAGTGAGTGGTCTATTTTAGCATCCAGACATTTCCTGTATTCCCAAAGAAAGTCCTTTCCTTATTATTGAACTTTTGAGATGTAATTAGATAGCATCAAAATACCTTCTTTCTGTAACTCTGTTTTGAAAGTCAAATCTCTTCCTCCACTGACTTGCAGAGGAACTGAACAGTGTCACCATCAAAATACAGACTGTCCAATACATAAGAAAGCAGAAGGATGGGAAGAAATATACGATGAAGTTAAACTCTAGTGCTATTAACAGGTGAGCTTTGGGCTGTCCTGAAAGTCATTATTTTGTACTAGAGCCAGGCTGGCAGACTAATACCTCTCTTCCTCTGGGAGTAAAGCTGAGTCCAGTTCTCCTAGGACATGGGAAAGGCCCATGAGTCAAAGGCATAAATGGCACAGGGTGCCCTCTGCCATCAGTGTGGGTGAAGCCATGGCCTGAATACAGATGGCTGCTTCTGCTGTTACGTGTTTCAAAGTTATTTAAACATCCTCTAGTTGTGCATTATAAGACTTTGACACCAAAATGCAGACAGAACACAGTACAACAGCTTTACAGAAGACAGATTAGCCTCAGAGTCTGCAAAATAACAGATTGAATGAGAGGATTGTGGCAGAATTCAGGAAATCTATGTCCTGCTTGGCAGGAAAGAGGTACAGATTTCATATCATGTCCAGAATAAGATCAGCCCTCCTTATCACAGCAGTGGTTGCAATGTAAGCCTAGAATAGATGCTGGAATTCTAGAATTCTGCATTATCTGAAAGGAAATCTAGAACCCCATCAGAAAAAATGCTAGGCCTTGCCAGCACCTTGTTTGCCTTTTCCTGCTTCTGCTGCTCCTGCCAGTAGTTACAGTTGTGCTGAGAAGTTACTTTTGAAGTTCAGAGATAAAGACAGTTGGACATGGATTTGCAATCCTGAACACAGACAGTATTTCAGAAGATGTGATTTCATATTCTGGTTCAGGCTTTTTGTAGTTAATCTCCCCATTTTCTAACTGTTTAGGAATTGTAGATTTCATCTAATCCTTCTCCTATTCCTCTGGTGGTTGGAGCTTTTCCACTGACAGCAGTTCATCAGTACAGCTAAACAAAATCACTGTAAACTGTCCCAACAAAAGGCAAATGAGAGCTTACAAAATAGAAATCATTGAACTGAGACAAAACTTCCAGCACTGACAATGATTATGGCAGGGGAGCAGAGACTATCTAGTTATAAATGCCAATTTAGCAACAGCTGAGCCTGTACTTACCTGAATTGGTACTTCTGCTAAATTCAGGGTTTTGTCCTGTGCTAAGCCTTGACATTAGCAGACACAATGAAAAATGCAGTGTTCCAGGTATAACTCCTCTCTCAAAAACAGCAGGTGGTGGTTAGTCTGAGGACTAAATCCTAGGGGAAGATTGCTTTTTTTCCCTCATATGGGCACCTGCTGTTGAGATGAGATTTTTTTGAATCTATCTGCAAGCATCAAGGTGATAAGCATACATTGTTTTTTTCAGCAGATGTTTGTCACTGTTCTTAGTGCCAGCCTTTGCCATTTTTTTCTAAGACCAAAATACAAAATCACTTTTTTAAAACGTCATATTGTGCTTCTCAAGTGTTCAATTAACAGCTTGTTGTCTATCATACAATTGTGTTTTATCATTAAGTGGTTACCACCAAACACTGGTGAATAAATTGTAAATATGCTTTAATCTATAAAGGATAGGTGATTTGTGGGTGATGATTACTGTTTAGCCTGTTGATTTGCTCTCTCATCAGAAGCAAAGAAAGGGATATATATAAACATGCAAAACCCATTTGTCTGAAATAAATTTTGCTCCAATACAGTAAGTGCAGGTAAGAACGTGGTAACAAAACAAATACACTTGTCCTCTGAAATGAAAACCACCGTCCCGAGGGATTTATATGACAGCAATAATGCGCTCATAATCTAAAAATAATCATCAACTATCACATTAGACATAGGAAGTCCAAGTAAAAAAGAGCACGTTTAGTATTTTGATGATGTTAGTATACAACATGGCATACTTGAACCATACAGAGAATACAGATTCCTAAAATTTAACTTAGACTATTTATTACAAGAATACGGGATGGAAAGAAACTGGAGTAAAAAATATTTCTCTTTTTGTGTACAGATGTACTGCTACCCATTTTCTGGACAGGAACCTTCTAACAGCCTACTAACCCACATCATAAACAGGAGAAACCCTGTCCCTTCTCAAAACTGACAGTTATTCTAGTTCCATAAATAGTTTGCTATAAATTACACCAGACAAAAATAAAATTGGAGGGACACAAAAATAAGCTATATGAATCAGACAAGGGAGAATGTTGCTTCAGCTGAGAAATTTCAAATGTTACAAACCAACATACTGCATCCTAAAAGGCTTTTACAGGCCTGTCACCAGCAGGGTATAATTTCCCTTTGCACCGTATTTTCTTAAGTCATGGCTGCAGGCCTTTCTTCTTTTAATATGGGTAGTATGTTTGGTTTGCAGTTTGGAGGTGAGGCATATCATAGATGTTTACACTGCCTGTGGTTTGAGGCATCAATATTTGAACCAGCTTTGACCAAAAATCCTGCACTTGAACTCACGTGTTGAGTCCTGCCAGAAGGGGTGGGGGCAGGCAGCAGCCATTCTGCTTGGAGGATGTGTGCATTAAGCAGCAGGAATGCAAGCCAGGCTGTCAAGGTCCTGACTCATGCAGCCTTGAAGTCCAGCTTCAAAAGCAGCTGTTTGTATACAGATTTCATTCACCTATTTCTAAGTCATGTGTGGGATTTACATTCACAGCTAACTCTGTTAGGCAAATATTGATCTTACTTAAGTAACTGATGTTATTAAAATTTGTATAAAGCTGATTAAAAGTGAATGAAAAAAGATGCTGGAACAACAGATTCATTGGTTCATTTTATGCTACGTGTAACATCATATTAGACTTCCTATAAATCTGCAGGTCAAGGGCATGGTTTTAACAGAGCCAGTGTAACGTCTGGAGCTGTTTCAGTTCCTCACTCCCATCTGGCAGTGGCCCAACAGCAATAGGTGGATGGTTGTGAAGGAGGATAGAGAGACATACCTGCTCCTTTCAAGACAGTAATGAGACTGATGCAGTCATCTCATAAAACTCACCTTCAGACTCACTACTATTTGCCTACATGAATTCACCTTTTTCTTTGCTGCTAGACTGAGGTAATTGATTACCTCAGCTCTGTGTATGTGAATCTCACCTGGTCTCCACGAAAGGCTGCAGCAGTGTCGGGAGAATGGAGCATAGCAAGGAAGCATCAGCTTTCTCAGTCTTGCTCTTTAACATGCAAGTAACATTACTTCAGACTTGCAGTGCAGTGGTTAGTAGGCATCAGGAGGGCTAAGACTATTCAAGATGACAAATCTCTGACTCATCTCTTGTCTGTACTGGGCCGATACGCTTTCTACGTGAGCTGAGATCTCTGAAATAAACTGACAAAGGAAAGACAAAAGGGATTTTAACAAAATGTTATAATTTATTCAACAACATCTTAAATCACCACCTGCAATTTTATTCAATTTTAGTGAATGGGAAATTTAATAATTCAAAATATTTTGAATCTCACAGAGCAATTATTCAATTGAGAGCTCAAAAATTCAGATCTATCTTCAGAGAAATATATGTCTAATGGACAGCATTTCTCTCAAGTCAAGAACATGCATTATCTCCGCAATGTTCTTTTCAAGCTTCCAGGTCTGGAGAGTACAACTTACTCCTCTGTCAGATTTTATGCACTTCTTGCTACAGTATAGTTTATATTTTATTTCTCCAAACCAGAAAAAAAAATTTTGGAAAGATAAAGTAAGCAGAATAAAGCCTTTAAAAACAAATCAGCTGATTCAGAGTCCCTTTTCCATTTTCTGTCTTCTTCAACCACATTGCCTTGTATTTACCCTTAAGTTAAACCAGTCAGATGAGCTTTTGCTCTTGGTGACAGAATTATAGAAAACAGGATAAGCATTTTATCCTTTCAATGTGCAAACCAGGCATCTCTTCCAAGCAAATGCATTAACAAACCAGCACAGCCAGGTGCAGTCCAGGGATGCTCATGCCCAGCAGTAAGCCTGACTTGGGAAAACTAAGATCCCACTGCACAGCAAAGAACAGAGAAAAGAGGCAGACAATTCATGTATTGCTCTGTGATTCTGTTCTTCATTCACTATGCTAAGTGTGTGGTTAATGAAAGTTACCTACTGCTGCCAAAGCTATTTCTCTTCTTGTGCTTTGTAATGAAGGCTTCTTTTTCTCTTCTTCCCTCTGCACTAATGTGGCTGCCTATACTTAAAGATACAGATTTTCCCCAGACTAGGTGGTCTACACACAAGTGGAGTCTTAGTACAGACTTTTTAAAGGCTAAAGTACAGGATCCTTTCTGTTGACGGATATCAGCCTTACATTAATGAGCTCTGCAAGGAAATGTTTCCTCTTCCTCCACTCCAAACTGACAAGGTTGCCTGAGACTTCTTTTAATAAGACTGAATTTCCAATTCCTAAGAACCCTGTCAAATTTCAAACACCATGGTATGTGGCCGACAGGGAGTAGCTATGGGAAGTTTCTTCTGTCATGGTTCGGTCACTTGATAGGAAAGTGTGTCAGGTCTCATATCAGTCTCAAAGTCTGAAGTGGGGAATTAGGTGGTAGGAAGGACTTCAGATTGATGGCTGAGATGGTGAATTTTGTGACTTGCATGAAAAATTTCCCAGGCACCTTGAAAATCTGAAGGTTAAACCTGCTCAGTTGGGATTTGATGAAGCTGAACTGGAATTTCTAAGGGGTTTTTGCATAAGGGCCACAATTAGAGAATAAATGGGTCTTAGCACCTTATTGCTACCTGCAGTGATTTACAGCTTGACCTGAAAGAAGAACACCTGTCCTCAAGAGCTCTCAGTGACTTCCTTAGCCTATCCTACTTAAAAGATAAAATGTGGATTCAGCAACAGAAGTAGTGAATGAAGGGCAAGGACATTAGGAACTTAGTAGTCACTGAGAAAAATGGGTAAGAGATTGTAGTCACCAATCCATCCCACAGAGCCTTTGAGCTGCAGAATGGCTTAGGGTGCAGGGAGCTGTGGATCAGTGACTGGGTGAAGGAGGCAGGTGACAAATGGATGAGGAGATAAGGACTGAGACTGGTGGGGAGACTGGCTGTGGATCCAGGGACAGGGGATGGTCATGAAGAAGACAGAGTTCTGCCTCCACCAGAAGCTGGAGCAGAGTGTGTCCCTCAGCTGCTCTCCAGCACCAGGAACTGGCAGTGACAGTGGGCTTATCGCACGGACACACATCCTGACCACTGGCACATCCAACACATGATGGATCCTGTGTCTCTCCCCCACGAGAAAACGTGTGGAATAAAAGTTCCCCCCCATCCCCCTCTTCTGTTTCCCTTTCATTTGAACTTGGCAATTACACCTCCAAGTCAGAGCTACAGCACTTGGCTGTGAAGCCCCGCAGATGCTAGGAAATACCAGAACTGTGGTGGCCTTATGTAACGTTATTTCTGTTCTCTGTGAAAAGATCTGTCCCTTATGTGACCATTCACCTTTTTCCACAGTCTCTGAATGTCACACTCTTTGAAACTTGCTCCCAATGCAAAATTAGTGGCGTTTCCACGAGTGCCTCTGCTGCTTGTTGTTACAGTTCCAAGCACTCCACAAGTGCAACCTTTCCCAGGGCTGGGTGGGGAACGAGCAGCATCAGGGGTCCGTACGGACGTTTCTTTTTTTCCAGAGAGTAACGAGCAGCCCATCAGCCTCGCACTCAGTGCACAGCACAGCCGCAGCTCCACTTGCTGCGCCCGATGCTACTGCAAATAAACCCCGTGGTGATCCACGGACACCCCCTGAGAGGCGGCTGACACAAGCTGGAGGCTGACACATGCACCCGCTGCCCTCAACGGCCCTGCCGCGGGCCGAGCAGCTCCACCGCCGCCATCTTGTCCCACGTATCCCCAGCTCCCTTGGCAGCAGCGCAGGCCTCGATCCCCGGGCCCCAGCCCAGCCCCAGCCGCGCCAATGCCAGCGGCACCCGGCCACGGCTCTCCATGCGCTTCCCTTCACCGAGTTCCCACCCCCCGCCGGCCGGTACCCGCCCACTCCCAGTACAGGCCCGGCCCCTCTCACCGCCTCAGCTCGGCGGCACCGCCCCGCGGCCACGGAACGTGGTTCCTGTCTCCGCTGCGGCAGCTCCGTTCCCGTCAAAGTGCTTAATTCGGAACCGTCCGGCGGAAGGGGGACGGGACCGCCGCCGCCGGGTCCGCTCCGGCTGAGGGCAGCAGCAAACTGGGACCAGATGGGATCCACCCAAGGGTGATGAGAGAGCTGGCAGAAGAGCTCATCAAGCCTCTCTCTATCATCTGCCAACAGTCCTGGCTCACTGGGGACAGCCCAGATGATTGGAAGCTGGCGAATGTCACACCAATCCACAAAAAGGGCCGGAAGGAGAACCCGGCAGGGTTATGAGTGCCTGGCAGGGTTATGGAACAGATCATCCTCAGTGTAATCACACAGCACCTGCAGGATGGGCAAGGGATTAGACCCAGCCAGCACGGGTTTAGGAAGGGCAGGTCCTGTCTGACCAACCTGATCTCCTTTTATGATCAGGTGACCCACCTGGTGGATGAGGGGAAGGCTGTGGATGTGGTCTACCTGGACTTCAGCAAGGCCTTTGACACCGTCTCCCACAGCATTCTCCTGAAAAAGCTGTCAGCCCACAGCTTGGACAGGGGCACTCTGTGCTGGGTTAGGAACTGGCTGGAGGGCCGGGCCCAGAGAGTGGTACTGAACGGTGCTGCATCCAGTTGGCGGCCGGTCACTAGTGGTGTCCCCCAGGGATCAGTGTTGGGCCCAGTTCTGTTTAATATCTTTATTGATGATTTAGATGAGGGGGTTGAGTCCATCATCAGCAAATTTGCAGATGAAACTAAGCTGGGGGCAAGTGTTGATCAGCTGGAAGGCAGGAGGGCTCTGCAGAGGGACCTGGACAGACTGGAGAGTTGGGCTGATTCCAACGGGATGAGGTTCAACAAGGCCAAGTGCTGGGTCCTGCACTTTGGCCACAACAACCCCATGGGGAGCTCCAGGCTGGGCACAGAGTGGTTGGAGAGCTGCCAGACAGAGAGGGACCTGGGAGTCTGGACTGACAGGAAGCTGAACATGAGCCAGCAGTGTGCCCAGGTGGCCAAGAAGGCCAATGGCATCCTGGCCTGTATCAGGAACAGTGTGGCCAGCAGGTCCAAGGAAGTGATTCTGCCCCTGTACTCAGCCCTGGTGAGGCCACACCTCGAGTCCTGTGTCCAGTTCTGGGCCCCTCAGTTTAGGAAGGAGATTGAGGTCCTGGAGCAGGTCCAAAGGAGGGCAACCAGGCTGGTGAAGGGACTCAAGCACAGATCCTATGAGGAGAGGCTGAGGGAGCTGGGGCTGTTCAGCCTGGAGAAGAGGAGGCTCAGGGGAGACCTCATCACTCCCTACAACTCCCTGAAAGGAGGGTGTAGCCAGGTGGGGGTTGGTCTCTTTTCCCGGGCAACCCTCAGAAAGACAACAGGGCACGGTCTCAAGTTGTGCCGAGGGAGGTTTAGGTTGGACATTAGAAAGAATTTATTTATGGAGAGGGTGATCAAGCATTGGAATGGGCTGCCCTGGGAAGTAGTGGATTCTCCATCCCTGGAGATATTTAAAAAGAGCCTGGATGTGGCACTCAGTGCCATGGTCTGGGAACTGCAGCGGTAGTGGATCAAGGGTTGGACTTGATGATCTCTGAGGTCCCTTCCAATGCAGCCAGTTCTATGATTCTATGAAATGGCGGGGTTGAGGAAGTAGCTCCGAGGCCAACCCCGCAGGCACTGGCTTGGAAAACCCTTGGAAAGGAACCGGACACAGGACACAACGCAAGAGGCTGTTGGGGAGAGACTGCACACAGTCCTTGCTCCTTATAAAGTAACACATCTGGACTATTTCTGCCATTTGAAAAGTGATTTATTTTGTTCGATCAAGTGTTTAAAGTTCTCTTTGAATTTTCATCTGTAGAATCAATCGTACAAACACGATTTTCTGCAGCAAACGAAGAAAATAATTTTCATGCATGGAGATGCACAACTCTTCACATTATTAAAGGGAATAACAGCAAATGTATCATATAGCACCAAGAGTTTAATTGCAGTGTCAAGGACAGACACCACGAAAGCTTCTTCATGGTGAAACTTTTTAAGCTAACATTTTTATTGTTAAGTCCACACTGTTTTTCAAGCAATGAAAATTAAACTTTAAATTAAAAAAAAACCCCCAAACTTAAACATTTGGCACTTTCTACAAATTAAGCTATGAAACTGGATTGCTTTTTCTTGCATAGCAAATGTTCTTAAAACTTTGCAACAGGTATGAAAACCTTAAAAAAAAAAAAAAAAAATTTTCCTTTTCTGGTCTTCTCTTACCCCCACCTGGTCAAACAGTAGGAAGTAAACAGCATGACAAATGATGAAATTGCATCATCCTCTGCTAATTAAGCACACAATCCTACTCTTAAATTTATTATTGTAAAAGTGACACTACGGACTTCAATATTAACTGTCAAGTCACTTCTATTTGACCTTCCAGGTTAAAATCATCCAGTTCTGTTGTTCTTTCCAAAGGTGAGGAGCTACATGGTACTTTCAAAGACCTATGCAAGCTACTACCTGGACAAATGGTTTGGAATTAGCACTAATTAGCATACTATAAATACTGCAAATGAGGAGATACAATTAAGCTTTCTTTCCAATGAGGAAAAGGTAGTACCATTTAATATTAAACCAAACTAAAGGAAAGACCTGTTGAGTAAGGAGATTTTATTTGCTGTAGCTGCTGCTCAGGAACAGAACTTTTTTACTGTTTGCCCAAGGCATCCAAAATTTCAAGGGGCCAACAAAGACAGGATTGCTCTCCTCTCCTATTATCTATAGCCATTCATACTTTAAGGATCAGGAAGAAACATGACAAACTGAACCACAAACTGAGCTTTTTAGTTCAAAGAGCTGCTGTTGGTCTGTGGATACTGCTGTGCTGTCAATTCTTAACTACATCTCTTCAAATTGTGCAATCTCTCTTCTGCAGCACCAGTCTATGACTATGCACACTGTTGCCTGTCCAGGCACCTCAAGATTTGCATCACAGTAAATACCATAGTTTAAGCTTACTGATTGTGGTATCCCTCATTGTCTTCTTTAATCGCACACATAAATGTACATTTGGTTTGGATTCTGTGTTGCAGTCCTTTTTCTGAACAATTATCCCTTCCTAAGCTGATGGACAAACAGACAAAACCCTTTCACACAGTTTTGGATACTTTACAAATGTAAGTATACATTATCTTGGGGTTTAAGTTATCTTTGTGCTTGCACGGTGTATGGTCACTCCTCGGGAATAGCAAGGCAGCTCCTCTGGTGTCTTTAAACATATAATCCCATAGATCTCAGTAATACCATTACTAAATTAAAACTCTGTCCAAAAAGATACTAAAATATGGGACTCTAATGCTTTTCTATGCAAGGCTGAGACCCTAAATCTGGACTTCAAATTAAAGAAAAAAATCATTAATGTTACAAGACTTCCAGGACTACGAAATATTCCAACATTATTTAATATTATTTAAAATTACTATAGTGAGAATTTATGGCAAAGCCATTCTGAGATATACATATTTTATAACCTAGGGCTGTCAATGTATTACAAAATAACACATTTACTCCAGTTTTTAGGCCAGCTTTAGTATTTAGAATCTCCAAATAACATCAGCTGCCTTTTTTGGGTCTATTTAGTGGAGAATATAGAGTTAGTAAAACTTGTAAGAGATTCTGCTACCTTTTATTCTGTTGCTTTCAAAGCTCAGAGACTTGGGCTATTCAGACTGTGTAAGCAGGCCTGAAAATAAGGCTTTCACTCTTCATTCACTCTTGTGTTCACTCTTAATTACTCAGGTCAGTATTTTAAAAAGCCTAATACATATTATTAACTATACAGTGCTACAGTTGTGCATTGGTAGTTTACAGACGTAACACGTGATCCCTTTTCACAGGAATTTATAATTTATACACAATGACATGACACACAGACATGATTATCAGACAAGAATTGCAAAATGGCATGCAACTAGTTGCTTTCAACTTATATGCATTATTTTCCATTTCAGCAGTATCTTTATTAAGTGGCTCACAGTGCAGGCAAGCACTCTTGCTCACTCTTACATTTCGTTTACACTAAACTTTAGACAATCTTCTGTTATTTTTACATTCATAACATCTTTAAGCTAATGATTATTTTAAATTCAAGTGGAAAATCCAAACTCCAGGCATCCTTTGCATATGTGTTTTTCAAGTTCCACAAAGCCTACGAACTATTCCACTCTTAAATCTTCTCTAAAGCCTACTTCCAGGGAAAGGCTACATAAGGTACCGTATTAATTAGATTACTCACAGCAATAACAGCATATTGTGCATAAAACAGCAGATGAGTCTCCTGCTGCAGCTGAGTAGAACCTGTTTTCAAATTATTTCTGAAACAGTCCTGCTTACTTAAATCTCCTGCTTTGCTAAGCTTCAGCAGCAGTCCAGAATGGCTCTCTAGGCTTAGACATACTGTAGATGTCATCTTTGTATAATTCCAAGGACAAAGCTTGCCACAATTAGAAGTAAGCTCTAATTACAGAAAAAATCTCCTCAACAAGCATGAAGCCCACACACGCTGCATGCCATTGCTAAAGGGACATCAATGACACTTTTGGCTGATAGGACAACAGGAGTACTCTGGACATCTCACCTTGGTCAGACAGAGGTGATGCAATGGACATGAACAGTGGACATCTCTGCCTTTGAATATGACAGGAGTATCAGAACTAAACAATCATCTTGTGAAGATGCCAGATCCAGTTATACACACAGACTCACGTGTTCCTAAAATACACTTAATGCTGCAGAATTGTCACAATTTCTTTTTCTTCCTACAGTTTTACCTGCAAATGAGTATTAATCAAGTCTCTGAATGGGAGAATTAGATGCATAGATATTCACATTCCTGAAGCTTCACCCTTAGCAGGTATGTGCTAGTGAATGATACTGGTATCTCACAGTCAAAACAGAGAATTGATTTGCATTAAGTAGTCTTAAGAAATATTTCTTTACCCCCCTTGGTACTGTAGAAGGCTTAGAATGCTAAAAGGTACTGTCATGGAAAAAAAAAAGTGGTAAATGTTTGACAGCTTACTGACTCCAGACTACTGATGCACACAAATCTCTTTGTCTTCCTTGGTTTTTACACACATGCACAAATTATCATTTGGGTTGAAACCTGTTCTGCTAAACTTACTTCGTTTCAAAGCAAGCTGGAAGGTTTGAAAAATACCAAGGGAACCTATTCCTGAGCACTACTGCTGTGAAATGCTTACATATTTCTGGTGGTTTAAATCAGTTCTAACATCACCTTATCAAGTGCACCACTTCAATACTATTCAGGAAATTTTTAAGACCTCTGTGCACTAAAATGCATCATATCCAAAATTTAGATCTTCAAAGCCTACATTTCACTACATTTGTACACATCCATATTTTTTATATTTGATTTCCCAGAATATCACTCTTGAAATGACTCAGCCTTAACCGTGCAAAATGCATTAGTATTGATCTCCTACATCTTCCTAAAATTCACAAGCAGGTGTCCTACTTCTCCTATCACAGAAGCTCATCCTTTAAAAACAGATTTCACACAAAAAGCATGTTCTTCTATGCCAGAACTCAGCAGCTAATGCAAGTTAACAATCAAAAAAATACCTTAATTTCCAACTTCTATTTGAATTTTCTCTAGCTCATTTTCCCACTTCCCAGGTGGTCAGTGACATAGGCTGGGGACTTCCTCATTGCCTTCTGTTGAAACTGTTCTAAAATTTTGCAGAGTTCACCAGCAGAGTATGTGCACCTATGAGCCCACACATACCATGAGACACACCCAGTTCTGTGTATAGGTAGAGAAGAGGATTGGAAAGGGGCTATGAGTTCCAGCTGCTGCTCCAGTGAAAAGTTTAAGTATCTTTGGCAGTTGCTAAAAAGGAGCTTGGTCCCCCTTCTTGAAAGGGAAGCCAAACAGGCAGTGAAAAGCTGGAATGGAAATCTGAAGCAGAAGGAAGCACATCTAACACACCGTACTGAATCCTCAGAAAGATGAAGGATTTAAACCTGGATGCCTCTTACTACTGGCTAAGCCCAGTCACCTCTTTGATCAGTGCAACAGTAACCAGAAATCCACTTGGATCTGCCTATCTTCCCTCATCTATGGAATAATCAGTCAAGAAATTTAATTCAGAATTTCGTAGTGCATCATTGAAGAGAGTCTCAAAAGTTATGAGGCAAATGCACAGCAGTGTGGTGTCTCTATTTGCTAATGCTGCACTTCTAGTTCAACAGCCTTGGCGTGGCTTGGAAATGTTAAGACACCATAAATATTTTCAATCTTAAATTCTGTTTAGATCCTCAAGTTCAAGTAAGTTGTCTTAACTGTGACATTGCCCGTTCTGCTGGGCCTTCAGTCTTAGATACAAATTTCCTCCTTTGAAGTGCATTCCCAGTTCACGTACTATTAGTGTCATATTCCATCATCAGCACATATTGTAACTTATGAATATATTTTGAACAGTAAGTAGACTCCAAAATTCTTCAAATAAAAGCCTTCAGTGGATTCTAAATAGGTAAGGGTTCCTTTGAAATTACATACAAGAAAGGCACCTGAGTTTCTGATCTCTTCTTTTAAAATGGCAGAGAAAGCTTGAGCAGCATGCAACAACAATATTAAAAACTGACTTGAAAACAAAGTATTTCAGAGTTGGATTTGAGTATCAAATTAGGTATCTACTCAAGGGAAGGACCCAAGTGTCATTGTAGATGACCATATCAGTTCAATGGTCAGCTAATGAAAAAATATAGAAAAACACATGAAGAAAGGTAAATCAGAAAGATTCTGATTTTTCACTTTACAACAGAGCTGTAGCAAAAGCATATTAACCAATTAAACGGTAGAGAGAGGGTAGACTAAAACTGTGCTGACCTCTTATTAAAAGAAGAGCTAGAAAATAATAAATTAAGTAAAAAACCTGTGTAGTGCTTTTCCACACATTATGGTTACATTATGGAACACACAATCAGTAAGGGCTGTTCATGTCCAAGCACGTAAACAATGTTCTGAAAAAGCTCAAGCATTTTTTTATATCTAACAGTAAAGTCAAAGTAAATTTGGATAGTGTGATTTTTTGCAAACAATAATAAAGCAAATCAGTCAAAATTTACACCAATCCCTAATGACTGGGAGTAGAAAAACAGATGCTGGGGACAAACAGTTTTTCAAGTGGGCTGCGGGTATTTTATTTCTTCACCAGCATTCCAACCACTCTTATCAATCTCAAGGACATATCCCATCTCTTTTAATATTGCTAACTGTCAGGTATTACTTAAAGAAGCCCCATTAGAACAGCAGAAGTGCCTTCGATCTTTTATCTTTACAGACAGAATTCATAATCCACACTATATACTATTTTAACGAACACACTTACTTCCAGCTTTTTGAAATATGATCTTTTGGTGTGCATGAAGCAAATGACCAAGGAAAGTAATTTCTCAAAAGAAACACTGTAAAGCTGCACTAGGGACAAATCAGTTTGGCTGCAGTGATGCACTGGATTTGTAATTCTCATAGGGTAATTAAAATAATATCTTGTGCAAATACTTCTACCTTCCTATTATACAGTTTTTATATACTCAGACAGTAATGAAGGTCTCCAGCAATGCTATTCAGCCTAATTAGAGCAAGCAAATGGATAGAAGAAAATTCCAATTAACGTATAATAAAAAAACATGCACAGACTGGTAGATGTAACATTACCAGTATGAAAAAATTAAAATGAAACAAATTAAGAACTCCAAACATTAAATTCAGATTGTTTATTGTAAACAGTATAACTCTAGCACTCTGTCATACTGACTGTGTCACATGCACCCAATTCCACACCAACTGCTTAAAATAGCACTTGCAAAAATTACAGTTATGTAATAATAATTTATGATTTCTTACATAAACTAATTAACAAGCACTAAAATTGAATTACAGTGTATTCTAGGTAGTTTTTTATTGCTTGTAGACACTGCAGCTTTGGGTCCATTAAAATGAACCCATTAGTATGCCTGAGTTTATTGAAATTTACTGCTGTATCAAACTCAGAAACTGTAAAATGCTGGAGAACACTTAAAAGCAATTAAGAGCTACTGGAAAACTACAGAGGTTTCCATGTCCAGTCACAGAAATTTGAAATTCTACATTTTTTCCTCTGGAAAACATGGTTTGTGAGGTTGTGTTAAATACACTGCCATTCCAATTTATCTATATAATTTGTTAAAATTAGAGTTGATATGAACTCCATGAATATATATACATTTATTTTTACACACAATAGAAGCCATTTAATTTTATTCACCATAAGAGTGGTATGTTTAAATACTTAATCCCAAAATATATTTTTTATAATATGTTGTCAAAACTTTTAATATATATATAATACAAATACTTTTACTAAAGGAAAACTACAAACAAGCAAAATTCAAGAGGGTAAAGAGCCCATTTTATATGAGGGATCCATGAAAAATGTGGTGAAAAGAGACACTTTTACTTTTTTTGCTTATATTATTATTTAATTTTTTTTTTCCTCAGGCTACAGAAAAATTGATAGTGGCCTTCCTTGGCAACAGCTTACGTCACAATCATCAGATTTATTAAAAAGATATTGAAATATACACCGTTAACCTTTAAAACAACCTTCAAATACACTGTATTTTTTCAACTAGAAGACACTCTCAGATAAAAACAATTTAAGGCCCTTACCTTGTCAAGCATTCATTTAATTTGGCTTTAGAGCCAGTGTAATAAAGAACATCCTTCAAAGACAGGAACAGCCCTACTGAGTATACCAGGATTCTGATGTATGATAACGTGTATCACAACACCTTAGTTTCAGGGCCTTAGTTTCAGGTTCTACTAATAAGCAAACTCTCAGTAACACCCTGATGAGCAGATTTTGTAGCTTCAGTGCTTTGCATACTCTGGCCTGTCTGAAAAATTACAATCAACTTTATGTGTTAATACAGGTAGGAGAACATAGGTATTAGTAAGATACTCCCCTTACCTTTTCCTATTTTGGGGCTGTCCCAAGCACAAGACCACTCTGCAGGAGTCAGTAAACTTGGTGAAGATTAGTTTATATATAGTTTTTTACCAATTTACTAACTTAGGGAATATATACACACACATATATTATTCCAGCATAATTCTTGATCCTTCTGGGTTTTGCATAGGCTCCTTTAAAGAAGGAACATTTTGTGATGTAACCTGAACCACACTGTGCTATAGCAGTACTGTACACCCAGTACTGTCTTGTCCCATCCCAAATGCCCTCCTGAAGGACAAGGATCCACACAGAACAGGAACATATCTGATTCATTACGGGGTCCATATTTGACACTCACCTGTTCTTGAGTCAAGAACATGTACTTAAAAGTTATTTGCACTGTGCTGTAAATACTTTGATGGACTGGAACCTAACATTAAAAATGAGACAAACAGACTTCTCCATCTGCACATATACAACTGAAAACAAAAAAGGACATCAATTGAAGTATTTCATATATCAAATGGAAACAGTTCACAGGAACAGTGAAAAACAGGATGCTGACAGTATCAGGAAACTGGGACAACACTTTTGATAACAAAAATAAGATGCATTATAAAGTGTTTCCAGCATTTTACCAGTTTTAATATAAAATTATTCTAAATTTGTATAGAAAGATTAAAATCATGCCCATATATTCAGTTATTCTCATTAAGACAATTCACTCACTTACTACTATGCTGTCAATTTCCTTTTTATTTTTCCACCAATGGCATTCATAAAACTTAAATAGAAAATATGTTGGTTGCATTACGGATCAATTAAAAAAGGTGTCATTCAATATGTCACTTAAAAAAAATGTGAAAGTCTATTTTTAAGGAAAATTTCTGACTCCATCCCAAAAAAGACCTACTTTTCTCAGTCCCTCCAGGTCCCAGTAAGACAAATATTGGGACACTAAACAGTGTTCTTCAGAAGTAACAAGGATATTTCAGGCAATTTTGTTTGCTCTGGAGGGTTAATTTAACAAAATCAAAATTTGTGGGGATATATTATTTTAAAAATATACTGCATCTACAAGTTTTTCATTATTACTGTTTCAGTTGATTTTGGTTTTCAACAGGTTGTCTGTAATATAAATGTCACATGACCACAACTGATTTTCACGTACTCTCTATCCCTAACATACAGCTAATGTCAAATGAACCAAGAAAGAATTTGGGACTCTTATCATAAAGGATAGAACCACTTATCCTAATGATCTTTAATAATTATGTTCATCATGACATTCCCCTGAAACCATGCCAGTACTGATCATCTGCACTACTCCATCCGTTGGGGTTCTTCACAGTTTTGCAGCCATGAAATTGATATGTGGTTTCACCAGTGGAAAGAGCGGCAGACTGCGCTTGAATTCTGTCATATTTTCAATCACACTTGGCTGCAACAAAGGGTGTTCAAGAAAAAGTCTGCTCAGTTATCTTCAATCAGAAAAGTGATAAATTCCTTGAGTTTCATTTTAACTTTTGCTACAGCTACATATAAACACTTCTTTCTTGCTCTTTTCTACAGTATTAGGGATTCATCCTTTATTATTCACTCAATCAAAATAGTGTTATTTCTTACAAAAGAAATGGTTTCATATTTACTGCAGATAACTTAAAACAAGCTATAATGCTTTAATAATAATGGCAGAAACTTTACTAAATGTAGAGCTTATCCTTTCACTTAAAAATTCTATGTCAGAACACCCCACCTGTCCTTTGAATATCAGAGACAAGATCATAAAAACAGTAGCAATTCAATGAACTAAAATTTCTAGTTGCAGTAACAAAGTAATTTTTAACATTTCAGCCATAATGGCTAATACATTCACATATAATTCATACAGAAAATTCCACTCAGGGTAATCATTTCCCCTGAAAGGACTGAATGAAAACACGTATCTTCCAACTGCAATGCAAAAGGTTAATTATCTACTGGGACAAATTTTGCTACCCTTCTTCAAGAAGATCCATTTAAGGTCCAGTAAGTGTAGTGCCATCATATCTAACCACACAACAAAATCTGTAATACTTGTATGAACATAACTTGTCAAATTGCTTCTTCCACAGGTTATTAATTGACAGGAACATACATTAATATTTTAGACTTTAAAATAATAACCAGATAGTTGGTTTTGTTGGTGGTGATTTGGAGGGGGTTGTTTGGATTTTTTTAAACAAAGATGATAGATGTGTTGATGCATATGCATCTCTCTTTGCACCTGACACATCATCATATACAATCAGTATTTTCAGACAATAATCATATGCACTTACTCCACAGTGAAGACATTCAGTCCAGATACCTTTCATTTCAACAGAATAGAAGGAAGAAAATTACAGGAGAGATAGTGGAGGGGAAAGAAAAAAAACCAAACAAAAACCAACCAAACCAAACCAAACAAGAAAAAAACCTGTTATTATTGAGGATGAGGATGTTATTTTCCTCATGCCCTAGCATGTGGAAAAGAGCTGAAATATCAGCCCCACAACAGCATGAATATCAGAAAGTTTGTTTCTTCCTACAAAACCCATATTTAATGATACTAAACTTCCATATTAAGTATATAGCCTGGGATTTTCTGTGTTGTTTCTTTTTACCTGTGGTAGTGGTGGTGCTGGTGCCAGGTTCACATCGTTTTGGCATGGAAATTCTCCAACAACAGGGCCTATTTAACATCATCAAAATTGATTCAGGACCATAATTTAATCAGTACCTTTTACATAATAAACTGCTTTATCTTATAAGGCAGGTATCTATATAAAGCACAGGTTATTAATTTTGAAGTATCTCTAAGTAAGATTTTCTGAACACTTGATTTTATATTCTACAGCTGTATTTAGAAATACAAGGAGCTTATGAATTGACTTGAGAACATGTGCTGAGGCAGTGGCTTTTATTTGTTTTACTTACACATAAAGAGAATGTAGAAATAAAAACTGCTAATCTACTGATCAATGAATACGTAAAATTTATCTTCAGGAGAAACTATGAGCAATGTAATAAATGACAGTGGTAACTGATCAATGAAAGCATGGCTGTCAACTTCATGTACCAACATACTGGATAGAAATCCCAAGTCTTCCCTGCCTGTCCCCATGCATGCCCTCCTTCAGTCCCCCCAAAATGTCTTCCAGCATTCAATCCACTTGTCCATAAGAACTTCCAGTCTTAAATTCCTTAAGCCTCCCTTCTACCTCCATACTCAAATTTCAACACTAACTTTCACCCTGGCAATTACTTGCTCCTCATCCTAAAATCCCAGCTCTCTAACTCAACTACTTCTGATTCTTTTCCACTCTCAGAGAAAATGGTGGGTCTGACACCAGGAGGAAGGGTGCTCTCTGGGACGCTTTTTAGCTTTCCACCTTCATGTTACTCTCTAGAGAATGGGCACCTACATTTGGAAGAATACTCATTTTTACTCACAAAAAATATATTCATGTACCAATTTCCCTTTCATGGCAGCAGAGAGGTCATACGCCAAGTTAAATGGTTTAGGACTGGAGAGTATGTGGAGAGAATACTATGCCATAATCTGTAAGAGTAACCACTTGTTAGGTTGTGTCCCATGCTCACTCTTGTCTTGGGAAAATACCATTTCAAGCAAATAATAAAATACTCTGGTAATGTAGGTACTACATTTTAGAAAATCTTCACTAGATAGAAAAAGTATTAAAACATTTCTATTTAGCAATGATTAGTCATGAGAACCTGAAAGACGCTCTGAAGTGTGTCTTCTGTCCTCACCTGCAGAATTTAAATTTCCATGGTACCATAAAAATTAATTCTTCTAAAACTGAAAATTGTTTCATGACAGGCACACACCTAGCTGCGTCTTTCTGTGCTAAAGACAAGTCTTTAATAATATTCTTGAGTTTGCTTGAAGAAAACTGTGAATATTTCTTTTAAACGAAAAAAACCCAAACCACAACAACCCATGATGTAACTGCAAATCCTAATTAATTTTTCCTCTCTATGTCATGGTTTTCTAATTGTTTTTTTAAAATACTCTGTTGAAAAATGAAGTGGTATTTTAAGATATTAATATCAATATACTTCAGAATGGCTGAAGAGCTCATCTACAAAGACAGATCAGATGATCTGAAGCATCCATGTGAAGAAACCCTATAAAAACAAATTATTCTTACTCTGTAAAGTATATAATCCTCAGAGCCAAGTTTTTCTTACAGGGTATTATATAGGTATTATAAAGGTATTATATAATTTTGCTATCTTTAACCATGACTTACTTGAACAGGAATTGATTAAATACTATATTCAACACAATACTTACAGGAATCCATTTCCCTGGCAAGCACGTGTACTGATACCTTGTGTCTTCTGGGAGCATCTATTGCCAACAGCACCTACAGTAAAAAACATCAAGTCCTTCAGGTGTGGAAAGTATCACCCAGACATTATATTTATCAGCAGTAAAATAATGAGAGCATTTAAATTTAAACATGAGGGATTAACCTTGAGATGTCTTGGGCTTGATTGATGGGCCGAGGCCAAGTGCACGAGTTTCAACAAGGCCAAATGTCAGGTTCTGCACTTTGGCCACAACAACCCCCAGCAGCCACAGTCTTGGGGAGGAATGGCTGGAGAGCTGCACAGCAGAGAGGGACCTGGGGGGTGTTGATCCACAGCCAGCTGAACATGAGCCAGCAGTGTGCCCAAGAAGGCCAACCCCATCCTGGCCTGCACCAGAAACAGTGTGACCAGCAGGACCAGGGAGGTGATCCTGCCCCTAAACTCTGCCTTAGCGAGGCCACACCAGGAGCACTGTGTGCAGCACTGGGCACTGCAGTGTAAGAAGGACATGGAGGTGCTGGAGAGGGTGCAGAGAGGGGCAACCAAGCTGATCAGAGGTCTGGAGAAAAGGTCTTATGACAGGGAGAGGGAACTGGGGGCTGTTCAGCTTGGAGATAAGGAGGCTGAGGGGAGACCTCATTGCTCTCTACAACTACCTGAAAGGAGGTGGTAGAGACAGACACTGGCCTCTTCTCCTTGGTGACCAGTGATAGGACAAGCAAGAGGGAAATGGGGTAAAGCTCCATCAGGTTAGCTTCAGGTTAGATATCAGGAAAAACTTCTTCACAGAAAGAGTGGGGAGGCATTGAAACAGGCTGCCCAGGGAGGTGGTGGGGCACCATCCCTAGAAGTGTTCAGAAGATGGGTAGATGAAGAGCTACAGTGGATGGTTTAGTGGTTATGAGTTGTGGGGTGGATGGTTGGATTCAATGATTTTAGAGGTCTTTTCCAATCTTGATGATACTGTGTCCATTCAAGTAATATTAAAAGTTATCCATACAGTACTTTGAATTATTTTACAATCAAGTTATGAAATTCAAGTATTGTTTGGCATGCTGAAAAACTGTAAGTAGTAGGAATTTTGCCATTAATTATGATTGTATCAATACAACCTAAAATCTCTGCAAAATTTTCAGTCCCTGGCAGCCTTCTGAAAGCACATTATCTTTAACACAGTTATTAAAATAATTGGCTCACCAATCTAGTCAGTTATTTCTGCTCTGGATTACCAAATAATCATGTACTGGGCATAAATGCAAGCAAAATAGGATAGAAATGGAATGTGGGTACTTGTTCAAGTTATTGTTTATTAGCCAACAGCTACTGAAATTCCATTTAATAAGCTTGTGTTTGCTGCATGTCTTTCCCATGCTATCATACTATTAAAAACACAAACCACCAAACAACAAAAAAAGATGTGAGCATTCACTGTGCCATGGAAATAATAACCACTTCTAAGCTTTAAGACTAAGTCCCAAGAATAGACAGTAATGTAAAAAGGACCTTAGATACTGAAAAGGATAAGACAGTGTAAAAGACTGAAACCATTTTGAAAGACATTGGCCTGTCACATCCCCCTGCCACCCGAGAGAGAAAAAAAGGAACACACAGATACACATATACCCATGTTTCTTCATGGGCATAAGTTTTCCATCCAATAAGTTCCAAATTCCCAGAGGTATTAGCTGTTCCATAAGTAATAAAACAATATATATGCTTTGTAATATAGTGACTTATCATTGCCTGTGAAATTTGCTACAAAACAAAAAAAATTAGACAAATTTATTCATTGAGGGTGACAAGTATTCCAACTGCTTATATTAGTAATAGATATTTAGCAAGCAACTTCATGCTGAGATGCAATGAATAATTATTGCATCATTATGCTGATCCTTTGCTCTGCCTACCTAGGAGAGCAAGAAAAAGAAGCGTTGATTTACAGTGAACAAAGCTTTAAAAAAATCTGTTTTGTTCACAATTTATGCATACAGAGTGAACTGAACTTGCAATTTTGGGCATATTTGGTCACAGAACAGCACATTTTTATTCAAAAAGAAAGGGTAAATTAGACAAGAGGAGAAAAAGAGCTGGTAAGAAAAGGAGGAACTACAACAAAACCAAATTCTCAACAATTTTTGCAAAACACTAGTTGCATTTAAACCAAGTAAGATTCAGAAAACAAAATTATTAAGGTATCTGCATCAATCATATAATTTACCTATCACAGGCATAAGTATATGCTTCCTTAGTTTACACAAATAACATCTACATCTTTTTCCAAGTAATGTTTTAACTCCATGACTAACTTACCTTGTAGAACTGTATAATATCTTCCTTGGTCAGGGTCTTTAGATAAGCCACTTCAATGTTATCTGCAAAAGAACACTAAAAATTAGAGCAAGTGTGCAAATCATAGCTGCTTATTAGCACACTTATTCAAAATATTTTTCTTTCAAACTCAGATGCTGTTAATTGACTGCAAGTGATATGCTTCTCATTCTTAACTTTCAGCCTAATACTTATTTATTTAGATATGCAAAATATGGCTACAGCCAGCAGTAAGAAATTCCAGAGGTAATACAGATCCAAGTATGGTATAAACAGAAACCCGCAAGGCAGAGGAAAAATTGGACACAAAGTAGTTGACAGCATAAGCTTCCACACCACTCCTTATGAAACTTTGTCAGTAGCTGTCATGCTCTTGAGACCAAGCCAACATGACAATTCAAAATTCTTCATTATTTGAAGAATATCAGTTCAGTTAGTCACTGTCAACCAAAAAGACAGTATTTACTCTTGTGGAAGGCCTATGTAACTATGTAAGGAACTATGTAAAGAAGTTATAGGATACAAAGTAAGATTTAAGTAGGAATAATATATGCATGGAAGATGGAAAATTATAGCTGTGAATAAGAGTTGAGACATGAAAATGTGAGGAAAATCTGATCCATACCTAGAATTTTTGGTTTTTTGTTTTTTTTTTTTTTTTTTTTTTTGTTAGACACTGTCTTACTACCATACCTCAGCATTTTCTATCAAAAATGTTTGAATAATGTAAAAGGGATTGATCCTACTATGTAGGATCACAATGTGAAGAACCGTGAGTCCATTTTCTGCTGTTGGATCTCAGCTGGGTTTTCCCACAAGCTTGTCATCCTCAAAGTACCATGACCAAAACAAGCAAAAAAAAAATTACTGTTTCTTCAAGCCTGCTCTAAGCTGAGACAGGCCACGTGTTAGTTAAGATACCCAGTGTTGTCTCTGCCATTGCTACTTTAAAAGAACTGTGCAATGAGAAGAGAACTAGGGTTCATCTGAATGTGAACCTTCTTGCACTGGCAAGAATGTCAAAATGTTTTTGAATGCATCTCAGTCAAGTATTAGGTATGTATGTAACACAGACATCTGAACAGCACAGAAGGAAATCTGAGCTTATGTGACATCAACATTTGCATTCAAACCACTTGCAATCCTTGACCTATTTAAGTCTCACTGAGCCTCGAGGGAAAGAACAGAAGGTCAATGAAGCATTTGTCAAGCCCCATCATACAGCAAAAACCAGAGAATATGTTTATCCTCTATTACTAACACTTTCCACAGTGAGAGCACAGGCTCCACAATGAGGGATTTGCTCATAGCAAAAGGAAGAAACACAACTTAGATGACACAAATCACAAAAAAATGCACGAAATTATGCACAAGCTATGTAGAAGTTTGTTTCCAAATGAATATAACACGCAACAGTCACAACTGTAGCCAATCTACAGTGTCCAGTTTTACAGGAATTACAATCTGTCTTACCTCTGTCAAAGTTATACTGCTGGGAAATTATTTCCCCCCAGTATTTAGCACATTCTGCAGACAGCTTCTTTGGTTTGTCTAGACGACGAATTGCTAAAGCTTGGATGTGTTTTTGAAAGGCCTCTTCTGTCATGTCTTCTATACATTTCTCCATAGTTTTTAAGAATGCTTCAACTCTGCTTTCTAAATAGTGTGGTGGCTTTTCAGATTGGATAATAAATCTCAGTCCTTGTATGCCATTTGCCCGACGTGGACCACTGAACACAATGTAACCTTGGCAAAACAAGAAGAGTCACAAATTAAAAAAAATCCCTGGTTCCAGCATTAAGTTGGCCAAACATGACATGTGTGACAGGAATGCAATTTTGTGCTAAGTTAAATTCTGTATTATAAATCAAATAATGCAGATTTTCAAAACATATCATAATTAAAAAAAATAATAATCTTTACTTCACTGAAGAAAAGTTCAGGGAAGGTGCAAGGAGATGAGACAGCCGAAGACAGAACAAAAGGAACTGTGTCATCTGTATTAGGTAACCAGAAATGAAGCTGTACTCCAGTGTTTCATTAGACTCAACATTAGGAACCTATTATTATTTTTTCATAACATCTAATCTGAATTCTCTTTGATGTAGTGTAAGACCACTATTTCTCATCTTAACAATTAGATACAAAGAAAATATCTCTTCCCTTTTTCTTGCAGCTTTTGCTTATCTAACACCTAAGTCTTCTCCCAGTCTTCTTGGCCTCTTTTAAGATCACGTCTATCATATTTCCATCTTTTAAATATTGTTTTATTGCTATAACTTCTTAATGCTCATATTAAAACCGAGTACAGTATTCTTCCCTGAATAATACAGGTGTTTTATTGCCTGTGTATCTTAGAAGTTTCCATTTATATATCCCAGTGTTTTACACAGCAGAATGATACTGCTGATTTATGCTCTCCTTCTAATCCACTGTAACCTGTAGATTGTTTTCTACATAACTGCCACCAAGCCTTCTAGCTTGTATCTGTGCCATTGATTATTCCTGCCAAACTGTTCCTTCCCAATCACTTCTTCATTCGTGTTTCCAAAATGTCAAATGAGTTTTGAATTCTAAATCTCTCTTCCCACACGCTTGCAGCCTCTCCTAGCTTAGTATTGTATTAACTAAAGATAATTTATCTTCCATGAATTTAGAATGGTTTTGGTAAGTTATTCTGTGTTTTCCAGGAATTAGAATTACGCTGACTGATCTGTAGTTTTCCTGCTCTTCTCTTTCCTTTAAGGAAATAACACTAACCTGTGTTTAGTACCTCTTCTATCATCCCCAAATTCTAAGTTACAACATTTCTAATTCTAGGATTTCATAATTTAGAGCTGTTTAAAATGTAATTTTGAGTTTGTTATGCCTAAACTCTTTTAAAAGCTTCTAATTTACCTGACCAATCTTTAATGTTTTATTTTCCTGTTCAAAGGTAAACCCTGGAGAATTTGATCACTGGTATTTATTTTGGAAGTCATCTGGTCACAGGTAAAATTTTAAGTGAAAACTAACAAAACCATCCTTTCACCTTTAGAAAAACTGTATTCTTCCTCATCAGTATTTCAAGCATGCAAGCTGTCATGCAAAGACTGTCACTCCATGTTATCCTGTTTGGAATAACCTTACCATTTGTCAGTGTAACTGCTTCACCTAACAATTACTTGTACTTAAGGGTGAAAGGCTGTATACTTAAAAGGCTTGAAATGCATTAAGAATGGCAATTTTCTATGACCCATGCAGCAGTATTCCTAAGTTAAGACTTGTGAATCATTAGGTGCACCTGGAAGAAGCATCACAAGCAGAAAAGATCAAAGTACTACAACTGATTCTTAAAGAACAGATTAAATTTCAGAATCTCTTTGTAAAAATTCATGATAGTTTTCTGTACAGTGATTAAACTTTTTTTTAAGCCAGAGTTGGTTTCAGATATTTCAGATTTATCTTCAACACTGTGGATTGATTCTTCTCAATTTAGAGTATGTGTGCAGTAACATTCCTTTGAGTCCCCAGCAGTTAAAGTGATTTACCAAGTGCCCTTTAAATGGCATTCACTAAGCAGACAAAGAACACCTCATAATGCCTTCTGTAAATACACAAGTGTGTGTATACAGACACAATCACCATGTGAAAACTCACCTAATTGTTCCTTGGTGCGCAGTGTATTGAAACATGGTTCTGAGATAATTTGACAAAAGAGCTCCAAAAACATATTCTCAGAAGTGCTCTGCATGTCTGTCTGGTAATATATTTCAATACCACAATTGTTATGAACTTCATTTCTCTGTTGATAGACAAACCACCCTCCTAGAAGACAAAGTGGAAACATTTACATTCATGAAAATGTACATTCTGATTGTCCACAATTAAAATGGCAATGCTCTATCACTTATGGAATGGAATTATAATAAATAGTTTCAGACTGTTAAGAGAATTTCCACTAACAGCATACTTCTGTGGAACAAGTAAAGAAAATACTTTAACACATTGAAATGTCATTGATTCATCATATCAGCAAGTAAATTGAAATTGGCTGCTCAAGGAAACATTTTTGGAACAGGGATGGAACTCTGCATTGCCTCTGTTGTGTAGTTTCTAAATACAATTTCTCAGAAACATTTATGAACATCAAAAATAATTCAGCATTTAAAATCAATAGCTCCTTTGGTATACAGCACTTTCTACAGGCTGATGATCAGTTATGGGTAATTGTGCTACATATGGGCTATATAGCTACATATGTCATCATTCTTGTATAACCCCCAGCAATTCCTTGAATCTCCTTTCTTATATATTAGATTTTTTGCACAATACAAGTCAAGTTATATACAAACACTATGAGACCAAAAGAATCCATAGTATAAAAACCAAGTTACTTTTGTAAGGGCTGTAATTTTTCTCCAAAACAGAGTTGTTTAGGACAATCTTTCAATTCTTTGAGCACTTTTGAGTAATAATTAACCATGAATGGCTAATTATTATCAAAGAATGTTGCTTATTCAAACGTGTATACTAGGTGTAGCAGAGTGGGATAGGGCTCATATTTCTATACACGATAGTGAGTGAATTAGGATTGAATCATAGGAAGGTTTGGGCTGGAAAGGACCTTAAAGATCTACTTCCTACCCCCAATAAGCCCACTTTACATACAAATTAAAAATTAAATCAAATTAATTTTCAGGCATATCAAATATAAGTAGATAATTTTATTAACAGAACCACACCCTAACTGCATTTTCAAATGTAGACTTTAAAATAACTTGAGTCTAATTTTGAAACAAATTCCTAGCAACTGAGTAATATTACTTTTCAAGTGCCCTTATTTAACAGTCTCAATTTAATCTGAATTAAAACACTGTAAATAAACCCTTTAACTTACTGTCAGGAAGTTGCACTTCTCTGTATCTCACTAGCTGACTGGGAAGGAGTGGCTTTGTATGAGCGTGCTCAATGAGAGTGTCCTCAACCATCTGCATAATTCCTAATGCAGCCTGGTAGAGAAAAGAGGATTTTTTAATGATCATTAGTTATTCTGCACCGAACAGCAGGGTAAGGCTTTCCAATTATTATTGTTATTGATTACTGATTGAAAAGAAAAAAACAGTAATAGAAAGTAGGAATATTGTAATTTAACAAAAAGACAGTAGAGGTTAAGTAGATGAGAGGAAATAGCTTGAGGTATGAGGGGTTTGTGAGGGCTTTCAACATTTATCTTGTTACAGGCTTAGCAATTTCTACTCCTCCCCAAAACTTTTGAAATTATAGCTCAATGGGCTTTTTTTCTTTCCCTACAATGCATGCTTGACACCTCATCAGATGGAATTTTACGACAACAAATTAATGGGTAAGTTCAGACATTCTATTGATGTGCTGGTTGTATTAGGACTCATTGCCAAGATACTTCTTTTTTTTATGGATTAAAATAATTCTAACTTTAAAATCATTAAGTAGTGGGTAAAAAAATCATTAACTAAAAAACTTAACTTCAAAAGCTTTACCTGTTAAGCATTATGTGTTCTTCTAGCTGGCATACTGGAAATTACAGTACTTGCAATATAGTAGTTTTGGCTGAAAGCCAAAATTTCTTAGTCTACACTGACACAAATTCACAGAACAAGTGATCTTACTAAAAACATGTGAAAATCTGAAAACGTAAACAAATGCCCCTATCCAAGACCTCCCCAAAACCACTATGCAGTATCAAAGACAAAATAATTGAGGTCTTACAGTCTGAAATGTTAGAGAAAAATACTATACATTCTTCCAATCAGGTCACTGTATTAAAACAAAAGATTCACACGGATTGTTCACAGACATGTTCTGAATAGGATTAGTTTACTATTCATCCACTTGCAGCACATAAATGAAAGAAACAGTAAAAAAAACAACAAGCAAAACTAACAATAAAAAAAAAAATCTTAAAATGAAATTAATTCAAGAAGAAATGGGATTTTCAAGGAGCTAGGTCTTATTTTTCAAGTACAGATTCACTAAAAATTTTTTCAGCACTAAAAAGTGTCACATGTGTATGTCAGTTTTGATTCAATCGCAGTTGCAAAAATATCTTGGATCCAGATTAAAATCTCTGTAATATCTCAGTCTCTGTAATATCTCCTGCTAGGAAAGTTTCACAGAGCTGGTATTGCACAGGTACATAGTTACGTACATATAATCAAATACATAGAATCAAATACTTAGTTAGTTTACCTATGCAAATACAAGTTGTTACTATCCTAATGGGAGAAAGAACACACATTTTTTTACTTTTACTCCCAAAAAGACATAACAGAGTGCTGATATTTTTTAATGGCCTACCATTCCTGTTTAGCTTTGTATAAAGTGTTTCATTTGGAAAGATCGTGGATTCTTAAATCTTTGCTAGTTAGCCTGAAAATTTTTAATAGAAAAGCAGGATCTGCAGCCCATCATTCCTTATGCAGTTTTATCACATCACACTTATGACATGCATTATTGACTTTAAAGTAATTAGATCATAAGTTGTTTTTTATTAAAGGTCCGAGAGCACTACAAGGACAGCTCTTAGATGAATAAATCTAAAGTGGAAAAATGACACTATGATACTCCCATAGAATATAAAGAAGTACAAAGTCAAATACTGAAATTAGGTTTCACAAAACTGCTTTAAGATCTAAGATTCATTTCATCTTCTATTTTTATGCTGCTTTTATGTATATTTTTATTAAAGAAAGTATCATACTAACTTGTTTTGTTATATTGCCATGGAGAAGAGCTTCAATATGTAACCGTGACAACAGCTGAGCTATAAAGGCCTTGAGGCGGGGAAGAGTGACATCTGGAATAGATATTTAGACAGTTAAATCAATTATATACATTTTTATATTAAGAAGTACCTCACTCATCTTTAAATAAGGTGCACTTTTTGGAGGAGGAGAAGCTTATCATCATCAAAAAGTGAATCTCTTCTTCAAAATGCAGCACCTGGAAATCTTCCAGGCCTAAATAGCAGCACTCATCATATAGTCTGTTTTACTTAGAATTCACATACCATCTGACCCAGATTTCAAGAAAAGGATTTTTAAAAGCCTTCTTTCCAATCATGCTGAACAAACATTCATACACCACAGAAAACAGTTGCAATCATTCAGGTGGTGTTCCAAGATAAAGCCTTAGTTATTAACTAAACAAGCAGCACATAGTTTATAATGCTTGAGAAGCCCAGTGTACATTTACCATCTAGACTAAAAAAGAACCCTCAACTGAAATATGGGGCTTTGATATTATCTTTATAACAAACAAGAAAAATATTTTTGCAATATATCCCAGAATACACACCCACAGACATTCTAAGCTAGCCTTCCTTTGCAAAGCAGTTTTCATATATAATGAAAAATATAGTTTAACATACCAAGACAATTTAATAAGAGAGGAAAAATGTTTGAACTGATCAGGTGTTCATCCCATTTTTAAACCTCTGACACTGCAACAATACCCACACTATATCACTATATCTATGAAATTCTCATTTTGTCATTTACTAAACCAAATATAAGCTGCTGTATTTCACAAAAGTTTTGAGAAGACTTATGCAATCATGATTAAGAGGTCACTCAGTTATTCAGTGATACATAAAAACATATCTAACATATTTGTAAACTAAATCAGAAAAACCTATACTGTGTTTTATCAGTCTTTCCCTCACTTAAAAGAGGTAACTGACCACTAGAAAATTTTCATATTTTTTCCTGATTCCAAATGAACTTTTTATTTTTGTATAATTCTAGTCTTTATTTTCGCATCCAGAATAGCTTACTAATATTGCAAAAGATTAGGGTCACATTGAGTGTGAGAGAGGAAAAGGGGAAAAAACCTACCACACATAAAGTCACTGTATTTCAAACATATTTCCAGCAATACAAAGCAGACAGCATTCCTTTTCAGCATTCTATTTCCAGCCATTCTTATGATTAATATAATAGCATTAATCTTATAAAGACAATTTATACATGGAAAACAAAAGCTCTTACTTTTTCAAAATCCAGTAGTCATCACAAAAGCAATGACCTACATATACCAGTGCTGGTTAAGCACTGGATTCATTATCTCCAGGCTCATACCCACATAACCATTCAAGTTTTGCCTGAACTTCTTTCTGTAAGTTTTGCCATTTTGCCTTTTGCCTGAACTACTACACTACCTAGAAACTGAAGGGAAAGTGCAGAGGCATCAACAACTAGCAGCATCAGCTCAGGTCTGGCACTGCAGGGGCTTCACTTCAATAATGCACAGAGTTCAAAATAGGTACCTTCATTAGTAAGAAGTCATCTTCTGTTAGAAAGAAATTAAAAATATGTTTACATTACCATCTAGTGCTTCTTTTAATTCATCTTTAGTCCAAGCAACTTCTGTCATCAGGAGTCGGAGATAATACATCGCATGCTGGTGAGGCTGTTCAGCTCTGAAGTTGTTAAGTGATCTCATGTACTAAAAAAATTAAATAATTAAATTCAAATTACAGAACGCTATTTCTAAACATAAGAACGCTTTCTTGCTTTTTAGACCTGTTAAAAAAATATATTAAAGTGCCATAATAAAAAAATGTGGCCTTCTAAGCTTCTATCTAATGACTAGAAATTCCATTACTGCAATTTGACCTAGGTATTTAGGATGAAGTCTACCCAGGGGGTACACATTCTATGATGACTATCCAATGGTGGGTAGGGAATTATCACTAGCAGAAAGGTATTTTTCTCTCAGTTGCTTCCAAGGGCTGACTGGGTTAGAAAAATATAGGAGCACCTGGGAAATTCTTTGTATTGTTTGCCTCGATAAAGCAGGTATGAGACAAGAATCAGTGAGCTTCTCCAAAGAAACTCCTTTCTAGTCCAGCTGCACCTTCACAAAATAAGCAAAATCTTTTTTCTTTACCAGAGGAACTGGAAAGTGCAAACTAATAGAGCTGGGATCAGTTTTTGTAACTCAGTTCAGGATGTCTGCATAAGAAACAGCAAGCATGAAGTTGCTGAGGATGCATCATCCTTCCATCTGTTCCAAACAGAATTCAGAAGCTAATATCTCCCTTATCTCTTAGGTGTAGACACGAGGGGAAAAACTGCAGTCTCTCCATCTGGTTTGACTTTTTTACAGCTTGCCCTTACTTTACATACATGAAGGGCCCCATAAAACAAAAGTCTATTAAATGACAAAGCATGTGTAATACAAAGACAAAGCTCAAGAAAACTGTAAAGACAATCAGGGAAACATCTTAAACTAAAAGAAAATAATCCAAAACAGATTGTTCACAGACCTGTGGACTGAGTTATTATTTTAACTGAGTTAAAACTTTCCTGACAATAAAGTTTTTTAGGCACACAAAACTAATTCAAGTGGTATTTCATGAAATCCATCTCATGGATGAAATCCACCCGCTTAGAATTTCCTACTAAACAGTAATGACTTAGGAATGGCACTGGTGTTTTCCAGGACAGTTACTTGTTAAAAAATCACCAGCAGCAGAGGACTGATGTAAAACCTTAGCAAGTGTGGAGTGGCTATCATCTACATCAGACTTTTTGCCAACTGGGCCAAATCAGTCTGTTCCCCAACACTTGTCTAATCCTTGTGTACCGATTTATACCTCCACAATGATTCACTGCTATTGAGTGCCAATATCTAATTCACTGAGTTCTTTTGTTTTACTTCTCCCTTGATCTAAAGAAAACACCTGGAGAATAATTATGTATGGTGTTTGGCTTAGACAGTGTAATCACTGTTCATAATTTTACATCAGGATCTAAAAAATTGATTCAATGTGTATTCTATATACATAGATGAGTTATTAAATTTAGCAAATTAGATTTCCTAAAGTCAGCATGTACTTAACCAGCTGATTACTTTTGTATCAAAGAATCCTG
Source organism: Heliangelus exortis (assembly GCF_036169615.1). Lineage (NCBI taxonomy): Eukaryota > Metazoa > Chordata > Aves > Apodiformes > Trochilidae > Heliangelus > Heliangelus exortis. Next base: position 8,919,529 of record NC_092428.1, read on the forward strand.
GCCCAGGAGCAGCGCTCCTCTTTACATCTGAAGAGAAGAAATGCTGAATGTATCTTCAACACTTCCTTTCTCTCTTATTTTATGGCTACATGCTATTGAGGCCCTTCCAAATTTTAAACAGGATATAAAGTTGATATCCATCTCCCACCCCCGAGATTTCTGTTCCCATCAAATAAAGTTGCAATCCCAACTGTAGTACAAACCAACTGAAAGAAGATTCCAGGGCCCACTGCTTTTAACTAAAGAATATAATACAGACATTCCAGGGAACTCATGGTCATAGAACATACAAAAGAAAAAAGCCTCCAAAGCCCCAGTGAGATAGAATTTCACTCCATTTCCATGGATAATCAAACCATGGTTTCATTTGAAGTCAATGCATTCAATTTTAAATTACTCCAAAATGTAAATTTCTCATGTAGCTTACCGCTTCCTTGATAATTTCAAATCTTTTTTCATCAATCTCAAAAGTAGCCATTTTCTCAATGATCTTCTTGAGCAAGATATGTTGCTTGTCATTATAACCCTTTACAGATAGCTATGGAAAAAGTGCATAATTTCCTTTAAATGTGGAAGATCAAAGAACAAAGTAATAACCCATATTTTGTATAATTCAATCTACAATACACTTTCCAACACTTACTCTGACTTCAACCCTATTTGTCATTAACTCCTTCTGAAAAAAAATCCTTTTACCTGTCAGATGATAACTAACTGGTGGCTATGCTATCACATATTTGCCCAGGAGTTATAAATGCAGAAAATTAGCATAAAAACATGTTGATATAAGCAAATTGTACTCAGAATGCAGATTTTCAATGACCACAAGTATTGAGTCCAGTCAGTACACTGTACATTTGGCGCACTGAAAAGGTTTTACTCTAGATTTCTTGTTTCAGTCATGAAATATAGATTCAAGCGTTCTTAAACATTCTCTCCAATCTACATTTAACCTTGTTTCATGTTTATCTTGTTGCTCAAAAAATATTTTACATAAGCAGAAGTAAGCAGTACTACAAGAAAACAGGTACTGTCAATAGTAGCGCAACTTACAACCAGGATGGTGCTGGGCTGACACAACAACGTAATTTACAATGGTAATGAGATCATACACATTTTTGAAAGCACACACGAAATAAATTTGTTTTTAAAAAAAATAATATAGAAAGTTAGAAATTACTATGTGATTACACCAAGCTACTGTAAGTTTGTCTGAAGAAAACAGCCATTAGGTCTTTTTGACGGGAAAAAACCTTCAAAATTTGGTATCTGGAAACAGGAATATAATTGGATTTGTACAGCTTAATTATTAAGTGTAAAACTAAATTTCAGGACAGAAACCAACATACAGGTGAATTCTTGCTTTCCATGGGAAGAATTTTTTAATTCTATAGTTGCTGAAACACTCTGAAGTGTATGACTGATTGACTTTGAAGAAAAAAGCTATCATAAATGGACTTATGGCAAAGGCTGATATGCTAAATAAGCCCAAGAACCTAAACTGTTCAACTATCAGCATAGGTGATTATTTGCACTGTGGTATCTGTCCTTGCTTTAAGTATAAATATTGTACACTTAAACATATTGACTATAAAACTCACAATACAGAAAAGAATATTAGAAGTTCCCAGATATCAAAATGGACTAAAATTCTTTTAATAGGTGAAAATAGCATATTTGCAGTAGAAGAACATAAAATACATCTTTTTTTAAAATAATTCTAAATTTCTAAACTGTGACTAAAAATGAAGAAAACTACATACGCCACCCCCTTTTCTTTTTTGTTGTTTTGTTTTGGTTTTTGTTTTGTTTTGTTTTAAACTCTGACCAAGGCAATGTCAGCAACCTTTCAAACAGAATAGTCAACCATGTTTGCACTAAGTTAAATAAATGTTACCAGGAAATGAGGCTTGTGTTGGATTAAAAAAAATGAAATTGCAGCAGTCTCTTTCATACAGAAAACATGAAGACAACATATAGTATACTCTCCTACTAAGATGCTTTGGAAAAATACTTTTACAAGAAATTTGAAAATATATTTTGGTATCATAGAATGGTTTGGGTTGGAAGGGACCTCTAAAGGTCATCTAGACCAGCCCCACTTCAGTAATCCTCAAATAGATCAGGTTGCTCAGAGCCTTGTTGAGCCTCACCTTGAATATCTCCAGGGATAAAAAGAACGGTTAACACAAACTTTAAATAGAACTTCAAGAAAGACTACTAAAATCTCCTATCACAAATCTCATAGACTAAACTAGGCAACAAGTAGCCATTTATCATAATATAAGTATTTATCAAGTCTTTTCAGCACAAAATTTTACAAAATTTATTACAAAACATGTAATAAAAATAAACACTAAGGACAAGTTGTATATGTCCAGCATTGCATTCTAATGAACACATGCACAATCCATTTCCACAGCTCACTACAGCAGAATTAGAGAATTACAACAGAAAATAGTGAAGTTGAGATTCATTCAATAGAAAGGTTAATCTTTTTATACAAAAACCAGCAACAGTATTTTCAAGTTTGCCATGCAAACAAGTAAATATGTGCTAGAATGCAGCAACTGCACTGCACACACGTTCACAAAACACTGCAATCCTAAACAGGTCATCAGTAGTGATTAAAATACACTGTTTTGCTTTGCCTTTAATTCGTGAGATATATGCAAGGAAAGAAACATTAACCATCTCATTTAAAAATGCAGAAGTCAAATGTTTTCTCCAAGCTTAACAAGTCCCAAGCTGCTTCATTTCCTCCTGCGATTTTTTCTTACTTACAAGTATTGCATTCATTCCTGATGCAATGCCATAGCTCAAACCTGAGAGGCGTGCTGCATATGTATACTCTTTTAAATCATCCTTCAATAACCTGATAAACAGGTATGTCATGTTGCAATGGAGAGGATCAGCATAAATGTAGCGACTAACAAAAAGAAAAACAAAAGAAATGCTTTGATACCTCAAGCAGTGACGAAGTAATGGATGAAGAAACATGACTGAAGAGTATGTATATGCAGCCTCATGAGTATTTCTTAAATAGGAAAGCTGAAGTGTACCACTTATTTAATAACATGGAAAGGGGGGGGGTCTTCTACCCCATCAGTCAGAATCTTTTTAGTAGGTGCACCGAAATAAACAAGCTTGGATTAGGGTTGCTTTTTTCTTTCCTTTTTTTAAGGAGGAATAAATCTTACAACTAAATAATTTAATGAATGGTATAAAAATGAAGAAGAAAATTTGCTTAATATGAATGGAAAGACTGTTGAAGACTTTGAACAAAATTCAACTTAAGAATCAAATTAAAGAAAGGATGGTTAATCACCAAGATCAAAAGGAGTAACAGCCTTGGACCCATTTTGAAAATAAAAGTCCTTCCATCAAATCAATATAAAAATGTTGATGAGTGGAAGTAGTTTTAAGGCTCTAAGCTCTTCCTTGATTTGGGTACTTACATACATCCCATAGATGGTATTTTGGAGATCATAGTTCAAGCCAGCTAGTTCTGCTGCATATGCATACTCGTTGAGGGAGTCTTTGAGTAGTTCAAGGTACAAATAGGCCATGTTACAATGCAAGGGATCCACGTAAGCAAATGGGCTGGAAGAAAATGTTGAAAGTAAAACATGCAGTTTAAAATAATTTCTGTTTCTTTTGGCCTTTTAACTTTGATCTGAAGGAAACAATATTTACTGTGAGTATGGTGAAGGATCCCATGATGAAGTATGTGTCCCATGATGAAACTCCTGTTTCAAAGCCAAATATGAACATACCTGAAAATAATTACTTTGCTTGCTTATGGTTTGAGCAGTGCCTAAATGTATAAAATATTGCAGAGATATTTTATTATTTGTGCTTGTAAATCAAGACCTGTTATATTTACTTTGGTACATATTCAGAACTCATAAAGAGTAAAGCCAGCTAAAACAATTCTGAATAAAGAACATTATTTAATAGACTTAAATGAAAGCCCAATTGCTGGGCTTTTAATTAATTAATTAATTAAATTAATACTTCTATATTAATATATACTTCTATATTAATTAATTAATTTAATTAATACTTCTATGCTATCAGAAAACAGTGTTTTCTATTACAAAAATGAAGATATTAGCAATCTGTGGTATGTAATTTTTTGTGTTACCTTTTTAATGGCAACAACTATGCAAGCTCTACTTTTGCATTAGAAGAAGCTGATCACATATAATACTGTCACAAATGTCTCAAAAACAGAAATGTGACTCAGATTCAAGCCATGTTTCAGCTTGTTGTTAAATATTTCTGTATTTTAAAGATCTGCAGAGTCATAACATCATTTGTACTATGATTATTTATTTTCAAAGCTTCTTAAGTGCATGTAAATTCATTATCAATTTCACAGAAATAATCAGCAGTATCTGTCAGCCTATGGCTTACAGTTTAAAACCACATAATTTGCATTTATTTCCCCTCATCATTCTCTAGTAGTCATATGTGGACATGCTGTTATTTATGTTTATACCTATACAGCATGGTGTTTCAGAGTGTATACTACCATTATTGACCTCAGAATACAAAGGGACTTTTAAAGAAGGTTCCTAGTATATTTTAGTATATTTTATTAAGGCCTCAACTTCATTGGTTTCAGATTAAGCAAAGGAATTTTTTTTTTTTTGGTAAAAAAAAAATTCTATTAGAGAAGCAGAGTCTGCTAAAGTCAGAAATCTTAGCCTGGGATAGGCTACCACTAAGTTAATTATTTTGGATTTGGGCTTGTGTAACTTGAGCAAACTGGTCAGTAAAGAAAAAAAAAAATAGGACCCTGCTATTTGTATTTCTCTCTACAATGAGAATTTCCCAAACTAGAAAAATTTCAGTATGCTTAGTGATGTAAATCCATTTAATATTTTTAATTTTTTAATTAAGACTGCAATCAAAACAAGATGTAGGTCAGTCCTATGTCACCTTTAATCTTCCTCCAAATCCCTTATATTCTTTTTCTATTTTGATACTAGAATCGAGACTTAATCAGTTTGAGTGATTACTATGTCTATTTCAGTTATAACTTCTGTATACTCATTCAGTTGGCAAAGGCCAACAGGGAGTTTTGAAAATGAAGACTACTCAATCATTAATCCTCAACTGAAAAATTACAGAAAACAATTATTGTAACACTGTTGCCTTCTATTACTCACAACTTTGTAAATGCTTATTAGTAGTTTACCCTTCTTTTTTTAACTCTGTTTGAGGAAGCAGAACAACTCAGTCACTGATAGTGTATTGAGAAAAAAACCAAAGAGCTGCAAGTGACATAGTGGGAATCAACACTGAAGTGCTGATATGGGGTTACACCATGAGCAGCTCAAGTTGCTAGAAATATTTCTTAAGATGGAAGGTAGCAATAGTACAGTTAAAAATAATAGTATTTTTTTTTAATAATCATCTCTCTGAAGTGTACTTTAAGTGCAGAGTTCATAACTACCTTTAGGAAGTTTTCAAAACAATAGTACATTGCATTGTTCATTTGCTTTCTTTGAAAAAAGGATATCTCTTGAGTTCTTAAGTCATAATTGATACAAAAGCTGATTCTTTAGGCTGAATGATAACTCCTATCCCAGAGATTTTTACTGTGATGTTTCTTTAATGAGACTTGCATTAAAGAAACTTGGTGCATTATCAGTTTTGGAACAAAGTGACTTCAAGAGGTTCATATACTCCAATTGCTCCTACTGGATTTGTACATTTGAGGGAGAAAGCACCTGCATCAACTTCCTCTTAATTCATCTACACAGCAGTTGCTGCTACAACATTTGACTCAGGAACTATTCCAATGATTTGTGATGATCAGGGCTGCAGGAAGAAGAAATGGTCCTGGTTTTTTCTGTCTTATGGAAACAGTCTGAAGTAGTGTGAACCAGTTCTTGTAATCTACAAGGCAGCATAGCCATCATATTCTCATTTTGAATTGAGGTTAAACTTTTCATAAAACCCCATGCTATTAAGATGGCTTTATTCATCAATTCACTTAGCCACAAGAGCTATGAGTTATTTCATCATGTCTCATGAATAAACACTACACTTTTCACCATTTCCTCCAATGACCATCAGCATGACCAGTCTCAAGAGACAGATGCACTAAAAATCCTTCTTAAGTACCAAAACCAGATAAACCTGCTTACAACTTCTTTTGGAGATGATGTGCCCAATATTGACAAATATTCCTAACTTCCATTGATATACAATTACTATCTTATTTTTAAAGAAAAGGAACGATCCCTCACCCCCAACCCTAACAAAAAAGCCAACTTTCCACCTGTAACCATTACCAGTGAAGCTCAAGTACTCCTGATTTTTTAAAAGGGCTCACTGAAACAAAAGTACAAATCTAAATGGGAAAGACTTGCACCACATATTTAGTTGAAGATATTCCTGCTTATTTTGGTAGGGTTGGACTAGATGACCTTTAAAGGTCTGTTCCAATTCAAACCATTCTATCTAAAATTCTGCCAAGAAAAATTTCCAGTAGTCACTCAAAACAAGGACTTAACAGTGTAACAAAAAGAATCTACCACATCCCACATAGTATCCTTTCCAGAAGTACCACTGAATCACTTAATTAGATCAGTGCAAGACCAGAATTAACATTACAGCACTTTATCATGCATCTTTAGGTGAGAATCACATTTTCATTGCTAATACAGACAGTGCTCTTCTAAAAAAAAAATAAAAATAAATCAGTTGCTAGCATCAGTTAAATAAAATCCCACAATTTTAAGCACTTAGAATTTTATCCTGGCTTGTATTAGGCAAAATAAAACACCATTTGAACCTAAACCCATTATCAGAATAGTATTTCATAAAAAAACCAAAACCATTGTCTTTACAATAACTGTGATATAGTCATTAATTAGAAATAATACAAACCTATATTTAAAGAGGAATATTCCAATGTTTAGCAGGTGTTATTGACAGGCGTATTTCAGGTATAGCAAATAAAACACGGATGAAAATTTGTTTTCTAAGTATTTTGAGATAAACTTTTCTTTCTAACAGAAGGAGCACCGTAAATTTCTTGCTACTTAACTACTGTATAAGACATGAACCTCCTTCCCACCTCTTTCTTATTGCATATTCTCAAGTGAAGACAGACATTTGAAAGTCTCAATACATGCAAGAAATTTTTTGCCACAGAAATGCAGATTCCCAACAAACAAGAAACTTTTGGAGAGCAATTTATGTGATACATTTAACATTGCATACCTGAAAAACTCAAAGTTGAGACAAGCTTTTGGCAAAAAAAATTTGTCATCTTGCTTGAACCACAGTTTGCTCATAGCAGTGTCCTGTGTCAAAAAAAGAGATTTTGTTAAGTTACCTAACTTTTAACTGTAAAGTTTTTTAAGAAAAAATCTCTTCACCACTACAAATCTCAATTTAGTGTTGTCCATGTAAATTCATTATTTTTGCTATACAGTTTGTGTATACATCCATCTAATCTTATTGAGACTCTCATCATATGTTCCTTACACTCAACATGAGACATACTTTGCTAGGGCAGGAATGATCAGAGACAGATACAAAGTTTGGTTCACATCATTCCCTGCTAATGATGGCATTAAAAGATACAACATTATGAGGACAGCACTACAACAGCAAAGAGTTACATTTTTTAATAAGAATATAATTCCGTACTTAATGATTTTAATTAAAAATATGAATGTTATGTATGCTGACTTAAAGTAACATTGGTAACAAGACACACACACACATTTAGAAAAAGTAGTAAAACTAGCTGGAAATTACCTTTTTTAGAATAGTCTCCTACTACTGGAAAGAATCTAAGCAAACTCACACTACTCCTTTTTCTCCCACAAAAGCTGTGAAGTAGATGCTCTCTCTCTCTTCCAATTCTAGTTAACTTTAACTCCCCAACATACTTTCTTCGATTTGCTACACATAATAAGAGAAAACTTTTAAATGTAAATTTATTTCTCTTTCATATATTTTCAAGATTCCTTTGCTTCTTAGAGATTTGGAATGATATTTTTACTCCTCTTCTGCACAGACCTACATCTTGTCTCTTACAACCAATTGTTCTCTGCACAACATTCTACTCATAGTAAACAGCCAAATTACACCTTCTCTCTAAGACAACAAAAATTTTATTCTACTAAATTGCTACCACGCAGTTTAGAATACACCCTACCTGAGGGGCACAATGATAAAGTGTAGAGTCTGTCTGTAATACTGGAGACCTGGTTCAATAGATCACTAACTGCAGCCCATAGTACCAATCTTGCCCTCAGATGAAAGCCCATATCCTAACTTCCTGAAGGTTTTTCAGGGTGACATGTGCTGTTACAGCAGAGGTGACCTAGTGACATGCTGCTAGCAAAATGGTCATCCTGTTCCTGCACTTACGTTCCATCCCTCCCTTTCTCCACAACACTGGTCCAGTCCATAGTAAGCTCTTTTAAGACATTTAAACAGCAGCAAAACTGCTAGGTTTGTACAGCTAATCTCTCCTCATTTAGTTCTTGCAGTGTTTCACTGTGACAAATGCCAGGGCCCACAAAAGGAAAATGACATAGACATACAGCCAGAGAGAAAATAAGATGCAGGAGGCAAAACAGATAATACCTATTTCATCAAGTACAGAAAATTAAAACCATTTCCCCTCAGAATGTGTATTTTAAAGAGAAAGTAAAAACTAAAATAAATAAAATAAATTTCTAAATCAATGATGCCTTAAGCTATTGTGTGGATAAATTGCCTAGCTGCTACAGAGACACCGAGGTACCATCAAATTTCTATAGCAAACCAATTAGTGTTACTTAAAGAAAATTGTCATTTTTGTCCCTCATCTGGTTTAGGATTTAAGTTCCGGATGAACATAAACACTCAAAGTCCTCCCCTGTTAATAATACCTCTTCAACTATAATACTCCTTCAACTATATACCAAAATGCCCTGTGCAGAACAAATATGTTTTCCTTAAGGATGTCTTTGCATTACAGTAGACTTATATTAATCTAGTGTGCAAAAAGTATTCCTGGATTGAGTATTCAAGCTAAAGCACAACGTGTAATTGCAGAAGACTTTTCCTTTTTATCCTCCAACTAAGCCTAGAAAAGAGATGAGCAGTTGCAAAGACAATGACAACTCACTTTAGTAGTGAGTTTTAGTATATTTTAGGTACACAGAAAAACTGAGATTTGCAACACACACTTTGATTATTAAATGACTGGAGAGTCATGTTGACTTACATGTTTACAATTCTCTCTCTTTTTTTCCAATGGAATTGCAAGCTTTTACCATTCACAGTCACAAAATAATAGCTTTGTCTACACTCCTGACTTACTGAACATTGCTCAAAAAAAAAAAAGTAAGAGTGGCAGTCACACTTCTGCTGAATAATCAGCATCAATAATATTTCAGTCAATTGTTCACATGCTTTCAAAAGGGTAAAGACACTTCAAGATCTTTGTAAATTAACTTTCTTAGGAACCCAAAAAGTTTTAATCCAAAGTTTAGCAAGAATGAATCTTCTACTGTCTTCTAGCAATACTTTTAGATTTTGTAATTTTTTTTTGTTTATTATATTTTGGAATATGAAATTATGTGTATTTTAATTAACTGCTAACTTCCCAGTTTATACAGCAGTCAGAACAAATACAAATAGCTTACCTTGACAAGGGCAGGGTACTGTGTTGCATCTTTTTCCAATGGCAAAATCTCAAAGTTAGTTGGGATGAACTCATTCTTCATTGGAAGCTTGAATTTCCCATTCAGGTCAGCATTTTGCCATTTCTACATAAATATGAGAAACAAAGAGCCTAACTAAAATTTCTGCTTAATTAATGGATATATACTTAGTTATTTTATGCTGTAACAAAAGATTTTAAAATGGGTTCCACTAGCTTATGTGTAAATACTATTAAGACAAAGAAAGAAAAATATCTGGGAAACCAAGTTGAAGTAGGCCATCAGCAGGATGAAGTGCTTCAAGGAAGAAGACAAACGATAAAAAAGAATTTACAGTAGAATGGAAGGTGGTTCTATGTCTCATCTTTTCTGTTACTGTGAACTCTAACAGAAGGTATTAAACTAAACACAAGCAAGAATATTCATCAAGAACACAGGTAAAGACAAGGTAAAGGAAGAGAAGTGTTCCTGTGCAATGTCTGTTCAAAGCACACTCAACAGGTCCCATATAGCTCTAGGGTATATTTTACCATCATCTCTTCTTTTAAGAACAAATCAATGACAATAAGAATTTGATTATTTCCTTTGCTGGAGTTTTGGTTTTTAAAAGCTCATTTGACTAAGCAAATACACTAATTTTTTAAGTTACAAAAATCAATTTCAGAAACACAGTTAAATACAGAAGTTGCAAAAATACTCCAAAGAACATATTAACTCATTAACATTTAATACACTTTCAGTTTTAAAAACATTTTCAGTTTTAATAAGTTAGTGCTTTCATTTTTAAGTAGCCACTACATACTATGGAAATTTTACAACAAAAATGGTATAAATCCCCATACTTAACATTGTTAAAAAATATTAAAGTGTGCCTGTCCTATGCAATAGGTATTTCAAATCTAAAGACTAGCATAAGGTTTTTACCTCTCATACTATTAAATAGACTCATTGTAGAATTTTCATGCTATGCAGAGCAACAGATTTAAGTTCTCCTTTAACTAAATGGAAAACCAAACCAAGAATTTACCAATTTTACTTGCAGATATGAGAATATATTAAAAGGTTTTAACATGCCTTAATAACTTCATCAGGAATTGCTTCTTGCTTGTACTGTGTTCCATACCAGTCTTCTGTTCGATCAGTTTTTCCTTCAAAAGACTTGGAAACTATTGCAACTCTGAAAACAAAGAGATAAAGCAGTTTGGCATGAATGTGTCCAAGAAAACACTGAGAAGCACTATTTCTGTTGTATCACTAGAATGCACTTACTGCTGGGAAAGGAAACTGAACAGTTACAAAGTACATTTGGATATAAAGTATGCATACACTGAACTACACACTAAGGTTAACTACAAAATCAGGTTATCAGCATAATTTAATTTTTGCTGCTTTTCTAAAGTGTTACAACTTATAGTTAAGAGTATTTATTGCTGCACGCAGTTTCTATTTTTTAGACTTTGTCCTTGTTTCGGAAAACACTGAAAGCAGAGATCTTCTGCAAAATTAATGGTGACTGTAACATTTTTCATACCACCTATATCAAAACTCATCTAAGAACAAATGCTGAGTACAGAAATTTTATTCCAGACCTAGCATTTTAGATTATTGCTGTTTCACTCTCCCACTCATAATCTGATAGTAAGATAATTTCCTCATTGTTGTATTCTCACATTCTCATTTCAGATTTACATCTCTTTTTCCCCTTTTGTTGTTGGCTTGGTTTGGTTTGGTTTATTCAAGAGGAAGAGTAGAAAAGTAAGAGGATTACTGTATTTTACAGTCAATAAAACAGAATTATACTTGATTAGATACCTAAATCACACAAAACTCAAGTTGAAAGGAACCCATAAGGATCGAGTCCAACTTCCTGCTTCTCGCAAGACTACCTAAAACTAAGACACTTGACCGAGAGCATCATCCAGACCCTCCTTGGACTAAAGAATGCACCTAAATAAGGGGAAATCCAGAATATGAAAAAACAAACTTATCAGTATTTTTTCACTAGTCTTCATAATAGATATCAAGGTATCTCCTTTAATTCTCTCGAACAACCTAAAACACAGAAGAGTATCAAAAGGAACTAAGTAGCCAGCTTTAAGAATGAATAGGTGTTTGTAAGAATTCTGAAATTGTCAAAAAAAGTAGCACAATTACCTCCTACATATATTTAACAATCACTATATGCTCAACAGCACAGAAACAAACTTCCTGTGCAGATGGCTAAAATGCACATTAAAATATAAAAATATATGTAATATAAGTCTTCTTTTTAATCACAATAGTTTCAGGCCAGGAACATTCTGTTCTGTATTTTTAGTGTTCAAGGCAAAGTGGGGCATAAATCAAAACAGACATATGGATCTGTTTCAAACAGTAGTATTTTACTTTACAAATGTATTGTTGGCTTAGGATTAATTTTTCAATATATCGAACAGTTTAAATAAGTGGACTAATATTGTAAATACCTATGTCCTCATTCCTCTTTTTTCATCTGATGTTTACACATAAATGACTAAAAAACCCTAGAAGGTTGAAAAAGGGTTCTGCTATATTGAGTTCTAGATTCCCCTATTGTGAAGATTTTCACACAATTGGTAATTTAACCTGTGCTTTGCAGTCTGAGTAACAGGAGAACAATGAGGTAAATATCTAGCATTAAGAGCAATTGAAAACATGAGAAGTACATCTCAGAGTCACATGGGATTACAGAGAACATTCTAGCAATACACTAAAAAAATTGAAGGACCACATGATTAGCATTAACACACATATATTCAGATGAACAAAATGACCCCTCCTCTATGGCAAAAGGTATGCAATATCCAAACCAGAATGACAATATTCTTACTCAAGGTATACATGTCATTTCTCAGTGCAAACAGAAATAGAAGTGGTTAACGTTTTTTTGGTGACTTCATATAAAATGGTATCATATCTGTTTGCACATTACATCTACTTAGTTTTTAAACAAAAGGAAAAATACTAATAAGTCAGCAAATACTAATAATAGTCAGCAAAGAACTAAGCACTTACACTTAATTATTCAAATCCTCAAAAGAACATGACCAAGACAAAACCAGCAAAAGCCTAGAATTGTTTGTAACTTCCTCTACAACCACCAGTAAAACTGATGTGAAGCAATATAGGGTATTCAAAGCCAGTTCCACACAAATCTCACAAGAAAACAAAATAAGAGGGGAAACTACATGCAGACAGACACTGCTGGGCTGCAGCACTAACAATTTTGTGGAAGGAGGAGCTATTGTTAGGATTCAATAAAACTAAGTCTCTCAAACACAACATTTTTGGGGGGGGGGAAATCAATGTTTATCATCAGGGATGAGCATCATCGACTGCACTGAGATTACTGTTTGCTCAGTATCTGTGAAATTCCAGCCTTTTGCAATTTTTTGTATCATCATTTTTGACACTTATTTTCCTTCCCTCTAGGATAGCTCTAGTGCTGCACTTCAGATATATAGAGAGGAAAGAAGTCCATTTACTATCCAGGGGAAAATGTTCTTGAGTTGCTTAATCTGATGAGTCACCAGATTCTTAAATTTTAATATGAGCATTTCTTCTACAGATCATGAGGGGAAAAAATGTTTTGGAAATGATGGGGAAACTACATTTTTCAGCTAAGACTGCAACACACACCAAATCTATTCCCTTATCTGCACAGATGGCTGGCAAATCTCAATGCAGTTTGAACAAATAAAAATGGTACTTGCATCTTAAAAGGGTTTCTCTCTTAGGGAAATTAAGCCACTAAACACAACCAGTAGTGTGTGTGGGTAGGAGGGAGGAGGAGAACATTAAAACTTCCTGTTATGGTTCAGTCAAATTGAAGCACATATGGATACTTACTACCATCTGTGACTATGCATAGTTTTCCATACTTTTAAAAAACACAGTTTGTTAAGAAAATAACAACTGAAAAGTTAAACTTTTAAGACATTGAGCAGTAGTCTCTAGCTGTGAATGCAGTTATCCCAATATAGGCATGCCAAGAAAAGTCCTTAGTGTATGTGAATTCCAATAGTTAAGAAAAAGGATATTTTGGTTATGAAGAAAAAGGAAAAATTCAAATAATTTGAAATTAAACCACTGCAAGACACAGTTTATGTGAGGCACAAAAAGAAAAAAGCAAAACAAAACAGGAAAAGAAAAAATAAACCAAAATAAAAACAAACAAAAAAAAACCCAACCCCAAACTAAGCCAAAAAAAAGCTGGCAAAGTTAGGGTGATGTGGTCCATTCTTTCATTAAATGGGAGAATAAAAAGTCCAACACAAGACTAAGTATCAGTGAATAGCAGATAACCAGAACACATATAGATATATTTAAAATGTCTATGTCCAGTATTTTATTAGTAAATAGAATTTGCTCAAAGACAAAAGAAGGAAATGGGCTATTGGGCTGACAGTTCGCTACCCGCATATAGCTACAGATGTAATAAATAAAACAAGGGGTTCCTTTTGTTCACATCTATAAGCTCAACTCACTCTTCCAAGAGAATCCACTAAAAATGCAAATCCACAGCAGCTTTCTAGAATTTTTCTAGAATTATAACATAGCATGAAATCACTTCAAGTAACATTTAACTAGGGCTTTTATCTCCCCAAAATACTTTATCTTGCCAGCAATTTGAAATTAAAGATACCATAAAATTATGTTCTTTGTCATATTTTACTATACTTGGGTGTACTTAGTTATTTTAAAAAATGAAAAAAATTCTAGTCCATTTTATTCTACATTTAGTTTGAAAAGATAAGTGCTTAAAATGTTTCTAAAAGGAATACATTATTATATAAAAGCTAATATTTTGTTTCAATCACATGAAAATAGGAAAGTCTCTTCAGCTCAGATCTTTAAACTACTTGATGCCCTAAATAAAAACATTTAGTTCCCACTAAAACTGAACTGAGTTACACTTTTACATTTGTAAAAAATCAGCCTTCAGTATTATCATAACCAAGCTACATGGCAGCACAACTGTAACTCTTGAGTATATCCTGAAAAAGCATGTCATTCAGAGATGCAGGAAAGAGCAACATGACACATCTGAATCTCAATTTTGCTTTGATGTTTTGGGTATCTTCTAATGAGTTAGTTTTAGATAAGACAAATAGTCTGAACATAAAGAGAACTACAGTGTATATGTATAGCTGCAGTGGGAACAGGAAGCACTAGCATGGGTTTAGTCTGCACACCATAAGCAATACATTTATCATTACACTGAGCATTTAGAACAAACTAAGTATGCCTGCTGCTACATCATTATAGGCCTCCTGCAGACCTCATCAGATCCATGTAAGAGTAGCAGTGCTCTGCTGAATTTTGCAGATAGAACTGTATATAATCAGCCTTTGGTAGATGGTTTGTATATATTTATATTTAACAGGACAGCTGTGGATATTTTAAGCTTCAGAGAACCAGCCTACTTGTTTTACTATCTTTAGGCCCTACTAAAATCTCTGCAACAAAAATAATACATAGTATCTTTAAAAATAAACTGAAGAGGCTACAAAACCGGGCATAGTCCAGTTTTCAAAGTCCCTTTATCTCCCAGTATGTAACTTTTTCATTGAAATGCTTAAAATCATTATAATCTATTTCTTAAGCCAGGTAAAGTGAAGCAGCAATGTTTTTAGTTCTGAGGGAAGATTAAGTGCAACATATTTCTTCCAGCATCAAAAAAGAAAGCAGAATACAACAAGCTAGAAGAAAGGAAGGTAAGACCTGAAACATCTAAAGCCTGTGACTGCACAGAGACCTGCACACACAGAAGTCACTAGATGACCATCTTTCTCTGATCACAAGCTTCCTTGATTCAGTCACCATGCCATTATATCTCTTCCATTACTGAAACTTAGAAACCTTCCTGTACAGAAATGCATACCTGTTACATCAAATTTAGTTTCAAAACACACCCACCACTGTGTCTCTCCAGTCTAAATGTACTGTGCTTTGCTACATGAAATGTCACAGATGGCATCCTAAAAAACAGGCTCAATTTGAAAAGCTAAGATGAAACAGATTTCTCCGTATCTGAAGGATCACTTCTTCAGAGCTGATTCAAATACTAAAGCTCATCATCTTCAGATGGTGTTTGCTCTCGATGTGTTCTATTTTGGGAAAAAGAACTTTTTTATTTAAAACTAATCCACAGCTAATAAGTGTAGAAAATATTCGCGTCTCCAGCAAGTTGCTCTGTCAAATGTGAGAAGACTGATATGTCTCTACCAAACTGCTAAAAATAAAAGATACATATAATAGTAAACAGTTATTTTCCTTGTTATTAATGTTTTAAATAAGGCTAAATTCCATGTCTTTTTAGAAGTACTTTTTCCTCTCTAGTAAGATTCTTGTTCTCCTTACTCTTTTCTCGTTCCCCTTCTCCTTTTATTTTTTTTAAACAAAGGATGAAGAGGAAGGAACACAGAATTGCAGCTGCAAGTATAAATATGGGCTCATATTAACTAAAATAAAATAATCTTAATAATAACCTTAAAAATAAAATAACTAACAGCTATGTTTACTATACATTTGGAAAAAAACACACCATGTAACATTCTAAATTCTAAAAATTTTTACCACTACTCCTGTGCTTCTGACCACCTTCTACAGACTCAAATTTTCTTCCTCTATCCGCATTCTCTACAATTTTCTTCTCAAACTAGTAACTTTTGAACATGTTAATTATGGCTATTTTATGCTTAATTGTTTACCTACTAATTGAAACCAATTCTGAAACCAATTAAAAGTTCAAATTCATGTGGAATTTGGCTATGCTTTCTTCAGAGAAGATGTAATTACATATTCTCTCTCTAATTGCTCAAAACAGTATTTATGTTAAAGGTAAGCTCTTGTATCAAATTTCCAAGAAGATGGGAAGTAGATCAACATGAAAATACATGAAAAATAGAATTATTTAATACAATAAGAAAGAGAACCTGGAAATTTTCTGTATTATTTGATCAAAATATGATCTCTTGAAATATTCAAGCTTCACTTGCAGTATCCCACACACATTACACATAGATGCACACCCACACACAAAGACGCAGGCCCTTCTTTAAAGGGCATTAATTACTATGGCAACTTCTCTCACTGACACAGGCAGCTCCATTTATTTCATTATTACTTGTATACCCCTAGAAACACCAAAACCCTGTGACATTAGCAAATACAGCTCACAATTTTATCCTATATCATCTCTTGAAAATAAAGTAACAGTCACCTTAAATTAAATGAATATACAAGACAGACTTGTCATACAAAAAAAATATAGTGTAGATTTGTGCCCAAACTTTTAAGTAACTCAAAGTAATTTCAGGAGGCTGAAATAAATAACCTCTGGAAATAAATGAATGGAGGCCTTGCTGCCCTTTTATACCCAACATTATCTGAACATTTCAGTGTGAAACATGCTCAGAAACAGAGCTCTAAAAAGAAATACTATTATTTTTTGTATATTGTAACTGGCTTCCAAAACACTGACAATTGTTCATATACAGCAAGACTGATACACAGAATCATAAGCAAGAACTTGGTTCTGTGTTTTCATACATGTGTTTTCATGTTATCTCTACACAACTAGTTAAATATTACAATTTATCATGATACACACAGGCTCTGAAGTGATAGTTAAACTGTTGCTCATGCAACTTTTTAGTAATTAGATTATACCACCTTATCCATAGATAGAAGCATATACACACACAAATTTACATTTGTGCTACTGAACCTCTGCCCTGTTGAATACACAGAACAATTATGACACCGTTACTCAGCGTTTTACAGTTTTTGTTCAATATATGACCTGACAACTTCTATTTCCAATATTCACATCTTTCTCTAAATGAGCAGAATTACTAAAATGTCCCTTCCACAGCACTCCGTTACAGGAAATAATTTCGTATTTTAAAATACCCTGTTACACCACTTGGGTGACAACAAGAGACCCTCAAAAAGCACAGGAGAGTGAGGCTTCCCCTTTTCCTCCCGGCTTCTAGCCTGAGCAATTACTGAGTCCCGAAATTCGTACTGTAAATACACTCACTCTGCAAAGAAAGCACACATGCACTATGGTCAGGGTAAGATCAAAGAGATGCTCTGGAAGTCTGATTGATTCTAGCAGATGAAGCCACAGATATTCCTGTCCACATAAACTGGTATTTTTCAGAGAGTCTGTTAATCTGCATGAAGTTTCATAGCTGACCGAAGGGAAAATAAAACATATACTGCAGATAAAATACATCCTCTTAACAGATTTCCAGACTCAAATCCAAATGATGTATTCCATATAAAATGTCCCTAGAATTTAGTGAGCCAGGATAATTTTACTCATTTTTTTTTCTCAGTAACAGTTGAGCTATTCTGAGTATCTTCCTAAATACAATTTCAGTCTGAGGAAGGCATCCTACACAGAAAGGACTGAAAGGACGTTTCTGTCTGAACAGGAAGAATTGTATGCACTTGAGTGGTTATTTTCAAAGGGAAGCAGAGATATTAATACATGGAACAATAAGGTCTTTTTGAGTGACATTTACTTTGGAATTGCAAGAGACACCTAAGATTTGAGTTTCCATTAGTTTGTCTCCTTTCTTGTAATGTCTTAGGGTTAAAACACAAGTTATTGCAGTTCAACTTACCGAACATTTTCTGGTCTCAATTTATCCAGTACCATCTCTATTAAATCAGGTCTGAACTCTTCAAGCAAATATTCAGCAGCCAATACTTCTTCTATAGGATAATACTAAAAAACAAAGCCCAGAAACATGTATATGAAGCACAAAAAAAATTTACCATTTTGTAAAGGAAATTAACTGCATCCTGGTCATGAAATCTGTGTTATTTTAATAATTTCAAATTAGAAGTGCAGAGAAGTCTTAAAATCTTTCACTTAAAACTCAACAACATGAAGTAGTACTCTACATAATCACATTCCTCCTTTATTAGGTATTTCTATATATTGCATATTGATATTCATGAAATATTTTATGTCTTGATATAAAATATCATCCACCTTTACTATTTTGAAGGAACTGAAGAAAAACCATGGTAAATACTGACCCCTGGAGGATATTTTTCAAGATAAAGAACACCACATACTCTAACTAGAGTACACTTGGGAAAAGCGAAACTTAATACAGAAAAAAGACAAAAAAAAAAAAAAAAAAAAAAAAAAGCGCTACTGAGTTGTTTAGGATTCCCTCAGAATTCCAATTTTATTTATAGTAAGTTAAAAGAAAGTATATTTCAATTATCGAAAAGAAAAATTAAAAAATTACACAATTCTAATTATTTTTATTAAAGAATATTTTTCCTGCTTACCAAAGGGAAAATACCAGATGACCTAAGCACTGAGTACCTGCAGTTTGCCATATGCATGAATTTTTTTTTTACTAGAATTATTATAAAAGGGCTGTCTAAATTACAGACACAATACATATAACTATAGTAGAATGATTTCCATAACACAAAGTAACTCACACAAAGTATTTTGGAAAAGAGAAAAGGATGGGGAGGCAGGGGTTGAAGACGAAGGACAATGTACAAAGCCTGTGCTACAAAAAATTGAAATGTGAATGCTAAAGATCCAGAATTTGAAAGGTTTTGTTGAAAAGATTCACCACACACTGAAGAATGCTTATTTAATTACACTCCAAATAAACAGCTAAGCAGACTAAGATATGCAAAGGGGAGATTTAAAATTATCTATTCACTTCTAATTTCAAATTACCATGGCAATACAGACTTAGTGGCCAAAAATCTACATTTCCTTTACAAACAAGCCACAGTCTGCACACCAGCTGAAACTGAACATAAAATTTATTTGGCAACTTCATTACTTCTGTATTACAAGAGCAGGAGGGTTGGACCTCCAAAAGCCAAGTCCAACCTCAACCATTTTGTGATTCTGTGATGACTTTTCATCAAGGTCAGAGCATAAAGTAACTAAAATAAAACAGACTAAAACAGTATACATGGAACAATCAGAATAAAATGAAATCTGAAAAATTATTCAGTTAAGGCGACAAAACAAAGAAAATGGGCACTACAAACTGAGGAACAACTACGTGGAAAACATCAAGCCTACACCTGACAAATAGGAAATATAATCTGGCAAGAAGACTTAGTGGTGACTCCACAGACAAGCACAAATGTGTTCTAAAGGCAAACTTGTTTTGTTGACGGAAGATGTTTTTTAAATCACTCATGTTAACTTAAACCCAGGTTCTCCACATTATGAAAACTGAGTAGTATTCATAAGCTCATGGTATCATGAAACAGTTGTAGCTTGGTTAATTCAAAGCATAAACTAAGGATGACTCAGAGACAATGAAGGTAACTAGAAAAGTTATTTTTCAAATAGAATTTAAGCAACTAAGAGCAGAATCAGAATTACCACTCACACTGCAAAGCACAGCAGCAAAAGAAAACAGTGTCCTGAATCAACACCCTACTCTGTGTAATACTGCTGGCCACATCATGGCTTGATCTTCGGAGACAGAAATTGTAATTAGGAATGATGCCACAAATACAGGTCACAGAGGCTGTTTCAGAAGTGAGGAGTCCATTTGTTGAAGAGATTTTATGCATTTGACAGAACAAAAGCAAGAGACAGCATAGCAAATAGTAGCTCCTTTAAAGATCCATTTAAATGTTTTCAGTTAAGTCTAATGCTTCTAGTAAACAGAGACAACTCTAAAATTAAAGACGGCTATTGTAGACTTCACACTTTAAAGATGTAGGAGGATTAAGAGGGATTCCAGCAAAGAAAACAAAAATGTCTCCATGTAGATTTAGATATTAGCTGTGCAATGGAGAATTACTGCAATGTACAGAAGTTGCATTAATTTCACTAGGCGAAAAAGGCTTTATTCTTCTGCTAGTACAAAATGAGGGAACTGTATTTTACAAGTGTAAAGAGTAACTATAAGCTACATGATGATTCTTTCAGTACCAATACGTAATCACCTTCGTAGAGTGAAACATTTCTAATTTGCTATCTTAATACAAGTAGTGGTGTTAAGTACAGCAGTTCAACACTGTTAACTATAGAAGCATTTAGAAACATAGTACTTGCATTTATGATGAAGCATTATTTCTCTAGTATTTCCCTAGAGAACATTTAGCTATCAGGTAGACACAGAATGACAAGGTACATATATTTTAAGTAACACTGAAACAGATAAAATCACAACTCCAGTTACTGTAAAATCAATTCCACAAAGTACAGAAGTATAAAATGGTAGCATGAAGGAACTGTGACTTATTGAATGCCACAACTAAGATCTATGCAGCACATAAGCTTCCTAAGCTCATGAAGCTCAAAGGACCTTTGCATGTACCTGTATTTATTAAGATTAAAATCATATTGCTAAATCAATAGTATATTGCCAGACATACAAACAAAACAAAAAAACCCCCACACTTACATGCAACATTCCTCCAAGCTTTGAGGTATAACCTCGTGGTCGTTCTTTATCTTTAAATCTGAATGCCACAGCATTTAGATCCTAGGGAAACAATGCAGGAAGAGTTGAAAAGCCTATTTTAAAGACAATTTTTAGAATAATTATTGGCTGCTTAATTCCTTTTTGTCAAACAAGAAAAGTAAGTTTTCTTGTATTCATTTTGTAGTAGTTAGACAAGTACCCAACACAGAAACTTTCAGTAATATTCAAACTGCACAAATCTCACAAGCAGTTTCAGATAGTCTCACAATGTGAAGTGTTACACAAGACCTGTGAACTCAGTTCAAACTACAAGATCTGTCCTGTATGTCTTATATTTTAAGTTCCTGGTAGTTTGAAGACACAACCACTTTGATACAACCAATACATCATGTTCCAGTGCAATATTCATTGCATATTAGTGAACTGAAGCTTTTCCCTTTTCATTTTTTGTTCCTTTTGTTCTTCCAGCTAAAACATTAAGTTTGGAGATACAAGTGTGTTTCTTTATGCTGTCTTAGCCACAGAAATAGAACACATTCTTAGAATACAATGGCAAGTGAGTATTAAAGGGATCTAAGTCTATAAAGCAAATGAAAGATACAGTTTATCTTTCTGTGAAACCATACAGACAGTTTGGTTAATTCAACAATTCATATGAAAATAAGCTCAAAAGAAGATTCTTTTCAAATTAGATTACCAACTCTTCTGACACACCTAACAGCCTCAGAAGTGCTGGGACTGATACAAGAGGAGCAAGTGAAAGACACAGGGACGATACAGGAGGATGGAACTACCTCTTTCAAATCTTGCTTTCACTTAAAATGACAGTGAATGACTTTCAGCAGATCATACAGAGACTTCTTCTACAGGTACATAGTGTCAAAATGCAAGTAACAAAGTTATCTGCAGAATCTCTGCTCTAGACAGAAAAGGCTCAACAGTAAAGCTAAGATGGAACCAGAAATATTTATCCTAATATTTGCAGTGAACCAATGATACTATACACACAAATAAAACAGGGTTAATTTCACACTGTCATTGGAAGTGCAGGACTATTTAATTCTAAGAGGACACTTTACACTTTTGTTGTGTGCAAACAGAACTACACAGACTTATAAGTATGCATAGTTGAGCAAGGACTAATGTGTACAGCCAAGGTACCACATTAAAAATTTTAGTTCACCTCTCATAAAGGTGAGGGAATAAACAGCAGATTCAATGTCCTACTGCTTTTAAAATCTCAACTGTACAATGTGACACATGAAAGAAGAGAGGGGTAGAACATTTAATTTCCCCCTCACTTCAAATGCTCCCCCACTCCCTCCACCTCTGGTCAAGGCTAAGGAAGGTTATATAAAATCCTGGGGTCATGGTAAACTACTTCCTCCTCCACCCTGATTATCCTGTCATAAAATGTCAACTCACACTCTGTAGAGGCACTTCACATCTACATTAAGACAATATATTCTGAATGTACTTGTTGTTTGTGTCCTGCTGAACTTTTAAAATTAATAAACTTAATTACCGTGTGATTATTAAAGGCTATTTCCACAGCTAAGGGAATGTTCCTACTTAGAATCCAAAATTTGTAGAAATACAGCCACTGCATATTTCAAGTACCTATTGCTGTACCTTGCACTCTTGGAAAACCCATTCTTGAGGTCCTTCTGTACGTAGTTTTTGAATATACTGAAACATGTGCAAAATAATATCTTCAACATGTACTGGAAAGAAAAAAATACTTGCTTAATAATTCATTCAGTTCTGCATAAAGAAAAAATTCTGATGAACACAAGTATTTATGGTTTTATTTTTAATTACACCCTGACACATCCCATTCGCAAATTTAAATCTGCTTTTATCAGACGTGAATTTAAGATAAATGTTTAGGTCTCCAGCTAGCTCAATGAACTGCACTGAACATCTCTTAAGATACTGACTTAGATGTAATTTAACTCAGGTCTAAACAGTATGAAGAAATAGCACAAAAGTATTACCTTTCCTTTTAAAATAATTTACTTTAAAATATTTAACGAAATACTGCGATATAACCTCAAATAAGTCAATTTCTTATGTTAGATGAAGTGCAAGCATACTGAGAGGATCTAAACACACCAAAAAAAAACCCCCAATTAATTAAAATAAATTGGCTTTCAAGCTATGAACACAATTAGACTCCTTAAATATAAACACAAACCCATTAGAATGACATGGAATTCAGATATAGTGCTTCACTTACGAAGTCCTTCTTCTGTCAAGTCCACATTGATGATGAAAAACATGAAACCTCTAGCACCTTCCTTCTGTCCTCCCACAAGAGTATTTACCCAACCTATGAAATCACAGAGGAAATACATTTCATAAACAAATCTGTAACAATTTATGCTACTTTTTGTAAACTTTGGCAACTTTATTTTTTATGTTTTGACTGCTTTACATGTCTGCCTTTTCTTCCTTAATGCCTCTAGCAACAGTGCAAGTCAAATATAATGCAAGTCAGATCTGATTTTGTGCTCAGAATGATACAAAAAACTCAGGATCATCTTAATCCTGGGTAATTTATTTATGTTTGGAGCATGGTAACATAAAGAAAAATACAAGAGATACCATACCCTCTTGGGGTAACCTTCCAGACACTGAGGTCCTGACAGCAGTGTCTAAGCCAGTGACAAAATAGACAAAAACTTGATATCAAAGTTCATGTAACTGTCTAAACAAGGGTAGGTAAAGGGGAGTGCAAGATATAGTAGCTTCAGTAGTCAGTGCCTGTTGTTTATTTTTTCCATCACAGAAATGAGATTAAAGTGCAAAATTACCTACAATTCGAATTATTCAAACAGCTGGGGTGCTTCAAATTTAGCATACAGAGGTCAATTTTAGGTGAAACTTAATTAAGCTTTACAAAATCGTGTAAAAAATTACGTTTTTGATTCTTTACCTTCGAAGGACTTACCTTTGGATTTAAGCTCTGATAAAAGACTCCCTGGGCCTTCATGCCCAATCAGATGACCAAGATAATGGCCAGGGTTAGATTTGTAGTACTTCTGAAGGTCAGGTATGGGAAATGTAACATAAAGATTTCTAATGTCCTTAATAGGTACCACTTTGTAAAGTTGCTGAGGGGGGAATTAAACAAAGAGATTCATAAACAAAAGGAAACTCTCATTATTTTATTCATTTCAGGAGCACATAATCATGTTGCCTTTACACACACACTTTTTTTGCAAACATATCAACAACATCTCAAAAGTAAAGGTGGGTATAACTTAATGCAACACTTGTGCCATTCATGATTCAAACAAATAGAAAATTCATCTCTCTGTTGCTTATAGCTGCAACCAAAAGCACTGCCTTTACCACAAAGTATACAAAATGAACCGATAGTGAAAATGTGGGTGGAAAATCAAGACAGAAATTGGGAAGTTAATAGGGATACTGGTAAAAATGCAGTGAAGTGCACAATAAATTATTGAAAAAAAATTATCATTTATGGCATACAATCCCAATGAGCAATGTATACATATATAGATATGTCTATACATACCCGGAGATGTTCTTCTTGGAAAGGATGTTCAGGGAACTCTGGTATAGGGACATTTTTATTCTCTACTTCTGAAAATAACTTTACTACTAAGCAAGTCAGCTCATCCAAGGTTTCTAGAATAAAGAAGCATTAGAAAAAGCAAAATTGCTATCTGAAGATTTTAGAAAATTTGGATTTCATATATTCTTTGAGGGAGAACTATACAGAAAAGTAGTTTTAATTGCATGACTATTATTAATTTTTGAAATTCAATATACATTAATACTTCAGTTTTGAACTACATCATGCCATAAACACCATGCTTATTAAAGGAAGAGTTCAATCATGGTTAAAATAAATCCTGAAAAAACAGAAGAAACATTTAAATTGTATGGATAGATTAAATTTTAAAATTTAAATTGTACTGGGATTGAAGACACATCATAAATGGACATATATTTGTGATCTGCAAAAAGAAACATTTCACAAAGAACTTAAGGGACATGGAATTACAGCTGCAAATTTTCCAGAGCAAAAGCATCTTTGCCAAAAGTTGGATTTTCTTCAGCCTCAGCTTACTTCCAGTATTTCACATAGTGATCCAGGGTAATCTGTCCTTAACACCCCAAAATTTTGCACACATCTGTGACCTGTTTAAGCCCTTTCAATTTTACATCCATTCCAGTTTTAGTCCATGACTCTAGCACTCTCAAAAAATGAGAGTAATGAGAGGAAGACCATTTGCAAAAAGAATGCTGTTCACCTAACTGCCCTATATTAATTCACCTAAACTGACCTATTTTTGTTGAAATATTGCATTCAAATAGGTATCTTTGAAGAAATGCATTTTAGAGCACTTCTCAAAGTAGAGCATAAAAGAAGAAAGCCTGATGAGTGGGTGCTAATAAAGAAAAGGGTGTTTCTTTGATGTCTCAAAGCCCAAATTTAGTGCCTGAAAGATTTCAAAGTGGTCACCTTGTCAGTCAAAACAATCACAGAATCACATGCTCTTCCACTACACTGAGAGGCCAATGCAAACAGACTAACAAAACACCAAAGAGTTACAGAGTTCATTTTCTTCAAACATAAATATATGTAAAGTCTTACTCAGCCACCAGAATAAAACTCACCTCTTCCTAAGACGCAAATAGCCATTAAATTTGATGAGTAATACGTAGAATGAAACTTCAGTAGCTCTTGCCTTACATCTATTCCTTCTTTGGTTGGTCTAGTTTCCAAAGTGAGTTTGTTCCCTGTAATATGGAAGTTAACAATACTTGATGTTTATGAACTTAAAGATCAAAAGCCATATATAAATTAATAAGTCTGCTGTCCTCCAGATGGGTAGTAATTTTAGAAATAGTTATCTTTCAGGAAAATGGGTGGAAGGTATATGGGGAAAAAATGCCCATCCTCACCAGAAAACTCGTGATTAAAATGTACTGCTTTCTCTGAACAAAGAGTAGTAGTCAGTTTGTTGGCAAAACAGGCTGCATAGCAATAAGAAGTGACCTGAAGCACCAAATGGAGTCATACCTGCATCCTGCTAGACTAACACCATCTCAGCAGGTGAAAAGAAACTAAGCAAACCAACTGCAATTTTCAGGAAAAGCATGTCACAGTTGTCATCTTCTGGTAAATAAAAACTACACAGCTACCTTTCACTTGTGTCAGCTATAAAGACTTCTCAAATTGTAGAAAAGTATTTCCGCAACATCCACTTCTGGTTTTTAAGTGCCATTATCTCCCATCATCCTACTCCACCCAATAGTTGCACCAATATTTGCATCAACAGGAAACTGACCCAGTCACAAAACACAATCATGCTCAAGGATTAAACAGTGTAGGAATTCATAGCCTTCTTACTTGGATAATTTCAAAAAGAAATTCATGTAAAAAATAACTATATATTAAAAAAAACAAAACTAAAACCAAAACAAGCAACAAACATTTAAACTTCTCCCAAAGCATCAATTGTTTGTGGTTTTGACCATAACTACAGTATTTTACTTTAATGCATTTTTAAATTGAGGTTTGGGGGTGTTCATTTTAACTCATTACTATGCATTCTGTGAATAAGAGAGCCTGAAAAAAACCCAACAGCCATAAGATTGGCATTTCTCCAAGACCATTTTATCTACCTATCTACTACTGGCATTTTAAGTTTAAGACTTTGGTTTTATATTCTTACTCTACTTTTAAGGTTTCTTTGCCAATCTTTCTGATTTTACTTCGTCACTGTCATCTAATCCTAGTACAATACTCTTTAGCAAAAAGAATGTGTGGCTATCAACAATTTGAACACAGTTCATTCACTCTGTTATGAACAAAGACTTAACAGGACTAAATTATGACAAATTCAGTAATTGGAAAATAGCGTTCAGTGCAGTAATTATCAGAATCATAAAGGATGCTTCATCGCTCTACTGGAAATCTTGGATCACTCTGTTTCCTATGTTTTTGTCTAGTTCAGTTTGGTCTACGATGTGGAAAATGTGACAAAGCATCACAGTAATCATGTATAAAGAGGAAAAATAGGGAACTGTTTCAGTTTGCCTTTAACGATTTTATATAAACACCAACACTATGCATGCCCCTCAAAATTTCAAAGGATGGGTAATTATATTCTGACAAACCTGTTCCAAATTTACTGAATGGATGATTGGGGTTTCCTGTAGCTTTCTCCAGTTGAAACAACCTCCAGGCATCATTCATCAGATTCTTCTCATGTTCAGAATCCACTGCATTCACTTCTCTGTCTTTGCAGCTTTCATCAAACAAAGGGCACAGGAAAAACTGGGCAAATCTAAACAGAAAAGTTTTAATGCAAGTCATAAGTAATACTGTACACAAATGGCAAAAGAAAACTGTAAAGTTTGGTACCTTATGAAAACAAGTGAATATATTATTTTTTTAATGCAAAACTTTAAAATCTTGTAACAGTTTTGAATCACTATCTTTGTCCATGCAAGGATTAAGGATCTTGAATTATAATTCATACACTAAAAATTTCTACTGTTTTGAAGTTTAGCTGCAAGACTCTTAATCTTGCAAATCAAGACAATCTTGTCACACATCCAGGAAAATCCAATGGGAAAATCCACTCTTTACCTCATTAATACACCTTTCAATTTCTGTCTCCTCCCACGTAAGGCAGACACTTCAGTGAGTTTCCTTTACTAAAGGCATCCTAACATATTTCTAGACTTCACTCTTATTTTGCTATAAATGAAGTAAGGATCCCACAGGAAGCACAGCATTTGATTATACAGAGATATTTCCACAATGCATAAGTTCATGACCATTCTGTGTGCCAAATTTCCAGTAATACTCAGTGTAAACACAAACTCTGAACTCCAAAATTTTTGCTTCAGTAACAAGCTCTGCTAGCTGAAAAAATCTGAGCAAAACTTTTCAACTGAAAATACCTGATGCTGATTTTAACAAGAGATAGTGCTCTCAACCCTTTAATATCATAATGATAAAACTGTCAAAAAACCTTCTACATTATTTTAAATAGCACCTATATGAGAAAATATTAAATATTTTAAAATGTGTTTACCTGTCTAATGCACCTTCTAGATGTTCATGTGACACATCGAAGTAATAGTTGGTATGTTCTCCACTTGTGAAAGCATTTGAACTCCCAGCATGCTCACTAAGAAATTGACTATACTCATTCTCTTTTGGATATTTCTTGGTTCCCAGGAACAGCATATGCTCACAGAAATGACTAAGCCCAGCAATGTTGGGAGGATCAGACAAAGATCCTGCAGGGGGAAAAAATATCATGTAGTTATTCATAAAAAGTATACTAAAATGTTAAGTCTTTTAAAGTGCTTTTTATTATACTATGTTGCCTCATTCTGTAGATGTAAACCGACAGTTGTACAGCTATAGTCAAATATAAAATCAAGCATAACAAAAAACCCATAAAAACCTGAAAGAGAAAGAGTAACTGAATCAATTACTGTCTCAAATTGCCTCTCTAGATCAGCTTCCATTGCCTTACAAAGACCACTTTTCAGCTGAAGTTCATGACTCACGATCTATAAAACCTGGCAGATATATCACAGTGTTCTGAGTTCTATACCTTGACCTGCAATGTGTCAAATGGCAGCAAATGCTAACCACAATTAAGGAGGTTTATAGGACAAGTAATAACCTGTAATAGCCTGAACACAAGCAGCTATTGATGATGAGCTAGTAAGAGCAAAAGCAGACAGATTAAAAGACGTGCAAGAATGGAAGCCAGAAATGTGGAAGTTTGAGTGTGGCAGTCGTGTTCTGAAGTGTGCAACAACATGATATGGTACAGCAGAGATGAAGGCAAGAGATGCATCTGTCCCTGGTTATGTGCGAACGATGGATGCTGCAGTTTGCTTTTATTGTCATAGTACCTAATAAAACCACATCTGGGATCCTCTGAACTAGAGAATGATCTGTGACAACCATCTCCATAATCAAAAACTCCATAAGTTTTCAGTTACTCTACTTCTGTCTGAACATCAATAGCAGTAAGAGCTCCCAACTACAAATGTGGCAAGAATATGTTTAAGTAATGTGTGCAGACATCGCACCTTCCAAGCTACTGAGAAACTATACAAGCTGGGGAGATACCACAAATATAAAAGGATTCTTCCATTATTCCAGCATCAAAGTAACTGCCTTCCCCTTCTATTTCCAGTATTACTGTTTGCACACTTCAGCATTGTTGGAGTCAGGGAGAGGCTCTTCAACTCCTCTCCAGCACTACAGCATTTTCTCACCTCGTGTACACATCACCAATATAACACGTAAAAAAAAACGTCTGACATGACAGATGGAGCTGTCTGAAATAACTGCACTCACACCCTCCCCTTTTCTACTTATAAAAGATCTTTCATAACATGAAACTTAATGGTTAAAAGAACTCTTTCTACTGACCGAGCTACATTAAACACTAGAATAAAATAATTTAATTAGCTCTAATAATTTTCAACTGGCTCTATCAAGAATTAAACAAACTCCAAAATAAAATAAAAGGATAGGCTCCCTATCAGATACTTCTGTCAGTTTCTTTGCAATTAAGATACCAATACTTAAAGCATTTTTATTAATGATATGATGAACATGGCATGTATTAAATACCTATGTGCACATCAAGTGCTGCTGAAGACTTATCTGTGGTAGGGTCACTAATGAGAAGAGCTTTAATGCCATTTGCCAACTCCAGTCCACGGTATTCTCGTTTATCCTCAGGTGATTTGATAATTTCATTTGTTACTCTCTTAATAGCAGGACTATTCATTTTGTTGTTTGTAGCCTTCTGAAGCCTGAAACAAAACAAAAGGAATTTCATTTACTATTGTTACTTAAACCCTGCTAATATTATAATACTATGTTAGAGAATATTAGGCAATACCAACAGCATGAACACACACATCTGCCCTAAGATTACAGTTCATATCCTGAGAGATATTGCTGTTAAAACAAACAAACAAAAAAAACAACCTGAAGACCAAGAAACATCATGAAATATAAATTATGTGATCTACGATTTTAAGCTCCTACTGACAGTAACTAAAAGAATAACTTAGTAAAAAAGGAATACCATCTCTTTATTCAATTATCATAGAAATGAAATGAAGCTTACATTGGTACCCCAAGTATACTTTCAGGCTTCAGAAAATTATTTCATGCATCTGAATTGGTAGTTATGTTATGAATGCTGTAACTCAGATAAAATTTTACTAGCAAACAACTGGATTTGTACACTCAATCAAGAAAGGGTGACACCATTTATAAGACTGCCATAAAAATATCAACATACTTCATAATTGCCACAGTAAAAAGGAATAGACTAAGTCACATATTTAAATTTCTATTATTAATTTAACATGACATGTTTCTTTCATGGCACAATTTTGAAATGCTAAGCAATTAAGTGTGATTCTGAAATTAACAACTTGGGCTATTTGATTTTTTTAAATTTAAAATTTAAAAGCCAAGTGAAAAGGTGATGCATTCAGACTTGGATATTTGGGGAGGTAAAGTGGAACCACTTGGTTGCATGTTAAAAAACAAAAAAAAAGAAAAACAACCAACACACAAAACCCAACCAAGCAAACAAACAAAACCCACACACAAAAATAAGCAAAGCCAGAAATGGGAAATCAGAGACCTATGCTCTGAGCCCATCATGAAGTGTATTCCTGTATGTAAGAGCAATAGTTTTATAGAAAGGGTTTTAGAATGGAATCTGTTATACAAATACAGTACCAATCAAACCAAATCTTTTCCTGTAGTGAAATTTTGATTGCTGGACTGACTTCACTGACAACGAAAACCAGATCCAAGTCTACTTTCCCACCACAACACATGCACACATGAGAAACCTTGTATGGTCCTGTCATTATCACATAGGTAACAAGGAGTTTTACAGTATTTACTTTTCCATTTTCAGGTGGTACAATTCAAGGAATTTGGTCTAAGTTTTAAGACAATGTACAAGTCTTAAGAACCTTTTGGTATGTGGGTTGTGAAGGACTGCACAGCTCTCAACACACATAATGTTTCAGGTCTTCAGACATGACATTTTAACTCCAGCTAGCAAATTCAGTGCCTTCTAGAAGTAAAAACTTCCAATAGCAAAACATGGTTTTCAAACTGTGAATTACTTTAAAAAAAAAAACAAAAGCAAAACAAAAAAAAACCCCTCAGTCAAACATAATCATCAAACAGTTACCAAAATGCAGAACCTTTTTTTTGTTACTGTCAGATACCCACTAGTTCAACCCTGCACTCTTGATAATCCTGCCAGGACTATTTGTGGGCTTCCTGCTCCTGAAAAAACGCAGATACCACTCAAAAGCAAATGATACGTTGAGTATGGCAATCTGCATGTTTCTCAGCACAACAGCACTGACATGGTCCATGCTTATGATAAAAAATACATTCTTGTTCAAAGTTCAGAGTCTTAAGTAGAACTACTCAACTAAACATAAGACACTAGGTAAAATTTATGAAGGGAAAACAGATAATACTTTCCATAGACAAAAACCGTAACTAAACTCTTCTTAATTATATTCCATTTGCACACACCTCTATTGGACTGACTAATCTAAGTATGTAGGGCAGCAAGGAGGTCTTGAAATATCCTGATTTCACCTCCACTAAGGAACACCTATGACTTGGTTTCCAGATAAATACTCCATCTCATTAAGATATTAGTTTCTTATCATAAAATACATATGTACTATAGACTTCTCAAGTTTTTTTTTAATGTTACACAATTTCCTTGTCATTGGCTACTTCCCTGCTGTTTCTACACCACACCATTAAGGCACAGAACTTTACAGTTTGTTCAGATGACTCATCTTTCCGATGTGATTCATCAAATTACGCAGCTTCTGTAAAGTCTTATGAGATTTCAACTGATGTTTTGTGAAGCTGTACACCTCCACTCTATCTTATTATCATTCCTTATTTCTGTCTCTTTCATTCATAGGCTACCTCCAGCTTGGTAGTTGAATTTCAGTAGAGGAAAAAACTTAAAATTTTCAAAAGAAGTCAGTCATTAAGCCTTTGAACCAAGAACTTAAATTTGCATCTCTGTCTTCATTGTTTTTCAATGGGCACTGTGAATACAACATTCTCTTCAACTGCATTTGCATTATTAACCCACAATCATCTCCCTGCAAAATAAACTGTAGTACCAGACAACTCACATAAAAGCAAAAGCAGATCAACTATGCAATATACCTGAAAGACAACGCATTAAAAGATCAAAACCAGTAACTTCCTTCCATTTACCAATTACCAATAAACCAATTACCTTCCTCATGTTATATTACTACAATACAAGAGCTAGAAGACAAAAATTCACTATAATAGAGTTTTTATGCAACAATTTTTTCTTAAGGAGTAAATTGTAGGACATAATATTAAACATTCCCTTATATGACCTCTTCTCTGTTCAACTTTTCAGTCCTCTTAGTGGAACTGCTTTGAAACAACACCATGTTTCATTGTTTCACAAAAGAATCTTAATATACTACAAACCACTTTTTGACATAACTGGTTTTGACCATAGCAATCAAAACAAAGTAATGGAAACAGAAAAATTCTATATTTCTTGTAGTTTTTATGAGAAGTAGCTCATTTTAAAAAGTTGTGTTAAGATGCTGTCCCTTGCTACGCTGTTACTACAGCGAACATTTAACGCACATGGTCACCAGCAAAGACAGTAAGTGACAAACTAGATGCTATGTTTACTGCAGAGCTAAACTGCTAAAAATAATGTCACTGAAAGATACATGGTTATACTACTTTCACAAAACAGAAGTAACAGAGGAAGACCCCAAAAATCAAAGACAGTGGGAACAAATACAAAACGTTTTTGTGGTACTGGGAATTCTATAGGCTCAAAAATTAGAAGTGGCAAGATGACAGAGATAAGACAAAGATAGGCAGACAGGAAGGAAGGAAGGCAGGAAGGAAGAGAGAGAGAGAAAGAAAGGAAGAAAGAGAGAGAAAGAAAGGGGGAAAGGGAAGGGAAGGGAAGGGAAGGGAAGGGAAGGGAAGGGAAGGGAAGGGAAGGGAAGGGAAGGGAAGGGAAGGGAAGGGAAGGGAAGGGAAGGGAAGGGAAGGGAAGGGAAGGGAAGGGAAGGGAAGGGAAGGGAAGGGAAGGGAAGGGAAGGGAAGGGAAGGGAAGGGAAGGGAAGGGAAGGGAAGGGAAGGGAAGGGAAGGGAAGGGAAGGGAAGGGAAGGGAAGGGAAGGGAAGGGAAGGGAAGGGAAGGGAAGGGAAGGGAAGGGAAGGGAAGGGAAGGGAAGGGAAGGGAAGGGAAGGGAAGGGAAGGGAAGGGAAGGGAAGGGAAGGGAAGGGAAGGGAAGAAGACAATGGGAATGTTTGAACTGAGAGTAGTGTCTCTGTTCAACAACTAGGAAATACTAAACATTCTGCCTTCTCTTCAAAATTACTTCACTTGGACAAGAGAAGTATCAGTTAAAGCAGACACTGAATTGTGAACTGTAGCATTTTGAAATAAAATCATGTTTTATTGTTCAAGGCCCTGGTTTTTAATGCTTTTCAGGCAGGTAGTCCCTTGGAACCAGTGAAACTATCTGGGGATCCCATATTGTACCTTCTACAGAGTATTACAGAGTGGGATTAACTGATACACAGTTCTGCCTATTTTAATCGTTCAAAGTTATTTTAGTAAACTTTAATTAAAAATTACCCAGCGTAGTCAAATCCAAGTTCAGTGTTTGAACAATTAAAGGATCATATTTGAAAACCAATTAAAAGAAACTCCTGAGGGTTGTTTCAACATAAGAATGTAACTAGCTCATAAAAATATGACCCCTGAAGAACAAACTGCAAAAGCACTTTTCAAGATTTTTTTTGCCATGGATGCACATATTTAAGTCAAATGCTGGTACACAGGTCTGAGCAAGACCATAGGCTATAAAGACTGATCAGCTTAAAACAATCATATGAATGGCAACAGTTAGCTCATAGATTTTCATGCTTGCTTTCAATTTCTATCAGTTGCCTTAAAATTTGGGGTTTGCTTAAAGATTTTGTGCAACTGAATCCAAAATACTTTTATGAACACATCTGTGGGTGTTGCAACAAACTCACTTGAAGTTTACACCAGTACATACTATGATCTTAACTGGTCCTTTTTTTCTACTCATTTTATCTATCTGTCGAATTCACTTGGTATGTTATGCTGAGTACAATACAATAGTTACTCAAGCTCTGTCTTCGTTCTGTCTTTGAAATCATACAGAGATCACAGTAATGTTCAAAGTCACATTTTGCACCTGTTCAAAGTTCTGTATTTTATTTATATCAATTTTTCACTTTTTTCTTAAATTCCAAACCTAATTGCCTAGAACTTAACAGAGTGAACTGAAACATCTATTGAGTCAAAATTTACCTCTGCTCTATCCTGCAAGGGAGCTACCACTGATCATGTGTTCTCTGTATTATTGTCTAAAGCCACCAGTTTACAGTTCTTTGTAATGTACCTGAAGATTTCTCCAGGTGCCAATGCCTGGAGCAAAAAGAAGTGCTGTGTGCTTCGGCAGCCGGATACCCCAGGACTACCAGCCAGTCTGCCCACCTCTCTTTACAAGGATGAGAGAGTCTTCCTTCTCTGGAGGACTCTATGAAGTTCTTCAGTAGCAAGCTGGTGGCTTTGCAACAATAAAATAAATCTCCATTCTTCCACAAGTCTTAACTCCTCCTTTCAACTCTTGCACCTACTTCTTCTCGTGACAACAGAAGAATTTGATGGGATTGTTACATCATTACATGTGTAACTGAGGCATTACCAGTAAACTGAGGCATTACCAGTAAGTCAACCAACCATCTCCTCTCAGCTTCTTCATTCACTTATATGCCAAAAATGAAATTTACTTTTTAAACTAAGCAGTAGGCCATACAATTTTTTTTCTAAAATCTGACAAATGTCAGTAAGAATGTAATTTAAACACATGGAGCCAAGAGCAATCTAAAAACAAACAAACAAACATAGTAACATAAAAAATCCAACAAGCCCATATAAAATCAACTCAGGTGATAATTACGATATAGAGCACTTCAGTCTGGACACCATTCTTAACTCTTTCAGGCTATGGGTTCATCTATAGACAAATCTAACAAGTCTTTTACACATTTAAGAGATTAAAAGAGTTCACGTTATTCAACATCCATACAGCATCAATCTGTGAATTTACTTGTCACCAAACTAGAGAATGTATAAGTTCTAAACACATTACTAATGCTCATCTAAACAAATCTGATTTCATATGGATTGCATACAGGCAGATAAGACTGTATAAGTAGACAAACTGCACAAAATGTTAGTATGCTTTATCACTTTTGAACTCATCAGGAATTCATCATATTATTTCATACACAAAAGTTCCAGCTACAAAGCCCAACAATGATTTAATCAGTGATGCTAAGTTATTAAGAACAATTAATCATGCCAAATCAGGCAACTCTGAAGAGGATGAATATATATAAGGTTTTGTTATGCAGCTTGTTTTGAAGTCTCGCTACAATTAAAACATTTTCAGAACTTCAGTCTGCAGCTTTTTGCCACGTCTAGAGCTGACTCAGAAAATTCCCTCCTAACAACAGTAGACAGGGCAGATGCCTGCCTTGCTCTCATTCCCAGAAGGATCCAGCTTATACAGCTTCTAAACGACAGCAGTGAACTTGGTCTGCCATAGGCTTCATTGACTAATGTAACAAGACAGTGTACAGGAATTACCAGTAGCATTAATGAGACAATACCACATATGAACTTGGCAAAAACAAGGGCCTTAGTAGCTTCATGTAAGACCAGGCCCCAGCTGAGTCACTTGCCTGAGTAGTAAAATGATGTGTGTTTTCAAGTCTTGCGTTGGTCAAACAGCAATGTACAACCAAGACACTGTAAAGCTATCCTATTGCCCTCAAATTACGTT
The DNA here is from genome assembly GCF_036169615.1 of Heliangelus exortis. Taxonomy (NCBI): domain Eukaryota; kingdom Metazoa; phylum Chordata; class Aves; order Apodiformes; family Trochilidae; genus Heliangelus; species Heliangelus exortis. The sequence continues at coordinate 8,955,673 of NC_092428.1, forward strand.
CCTTAACTTGACCATTCCTGTTTCCAAAGCACTGGGTAAGAAAAAAGGCAAACACAGGATTTTATACAACCTGATTTCAAACACAGCAATGAAGTATAACAAGTTTCTAAAAACTTCTAAATCATTTTGGCCTACTTTTTCTATGTCTTCAAAAACTATGCCAAACAACTCTTAAAAACACACCCTCCAGGGTAAACAAGCTTTATCCTGGTTCACCAGAAATACAAAACAATTCAAATTAATCTTTTTCCAGTGCTCCTTTGCTTCAGTTTTTTTCCAAGATTGCAGAAAATAAGGCAAATTCCAAAAGGATTCTGACGCCGTTCACTATTTGAAAGATTTGTTCTTATTAAAATATAAGTAGAATTATGTTTTTAATCTTCAGGCTATGTGATGATATAGGCTTTTCAGAATAATTTAACAGTACTTTGGCTTCTATTATTATTTTCATCTGTCTCAAATCACATGCTAAGAACAGGACTGATAAGACTAGTATCCGCAGTACATGACAAACTGCTTGAAAGTATATTTTACTCATTTTCTTCAGAATTGTAGTTACGACTTCAATTAATTGCTTTACACACCGAATACTTGGAATCCAGTAGTTCTCATTCTTTCTTCCTCCCTCCTGGATGTTTTTACCCCATGACCCTATAGCTGCAGGGCTTGGTCCATAACCACAGTGCAGCAGCGGTGTCCAGCACGTGGCCCTGCACACACTACAGACATAAAACTGGATGCTACAGGAAAGATCTCTCCACTTTATTCTAACTGTATTTTGATGTGTGTTTCATACATTCTATCTGCAAGTAACACATCAGATTGCCCAAGACTCTGTAAAGCCAACTCACTAAACAATTTAAGCTACCATCTGTCTCATACCCTCGAAAAGAAAAACTTGTGAGGCTTGAATTAAAAAACAAGATGAGATTAAAACTTTAGTTACACTGAATAACAAGAAATACACACAAAGATCAGAGAACTGGCAAGAAAGTCTGATCTAACAACAAAACCAGAGAGAACTTTAGGATTCTGAATCATGAAAAGTACTGCCATCCCACAAAAAAAGCAATTGATTATCCAATGTCAGAGCTCTGACATAATCAACAGACCTCTAACAAGCAGCAGTTCACAAGAGTCAGCGGTGTGCTTCAACAAAGAAAGTCCTGTCTGTTTATCTATTTTGTGTTTCAGTTTTTATTATGTTGAAGAACTCAATTCTAGTTCTACTGTTAACACTGCAAGTAAACTCTCAACTCTACAGCATTTTTTTGCCATTTCAATAGTTCAGGCAAGCTATACTTCTGACTCATTCTAAAAACAACTCGCAGAAGGACAGACCTGAACAGAAAGCTACAGTAAAGCAAATTTCAAAAATCACCTGATTACATATATACAGTGCTATTTCATAAGCATATCTTATCAGCTTGCAGACATCAAAGAAGCTAAGAACAGAAAGATGCTCATTGACAGACCATCTATATACAATACATAACTTTAGACACAAAACCAATTAAATCAATGCCTTAACAGACATTTTAAAATTATTATTCCTATCTCATTAAAATAATTCATCAAAATTATCAAGGCATCCAACACAACAGAATTAATATATAAAAAATATCAACCCAACATATGATTTCTCAAATCATCTGACAGTATTTTTAGTAAATTACTTCTATAACAACCCACAATGACCCCTAGCTATGAGCCTAACACCTTCTAGTTCAGTGAAACACTGGAGATAATCAACATTTTGTCCTTTCTCTCTTTCTTCTTCTGGAACTAACAGGGTAGAGAACCAGTTTTGTATTCATGTCCAGAACAAGTTATAACCTTGATACTTTCACCAGTTCCCAAAGGCACTTTTTTATCTAAGGGATTAAAAACATCCTTACAAGCAACTGAAGAGAGAAAGGAGAAAAGGAGCAAAAAAACTATGTAAAATACAACTTCCCATTTAGACTAGATAATTTCAATGCTGTACGTAAGATCAAAAGGAGAAGATAATAAGAGAACTGAGAAATTATTTTGCTACTTGATGTGCAGATGAAGATTAAAAATCATATGAGAAGAAAAAGTTAAAGCTGAAAAATGTTAAAGTATAAACAAAATTCCAATTCCTGAAAACCAGGAATGTGTAACTGAAAAAAAATTATTAATTTTCGTATGTTCACTATTTAAAAAAAAATAATGCTAAGTACTATCTCTGCCCTCATCTAATTAATATTTTTGTAAATCCTAATTCACAATTAAAATTAAAATTAAACAAATTATGCAACCATAGTTGTAAGCAATATGAAAACACAATAGGCCTACTCACATATATAAGGTTAAGTCCAAATACTGCATATAATCACACGCTTGAAGAGGAGTAATCTAGCAAGAGAAACTACAGCCTGAGAAAAGCACTGGCCCCGAATATACATTAAGGATTACCTTGACAATACTGAAGCATACACAGCAATTATGAACAATAACGGGGCATCCGAATTTTTACAATCACTGACAGCATGAGTCATCATAACTCACTTCCTGAAAGATGCTACTTTTGATGTCTCTTACTTTTGCGCTGTTAAATGTAGATTTTACTGCTAAGATAACAAATACAGCCTCAAAGAGAGAGCGAAAACAACTGAGCCTCTTCCCCTCACCCAGCTCCCCTCCTGGAACAACTTCGCAGAGTTGTTACGCAGTTTAATTTGCCCTTGAAAAGAGCCAAGCCGACCGAGGAACTTCGTGTCTCCCCTGGACCTGGCAACAGTTAGAGAGGAATACAAGGACCACTCAGCTCGTTAGAGATCGCTACAGGCCGCTCCCATCAACTTTGGGTAACAGCAGCTTCTTTTTAAACAACGCAAATGTGTGTGTATATGTATATATATATATATATATTTACCTATGGGTTAGGGAGACGTGACAAGTTTAGCAACATGAAAATTTCGTGTTTTTTCATTTTGTTTTTTCTTTTGAGGGGAGAGGGGAAACGACAAAGCAAGCCCGGCGGGCAACAAAAGCCGCGCCATAGCCGTACGGCTGCTGGCAAAGCCTGCTTAGCCACCGGACGTGCAATTGCAGACACCCAGCACGGCAGCCGCCACGCACACCGGGCTCTCCCGGGCGGGCCCATCCGTCCCGGTCATGGCAAGGCAGGACACAGGCCCCCCCGCTACATACGGGCCCGCAACCCCCATTTCGCCCCCGACTTCCCCGAGGGCTTCGTTGTCGGCCCCGCGTTTCCGCGTCCGGGCCCCCCACAACCCCGTGGCTGAAGCGGCACTCAGAGAAGGGCGGACACTCCCCTGCTTGCACAAGGTGCCCCCGCCCCAACCGCGCCGCCACCTCTTACACAACGGAGCGCGGGACAGCACCGGGGCTCCGACCTCAAGGCCCGTCCCACGGTGGCCGAGACCCGGGGGCCTGCCCCTGCCCACCCACCTCGGCCCGGCCATCGCCTCACACGCACCGTACCCGATAAAGCTGTACCGCCGGCACCGAGGGAAAAACCGGGAAGCCGGGGCGGCCCAGGGGTGCGCTAAGCGCTGCAGAGCCCGCCTCAGCACAGGAAGCAGCCAATGCCGCATATCCCGGCCTCGCCACCGCTGCCACCGCCGCCGCCCGGCCTCTCGCTGCCGCCCGCTCCGGCGCGACTCCGCGCGCCTCAGCACGCGCCGCTCCTCAGCGCCGCGGTCGGCGGCGGCGCCATCTTCTCCGCCCGCCTCCCCTCGCCTCTCGGCCAATCCCTCCCCGGCGCCCTCGGGGTCCCGTCCGCCCTCCTCGCCCGGCGGCTCCGCCGCTACCGCGTCGGGCCTAGCAGTGCCCGTACCTGAGGGTGTGAAACGCTGCTTCTACTGCCGGGAGGGCCAAGGCTGCGGCTGGGGAGGGGGCGGGGGGCCTCTGGGAGGAGGCGGAGGCGGCGGAGGGGGTGGGTGGCTGGGCGGGGAGCTGGGGCGACACTCGTCGCTGCGGGTGGGCAGGGGCGCCGCGCCCGGCGGAGGCGGACGGGGCTGCGGCGGGACGAGCACCGGTGAGGCGCCGCTGTCGCCGCCGCCGGGCTGGGCTGCGCTCGTGAGGGAACCATGTTGCGGACCAGCGCGGAGGAAGCGGCCTGGCCGCTTCCTGGTGTCCGGGCTCCGCGTCCCTGTCGGCGAAAGCCAAGACAAAAGGTAATTAGACGCGGCGTAATTTGAGCGCAGTTGGTGCGGTGTCGTCCTGTGTGGCAGAGATTGCAGATTTCCCAGTTCAGCGGGTGTCGAAATCTTTTCTCGCCCTGGGGAGAGAATTCCCCCTGCGGGAGCTCTCTCCTTCCGGAGCCCGCCCGCCGCCGCTCGCTCACCTGCCCCGGGCGGTCTGCAGCACCGCAGCTTCGGGCGTAGGGCTCTGCTTGCAGTATGGGTTTACGAGAAGTAAATTCTGCATAAGGTTGGACTTCTGTTATAACACCATGTATTTGATTTTCTGATGAGATACCTCTTTCTTATTTTTTCTGGTAGATTTCCCTCTGGCAAAGTAGTGTTGTGGCTGACTGCCTTAATTCCTAGGGCACGAAACTACCCCAAAACAGCGCACCATTTGTAGTTTTAGTAATGTCCTTTCTTCAGATTTATCTGTTTCCCTACATCCTATTTCTCAAAAATGAAAGAAAACCAAAAACACGACAGCCCAAATCACATACAAAAAAACCCCTCAAAAACAAAACCTTAGACGTTTACTGCCTGATTTTAATCCAGGGAGATATCATCTCAGGTTTTGCCACTTCTTTCCTTTTATTACAGGTATTATCTCACACCTGGAAGTTCACAGAACCCTCCTCCTGTCAAAAAGGTAGAAGTGACCTGACAAGTCATCTAAGGTTATTTCTGCACCCAAAGACAAGAAAGATAATGTATCAAAAGTAGCTTTAAACTAGTCAGTTTTGGTCAAAGTAGCTGTTAGAACTGGCAGTATGCTACTCCATGTGGTCAACAAAATCTTTGGGGATTTGGCGAGACATTCAGCTGTACCTGAGCTACCCAGATTAAAACATTCACATCTACATCACTTAAACCCACACTTCTGGTCTTGATTTTGACAGAGAACTGTCTCTCAGGTTAACTAATCCTGCTTGGAGCAAGGCAGTTCATAATTTTCTACTAAACTAAATGGTTGGATTTAGAACTGTGTGGGAGCCTAATTTTAACACATGTTAACTCCTGTGAAAATGAGGATATCTTTGTCTTGATGGGGTCTAGCATGACGCAATCTGTTTTTTCTTTTCCATTTCCCAGTATATGTAAAAGTCAAGACCAGGCCAGAGGGAAAGAGGACAGGATAAAGGTGAGATCTTACATCTTACTTCCACCCCATTGCCCGTGCATCAGATAAGGTAATACAGTTGCATCTGGCAGAAGGTATCAGGTGCATGCCTCTTGAAGATGTGTCTCCTTCCTCTCTGAAGCAACTGGGGGATTAAGGAGCTGTGAGTTGGAGTTGCTCTCTTAAATTGGATGTGTAGCTGTAATGTTTCTGCGTTTATTGTTAACACAACTTCTAAGCATGTTATATGAGTTACCACGTAGGGGTGAAATCTTTAAAAATTGAGAGTTTCAAGCAATTTATTGCTTTTTTCAGGTCTGACAGAGAGTTTGCTAGCCTAATGCAGCTGAATGTATATTTAGCTAATACTGGCCTTATTTAGCTCCTCTGATAAATCCGATCTTTCCCTATAGATGCCTAGGATGTGCACAGGGACAGTCCTGGGAAAGCAAAGTAGACTACCACAACAAACTGTGGTGGTCTTCTCTAAAGGAAGTGCTTCTGTTTCTGTAGCAGTGAGGATGAAAGATCACACTTCCTCATGCATTTAACATAACTATAGCAGCAGAGGTCACACCTACTGTACTTTAGACCAATTTAAATGCTGTAAGCTTTTTTAGCAGCTGTTTAGTGGCACTGATGTTTATACGAGCCCTCATCCACTATTTTGGATATCTTTTCCACGTTTTAAATATATTTTTAATATGACACCATCAGCAAAAGAGGACTTTAAATGAAATTTGTTTCGTAGTGTTGTTCAACAACTTGGATTTCTGCCCCCATGAAACTTTGAATACTCATAAACAATTGGTGTTTTCAGCCCTGCCTTCTTCATCTGCCCTTGTGAAAAAACAGGTGGTGTGCAAAAGATCAAATTAATTTAGCTATGATTTAGAGGAAGTGTGGAAATTATTAAAAAAATCCCATGAAGAAGCCTTACAGAGTTGCTGAGTGGAGATGCCTCTTCAGGATATATGACATAACTGCAGGAAAAGCGATTCTTCAAGCAGTCAGGTTACAAATAACTTAGAGTAAAACCAGTATTTTATGTTCCTCTTGAAGCTAAGAGGCAGCTAGTCTAAAACTTAATGCAGACTGATATGGTTCAAATGGAAGGATATTTTTCTGAATTAAAGTCAAATTGTAACTGTATATAAATATGCTTTGTAGCAAGCTGGCCTCAGGTTGGAAAAAAAGCATAGCTTACAGTTGTTATTTCCACACCAAAATAAATACTGGCAATTTCATGACAAGGCGTATATGAGAAACATAGTCTGTTGACTGCTCTCAGTATAAAAATACTGAATGAAGCCTTAAAATATTAAAGTCAAAAGAGAATTTTTATTACGTTATTGGTAATATTAAACTCTAACAATATTTTAGTACAAATCAATTTACTTGCTGCTGATTCAGTGCTGCTAGTTCCATAGGGAGACCCTTCTATAGCCACTTTTAGCTCATACACAATGTAGCATGTTGGTAATCAAAACAGGTGTTACTAAGCCTTGAAGAAGTCTCACCTAAACTTATAATTTTTATTAATTATATCTCTGTTAATATGACCTTTCTTAATTCCTACCTAATAATTATCAACAGTGTCACTGTTTGTCAGGCCTCCTTACCTGTAATTACCCAGGTCATCTGATACAAATACAGGGAAAACACTGATTTATTTTTGTTTTTGAGACACACATTGTCTATGAACAGCACTATAATACACTGACATTGTTGGCAAGTTTTAGTGAAAAATTTTCCTTTTTGATCAGTAAGTGGGGATCAGTAATCTCTACTGAAGTCATTACATTGGCAGTTGTGTGTACTGTTACATAATCTGTTTTTCTGTAATGTTTTTGTCTCTCTTTAAAAATAAAATGCATTTGTCACAGATGATGTACATCTCTTCTTAAAGATCCTTCTCCCAAACACTATTAAGACTACCCTAAGTATCCTTGTTTCTTCTTTCCTGTGAAATGCTATCTCCCTGTTACCAGTTTGCATTTATAGTGTACCAGTATCATTAGGCTATACCTAGTCAAAGAAAATTTGTTATCTATGCTATAAATTGACCCTGAAAAACTGAGCTGCAGCTATTAAATCATATACATTTTTTAAGCTAATTTGATTAGAAAGAATGTGTTTTCCACTTATCATAGCTATGGCAAAAGTAGCAATTAGCCACATTCAACTCCCAATATTTAAATAGATTCCTCTTGTTTAAATGTAGATTTGAATGAGCTCCTATTCTTCTGTGTTTATAAGAGACGTTTATATTTTGAGCAAAATTCAGACTAATGCCAAGTTACACTTTCATACTAGAAAATGACAAGCAAGCAGAAATGGGAAGAAAAGACTTCTTGTCTTCTAGTTCTTCCTTCTTTTATATAATCCATATGAAGGAGTATAAAGCAAAAGGTAAAGATTTAGTATGTTCACATACCTGCATTTGTTTCTTCAGTGTAACAGTAGCTCCTACGCAATTGTCTGTACAAGTTATTTTTGCTTTTAGCATATATGGAATACAAAAAGCAAGTAAAATAAGAGCGGGCACAATACATTTGCAAGGGATATCACTTTTATCTTATATTAATTTTCCCACTTGGTCTAATCTTCACTTAACTAAAAAAAAATTATTGTGATTTTTAATGTTCATTAGAGGAAAACAAAAATAGCGTGCCTTAATAATACCAACCCACCAAACTAATTTTGGTTGGAAAGTTAAGCTCTGAGTTGGTTAGAAAATACAGGTTCCTTAGTTTTCTGTGCATATATTTTTAAGTGTTTTGTTACAAGCATTTTCTACAGAATAAGTGCTTTTTTTTCTGGGTTTGAGGCCAAAAGGTTAAAAGTTTATATTGAAGAGCAGTAATACATCTAGCAATTACTTCCAAATATTAGTCCTTGCAAAGTCATCTTATTTTCATGTAATATGTTTACTTTAGGACTGTATTGTTTTCAGTGGTATGCAAGCAGTAAAGCCTTATGTGGAGCAAAAAGAAAATACTAGCTCAGAAAGGCTGAAAATGAAAATTGTTATTAATCATGATAAAGATCTCATAGCTCTTGTTCTATCCCACCATCAGCCTGTGTTTAGAATGGCAGACAAATTTGTTGAATATTAGTGTTTTCTAAATATGTTTCTGCTCACAGCAGACTAAGAATCCAATGCTTGCTTTCCTTTTTTGTAAAAATAATGTGTTTCTCAGATCCTGTTCTTCATGCCTAGTATAAGATTGATAGGCTTGGATATTGTTCTAAACTTTGAGATAAATGGTAGAGGAGCATAATTTGATGCTGATTCATATCACTGTTAGAAAAATTACCACAAGCCTTATAGGTTAGGATTAATTTGTTATTAATTTTAAGAACTTGCAGAGGAGATGTAAGTTTCAAAATACCCAACTTTAAAAAGAGGAAAGGGAAAGAAAGGGAAAGAAATTGAAAGAAAGGGAAAGGAAAAGAGGAGCCTGAAAAACTATAGATGTGTAACCTGAATTTCAGCAATGGGGAGAGCCCTAGAATAACAGAAAAGCACTGTAGCACTGTAGGCTATGACAGGTAGATGATATGAGATTTGTTGAGACCAAAGACCAGTTAAATCTTCTCTTAATATCATCTTCTTCCCCTCTACCCACAAGACCTGTTATCCCAGCATAGATCTCCATCTAGCAAAGCTTTTTATAGCATCTCAAAGAAGGCTCTCACATGGAAGCTAGGGTGACGTAAATGAAATTGCTACTGAGAAGATGGGAACTTGTACACAATGAGGGGCTCACATGGTCTAGTTTCAAATTAAAGGATAGATGCATGGTGCTTTGTCTTGAGCCTTTTAATTTTCATTCTGACAAAGAGTTTTCCTGGTAACCGAGCATGCAGTACCAGCCTGTAAACATGTTTTAAGTGAGGTGTAGAATTCAGAGTGTTTTTTATGAATTGCACCAGAGCAGAGTCCTGCAGACAGGGCCAGTGAAGTGGCAGCTCTGCTGCAAATGTGGCAGGCTGCAATGAGCCACCACTGACTGATGGGACAAAAGGGTGCCCTGCTGAGGAGAATGCTGTGCAAATACAAAGATGATCTTATTTTTTCTAAAACAGGCAAAATCATGTTTCCACTACATCAGACATTGGCCAGGTCTTCTTGAATCAGAGAATGGCTAGGGTTGGAAGGGATTTTAAAGATCATCTAGTTCCAACGCCCCTGCATGGGCAGGGACACCTCCCACTAGACCAGGTTGCTCAAGGCCCCATCCAGCCTGGCCTTGGCCGCTTCCATGGAGGGGGCAGCCACAGCTTCCTTGTACATCTTGTTCCAACATCTCACCACCCTCACAGGAAAGAATTTTTTCATAATGTCTAACTTAAATCTCCCCTCTTCAAGTTTTAAACAATTTTCCCTTGTCGTCTTGCTACCCATGTAAAAAGCCCTAATTCAACTTTCTTGTAGTCCCTCCTTTAGATACTGGAAAACCACTATAAGGTCACCTCAGAGCGTCCTCTTCTCCAGGCTGAACAACCTGTTCAGCCTTCCTCAGTCTGTCTTCACAGGGGAGGTGCTCCATCCCTCTGATCATTTTACTGTGTCTCTGGACACATTCCAGGAGTTCTCTGTCCTTACGTTGCAGACTTCATAACTGGACATAGTACTGCAAGTGGAGGTCTCATCCAGGTGGGGTCTCACAAGAGCAGAGTAGAGGGGGGGAAATGCCTCCCTCGACCATCTATCTGTGCTTCTTTTGATGCAGCCCAGGACCCAGTTGGCTCTCTGGGCTGTAAGCACACATATATGGCTCATGTTAAGCTTCTGGTCCACCCCTCCACCCCCAAGTCCTTCTCTGCGGGGCTATCATCAATCAATTCTCCTCCCAACCTGGATTTGTGCATGGGTTTGCCTCAACCCAAGCGCAGAACTTTGCACTTGGCCTCGAACTTCATGCAATTTGCACAAGCCAACCTCTCCAGCCTGTCAAGGTCCCTCTGGATGGCATCCCTTCCTTCCAGTGCATTGACTTCACCACACAGTTTGGTGTTGTCAGTAAATTTGCTGACGGTGCATTCAATTCCATTGTCCATATGACCAGCACAGATGTAAAACAGCACTGGTCCCAGTACTGACCCTTGAGGAACACCACTCATCACACATCTCTATTTGGACACTGAGCCATTGATCACAACTCTTTGGGTACAACCATCCAGCCAGTTCTGTATCCAATTAGTGGTCCATCCATGAAATCCGTATCATTCCAGTTTAGAGATCAGAATGTCACACAGGACAGTGTCAAATGCTTTGCACGGGTCCAGATAGATGACATCTGTTGCTCTGCCTTTGTCCACCAAGGCTGTGCACCTTAGTGAAGGACTTGCCCTTAGTGAAGCCATGTTGGTGGGCAACAATCACCCCTTTGTTATCCACATGCCTTAGCAGAGCCTTCAGGAGCATCTGCTCCATGAGCTCACCAGGCGCAGAGCTAAGACTGATTGGCCTATAGTTCCCTGGGCCTTCTTCTTTGCCATTTTTGAAAATGGGGGTTGTGTTTTCCCTTTTCCAACCAGTGGGAACTTCTCCAGATTGCCGTGACTTTTCATAGATGATGGGCAGTGGCTTTGCAACTTCATCTGCCAGTTCTCTCAGGAGGTGAATCCTGTGTGAATCCCATCAGGTCCTATGGACTTGTTCACCTTCAGGTTCTTCAGGTGGTCTGAAACCTGCTCTTTATCTACAGTGGTGGGATCATCCTTTTGCCAGTCCCTGCCTTTGGCATCTGCAACATGGAGGGGGTGACCAGAGTCTTTGATGGTGAAGACATCAAAGGGCCAAGTAGTCAATGAGTACCTCGTCTTCTCTACATCTTAGGTGACCAGCTCTCCTGTTTCCTTCTGGAATGGGCCCACATTTTCCCTAGTCTTCCTCTTAACATTGACATACCTGTAGGAATTATTCTTGTTGCCTATAGACTCCCTTGCCAGATCCAATTCTCTCTGTTCTTTTGCTTTCCTAACCTACTCTCTTGCTCCTTAGTACTTCTCCCAGGGTATCTGTCCTTGCTTCCATCCTCTGTAAACTTTGTTTTTACCCCTAATTTTCTCCAGGCATTCCTTGCTTATCCACGGAAGCCTCCTGGCACTCCAGCCTGTCTTCCTTATCTCATTTTAAATGTGATGTTTAAGACAACGTGGACTGACTGGAGAGCCAGTGTGGAGAGAAGAAAGGGTGGCCAGAGAGTGTGACTTGTGATGAAAGATTCCACGGATGATGTGTGTCAGAGGAGAAGTTTGGAAGCCCTCAAACGCACGGACGTGCAGCGGCAGCCGCGGAGGGGGCAGTGTGTGTCTGCTGCCCCCTCATGAGCGCCCTGAGTAGTGGTGGCAAACAATAGCTGCACGGCAGGTTCCTATTCAAAGCGGTGTAGGGGACCGGGCCAGGCGCCGTAACGCAAATCCGCCGGTCCCGGACCGCGGGATCCGCCTCACTCCGCCACCCCGCGGCCCCTCCGCTCCGATTCTCCTCACCGTGCCGCCTGCTCTGCCACCGGGCACCCCCGGCACACTCCCCGTCCCCTCTTGGTCACGTGGTAGCGATCGGGCACTACAGCCCCCAGCATGCAATGCACTCACGGCGGGACCGGGCGTTACCGTCACTTCCGCTACGCCTGCGCGTCACCGCCAGAATTTGAACGGATGTCCCATGCTGCCCCGCGGGCTGCCCCTGATTGGCCGGGCAGGGGGCGGGTGCGTTCTTCAAACCTCGGCGGCGGAGCGCGCGCCCCCGGCAGGAGCGCGGCGGCTGAGGCGGGCGGTTGGCTCGAGCCCTGAAGCAAGGCGGTCTCTTCTCTCCCCTCTCCCCCCGGCAGGTTCCGCGCTCAGGCTCGCTATGGCTTCCCTCAGCTTCCAGGGCGGCGGCACTAAGAAGGAGGAGAAGGGCAAGAACATCCAGGTGGTAGTGCGGTGCAGGTAGGTGCGGCGTCCCCGCTGTCATCCCTTCCTGCCCGGCGAGCGTTGGAGGTTGACCGGCAGCAAAGGCCCGGGGGAACCCGATGAGGTCTTTCATCGTTAGTCCGTCTGGGACTTCGGTCTGAAACGTTTGTTGCGCTGTTTCTCGGTGGTCCCGGGATGCCCGATGAGCCTGGACCGTCGTCGTGTGACAGGGGCTGGTGGGGCGCCGTGCACCCCGGGGCTCTGCCGAGGGCCGCTCAGCTGCGTGGTATTTCTCCGAGTGTATTGTCAGTAAAGAGCCCGCTGTTAAATCCAAACGGAGCTCGTTCCTCCTTTTTAAAACACCTATCTGAGACGTAAGTGTTATGTGCTGTGGTGCCGAACCGTGTAGCCAACACAGCTAATCGGCACTTCCAAAAAATCAACGCTGCTGTGCAAAATCGAAAATCAATACAATAATAATTATTATTAATAATCAATAATAGTTATAGCTTAAAAAGGCCAAAGTTTCTATTTCCTGACTTGATTCACTGCACACTCAGTGTGAAGTTGTGTAGAAAGGTTATTAGTATCAACGATATTCAAGACACGAAAAAAATTGAATTTGTATTCTCTATAAGCTTCTGTAAGATGCCACTACTGTTTTAACAGCTAATAAGCCCACTTAGCAACCTTCTGTGTAACCTCAGTAATGCAGACTCTCAGAATTCCGACAAAAAGCTATGAGAATCAACTTCTTAAATAATAATCATCAGCTGCCTTGGTCGATAGGATGAATTTAGCGTTTAATATGAAATGACAGATTTAATGTACCATAAAGTTAGGTTCTTTTTGAATTTTGAGGTAACTTTGAAGACCACTTTGAAGTGGTACACACCACTACTGGACCTTAAATGCTATTAAAATGTTGCTTGCTAAAACTCCAATATTGCTAATGGGTTAAGAATAGTTTTCAGAAATGCCTGTGGCAGCTTTTTTTTAGCTAGAGTTGTAAATGTTAGCTTACATATTATTTTGCAGTCAGTGTGTCCTCACTTCTACAAATGCAGAATGAAAATAGAATTAAAAGCTATTTTCTCTTATTTTTGCAAAATAACTAAAGTTGCTGGAACAAACGTTATGGTAAAAAACCATTTCGGAAGCACTTGATTGTGAAACGCTGTCAAGCAATTTTCGTGTCCATCTGATTAGTCTCAATTGTTCGTGAACAGGAGCCTCCTAAGTATCAGTGTATATTTTAATTAAATATAATTTTCAGTATGTTGATAACATCAGTATTGCCAATAGTTTTGTGTTTTCATTTTTTTCCAACTCAGGCTAAGTCCTACGTCAAGATTTACTCTTTAACCCCTGGAAACTTTCTAGCCCAGCCTTGCTCTTTCCTCTTGTACAGCTTTTCTTTTTCATAGAGCTTCAGTGTGTTTGAGCTAGTAAACGTTCCTTTACCTTTCCTTTTTCTTCTGCTCATCAGTCAGGTTCTACTTCATCTTACAGATTGGTAGATAGATGCAATAGTCTTAATTTACTTCCAAACCTGACATGTCTGAACTTATAGAAAGACATTTTCAAGCAACATATTCACTGTGCTTTGGTAAAATGTTAATTTTGAAACTCAGAATGCATAAACTAGCAGATTTAATGTGTATGTTAATATGCTTGATACTAAGGGAACGAAGCTGTGATGAAATGCCACCATGGCATACCAGGCTGCTGCTTGCCTGGTAGTGCATGGTGACATCTGCTCCAGCCTAGAGGACTTGTTCCTTTAATCTCACCTTTGTGAGCTATCATACCATTAGGCTCCTTCATTTCACTAGTTCAGTGTGATATCATGACAGAGCAGAATATATTGATTGTTCAGCCTCCTACTCTTTTAAAAGTCACAAAGCCAAACCTTTAACTTGCCCCTGTGAAGATGACGTTAGTGATCATTTATTGTCGGAGTCCTGTGAGTCAGTTTTGCACCAAAATATCTAGTGGTTTGGCTAGAATATAATACTTCAGCCTCAGTGCTGTGTTGAGGAAGAAATTTTAGCCACAAGAGCCAGGAAACTCAAGATGCTGTATGCTTGTTGCAATTTTTATTTTTTTAATGCAATTTAAAGATACAGCATCTGAAGTGGTTTTGCTGTCAAAATATTTTAAAGATTACTAAAGTTGAAAAACTTGTATTTTGAGGTTGTCCATTCAGATCAGCTACATAGATATCATAGATATTAAGAACAATAGCACTACTAAATGAGTAATAAAATAGCATTTCCTGCTTTTAGCTTTGAGCTCAATTTTTATTCCTGTTGTGACAAATTGTTGCAAATGCCTCTTCAAGGAAAATCGTGTGCACCAGATTTAAATTAGTGAGGAAAAAAAACATTCAAATGTCTAAACTTTTGTTATACCTCTCTGTTAAACTTTACTTACATCTCAGATTAAAAGGAATGTGGCCTTATTTTTCTCCCAAATACAGTATTTTGTCTTGTTAAATTATATTCACATTTCGCTAATACAGTTCGAATACATCAGCATTAGAAAGGTTCTGGTATTGCTGTCGACTGTTACGTTAATAGAATTTCTTGTGCTTTAGTGTGTTGTGTCATCAGTATGAGATGTACACTTGTGTAAATGAAAAAAGGAAATTTTTACAGTTAGATTGATTCACTATTGCTTTAATTTATTCATTAAAATTTGCCCTATTTGAAGGGTCTTATTAATTAGATATTTACTCTTCCACCCCCCTGCAGTTGAACATTTTCTGATGCAAGTTAGCTGCCTATGTGCACATTTAAATAGTCTTAAAAGTGTTTATAGACTTTTTTAAAAAATGCATATATAAAAACTAAAAACTTGATTTGTCCCACAGTGGGTGGAAGGATAAACAAGGTCTGGAAAATGCCAAATTCTAGCCAGTTTTCCTTAAACAATCATTAAGCAGGTTAAAAACCTGATGTTGCTTATACCTGACCCTGGACCCTTAAACTTGAGTGATATTACTGCTTTGTCAATTTATGTTCTTGTTAGCAATTATATTAATCTGATATTCTGAACTTCTGTGTTTTTAGGCCTTTTAATACTTCAGAACGTAAAGCAAGCTCCTACGCAGTTGTAGACTGTGACCAAGCAAGGAAGGAAGTCAGTGTCCGCACTGGAGGAGTGACAGATAAAACATCAAGGAAGACTTACACGTTTGATATGGTAACTGCTTGTCAAGTTGGGGACTTTCAGAAACAAGCTAGAACAGTTCTCCTAGATGGGCTGTTTACTGTACTCTGTGATGCTGTATGTTACTTTGTGGCTAAATGGGATGTGTTGTATTTGCCCCAACAGGTTTTTGGAGCTCAGGCAAAGCAGATTGATGTGTACCGGAGCGTCGTGTGTCCCATTTTGGATGAAGTTATTATGGGCTACAACTGTACAATATTTGCGTAAGTAAGCTAATAATTATTATTAGGAAATTTTTATTTGCGTTTTAGTTTCTTGTTTACTTTTCAGGTTGTTCTTTCTTTTTTAAATTCTCATAGTTATGGCCAAACTGGTACTGGTAAGACCTTCACAATGGAAGGGGAGCGATCACCAAATGAGGCCTATACATGGGAAGAGGTATATTTTCATTCCTGAGATCTCACTTGTTTGTGCTATAGTTTAAAATTAGGTTTTCTTTGGCCTTCTGCAAATTAAGAAGTTGATGCCTTTCAAATCCTGAAGCTGGCTTTTCTTAAATGTTTGTAAATTGACAAATAGTCTCATTCATTTATACAAAAATCAAAACTTTATGTTTTTAATGCATTCATACAAGTCTTTGTGATATTATATGGGAGATGATCTTTTTCCAACGTATTTTTGCTTATATCAAATTAGACTCTTTGGCTGAAATTCCACCCCACCACCTGCAAATCTTTCATTTTATTTTTGTATGAAATACTTTCCTTTAACCTATAGGATCCACTAGCAGGTATAATACCCCGTACATTGCATCAAATATTTGAAAAACTCACAGAGAATGGTACCGAATTTTCAGTGAAAGTCTCTCTTTTGGAAATCTATAATGAGGAGCTTTTTGATCTTCTGAATACTACCCCTGATGTTGGAGAAAGACTGCAGATGTTTGATGACCCTCGAAACAAGGTTAGTGCTGTCTTCCAAAATTTATTATGTTAAGGCTTCCAGGATTGTTGAGAGATGTATAATAAGCATGCATTATTTTCTGACAGAGGGGTGTAATTATTAAAGGCTTGGAAGAAGTAACTGTACACAATAAAAACGAAGTCTACCAAATCCTAGAAAGGGGTGCAGCAAAAAGAACAACTGCAGCTACTTACATGAATGCATATTCCAGGTACAAATCTTCCCAATTCAGAAATTTTGTTTTGTTCTTGTTTTATTAAAACAGGATCTTTTGAAGAAGTAAAAGATGATGTAAGAATCTCAAGTATCTTTTTCTCTCCTCACCAGTGGTAGAAAACGGTGTGTTAGGATTTGTTACTGAAGCTAGAACTTCAAAATACTGCTAAGATATGTTTTTTCCAGCTCAACACAAGACCCTCTTTCAAACCCCAGCTTCTGAACACTTGCTAACTGGATTGTGGAAGCTGGGGTTAAGACTGAGGTGTTTGGGGTTTTTTTGTATGTCAATGCAGACTACTTCACCTGATTACCACTTGTAGTCAGAATCTAGTTTTACTGATTTCTCATTCTTGAATTCTAGATGCACTTTATATGTCCCTATGAAAAAGTAGTGATCCACAGTGTTGCAATAAGCAAGGAACACCCTGCCCATGTGTGAGGGTGGTGAACAGGTTGTTCAGGGAAGTTGTGGATGCCTCATCCCTAGAAATGTTCAACACCAGACTGCATGGGGCTTTGAGCAACTTGGTCTAGTGGGAGGTGTCCCTGCCCATGGTGGGGGGGGTGGAACTGGTTGATCTTTAAGGTGCCTTCCAGGTGAAACCATGCTATGATGTCATCTTTTAAATTAAAGATATATTGTGCACATCTGTCTGCTGGTGCAAGGGACTGAATATTTGGCTAGTGTAGATTAGAACACAGAATTAATTTAATCCGAAATTACTGGGGGTTAGAGAATTTATTCTGTCTGAACTGTTGTTTTATGCCTGGTCAAACCCATGAAATTTGATGCCTATGATTTTCTATATATGTAATCTTTCTATTGTAAGAACTTATTGAAGAAATAAACTAAAGCTAAAATCATCTTAAACTGTACTGCTATTTTGAATGAAAACTGAATTGAACTTCTGATTTTTTAAATATTTGATTTGGCTAATCTCTGGTTTTCTTAGCCTGAATAAAGAAAACTAAGTTTCTTCATCCCACATTCTATTAAACTGTTTGTAGCATATTGGCTAAAAAATTGACAAGCCAATTTGCTTGACACGTCTGAGTTGAGAACACACAAATGTGAACAAAAGCATGTTTCTCTTGGTTTTGATTTAAAGATAAAATTTACGGAGATTGAATGAGTCAAACATAATTCAGTTGCTTGATCACCAATTTTAAGTGCTGTATTCATATGTATACACACAAAAATATACTTGGTATAATGACTTTGTATTAAAATGTGTATGTTCCAATTAGTAGGGCAAATGTCCTTCAAAAGAGCACAGATGCCTAACTCACAGCAGTGTCATGTAGCAAGCAGTTCATTTGGTGTTAATGGGATATCTGTCTGAAACTGAATTCTTTTATAGCCGTTCCCACTCTGTGTTTTCAATTACCATCCATATGAAAGAAACAACAATAGATGGAGAAGAACTTGTTAAAATTGGAAAGTTAAACTTGGTAAGTATTTGAACTAAATTTCATAGATTTAATTCTTAAAGTAAGGAACTAAAATAATCTGACTTCATTCTCTTGAGAAAGGTGGGCTTTTTCCCTATAAGGGGAAAATTAGTTCTTTCATGAAGTGATATAAACTGTGTCTGGCACTCTGAGAAATGTCTGTCCCATTTGAGACAGGAATATTTCCTTCCTCTTTTCTTTTAGGTTGATCTTGCAGGAAGTGAAAATATTGGTCGATCTGGGGCAGTTGACAAAAGAGCTCGTGAAGCTGGAAATATCAATCAGTCTCTCCTGACACTAGGAAGAGTTATTACTGCTCTAGTAGAAAGAGCCCCACATATTCCATACAGGGAATCTAAACTCACAAGAATCCTTCAGGACTCTCTTGGAGGTCGAACAAGAACTTCAATAATTGCCACAGTTTCTCCTGCATCTATAAATCTTGAGGTAAATTTAAGTCTGAAAGTCTATTCCTAAAACAGATACTATATTTTGTTAATGTTACAAAAATAGTTGTAAGCTCAAGCTGACCTTGTATTACATCTGTTTATCACAGGAAACATTAAGTACACTAGAATATGCCCACAGAGCAAAGAACATAATGAACAAGCCTGAAGTTAATCAGAAGCTAACAAAAAAAGCTCTTATTAAGGTAAGCTAGACGTTTACCCTCACAGATTAAGTTACAGGTTAGGTTTGATTCTTATTAACATTTTTTGTTGTGCAAGAATAATGAAGTTGTGGAGAAGCTATAAGTAGAAGCTGTGCTTTTCTGAAGTGGTTTTACTCACAGAACTGATACTTTCATAGCTACTTGTACAGCATTAGGCACTTTGCAGATACTGAAACTGTTGCTAAGACTTAAGCTGGCCACAGAGGGCTACTGCTACCAGCCAGGACTGTGGGAATTACCTGTTTCCAAGTTAGTGGAGAGCCACTAAAGGGCACTGAATGTTTTTTTCTCAGCTTGCTATATTAGCAGCTAACTTGACTAGAAACTGCCTGAGTTAAAGTCAACTTGTCACTAAATATGAATAAAGAACCAATATAAAGTAGCTGACAGATACTGAAGAAGCTGCAGTTTCCATTGTAAACTGTTATATGCAACCAAGTACAGTTCAAATGGGAGGATTCAGTGATCTGCATTGAAATAGTATGAATTGAAATTTTGCTGTACTGAACTTACTTGGAACAGAAGTGAAGTGCTTTGCTCCTGTGCTCATGCAAAACTTCCATAGTGCACTGTCTTTGTGAAGTATCTATTAAGCTAAATCTTGAAGACAAAGTAGAAATTTTCAGGTTTACATGTGATTGTTTCTCTCTGCAGGAATATACTGAAGAGATTGAGCGTTTGAAGCGAGACCTTGCTGCTGCACGAGAAAAAAATGGAGTCTATATTTCCCTTGAAAATTATGAGTATGTCTCAAATTTCTATAAAAAGACTTAACAGCACATCTCAGATACTGGTACCTGTTCTTATACAGAAATACTTTCAGATCTCTTTTTATACCAGAAAATTTAAGAGAATTGAGCTGACTGGTCAACTTGTTATTAAGAAATTAATTGTTAGACAGAGGTGTAAGGAGTAGGTTAGCATTGAAGATTTTATGTCAAATTTACCCCGAGTATAGCCAGAATGCTGATTTACCACCATGCAGCCTTTCTTTTACTAGAAGCTCTTAAAGGAGAGCACATTTGAAATAGCTTGTTTCACTTTGTAAGAGGGCTAGTTTTCACATCAAATTTTCAATGGAAAATTGTTTTAAATCTTTTCTGCATTAAGTGAAAATCACCCACTTTCACACAGAAGTTAGCAGTACTTATTTTTCAAAATTACTAAGTATATAGTATAAAAACAGTAGATAGTCTTGAAATCAGGTCTTACTTGACTAATTGTTTGTTTTAATCCTTGCTTGAGAGCCCTAAATGGAAAGCTGACAGTTCAGGAAGAACAAATTGCAGAGTATATGGACAAAATCAGTGTAATGGAAGAAGAAGTGAAAAGAGTAAGTGACATTTCTCAACTATGGCTTCAATTTGAAAAAAAAGATATTTGGGGAAGGAGGAAAAACTTGAGCAAAAAAACAGTCTAAAAAATTTTTGTTCTTACAGTTCCCCAGTTAGTCAAGAGTGTAAACTTCCTGATTCTTTAAATTAGTTGAAATATCATATATGGAATGGCAGAGTGCAATAATTATTTTGTTAAAAGCCGTTTTATTGTCTACAACTTTACCTTTAATTTCCTTTGTTTTCAGCAAAAATCTGCTTGTAAAATGGTAGCATCTCAGTTGACAGGTTATCTGCTTAGAAACAAAGAATAAGGAGAAAGAAAAGGTGACGAGCTCCCATTGATGAATTACACAGAAAATGGGAGCATTGTCTTTAAAAGAATTGCAGATGTTAAATTGCTCAATTATATATTCTGTGTAATCAGCTTTACTGACTCTCTTATTCTGTCTACTTAAGTTTGTTTAATGTAAATTTTTTTCTTGTGCTGTAAGGATTGTTGTGTTGGTCTTGTGGTTTGAGTGAGGAAGTAAGGGATTATTACAGTGAAAATGGTGTTAGTTTGATATTTTCAGTAAACACTGAGGCTGTGTAAAGCTATAATCTAGTTGTAAGACCTCTGAGCCTTGCAACTCAGGAAAAAACTACATCTGCAGGTGACAGTTTGCTTTCTGGTTTTGTGGCATAATTTGAGAGCTGTGAAACAAGACTGTGAAATGACAAAAAAACCCCAGTGTTGCCCAATTGATATTTGTCTTCCACTGTAGATCACTGAACTGTTCACAGTTAGTAAAAGTGAACTTGAACAATGTAAAACAGATCTTCAAATCAAGGAGAAAGAACTGGAAGAAACACAAAAAGATCTGCAAGAAACCAAGGTTCATCTGGCTGAAGAAGAATATATGGTTTCAGTTTTGGAAAACACAGAACAAAAACTTCATGGCACAGCTAGCAAGGTTGTCACAATTCTTGCACCTAACTGTAATAGTAGCTTTACTTCTTTAGGAGTTTCATGTGCTGTTCAAGGAAATAATTGCTGTTAAAGCATGATGCGAGCATGACAAAACCTGAATTTAAGACTGAAAACTAGGATCATTTCCCTATGTATGATATTATAATGACATCTTCTTAAGGACTGCAGGACTTCCTCTGTGGTACCATTAACAGTTGACTGCTAAACTGATTGTTCTGGAGCTACCTTTCCTTCCAGGCCAGTTTGTCACGATATATTAGATACAAGCTTTGCAATATCTATTGCCATTAATTATTTTGCAGAATTAGTAGTTTTCTTTATCAGAAAGTTACGGATGACCCTACAATAGTTTTTTTTCTGCAAAAAACTTTGCAGAGATGTGTGCAATAACTTACACTCAACTGTGTGAATAATGGAATCTATTGTCCTGTCACCTCTGTGTTAGGGTGTGGTATCCCTGATGTGGGGAGAGAAAGTGAGTTTCCTCCCCCTTAAACTAGGGGGTGAAACTTTATCTTAATTTAGCATGAATGTTTCTTTCTGTTTGCATTCCTGTAAGGTTGGGAGGGGGTACCTAGTTTTTTGTGTGGGGGTTGTGTAGTATTTGTGTGAGAAAAATGGGTACAAAGTTATGCACACTGACTACAAAACCAAAAATCCAATATATGTTTGAATCCTAGATTAGTTATTATAGAACTAGTACTGAAATGCCCTTGCTTGGATACTGTTAGATATATGTATTGTCAAATCTTTCAGAAAACGTTGAAGTGGTCAGGAATTTTTTCAGTTGTTTTTCTGTGATAAATGAGATCTTAATTCCTTAGGTACTGAGTATGTCCTTTGTTAATGCTTTGACTTTAAAATCAGAACAAATGGTCTCCAGTAGGAAACTTTTTCCTTAGTTCTTTGATTAGAAATTACAAAATCAGGATTAAGAACAGTTATATTTTGGTGATATTAAGGGAAGATCCTATCTTTTTAGGGAAGTATCATAACTGTAGTTAAAAAGGATACAACCCCCCCTACATTTTTAAAAACTACAGTTGCTTTTTGTTGTGTTATATATGCTTGACTTCTTATTTAAAGATTGACTAACTTTAAAAAATTGTAGTTACTCAGTACAGTTGAAGAAACTACAAAAGATGTATCTGGTCTCCATGCGAAACTGGACCGTAAAAAGGCGGTTGATCAACACAATGCTATTGTCCAAAATACATTTGCAGGACAAATGAATGCTTTGTTCAACAAAATACAAGATTCAGTTAATGAAAACAGTTTGAAGCAGCAACAGATGTTAACTTCTTACACAAATTTTATAGGTAAGTGCAATACCTGTATCAGTGTATCATCCTTAATTTTCACGATAGTAGTGCCAAAGACATATTTCACAATAGTAGTGCCAAAGACAATTTCCTAAAATGGATCTGTTTTATGAAGTGAAAGAAGCTTTGTTTTAACTAATGTCATGATTGAAGTTGCACCAATAATGTATCTGGGATGATCAACAGCCTTCCTGTGCCATAAGAGGCAATAAGGTGATGATCAATAGAGTTCCTATCTTATATTATAACCTTAAAAAAAAAAAAGAATTCTAACTCTTTTTGATTTCTTTCCTAGGCGACCTGCTGTCTACCAGTTCTTCAGCAGCTAATATTCTTGCATCACTTGTATCTGCATCTTTTGCCACTGTTAAAGAATTGGTGTTTACCGAGGTTTCTCACGTGTCTGAAAAAATAACACAACATGAGAATCTATCACTCGATTGTAAAGCTGAGCTGCTGAGATTAATTGTTAGTAAATTTACATATTCTTGAAATATCCATATATGAAACTGTTCTTGATCAAAACAAAGGGGTTCTATAGATTTTGTTTAGTTCTGACTCTGTCTCTGCTTCAGCACCTAGCTGTGATTATGCCCCTCCCTGCTTCCCCTCCCATGTATGTGAGAAGTACAAGGTGTAGTGTGTGTCCAAATATTGTAATAGCAGAGTAGATGATGTGTATATGGGTATCTCCATACCAATGTAAATGAAGGAACAGTCATTCCAGGTTGTTTTGGTTTCTTTTTTACTGCTTTCCCTAGGAGGAACATGCATCTGGATTAGGAAGAGCATTAAATAGCTTGACACCCATGGCAGAATTTGTCTTGGGGCTGAATTATGACTTTCAGAGTAACATGAAGAAATATTCTGCTGTGGCTGACAAGGTAATGCACACAACTTCTCTTGTTCTCTGTTTTATTTGATTTATAGCTAACACTTTGGGTTTTCTGCAGTGTGTCAGTGTTTCCATTTCTGTTTTGAACTTTTCTCCTTTATTCTGTCTCAAGTTCTATCTTTTAGCTCTTTCTTTCATATTTCTTTTCTGCTCCAGAGTGTGTATTGTCACAACTTCTCACCTAAATGCAACAGTGATAAGAAGTAGGTGCTTAAAGCTATATGTAACAAATATTTGATAATATCCTTAATGTACTCTTTCCTGTATTTCAATACCTAATTTAACCAGCTTAGACAAGCCTTATCACTCACTTTCTCCTGCTCTTGTACTGTAATAAATTTTCTTCATAGTCACTTTGATTTGTGGTGTGCTGTATCCTGTTAACCATATGAGCAGACAACACTGCACTTACAAAATAATTTCCTTCTATTTTTAGTTCTAGTCTTACCTCAATGTTTATGCAGAAGTGCAAGCTTCACTTATTCCTTTTTGACAAAAGCAAAATCTTTGTTCCAGGTGACGTTTTCTGACTGAAAAATTTCCCTCTTCTGTCAATTACAGCTCAAGTTAAATCAATGCTCCTTGTCTAGAAACTTTTTATTGCTTTTCAGACTTGGACAGCAAATGGCTTGCCAGCTCTTGCTTCTTCCTTTTGTCTTAACCAAGTACTTTGTCTTTCTTCCTGTTTTTTCCAATTTGCATGCTTGCAAAAGCCCATGCCAAGTAACTGCTCTGTAACTTCAGATTTATATAGACGTTACTTTGCACCTTTTATGTGCAAAACATCATTAGTGCTTTTAAAAATTTCCTTGGGGCAGAGTTTGTTTCTATGTAAATTATCCTAAAAACAAATATCTAACTTTAAATAAAACTTTTTTCAAAGATGGAGCATCATAAAAAGGAAATGGATACCTTCTTTGGAGATCTTTCTCTTGCTCTGAAAAAATTACAGGAAGAAACAGCCAGTGGTTTTACTCAGCTTCAGAATGATTGTGAGAATTTAAAAGAGGAAGTGGAAATGACAAGGCTGGCACATACAAAGGTATCCTTAGAGGAAGAAGAAATCCTGAAGAGTGTGATTGCTTGCTGTGATTTAAATTCTTTGTAGATGTTTAACAGTCTTTAAACTGTTTTACTTGCTTCTGAAGAAATGTAAGAACAGTAATTTGATCCTAATTATTTTCAGCCTTTGTACTACTTTAGGAAGCTTATGTAGGAAGGTAACAAAAACCTTTGCTCTGAGCATGTTCAGTATATGTATTTATCTCCAAAAGCGAAGTGCCTATATCTTTAAACAAAAAATATACCTTCAGCTTTAGTATGTTGAAAGTTTTATTGGCATATTTTAAATAAAGGCATTCAAGTACCCTTTAAGAATGTTAAAAAGTGCAGAATTAACAGTGAAATATATGATGTTTTTCTTAATAGAGTGCAGCCGAATTAATGTCCTTACTGCAAAGCCAGCTTGATGTGTTTGCTCAGGAGACACAAAACAACTTAAGTAATGTATTATCAAAAAATAGAAGCTTGAAGACCACCATCACTGCTGTGCAAGAAGATGTTCACCTGTAAGGAGGAGTTTACTTTTGGTGTATTCTAAGGCAAGATAAAAGTATATATAAAGATATCAGCAAAATTATATGCTTTTTTTATATACTTACAAAGTCTTCTGGACAAGACCTGTATGTTAGAGCTGAGTGCTCTTACATAATGTAGATCATAGTTCACCTTCCTCAGAGTAAAATGTAGCTCTACAGGGCTTTTCCTCAGAGTTTCTTGACCATATTGCAGATAAGTGACTGGGGTTTTGGGGCCAGTATACTGATGAATGGCCCTCATTATGGCTGCACTTCAGGACTTCATGTCACAAAGACTTAGTTTGAAGTAGTATTGTATCATGCTTCATTCAGCTGCAGGTTGAGTAACTAAGTCCTTGCCAAAGTTGTTGGCTTCTTGTTTGTTTCTTTTAAGGTATTTAATAAACCCACTGTTTGTAGTGCTGCAATTTGTAGATTTGCTAAATAGAGCAACATTATAATTCATTTGTTTGATAGAACTGCACTGCCTAACTGGTTCTGGCCTCATTTCTATAAGTAGAATGTGTTAAAATCAGTCCTTCAAAATTTCTGAGTTATTACAATTACGTTGTTGCAGGAAAACTACAGACCTAGTCAGCAGTACAACTTCCAATCACAATGGATTTATTACATCTCTGGATAATTTCTCTCAAGAGCTCAGGATCATAAATGCTGAAAACAAGAGGATCCTGGAAGAATCCACTGACCACTGTCAACAGTTTATCAGCAGTCTCAAAAATATGTCTCAGAATACTGGTAAATGGGCTGAATTTACGACCGCTCAGATAGTCGACTTTACCAATCAGCAGCTCTTGTCCTTAAGTGATGAAAAACAGCAACTTCAGGTTTTACAAAAGGTACCTATAGTAGTTTGTAGTCTAATGTAGTATTAAGACAAACTTGTAGAGTAGAATTTGTAGGGCAAAAAAGTTCTCACTTATAGTCAGAACTAAATTGTTCTTCTTTGATCAGAGCAAGCTTGTCTTGTGCAGATTACATACAGGAAATCAAAAGCTTAATTTAAGAGCAAGACTGAAGTACAATTAATCTTGAAAAATTATTAATCCCATACAACTGAGTTCTATTTGTAATTTGAGTTTTTTACATCTTTTTGGCAGCATGTATCTCTAATTCTAAAGCTTTATCAGTAATGTCTCTAGGAGATGCACACAACAATCAAATACAGACTATGTTCTGGAGGATGCAAATTACTTTATTGGTCAAATGGATTAGCATTATTGGATAATTCATTCCTCTTAGGTATCTATTAGTTCCGGCCTCTGATCTGAGAATTGTTATCTCTAATTTTGTTTTTATTTCCACCCTTGTTTTATTGTTCTAATACCTAATGAAATGGGCAAATCCAACATTTTGCCAGCTTTCAGAAAGAAAAGCTTGTCTTTAAATCCTTTGCAATCTTGAGTTCCCTGTATCTGATAAAACTACGAAACACTTCAGGAGCTTCACTCCAGTTTTCTTTTTTTCTACAAATGTGTAACACTCCCAGTGTTTGTAGGATTTTTCACTTTAACTTGATTATCCTAATTCTTTGCAAGGGGTCTCATCTGAACCAGATGGCATCATCTTTACACTTTCTGAAATGATGATACTTTCTTAGAAACTTACCTTTTTCTGAAGAGAGTTCTCAAAATGAGTGTGTCTAAAAATGGCACTGAAACATCTTGGTTTGAGGTCTCAGTTGTTTCGTTTCAGGTCATATCACTAATTATGCACCACATCTTAGAAAAGAAGCCATAACATTATTTTTCCTGCTAACTCAAAGGTTTTTGGTGAGTTACTTAAGTAACTTATGTTTGGTTTTTTGGGTTGGTTTTTTTTTTTTTTTTTTCAGAAAAATGAAGAAAACTGTGATAAAGCAATAGCTGAAATTGCTGATCATATTGGTAGACAGAAGGCTGCTGAAGAGAAGGTACATTTTGACCTTCTTGATCAGATAAAGATTGATCAGGAGCTACTTCTGGAGCAGAAGCGGGCACTTAATGAGGAAGCACAGCATGGACTGACTCAGGTTAATGATTTCCTGCAAGAGGAACTTAAAGTGGATATTCCAACAGGTATTTAAATTAGGTTGGGGACAGAATGATCTTACAGAAAGCAATGTGAGTTGCAGAATTCATAAGTGGAAGTTAATGGGAACATTATATAATTAGCAGCCTTATACCTTTCTTAAGGTGCATGCGAAGAATGATCACTGAACAAAACAAGGTTTCTGTACTGAGTTAATGAAAAAATTGATCTTTAGTTAAAGCAGCTGCTGAAATTGTTCAGTAGTGCCTTTCATTCACATACAATTTTCATTAAAGGGACAACTCCACAGAGAAGAGACTACCTTTATCCAGTCACTCTCGTGAGAACAGAACCACGGGAACTTCTACTGGAGCAATTAAGGCAGAAGCAATCAAAGCTTGATGCTGTGCTAAACAGTATGACAAAGGAGATGGAGGATGATGCAGATCAGGTATGTGTATTAATGGCAAATTAGGCTCTTTGAAGATTCCACATCTTCAGAAATTTTTTCATGCCCCTGTGGAGAGCTGACTAGAACCCCAGGGTCGTTTCAACCTTTGTGTTTTACAGGGTAGTTGGAGTCATGTGTACTGAGCTTTTGACCAAAAATAGTATCTTGATAGATAAAGGAAGATGTTAATAATTTAGAGAATTGAATTTCTGTTTGTCAAATGCCTCTGTAGATCTTGTTATGCTTAGTATATCCACCTAGGGAATTCAGACATTAAATAGACTTTTCTGAAAACTTCTCTTTTAGGACGTGTTAGAAGAGGAAGAAGGGTTGCAAGAATCCAGTGAAAGCTTTCCTAGTGACAAATCCTTACTGGATACAGACATATGTTGCCACTCAAATGGTGGCATTCCCTTTTTCCAGGTAACTATTAAAGGTAGCTCAAAAAGCTGAGTATTTAAGAGCGAAGAAAAATTATTGATCTGTAACAGTGCTGTAGCCTAAAGTCTTGCCTACTGTCATTTAGTGTAGGCTAACACATTCTTTAAATCTTGTACAGTATGCTTTGTTAAACCTGAGCTAAAATAACAGCAGGTTATGATAACAGTTAACACCAGATAATATAACGCAAATTTCTGACAGGCTGTAGAAAACTCCCTCAGAAAATAATTCTGCATGAAAAATATTGTCATAATTTCCTTAATGTAAACATGTTTTAATTGAAAAGTTGAAATTACATATAGAGTTTTTTATTTGAGAATAGACAGAAATATTAGCATTCTTGTATCTTCCCTGCTTGCTGTTTTCTGGTGAGTGGTTTGTTTTGTTGTTTGGTTTTTTTAATTTCCTTTTGATTCTTTTGCTCTACCAATGTATCTGTAAAACCCTGGTGTATTAGGCTTGGGTTTGGCTTGGGACAGAGGGAGAGGAAAGGCATTTACTTGTCATGGATCCCTTCAAAGTAGCTGAACTTCCAGATGTCTATAATGAATCTCTTTAGTAAATGCAATATTAATAGCCTTTTTTTCAGAAGTTCTACTGATTTTTTTTTTTTTTTTTTTTTTTTTTTTTTTTTTTTGAACACTATATATTGTGTTATACAAGAGCAAGTAGTCTAATTTTTTCATATTCTCTTAACATGGATAATTTATTGGGCATTTTCTTTAAATCCCAGCACAAAAGGACTCACAAAAAGGATAAGGAAAACAAAGCTATGGTGGAGAAGAACAAAATAGAGGATATGACGGAACAGTTTCTTCCCAAATCTAAGCCTCCGTTAAGATCACTGAACTAAGATGCATCCACTGCAGATCCCATCTTTAAATACTTTGTCTACTGAGCCTTAGCTTTGGTTACTTTCAGTCTTTGTATATAGTGATCTATTGATACCAACTAGGATCAAAAGATTGGCCTGCTAGATATCCTGTCTCTGTCCCTTTTGTATATGATGTAGCTTGCATATTATATGTATTATATTAATGGACTTTTAAAAAAAAAACAACAAAAAACAAAACAAAAACCAACCAAAACCTGCAGATTATGGTGCTGTGTGCTGAATAGACTTGTATGTTGTCAAATAAGAGATCCTTTTCTGTTTCTCAATAATGTAGAACAAAGCAGAAATGGAATGTGGAAAAATGCTTTGTCAGCATTGGCAGCTACAATTTTATTTTTTTTTAATTAACTGTAAGTGTTCTCATTTTGTTTCTGCTTTTTAGTCTGATTCCTGGTTTTATTAAGTGGGTATCTTTAGACTGGGTTACCCCAAATCACTGATATATGGAAAACAAATGCAAAAGCATCCCTCTCAGAGTAAAATAAGTTTACATGGCTTTCATATTGTGTTATCAGGTTTAATTTAGATAAACACCAGCAACTGTGTTGTCAGTCCTGTACTGTCAAAAAAGGATAGTTCCCTCCCTTTGTTTCATAATAAACAATAGCTTTATTTCAGCATGTCTTCGGTTTATGAAAGCTCATCTCAATTGATAGGGCTTGGGTTTTTTTATTTTTCATTTGTTTTCAACCCCATGTTATCTTTCTCAATGTTCTGTCTTGGATATGTTGTCAGCCACATCTTATATATTGTAAACTGGCAGCATTTGTTTAAGATGTGGATACTTAACATTAAAACATGCAAACTTTCTTATGAATACAGCTCCTATGTTGTATAATAAGTGAATTTCCCATAATTGACAGTAGCATTTGACCAGCTGCTCTTTGCCTGCTGCTTACCTGAGAACTTGAAGAAAATTTCAGGCTGCGATTTGCTAAAAAGTAGATTAGTAGGATTATGAGAGTGGAGAGAGACACTGGAAGGCAGCCTTAATGTACACTGAAGCACCTATTGTTACTTTACTGTCAAATCATGGTTTGAGAGATCGTTCATTTTTATGTGTTTAGCTTGCAGGCTTCAGTTGATCTTTTTTCAACAGGATGGTCTATATGTCTATTTGTCTTTGAGCACCTATGCCACCTACATGTACTTTGGACACCATTCAGACAGCACAATGCAGTCCTGCTGATGAACAGACACAGATACAATTTGGGGTGTGCCCCTTGCACTGACTCTGAACTCTACTGTGAGATAGACCATCAATGGGTTTTGTTTGCCTGACACATGCATCTTACCTCTTATATATCCCTTCTGTCTCTGTGGGCAAAGCTAATTGCTTTTTCCTAAGTTTAATATTATATATTGGTACTTAGCTTTTATACCAATTTTTTCTATGATTAAAAAGACGTGAAACACAAAGCTTTAGGAGTGAGTGCTTATGATATAGTCAAATTCTGGCACCACAGATTTCTAATGGACTTAAGAAGTCTACAGGGCCCAGGATTTTTTTTTTTTTTTTTTTGTGCCACATGACTGTTAATTCTGTCTAGATAATAACATAATCTTCCAAGACTGAGAAATCTTTTACTAAATAAAATTCAACCAGAAGCTGATCCCACAGCTGTACTGGAATGGTCTAAGCCAAATATGAGGTGCTTGTGCAAGACTTTCACCCTGCTACTTCATTTTCTTTATGAAGTACACAGAATCAGTATGAACAAACAAATTGGAACAGCTGGTACCTGAAGAAAACTGTCTCTATGCAATATATGGTTTCCCCTGTTATAGGCACAGGCTGCTTTACTGGTAACTGGGAGTCTTAACAGCTATGTGACTTCATGGGCGGCTTGCATGCTTCCTCTTTTTCTAAAGTACCCCTCAGAGTCATGTTTTGTTTGCAATACTGGTATGGCAGCTCATTGTTTTATCGGTCCTGACATCCAGAGGTCACACCAGAATGCTGAACAGGATGAAATTCTCCCACAAGATGGCTCTAACAGTGAAGTGTTGGCCCAAAGCTCAGGTACTGGTCACTAACAAGAACATAAAAGTGAGTATTGTGCCAAGCAGCTGAAGAGTAGCTTGTAAAACCAAACATCATTTATATTTTCCTGAGGATAACTGTGTATTCAAGTGTGGGTGGGGAGCTGTTTTATGAAGAGCTGCATTAAAGACAGACATTATCAATAACTAAATTCCTGTCCTAACTTGCTTGCTGGGTTCCCCACCATGTGGGCACTGCGCAAAGTAGAAGCTGTGACTATTTGGTCTGGTATATTGTATGATGTTTCATAGCAGAAGAAATGGCAGGGTCCAGGCTAGCTTAAATGGTGGTTTGAATTTGTCTTGTTATAAGACATCCTTTATAAGAGTAGGAAAACCAATTCCACAGAATAAATAGCATACCTGATCATACCCTGACCAAATTAGTCCAGCTGAGTATAAGGGAGAATTACAGTGACTAGTCCCATAGTATATGGTCATGTTCTAATTAACCTGATGAGGAGTTTGTTGGGGTTCGTTTTTTTCAGTTTCTGGATTAGTGGCCAAGTGGGACAGCTCTTGGTTTAACAAAGAACTCAGGTTGGGTGAAGGTGATGTGGGAATGAGGAAATTAAAAATAGTAATTTATATGCATGTAAAGTGGGAATGCAAAGAGTGATAAGAGGGCTATTAGAAGCACAGATAATCAGAGCCAACGGCTTGCTTTTCAAGTGAAAAATGAGCCGTTGTAAGGAAAAGGAGGGAAGGAAACTTCCTACTTTCTGGAAACAGGAGACTGCCACACTACCTGCATTGTAGTTGTGGGGATGCAATATTCACTTTCCATGAGGAAAGATGCCTGGAAAGAGGGTAGAGAGGAGTGAGGAGGTGTGTAGCTGCTGGATTCTGCCTTTTTTCTGTGTAGGTGTCAGTCACCATTGTAACCATCTGTTAAAGGGGTAGAGGAAACAAGAAGCAGCCTCTTTAGGATGATAAACAAAAGAAGCTGGAGGTTTAAAATTCCTTTTCCACCAAAAATAGATTGAAGGGGGAAAAAAGAGTTGTAATGTTCCAGAGCATCGAAAATTGGGAAAAAAATAAATAGAAAATATTGAAAATATTATATATTGACAAAGATATACTATTAAGTTTGTATAAATGTTTGACTTTTGTTTTTGTTTCTCTTAGAAACTTTAATGGTAGAGGGCAATGCTGTATAAACTGCAGGCCCACCCACACACTTACTTTATAAAGTTAAGTAACAATAAATCATGCTATTCTTTGTATTAAGTAGGTTTTTTTGGACATAATATTATAGGTGAGATGTAGACCACCAAGCAAAGTAGGCTATTGAACACAAAATTGGCAGCAGCATTGCTAAGCTCAATCAAAATGTTTAAAGTATGAACACAGTTACTTCTACAATAATCTTTGGTTCTCTAATAGGCTGTTTGTCTGCCAAAAGGAGGGCACGTTATAGCTAGGCAAATGCTCTTTGGACAGATAAAAAAGCAAATTCTTGGTTCAGCAGTCTCACATCAGGGAAGAAGTTAGAAACAAGCTACCATTTTTATACATGGTCTGAAAATTGTTCCATATTTCTAGAACTTTGAGAAGACTGTTGGCTTTCAGGTAGCATGAAGTTTGATTTTGTAAAATAATGGTGATTAACTGGATTGCTTCCTTTTCCTCCAAAATATTAAACCTATATAAATGTTCCTTTGACTTCCTTAGTTATACTTAGTTATACTTGAAATGATTCTGTGACTCTAAGTCTGTTTATAACCTAGGTGTTATAATTCAAAAAACGAGGCACAATGACTAAAACTTTGATCTTGATTAGTGCATGTGCTCTATTTAAAAATTACCCAAAATGCAAGAATGAAATAAATACAAATATGACCTAAAAGTACAACACACAAATTTTGCAAAATTAACATTAGCAGCAAAGAAAATATTGAAAATATAAGAACATATTGTCTTTTAGCATCTATGACAAACATTAAACAGATTAATTACCTGCAAAGTTACTTATCTTCTCCCCATTCATTCAAGTAATCACAATGCATGCTGGTTCTCAGAGGAGTGATTTCCCCACTGCCCAGGTCTGTCCTCACACAGGGCTAATTCTGCTGCAGTCACTTGATTTATACTAAACCAATAAGATGAAAGATGAGATTTTCTATTTTCCAAAGCACATACAAAGTTGTTAATGAGGCTCAAAACCCATCAAAATCTAAGGCTCTGTTTGATCTCTATAGCTTAAAGATTTCATAGTATTTAGAAGGGTTTGTCTAGGCAAGCCTGGAAGTTGTTTTTATCCCTGATTCTGTATGTTCTTTCATGGGTAGTTGAAGCATACCTACTTCTACTTCATAAAATAATCTTGGGATCTTTCAGGATGGGTATGATGTTGTTCTCCTCCTAAAAGACTAGACCAAATGTCTACTGAAGCTAGCACAGACCTCTGGTGGCCTCTGGGTCGTGCCACTGTCCTTAGGCACAGTGCAGCACGGGAATAAGGAAACTTTTAAACCACCAAATGATTGCACAGGTGTTCCCTGTCTTCCAGAGCATAACTCCATGCTGAATCTGAGCACTACTACTCCCACTTTGGAAGCAGAAACTTGCTAACATGTTTCTGAGGGAGTAAATTCCAATATTTTTTTGATACGGAAGATCTTGTGTAACCCCTATCACATGTAAAGATTGTTCTGTGAAATTGGTTTTGCACATTTCGATTCACTCCCCCTAACACTCAAACCAAATCCTAAACAGCATTATCATTATGTTCAGAAAGCAAAGGAAATAAAGATGTAAATCGCTTATCATTATTGTAGCCATCTTCTATGACTTAATTAAAATATGACATTAATTTCAAATCCATCCAGCTACAGAAAGATTTTCAAATGGTTATAACATAATAACGATAGGCGTCAAAATTTTGCTCAGTCACTCTGACAGTTTATTTTAGGAAACTCAGTTCAGCAGGATGAACCTTGAATATACAGATTAATGTAAGGAAGGAAATTTTATGATGTCTGTTAGTTAATACAGAAGCCAATGTTATTAATCATGGATTTACAGAGGGATGTTTTATTAGATGTTAACCATAGCTTATGTTGACAATTGATTTTCATTGTAGGACAACTAAATTTATTATTTGTAATAAGATAAAGATAATTAAATTGACTTTATAAAGGTTACTATCATAAATGTTAGTATGTTAGTTTGCTGTGAATAGCAAACATAAAACTGCTTTAGTAGTGAAAATTCAGTGGTAGGTGCTTTCTTTCCATTACATTTAATAGTCCCTGAACATTTTTAGCCTGCATTTTATTTATCAGAATTCACTGCTGTGTTCAATCTTTACTTTAAGTTTATTTCCAATAAAACAGAACTAAAGTATTCTTAATGTTACAGGAATAAACCAAAGCTCTAAGTACAAATGTATTATGCAATGGAGTTTTGTCCTGACATTTCTTGTATTTGCCACTGTATTTGTGAAAAAAGTGACATCTTGAGAAAGATGTTAGATCTACGACAGAATTTGTAAGTATTAAAAAGTGTAATTACTGGGGAAGTTAATTTGGATCATCCAAAAATTAAGAGTATGTGGAACTTACTTAATCTTCTTTATTTGTATTCTTTTAATCATATTTCTTAATGAAATATTTCTTACATATGATCTTCAGAAAATGTGGAGGAATACAGAAAATGTTAGAGACCTTGTAAGACCACTTGAAGTAGTATCTTCAAACCTAGTGAGAGGACATTCCTGAGCTTTGACAACATGGGAACTATCCAGTATGAAAGTAAATTCTGTCAGAATGCTCACAGTATATATTTTTATTTTATATTAATTTTTGGCTTCTAGTTCTAATTTGCCTTAATGTTACAGGCTTGTAACATTACATTAACTTGTTATTTCTGCCTCAGCATTTTGGACTGGTAATAGAAGCAAAGAGGGAGTACTTTAGAAAGACTGTTTTAAACTGAGGTGTAAGACTGAGTATTTAGTATTTGAGCATTTGGATTTTCTTTTTTTTTTTTTTCCAAATGAAGTGCACTTGGCTGCAGGATCTTTGTGTTATTAAATCTAACTGCAATTAGTTCTTTTATGGTTTTGCAGTTTGTGTAAAGAAGAGTTAGCTAAATGGCAGAGTACAGAGGAGCCAGACATACAAGTAGTTTACCAGAGATGCCAGGCTGCTGGTTGCTGGGCTGCAACATTGATGCCAACCCATCCTGTCTGTTACACTCAGTTCCTAACACAGCTTGATGCTCAGAGCACGAAGCACTGAAGTTCTTCACAAATTAATGGTGAGTTTGCTTATGCTATTGTTACTGATTCAGCTTTCTTTAACAGGAGGGCTATAAACCACTTCAATCTCACTGTATTTTTTAATGCTTTTTGTTCTTGTGTGAACATTTCTGATGTTCTGGCCCCGAAGCTTTGTGCTACTTGCTCCAGGGGTGGGTGAGTGTGGATCTCTCACTGCCAGGATCCCTGCTCTGAGTGAAAACAGGGGGTGCTAACACATGGTTGCTGGGAGTTGGTGCTGATGTGCTTTGAGGGCTGACTACCACTACACCCTACATGCCCTGCCAAAAATGCTGCAGTCAAAGCACAGCCCATGGATCTCTTGCTACACCTCCACAGTTTGGCTCTTGTCTATTCATGGAGCTGCAATTAATTTCCAGTCTCAAACCCATCTGGAGGTCAGTGTGGCAGAGATGCAGTTTCAGCCCTCACCACCTCTTCAGCAGCCGTGCTGAAGCAGCAGCCATGCATTCATCCTGGCTGTTTGTTCAGGCACCTAAATGGAGGTATTTTAAGTTAGAACCCTGTCATGCTCTGCCCTCTCCAAAGTCAGGGGAGGGAGACAGAAGCCTTGGTGTACTAGTCATTAGTAGTTGCCCTGCTTGTTTCTCCCAGTAAGTTAGGTGGGAACCTAATAATGTAATGATTTTAACTTGGATACCGTGAGTGCATAGATGAATCTGGGATAAGCATCAGTCATTTAGAATGTTCCTATTATGTTTTTTTTTAATATTAAAGACATTTATCAAACCAAAATACTTTGGCTGAATTTTGATGCGTGACAGCTACCTCACACTGTACTGTTAGCCACCTTCAAGTCTTAATAAATATCCCTCTCTGATTCTCTGTGTATGTAATTGTAAGTAAAGGTGTTGAAGCTGTTGCACAAATCTGATATTGTCTGGTTTTAATACATTACTTAATCTGCTTAGGACTAAGCCAAAGCAGACTCATTCTTCAGGCAGTTTCCATTTTCATGTAGTATTTACTTTAAATGAAAGGCTGTGATCCTGTTCAAAGACATGATTTCCCCCTCTCCCCTGCTGTCATTAAAGTCAGATAACAGGAAGAGACAGTAAGATAACTGCCACTTATTTGGATTTCACTGAAGCTTTCAGGCAGAAACAGGGACGCCAGCCAGAGTCAAATCAATTCATTTTAATGATTTGCTGATTATCTGTGTTAGTTATTGCCTGATTATCTTGCCTGGTGTCCAGGACTAGTTCCTTGCCTTTGGGCTTTGGTTGGCTGTTTATTTTAACCTGTTATTTCTAGGGAATATACTGCATCATGATTAGTGTACCCCAGAATAATTGGCAATGGAAAAACAGAGGATTGGTTTGTTAATAATTGATTGACAGAAAAAAAGCTTGATCATGGTTTTTCTTGGGATCTTCTTAACTTGCTAGTCAGACAGGGTTTATAAAGTGGCCTTTTATAGTTCCTTTCAAGACTATGGCTCGAACATTTGGATTCCTTCTTTTTGTCATAACTAATATGTCAATTATGGACATTCCAAAAGCGCCCTGCCAAGGTAGACTGAAGGGGCCATTGTGCAGTTCGTACCTGTAGAAGAATTTAGTCTAAAAGACCTGAGAGGGAGCAGGCAAGGATGCAGTGCCCTGCAGTGCCCTGCAGTGACCTCAGCACCAGCAGCAGCCCACCATGGCAAAGGTAAATACACAGTTCCCAATTTGCAGTCCAGAGTCACTGGACCATGATCTTCCCTGACTGACACCACAGTGCTGCTACAGTCACTGCTGCTTCCCTCTTTGGGAATGCATGCTCTCCATCCAAGTAGTGTTCAAAAAAAAAAAAAAAAAAAACCAACCCAAAAGAAAAGAACTAGTGCTGCTCCTAACACTTGACTTGACTTTAAACTTTCTTTCCATGGAGGATCCTTGTCATACAAGACAGGGAACTATAGCAACATTTAGGAAATCTGAGTTTATTAACAGTGAAGATAAGGGTCAGATTGTTCAGTCTGACCTTCTCTCTCCTGCAACCAAAGAATCTGAAAAATTGTTTGAAATCCAAGGAAATGTCCTGTACTTTGGGACTTCTGGCAACAAAAAGAAAACAAATCACAGAATTATTGGGCCTGGCAAAGACCTCTGAGATCATAAAATCCAGCCAATGACCTAACACTACCACATTGGCTAGACCACAGCACTAAGTGCCAAATCCAACCTTTTCTTTAACACCTTTTCCTTAAACACGTACTTTGCCTGGGTGAATTTATCTGCAGTAACTAAGGCAGCCTGAGATAATGCAGGAGAAATGAGGAACAAAATGAACAAAATGAAATTCTGTTGTTCTGGATGATGCAGAATGAAACCTCAATAACAAAGCAATACCAATGAAATCAGACTACGTGTTTTGCAGCCAACCATACTGAATGAGAAACAAAAGCACCTCATGATACTATCAGGATTTTGGGCCAGTTTTCCATCCCCTCCTTCTCTCCCATACTGGAGCAACTGGTGCAGCCTGTGGGGTGAGGCTCCCCACTTCGTCAGCCTGCCATCCTCTCCTTTCTGACTCTGTGTGTGTGTGTACAGCTCTGCTCATTTTGCTCTTCACTCAAGACAATTTGAGAAGTCTGAGGAGAGACTGATAAACCAGCAATTACAGAGCAAAGTCAACAAGAAGAGATGGCACCACGTTGGCCGATGGGAGCTTTTGTTCAGGGAGGGGAGAGAGCTCCAACAGCAGATACAATTTTCATGGCACAGATAAGAGGTTTCCTTTTGACACCAGTCCCCAGTGAAGCTGGTTTAGCCTGCAATATCTGCAAAATCAATCTTTTGACTGGGTCAGCAAACCTAGCCATCCTATAGCCTTAAAATATTCCATATCAGTCATACACTTTGCTGTAAACTTCATGTCAGCTGGATCATATCTGATAAAAATGTCCAAAGAACTCAAAAGTGTGAGAGCAAACGATCAACCTAAAGATTAACTCTTTAAACTTACAGGCATCTATTGATACCTATGTCTCTTGTCTGGAGGGGAACATTAGAGCTGCTGTACTAAGACATGGCATTAACTCAAACACCTTCTTCATCCTGCCAGTGACCAGAAGAAGCTGCTGAGGGGAACTGAGTGAAAAAACAGCCCAGATAGAGAGATTCTTTCCTGCTTTCATCAAACAGCAGTGTAAGGTCTTTCTGAGCCAAACACTGTGAGCAAGCTACTATGTTTAATACTCATCAATGTACCTATCCACCATTAATCTGTCTTCTTCCTTTCTGAACTCATTTGTACTTTTGGCATCCAATGCTTCCCATGGCAACAAGTTCCACAATTTAATTATGTGCTGTGTGAAAAGTACTTCCTTTTGTTTGTTTTAAACCTGCTAAAACAGAATTACAGGATGCACAACAGGATTGTATGGGCAGAATTAAATGGGAAGATAATGTGGAACGACAATGGAAAATCAGTCTCAGCACAGAAAACTGGAAACTGGCTTTGTTTTTGCTTTACTCTTACCACCAGTACAGGATTAGTTACTACTTCCTATCATTCCTCTCCCTGTCATAAATAAACCAATTTACCTGATTAGTGTGAAGAGTTAGAAAACAATATGCTCCCTACAAAAATGGCAATGTTTGTCAGAAAAGTGTGGTCTGCTGTCTTCCTCTTCTCTAAGGGTGGAAAAGATATGCTGACTTCTGCAGTGGGTAAGGAGGGCCTCTGAATTTGCATTTGAGCTTGCTAGGTGATGCAATGGTTAAAAATGCCTGTATGATGTGGGGCTCTTGTGGAGACACACAGAGGGAAAAAATGAGCCAACCTCTCTTCTTAGAACTGATGCACAATAGCATCTGGAAAAGGTGAGGGCAGTTTTCTGCACCTTGTTACCAGAAAGACAACCTGGAGGAAGTTCAGAGAAGAGCCAACAGTAGCTACATGCTTGGGAGAACTGGCTGATGAAAAAAAGTACAAAAAGATGACAGTGTAGATTGCTAACCAACACTTAGGGAGTAAGATGACGTAATAACTGTTATCTAATGTTTTAAGTGTAAACTTGCAGGAATAAGAGGGACTGGGTTAGTGTGGTGCAAGAGAGTAACATAAGTAATGACAAACTTAGCAGAATCCAAATGTAATAACCATACTTCATCATCTCTGGCCTTACCCCGTGTCTGGGTTTGACCTGGGCATTTCAGGTCTCATTGTTTGCCAGGAGTACAGGTTATGATGCTTTTTGCCCAGCAGAGAGAAGTGTAGGCACAAAGTCATACGGGCCATTGCCTGCACTATGAAGAGCCACTTAAGCCACGTACTTGTGTCCCAGCAGAAAGGTTCAGTTGGTGCCATAAGCATCATTGCTCTGCAGGTCACAAAAGCAGATACAAGTACTGCTTGTGTCCCATTTGTACTCCTGCCTGTGGTCATGCCAGCAGGACCTTGATCTTTGTTCAGACCTTTTTTGGAGAAAGCACATCCCTGTGCTGTGTGGATCTAAGTTGGGGCATAGGCCCAACTAATCCTGTTTGGCCTTTATCCATAGGTCTCTGCGAACTCCTAGAAAGCTATTCATGCCCTGAAACCCACAGACAGGGAGACTGATGTGTCCCAAGCCCAAAGGTAAACTAAATATGAAAAAAACACATCTGCAACATAGAATGAAAATGCAACAGGCAGAAAATTGAAGAGCATTGGGTTGCAATAGATTTAACTACAGCAGGGTTTTGAGAAGTGCACATTCTGTGGCAGACCTTGCCAACGAGACTTGCTTCTGCTACAGTCTGTGATTTTATGGTTATCTGGAGCATCCTGGCTCTGTAGGAATTTACTCTTCAGTGATACAGACAGAGGCTTTGACAGTCTGTGGTGCTCTCTCCCAAACAAACCCGTTTATCTGTAGAACACTCTTATCCAGGCTAACTGACATTAACATACTTCCTAACAGTTTAATATTTTACAGGTGTCAGATGGGTGCTATGAAGGCTACATAAAGAGCAAGGTCATGTCTCCCCATGTATTTAGTCCCAAAGTGAAATGCAGCATAAAAGAGACAAAACAATAGAAAAGCAGCTTGGGAAGCTACAGAAATGAAGTGATGCACTGAGGGTTTGGTTTAGGCACATCCTAAAATTAATTTGCTTCCTCTACCTTTAGCAGCAGACTGTTCTGACTTGATTCTCTAATCATGATACAACTAAACTTGCCTTAACTTCTGGTCAGATTTTTAGTTAATCTGGGATTGTAGAAAAAGACCTCTCTTTCTTCAAGAACAAATACCCTAGCAGATAATCTAAAGGCAAAAGTCAGGCAGGGTTCACCCAGTTCCTCCCATACTGACAGATGTTTTTCAGAGAATACACATAAGCTGCCTCTACCTCCAGTTCAATTTGGCTGGATCATGTTAATCATTTCTGAAACTGTAGTTTGCACTACCTTTTAAAAAAAATACTGAAATTATATGTATTTCCTAAAGTTAGATAACACAATTTTACAACATGCAACTGTACAGAGGCAGTGTAGAAGCTGTTCTTCTAAAAGAAAGGTGTATTTTCTCAAGTTAATTTCTAGTACACGTTGGTAATATTACACAGGAAACCATTTTGGTCTATTATGAGTTCATAATTAGTGAATCTCTGCCACAATCTACAATGTCTCTGAAGTCTCTGTCTTCTGGCCTGATTTCTGCATCTGTTCCCCAGATGTTCTATGTATCCATTGAGTCTGAACAGATTTTTAAAATCCCACATTTGTTCACATGCCAGTTGCATGTTTGTCTGTATCTTGACATGTGAAGAAATGCATGGATTGAGATGTGAATGACTCCCACAAATGGCACTGCCTGTCACTGCCTTGAAGCCCGTGGAAGTCAGCAAGCTTTGGGGCAGGGGGCGTTTGTTGCCAGTGCTGGGGAAGGGGAGAGGATGTGGTGCTCCTTTCTCTAGGCATTTACTGCATCTGCCTGTTCCAGCAGATGTAGGTGCAGAAGCATGGACTGTAGATCTGCCTCCAAATTACTAATTCAGCAACTGAACTGAACAACGTGCAAGCATCTATGAGGATGCATTAAGCTCTGGACTGCAGTTCTGCTGCCTCTTCTAAGCAGATATGCTTGTCTGCTGAGCATTCTATTGATAGTTACTTACATCTTTGTGTAGTAACTTTGCTGTAATGTTTTAAAGCAATCATTTTAAAATAAATGAAGTATGGTTAGAGATCAAGATTTGGATTAGCATCCACATCAGATTTGGCTCTGATGACATAGTTTGATTTCAAGGAAACATTTGGGATATGCTTCAGACTCTGCAACACTAAAACTCCTGTATCTGCACCTATAATTTCAGACCCTAGTACTGGGAAGAGATGGTTATTAGATGGTCCCACTAAGGAAGCATTGAGGAGAGCAACCATTCTGGAAAGTTAGTCAAACCCAATCCTTAAACTATTATAAAAGAACTGTAATGTTTTCAGTACAGATTACAGATGTTTACAAATTTTACATTGGCATGTTTATTTTAATGTTAAGGATTATTTTTTTTCTTGCTTTTACCAAAAGTATTATAATGAGTACAAGTTCTGCCATGGATGTTGCTATCCCAGCATATATTTTCATCTGAGTTTCTTTTTGGGGGTAATTACATTTGGTATAAACACCTCACTATCAGCCTGACTTCATTCCAACCAGAAGAGCTTTACTGTCAGCTGCACAAGCATTTCAAGAGGTTTTCATGGCCAGCATTGCAATGTGTAGAAACACGACAGATCAACAAAGACAAATTTCAAAATCAAACCTCGGGGAAGAAAAATTTTAAAAGCCCCACATGGTAGGAAATAAGCTTGTAGAACCTGGGAAAGCCTGCAGCTTTGCAAAAGTATTCCCCACATTTTCATACTCTGAAGGGACTTTAACAGTGACTTGTCTAACAGGTGATTATTGCTGGAGAGGGTGAGTGAAACCAGACTGGCAAAGACCAACTCAGGTTTCTCACCTAGACCTTACTCTGAGATGTCTTGAGCTCACATCATTTTACGTAGCCAGCGACGAATACAGAGATGAAGCAAGGCTCTGCTAATTAAATTATGTGTGCTTTCAGAACACTAATAAAATAACTTCCCAGGTTGCATGTCAATTGTTTCTGTATTCCACAAATTGAATAAAATCATTACCCATCACTTTGACTGTAAAAGTATCCTTTGTTTGCTTTATCTCCCCAAATCAGTCAGGTTTCGACTCTGCTTCGTGATAACATTGCCAGGGGCCAAACTAGAGCTGCCAGCAGAGCTGGGCAATTCAGTGCTTCAGTGACTGTGTAAGTCAATCTTCCTGATTCTGCACCTGGAGAGGGGCAAATTCTGTGCAAAGCCCAGATTAACTTCTCTTCCATCCTCCTGAGTCCCCATCATGAAGCAGAAGTCCTCATCAGTGGGTGCCAGATATTCTCCATGTAGCTAAGTGTGGCACTGGAATGCTGTGACACAGATTTTCCACTATCAGGTAACTTTTTAGTGTCATCAGACCTTACAGGAACTCTTCCACCACCTTGAGTGTGAACTATCAGGGTGTAATTGGCACAGTAACATCTTCTGGACTCAAAAGTCTGGGTACTGTCTGTGACTGATGCTGCCCTGTTTCATTGGTCAGTTCTGGGCTATGCAGTTTCCATTACGGGGAATGGAATGACCTCAGCTCAGGGGCACAAGAAAGAGAGGCAGGTATTGCCTAAAGGGATAAATTATTCTCCGTTTCATTTATGCCATTTAATAGTGTATTTTGCATGATATTTCTGTCAGCAACAGTCAAGCTATATTCTGTCATTCTGTTACAAAAAACCCCAACATTATTTGCCTATGAAAATCATCAGCTTTAATGGACTACAAACCTGTAACACAAGTTCTGAATTGGTCTCCAATGCAATTCCTCCACCAGCCTTTTATTGCCAACTCTACCCAAGTGTTTTGGTTCCTACCCATGGGAATTAAGCCTTTGAAGGGCTTCTGCACCTGAGAGTCTAGCAATCTATTTTTCAAATGAGGACAGATTTCAGATCCATCCTTCTAACTCCACTGTTAAACAGCCATTAATAGTTAGCTAGATTGTTATTGTAAGCTTCTGTATTTGACTATTAACAGCAACTGCATGTGTGTATCAGCTCCAGATAAAACAAACCTACCTAGGGATTGATTTTATGATGCCAAAATGATAAAGTTTGCTAAAAATGTAGAGTGAATGTGTAAGCTCTGGAAAACATTAACAAAAATAACTAAGTAGCACTCCCTATTCATACCTAATTCCTAGTGACATCAAATTTAGCTGTGTGTACTTTGA
This sequence comes from Heliangelus exortis, assembly GCF_036169615.1. Classification (NCBI taxonomy): domain Eukaryota; kingdom Metazoa; phylum Chordata; class Aves; order Apodiformes; family Trochilidae; genus Heliangelus; species Heliangelus exortis. The sequence goes on from NC_092428.1 coordinate 8,998,877, forward strand.
ACCCTTTGGAACTGTTACACTAAAGAATCTTGCTGCACAAGTCCTCTTTGAAACATACAATATTCTGTATTCTGAAAACTCTGTGAAAAAAATGTTTTTTTCATCACTGTAGTTTAGGCAGATCTTCCATTGTCTGATATCTTGTTATAGTAATTTATATCAACACAGAGTGGGTGTATGGTAGCCAGCAGTCTGTGTTAGCACTATTTTGTATTTAGTTTGCACTTACGTAAATGATTGTGCAAGATGTGAGAGACAATCTAGCCCCTGGGAATTTTATGTAGTTTTGGGTGTAATCTTTATACTTGTAGCCAACACATAAGGATATAGAGAAGTTTTAACATGTTACAGCTGCCATCACCCCAAATAAATATAATTAACCAAGCAGCTTTCGATTGAACTTACAGGCAGGATTCAAAATAGCTCATGGTTTGTGGTGGCAGATATATAGAAAATGTGAGCCTGTAAGGAACAATATATTTCTTTGTTTTTCATAGAGTTGTTCACCACATATTTTTAGTGGTCAGATAAGAAACTCTTCAGGCCAAGGAAGGGTTAGGAAAGTACATTCCAAAAAGCATTAAAACCTACATAGTTTCATAGTACGCCTCTCTGCATTTCAGAAGAAAACTCTGGTGAGCTATGTCACACTTCAGCTGAATTACATTAAAACTGTTAGAAAGAAGCTGGTATCACAGTAATCATTAGGATAACCCAGTCCAACAAGCAAGTGGTATGAAGCTGAGTTTATAATATGGGGTCATGTGTTTCCTCCTTTTCCCACAGAATCATAAATGTCGCACATCCCACTTTGCAAGTCAAGGTGTCCCAGAAGAGATATTAACAGCAGTGGGGGCTAGAGGAAATGGAGGCACCTTACAAGTGTGCTCCCCTGAGGGTCTGGCATGTGTTGCCTTAGAAGTCCTTGACAAGGCTCAAAAGCAGCACTAAAGCTTTTCTGTGGGATTTTTGCTTTTTTTTTTCTTCTCAGAGTTGGTGACAGCATATAGGAAAAGGGGTCTTGCTGGTAGCAGCATGTATCTCATGCCCACAAATATTCAGCATCAATAAAGAAGTATTCTTCAAATCACTGGAGCCAAGTCAGTCCCCTGAGTGGCCTAAACATTCCCCAGGTGTCCATGTCTCCCCACAGAGGTTTGGTATCTTTATTTTTTCTGACTGTAAACCACAACCCCAGGTGGATGAGGAAATGAAGAAACAAAAAGGCAAACCCTGGCTGATTTTTTGCTGAACATTTTCATCTCCTAAATTTTCCTTTGTAGTGGGTACTGAAGGTTTGCAGTACCAGGCAAGGATGTATAAATGCAAGGAAAAAAAATCTGCTTTCTTCTAACCCAATGCTCAGAAAAAGCTGAACCAACCAGTTTTGTTGAAAACTTAAACATGCTCAGCATGAGGTAGGTTTCCCCAGAAATGAATTTTTCCACCTGGATAATTTAGATTTGGCAAAATCATGATCAGATTAGAATAGGGATGTAGGATGGAAAATGATAAGTTCCTGCCAGCTCTGCCTAGAATAATAGTTCGTATGTTGTCCACCCTTTTTTAGACCAAGATTTGTCTTGTTCTGCTACATCTAATAAATGCCTTTAAGACTGACCCGCCTTAATGTTTATTATGGTTGTAACTAATTTAGTAAATCAAATCACAACAGTGAGGAGGAGGAAGATGTGAGAAGTGAGTATCTAAGAGATGAGTTATCTGGAAGACAGCAGCACCAACTGACATCACTCTGCAATGTGCAGTGCCTCTGTCTGCAGCAGTCTGGCTTCCATAGCACTACAAAAATCAGAGGCGAACTCCCTCCTATTTCCTTCTTGGAAGGTGTTCAAGGCTGTGGCCTCACCTCTCTTGGAAGAGTTTTGAAACATTTTCAATAATGGGAAGAGATGGAATGGCTGCAGGCTGGATCCTCTTGGAAAGCTCCCTGTAGCATTAAGGGGATGACGCTGCTGGTAGTGCTCTCGGGTTGTTAAAAGACAGACTTTGTTGGATTGCTCACTGTAATTCTGTACAGCCAAACACAGTTATTGCAACTAGAATGAGTCATCTCTAGTGTAACTCTCCTGAAGTCTGCAGTCCCATTTTTGAGAGAAGAAATCAGGCAGGTACCATGCCAACAAAATACATGCTAGTGGTAAAAGAACTTTTGAGGCAAGGGAAAAGTTCTATTCTTTGAGACTCATTTCACTCATAAATCATGCCCTAGTTTATGTATAGCCAGGAATAAGCACCCCAAGAATCAGAAATCTTCAGTGGGGCGTTTATCACATTAATTGGACATGCAGTGGAAAAACCACCTGGCATTCGTTGCTGGTTTTGAAAGTGTTCATTTCCTGATTTTCCGACATTGGGGGATTTTGTTTGATTGATTTTTAAATTTTTTTTTTTTACATTTTATTTTATTTTAACGCGTTTGCCTGACGACAGACCGACATAGCAGAACACCCCTCCGTCTCTCTGCCCCGCGACACCCGCCCTGACGTTCGCAGCCGCGGTGCCACCGTCCAGGTGTTTCACGTTAGCGCCGCGCTGTAAACCCCGCTCACGAACACGGTGACACATAAACGCTAAATTAGAGTCAAGCTGCTCCTCCACCCCGGGGCTGAGGGCGAGGGAGACCAGGCCACCCGCAGCCAGGCCGTGGACCAGGGCCCCGACACCGCCTCCGCGGATCTCTCGGCTTCCCGCAGCACCGGTTGGGTTGCAGGGGCGTCCGGCGGGAGGTTCCGGAGTCCGTGAGCTACCCAATTCCTTCAGTAGCTGCTTCCCCCTCCCCATCCGAGGCACCTGCGGGGCCCCGTCCTTGGGGAAAGCTGCTCCGGGCTCCATGCAGGACGGAGGCTGGAAGGGGAGGGAAAAAGGCTCAAAGCAGCCGATGGGCGTGACTGCGCCAGGCTTATAGAGCAGCTTCGGGGCACCGGTCAGCGAGGCCGCCGTAGCAACATCACTCGAGGGGCATTTGGGAAGCGGCCGGCAGCGGCCGGTGGCATCCATACCCCCGCTGCTTCCCGCGGGGGAGCGAGCCTGTGCAACCCCGTTCACTCCAGTCCCTGGTTTGGGGGACGCACAAAATATTGGCACCGGCCTTCCCCAACCTGAGCTGCTTTTTCTGTCCGCCCCGTGGGCAGCGCGTCCAGGGCGGCGGCAGGAGGAGTCGGCAGCATTCTCAGGCACCGCCATCGGGGTTGGCAGCAGGACCACCTCGAACAAGTTGGGTGCTTGATTTTTTTATTTTTTTTTTTTTCCCCTCGAACTCCTCGAAGGCGAGAGATTTCACAGAAAGCGAACGGGAGGACAGGGCCCCGAAGTTATAACACAAAATAATGAGTTCTCCATCTGATCCCTTCGGGCTGAGCTTGTGGCAATACGGGGATGCACACATCCTGCCACGCCGCCCTCCAGAAATCCTCAGATTAGTAAGAAAAGTTTGTTTGTTTTTTGTTTTTTTTTTTTCAAGTACATTGTAAGAAAAATAATGCAAAAGTTGTTGTGGGTGGGCTTTTTTAAAAATTTGTTTGCGGTTTGGGTTTTTTGTTAGCTTTTTTTTTATTTTAGTCGGGAAAGGGGTGTATTTTCTCTCTCTCCTGCGGTTTTTTAGATTAATTGGAGTGCTTTCCAGAGGGAACCTGGACAAGAAATAATACAAGTATTAGAGCACTGCCTTTGTTGCACTGATCTTGTGGTGTCTACAGCACGTTACTTTAAACGCCCGCTAGATTGTAAAAGCCAGTCAAAACTTATTCATCGCAGCAATATCGGTAATGTATTTTCACCGAAGCCTCATTATCTCCCTCACAACAGAAACTACAAACAAAACGTATGTTCCAAGAGAAAGGGAAAAGGTTTTATTTAATCCAGAAAATAATTAAAATCTCATGTATTTTTATTGGTTTTAGTATCCAGCAGAGTGAAAATATTGAAACTCCGAGACCTCTTGCATTAAAAAGTCACAACTGTTCAATTTTATTAGTTCTGACTGTGTGAAAAAATTATAAGGACAACACTAAAAAAATACTGGTTTTAGAGTCCCGAATGGCCATAAAACCAATAAAATCAACTATAAAACCTGCACTAGTGATATTAAAAAAATTATGTAGTTCAATAAATGTGACATTTCATGAATGCGGATTTAATAGTCTCCAATCCATGGAAGGAGGAAGGTTAAGGTCTAACAATTGAATTTGAAAGGGGCGGTGCTGTAGAACTGCAAAATTAAGTGCTTCATTTTTCTTGTTAAGGATTATGCAGTGGTAGTGGAATGTAATAACTGTGCCATTAAAACTTCCTTTTAACAAGGCCTGTTGCTGGTATAAAAGTCAGAAAAGAATAGTCTCTTCCTCTATTTATTTGTTTTTCAATAATACAGAAAAACACGGTTGGTTTTTTTTCTTTCTTTCTTTTTGCTTAAACTTGTTCTCAAGATTTTGAATCGACAGCTTGTAAAATATTGTGGGGGCCCTCCATACTGCTGCCTCGTATCATGCACGTCGTTATTCTAGAGGGCAATGGGTCATCGGTTTATTGTACATTTATTAAGTAAATCAAGCTGCAAATCCAACACTTCCAGATGAAAACATTAGCTAAACCCCTTGGAAAGAGCAATGCCTGTGAGACTGAGCAGAGAGAGAAAAAATAATCAAAACTGTCAGCTTGCTTTACGTGTACCTGATATTTACAAGACACAAGACCACGCTTTAAGGGTGAGTTTTGGCATTTGTTAACAATGTAAAGTGAAAAAAAACCCCAACCTCCCTATATTATTAATGTAAATATATTTCCATTTCACCAACACCCTTTCGTCTTGCTCTGAGACTCTCATTTATTAAGATCTTCGTGGGTTTGAACTGGAAACCCTTTCTTTTAAAAATAAAGTAAATTAATACAGCACCTGCTATTCCTTAACAGCTTTCCGTGCTCGCTGTCAGCTCAGAGGCGTGTGACAAGGGGGACGGGTTGCCCGGCAGGGTCCGCGGGCACGCAGGGGGCACCTGCCACCACTCCCTCGTCGGGGCAAATCCCCGGGGTGGGGACGGGGAGCGAAGGGGGTCTGCCGTCGACCCCTGCACCGTCAGTCCGGTCGGCAGCAGCGCTCGGTGAGGGGCAGTCCAGCCGCGGGGCCGGGAGCCGCCGGTGCCCGGGAGGAGCGCACGTTCCCCCTGGGTCCGGCGGGGCAAGAGAAACACCCGGAGGGATTTTAAATATCAAACCCACGGTGCCCAGGTGGCGCTGCTCGGGCCGCCGCACCACCCGCCCCCGAGGAGCTGCCGAGAGCAGAGGTCCCCAGTGCCGCGCACCTCCCGCGCCGTCCCTCTGTGTGCCGGTCAGTGCCCGGCCGGCCGTGACCGGCAAGGTGAGGAACGGGAAATAGTGCTGCACTGCTCCGAGCCCCACTGGGCTCTCGGCCTTGACCTGGGGTAGAGGGAAGGGCGAATCCTCGCCGCCCTCCGCCCACGCTCAGCCAGAGGGAGCGCCCATGGGGACCTTCCCAAAGGCCCTCGGAGCACAACGAGCTCCGAAGAGAAAGCCCGCGCACCCTTTTATTAACTTCCTCCCTCGGTACGGGGCGGAGGGTCACCGCTCTCCCCCGAGGGGAAAGCCCGAAATCCGTGTGACGCCGTGCCGAATCCAAGTAGAGGAGCGGGAACCGATAGGGGCAGCGCCGGCCCCCCTGCCTGGTGCCGTCGGACCCCCGCTCCGCACCCTCAAAACCCCCGCGCGGCGCCGTCGGGGCCCGGGCGGACTGCGGTTCGCAGCCCACTGTCCAGGCTCCCCAGGGCCGCAGAGATGGTTGATTGGCGCCGCGGGGAGTTTGCTCGGGGAGGCGGGGGGAGTGTTTGCCGGCTGGGGGTGGTTTCCCCCTCCCCTTGCCGGGCTCATTGGCTAGACGGAGCCGTGGCAGGAAGGGGACAGAGACCACGCGGGCTCCGCCCCGCGCCAATAGAAACCTATCGAAGGGTAACCCGAGCCCAGAGAAACCCGCGGCAGCGGTGCCAGCACCCAGCCGACGCGGTCTGGGCCGGCTTTCCGTAGGGGCGGCCGGGGGGCGCGGGGGTGCGCGGGCGGTGGCCGCGCCATGCAGTACCAGCCGGCGGCCGCGGCGCCGGCGGCCGCGGCCCTGGGCGTCGGCGTCCCGCTGTACGCTCCCACGCCGCTGCTCCAGCCCGCGCACCCCACGCCCTTCTACATCGAGGACATCCTGGGCCGCGGCCCCGCCGCCGCCCCGGCCCCCCACTCCCTGCCCGCCCCGCCGCCGCCGACGCTGCCGTCGCCCAACTCCTCTTTCACCAGCCTGGTGTCCCCGTACCGGACCCCCATCTACGAGCCGACCCCCATCCACCCGGCCTTCTCCCACCCCCTCACTGCCACCTACGGCACCGGCGCCTACACCGGGCCCGTCTACTCTTTTCCCCGCGCCGTCGGCGACTACGCTCATGCCCTGATCCGGCAGGACCCCTTGGGTAAGCCATGTCCTCCCCCACCTTCCCCGACTACCGCCGTGCCGCTTCCATTCCGACCCCGTCCCGCCGTAGGGAGCTGGGGGGGAATGGGAAGTGACTGGAATCTGCCTCGCTTCCCCGACTGCCCCGCCGCCTCTCCGCGCTCCCTCCGGGCCCCGTCTGATTTACAGTAAATTTAAGACGGGCCGCGCTCCGGCGCTGACAGAGAGACCACAGTGCGCGGCCGCGGTGACTCAGATTTGTTTTCCTTCAACCAAGTGACTCTGAGAGTGTCCTTAGTAATGTCGCGTGTGGTTTTGGTGGGGAGTTTTAATTGTGCTGGGAGATCGCATGGCAGATCTCAGCCTTTTCCTGCGGATGACTTGAAAAACAGTCGGGAGGCCAGCGCCGCTCGCCGGGGTCCCCGCGTCTCCCTGTCGTGTCGGGTCGGATCGGACCGAGCTGGGTCGGACCGGCGCCCCCGTGTCTCCCTCTCTCCAGCGGACGTGGGCAGCGTCCCCTCTGCGGGGGCTGAGCCTCGCGCCCGGTCTGCAGCACTTGTTCTTAGTGATTGCAAAACTGGACCTGACTCACCACATTTGTGCAGTGAAATAGGCTGACCCTTTCCGTTTATACAGGAAACCTTGAGCTCTCGATAGGAGTAAATCTGGTTTCAGAAGCTGTTAAGTGTTTTCCTGGCCGCCTGAAGCAGGCTCTTCCCCGGGAGTCGTGCACATTGCTGATTACTTTATCGACATCCTCAATACAGACAAATTCAGGAAACACTCGACTTCTGATAGCCGGGATCCGTTTTTCTGATATTGTTCATTTCCTCTGTGTGGGATGTGACTTTATGACAGCTAAAATAACCAGTTGCTTCCTATTTTTTGAGTCTGTTTTGCACCAGAATTACTAAAGCCTGACGCAAGCAAAATCTTGAAAAACAATGCAGCAAATTTCAAAGGGTTCAGGCAGCAAGACAGAAAGACAAACACAGTGACTCAGTGGCACTGGCCAGAGCCTCTGGCCCCGGAACGCGGCTGCCGCTCCGGAGCGGGGCTGATTCCCCGACGTGTCCCTGCCTGCACTGCCTTGATTCGCCCCGCACCGCTGCCCCAAGGGGGAAGCTGAGCCTAGGGGCTGCCTGCGGCCACCGGCGAGCCAGCCACCAGCCGGGAGTAGGGGTCTTGGGGCGCTTATTGCCAGAGAAGGTGGATGGGCTCCCGGTTCCCTTGTACTGGCGCATCCCTCCCCCCCGGCCCCGCTCTCCGTGGGGAGCTGGGCACTGGTGCAGAGAGGGAGAAGGTTTATGTGGGGCATCTCAGTGAAAGAGCAGAAGGAAGCAAAGGTCTTTTTTTTTTTTTTTTTTTTTTTTTTTTCTTTTCTTTGCGAGACAGACCAACAGGAAACACATTGACGGAAATGTTGCCAAAGCCTGTAGAGTGGCTTTAACTGGTCTCTCTGTTCAGCGGGGGTGAAAAATCAGAGAAGGCGAAAGATCAGACTAGGAAGGGGAGGGGGGGGAGAAATAAACTCAGGTGAAGGAAATTAGTGGGCCCTGAACCCGGAGAGCCTTCGGGCCCAGGCTTGGGTACAGGCCGGTGTTCCCCGGGCACCCGTGTCCGCAGCCGGCGGTGACCCCCGGCGCTGTGCCTCTCTTTGAAGGGAAGCCGCTACTCTGGAGCCCCTTCATCCAGCGGCCGTTGCACAAGAGGAAAGGAGGGCAGGTCCGCTTCTCCAACGACCAAACCATCGAGCTGGAGAAGAAGTTCGAGACGCAGAAATACCTCTCTCCGCCGGAGAGAAAGCGCTTGGCCAAGATGCTGCAACTCAGCGAGAGGCAGGTGAGGCCGTACCCGCGCCCCGGGTACCGCAACCCTATTCCTGGGCAGCCCCCGGGGTCGGCGGCTCCGGCCCCGCCCTGGCTCCTGCTGTGCAGCTGCAGCTGCTGCCGTGAACCGCTCCGGGGACCCGACCGGTTCGGGGCTGGGGGTGAGGGCTGGCTCTTGCTCTTTGTGTCTCGGGTAACGCTGCTGGCACTTACCGGCTCCAGGACTACCCAGTACCTTCTCTCGTTGTCGTTGCTCAGGTCAAAACGTGGTTTCAGAATCGCAGAGCCAAATGGAGGCGTCTAAAGCAGGTACGGGGGATGTTTCCGTTTCTATAGAAATAAGCATTTTAATTGTTTTATCTGACGCTGTGCTCGCCTATTCCAGGTTGTATGCAGAAGTCATCTGAAAGGCTGTTTAACCTCTTCACCTTGATTAAAAAGACAAATAGTCATGCTGGAATCTATGAAGGCTTGTTCAGGCAGCACTAATGTTAAAAGCTCCTAATGTAGTTCCTATATCCATTATGCCCAACTTTCACACACAGCCTATTAAAACTCCACACTAATCGTTTTGTAAACCCATATGTTGTTTAGCCAACTAGTGTGGAGAAGACAGGTAATTGTCAGTAAATTGCTTAGACAGTTGCTTTGAGGAAGAATATTTACCGGCCTTTTAAAAACTCCCTCTATTTATAAACATGAGTTGATTTAATCTGCAAACTCTGGGAGGTGTAGGTACAAATGCTTTGTTTTGAGGGCTTGTGTGGAATACTTAGTAGTTTTTACTTTTTGTTTACAGATAGTTAGAGACTGTAGTTAGAAGCAGTTTCCTTTCACTTAAACATCATGTCCAAGAAAATAATTAAAATTTTTTTTATTTTATTTTTTTTTTTTTTTATGGTTGAGGGGGACCAATGCTGCCTGGTTGGGCCAGATCAAGGCCCCTTAGCTCAAACATTTGTGCAAAATGTCTGCATTGTGGCTGAGTCCAGCTTCAGTAAGCTGGGTCGAGTTTTATTGGTAAAACTGCATTTAGTAAGAAAACTAATCATAATGCCATGCTCTGGGTGTAATTGTTCTGTGGCCTTTCCCTAGGTTTAACTCATATTCCAGTTGATTCTGATTTTTTAAATAACACATCTTTACTCTGTCAAGTGCTGGGCTGGGTCCCCGGCGGTGCCTCCTTGGTGGGCCCCAACCCACGCCACAGTGTCCGGAGAGTTCACTTGGGATCTCGGCCATTTTAAGTCATTTCCTCCTTTTCATTCAGTCGCATCCATTTCTCTGAGCCCTCATGTTTATATCACGGGTACATGTCTCTGCCTGCTTTCTCTTAAGAGTATCATTTCATGCCCCCTTAGGGGACTGTGCTCCCCAGACAGCTGCTGACGCAGGGCTACTCCTGCCTTCAGAAATGGGGTTTTATTTTGGTTTAGTTTTAAAGTTGAGTTTTTAAATTTTCAGTTTTAGCTTAATTCGTAATTTTTCCCCATTTGCTTTTGGGTGCCTGATGGATTTGGCCTCCCTCCTTTTGCCATTGAGTGTAATTAAAGAAAGATCAGGGCAGGAGGAAACTGTGTGTTGGTGTTTGTAGACTCATAATAAACATTTGCTTTGCTTAAGACAAAAGTTCAGAGGTTCCTGGGCTCTGGCAGCTCCTGACTTTTTTGAAGTGGCTGTGATAACCATCACCAAAGAGCCTTATTTACTACAGCAGCCCCTGTGACTGCAGTGGAGTGGGATCAGAGCTGAGACCCTGCATGAGGTTGAGCCCTCACCTGGCTGCATCTCACCCAGGCAGGTTTATAGGCAGGAGGACCCAGGGAGGTAGTGGGACACCTGCCTGTCCCTGCAGGAAACCCAAGGTGGTTTTCCCACCTAACAAAGCTGGAATTCTCAGGCCTTCTGTCTCTGTGGCCCGTATTTCTGCATAAAGCATTCTTCTTTTGTTGCAGGAGAACCCCCAGGCCACCAAAAAAGAAGAAGTAGAAGGTTCTGATAGTCACAGTGACCAAAGGCCAGAGAGCTGCCCAACTCCTGAGCAGAAGGGTAAGGAGGTCTCCCTGGATGGCTTGCAGTACACCCCTTCGCCAGCCTCACAGGAGGACATGGAGTCAGATGTCTCCGACGACTCTGATCAAGAAGTGGACATTGAAGGCGATAAAGGCTATTACAATCCTACCCACTAACAGCTCCATGCAGAGAGTGGACCCTAACTCAGCTTGCACTTTACCAAGGGCTGATTTGGAAGAATATTATGCTACAAGAGAAAACTTTCACTGTTCCACTGAAAGAAAAAAAATAACACCAAATAGACTCATTCTGTTATAAGCAGAGGAAGAAAGATATGTTTTCTGCAACAGTCCATTTTTGGCAGATCTCTGATTTTGTTAAAGGAACGTGGTTTGTATTTAATTATTTGTAAGATATATTTGTACATCAATCAATGTTCTAACTGGAGTACAATACTACACCCTGTCCTTACTCACAGGGGGGTCTGAATCAGCTGCTGGTAGTTATCAAGAGGCAAAACTCCTCTCTAGGTAGTGTAGAAGTGAGTATGGATTGCAGGACTAAGCCCTTTGTATGTGTAAACAAATGTAGTTTAAATAGATTAATTTAAATGCCCTTTGCAAGCAGAGAAACATTTTCTGTGAAATGGGGAGCGATTTGACTATCCCAACAAGTGCCTTATGCTTGCACCCTTTTACCTGCTGTGGTGCTCTCTACTGAGACATCTCACTGTTCATCCATTTTTGGACAGATTAACTTTTCTTCTTGCATAAGATGAAATGTGCCTTCTCAGATTTTTGAGGACTTTGTCTTGCAATCTGGATGGTTCTATTTGCAGGAAAACAAAATACATATTTTTCTCCTAGTGCTGTTTTTTACAGATTTTGTATTTGAAAAGAAAATGCAGGGAGTGATAGGGCCCTGCTGCAGGAGAGAAACTGGCATTAGCTGTGAGGGCTAAGTGAGGCACACAGTCTTGGGAAGACAATGCCTATTTTGTATACATATTTTCTTCTGTACATACTAGTTTTCTTATAGTCTCGTGGTTTTTGTACCTCACATTGTTCATACTTTGTACATATTTGTTCGATATTAGGAAAAAACCAAAAACCAACCAAACAAGGAAAACTTGGTATTTAATTTTTAATGGATTTGTCTGTGAAATAAAACTAAACTCTGCACCACCTACTACAATGGCCATCCAGTTACTGGCAGGAGAAATCCCAAACCGGCCCCCCGTTCCTCTAGAAGTGTCTCAGGTGTGTTGTAATCAGGCTTTTCCCTCTGGTACTGGCCGGTGCTGGTCATAGGGAACTCTTCAGCCCTCTGGATGCCCTCGTTCTGTGGGGATCTCTCGTGGGCTAATTGCTTATTTTTTTGCTATCTTTCAGCCTGCAACCCCACGTTTTTGTTTTGCCTGCACTCCATGCCCCCTCGGGAAAGGTCTCTGCGGCAGGAAGAAGAAAACCTGGTGTGCGAGCCCCAGCTGGAAGCGTAGGTGTTTACCCCCAAGCCGCCCCGACCCTGAGAGGGGGCGAGGGGCCGCAGGCTGGAGGAGGAGTGGAGCCTGCAGTGCCTGTTCGGGGCCGGGCATCGACCGCAGCCGGGGCAGCCGCTGACCCGCCTGAGTCAACATTGGTTATTCATCGGCCTTTCTCCGAAATTATGCCTCCCCGAGGGCGAGGGGAAGGAACACGGAACGCGGGGCCGTGGGGAAATGCCCCGCAGCAGGCATCTCAGGGGTGGGCACCCGCCTGGGTCAGCCCGCCGTTTGCGGGGCTCTTCGGGCGCCTCAGCGAACGCCAGGGAACAGGGACCTGCCCCCATGCGGGTTCCACTGAGACTTTTAGCGCCAGGAAAGGATTTTAGGGAGCAAAAAATTATTCCTTTAACTGGCCAGGGAGGACGGCCCTTAGGGCAGCCGGTGCATGCCGACTAAGTGGGTTAATGCTTCGAGAAACAGCAGCCTTTTTTTTTTTTCTCAATAATAGAGTGGTTTTAGCTTTGGCTTATTCCTCTAAAGCCGCATTCGTGAACGGAGCCCGAAAACATGAAATAAAAGGGGAGGTTCCGTCTCCACCTGTTCGTGCACGCTGGGGAAAGGGAGAAGCCTCCAGTCCGCAAGCCCCGGAGAGCGCAAGGCGAGGAAACCGCTCTCGGCAGCAGAAAGCGTGCGGCGGGCTCCGCTGAGGAGGAAAACACTTTTCCATCCTTCGCAACCTCGTTCCGTGTTTATGTTGAGGGTCTCATTCCGGGACCCGGCAGGGACGGGAACAGCTCGCTGCTTGTCTCAGCCACGGGAGCTGTGGGGGTGATTAGAGCAGAGCAGGGGCTCTCAAGGAAGGGGCGTCACGGCCCTTTTTTTCGTACGGTCTATTTTTCCTTCTCCTGTCTGTTTGTCCCTCCCGAAATCAGGAAGGACCTCTCTCAGGGGCATTACCTCTTCAGGGCAGATTGCTGTTACGGGTGTGCTTTCGCGCGGGTATAGGAACACGCGTGGGACAGAGCCGATGCGACGGGTGGGTAACAGGCGGCGACCCCGGAGTGCGGGGTGAACTCCGGTAAACCCCATTTCCAAGACAGGCGATGCTGGCATTCCGCTGCCGAGCCAAACCTGGAACCAGCCGCCCTTAGATTTGCACGGCTGGCTGTGGTGGCAGGGGTGGGGAACAGCCGGGGCAACGCGGTTCCGGGCAGTCGGGCTCCCTAAATCCAGGCGGTTTCTCAGCAGCGGCAGGGAATTTGGCGGCTCCCTGCAGGTGGGGAGCGCAGCTGCATCTCCTGCAGCCGTCGGGCCGGGGAATGTGGATTTCCAGGGTGTCGGGACAGGTGATAAGCTCTGTCACCCCGACTCGGCTCAGGGAGTACTGTTGCTCACCCATCCACCCGAGGAGAGGGGCTAAGGGTTCGCGGGACCTAGGCTAAACATGCTGGTGGGAACGGGCTGAGCTGCAGCCCAGAAATACCCCCAACAGCTGTCCCTATGGCCCATGCCCCCACAGGGGAGACCCGGCTGGGGATGTCCACGGCGGAGCGGGACCGGAGCTCTCCCCGAACATCCTCTTCTCGACAGGAGAAAACCAGCCAAAGCACTTTACACCCTTCGGTAAAAGCTTCGAGCCCCTTCCGTGCCACCCTGCGTTTTCCTATTTGTTTGCCTGTTGGCTATTTCATGCAGATCTAGCACGTATGACCTTTCCAGCACAATTCCCGTCTTGTTTTCGACTTTTTTATCAGCCGATTCAACTTGAAAATGGTTATCATTTAGCAGAAAAACAAACAGAAAAGCACATTTTTGTAAGCAAAACGTTAATGATTTGAAGAATTGCACCAATTTCAGCTTGACAGTGTGTGATTAATCCGCCCGGTCAGGTACTTATATTTTTACTCATTAGGTTCATCGGCCTTTGATACGCATAACTGTTTCTAGCCTAATAGGGTATCGACCCAGCTGCCTCTGTACTTTGACTCCTCACATAGTGCGGTTCCGCCCAGCCGCCAGCCCCACAAGATGCCCGGACTGGTCCGGGCAGGGATCCGGGGAAGGCCCATTCCCAGGGCGAAGGCCAGAGCCACCCGTGGGAGCGGGTGGGAGCCCTCTCGGTCTCCAGGAGTGGGGCAGGGCAAGTTCAGCTCTGCAGCCGCAACACGCGTGGGGAGGCTTGTTCATGCTTCGGGTGCTTCCGCAGTGTGCAGGGGTGGAGGGAGGAGGAAAGTGGTTGCATGATGTTTGCAATCCTGGACACTTTAATCCTTTACACTGATATGGCCAGAGCCTCTTTTATTGCACAATAATAGGAAATAATAACTTACAGCTCCTAATTGTTTGCTTTCACTAAAACGGGCCTCCCTCTGGTCATAGCCGATAAATGGAGAGCTTACCACTAAGTTTAGTGGGCAACAACAAATTACATTAGGCCCCAACCAAATATGCTATTGAATGTCTTCTCAGAGAACAAAAGCATTAAACAGATAAATTAGCAGTTTGGTAGTTTAGTAGTATAGTTTGTATAGTTTTGTTAGTTTAGTATATAAATTTATAAATACATATATATACAAATTAGATTTTGAAGATGTTAATTTAGCAGTTTCTAATGTGCTAAAAGTTGAAAGACAGATAATGCTGAAAACCTGAAAAAGCATCGACAGCAGGTCAGTACATGCTGATGGCTCAGATCAACTTCTTATTAATGTTTAATGGTGGTTGGGGCTTAGCGAGGACAGAAAGGTATTGTCCAGGTCTGTCTGTAGGTGACAACTGCTAAACCAAAAGCTTTTGCCAAATCTGAAGTTTCTGTCTTCTTCTGAATCATGAACTTTGTTAGCTGCAGGCATTTGAGTCTGGGAGATTTGTTTTCTTCCTATTTATCCAAAATAGGAAATCAATGTGTATTTAAAAAATATTTCAGGTGGTGCACACCAAAGCCAAAAAAGCTTGACACGATCATGAAAAATCTTCATCATAATAATTTAAGTGGCTTCATTTCACAACTTCATTCTTAGAGAGTTACTGACAAATGACTACTAAAACCAGGGAATCTCAACCAAGCTTAGACTGTGCTATTTTGGTCACTTGAGAGCTATACCAGCAGATTATCTGGCAAACTCTTTCAATTTACTTGGTGACTTGTGAATTTTCCCTGGAATGTGAGATATCCACTCATGTCATAAAGACGTCATCTCTAATGGGGCTAATCGAGATGTAGATGTTTTCCTATAAGACTGATACACACCCATGTCATTAGGTCTTAATAACAAATAGAGCTAATAGTATTTTTTTTTTATTCTACAAAAAAGGGCCTGACATTAAATGGTCAGAGAGGCTGGGCTCATACTTGTTTTTCAGCCGTGGTAGTGACATATTTTTTTTTTCCATGTCGTGGAAGAAGCAAAGATGCTTCTATAATTCTGAGAAAAAAATCTAACTTGTTCACTCTCAGGTTAGCTTGGTAGAAGCAAAATGGTGTAAGAATATCTATCAATGACTAAGAATTTATTTGCTGATTTTGTAGAAGACAATAATTATTGCAAAGTGTAGTTGAGCATGCATGTAGGCTACACATTTTCAAGTAGCTGTTTAGAGGAGTAGATTAGATCAAGGTTTTTTTCTGCTGAAACATTTCAGCAAAAATGAAGTCAAAACCAGTTGCTTTCTGGTGGTCTTGTAGAAAAAGAGGCAGTGCTCACAGTGAGTTACAAATACAAATGCTAAAGACAATTTAAAATTTGTGTTTGTTGGTGTACAATTTAGGCAAATGAGTTCCATTTAAAGATTGAATGAACATAGAAAATAAATGGTCATCTCCTCAGCCTTAGGGGAAGGGCCGTTCCCAGGAGACCTAATTTGATCAAGCTTATTTATGGTCTAAAAATCCCATCTGATAAAACACATTGACTTCAATACCTTTAGTATAGTCATAGAAGGGTAAGTTACAGCCAGCCAGGAGCCCAGACTATGACTTGCTAAAACTGAGCAGAAATGTATCTTAGTAGACTTAGTAGGTTTTGCTTTTGAAAAAAGACAGCCTGACTGAACTAAATCTACTGGGAAAAGAAGGATTTTTTTCTCTTGTTGTCACGTTAGTCTGTGCCATTGCTTTAAAGACCTATGCGGAAATTATCAATTGTTATTGATAATTTCCTATGTTATAATTCTCCTAAACTTTTGCTGTGAGACTTCCCATGCGCATGTTGTTTTGTTTTAAAAAGTATTCTGTCATTGTCTAGACAGGTAGAAAAGTTGTATTTTTAGAATGACTTAGCAAACACACTTTAACACCTTTTAGCATCTGACTTGTCCTATCTATGCAAGGTTTCAAAATGTGTTAGTCAAGCTGTGTTAGCTAATATCTTTAAAACACAACTTTTGTCCTAGTCTAGACATACTGAATCATACTTGTACTGGGACACATCCACAGGAGGGTTCAGCTGTTTAAAACTACTCAGGACTGTCCACTACCGTGTACTTTTATCTCCATGTCTTACTGGCATTTTCTGCCCGTGCTGCTCTCATAATGAATAGAGGTCATGCTTGGCACTGGTTTGTTCCACCTGCTACATCGTCTCCCCTCACAACCTTTGGGAGTGTCTGGGAGGTCAGGATGTACTTGTAGGAAGTGCAGGTTGTGAATATCAGCATATTTTAGTATATTTTTATGCTTTAATTAAAACCAAAACACCACTTACATTGGAGAGTCACTAATTTACTTGTTAAGATCTCCACATTGTGCTGCATTTTTTCTCCCTTTTTTATCATTGCCTGTTATTTTTGCAGTAACAAAACACATGCTACCTGAAGATGGAAGCAGATGATTTTGCTAAAGAATTATGCTACAGATGCCTAGAGGTGACACAACACCACAACTCCTCTGAATGTGACAGACTGTGGGATACAATTGCTTGATTTCAGAATCTTTTGCAAGACAGCAAAAGTTCCCTGTTCTTCAAAAAATAAATACCTTATGCTCATAGTCGTGGCTGGGGAGGGCAGCTGCTATTGATTCATTACCAGTGAATCCAAAACGAGATTGCTGTGCTGTAGTATAGCCCTTGGAAGAGGTTTCCTGATGACATTATTTTAGATT
The DNA here is from genome assembly GCF_036169615.1 of Heliangelus exortis. Classification (NCBI taxonomy): domain Eukaryota; kingdom Metazoa; phylum Chordata; class Aves; order Apodiformes; family Trochilidae; genus Heliangelus; species Heliangelus exortis. Next base: position 9,015,766 of record NC_092428.1, read on the forward strand.
TTTTAACATATGATACTTGTGCCTCACAACTCCCTCCTGAACTATCACTCACATGATTCATTAACATGACCAGTCTAATTTCTTCTGTATGCAATCAATACATCTAACAGCACTACCAACTGAAGACGTTATTTTAAAAAGTAGGGCATTAAGTTATTTGTTGATTGCACCAGAACAAATGTAGGATAAATAATGTCATTTAACAACAAATTAATTAAGGCCTTATTTTTCCTTAGCTGCTTATGGAATCTGCATTACTACATACTTTCCATTATTTGCAAATTACACCAGACTGATTGAATAAATGCTTTAAATGGTTTAGAACACTAGTTTAGAAGCACAGAGGAAGTGGTTTCTTAGACAACTGCTACCCACATATTGATTTGATAAGAGAGAGGTGGAGGGGTGAAGATGATTATGTTGATGTACAGAGCTGTGGATTGTTTAATTGAAGGTAAAATTTTTAGCCTCACTAGTCAATTACCTTATCTCATTAAGTTCTTAAAAATCACTAAAATACCACTCTGGCTGAAGCTGCTACTTTATTGTCTAAAGCATTAGGAAAATCATTTGCTAATGGTGATTTAAAAGTGTAAACATGTGATATTTTTACCATCTGAATAAGCTTCCTCCCTCTGAGGGATCTTGAATGACTACCATCTACCAGGTATGTAAGACCCAGAAGGATATGAAACGTGTTTTTACTTTTGCTAAAATGAGCTGCAAACTTCTAATTATTTTAAGGTTTTGTCTAAATATTCAAACCTTATCAATAAAGTGGAAGATGGAAGAAAAAAAAAAAGATTTCTTGACATTAAAGCTGTTTCAAATGTAAATGTAAGAAGCTGTCCAGTGCTGGATGCAAAACAGAGGTAGTTATAAGTTACAGTTATAATGTAGGCTCAGACAGCATTTGTCAGCCCTGTGGAGAAAGAAGTCCTGTGCTGTGAAGGTTATTGATGCCAACATGGCAGCACAAGGTAATGGTGCCCTGGAGACTCCCAGGCAGTAAGGATGACTTGTCCTGTGCCTGGTCTCCTTGCTTTGGAAGTTGCTGATAAAAGGTTTTGCACAACACCTCCCAGATGCTAATGCAACAGTGTGTGTGGTATGGACATAAGCACTGCTAGTAATGTGGGGCAATTTATATATTTCTAAGCATTACACAAACATGTTTATATAGCTTAACAAATTTCATTTTGCAGGATGACTGTCCCAGAAAAGGGAGGTGAGCAGTGCACGGTTATATAGTAACATAAGAAGCCCTTTCCAAAACCCATGTGTCAAGAATTCTGCTTCCCTGAGTACTTTTGACTGGTTTGTTGGTTTGGTTTTAGATCAATTCATAGAAAGACAGCTGGTTTCCTTGCAGAAGAAGGAGTCTGGGATGAATTTCTTTATTCCTGCAAGCAATATGACTTCAGTCACAGAACTCTCAAAGGGATCTAGATGTGTCTTCCTCTGCGTGTAAAGATGTAACAAGAGGTTATGAAGCAAGTTCCAGAATGAGAGGTAAAGGGAGAATTGTTTTGTTTTGTTATGTTTTTCACAAAGAGGTGATGGTAGATACCAGAAGCTGAGAAATAATATAGAACAAATTCCAGATTTTGAGGTTATTCCCACTGATGGCTGTTTCTGGGTCTGTGCCAGTTCACATACCACTTACAGCCTCTTTGGAGTCAAACATGACTGTCAAAATGGGAAGAAGGAAGAAAAGCATAGAACTGATGAGGAAAGTTGCCAGTCCCCCTGCCATAGAGCACATACCTCCAAACTCCTCAGGAAATGTAATTTTTATCTACCAATAGTTAGCTAAATATAACTTTACGTTGCCATAAATCAGCAGCTCCCAAACTACCTGAATGCTTGTTACTTAGGTTTTTAGGTACCAGAATTGAAGAGTGAAATGTAAGCAAGGCAAATGAAACCACCAGTGTTGCAGTTTGAGGTTATGTAAATTGGCAGCTGGATGCTGCACAGGGCACTGGTATAAATTAAGAGACCAACCCCAAATTTTCGCATTCACAGGGAGTATCCCTTAATATTACTGTAGATGCCAGAAGGTATTTTATGTTGTAACACAATGAGAAAGGCAAACCTCACTTTCATTAATACAACATCGATTTCAGTCTTTCAGACTGCAAAACTATTTGAGGTCTGGGGAGGGCTTTTTTTTTTCTAAGTCTTGCTGTTGCCTTTATAGAGTGTGGGGACAGGGATAGCTCTGTCCTGCTGCTCTGCTCTCTATTGACTATGGAATTGGGCAGAAAGATTGCGAGCTGTGTAGAGCCAGATGTCATTGTGATCAACTTGTCTCTCCAAAATGGTACTGTAACCTTTCTCAGGTTTAAATAGCACGAACCTATTTTTGGAAAGAGTAGAGCCAGTATAACTTGGTTTAGCTCTGTACTTTCTGGAATTATAGCTAATTTGGCTCTGATTTGTTTACAGGAAGAATTAAACCAATGCTGATTCAAAGATTATTTCTTGGTGATAGCTGCTGTCAACAATAGAGTGACTTCCTACTTGGTAAGTGGTCCAGGAGAGCCATCCCAGTGGAAATCAAAGCCTGAGGGCTCTCCTCTGAGCAGAGCCCTGGATGATAGGAAGTCACACATAGAGAAGCTCAGGGAATAGGCAGCTCAGAAAAGTGCCCAGGACCAAGTATTTGCAGAACTGTTCGACACTATCATTCTTCTTAAGGCGTTTGTAGTTTTGAGATAAGAAAATGAGGAACCTGAACAAAAGCAACTCCCCACCAAAAGAGAGAGCTGGATCAGAGAATCATTTCTATGTGCAATCTCCTCCCCCCCCGACTGACCCATGCACTGGAGGAGGCTGCCTTGCTGCTCTTGGTAAACAACTTTTAAGGTATTTCACTGGCCTGAAAGTTCATACAACTTCTTAAAAACCAAAAAGCTCCAAATCTGTAGCCTTAGGGACACAGGCTATACATGGCTATACATTTACAGGAATTCTTCACAGAATAGAGTGGTGGGGAAAAATCTGGGTGTAATTTTCTGGCATATAATAAGTATTTAGTTCTGAATTTTGGGGTTTTTTTAGGCTCTTCTTAGTTTTGAATTGGCTTGATTTTTTTTGTTTGTTTTGGGGTTTTGTGTGTGTGCATTGTGGTGTGGTTTTGGGGTTTTGTTTTTTGTTATTTTTGTTTGTTTGTTTTTGTTTCTCCTTCTGTGTTTCCTTTCAGAGATTTTAATTTTATTCCTAGAGTAAGAAGAACTGTCTCTGGTGCCATGAACTATACCAAAGCCTGAAGGTTGCACTTAGTATTGACTTATATGGCAACCTAAAGAGACCTTTTTTCTAATCAGTAAATCAATGCATTTCCTAAAATGAAGGTGCTAGGTGATACTTTATTTTGTGTTTTGTTTCTGGATATGCACAGGTAATTAGCCAACCTATAAACATATACACATTTGAAAGCAGAATTTCCTCATGCCCATTAAAATCAGTAACATATGATACAAAAACATGGAAGTGTTTTATTTTAGCTCAGTACTAATCTTTTCTCTAATTAGATACATCTTATTCCCAATATAATAAACTTTCTGACAAAACTTTTCATATGATCACCCTCAGTAATACGGCTTTTAATAGTAATACAGTTCAATGCTTATATTACCTAGCCAACCTTTGCCATGCATCTATTGATGTCCTACTTTCAATTTATAATGATACTAAAATTAAATTATCTATGTGTTCTCTTACAACATCTTTTTCCACATCTAGAAGACTGTTTATATAAGCAATCAGGGAAGTTAGCTGTTCACTGGCAGGGCAAGTGTCTGTAAATAGTCTCTGCAATAACATATTAGCCACTGCAAATGGAGAAATACGAATTAAGCATATAGATTTTGCACTTGTTTCCTTTCTGCCTCCCCCCCTTTCCTTGGCATGTTTGCTAATACATTTGTAATGTCAGAAATGGCTCTGAATGTTGAGCATTAATTAGATGTGGGAACTGGAGCATAAAATAATGTCTACATTTTATCCTTTTAAATCAAGAGGAAATGCTCTAATGTTGGATCTAGATTTAATGCAAAACTAAATATTTGACTCAGTATATATTATGTCGGTAGATTACCTGGTATTTATCACAGTTTTCAAAACTAGGACTTTAATGCCTCATTTGACATGATTTTGTCAGTCCCTGTCAGAAAATTGATAAACGCTTTGGCCAGTTTTGCTGTTACAGCTGCCTCCTGAAGCACTGTGCTGCTATGGAGAGGAGTCAGTTGTAATTTCCTTAAAACCTTTGGTTTTGGTCATTTTATAATGGGTTGGTCTTTAAGTTCATCTGGCTGTGTTACAGTAGATAAGTTTCAGACTATAAATCAGGTTTTGATGGTACAAAAATAGCTTAAATTGCCTGAGTGGCCAAAAGTTATCTAGATACTGCACACTTGCTGTCAAAGTACCTGAAGGTGGAGTTAAAACTACTGCTGAACTTCCATTTCTTCCCTTAGGTTTGGTTTATTGTCTGCATAGATATATTTAATTTTTTGTGGCATGGGCATATTTTTTTTGCATGTGATCAGGCAGCAAAAAAAAAAAAAAAAATGTTTTCCACACAAAATGGTAAAGCTGAAATGGACTGAACTTTAGGGTCTCTACTAATAAGACAATCCTGCAGCTTCTACTAATAAGACAATCCAGCAGCTCTAAAACCCTCTCCAGGAATGTGCTATTACCCAGATGGGGTTGTGGGAATGAGCAACATGTTACCCTGTACTCCAGCTCTTACAGACAATGTGGATATGCCAGTGCCAAGAATCCTGGCCTCAGAAAATCTGCACTGGGAGTATAATTAGTCCTACTGGCTTCATTTACTCCTACTGTATAACTGGCCATTTCCACTGGGATGGGGTGATAAACTCAGAGGCCCAGCTATTGATGTGTTTCAGCTGATAATAGACACCTGCTTTGTCTGAAACAGCATAAAGCCCAGGTACAAAATGGCTCAAATTGATCTGGCGCAGGGTAGATTCTCAAGTTATACAAATGCTGCACTACATTCCTCTTGTGAAGTCCACATTATATATAAATTAAGAAAAAAGGCTTAGCATTATTTTCTAACTCCCTCTCCCCTTTCTTCTTGGCTTTAGTAGTGGATAGTGTATCAGGGATCTACTGATGGGGCTGCAGTGATGCTGGTATAGCTGTGATGACCTGAGGAGGAAAAAAAGCTAGGGATTTCTGTTTCTCCTGTGATACATTTCACTTTATCAGGCTCTGCTTGCAGCCTGAGAGCTTTACTAGCTTTATCAAACCCAGTAAAATAGTAATAAAAAGATAAATGCAGTCCCAGCAGGAAGTGACCTCACGTGTGGTGTTCGATCCCTGACTGGTTTCCTGCAGGGCTGGTTAAAGATCTGCTGGGTCATTAGGGAGCAAGTAGCACAATAGTTACCGTGTTCAGTGTAGTAACTCCATTAGAAATACGAAATGTGTGTCTATTTAGGACATGTGGAGCATTTTTACTGTTATCTAAATAAAATGAATTGCAGAATTTCAAGTCAAACCTGAACGTTGCCCTGTCTCCAGAAATGCAAGGGCAAAACCCATTCTCTTTCCTTTTTATTTGGCTGATGCCATTGAAGCCAACATCAGCAGCTGCATCAGTAACACGAGCATTTACCTTTGGTGACTGACTTCTGGTAGGGAAAATATGGGGGAAATCAGGTGCTCAGGAGATTGAAAACTATGAAAACTATGCTTTTTATTTTACAGGCATAAATTATTTTTTTTTCCCCAGACAAACCAGAAGGAAAAATAGTTCCAGCACTGGCAGTTTATACTTCCTGGAAATGTCTAAAACCTGAGGACACAGTCTCTTTTGAAAACTTCAGTTGGCTCTTATTTCAGGGCAACAAGAATAATTCCTACAGGTATGTCAATGTTAAGAGGAAGACTAGGGAAAATGTGGGCCCATTCCAGAAGGAAACAGGAGAGCTGGTCACCCAAGATGTAGAGAAGGATGAGATACTCATTGACTACTTGGCCTCTGTCTTCACCATCAAAGACTCTGGTCACCCCCTCCATGTTGCAGATGCCAAAGGCAGGGACTGCCAAAAGGATGATCCCACCACTGTAGATAAAGAGCAGGTTTGAGACCACCTGAAGAACCTGAAGGTGAACAAGTCCATAGGACCTGATGGGATTCACCTCCTGAGAGAACTGGCAGATGAAGTTGCAAAGCCACTGCCCATCATCTATGAAAAGTCACGGCAATCTGGAGAAGTTCCCACTGGTTGGAAAAGGGAAAACACAACCCCCATTTTCAAAAATGGCAAAGAAGAAGGCCCAGGGAACTATAGGCCAATCAGTCTCAGCTCTGTGCCTGGTGAGATCATGGAGCAGATCCTCCTGAAGGCTCTGCTAAGGCATGTGGATAACAAAGGGGTGATTGTTGCCCACCAACATGGCTTCACTAAGGGCAAGTCCTGCCTGACTAATTTGGTTGCTTTTAATGATGGGGTCACAGCCTTGCTGGACAAAGGCAGAGCAACAGATGTCATCTATCTGGACCTGTGCAAAGTGTTTGACACTGTCCTGTGTGACATTCTGATCTCTAAACTGGAACAGTATGGATTTCATGGGACCATCCAGAGCGACCCTGACAGGCTTGAGAAGTGGTCTTGTGCAAACTGCGTGAAGTTCAACAAGTCCAAGTGCAATGTTCTGTACTTGGGTGAAGGCAATCCCATGCATAAATGCAGGTTGGAAGGAGAAAGGATTGAGGACAGCCCTGAGGAGGACTTGGGGGTGGTGGTGAGCCACCAGTGTGTGCTTGCAGCCCATAAAGCCAACCATGTCCTGGGCTGCATCAAAAGAAGCACAGACAGCTGGTCAGGGGTTGGGGGTGTGTGATTCTTCCCCTCTGCTCTGTTCTTGCAAGACCCCACCTGGAGTAATGTGTCCAGTTCTGGCGTCCCCAACATAAGAAGGACATAGAGCTCCTTGAATGTGTCCGGAAGAGAGCCACTGAGATGATCAGCACACCTCCCCTATGAAGCCAGGCTGAGGAAATTGGGATTGTTCAGCCTAGAGAAGAGGAGGCTCCAAGGTGACCTTATAGCAACCTTCCAATATCTGAAGGGAGCCTACAAGAAAGCTGGGGTAGGGCTTTTTACGTGGGTGTGCAGTGAGAGGACAAGGGGAAATGGTTTGAAACTTGAAGAGGGGAGATTTAGGTTGGACATTAGGAAAAAATTCTTTAATTTTGTGGTGAGACACTGGAACAGGTTGCCCAAGAAGTTGTGGCTGCCCCCTCCCTGGAAGGAAGGTTAGGTGGGGCCTTGAGCAGCCTGGTCCAGTGGTAGGTGTCCCTGCCTATACAGGAGGCTTGGAACTAGATGATATTTAAGGTCCCTTCCAAACCTAGTCATTCTATGTTTCTATGATTATTTCTGTGCCTGCCTTTGTTCAGTTATCAGCAGCCCAAGTACAAAATAATCTTTTGCTGCAGCCGGTGGCAATCTCAGTGACAGGGCTTTAGTGTCTCTGTCTCCTTTGGGGAAAGTAGAAGATGGGAAAATAAAATAATTTGCCCAGTAAGACCCACTAGAAGGTGGGAGGAGAGTCATACATATTTGTGCCTACTTGCAGATCACCCACTCCTTCCTCCCCTGGTCCCACCCTTCCATCCTCCATGCTGTCCCCAGGGGTACAGAGGGTCAGACCTGGCTGAATGTGGTGGCAGCAGTGGGGCTGGGGGGGTGGCAGAGAACTCTTTCTCCCTGCAGGGCCTGGGAGGAGGGGAAAAGATGATGGGGTTGAGGGAACAGTCCTGCGGTGCTTCTGCAGATAAAGAAGTTTTCTGTGCACCTAAAAGTGATAAAAAAAGCTTCTCTCCTACCTACACAACTCATGTGATATGTTTGTCAAGTCTAGGTAGTTGCCTTGTTCCTGTGCCTCAGGTCTACCAATTGGAGGTACCAGTTCTCTAATGTAACTTGAGTTGTGGGTCATTATCAAGACAACATGGCTTGCATGGTGGGTTGAGGTTAGCACTTGTGCTACTGGAGAGATCAACGTTCTCCTGGAAACCTGCAGAGGTGGCATCAGCTTCTGGGACCACTGGAACAGCACCTTTGTTTGCTGACCTGGCGTGAAGGCAGCTCTTCTGTGCTCAGCAGTGCTAGTCAGCAAAGCCCTCTGAGAGTGTGGGATCAGCACTTTATTCACATGAAAGACCTGATGCCTTTGATTCAGTACTTCTCTTTTTCCAGGATGATGACAGCAAAGCAAAGGTCTCTGTGATCCCACTGTCTCAGCAGGTTTCACATGTCAGAGTGGCCCCTCCTTCTTGTCCCTTTTCATTTCCCACACAACCCCTGCTACCGGTGGCACACTTCTTAGCTGATGGGCCAGTGTGTTGGCTGGCCAGTGTAACTGTCATTTAGATGGGGCAAGTGCAGTACCAAACATCAAACCCCCACATACACACCAACAGATGCTTACTGAGAAACCTGAAAGGTCTGAGGAAGTGATATGGTCATGTTCTTGTCACGTTAGTCTAAAATAAATGAAGTAAGCCATGCACATCAGTTTTGTTCCATGGTGAGATCCAGTTAGTGTAGTCCTCTGACATGGCATAAAGTACCTCAAAACACTGTAGGTTGAAATCTGGAGGTCTAATTTCTGCTGTATTTAATTTTTTTAACTCTCATATGCTACTAATTCAAATCTAGAATTAGGGTGAATAACTATTCAAGGTGAACAGAGCGATGGGAATTGCAGTCTTTGTGTGTGAAATTTTTCTTGTCCAGTAGAAGATTCCTAAGACTTCCCTTGGCCTTCCCAGACAGAGCAGAAATAACTATTCTACTGAAGTGAATAAAGTAGGCTGAATATTAAATACTACATGTATCTATTAAAATGATAGCAATGAACATGTTCTGTTTCTGTTCACTGTGAGGCACCAAATGGCACCTTTTTCAGATGCGTTGGGTAACTGTGTTAAAAAGGTGGATTGGAAGGGGAAAATGCTGTGATTTTTACCCCATTATGTAACATCAGAAGTGCTTATTTTTTATTAATTTAAAATTACAGAGGCAGAATGACAACACTTTGAAGTAATGTGGGCAAGGTCACAAGCATGTACCCTACAAAATAAAATATACCATGAAGATGAAGCATGAGCATCAAATAATCTTTTCGTGTGCCAGCATAGAAAAAGTAAAAGTTTAATAAAGTTACAAACACTAGGATTTCTTAGAAAACATGGTCTGAATTCTGCCTCAGAAGAGGACAAGGCTACTACTCACCTACCATGAACAAAATAAGAAACACCTGTTATGTCTTTGTTTTCACTTAATTTACTCCCTCTAACCCTTGCCTGTCTTCTGGAGACGTGGGAGGACCAGTGGTTCAGTCCATCTTGTCCTTCAGCATTTCTGATGAAAGAAATAGGTAAGTGCCTATAGTTGTAAGAGGTTTTTTCAGCTTGCTCTGTTTTCATTCATTTTGTTCTTGCTCTTTTCCTTAATTATCCAGCACAGCAGGGAGATGCTGGAGGATACTCACTTATAGTCTTCTAGTTATTTTTACATTCCCAAGTTGCTACTGTCTTACAAAAGTATTAAGTTTGATCACTTGGGGAAATTTAATTATTTTCTATTTTTTATCATCCTGCTGAGACAGATATATACCTTGAGATTTTGTCTTTTTATGCTTGAGTTTAAAAAAAAAATGATATAGATTTTCTATAATTTTGGGGGCAGAAATATCACTGTGTCTTCTGTCCTGTGGTGAATGTGTTTCAGCTGATTACACATTGGCTTTTTCTCCTGAAAAATCTGCTCAAGGTTATGAAATAGAAAGGGGAAAGTTCTGTCCACAGCTCATCACAGTTTTTTTGTAAGATAATTCAACATCAAATTTAGAATGAGTAATGCTTCCTGTTATGGTACAACTAGCTTAAGAAAAGTGGAGCTAGCACATACCTGTTTGTCCTTTCTATCTGGAAAAAACCTCCAACCCCCTAATTTGACTGGTTTTTTTTTTTTTATTTCAAAGAGAGCATTCATACATCCTAATGGTATTCTTTATGGTCATTTAAAAGTGTGCAAAACTATGTATCTTCCAGGCAACAAGAACAAAAGCTTCTATACGTGCTAAATATTGTTTCATTCAGGAAGTTATTCTTATGTGTATGTTTCCACAACTATTATCAGTAGACTTGAAGGGTAGCAGCGTTATCCACAAGTTGTCTGACTTCCTTCCCGCACTATAAAAGATTGAAAAAACAAAGATGAAAATGCTGAGGGAAATGCCTGTAGCTATGACATGAATTGCTTTCAAGAAAAGATTTAAGGAAGTTGCCTTTAATATATTGTTTATGGTATGGAGGAGACACTTCTGCTTGAGACAGTTTGGTTATGTTGTATCTTAGATATGCTTAGATTTTCTTCAACATTTTCTTCAGTGGGTTATGTTATGTTGTGCTCTTGGCTGTGGTAGTGGAAGCTTGAAGCTCCTCCATTGTTTCTAGGATAGTTATTCTGAATTTGTGCTAATGCATCTGAAATTATGCTGTAGCAAATTCCTATAAAAATTCCAGTTCAACCAACACAGGAAAGTTCAGATCATAAAAGCACGTAGGAAATTATTACTCCTACTGTATTTATATTTTATTTCCATGATTAATACAGATTCTTTTAATTATTGCAGCTTCTCACATGGTGTTTGCTAGAGCCTGGGGTATATATAGAGGGAAGCTTAGGGAAAGAAAGCAGTGGCTACACCCTGTGGCAGTGATGAGATGTTGGAGCCTACATTTCCAGCTCCTGTTCCTGTCTTGGAAAAGCTCTTGTAACAAACATCACTTCTAATGGAAATCCATGCCCAGTGAATGGTTTTAACATCACTCTGCTCCCTTTTATGGTCTTATTTTGTCTAAATATCAAGGGTCAGTTTCATGCATGTGCTGGTGTAGGAACTGAGAGGAGGAAGCATTTGGCATGGCATCTGGTTGGGAAAGACTGCCTGGCATTAAAGTCAAGCATCCAGATGCTTCCTTGATTAGGATCTCTAGACTGATTTTCCCATGGAGTATGCGAAACAGTGAAGAACTGAACTGTTTGCCCAGGACACAGGTTACCCTTTTCTTCCAAAATACTCCTGTTCCTGCTGTTGTCACTGCTCTCACCCCAGGGCCTCTGCTGATGTAGAACAAGAGTGACCACAGAGATGTGTGTCCACCGTGAGCCCTTCTGCATGAGCTGGACACAGAGACTCTGAAGCAAAGCTTCACCAGAGCCCATGGGTCTTCCTGGCAGCAGCATCTCTATCCTCTGCCACTGCCATCACTATTGTTGTGCTGCATTGTCCAGCTAAAATACTCCATTCTGATAAGTCTTTATTTCCTGGCTCATTAAAACATTTCCTCTACTAGTGCTTAGAAATGCTTCTGGGGAGGGAATCAAGAAATCAAGCCTTTGTGTAGATCAGCTGGGCAGTTAGGGAAATCAGATATCCAGGATACACTGAGGCAGGCAGCAGTGCTCACCGTGGGTAAGGCCTGCCTGCTTATAAAGCGGGAAAGGATAAATGCCAAGGAAATTAAATTCATCCCCAGTCTTAGGGGAAGAAGCTGGATTGTTCATATGCCTCAGTTTGCCTGTCTTTATTGTACACTCTCTTTTTCAAAAGTGAACAGAGTCTGGAGGAGTGAAATGTGACTGATTGCTGAAGGAAGAATTTGGACCATTTTCAAAATTCAGCATATGCTGTAAATAGCTGGATTGACAGCTGGAAATTTTGGAGAGGTGAAAACAGAATTTGGTTGAGGTAACTTCTCCAAAAAGAAAAGGATACTTATAACCACTGTTATTAATACTTAAAAGAGATTAAAATTAATCATCACACACAAAATCTCATTTGCTGGACCCATCTGCTTTGTGCTCATCAGCTCTTGTGACCTCTCTGATGTCACCTTAAAGGCCCACATTAACTGTGATCTCCACAATTTCAAGGGCAGAGGCATTTTGTTCACTTACAGTGGAGGCTATAAAACCACAAAATAAAAATACTTAATAGCCATCTAGCAACTGCCTGTTGAACAGGCAAGATCTGAATATCCGTAACACCACAGCATGTGCCATCATTCGTGTCAATAGAAAGTGGTGTAAAAGAAAGAAGTGCAGGGTCAGAAACTATGCTAAATTGGGTGTTAACCTGATTTATGCAGTGAAGTTAAAGCATTGCTTCCTCCAGAAGACTCAAAAAAACCACAGTAGGCTGCAATATATATATTTTTGCATAGCTCCTCCTCCTTCAATAGCATTATAGATGGGCTTTTATCCCAGCTGGGAGTGGTATAACTTAGCAACAGACACATGGGGCAATTCATACTCTTCCTGACTGGCTAGGGACAACAACTGGTGCCCTCCTGTACCTCATGACCAGCAGGATCCTATACAGCATGCAGAGCACCGCTACAGACAGACAAGGTCAAGACTAGCAGCACCCTGTACCTTCAAAAATCTGCTGTTAAAATCTGCTGCTTGTGTATCCATGTCTAATTCCTACCTTGCATCTTTCCTGAATTGCCTACCCTGGTTTGTCCTCTCCATACATACAGGACCCTTCTCCAGAACAGTGCCCAGCCCCATGGGTGCTCATCCTGTGTGCTCTGCTGTTCTCTGCCTGTGCAGTCAAGTGAGCACTGGTGTGGCTATGCAGCTGCTCATTTGCCTAACTCACTAGTGAATGCTCAGGGGGCATTTCTTAATGTTCTGTGTGTTGGTCACAATTGACTTATTGATTAACATAGTGGTGGGAATCAAGGATCAGTGGTTTTGTTTTTCTGTCTTTCGCTACCTTTTTGCTTCAAGTAAATGGTCCAGGCTCTGTCCACATCCTCATTCCTGTAGAACAGAAGTGATAACACCAACAAGGAGCTGTTTGTGACCTTTGCTGAGTTCTTTAGCATCCTCAACAGAAGGCACCATAAAAATGTATGGCTAACATACTCTTTCTAAGTAAACTAGTTTTAACTGGTTACAAAAACCTCCTGCTAGTCCTGCAGTAGCTTGCAGTGCCCTCCTGATGGTTTCACCATCACTTTAAGAAGTTGCAGGTTTTTCTAGCCATTCTCTCTGCAGTCATTGTTCCCATATACTTTGTGAAAACTCATGCTATTGAAAACTAAGCACTTTATTTGTATTTTTTCAGGTTAGTTTATATCATAAGTTCCTTGAACTAACTGCCCATATAGTTTCATGACTGCTCATGCTCAGAGAAGAGACTAAGAACATGCACCTTAGTACAATCCAGGCTGCCTCTTTCAGTTGCAGCATGCATTGAGATTAGCTTAAATTTACTGGGAAACACAAGTTTCACAAAACTTCTCCAGGTGACAGCAGGTAACCTCAGTGAGCACTTTGAGGCATGCAACTTCACAATGATTCAGTTAACCATGCATTTTAACCTTTAGTACAGATAAAACTTCATTATTATGGGTTAGCTGAAACTCAGTGACCCACCATGTTCAGGAAACAGTGATTTACAGAAATAATATTGTCAGTCTTTGCCTAGCTATCTGGCTAGAAGTAGCAGAAGGGAAGCACATCTAGCTTGATGTGCTTTGACACAGTCGTCTTTGTGTCCCTGCCTGAGCCACGGCCTTTCAGGGGAGGAGCCAGGCTGGTATCTTGGCCCTGGGCTTTGCTTAAGCAAATTAAAAGCTATGGCTCAGCTGTGGTCTTCTGTAATCCCCAAGTGAACTGCAAGACAAATGGGATATATAAGTTTTTGAAAGCCGTGGAACTTTTCTGGGATAGTGACAGACTACACTTAGCACCTAGGAGACAGAGTAAAGTAAGTTAAACAGAGTACCAAGAATGTGTCACATAGTTTTCTCTACTGTCGAGGACCCAGCTCCCAGATAACAAGGTAATATAAGCTAAGTACTTCAGTCAGCATTCCTGGCTGCTAAGTGAAAATCTAGTAACATTATGCAAAGTAGTATTTCTGTCAAGAAAGGTGGGAAAAGCGTTAAATTGTCTTTTTATTACTGGAGTATCTTATGCCTTCAGATTTTTTTTTATTTGTTTAAAAGTATTTATCCCAACAGCAATGGCAGTCTGCATCATAAGGTAGCACACCATTAAACACATGTAAATGTGGAAGAAAAAACTTTAAAAAAAATGCGAAGGTTTCTAAAAATGGAATTGATGTGATGGGTTTAATAACCAACTGTCCAAATAAGATGTTAATCATAGAATGGTTTGGGTTGGAAGGGACCTTAAAGATCATCTAGTTCCAACCCCCTGCATGGGCAGGGACACCTCCCACAGGTTGTTCAAGGCCCCATCCAACCTGGCCTTGAACACTTCCAGAGAGGGGGCAGCCACAACTTCCTTGGGCAGCCTGTTCCACTGTCTCACCACCCTTGAATTAAAGAATTTCTTCCTAATGTCTCACCTAAATCTCCCCTCTTCAAGTTTTAAACCATTTTCCCTTGTCCATATAAAAAGCCCTACCCCAGCTTTCTTGTAGGCCCCTTTCAGATATTGGAAGGTTGCTATAAGATTACCTTGGATCCTCCTTTTCTCTAGGCTGAACAATATCAACTTTTTTAGCCTGTCTTCTTAGGGGAGGTGCTCCAGCCCTCTAATAACTTTTGTGGCTCTGAACATTCCTTAGTAAAGTAATAGATAGTACTAAGGGTTTGGGGGATTTTTGTTGTTCCATATGATTATGTGCAGTAAAGGTGCCTGTATGTTTGATGCTCACTAATGTTTGTTCAGCACACAGCTCTGGGTACAACTACCTATGATAGTGGTAGGTGTAAAGAAAGAGTCCCACATCTGATTTAAAAACTACTGCAGGTATTGTTTCTGCTAAACCAGTTCCTGGGTAGCAATGGATGCTTTTTTTCATAGTTAAGTGTGTCCATTACTGTGCAAAAGGAGCAGCTAAAGGCATCTGTTTGTATTGTTGAGGGACTAACCTTCTATGGTAGGACTAATGTGTTGCTTGACCAAGACTCAGGTTCTCTTCAGGTTTCAAAAAAAGTGCTAGAAGGTGACTCTTATACCAACAGTTGATAGCTTTTTACTGAAGTTTAAAGAAATTACACTTGACTGATCAGTGTCCAGACAATCACTGAACATTTCAAGCAGGCATTAAAAATAAACCCTGCAGCTACTTCTAGCTTTACCAGAGTAGGTCTGTAGTAACAGTACCAAAGTCAATGCTTAGGACATGTAGACTTCCTAATGCATCAGTCTTGGAGTATGCTCTTCTGCTGTGATCAGTAGTTCTCTAAAGCCACCGTAATGACATGTTCCCGGGTGTATAGCTTGAATCAAGGAAAAAGGTAAAAAACTGTGGTTTACATTGTAGTTTCCAGGAGATTCTCCCATGTCTCCCAAAGTATGTGAATCTTAGTCAGACTTACTTTTATAATATTCTGTTCCCTTTTTAGTTCATATCTGATGGGAAGAAAATATACTCAACTCAAAGCTGTCTTTAAATGGCCTTTGGAAAAGGTTTCTTTGGTGTGATGTAATTAGGCCAAGTTTTAGATCCAAATGAAGATACTGAAGAGCCTGGTTGTACCACAGTTGTTTGCATTATTTTTTTACTTTCCTGATTGTTTACTTTCATGATTAGGAAATAGTGTTGCCCCTGGGACCTTCAGACAGAAAGTGTTTTGATAGAAAAGTACCCTGAATGCTGTAGATGACTCCATTTTTTAGGGTTTTTTTGCACAGGTAAAAATGTGTGGAGTGATGAATCACTAGAGTAGTAATGATTTAAAAAAAAAAAAACAACTTGCACACAAAGCACATATTTTTTTGGTTTCTGTATAAAGCAGTTTATTCAGCTGTAAAGATTTGGGGTTGCTGTTTAATTAGCTGTTTAGAATTGTACACTTTGCATAATCACTATTTGACTGCATTTTGAAAAAAGGAAGTTCAGTCCACCTGTTACTCAGCTGAAACAATATAAAAGATGAACCATACTTTCTGATTTGTCTTCATTGTGCTGAAGTTCTGAAGTAATTAATTCTTCCCAAGAGGGACACTGTGAATTTTTCCTGATCAGTTGTCATTATTTAAGTCTTGAGCATAGTATTATTTTTATGGGTGGAAGGCAATGTAATTCCAGTATGCTTGGATGTGAGTAGTTTATTTGAATTGAGAATGGCGAAAATAGTAAGCTTCTCTGAAGTGTTAATTATGAAGTATTGGCACCAAAACTGACAAATCTCAGACATGAAGCACTCTGTGCTTACTCATGTATCAGATCTTCCCATATATCTATACATATACATGCATATCGTGTACATTAAAACCTCTTAAAAACACTTTGTACTGGCTACTTTTCACTCTGTAGTAGGAACTCAGTATGCTCATCAAAGTTCGTATTCTATCATATTTGAACAAAAAATGAATAAAATTTTCTGCAAAATGTTTGAAATGCCTAAATGGCTTTTGTAGCTGATAGCATAGCTGCAGTAGCAGGACTGGGCCAGATGTCCCTCTATTTTGCTTTTGGTAGGGCCTAGGGTACTGGCAGTTGCTGAAGACATGAACTGAGGGGGGATGTGGAAGTGGTACTGGGGCACAAACACTTCCAGGTAGGTGCTTTTAAAGTTTGCAGCAATATTCCTGAATTCCTGTTTTGACTGTTGCCTATAGATATTGATGAAAAGCTCCTTTCATGACAAAGGCAGGAAGCTTTTAACATGAAAATGGTCAAACTGTTGTCACAATTCAAAGCAAATATAAGGCCTGGATAGAAACACAATATAAACATTCCCAGGAGAGCTTCTTGAGACTTGTTATGCAGAGCAATGTTGGCACAGCGTCCCATTTGCAAGGCTAAGAATCAATTTTATTTTTTTTTTTGTAGTTTTTACAATATTTAAGTGACATTTTATTTGTTTTAAGAATCAGTTGCTGACGCACAAGGCTTCTCTGTCCACTGACTCACATCAGATGAACACTTTTAGCAGTCACAAGTATCTGCTCAGCAGACTTGTGTTTGCAATTGAAAAATCAATAATTCATTCATGGTCAAGATAAAGAGCTCAAACCCATTATAAGATTACCACCACCATCAAGACTTTCAATTGTATTCATACTAAAAGAGGAGGAGACAAAGAGTGTTTGCTCCCTGTAGTTTGGTCTACTGCCTTTTTTTGATTTTTGGTTTTTTTGGGTTTTTTTTTCCCTAAGGTGCTTCAACAGGCTATCTAAGTAACAACAAACTGGTCACTCAAGTGTTATACTAAATACTGCTTTCAAGATAACTTAGTATAATGAAAATGAAACTTGTTTTGATGGTGATAAAAATGTTTGTTCAATAATGTCTACCATAATTCCCAAGTGCACAAGCAGCCCATGAGTTCATGAAGTAATGTCATTAATTGTTATTTAAAACCATCTCACACATGAAAACCACAAATCCCTCTCTGATTGATTTCATTAATTTATCTGCGAGAGGAATCCCTTAAGGGCAGGGAATATGCAAGAGTTCAGAATAAAATTAGCAAATGTTTAAGATTAAAGGGGAGGCAATCAACTTCGAATAGGATTACAAATGAACAAGTCTCTGTATTTACAATATACTGTAGATATAACGAAAATAAGCCCAAAACGTCAAGTATTTGTGTATTTTATGAACTTTTTACCTGTTGCTGCCATCACAAATGTTACTGTCTCTTAAATCATAGGTCACCCATAGCATTTTGGTCTTCGCCCCCATGCATAGCTAAGAGGCTATCAGAAAAATAGTTATTGTTAGCTCCCACTGAGGTGAACCTGTTGAGTGTGTGAAAGGCCACAGCTTTAGGCCTGGTATTTTCTGCAGCCCGATACTCTGACTGCAGAGCTGTCAGCAATCACTGGGCTGTGTTTTCATTTACAGTTTCTTCAGAGTCAAACCTGGCTCTTTTCTTCTCCCTCCTGCCTGATGCACAGGTTGTGCTGTGCCTGCTCCCCCACCAGGGTGGCTGTGCTCTGAAATGATCCAATTAAAAAGACTCCATAAGAGGGTTTTTGCTTTTGGGGTGTTTTGCTTTGTTTGTTTGTTTGTTTGTTAGGGGGTTTTGTTTTGTTTGTTTTGTTTTTTCTTGGGGGGGTGGTTTGTTTGTATGTTTTTTTAAATAAATTGGAATTTCACAGGTGAAGGGCATTGCGTAGCCCTGGCTTGGTTTGCCTGGGCTCAGCACAGTTGTGTTTATGACATCTCCAGCACTGCTCTGATCATAGCTTGCTGCATGGCTCATGGTGAGGTTTAGGTCTGATCAGCAATATGCAGAGTCCAAAAGGAATCAGAATAAATGCAGTGCTGGTATTAGACCTCTTCATGTTTCAGAAAACACTGTACAGGGAAGATCTCTGGGAACGTCACCATAAAGCTTCACATTAATTTAATAAATTCTTGTGTTTCCTCTGGTACTTCATAAACTTGCAACTTTTAAAACTCTTCGGTTATGAGAAACACCTGATTGCTTTTTATTGTACTGCAGTTGTTTCTCTGCTGACTTGTTACACAGTCTGAACTTCTAAAAGGAAACAAAAGCAACCAAACAAAAAACCCCAAAGTGTTAAGAATAAATGTAAAGACAAGAGTTAACAAAGACACTTTCTTTATATCACAACCAGTTTATAATGTAATGAGTTCGAAGCCCTTCTGGTGTCCCAGAACTTGAGATCGTGGCTGGTTCTAGAACATTACCATGTGAGGTTAGAGTAGATGTCTGCACAGCAGGTGAACTGTTGAAGAAGTACCTGTGGAATCCCTTCCAGGCTTCAGTGATTTGCCTGTGCTTTTTACAACAGTAAGTCTATTTTGCAAATGTCACTTTCCAGCCCCCCCAAAATAGTGAAAAGTTTATTATAAATTCTTGATTGAAACTGCATGTGCTTTGGATATTTAGCTTCCACAGATTTTTTTTTTTTTGTGTGTTCCAGTCAGAAACACCTCTATATTTCAAACATTTTCTAAATTTTAATTCAAAAAAACTCTTGGTTCATACTGGGTACTCATATTTGAAGCTCATTTCCCCCATTACTTCCAGTGTGAAGAAAACCTGGCTGCTCAAACATTCACAAAGTGAACTCATTAGTATTAATATACCAAAATTCTCTGAGTTTGAAGTGCAAAACTGAGAGGAAATTCCATAAGAAGGAATTAATCATTTTCCTAAAGGCCTTTTCTCTTGTTGGAGACAATCTAACCTCATTTTTTAAACAACCTCTCCTAGTCTTCCATTTGATTAAACTTTTTAGCTTAGCCTTCTTGAATTTTCTTTAAAATGGAAGGAAAAGTATTAGCTAGGAGGTTTCTGAAATGCAGGGCTCCAGCTGCACGAACGTGGATCTGGAGAGCTAAGAATTAAGTGTAGTTCCTCAAAGAATCACTTCAAAAATGTGTGAGTAGAAGTGCCCTGCAGCGTACCAAATCTTAGTCACTTGTGCTTCAGCTTTTGCAATAGCCACGTGAAAAAGAAAGGGTTATTTTATTAAGAGCAGAACAGTTCCCTTTTAGTTCTGTAGCAATCATGTCTCTTTTTTTCCAGTCCATGGAAAGTGTTATCTCAGGCAGCTTTGCGCAGGAAGTTCTGTTTATCACTTCCTCACAGTTGCAGTTTGTCTAGGACTTAAATATATGATATCAGATTGCATCAAAATGTGGGCCTTTGTGTGCTTAACTCATCAAAGGAGTGGACCCTCAGGACTTGATATCGCTTCACTGCATATGCAGTCATGTAACAAAACAAAGTCTATCTAAACAGGACAGAACTATTTCTGTTGGTAGTGCAGCAAAGCTAGCAGAATTGGTGTAGTTTCAGGTATCTGCACTGTTTCACTTCTTGTTTTTAAATTTATCACTTTTTTTTTTTAAAGTGGTTTGCCTGATTTTACTATGTAAACTACGATGAAAACCAAAATATGGCTTCAACAATCAAAAAACCCAAACCCAACTTGGATTCACTTGTTGCACACTGCTGCGGTGCCTACTTATGTTACAAAAACTCTCAAATTTTGAATCCATGTGTTTTCAGCTGGCTATTGTTTGAGAAAATCTGAACTGGTAGATGGTTATCGAGATGACTGTGTCAAATAAGCTTAATGAGATGATGATAAATAGGAACAACACTTAATGTAGGATGTTGGTTACAGCTTATGAACTTGCTTTCCCACCTTTGTGGTCATGTTTCTATTTCTTGTACTGTTGATAAAGGAGTTCCCTCTTCAGTATAGCAAGCTGCACTGACAGATGTTAGTTTTTCTGGGCAGCCACAGGAAGCCCATTCAAACTCTGTAGCAATGCTTCTGCTCTAAGCAACAGCTCCTCTATGCTGACTCTGGTTTTTAATACCACTCTCTCCCACACCCCTTGCAGTATCTTACTTAACTTTATTGGCACTTTTACTCAACACAAGTTGGTTTTGTGTTAGCTGATAAGTGTCCAGCCGTTTCAGAGCCTGATACCCGCTTGCCAGTCCGGGAAGCTGAAGCTCCAGGTCCAGTTCTGCTCCTTCCCACATGCTTCTGGTGCATGTGTTAACTATGTGATAGAAGCAAAACTGAAGAGTATGAACTTAAGCTGGTGTCCACTCTCAGATCCATGGTGTAACATGCTGTTTACTAAAATCTGTGAGTACTATAAAAACAAAAAAAAGTTTAAATTACTCAGCAGTAAAACACAAAGTATAAATCTGTTCTCTCTGGAGGTTTCTTTTCTTGTGAAACATAACAAAACAAACCCAACAAAGTTACTAATAGAATGTGAAGAGAGACTGCTTAAGTGTATGGGTTGATGAACCTGATTAAGAGATTACTCCAAATCCTATCAAGCAGCCACTGGGGGAGACAGTCAGGGATGTGACCCAAGCAGAGCCATCCTGCCTGAAGGAAGGGGCCCCTGAGCCCAAACCCATAGGGATGACTCAAGCTTCTGGCAGACCCTTTCCTGTCAATCCTTCAGAGCGAGTTGGGAAATAGTCCAGTTTTCTAATTCCACAGTTTTCCACTGTGCCTTGCTATGCCAAGGAAACCCTGAAAGGCACTTTATTGTGTCTTCCTGCCTTCAGTTGCTGCCTCCCACCACTTTCCCCACAGGAGGGGTGGTGTGGACCCTTGCAATCATTCAGCAGAGCTAAGGAAAATTTTGAAAGGTGTAGGACATGCTGTTCTGGTCTGCAATTTTGAGAATTGTTGGTCCTTTGTGAGGGGGACACACTCACTGCTGGCCAGAAAACAGGAAAGCACTTAAAACCAAGGATTTTTTTTTTTTTTTTTGAAGAAGTTGAACTTTACTCCTCTGCTCTTTCAGTTTGATTACACAGCAAAAGTGAAAGTCAAAGTCAAGATACCACCTCAAAAACTGTCTTGCTGCTCCAAACTAAATATCATCCAGTTTTGCTTTGAAAATAAGAAAGAATACTTTGCAGGAAGCAAATGTATGCTGTTGCCTTCTAAAGAATACTTCCATTTTCACTCTGTGTGTGGGAAAAACCTGCTTTTGTTAGTCACTATGGATAGTCACTGCTGTGAATCAAGTTTACAGGTACTAATTACCCATATGGTTTTTTGCATGCAAACAGTTGCACAGTGAAAACTGGAAGTTTTGTGTAGTTCTGCTTTGTGGAACCTCACACTACCCTAAATCTGCACTCTGTAACTCAACTGCCCCCTTTTTTTTGTGGAGGGGCAGTGACAATAAAAATTTGGCTGTTACTGTCTTGGTAATGTTGATCTCTTCTAGTGCTGCTAATTATATATGTTGCTGTTTTCTACATCAGTCAATACAATACTTTTTTTGTTGATATTTTTAAAGTATTAAATGTTCAAGTAGGTGACAGTATCCTATGTGACACTGAGGATGTCTACTGGGCCCACCACTCCTGACAGTCTATGGCTTGGACTTTGTTTGGAATGGAAGGTCTAGGGAACTGAATTATTGGATTCACTTCTCCAGCTAATGTGTTGCTTTTAAATATAATTGCTTTAATTTCAGGTGTTTTTTTAAAAAATTTGGTATTCCATGCTGTTTGGGGTTTTTTGTTTTTTGGTTTTTTTTTCTGTTGTCTTTCTTTTTTTCAGGAGGTTGTATTTATTTTGGGCTTTTTTGTGGTGTGTTTTTTTTTTTTTTTTTTTTTTTTTTGTTTGTTTGTTTGTTTTGTTTTGTTTTGTTTCATTTTTTTCTCCCTTTGGTCCTGATTCAGGGCCCTTGCTTCCCTGCTTAGAAAATCGTGTAAGATTTTGACAAGTTCTGCTTGAATCCAACCCAGGTTAACCAGGATGAAGAAGCACAAGCTTAACGATTTCTTGCCTTGAGGCTGCTGTAAGACTCCCAGAGATGCTAATGTCTGTTAATTTAAACGTTTTATCACCACACTAGCGAGACCGTTCACACATTTTCCGGAGACACCACAGGGTTTAGGCTGTTGTCCTAATTGCTATTGTTTAGGCTGCTAACTATTATATTTACCACAAGCTGTTTTCATCTTGTTGTTAGCTTGGTGCTAAACTGGAAGCCAGCACCTATTTTAGCAATTTGTTGGCTTCTGGAAGCTAAAGTAGTTACACTGTAGTACACAGAGGAGCTTCTTTCTACACATTGTGAGCAAGGCTTTGGCTGTGGTTCCAATGGATGGTTTTAAGAAATTTGCACCTGACAGAAATGCAGGGGTCCATGATATAAAGCACAGTATTCAGTCTTTCAGTCTTTCTGTATTTTTTTTTCTATTGGGTTGACTTTTTTTTAACTTTAAGCAGAGCTGGTTAACCAAGATGTACGTGATCATAGTTTTCATGCCTGATCAGGTCTGAACTTACCCTGCAGGGCAGTCTAATAGTGACTGCACAACCTCAGTTTTTGTCTATTTAGCATCAATCACTCTATCAAAGATGGGTTTCTCTATACCATGGACGTTTATGCTGCTCAGAATACCACAACATTTGTTCGTACGGTCATGGTGGTAACAGTCTGAAAAAATACTTCAAGCAAGAGAGGGCTAAGGAGAGAGGCCCTTCCTATTCTCAGCCAAAAAGAAATGTCTGCCTTAATCCGTGATAAAATTTTTCTCATTTAATGTGGTTCGGTGTTAGGTTAACTTTGCTATTGCTGAAAAATGCTGTCCCACTTTCTCACTCTGGGCTCCTTTTCTTACAATAGGAGCAGTGGCTGTCTGACCTGACAGACAGGCCATTTAAGAGAGTGCCAAAACAGAATAAAACTAAATCTATCAAGAAAACAAACTTGTTTTCTGCCATTCTCATCCCATGATCAAGTGTTGGAGGAAGTCAGGAAACTTGTAGCCTGGTCAGTAGATCAAACATTTTGGGCAACAATTCTCTGTAAGTTTCAACTGCCCTTTTGGGCAGGGATACCTTCCACCAGACCCCATCCAACCCGGCCTTGAACACTTCACTTAAAAGGAGCAGAGTAAGTTTATTCATCACTCTGTGTGGCTCCAATGCTGTGGTGCTCAGAGCTGTTTGTGAACACAGAGAGGCTCTTTTAGAACAACAACAAAGTGCTGTCACATTTAAATAAACACAGCATTTGTTTTTGTTTCCCAAATGATTATTGTTATTTTGTTTTAACCTGCTGGAGAACAAGCTGTTGTGTTTGTTTCTGGAGTCATATTATCGCAGTCCTAAGCAGCTCTGTGTGCATCTGCTGTGGCAGTGTGGCTCCCAGCCAGCCAACCTGGAATGGGGTGTGCTAGACAGCCCATCTTCTGTGGGGCTCTTACAGGGAGCTATTGGAGATGGACAGTTTTCAGTAAGAAGTTCATAAAATGTTTGTTTTGGTTTGGTTTTCTTTTAAAACCTAAAGGTCAAGAAATCTTGAGCAATAAACACAGTTGCGTGGCAGCATGACTTACTGGGCAGTACATTTATATGCTATTTGTCTGGATTTATATTTAAGAAGGGAAGGAACGATTTGACCTTAAACTTAGAGCTCCTGGCTCTATAGATCAACTCTTATCATCTCACATACTCTGTCTCTGATGACTCTGATGCTCCTGCACATGCAGAACTGCATGGGTATGTACAGAGCTGCACAAGAGCATAATGTGTTTGAAAGATGGGACATAAATGACTGAGATATGAAAACTACACTTGCTGGGCTGGGGAATGGCAAAATAATTCAACTGTCAGTTTTAATGAAGGACTTTTTGCTCTCTAGATCCTTTATTTACAAAAGTGAATAGAGTAAGTGTAGCACAGAGTCAGGTATTGTTGAAGATTCTTGAGTGCTGTAAGAGTCCTCAGCTATTAAATCAAGACTACATCAAGTCCTATGGTCCTCCTTCAGTAAAAAGATACTAGGAGGCAATGATGTCACTTACCATACCATTATAGGTAGTAGGTATGAATAGCAATTTATTAACACATTGCCTCTTTTCATGAATTGGCACTTGGAATATGCTGCAAGATTTCATGAGATAGTATTTTGAAAGGCCTAAATAAGTACAAAAATGAAAATATTTAATCCTCAATGTGGTGCATGTACCATTAGTTGGAAATACAAAGCATACAAATAAAACTATTTGCAGCAAACTACTCAGCAAAGCAAATTGCAAAAGAAAGCCTTACAAATAATGAGATTATCAGGAGAAAAACAATCACAGCTGCCTCAGCAGCTGTCAGATGTCAATTCAAAAAAGACAAGTATTAAAGTCTATGAAAACATCACAAACTAATGGTTTGCATAATAGCTCCTACACTGTGCTTAGTAGGAGCCCAGACTTTTAAATTGTTCTCAAGCACATGACTAAGCTCTTCCTTAAGTAGCTGCTGTACTCACAGGCAGTAATTTGTCTTTGCCATTTCACAATGAGTAAGCTGTCTTTTGAATGATAGCTATATACCTATGTCAGTATATTACCTTGATAAAGATACTATTCTATTTTTAATTATCTTTTTTTCTTCTCTGCTTTTAAAATAAGTTGTCCCTGAAAAAACTGTCTACAAAAAGAAGGAACATCTGTATGCACATGTGAGATTAGATAGACTGAAGTTGAACTTAAAGGCATTTTCATCACTTTGTGCTCTAAGGATGAATCAGAATCGTTTGGGGTTGGAAGGAACTGATTACTTTGAACTTGAAGCCAATTCGACATACAAAATTAAGTATTTTTTGCTATAGATGCAAAAAGTGGAAACTGAAATTGTTGTTAGCTGCTTCAGAAGTACTAAGAAATCCAAAAGTTGAGGAAGTTGAAGTAAGATGTGGCTTTCAGAGCTTGGCACATTTATCATTCTTAGATGAATATTTGACAGGGGTAGGTATGGTTCTTGGCTACTGTGATGTTAGGACATGGTATATAGTTGACAATAGACTTTTGAAAACATGTAACCTGTTACTTGGTACGACTGGATATGTTATGTAGGCAAGATTATCTGAACAGTAACATTGGATTAACATAGTTGTGGATGAGATTCTAAGATTGTATTCAATAGTGAGTATAAACCAACTTTAAGGAGTTCAAAATTAGTTGCACAGTTTAAAAAAGCTTGAGTAAGTTAATGTCTTTAGGTCCTTTCCTGGTGAAATATGTATTTGATTTAGATAGGTCAGTTCTGTTTCAAAGGACTGATAGAAAATGTGGCGTTTTGTGCTAATAATTTCTGTGGGTAAACATACATATGTTCTCACACCATTCATTGCTTCAAAATCTGATTGTAAAGCTGTTTTGAGAGTTTGGGATAGGAGGTTGGTTTGGTTTTTGAGGGTTCTTCTCATGTTGGAGTAGATCTGTCTGCTTCCAGTTTGAGAGCAGGATCCTCCAGAGCCTGTAAAAGCCAGAGCTCTGCTAAACACTCCCTTCTTTACAGCCTGTCTGGACCTCTAGAGACTGGGAGTGTCTAGTGACCTCTCACCTCTTACTACTTTAACAACTGGTGATTGAGTGTATGGGTATAGGCCTTGGTTAATCACATGCCACAGGGAAGGACAGTTCACAATCTTCACCTCCAGATCCTTGGCACTAGTCAGTGAGTGGTTGACTCTAAAGTTAACCAGCCAGTGAAATGAGGAATATGTTGCTGGGTTTGCTGTACCATTTGCAGAGGGTAAATACAAGTACGCCAGCTAGAAGGATGTAATTGTCTTTTGTTATACTTCACTATATCCTTTTATCTCTCCAGCTGTGAGATACCAGCTGTGCCCCCTCGCACAACTGTGCTCATATATGACATCAAAATAATCTAAATATGTCCATGGGTTAACTTTAAGGGACTCCAGCAGAATCAAATAATTCTGGTCTTGTCTAAAAGATGTCAGTTCTATGTACATATCCTATCCCATGTGCTAAACTCCACTGACTTCTAACCTGTAGAAGTTTTTAACGACATATACTTTAATTTATTTAAAAGCATATATAAACTTCAATTTTTGGAGCTTGTAACTTGTGATTCCATATACTGTCCTATATAGGGGAAGAGTTATGACAACTATAAATGTAGAAATAATGATTTCATGAATCCTGGAAAATATGGAACCTATTGGCATGACTTTATTATTGCTAGGACATTGCTGACTCAGACATAGTAAAACGAAGTGGAACAACCTTTTCAGTTTTTTTTTTTTTCTTTAAGAATTGTTATTAAAAAGAGGTAGTTAAGCTAGGTTAATGTTTTTTTGACACCAGTTGTATCACTGGTATTATGTGTTTTATCTTTTCTCTCTCTGCCCCATGGGCATCTCTCACTGTTGGGTGGGGAAATTTTAAATATTGCTCTGCAAAATTTTTTTTTTTTTTTCTCGTGTCTGAACTCCGCAATGTTTTTGAGGGAGGAGATCCCAGTTGCTTTATGTTAAGGACCTGGGAAAATTCTTGATCCAGTGGGATATGAAGGTGCATTGTCAGCAAATCCTTCCCACTTTACCCTTTGGGAAATAGTGCCTGTTGGTGGACCTCTGATTTTCTGATCCTTTGAAAATTTGCACTGCTGGGGGCCAGTGGTCTCACTGTTGTCCTGGGTGCAGCTGGGTGTTGGGGTAGATCACAGAACCCATGGTAATCTGTCTGCATCCATGTGGGTGAATACAGGGACCGGGCACAAGTCTGTTTTATTGGCAGCTCTCAACTGTACCAACCAGTTATCTTTATTGCAATGCCTGGCCATGTCTTGGGGCATGGCAGAAGCTGCTGCTTGGTTCACAGCAGTTCAAAAGAATGAGGCCATACTATTATACCATGGGAAGTTGTCTTGACGGGTGGATGGGAGCTGTGCTGTTTGTGCACAGGGCCACAGAAAAGGTCTCATCTGTGACTCATTTCTTAGTGTAAGTGCAGCCTCTGCCTTCCAGAAACAGAAACCAACTGTACTCCATGAGGAACCCAAAAATGCAAAAAATGGAGTTCCATAATTCACTTGCTGAAATCAGCAAATGTTAAAAACAATACCATGCATGTCTCCCTTCTTCTTCAAAATGTATACCTACCTAAATGGTAAATTTGTACCTGGACTGCCCAGGTATGGTATGTTCATCCCAAAAAAGGTGCTGCAATGACCTCTGTAGATAAGGAAGGAGAATTGAAAGGCTCAGTAAAATGTGGTCCTGAGACTATCTCAAAGATGTTGACTGCCTATGACATGGGACTTTAAAAGTCTTTAGTAATAAGTAGCTCTGGGTTATACTCAACTATTTAAAGTGATCTTGAAATGCTTGCTGTCTTGCAATCAAAAGGAACCGTGAAGTAAGAGGCAGAGAACCTGGGTCCCTTATTTTAATGGAAGTTTTGGAATTATTTGGGCTCTGACAAAGCAAATCCCACTGTGAATCATGAACACTCTCTAACTCTTCTTGAAAGGGCTCAGCCTAACACTGAGATCCTGTCTCTACCTTATGCTAAGGTTTGCTGTGCTTCAGTCCACTCACAAACAAAACAAAGCAAAACAACCCAACAACCAGTGAAATTTTCAAACTCTTTAAAAAAAAAGGAAAATGTTCCAATTACGTTTTCAAACATTAAACTGGGTTTGAAGTAGCTACTTAGTGGCCAAAGGATTTTTTTTTTTCTTTCTCATTTTTAATCTCATTGGGGCTGAAGCATTTTAAGCAGTATTGGTTAATGACTTTTCTTATTAGAACATCAAATAGTAATTTCCCTTCCTCTTCCCTATCTTCACCTCATGCTTTATATTTACTGAGAACAGCAGGTAGCAGGTCAAGTCTGGCATCCAGCCAAAAAGGTTTTTTAGCTAGTGATTCATTAGT
Organism: Heliangelus exortis; assembly: GCF_036169615.1. NCBI lineage: Eukaryota > Metazoa > Chordata > Aves > Apodiformes > Trochilidae > Heliangelus > Heliangelus exortis. The sequence continues at coordinate 9,043,996 of NC_092428.1, forward strand.
GTGTATAAAAATAGCTAACCTTGTTTAAAGGCACTTCTTACACAAGAAGAAAGAGGCTCAATTACTGTATCTCATTTAAAGTGGAGATTAAACATCTTTACCAGGACAATGCACTAATCCTGTGAATCCTATTTATGTTGAAATGCAGTGATATTGGCTATAAACAGCAATTTGAGAAGTCATAACCCAAGAAAATAATTGTCAAGTGACTTTAGAGCTCCCTATAAATTTCTTCTTCGTGGCTTCAGCAGTGTTGTTCAACAGCAGAGTTAAATATTTGTAATAGACGCTCCTGCCTTTAACAGACTAATTAAAAAGATGGAATTCTTTGATTCTGTCTTAAATCATTTCAGTTCTAATCTCTCTCAGGCAAAGCCAGCTCTATAAGTTGTGCTAAATGTATTTTTTTCTGAATAGAAACTTTACAGTGTAGCAATAAATTCAAGTACTGGGAAAGTAAATGCAACTGAAGTACTCTTAATGATGCTATTGTGTAGTTGTTATGGTTATAATCCCATTACACAGATCTTTACCTTGAAGGCTATAAATTCTCTGAGAAATTATTCTAATGGAAGGGGCATTACTTAAAAGATTTTGTTTAAGTACAATGAAAAAAAGGGATAAGTTAACTTTGAAAAAACAAGCCACACAAACTGAAGTAATAATAATGGGGAGAGATTAAATTTTGCCTATCATGCAGACCTTCTAAATTTCTATTTCCTAAGAAACCACACAATGGAACTTCCCCAGGGGTACTTTTGTTATCTGTGTTACAGGCATGTCAGGACCCCATTCTGCTCTACACCTGCAAACTTAAAAAAAAGTACAGAATCCAGAGTTGTCATTCTGAACATCTGACCTAAAACCCAGTGAAGTAAATGGGAGACTCTCAATTGATATTAATGATTCGATTCATGGGATAAGTAAGTTTTTCTAGGACAAAAATCAATACTGTCCCACAGAGGTAATGTTTTCATGTGCTTCTATTGATTCTTTTGTTATAGATTACAGGATACCTTGGCACTGTCAACACATGAGGTTTTAACAAAATTATTTGATTTATTAACACCATTTGTTTACCATCTGCAGTAGCAAGTATTTATCAAGTGTCAGTAAACAAAAGTTCAGCACAAGGATCACCACAAAAAATTACTTGTTTCACAATCTGAGTTGAAGTTCAATAAGTATGGGCTTTCCTTGCACCATTTTATGTCAGAGCCCTACACGATGTACTTAGAGCAAGTTGGGTGTTCCAGAACTTTTATTTTTTTTCACCAACTATATCATCAGGTCTAAGAAAAGGTCTTATGTCTCCTGGACTACCTTAACTTACTTATCTCCTTTCATGATCATAGGGAAAAGAACATTGCTGGGACACTGTAGTTATAAAAATTATGCCAAACCTATCAAATTAAACTGAACTTACTTAGTCTGTAAGCATCATTCTATTTCAGAAATACACTGTGTTTATAGCATCTGATTTACAAATGCAGGCCCTGGTCCATCATCAACAGAACTGCTCGTGTGGGTAATATTGACAATGCAATTGTTCTGTTCACAGCCCTGTCATTTGGCTTTGGCAATTTTTAAAACCAACTAACAACATTCTGTTGTTTCTTGAGAATGACTCCTCAAAGTCTGTGCCTCTAATTAATATTGAATTTTCATACTGTTATTTGAAAAAATTAACAATTCATACAAACAAACAATTATATAGTACATATAGTATATATATAGTATATATGGTGTACAGCTTTCTTGCTACCTGACACTAATCTACTATTTCAGTTAGTCAGACTCCATGTGATATTGTTTCTCAGTTTACTAATAGTCACAAGAAAAATTCCCAATTTTAAAATATAATTTCTTCCCTCTGAAAAGATCTTTTTTTTCCTGTAAGAATATTTGAAACCTTTCCCAGAATTATCCTGATCCAAAAGCAAAACTGCAAGTTATATCTGGATCATCATCAGGATGGGTTACGTTCGTTTCCAAAGCAATGTGAAGCTTAATTTGGTAATTGAATTTGTAATAATTTATTGAATGACCTGTCACAGTATGAACAGCTTCAACAGTTCAGTCAATCATAACAAAAATGTGGGTACCATGTAAATCTTATCAGGATCATGAAAATAATGGGACTTTTGTTTACAAGGTGTCGATTGGCTTTAGAAGCTTTGATAATGACTCCAGACAGTCAATAAATACAGAGACTCTTACATTGCCAGTAGGAGCCAAACCAAACTATCTAATCTTTTTAAAATGACAGGCAACACAATGAACTTTGAACTTAATCCCCTCCAAACATTAAGGAGACAGTGTAGTGCTTGAAGTACTACTCAAACTCTACATTTTAAAAAAAAGTCATTAAGTGTCTGATTTAAACACACAGGGAAATCCAGAGTTAGGGCTGGTTTTCCTTCCCATAGTGCCTGGGCAGTGATCTGTGGTGGACTCCAAGGCTGCTGATAGCTTGTCTTGGGCAAGGAACACACCTGTGTGCCTTTTGTAAGCAAGGTTTTTTTTGTTTTGGTTTGGGGTTTTTTGTTTGTTTGTTTTTTTAAAACAAAACAAAACAAAACAAAATAAGCTGAAGCCTTTATTACTTTGTGTCTCTCTTGAGAAAATTTTCCTCTAGGTTGTGAAAAAGATATTGGGGGTATGTTATAGTCTGCATTTCAGGTGACCTCATTTACACTGCTGGGCTCATAACCTCTGCGAATGACATGTGGTCTTTAAGAGGAAAAGGGAGCCATAAATGTAAAGTTTACATAACACTGAGAGATATAGGAGAAAGGTAGCAGGTAATGGCTAACATACAAGTTTCTTGTGGGACAGCATTTTCAGGCATAATTAGTCACTAAGATTAATCAGGAAAGGCACATTTGTCATTTACCTGAAATCTATGAAGCAAGCCAAGACTTCTACAAAATGGCACCTACCACAGTTAAACATTTCTCTCATGCCTGTTAGTAGAGAAGATATGTTTATTTTAAAATTACAAAAGACAAATATATAAAAATATCAGTATATAGGTATATTAAAACATTCTTCTTTTCAGCTTGGCGTCAACTGCGTCTTTCATTGGTTTGGCTTATAAATGTAAGGAATAGAGGAATTAATGCATTCTAACCTTTTCAGTGCATCCCTCTGCTACCTAATGTAACACCTGACGTGAATGATGTTTTGGTTTTGTTCTTGATGTGGCCTACATCTCTCTATTGTCTTTCCTGGGTAACTGGAAGTGACTTGTGTGAAGTCTCTGCTTTTGTTATCAATTATTTCCACCGAACAGATAATATTTCCTGAGTTCTTTTCAATACCTCTATATATCTGAGGTAGATTGCAGTATGCAAAATGGAAAATATAATTTGAATCATCGTTTGGGCTTTAAAGAATAGTTTTCCAGTTATCAAAATCTGTTTACATGTTAAATGCATTTTTTTCTGCAATCTTGCAAATTTTATTTGCTTAAGGTATCCTCACTGCCTTGATAAGTCACAGTATTTGCATATGAATGGATTCAAATATTTTACATTATTAACAGCTGATTCTGAAGTCAGAAATGTCTGAGGCTCCCATTATCTGTATTTTGCCATGATTAATTATTTAAGCCTGTCTTTTCTGCAGTGCTGGTTGGGCAGACTATAGTTACATGTTGGCTGAGACGTTATTTGGATGAGTTACATTATCAGGACAGCCTAAATCTTATAATGGATTGTTATTGAGATATGTAAGGTCTTTATTCTCATTAGATCAACTGGCAGAGGTGAGAAAACATTTATTTGGCATTGATGTCTGATGTTTTAAAGCATTTTCTGAAATCTATTTTCATACTAATTGCACAACCTTATCTCAGTTTAGGCTCCCACTGTACTGATTTTGCTGATTTATCACAACTTTTCATAGAATCATAGAATATGCCAAGTTGGAAGGGACCCATCAGGATCATCAAGTCCTGTGCAGGGCAGCCTCAGCATCACACCATGTGCCTGAGAGTCATCCAAACTCTTTCTGAACTCAGGCAGTGTTGGTGCTATGACCACTTGCCTGGGGAGCTTGTTCCATTGGTCAATTGCCCTCTGGTTGAAAAACCTTTTCCTAATATCTAACCCAAACCTTCCCTGATTTGGCTTCCTACCATTTCCCTGACCACTGTCTTTTGTCACAGGAGTGAAGAAATCACTGCCAGTCCCACCTTTTCCCCTCATGAGGAAGCCACAGTCTGCAATGAGGTGACCCCTCAGCCTCCTTTTCTCCAAACTGAACAATCTGAGTGACCTCAGCTGCTCCTCATAATTCATGCCTTCCAGGTCCTTCAGCATCCTTGCTGCTCTCCTTTGGATGCTCTCCAACATCATGATGTCTTTTCTATACTGCAGTGCCAAAAACTGCACACAATACTCCAGGTGAGGCCATACCAGTGCAGAGTAGAGTGGGACAATCACCTCTCTTGTTGGCTGGTGACCAGTACACTGTACTGGTACCCCAGTACACAGTTTGCTCTCTTGGCTACCAGGGCACACACTGCTGGCTCATGTCCAGGACCCCCAGGTCCCTCCCCGCTGCGCTGCTCTCCAGCCACTCATTCCCCAGTCTGTCCTTGACACCAGAATTGCCCTGTCCCAAGTGCAGAATTCAGCACTTACCCTTGTTGAACTTCATGTGGTTGGTGATTATCCATCTCTGCACCCTGTCGAGGTCTCTCTGCAGGGCCTGCCCTCCCTCAAGGGAGTTGACTGCTCCTCTCAATTTTGTGTCATCTGCAAATTTGCTTAAAATTCCTTCTGATCCTGTGTCCAAGTCATTGCTATAGATGTTGAAGAGGACTGGGCCAAGGGTGGAGGCCTGAGGGACCCCACTAGTGACTGGTCACCAGCCTGACACTACCCCCTTGACTGTCACTCTCTGTGCTTAGCCTGTGATCCAGTTGCTCACCCATTGTTTACCACGGTTGTCCAGCTGTATGCTGGACATTTTATCCAGGAGGATACTATCAGAGACAGTATCAAAAGCTTTCCTGAAGTCCAGGAATATATCCACTGGTTACCTTGGTCAGCTAAGTGGCTTACCCTGTCATAAAAAGTTATGAAACTTGACAGGCAGGATTTCACCATTCTGGATGTGAACAATGATTGTGTTGTCTTCCAGGTGTTTTTCAGTATTTCTCAGAATGATATTTTCCATAATTTCAGCAGGGACTGAAATTAGACTAACTGGCCTGTGGTTTCCAGGATTCTCAAATATTCGTACAACATTAGACAGCTTCCAATCAATCTACTGGGATCTTTCCAGATTGCCAGGATGTCCCAAAAATAATGGAGAGAGGCCTAGTGATGACATCAGCCCACTCTTTGAGGATTCTTGGGTGAATGCCATCAGGCCCCATGGTAGGGCTTGTAGGGATCCAAGTGCTGCAGCAGATCCCACACAAGTTCAGGGTCAGCTAGGGGCTGATCCTTATTGCAGTTGTCTTCCAGTTCTGGGCATTGAGACCCCTTGGTTCATCATCAGTGTTGAAGGCAAAGGCAAAGAATGTATTAAATACCTCTGATTTGTCTATATCCCTGTTGGTGAGGTGACTGCCCTTATCCTGTAAAGGACCAATGTTGTTTCTACACTGCCTTTTGCCATTAACATATTTGCAAACACTCTTTTTATTGCCCCTCACAGTTCTGGCCAGCTTCAGCTCCAGTTGAGCTTTGGCTGCTTGAATTTTTTCCCTACAGTACTTAGCAGTGTTTCTGTATTCTTCCCATGTCACCTGACCTTGATCCCACTGGGTATTCCTTTTTTGCCTGATTTGCAGGAGAAGATCCCTGTTCAGCCAAGCTGATCTTCTGCCTCTTCTACTTGACTTCTGACATTTTAGGATTTCAAGAGGTTCTTAAGAAAAGTCTAAAAATGCTTTCTTTAGAATCTTTTTTTAAAAAAATTGACCGATGGGATTCTGATAAAAATTCTTTTTTCTTCTGGTAAAATTACTGGAATTCTTTATTTCATGGCACTTTTCCTTTGCAGTAGTACATTTGCATTATTGACTAATTAGTATTTCCAGAGTCAGAGAAGAGCTATGAGTTTTATAATGGCAAAAAAGAAAGTTGCTGAGCCAAAACCTTGCAAGATGCTGTGTTGAAAGAAAACCTGAAAATTCTAACTTACTTGAATTCAGGGTTTTTTTTCTTTGTAATTTATTTAAAGCTCATATTAGTCACTCTGATAAATATTGTTTCCTAAATCTGCTCCTCAAAATCACATTACAGAAAAGTCTGAGTTGAAGAGCTACACAACTGATTGTGAGTAACATCTAATTGGTACCCAGCCAGAACAGAACCTACAATTGCCTGTAAAGTGTATTGCAGCATCTTTCACCCTCTCAGTCTCCTTTGTACATGCTCTGTCCCATCCTCTTTTCTCCATCACATGCTCCCAAATGCATTGTATTTGGGCAGTCCCATTACAGATCCAGTTATAACTAAGATTAGTTTCAGGCATTTGTAATTTTTTGTGTATTTGTACCAGTGATAGCAATGAAAGAATTTAAGAAAGCTGCATGTCTCCTATTGGTACTGTGGGGAAAGCATCCTTGACATGGGGTGGATGTGACAGGACTTACAGGCTCACCTCATTCACTTGTTGTTGGCTAGCAATATACATGATAATATATATAAAGCAACCCCACCAACCCCTCCTTTCCCTGGCAGAGCAGCAGGGACCCTCTGGCTTGTCTGGCTTGCTGTGTAGGTGTTGTGGCTGTCTCCCTCTTAGGGCCAAGCTGTCACCGCGCTGTGGTGTGTGCCCGGGGAGCATGCCCGGGGCTAGCCAGGTGACATCTGTGTCCTGGGGTGCTGGATCTGTCCTGCTATGTTGGGTCTGCCTACAGTGATTCTTTCTCAATTTTTGAAGCACTGGGCTCCCCTGTATTGTGTAACAGCCTCCCAGCATGGTGCAAGCCCCTCATGCAACTCCGCTTTGGTGTCATGGAGGTGCTGGTATCCTGATGGGAAACCAAGTATTGCTTTCTGGAATAAGTCCCATTGAGCTTCGTGCCAAGAAGGTAGTTAAAGGCACAGACATTTTTCCCTCTGATAATAATAGCACTTACTGTATCATTAATTCCCAGCTGTGCAGCAATTTCAGAAAGAGTACTTACCAGCTTTCCAATTTTTTAATTGATCAGACCCTTCCTTTACTTTGCCAGACTGCATGTGTATTTATAGTTGTGTAATACTAAAACAGATCTGCCTTTGTTTTTGTGATTTACGGGGGTTTTTTTTCTTAAACAGGAAAGCATTCATTATCAAATGTTGTGAGAACAATACAGTAACTGGAGGTTATTTTATATGAAAATATTGTTGATTGTTCCTCCCCTAGAAATCTCTTGGCAGCTCACTTCCTGCCAAATGAATCAGCAAAAGCTGCTCATGAAAGTTGTTAATATGTAATACAATCATCCAGCACCGCACTTGTTTCTTATCTATAAAGTTCTTTTGTGATCAATGATTCACATCACCTTTTGATTATAGTCTCAGAGCACAAACAGTTTCTTAATATAAATTAATGGCCTTGGAATTTCTAAATAAACATTCCTTTTTGTTTAGCGTAATTTCCTATTTCTTACCAAAACAGGGTCTTATTGTAACTGTTCAGTTTTCACTGGGAAAATGTTTGTGGACTGGAATGTTCTCAAAAAACAAGCAGTTCCTCTCAGAGTTATTAGTTTTGATTTACAGCATCTGACCTGTTATGTCACTTGAATATAGCTAGGAAATATTACCAAAAAGCAGCTGCTATGATGTAGTACTATAAGTAATCATTCCTGCATTCATTTACTAGAATAAAAGGTATTCTCTTGAAGTATTCTTGGCAATTGTTTTGTTTTGTTTTTTTATCTTTCACAGTAATAACACCTAGGTTATCTAAGCAGGAGAAACTGTCAAGGCACTTCCTCTAAATTTTCTTACTGTTGTGAACAGTATTAAGTAGTTAGGCACAGGCTCTTCCTACAGACTTCCTCTTGCCAGGTCTGACCATTAGGATAATTAAAATACCAACCATCATGCAGTGGTAAGGTAATGTTAATTGTGCCATCTTGCAAACTTTAGTGAAGCATGAGTGGAGAATGTAGCATAAGCCTGACCTGCAAAGAACGGGTACAAAAATCTATCTGATAATATTCCTTCTTTTAAAGACAGAGTTATTTCACTTCAGTCAATTAAGTGGAGTTCTAACTAAACTGAAATAAGAAACTGAGAGACTGAAAATTCCTATGGAGACATTTAGTTTAATTAATTTTTAGCTAAAGGCATCCAAGTTTATATTCAGACAAGGGATTTTTTTCTCGCCAAAGCATTTAAAGATATAGACCACAATGAAAATGATCAAACTTCAGCCTGGGTTATTCACATTGCTTTCCACTAAAGCATTTTAGTTTGCAGTGATGACAGGCTCAGAGCAATCATGGCATCTGTCAGTCACTGTGGTCCAGCTGACCACATGAATTTTTGACTTTTGACTTGTTTATACCCCTAACTAGAACAGGGCTGGTTTTCTCAAGAAAATTCACCTGAGTTACGTGAGGAATTTAGATGCTGTGGCTATTTAATACTAAATGTTCTTATTGGGGGGGTAGGGAGAGGAGGGAGGCAAAAGCCTTCCTGTTCCAGAAAATTAATGTCCTACAGGGCAGGTTCTGTAATACAGCCTGCAAGGAAGTGAAGCCCTTGGGCTCCTGGGGCATGCCCTTGACTCCACACCCTTGACTCCTTAAAAGCATTAGTAAGTAGAGAGAAAAATTTTGCATCGGTGTTTTGTTCTGCAGAATGATAAAGAAACTACTTTGTAAGGTATTACCCAACATTATTAAGATGCGTCACCTTCAAATCTGAAATTCAAATGCTGTGTTAAAATGTATTTTGTCTGAATTATTAATTATTTTATGCTTGTGCCCAGAGCTGGGGCTGACTATTATTTCATGGTCTGTAAGTTGCAATGAAAATTAAATTGTACTTGTTCCTCAGTGGCACTGAGTTATACAAACATTTCCAGTCAGTGATTCTCCTCTCATTCCTGCTGCTATCAGACAGAAGAGCTTCTGTTCAGCCAGTAGTCTCGATGGTCTTATTGACTTTTACAAAGATAGCATCAGCACCAGCTGAGGATCTCTCCTGATATTTTTAGGTACTTGTAAGATGTCAATGAAATGACAGAAGTAGTTAGTGATATACTGACCTCCTAAAGGGAAAGATGTGTATTGTTTTGAGCAACTTGGGAAAAGAGGCAGCACCAGAGCAGAAGATGCTAGAGAAATTACTAACACTATTGTTGTCTTTGTGGATGGATGTAAAGAGAAAATATCTGGGCAATGACCAATGAAATAATTTGGATGGCACTACATGTGAAAATTATCTATAGTAATTCCTTTTGAGGGTGGATATTTTCTCCTTTCCCTCTTTCCATTAATCATTCAAAATAGATTTCAACTGGGAAAGAAAATTAAACAAATCTCTGATGAGTTGATGTTACTAATCTTGCACTGGTAATTAAAAAAAAAAAAAAAGTAATTGACAATGAAATTACTTACTCAGTAGGCTTGACTCTGTACTATAGCACATACTACTCTTCGTAATTGTCGTGAGGGTAAACCAAATTTTTTAATTAACACAGGTAGTCTAGATTTAAAACAGCAGTTCTTGGTCCTTTGGCAACCCATTGGGGTTGGGAAAGAGCAAGAATTAGGGAAGGATACAATTTCCAACTTCCTTGGATGAGGCAGTTCCCTAAAGCACTTTCAGAGTGGCCTTGAACTCAGCTGAGGCAAGGAAAAGCTCATGCATGACTGAAAGAATTTGGGCATGTCTAACCAGCACTGAGGTTATGGAAGAAGTGGGGAGAGGTAGAAGACAAATGGTGGGGGGAGCAGGTTGGACAGACAGCATAGGGAAGAAGCAGGGTTGTCTGCAGCAGAAAGGGGTTTGGGCAGGTATTAAAAGACACCTGCCCACAGATTTGGGGTCGCCTACAGATCCACCACTGTATGCTAGGAGCCTTCTCCACATGTCATAGTCTTACACAGGTTCAGACTGGGTGTAAACCACTCTGGATTGCCAAGCAACTTAGCCTGGTGTGATTTAGTCCAATTCTGTACTGCCAAGGTACCTCAGCATCCACTTCCAAACTAAAAGAGATGTAACACCAGCCTATTTCTTGATCATTCATCTCTGTATTTGCTTCATTTTACATATTTTTCTTTGTTATTAAATGTATTTATTTCCAGGCATCTGTGCTACGTACAACACTGGCAGAACAGATAATAACGCAAAATAATTTGCAAATAATGCAAAAGAAATTGTACCCGAAGCCTCTGTGAGTATCAAATTAATTTAAAATCACATCAAAACATCTACAATCATGGTCTGCACAAAGCAACATGTTCCCATCACTGCATCTTATTTTCTTCCAAGCTATCTTGTGTGATGGCTGGGTGCAGATGCCCAGGGTGTCTCTGATACACCTGTGCTCTCACGCAGTGGCAACTTATGTACTTTCTTCTATCGTGTGAACAAGCTTAAGCTCCACACTATTCAGTGCAATAATTTTTGCAGTTTCAGTTTTACCTGATAATTGATAAATTAATACTTAATCTGGTGAATCTGGTGTCTGTTAACAGACTAGACTGAGTAGTCACGATATCCTTTCACCTGCATTTGTGTGACATCCAGTGGCTGGATGGGTCAATCACAGGCTCCTTTTTTTTCTTTTTTTTTTTTTTCTTTTTTTTTCTTTTTTTGCAAAAGGTGTAAAAATGGCTCACAACTATGTTTGGAAAACAAAAGCAGGGAGTACACTGGATATTAATGCTAACAGAGCAATTGCTTAATTTTGATTAAAAAATAAACAGGTATTTAAAGCAGCTTGTTCAGGGGAACGAATTACAGATTTGTATGTAACTCATTGTAGCCTTTAGAGCTCTTTCCCATGTCTGGTCTTCGTGTTCCGGCTGGGCACTGAGAAGTGAATAAACAATGTATCAATCTGTTCAGAAGCAAATTATTTCTCTGTTGCAGCGTGTAGCCCTGGGCTGAAGTAAATGTCGAAACTTCCGTCAATTTTGTTACAAGCAGAACTGAGATAGGAGTCAAATTTTGGTTAAAATAGCCAAATATAAGATGGCTGATTTAGAGTCACATAACATTGAGTTAAGCTTCTAAGAAGCTGTTTAAACTGGAATATCTAGAACTCCGGTCTGGTGTTTGAAACCAGTACCTGAAATTGAAGTGATTGGTGGCAGCTGCGCAAAGCATTTTCTTTGTCATCATCATAATGGTGATAAATTGACAGCAGCATCGCTCTCAACATTTGCACTTTATCCATATTCTTTTCCTTCCGTGCAGGTAATGAATTAGTAACAGTTTTGCTTATTGCAAACTCAGATAAAAAACACAGTTTCCCCAGAGCATTTACTGCCCTTTGTTATAAGCAGCATCTACTAATCCCTAAAACGAAAAAGACACGACCATAAAAGTTTCTCTGCTTTTCCAGTCTGCTTTACAAGGTCCAAAAACCTGCTTCATAAATCCAGCTAACTTACTGTGTGTGCAGGCTTTGCATACAGCAAAAGGAAAACTACATTAAAAAAAAAAAAAATTAAAATTTCATAATTAATTGAGCATTGATGTCTAGTGTCTAAACACTTGAAAATTGTGTTAGCATTTATTAGTAGTGAATTGTTACGAGGATGTAGAAATATTATTTTTGCCAGTACATTTCCTGTTAAGATAAATAAATTGGACACACACACAAGACTGTGCAGGCTTGGTACTGCACATGAGGCAAATGTTACCAGCAGAGACAGGAAAACAGCAGCTGTGCACCATTCTTGGACACAAAGTCCTCAGGAGTCACGAGGTTAGCACAGAATCTGTTTTTTTCATGCCTGATTTTGCTGACTACAGAGTTACTTAGTCAACGATAGTAATCAGAATAGGAGTCCTTGTTAGACTTGTTTTTATGCTAATCCATGGCAAGAAAAAGCAAGTCAAATCTGTCAGAACTGTATCTAGAAGAAAAGAAAGTATATGAAAATGCCCTTGCTGAGATCGAGTCCTTTGAGCTGCCTCTTGGAACCACCCTAAGGTATGCATTATTTAGATAATATTCTAAATGATGGATTTGTTCTATTCTACAGCTGTTCTTTTAGCCAGCCCAATATATTAGAAATTTTATTTTCCCAACCCTGAAACCTACAGTAAAGTTGAAATTAATTTCAATGGGATTGGCCCTAACTGAAAAAATACAAACCAAGGTCACCAATTCTGCTCTTTTCACAAGTACAAAGCTATCTGTTAGTGAAGGCTGGCTACAGAGTCTCTGTGAAGAAAAAATTACTCTTAAACATTAAATGCAGGGGAAAATAGCTCTTCTGGACAGCAGTTTCTAGTTTGGTATTAACAGCTATACTTTTAAAACACTGCTTCTTAGACTTTTAACAAATGCAACATTTTTAACCACTAAAGATAAAACTACACAAGGTTTTACTTCAGATTCTATTATTGATTTAATTTGCAACTGAAAAAATTTCCTCTGCACATTCATTCCTACAAAAAGAGTATTATATAAAAAAGATTATGATGTCATGTGTCTAAGTATATTGTAAGTATCTGTAGAAGAGTATTAAAAATAGCCTGCCATTGTAGGCATCAGGTTGCAGTGACTATCAGGCTAAAGAAAGCAAATTTAATTTATGCTAAAAAAGGTATTTGTCAATCCATTACTTCAGTCACTGGGTGGGAAATAAAGGCAACGTGGGAAGATTGTTACTGCAGTTAAGTGATTTCTTGAAGGAAACACTACTGCAGTAGAATTTTTCCTATTTTCTTTCTGCAGAGTGCACTATGTAGGCACTTATCTACATTTGAAATAGTCTGTGTTGATTTAGTAGCTGTCATCAGTAAATTCTTCTGAATCAACACTAAATATGATACAACCACAAGCATCAACAAGATATGCAGTCTTTGGTACCACTTATTAACTAACATCCAGGTGTTGCATCAGGGGCAGGAGAGATGATGCATCTGATTACTGTAACTGGAAGGGTGTAAAATACAATTGAAGCTGGCTAGACTGTGATGCATTCATAATTTAAAATGCTGTCAACTTCCTCACTAGAAAAGTACTTCACCCTGAAGTTTTACACTTCAGGTCTATTTCTTTACATTGGCTCCTCACTTGTGCAGAGATAACTTTTCTCAGAAAGCAGGTGTACCCCATCTGTTGAGCATGCAAAACACAAAGAATAGCAAACTGCAATATGCATAATTTAAAGTGGAAAATGGGCTACTCTTCCTTCATTGAAAAACAAAGCTTCGCTGCACCCATGCTGGAGGGTTCTGGGAAGCAATATGCCAGTTCCTAGTGAAATGCATGGGGCAAGCACTTTTAACAGGTGCACTTCTAGGTTATTCCATTTTTTTCCCCAACCCTCAAATTTCTATCTCCTAAAGCAAGGAAGGGCACAAGTCAGTACAGAAGCCCCTGCAGAGCTTTCCCGTTCCAAGCTGGTGCTGGGGGCCGCCAGCCCCACCGCACGCTGCTGCCGCCCTGCAGGCACCAGCACGGCCTGCACACACATGAGCGGGAGCAGTTAAAGGCAAACCAAATAAATTTAAACCAAAACAAAACCCAACAACAATCTAAGAAATAAACCACAACTAGCCCAGAGGAAAAGGCTGGGTTGACCCTACAAGTCCTCCAGGCGTCTGCAGCGCAGTGCTACGGGACGTGGGAAGCGCAGCTGCTCCGTCCGTAGCGTAGCCGGGAGAAAGGTCGGATTTCGGGTGTCCCTCTGCTGTCGCAGGGCGCTGAGGGGGGCAAAGCGAGTGGTGCCAGGCAGGGGCAGCTGCCCGACGTCCGGAGCGCCTCGAGATGCTCAAGGGCCGGAGGAACTTAGCCGGGATCCCAGGGCGCCCACCTCGCTTTTCTCCTGAAAAGGCCCGCGGGGTACCGGCGAGCTGAGCCAAACCCGGCGGGCGCGGTCCCGTGCGACCTGCTTCTCTTCGCGTCCCCCCTCCTCAAGCCTAGGCCGCTGTCCCCCGCTCCGCGCCGGGAAGCCGTCCCGAACGACTCCCGCTGCCCCTCACCCGGCTCGGCTGCGGCCTCCGCCCTCTGTCCCTCCCCGGCACCTCCCGCAGCGGCGCGGCCGCCGGGTCCCTCCCATCCAAGATGGCGGAGAGTCTACCCGAGCATGATCGAATCCTGCAGGAGATCGAGAGCACGGACACGGCCTGCGTGGGACCTACGCTGAGGTGAAGGGCTGCGGGGTCAATGCGTCGACGGCGGGCGAGGGTCCCCAACCTTCCCCGCCGCCCGAGGAGCCGCGGCGCGGCCCGGCCGCCCACTCTGACAGCTCCTCCCTAGAGAGACGCCGGGGTCCCCCGCAGCGCCTCCGGCGGGAGCGGCCTCTCCGGGCCCTGCGATGGATAGGCGCAGCCCCGGGGACGCTCTGCGGAGGCCCGACCGCAGCCTCCCGCCCTGGGGCCCCGGGGTCCTTCCGCGGGTTGGTGAAGGGAGAAGGGGCCACCGCCGTGCGGATAAGGAGCGGAGCTGGCGCGGGCGGTTGTCACCCCCGAACCGGCATCCTCAGGGGGAAGGGAGCTGAGCGGAGGGTCCGGCCGTGCCCCCGTCCCGGGGGTGGCCACTGTGTCTGCTGGGGAAGTGGGGCGCTGCCCGGCTTCCGACCGGGGTGGGGGCGGCGGGGCCTCGATACGGGGACACCGCGGCCGGGCACAAAGGGGGCGGCCAGGCTGCGGGCTCCGGCCGTGACCCAGTGCCCGCCTCTCAGTGCAAGGAGGGCTTCTGTCCTACTCTTAAGACATCGGGCGACTCTCTGAAATGAGCCAGTCTGTACTGAGAAGGGGACCAAAACCGTGTTGTGGGTGGGTGTTTGCATCAGTAAGCGTAGGGCTCTCTACATGCAACCTTTCCTAATGCAGTCCGAAACCTTCAGCCCCGGTCAGGCACCTTCTGCAAATGTGACTGTGTTCAGAGCCATTTTTGCAATGCCATGACTTCAGTGGATTTTTTTTTTCCCCCCCCTTTGCCTCCAAATTTACATACTGCCAAATGGCATAGCCTGCCCGTTGAAGGCCCTTCAGTTTGAGTTTAGGAGAGAAGGGTAGGGCCTGGAGGGAGCAAATTAGGATATGGACCAGGTGAACGGGTAAAGGAGATCTTCATCCTGGACCTGTGCTGGTGATTTTCTGGTTAGAGATGTGTGAAAGAAGTGAAAAACCATGGATGCTGGCCAAACTGGGGAAAAAGAACTGTGAATTTGCATTTTATCTCTTTCTGGGAAGGTACGCAGAGCCTGTATGTAGGGAGCTATATGCAGAGAACTGGAAAAGTCAGTTTTCATGGCAGCATGCTTCAGGGGGATGAGCAGGGCACTACTGCCTTCCACTGACAGGAGATGGTGCCCGCGGGAGAGCGTGGGCCCCTAGGGAGCCCAGTGCCAAGAACTGATGGAACAGAAATACAGGTTGCATGTGAAATGGGTCGTTTTGCACTTTGCAGCAAATGATTTGGTGGCTGGCCGCAGTAGGTGAGGATGTTTGGAGGTGGCAGTCTGGACAATTGAGCAAGGCTGGAGTTAATCAGTCCTCAAAGAGCCCAGACAGGGAGTGTGGAGTGGTGACCCAGCCATCTGCCAGGGGCTGCTTGTGGAGTGAGCCTGATCTTGGAGGCCAGTGTGGAGCAAACTGTTCTGTTCTCCCCCTACTATTGTTTAAACACAGGCAGTATTGGGAGTACAACGGGGAGGTGTCAAAGCTGAGAGCTTAGCAAGAAGCTTCACCTGTGAGACTTTGTGAGCTCAGGCTGAAAGGAGGTAAGATACTTTCAGACTTGAGTTGTTCCTGGAGGCAGTTTAGCTGTGTTTCAGCTAACAAGCTGAGGCAGGTTGGAGCTGATGACTGTGAAAATACAGACTAAAAAAATGCAGCAACAAAATGCAAAATATAATTGCAGTGTCACTATAATCTCCAGCATAGAGTTTATATCAGAGAAACCTGTGTAAAAGGCATATGGAGAATCAGGCTGCACAGTAGAAGAAGGTGTGTCTACAAGTGTGGATGGGGAGGGATGTAGAAGGGGGAAGGGACAATATGAATCTCTTATCCGTATTATACATTTAAATGTGCCCAAGTTTTTATAAATATAAACATCTAGTTCCTCAATTTCTTTATATGGTTCTTTCTTTTCTTTTTCTATTTATATCTCATCTACCTTACCTATCTTGTTATCTTACTTTTCAGAAAGAGTTTTGCATTGCAGACTTGCAGAATTTTTAGAAAAGTGCACATTGTTCTGATTTAACCTATAGTGCTCATTTACAAATCAAAAAGAGGAGGCTAAAGAATGCTTACGCCTGGCTGAGTGTTTTGAAAGAACTCCAGCTGAGGTCACAGAAATATGCTGCTACTTTATAAGAACAGCAATATTTATAATTAGAAATGTAGCTATCTGTTCAGCTATGCCTGTTAAAATTTGTGAAATGCTGTGTAAAACTGAAAAGTCCATAATTCCACATCCATTTGAATAAACAAAAGCATGAGCATAAAATGGAGCATTGTTTTCCTCACAAGACCTGGATTTTACTTGCTAAACAATATAAATCAAAGGAATGGGTTGAATTATTCTATGTGCAGTTACATAAGGCTACAACATAAAGTGATCTATTGATTTCCAGTTGTGGAAGCCATTGATACCAGTTCACATAATGGCTGAAATTACATTAATGAAATATTTTTGTAACCTGTGGTTTGTAGTGCTGGGAGAATGTTTACAACATAGTGACATGCAATGAAGTGCCAATGAACTTACTTAAGTAGCAGAACAAAAGAAGCGGCTTCAGTTAAGTAGCATGAGGTAATACTAAATGCTGAAGATTTTAAGGTGTGCAAGATCTTACTTATCCTTAATTTTTCATAGTAAGACCTTAATATCTTCCTAATACATCCATGCTTCATGAAGGAAATGTAATTTTTTTATTGCCATATGCAGATTCTATGGAAACCTGTTTCTGCTCTTGTTTTTCTTCTGTGTTTTGTTTGCTAGTTTGGTGTAGTGGTCTCTGCTAGGGTGCTGTTTCCTACTCTGCTAGAGTACTCTGCTAGTACTCGTGCTTATGACACAAAAATAATAGCATATAATAACATATAATACTTTTGTGTGTAATTTACATATAAGGAACAACACACAGACTGATTCTGCAGTTCATTTTCTAGTGCTGAGGTCCACTCGTGTAGGAATGTGAAAGGCAGGTAGTTCAACTGGGATTATTTACTATTAAGAATAATTTAGCTCCTTAAGAGTGCTTTTTATCTCAAGAAATATAACATTAAAAGATTAAATTTTATTAAATTATTTTTCTTTTTAAATTTTAAGTGGATTGATATATTAATTTTAAAATGCTGATGTTCAACTTTTATCTTTAAAGGCAGTGACACTCACTGAGCAGATATAAAGGAGAGTTAAGTCAACTTAAGCCTTTCATTAAATAGGCAGACTGTGTATATAGCAGGTAGGATTCATATTTATTTCAGCAGACTGTGAAACTTTTATTTACATCTTTCTAGATTTAGTGGCTAACTAAATTAGAGTAATGACAAGACCTGTTAAAGGTTTGTCATTCTCACCTTTTTATATAACATGTTAATATCTTATAATTCATGCTATATATGTACTCTTGGGCTCTGCAAAACCAGAGAGAGTTGTCATCAGATTTCTGATCTATAAAGGAAGAAGAAAAAAAGACAAGAAGAAAGGCGATTCCCATATTTCTTTAAAAAAAATTGATGGATATATTAAAAAGTTAATTAAAAAAACCCTTTCACACCCTCAGTGAAATCCATGTAAATAAGTATTAACAAAATTTCAAGAGTCAATTTTTAAGTGTCTTGACACTTCTTGGGTACTCTGTTGGGTATGTCAGGGTAATTAATAAGACAAATTTGGTTCAGTAGAAAATAATTAACCTTATCTGCTAGTTGTTTAGTTTTATATTGGTCGAAATAGATACAAGTGGATTTCAGTAGAGTAGATGATGTTCTTCAGCCAGTGTCCTGATGTTGTACTTATATACTATAGTTAGGAATCTCTGAGCATCTGTTAAAATGTCATATTTCAAAGTCTGTTTTCAAGAATAAATTAACTCCTAAATGCTAGCTTGAATTTGCAGTGTTCTGTTGTCCCTGTGCACAGTATTTCAGAGGAGTAGCTCCATACCCACAATCAGTTCATGCCCACAGTCTATTCACTAGGCAACTAATACAAAAGTAAAAAAAAAAAAAAAAAAAAAAAAGGAGGAATTGATGATGGCAATTTTGTAGCTAAGATGAGGTTGAAAGGAGTTGTTATATCTGTTGATGTATTTGTTAGTGGAATGTACTCTGTGGCTTTGACCCGCTATTGCAGCTCAGAAGTGCTCCTCAAAAGTCAGTGTAAAAATGCTTTTAAGCAACTTCTCTGTTCCCCTGCTCATGAAATCTGTCTTCATCAAGCTATCACCTGGTAGGTGTTAGAGCATCTTCTAGGTTGCTGTAAGTTGTGCTGGCCAAGAAACTTCTTTGCAGAGTTATTAGAGGGCCTCTGAGGAAGACATCTCATTTGCCCTGGCTAGAGGAATCACACTGACAAGAGCTGCTAGGTTGATGCATTTCTGTCTGATGCTGAAATATGCTGTGGGTGACCTTCCACTGACCTAGAGCTGCATTGCACTGGTAAAGGCAGCACTGAACCACCCAACTGCAAAGCAAAACCACTTCTGCACGGTGGTGCTTTTTCCTCATTTGGGTGGAACAGAGTTCAGTAGGATGTAGATTTGTTGTGAGGCTCATCAGTGAGTATGGGTAAAGTGCTAGAGGCAATTTAGAACCATTCATCCTGAACTTCTGTCCCTGAGTTGCAGAAAAGCTGAAGGTATAAAGCACACTTCAGTAAGACATCATTAGATGAATAAATTGAGTAAGAGAAGGTAACAGTGGTGTTCCAAGCAAGACTGTTTCATCCCTTCCTGATTAAGATTTCTAAGAAAACTCAGAGGTAGAAATACAAAGCGAGAATCTAATTCTGCTGCTTTTACTGAGTTATGGTACACTTTGCAACTGCAAGTGCTTTGCCCAGACTGAGTCCCATAGTTTGTATTTTGGAGATACTCCTGTATTCATTGAAGGGGTCTGTCCAAAGCCAAGTGATCAAAGTGCCTAAAATACCATTTGGAGTACGAAAGGATGCTCTGAAGCCTAAGCATAACTTAGTTTTACCAGAAGTATACAGTATTATTACTAGCAGGTATTATTTATATGATTCTGTATCTTCAGTGGCATACTTAGTAAGCAGTAGCATAACAGTATGCATGGCTTCTCTAGATAGAAGAAGATAGTACAGCATTAGCACAGTTGCAGTCTGAGAAATATTTTTTTCTGAATACTAGCTGATGGTCTGTTGGGATTTGTGGTGTGGTTATCCAATGGCAAAATGTGGTTGTCCTTATTTTTGCTCTGTGGTCTTGCTTGTCAGATATGATTGTCTAATGGCTTTTTTCTGTGTTGTCATTATTTTGGTTCTGGATTATGAGCCAGCAATTTGTGTTTTTGTTTGTAGCTCAGTCTTGTTTTAAATGCAAAGCAAATGTAAAATGTCTACTTCATTATGTGGATCAAGACAGCATAAGAAGAGTGTGTGCTGTAGACTGATTAATCTGGCATTTATATATTCAGCAGCAGAACTTCAGTTCTGATTTTTCTGTAGGCTAGCCTAATGTTTCAGATAGATTTGCCACTGGTAATAAAATATATTTCAGAAGAAGGTGAGGATTCATTTCCATTGCTGCAAGGTTCAACGTAATACTTCCCTACTTCTTATAAAGTCTGAATGTGTTTGTGGATAATTGTATCTACACTGCATTTTTGTTGTTAAAAAATAATCTTTAGGTTCAATGCCGATTAAGTTTGTCATGAAATATGTATCTGCAAATCAGGTTATCTTGATCTTTTTCAGTGTTCATGCATCAGCTTCTGACTTGGTTCTTGCAGTATTTTCCAAATGGGCAACTGCCAAGTAAAGCTTTAACCCTAACTTCACCTCTGTGAAGACCAGGTCCACATAGTTCTCTCTGGTTTCACAAGCATTATCAAAGAGCTTGAAATTGTTTCCATGTTTAGGAAACATGTTTCAAACTACAATAAAGCATTTAAAATAGAGGAATCATCTGCTGAAATATCCAGAATGGTGTACTTGACAGGTGATGCGTGCAGTTTGTATCATCTCTCATTAAATTTAACCTTTGCAGCATTTTAGTGGATGAGGGAAAGGCTGTTAATGTAGTCTACCTGGACTTCAGTAAAGCCTTTGACACTGTCCCCCATAACATCCTCATGGAAAAGTTGGCTGCCCATGGCTTGGATGGGCATGTTCTCTGCTGGGTCAGACACTGGCTGGGTGGCCATGCCCAAAGATTTGTGGTCAATGGAGTTAAATCCAGTTGGCAGCTCAGTCACGAGTGGTGTCCTCCAGGGCTCAGTGCTGGGGCCACTCCTGTTTAACACCTTTATCAATGATCTGGATGAGGGGATTGAATGCACCCTCAGTAAATTTGCAGATGACACCAAGTTGGGAGGGAGTGTTGATCTTCTGGATGGTAGAAAGGCTTTACAGAGGGACCTGGACAGACTGGATCTTTGGGCTGAGACCAACCATATGAAATTCAATAAGGCTGAGTTTTGGGTTCTGCGTTTTGGTCACAACCCCAGGTGTGGAGAAGAGTGGCTGGAGAGCTGCCTGGCAGAAAAGGACCTCAGTGAATTGATTGACAGTAAGCTGAATATGAGTCAGCAATGTGCCCAGGTGGCCAAGAAGGCCAATGGCATTCTGGTTTGTGTCAGAAATGGTGTGACCAGCAGGATTAGGGAAGTGATCCTGCCCCTGTACTTGGCACTGGGGAGGCCCGACCTCGAGTACTGTGTTCAGTTTTGGGCACCTCAGTACAAAAAGGACATTGAGGTGTTGGAGCAGGTCCAAAGAAGGGCAACAAAGTTGGTGAAGGGTTTGGAAAACATCCCTTATGAGGAGTGACTGAGGGTGTTGGGGCTGTTTAGTCTGGAGAAATGGAGGCTGAGGGGAGACCCTATCACTCATTACAAATACCTGAAAGGAAGTTTTAGTGAGAGTGGGGTTGGTCTCTTCTCAGTAGGGTGACAGATGACAGGACAAGGGGAAATGGCCTCAGGTTTCATCAGGGGAGATTCAGGTTGGGTATCAGGAGAAACTTCTTTACAGAAAGGGTTGTTAAGCACTGGAACAGGCTCCCCAGGGGGGTGGTTGAGTCTCCATCCCTGAAAGTGTTTAAAAATTGTCTGGATGTGGTGCTTAGGGACGTGGTTTAGTAGTGGGTCATCTTAAAGATGAAATAGGGTAATAGGGTTAGGACAAGATTGGACTCAATGATCCTGAAGGTCCTTTCCAGCCTGAGCAATTCTATGATGCTCTGATCCAAAGAATGGCTCATTAACTGTTACATCAGTTAAACTTGGGAAAGCCATTTGTTATTCATGCCATTTCATCATTGAATTTTCCTCAATCTTAATTTTTATTTTGTGTCTGTTGACACAGTTTTCAGACATGCCATAGGCACAGAAAATGCATAAATTTTACATCCTTCACAATTGCCAATCACCTGGGTACTTACTTTCTTGCAGATTTTTTTGGGAGCCAACAGTACATACACTGTACTCTAGCATTCTGTATGTGTTGATGAACCATTGCACTCAGACTTTGCAATTTCCTCAATACAGATATCTACCTGAGGAGTGTTACCATCATTTGGTTAAATATAGGCCTGGTTTTGACTTGTAAGTGCTAGAGTGTCTGCACATGCAAAGCTGAAATTACAGCAACTGCAAGTACACAAGTTTTGTCATGTTGCATTTTATGTATTATACAAGTAAATTAAAATAATACAAGCTCATTAAAATCTATGAGGATTGATATTTCAAAAACATCAACATAGCTTTGCATCAGCATCAAGTAATCATATTCGATTTTATCTTGCTGAAGGGCTTGCTATGGCTAGTTATAAAATCTGACTGTTGCCAGTCTTTTTGGCTATTACTTGACAGTGGTTAAAATGCCCTAAACTAATCCCTGTCACCACAGACCCTGGTAAAACAATGACATCATGTTCAATTTTATGTTCAGCTTGAAGTAAGCTCAACAATGCAGCTCTTCCTCATCATGTCCATGTCTACCAAGGAATTACTTGGATGCCTGACAAACTCTATGCAGGAAGGAGTTAAAAATCTCTCCTGTAGCATGGCTGAAACCCTTTCTGCACCTCAACCTTTGCCAGTAATGCCAATCTAATAGGGAGCTTAATACCTCCAACAGCAATTAAGAAGGAGAGAAGCAGGTTTTGAGTGTATGAGTCCTGATGGAAATACTTCAGGTTTGATGGAGAGGACCTGAAAGTTGTCTTGGAACAGTTCTGCACTAGGGACATAAAGAGTGGGCTGTGCCTTTGAAAATAACTTTATATAGCATCAGAAAAGTGTTCAGCTCTTAATATAGTGGGTGGGATTTTCACTACATCTCAAATAAAGTGATTTGCTTGCAAAACTACAGTGAGTGTAACTCTTGCAATTCTCCCATGAATCAGAGTAATACAAAATTAATAATGTATGTGCTGTAGTACATTGTATCTAGGGGAGAGTCTCTTGAGACATTTCAACTTCAAAAAGAAGTGTTTAAACTTTCAAGTATTGCATACTTCAGCATTAATACCCTCTAATTTCTATTACAGAAGTTTAAATGTTTCTCTTGGTAGTAGCTGTCCCTGAGACTTTCACAGTTTGCAAACCTCCTTATATTTAGGGTAACTTTGATGGGTCTCTACCCTACTGGTCTCAGAGTTTTGTTTTAAGGTTAATTTCAACATAAAAGCAACATAGCTGTTGCTGGTTTATACTGTATGTTTGTTTTATGTTACAAACTTAAAGAGTTATAATCAGGCACAAAATATGTGCTACCCTCACTGGTATGCTGGACTCTCACCGTTGCCAAAGGCATGAACGGATATTTTTTTTCTGACACTTTGTGTATTTATTGAGCAGGTAGAGGACTGAAGTAAGGTAACAAGCATTAGTACAAGTCAGTTTCTTCAACATTGTTATTTGCCTCCCAACAGAAAGAAATACTGTGGGCTAGTTTTATTTGGGCTTTTGAATTTGTGTCCATGTCCAAGTGGAGGCCAGGGACAAGTGGAGTCCCTCAAGGATCAGTGTTGGGACCAGTCCTCTTTAACATCTTTGTTGGCGACATGGATGGTGGCACTGAGTGCACCTTCAGCAAGTTTGCTGATGACACCAAGCTGTGTGGTGTGGCTGATATGCTGGAGGGAAGGGATGCCATCCAGAGGGAAGGGATGCCATCCAGAGGGACCTTGACAGGCTGGAGAGGTGGGCTTATGCCAATCTCATGAAGTTCAACAAGACCAATGCAAGGTCCTGCATCTGGGTTGAGGCAATTCCAAGCACTGATACAGGCTGGGCAGTGACTGGCTTGAGCAGCCCTGAGGAAAAGGACTTGGGGATGCTGGTGGATGAGAAGTTCAACATGAGCTGTCAGTGTACACTTGCAGCCCAGAAAGCCAACCAGATCCTTGGCTGCATCAAGAGAAGCGTGGCCAGCAGGTCGAGGGAAGTGATTCTCCCCCTCTGCTCTGCTCTTGTGAGACCCCACCTGGAGTCCTGCATCCAGTTCTGGAGCACCTTTTACAGGAGGGACATGGATGTACTGGAGTGTGTCCAGAGAAGGGCCACGAGGATGATCAGGAGGCTGGAGCACTTCTCCTATGAAGACAGACTGAGAGAGATGGGGTTATTCAGTCTGGAGAGAAGGCTCTGAGGAGACCTTATTGTAGCCTTGCAGTATTATCTGAAGGGGCCTACAAGAAAGGTGCTGATGGACTTTTTAGGATATCAGGTAGTGATAGGACTAGGGGGAATGGATTCAGAGGAGGGTAAATTTAGATTGGATGCTAGGAAGAAGTTCTTCACCATGAGGTTGGTGGAACAGGTTGCCCAAGGAAGTTGTGGCTGCCCCCTCTCTGGAAGTTTTTAAGGCCAGGCTGGACAGGGCTCTGAGCAACCTGATCCATGTAGTGTTGTTTTTCCAAGCCTATTGAAATAAGTAATGTCTGTGACACTGAATGCTCTCTTCTATTTTCCTATGTCTCATGAAGGCTCTACAGAAACAATTGGAACATATTTGTCTTAAAGGTTATGTCTAAAGTGCCCCAGATAGGGAAGACAGATTAGCTATAGGTTGAACTAGACAGCTAATTATTTCTCACACATGTGTAATAGACATCTGAGTAAACCTTTAAAAAGGACTTGAAAGCTCACTTTTTTCATTAATCCATTGCTCCTAAAATGGAACAATTTATGTTATGGTCTGTGGAAATAATAAGGAAGGATCAGAATATTGCTACATGGACTTCTGTTTCCTGTTTAAATTTCTATGAAATAACATAAGTTCCAACTGTCCAGTGCATCTCTTTAGGTATATGAAACAGATGGCTCACTTGGCATTTTGTTACATGGCGATAGCAATATCAAAGTGATTGAAACTGGCATTTTCTTTGCTGTCTTTTTAGCAACTATTACAACACAAGATTAGAAAAAAAAATAGTAGTGCAGTACTTGTTTTTCAGTTTCTTGCTTCATGCATCAGAAAGTCACACAAAGGCTTAGCAGGAAGAGGCATCTCCTTGGTCAGCAGTGTAAAAACAGGAAGGAGGAAGTCTATTGCAAATCTGGGTTTACTGATTATCAGTTTATGTTTCTCTGCAGAGGATGTCCATTAACAGCCATCAGCGTGATCCATTGCTTATCCAGCACGAACAATGACTGCTGTAGTGCTGCTACTATAGAATATGGACCCTGCTTATAGGAAGTAATGTTAACTAACAAACTGTACTCAGCCCTTTCCTGCTCATAGAA
The DNA here is from genome assembly GCF_036169615.1 of Heliangelus exortis. NCBI lineage: Eukaryota > Metazoa > Chordata > Aves > Apodiformes > Trochilidae > Heliangelus > Heliangelus exortis. Next base: position 9,069,048 of record NC_092428.1, read on the forward strand.
ACAGGATGCTATTAGTGAGAACAATGCAAAGAAATTGCACATCCAGGAAAATCAGGCAAGTAAAGCGTAACAGCTAAAGTAAGATTAATAAATTTTTTCTGTGATTAGGCCATAGCATGAGTTCTACTGCTCTGGCATTTTATGCAATCTTTTAAATAGAGCAGTGAGATGTAATTTTGAATACAGAGAGCAGAACTGGACCCTAGGTAATGCCTGGCATAGAAAGGCTGTTTAGGTTTTAAGAAATTTGCTTAGTACTATAACTCCAGTTGAATTACAGGAAACACCTGGACATTATTTTATAAAGCTTTTTAGGGTGTATGCAGCAACCTATATGAAATTACTCCATGGAAAAATCTCGACAAAGTTTGTGGTTTGTGTAAACAAAAAGTATCTTTGTATACTGTAGGACAAAGGAAGTTTCTGCAGTGTTTCCTGTGAAACTGAAGCGTAAATGGAGTGTGTGATACAGTATCATGGTTAGCAATGCCATGGTCATAGTCAAAATGACAGGTCTGTTTTAATGGCAGAACCTTAATTTGGATGGTCTGTGTTTTGTGCTTGAATTGATCCCACTGAGCTCATAATACAAATTTGGATTTTAAATATTATTTTATAACTATTATATATATATATATATAATTTTTATTTTTTTTAAATCAAATGAGAAATGGACAGAGATAGAGAACATCTGCTGTGTCACTACTTGCAGTGTGTTGAGAGCATCTCTATCCTCAGGATTTGGTAGCAAGATAAGAATTCTAAACCCATGATTTTCCACAAGTATAGCTTATGTATGTGTATGTTCTGTTTTAAGTATTACTTTGAAAAACTGAATGAAAAATTTATGCCTGAAGTTTTTTGTGTCACTTGGTTTAGCTGATCAAAGTGATCAGTGAAGAAATAATTGTTTTCCCACGATGCTAAATCTGAAGCTCTACAAATTACTGGTTTTCTCTCACATCCCTTAGAGTTCAGATGTTGCATGATCAGGCTTACACTCCATGTCAAACTTGTATGAGTGCAGATAGGTGTTAATTCCCACCCTCATCACAGCATTTGTAGAGATGTAACTGGCTGCCACTTACTAAGTGTCAGTACCCTGAAAACAATGTGTGTATACAGTTTTTAATTGCTTCATAAGTCTTGTGTAATCAGGAAATGAAAGACTTTGTGGCAATGTAGTCAGGGGTGGAGAACCTGAAATTCACTCTTGAAATGGAACAGAACAGGGTGGGTTGGTGTGAATGGAAATGGTGGAAGGTGTCATGTCATTGGTGAGGAGCTACTTTGTCCTGTAAAAAGATCAGTAGATTTTTATTGTCTGATATGGGGTTTTTTTACCTTTTCTTTTTCTTTTTTTCCAGACTATTTTAGTAGTGATATTTAATAGGCAGTTACTTATCTCAACCGGGAATTCATGTTATCTTCTGAATTCTGATTTTCTTACAAATGTATGGAGATTTTATTTTTAAGTAAGTAAATTCTTCAAGTTCATTTTTTCCTGAAACCTGCCTATCATTGAAATGTAACAGTTATTGCCATAGATCTAAGGGGCAGAATTATTTTATTTCTCATTCTGATTACTCTTGCAATTTGTTTTTGGATTCTAAACTCCCACCAACTCATTTACAGTGGAAGTTGTGTTCAGCTTTCTGATTTTCTCCTTTTCTAGTAGGAAGATGATGTAGGTATGAAGAATGGGGATGAGGAGAGAAAAAGCAAATTTGGGTATTTGCTGAACTCTCAAATATTTTCAGGCTTTTCTCCTTTCACACTTACTAGTCTATGTGCACTTCCTTTGCCTGCCTTTCCAGTAGTCTGGTCAATATATGAAATGAAACTGTGGATTTATGATTTTTTTCTCTGCCTGTATCTTTTTGTTTCCATTCCCCTTAGTGAAACAATTATTCTCTTTTAATCCTATTTGCATTTAATGACAGTATCCTGGTTGCATGCACTTTAAAAAAAATATGAAATTACAGCAGAAATAAATTTTTGAAGCTGTACTGTAACCATTCTAAAAAGATCTGTGATAGTGTCATAATGCATATGTATGGAGTTGTCATTATACAATGGATCAGATTATTTGAGGATAATTGATTTTTTTAGATTATTATCATTTTGTAAAGGATTGGGGGAATTCATGGCAGCTTAGGTTTTATGATTCTTGGCTGAATTTCTCTGGAGATCAGTCTTTTTCTTACTCAGTGGCTGGTGGCTGGTATTTTTGTGCATAGAATGGTGCCCTCTGGTGTTTCAAGAGACTTTTGCATGTAACCACAAGCTATCAATAAGACCTATTGAAACCATATTTTTTCATTTTGTCTTTCAGTTTTGAAAATATAATTTACGGATTTTTTTAATGGTATAAAGTAAGATTGTTTTATTTTCTTCAATTGGAAAATAGTTTCATATTTGAAAATTCTCCTTCATTTTCTATTGAGGCCTGAATTCGAATCTGTTTATATTTGTCTTTCTCCCTACATCCCAGTTGGTAAGAAAAGATCAAAGCAAAATTATCCCTGTTGCAGTAATACTGAGGCATTGACTGAGGGATCTTTCTCCTTTAGGTTTAGCTCTCTCTGACTATTCCTAGTTAATTTTTTTTCCTCTTTCAAGTAGTTTCTGTGCTATCTTGTAATTACCCAGCCTGGCATTAATATGACTTATATTGTCCAGTTTTGGGATGATTCAGAAAAAAAAAGTCTCCCCATCTATATACAGAGCTCCGAGAAATACAGACAATCCACAACCACCCATCAGACAAATCCTTCAGCTCTGCTTGTGTTCATGCATGCCCTGATTGCTCCATCAATTAGGAATCAAAATATTACCTGCCCTGTCACAGATTCACAGTACTGGTGTCTAAGAAGTTACTCAATGTTCTCTTCCAATTTGAAAATGAAGATGGTATGTTTTGCATTTTGTTCTGGGGGGTTTTGGTGCCAAAATCAAGTAAAAACTTCTGTCTTCAACATCAGTCATCTCTATTTTCATTTTCTTTTTCTCCAATTTGAAAACTCGTATTGAGAGAAAGTTTGCTCTTCAGAGTTTCATGGTGTGAATCCCCAACTAGCAGTCTGTAGGTACTGTATAGATCACAGGTTGTCAGCAATTGTAATACAAACTGATCACGTCTCAGTTTTGCTCAGTTCAGGTTTGTGCTCTATTTCAGACCACTGGCATCTTCTTCAGGGCCCCACAAAGCTGAAGAGGATTGATGAGGTTGTTCATTCAGAAGTGTATAAATATAAACAAAGATTAAAAGAACTATATATTACACATATAAAAGTACTTTTGACAGCCTATGCATGCTTTTGCCATTTTGTGACACTTCCCCCTGAGATATGTGATGCAGCTTGGAGATTTTTATGGTAGATGTAATTGTTTGTAATAGTTATCTCCTCAAGACATGCATATGGAAAGGTTACCATTTTCTCACTCTGTGCTCAACATAACTGGCTGTGTGTGTTGTAAATTCTGTTACTTTTGACTTGTAATTTAAAAGAATTGGATAAAGGATGCTTTCAGGATTCCATGTCACCAAGATACTGCAATATGGTCATTTCTCTGCCTGATAGTACTCTGAAAAGTGCAGAACTGCTATCGTGATAGCTTGCAGTGCTATCATCTGTTGAAATGTATGCCTCCAGATAATTTTTTAAAGGTAGCTGTTACTTTATTTAGGTAAGTGGAGGTAATTTTTGAAATGTATGTATGGAAAATAATCTTCAGTATCAGAAATAAACCATAGTGTACTATGTTTGGTGTTCTATAATGGGGAAATCAGGCATGCATAACCTCAGTTGTGTTTGCAGTTTTGAGGAAAAGCCTAATTTCCATCTATGGCCAGAGATGGCTCTTTCAAGTACACATACAAAAAACAATGCTTTAGGTCAGGCTTCCTTCTGATGCCTCAGAAATACCATGTGTGTAGTGTCCCAAGACCATCTTTAGGAAGTAAACATGTTTAATTGTACTTCTACTTCTCATCTAGATCAGGGAGCTATGATACAAAGTGACTTTCTTTTAAATACTGTGAAGGTTTATGAAAAGTAGTTGTGTGTCGAAAGTTTTTCACTGGTATGTTGAAGAGGGTTGATTAGTTACTGTTTCCACAAGATGGAGCTATCTACATAGTAATTAATACGGTGTTTACACTACAAGTGCAGCTTAAGGAGCTGTCAAAATACTGCTTTAGATCACGGATCACTGTTTTATTAGTAACCCTTCAGAAAACATTATAATGCAGGACATAAAAAAGTAACTCTAATTTGAATAAGGCAGGGTATCTTGTGGTGAAGAGGGTGCGTTGGGATATACCCAGTATTGATTTCTCCCCTTCAGTTTTAAACGTGTTTTCTGTATGATTTGAATTAAATACTGTGATAATACTGCTGACAATTACAAGTACTGTGTGCATGTGTTTCCCACTGGCAGGTGTGGGTCACTTATGGTCTTCCAGCACAGCCCTTTAAACCTTAGTTGTCCTGGGCAGCCTTGAGGAGTCCTTCTCAGGCAGTCTGACAGGAACCTTAGGAGGAGAGACTGACTGTCCCACATTTACTCCTTCCAGCTTCTTTTCAGACTTGGGTGGTAGAATGGATGAGGGATATTTTTCCCTTAGTGAACTACTTCATAGGTTAATCACCTTGGGTTTTCCCCTTGTGCACTTTGGAGGAAAGAGCCTGCCTTTCTGTACCATAGTCTTATTTACCTATAAATCATAAGCAAAAGGGGATATTCTAGAAGTATTTTATTGAATAGATTTTTCCCTGAGAAAATACATATAGTAACCAGGTTATCAGGGATTTACTTTCTTCCTTTAGCTGTAGGGCTGCTTATTGACTTTCTCATTCCTCTAACTTAAATTTTTTCTCTGGGTGTATTGTCCAAGGTCAAAAGAACTCAAAAAGGATGTAGAATCTAGTTACAGTGATGTTTTCCATCTCTCCATTACCCTTTTCTTCCTTTGAAAGGTCACTTTCTTGTCAGACACTCATCTACAGTTCTGTTGAATAGGTGATGATGACTCCATATCTTGGCATAGCTCAGCTGTCTGATTAGGACAGAGGATTTTGAAGAATAGGGAAAGTCATACATCTCCAAGAAGACTGAGTGGGAAGTAGTTTCTGCTCAAGAGTTTTAGAGGCTTTGACTCACTGTTGTCTCGGTCTTAAACATCAGACTTCAGTTCTATAAGCAACATTGAGACCACTGAAACTTCAGCCTTTCTTTTTTCTTTTCCCGAAGAAATCTTAAGATTAAAAAAATTTATTCCATTTTTAAAGCAGCTTCTCCTTATAAATTTCTGGATAAAACTTTGTAATTATGAAAGGAAATTAGACATTAAAAAAGCAATTTAAAGTTTTTTTTAATCTCCTGATTTTTTTTGAATGCTTGTAGTTTACAGTACAAATATGTTTGAAAATGTATGACTGTGTCATCCTTGTATGGCCACTTTCATTCAAAGCTGCTTCAAAAATTATGTGTCTTTGCTGTTGTTGCTATATGAAGTTATTAATCTAATTTTGGAACTGCCTTTGCCTTACCTTTCTTGAGAGGCTTCACAACTTTGATTTCCAAATGCCTCTTTTTGTAATACCTCTTTTTGTACTTCCTCTGCTAAATCTAAAGCATAAAGTTGCCTGCATTTCCTTGGCTCATTCTCCTCCTTGAGAATTTTTTCCAAGCTATTTCTGACACAGCTCAACAAACCACACCACTGATTTCTCCTTGTTGAGATTTCTAAGTGCACTATTCAAAGAATTTGTAAAAAATAAATCAAAAAATCTAATTTTAACCATTCCTGAAAGTTAGATCCCATTGAGGCAGAAGCTTTAGGCATATGCATGTCATGGTTTTGCTTTAGGAGACACTGAGCATGCACAGGAGGCAGCAGGGAGCGGCTGGGATCGCCTTCTGCCAGGGATCTGGCTGCTGTTGCACAGTGCTTTGGTCATGCTGGCTGGAAACATCCAGCCCTGGTTTAGTTGGATAACTCTGATGTTAGGAGTACCAGAAAAGCAAATTTGTATGTTTGCACTTATTTATACTTAGCAAAGAGTGGAATTTGATGGGAAAATGATCCATGCTATTGGAGGTGGTCAGAGAAACTGATTCTTTTGTACTTGTATTTGAGCATTAGGGCATGAGTAACAGACCAGTGAGACTCAGGTCAACCATAATGTAACTGGTTAAGCACCTGGATTAATGCCATAAGGGCTGGGTTCAGTTCTCAGTTTTGTGCCATCTCTTTTTTTTTTTTTAATGCTGATTTTGGGTAGTGGATTACAAGTGATGCCACTGTAACATCAAGTTTGCGTACTTTTATTTTCCTTGAAGAGAGATTTCAATAAAGATCCTTGCAGAGTATTTTAAGTGGGGGAAAAAGTAAACTTTGGTCTTATTTGTATTTAACAGGTCTGTATATGATGACCAACCAAACGCACATCAGAGGTTTATGGAAAAACTAGATGCCTGCATACGTAACCATGACAGGGAAATAGAAAAGATGTGCAATTTTCACCATCAGGGCTTTGTGGATGCTATTACAGAACTTCTTAAAGTTAGGGCTGATGCAGAAAAATTAAAGGTAAGGCAGTAGTTTTTCAAAGTTTCATGTATAATTGTATTTGATTTTAAAAGAAGGAACTTGTCTCTTTTACTGAAGAATAAGAATTTAGTGATTATCACAGACTCTGATGTTTGCAACAATTTTTAAGAAGAGGATTATTTAGGATTTGTTATTATAGCTGTGTTGCCTGGTGCAGTAGTTTACATTTACAGAACTGAATGTTTTATGATCTCTATATTTTTTATATATTATTTTTTTTTAAATGTATGTTTTCCAAAAATGCTACCAAAATTTTTTGCCTGTCTTAAGAGCTTTCTCAGAAGGTAAAGAACAAGTGATAAACTCAATATTTCTTACACAGGTCTTTTTTTAATCATGCCTTTATATGTAAGATCTTCTTAGGGGAAAAAAATTAGGATTAGAAAAATAACAATATTACAATTATGCATAAGAAATAAGTTTTCTATCCTGTGAAAAGAGTAGGAGAGTAGGTGGAGTTGGTAGTTTTCATTAGAACTAAGATTCACTCCCAAATCAGAATGCTGAATAGTGAATTATGAGATCCATACCTTTTAGCTCTCTTTACACTTTTGAGAGCAAAATGTGCACACCAGACAGAATGAGCATAGTTCATCAGAGGTTATGATTAGAAGAGCATTATATAAAGGATATTCAGATAACAAGAGACCAAATACAGCGTCAATGAGGTCATTGAGCATCTTTGTTCAGAAATTAATGAGATTTTTAATAAACTAGAATGTGCTTCCTTATTACGATGACCTAATGAGTCACATACTATGTGGGAAAATCTGAGGTCGAGCTTTGCCTGCACCTGCAGCATTAAAATGTTGCTGTGGTTTGGAGATTTCCACGTTTGATGTTAATCAACCACCCAGTGTTTGCATTCAGCAAAGTATGAATGTTTAATTACCATAAAATGCAATCACCATTTCTTACAGACAATGAATGGCCCATAGAGCTCATTGAGGTTATCAAAAAGGGACCAGTGGTCAATTGGGTCAATGATTTGAATTGTTTGACAGACCTACAGAAACAAGGAAAGTTCAAAAATCCCAAGTAAATTTGAGAACTTTGCCACAGAATCTGTTAGAAAGAACTGTCATAAGTAATTGAAGTTAACAAAAGCCCTTTGCGATCAAAAGTTCAAGTTCAAGCTGTAGAGTTAATTTGAATTTGCATTTCTTTGTTCTAAGTTTCTCATGAAGCATGATCTGATTACAAGGGTGAGCAGTCACATCAGGGTAATATATGCATATTTGTCTAACAAAGATGAAATTATTTTTAAGGTCCAAGTTACTGATACCAACCGAAGGCTTCAGGATGCTGGGAAAGAGGTGAGAATATGGTGTTTCCTATGGGGGAATTATGAATATTTTCAACAAATTAAATTTATTTGCATAATTTAATTGTGATTTTTCTTCTGTTTTTAAATGTTTTTAAAAATTTTTAAATTTTAAAAATGTATTGTTTTTAATCTAAGGTGATTGCTCAAACAGAGGAAATCATCCGGTGTAGAGTTCAACAGCGGAATATTACAACAGTTGTGGAAAAACTACAGCTGTGTCTTCCAGGTAAGTGACCTACAGCTAAATATAATGGCAAAGTAAGTAAAGTAAGTAACAATTGCCAGAATGCAAAATAATTGTATTTTTTAAGTTGTGGTCCTGAAGCATCCAGTTTAACAAAAGAATTGATAGGTTTTAACAAGATGCCCACCTGTAGATCCCATTTCTTCTGCAATATTTGACCTAAAACAATTATACCACTTAGCGAGAAGACAGCAAGATGCATCAGTAATGCAGACAATGCAGTCACATAGAGCTTTGAATTAATAACATTTTTAATAAGATGAACATCAAATTTGTTGCTTAAGAGGATGAGTTTTTGCTGTTTGAATTCTATAGATAATATTAGTGATTGTATTTCAACGTACTGTTAGTTCTATCTCACTACAGGAGGTTTTTTTACAAACACGTAAGGGCTCTAAATAATGTTTCAGAAAGGTAATATTGTAGGATTGCATGCAGGATTTTATATATAATATTAAATATTAGGGTTGCATAAAGATTTTATCCTGTTCATGATAAACACATAAAAAACATTTGAGAAGTTTTCTTTGTAATGTTTTGTTGTTGACTTCTTAGGAGTACAGTAGGTGGTACTGTTGTCATTTAATGGAGACAGGTCATGGACTGGTAATACAGATAAAGTTACAGTATTTACTAAGGGAATGAATATACTTGATATATATAATGTCTATTGTTTTGTTTAATCTTAATTCTTTTTCATTTAAGAGCTGTTAAGAGTTCAATTCTTTTTTCTTAGCTGGATTCTAGAATTTTTTTTTAATTGTTAGTTACATCACATTTATGTTACAGTAACAATTTGATAAGGTAAATTTAGCATATTTTGCATATGGTTTATTTTGTCCTTTACAGTATATATTTTCCTGTTTTGTTAACTAAAGCCACAATAAGATCCATGGGTTAATTTACTTGGTTTTTTTACAGTGCTGGAAATGTACAGCAAACTAAATGAACAGATGAATGTAAAAAGGTGAGTGAACTTATTTCTATGAGTAAAATACAACCTCTGTAAATAAACTGATAGACTGATTGATTATCAAACATGAATGTTAACAAGCAAGTATTCTAAATCCCGTAGTTTGGTGTGTAGAATCTTATTTTCATAATACCTTGTCTGTGTTTCAGACTCTTAAAGTGAACAAATGTATTAAATCTAAACACTTACAGAAGTTTAGTGATTGCCATGAAAAATAATATTTACTTAAATAGCATGACATGTGAAATAGCACACAGTGAAATTATTATTGTAAAATGTTAAATAGAATGTAATTTTTCATACTTACACCGGACTAAAAAGCAAGAATAATGAAACCATTCGGGAATAAAGAACTTCTCAGAGTACATTAATATCTTATTAATCTATCATGATGTATTTTAACCAGATTAACAATTCAAGAAAAAAGGATGTTCAACTCCATACACCTTTCTTGAAGCCTGTTATCTCTGTGCTAATCTTCTGTGTGCATGGGACTACAGGAATACAGTGCAGAATATGTGTTGTTTGTTTTTCTCTCCCTCTGTGACAAATTGACTTGTTAAAAAAAAAAAAAAAATAAAAAAAAATTCTAGAATAATGGTTGCTAACTGGTACCTGCCCAGTTGCTGCTTCCTCTGTTGTGTCTTCACTTTCCATGGTCTCAGAGAGCAACTCACTGCTGCTGTAACCCCTGCCTGTTCTCTCCCCATAGCAGGGTGGCTGCCCCTGCCCTCTGAAGCAGGAATACTACTGCTGCTATTTTCTTCTTGATCTCTGCAGCATTATTGCCACCTTCATCCCTGCCTGCTTTTCATGCAGCTTCAGTCACCCCAGTTACTCTGTCTTCCCTCACTGGATTAACGATTATTGTCATTGCTTATTTGTATGACTGGCATCACTGCACTGAGCTTCTGCTAAAATGTCTGCCGGAACCTGAGTGTCTCCACTTGGAACTAGCTCAGCATAGGCAGGTGTCTGTGCAATCTAGATTCCCTTTTGGACTGTTTGTCTGGACTTTTGTTGTCTGGATAGCTACACCTCTTGCCATACTGCTGGACATCTCAAAATCTTCAACAGTGGCCACTGCGTATGGGCAAACTGGCTCTCAAGTTTGTGTGCAGATGTGTCCAAAATGGGTCAGATCTGCTGTACACATCAGATCAGTCACCATTGCAGCAAATCTGATGCACCTTTGACATTGGCACACATGGTATCTGGCAGGTCTTCTACAGAAATAGAATAGTAGCTGTGGCACTGTGCTGTCTCTTATAATCAACTTGATAGTTGTGAACCACGGTGGTAGATCTTATCAGCTTGACTATTGTACACTTGTTTCTCTGAAGAGGATACTGGGTTGACGTCTGCTTAGAGTAGCTGGCAGCATGTTGTTGCAGTGCTCTTGGAGCTTCTCAGCAGACAGATGTAAACAGTCCAGTGCACTCACTACTCTGGTTGGAGAACAGGCTTGCAGGGTGTGCTGTCTGAATCGAACTGCTTTCTTCTGCAACATGGTCAGTAAAGTGTGCTATATTGCCTGTGGAAAATAGAGAAATGCTGGGAGCAAGACCTGCATTTTGCCATTTTCTTACTCTGTCAAGCAGAAAAAGCACTGTCCTAGCTTTAGGATTGCAAGGAAAGTTATAGTTCCTAATGTAAACGTGAAGGTCACTAAGGTCACTTAGGTAAGAAAAAATTGCAGGTGGCTTTTAGCATTTTGACTCCATGGTCATTAGTAATTTTGTAAAGTCCACTGATGGCTGATGCACTCTCAGATAAATTATTAGTACTCTTTAAATCTGAAACTAAATTTCCATTGTTTAAGAGATTGAGCTTATGGAAGGAGTTATCTGACAGGAAGTTTTAAAAGTCAAAAGAGGATGTACTGAATTGAGGGGTTTGGACATGTCATTGTCATACCGTACAAAGATCTAAGGGAGAAGGGAGATGACATAGCTTTGATGTACTATACCTTGAAATCACATGGAGTGCAGAATGTTTAGACTCTGCTGCAGGCTACTGCTCCACCTCAGGTATCTCTTTCATTAGCTGCACTACAGTTATTACTTTGCCTGGGACTCAACAGTTCCCTATAATACAGCCTAGAAGTGTCTGTCCTGTGGAACTTGCACAACAAATTAAAGGAGTGCATCCTAGCCTTTATCACTGTGATTGGCAATGGGCACAAGCTGGAACATAGGAAGCTCCATTTAAACATAGGAAAAAACAATTTTACTATGAGGGTGACAAGGCACTGGAACAGGCTTTCTAGAGAGGCTGTGGAGTCCCCTTCTCTGGACGTATTCAAAACCTGCCTGGATTCTGTCCTGTGTAATGTGTTCTGGGTGATCCTGCTTTAGTGGGAAAGTTGAACTCGGTGATCTCCAGAGGTCCTTTCCAACTCTGACAGTTCTGTATTTCTCTGACATTCATATCATAGCAAAGACCTGATATCTGATGTGTGCATTTACAAGGAGTTTCTAAACTGATCTTCCTAAACTTGCTCTGAAGCTTTCCTGGAAAAGTCAGAGAAAGGAGCATTCACAGTCCCTCTCTTAACAAACAATGAGGAATGTTTATTTTAGGCAAAGATAATTTTTCTTATAAACTTTCACCAAGCTTTTTGTAACATTTTCATCATTCCATTCCCTTGCAGTCTTGCATTTTTAATGTTTAAAGGAAGGGAAGAAGAAAATGTGGACTTTCTATATTTTTGTGGGGCAGTTGTTTCAGGAGAAAGATTGGAATTCCATTTCCTTTTCTCCATGGCAGACATCTTTTAAGATAATGCAGAATTTTTGATCGGGAATACATACTGGTTTATGCAGGTAGAATGAAACTCTGCTGAGGAGTCCAAAAATCCATCTATTGGTAGCAACTTTTGATCCCTACAAACATTTGAACTGATGACACAGAGGTGAAAGGATCTGTATCCTATTTATCTGTCTCCTGAGCCATGCATAACACAAATTGACAAGAACCAAAGTTGTGAGAGGAAGTAACCGCAGAATCTGCTCTAAAAGACAGATGGCTGGAAAGAGTTACGGAAAGTTTAAAGTCTGAGCTGAGAAAGCAGAAAGGGAGATGCGTGGATTCTCCACTGCCCTCTAAAACACCTGGTGGGGACTGTGCATTTAGACTGGGCTGCCTAGATCTTTAATTTAGAAATAAGATCATCACACATTTTACACAGATCAGTTACTGCAGCCTGTGCATTTGGATTTTGATATGTGTCTCTGGAGAAAGGTCCCAGGTGCTTTAAGAGATTGTGGTCTAAGTGGGCATTGTTAGAACTGGTGTTTTTGCAAATCTTCAATATTCAAAAATCTTCTACAATAGGTACACCAAACTTGCCATACAATTGAAATAATTCAATAAATGGATCTGCAAAGGTTTTTTGCTGGATCTTCTTGGCTCTACCGTGAGAAGGACTAAAAAGAGAGTATGCTTTTTCAGAATGAGCTTTTTGCCCTGAAATATTTGCATTTGTTTTGTGACATTACTGTAATCTTTCTTCCTAACTTTTAAAAAGGAGAAATTGGTTAGTTATTTAGGTTACTAAGTCTCATTGAGACAGCCATGAAACCTTACTTTGCTGTCCCATATTACATTCTGATATCTGAACTGGAACAATATGAATTTGATGGGTGGACCACTGGGAGGATAAGGAACTGATGGATGGTCTCACTCAAGGAGCTGTAGTCAGCGTCTCTGTCAAAATGGAGACCAGATGAGTGGCATTCTTCAAGGGTTGGTACTCTGGTGCTCTTTAACATCTTTGTCAGAGACATGAACAGTGGGATTGAGTGCAGCCTCAGCACGTGTGCTGATGACACCAAAGGTCAACACAGTGGAGGGAAGGGACACCGTCCAGAGGGACCTTGACCCTCATGCCAACATCATGAAGTTCAACAAGACCAAGTGCAAGGTCCTGCACTTTGATTAGGGCAAGCCCAAATGCAAATACAGGTTGGGTGGAGATTGGATCGAGAGCAGCTCTGAGGACTTGAGGGTGTTGGTTGATGAGAAGCTCAACATGAGCTGGCAATATGCACTAGAATATTGCCTAGAAAGCAAAAAAACCCATATAGCCTAGAAATTATGGCTGATAGCCTAGAAAACAAACTGTATCCTGGGCTTTATCAAAACAAGTGTGGCCAGCAGGTCAGGGGAGGTAATTCTGCCCTTCTTGAGAGAGTCCACCTGGAGTACTGTGTCCAGTTCTGGAGTCCCCAACATAAAAAGACATGGAGCTCTTTTCTGGTTCTGATGAAATGATGGATCATTTCTGGACACTCTTCCTGTGTGACCTCTGTTGTTGTTTCAAACTTGTCCTCACCTTCAAAGCTTACATTATAAATTTTGTGTCGGGGAAAATATTCTTGCAAGATTAGCTCAGAAGAATAGAGGGAGGACTGTTATATTGTGTTTGTTATTTTAAAAATAATAACATTGAAGATATTCTCTAACTCATTTGTAGTCACATGGGCTACCTTCACCTTTTATGATTGATAATATACAATAGGGACTAATAGCGTTGTTGTCAGCATTGGGTTAAATCCATGGAATGTTTTTAAAGCAAGGTACACAAATATACAGTTCCATTAAATATGGGAAACCTTTAAAATTTAAATCGTGACCTGCAGATGACCTTCAAATTAATAAGACTTCAGGGCTCTATTGGAACAGATGTTAAAAGTGCAAGGTCCTGAGCTCCATATATGTATATAATTAGTAAGGCACAGTAGAATGGATTTAAAATGGATTATGTTAATTGTGATCTTAGAGACAGCATTCAAAACCTTCCAGATGAACTAACAGAGTTCTGATAAGCTGATCCGTATAATCTAAAGAAAAAGCTTTTATACAGTTCTGATGCTATTATGGTTTTATTCCCCAGAAGTCTCACCATGTGGCACTCTTGGTCATTTACTATTAAAAAAAACCCCAAAGCCCCTCACATAAAGCCCCCAGACTCCTTATCTGCAACATTCCCGTTGCCTTATGTACATTTTCTATAAAACAAGTGTATAATAAAGAAAAGCTCCTAATTTACACTTGAAGCCTCTTTACTTGCAGTCTCCTGAAAGCAGTTCTGTTCTGGAATAAAAGAGAAGATTCTTCTCATCCTCTAGCTATGCTGGATTGTTAGCTTAGAAATCAGTGTCTTAATTATTGACAAAAAGCAAAACAAAAAAAATGCTCTGACCTTAGTACTTCTTCGAAGTAGTTGCTTTCTTGGTGGAATATACTGTGTTTTGCCTGGAGAGGAAATATATTAATGGCTCACAGCAAACTATGTTATACTGCTGGAAAAAATACTGCTTGAAATAAGTGTATCCATGTCTTTTCCAGCTAAGGACAGTGGAAAGAGGCTGGGCTTGAATGGGTGTTCACATATACCTAAAGAAGGCAAATGCATACAGGCACACTTTTCCAAGAATTTTTTCATTGCTTCTTGCATATACTGCAATGTTGGGTGACTGGCAATTTGTGTTTCAGAAAAAAGAACTCATTTTCTTTCAATTTATTAGAACCCTAATAAATTCTGTCTAGAAGGGGAGATAATTGTTATGACTTCAGTGCTTCCATTGTGCAGGATGCTCTTGTGTGGTTTTAGGACTCTGGTGATCAAAACAGCTAATACCATAGGAGCCTACCTAAACTTCTGACTCGAGTCACCCTGACAGTGCACTGCTTTTTTCCAAACTAAATTATTATATGAATGGCTGTCTGTTTCTTCTTTTTTCTTAGAACAGAGTGATTTAATTATATGTATATTGATTTTATGCATTATCTTGATATCCTATATTTGATAAATAAATGATTTTATTCAAATTGCATATGAAGCTACATAATTTGATTTTTATCTATTTGTAGATACTATTCTGCTTTAAAAACAATGGAACAGCTAGAAAATCTGTACCTTCCCAGAGTTAGCCAATACCGGTTTTGCCAGATAATGATAGAAAATCTTCCAAAACTGCGTGAAGAAATAAAGGAAATATCCATGTCAGATCTCAAGGATTTCTTAGAGAGCATTCGAAAGCATTCTGACAGAATTGGGGAAACTGCCATGAAGCAGGTAAGCCAGCCTAACAGGGCAACTTCAGTCCTGTTATCTTCTAAGAACAGCAGTGTCAGTAGTTTCAGATTAGCCCCGAAGATTTGTCAAAGCCTTCTGGTCATCACATAGACCTTTGAGTAAAGATGGAGAGCTGTGACATGCTTGCCAACATCTTGGGTAGCTTCTTCTCCTGGACATGAAGTTGTCAATTCTGTTGGTCCCTGGCTAACACAGGAAGCAGCACTGTGACACCTCAGTAGCATCAAACTTTCTTTCTAAATTTGTACCTGTGTCCTATAGCAGAGGTAGTTCCCCCCACCTCCTGGTAAAGAAAGGGAAAATGCTCAACTTGCAAAAAATTGTGAAATACTTCGAGCAGTCACCTACTAGACAGTCTGTAACTTGGCAGATATCTCACCAAAACAAAAAGCAGCCTATCTGGCCAGCTGGCAAGGGTGAGACTAAAAGTAGTGTCTAATTCTTTCTTAAGTACTACTAATACAGAGGGCTGAGGTGAGAGCCAGGAAGAGACTGGGACAACTTGAGCCCTTGCCTGTGCCATCATGAAATAGTCTGCCACTTCAAAGCACTGATATAGGGCAAGGTTTAAAGCAGTTAATAGTTCAGAGAAAGTAAAGTTTTCGTTTTAGGTTTTCTTGGGCATAGTTCAGGTTGGGTTGGAATTTTGTAACCTGATGTTCCTGTAATATGCATCATGAAATGAAACTTAATCTCAAGGTTATATTGTAACCTTGTTGCATTTACTTCAGTAGTGAGCATTTCCCTTTTGCTGCTGGCTGCTCACTAAGGCTTAACTAAAGACAGCACACAAGTGGGTGGAAGCTCTGTGATAACTGTACTTAATTGAAATATTGATTCTCTGTTTGCCAATTATGATCAGGAGTATTACAGATTAATTTTTTTCCCCTATCTTTTAAATTGCATTCTGGGGATTAGGAAAAAATTATGCAGAAATTAGCTGCTGAACTAATTTATTACCCCAAATCGATAAAGGACATCATCATTGTTGTAGGCTGACAACACACATCTTGCAGTTGTACTGGTATGTGTAGAATGCCACCACATGTGTTTCATGTCATACCATACACTCATTGATGATGACGTTTGCATTATACCCCTCTTTATTGGTACTACTTCTAAAACAGGCACAGCAGCAGAAAACCTTTAGCACCACTCTTCAGAAGCAAAATAATGTGAGCTATGGTCGGAATATGCATTTAGGCAGAAGCAGAATTTTAGAATCAAAGAATGAAATTACATTGAAGCGAACGTTTGAAGAAGATGATGAGCATGAAGATGAGGTAACATTATACTAAATCATTATGTCTTATTTGAAGAGAATTTTGTTGTCTTATTGAACAATGTTAGTTCCCCACCTTCAGAGGACAACAGTCCAGATAACCATTTTAGGGGGAAAAACAGTGCCAGTTAGGTGTATTAATTCTAACTTTAGCATCGTGTTTAGGTACATTCAGTTGGATAGAACTTGTAATTATTTTAGAATTCAGTGACACTTTACATTATGCATTACCTGCCCACCATAAGTGATAGGTGACTCACTGGAATATTCTGCTATTGCTAAAGCCAGTATTTCTATATTGAGGATTTCAGCTTCTGTTAGAATTCTTTCAGCTATTAAATAGTCATTATTCATAAATAGAATAAGTGCATATTTAGACCTTTAAATCTAGTAATTTAAACCCCAGTGAAATGGCTCTGGTCTTGTAACAGAAATAAAATGTGGTATTGTGGGAAAAGGGTGGGGAGAGTCAAGTAATTAATTTACTTGTTTGTGATAGAACCCATCCATTTTTTGGTTCTTAATAAGAGGATGAGTTCTGTTTGTAATGTACTATATTTTGCAGATTGTATTGATTTTATGCTTTATATACTTTTCTTTTTCCTTCTTTCTTCAGGTTTTAACTGCCCAAGATCTTGTAGACTTTTCTCCAGTCTATAGATGTTTGCACATCTACTCAGTTTTGGTATGTATTGAGGTGACCTCAAAAAGGTATTTTACTTTTTGATGCTGAATGTTCATTTTTGTATTTTTCATTTTGTATTTTTCATAGTTCCCAAGCAAGCAAGCAAGCATATTGCTCCTAGTAGTAGTAGTTCAGGTGTGGCTGCTCTGGGCACAATTGTATGTTTTGTTTGGTATTTATGGTAAAGGACACAGTGCAAGACATTAATTACAAAAGCATTCTTAAGAATATGTGTAAAATATGCATGTCTGCTTCAGGAGTGGTATCAGCACCTCTGCAGTTCTCCCACATGTTCATGTTACCCAGATGTTTGTAGGGATGTGATCAGTATTACAAAATATAGGAATAATCAGTTTGAATCTTGCAGAATTCAGAATAGTGAGGCAAAATAGCAAGCAAAAACTGGAGATAGTGACAGAGAGACTGGATTCAATGGCAGAGATGTAATAACCCATTTTGGCTGCTGTAGAAGAGGTACAATGCACAAGTTAACAAGAATAAAAACTTTTTTGGAGCAAGTTGGTAAGAAATTATTACTTTCTCATCTTTCGTATGTCTCAGCTATTTTTGAAATGAGATTACTTACAGGCTAAGTATCAAGGGTGTGCAATATTTCTAAGTATTGCTAACCCTACAGTCTCAGCTGGACCTCCATTCAAGCATTCTTGCTGGGTTATCTTCTTTCTAAGGAATCCTGTGGCTGTGTAACATGGAAGATTCTATCTTGAACTAAGGAGGACAGTGGTTATTTTTTACATTTCTGTATCAAGGACATATCCCAGTAAATGTCACCTTCTTAGTGAATTCTCTGCAATGAAACTGTAGAAAATATTCTGGTTTTACATACGAAAACATTTTCCAACTCTGTTCCTTCATATTGAAGAGGAAATCAGGATTTTGTATATTTCAGAATACTGCATAGTTTGTGATTGCAGCTTAATCGTAGCAAGAACCATATGTGCCAAACCAAGACTGTTTTTATTGATTAATAACCTTGCTTTAGAAACGTCTGGTCAATATGTATAAAGAGGTGTAGGGTTTTTAGCCCATGTATTATGTGAGATGCTGTGTATTTTAATTTTACAGAAAACCTTAAACCTTTTGGCATGTAATTTTACCTTTTAACTAAATGCTGTATAGGAGTAGACACCAAATGTGACTGCAGTGTGAAACAGCACTTGATATACGAGCAATATTGCTAGAATTTATTACCCAATGTGACCTGATTTATTATTTGGATTGGTATGAGCTCATGAACTTCTGGAAGCTGGGCAAAACAAATGTATTGCTTCAGTATTTTATCTTGCCTGTCCCTTGCTTATTCAGTGAGTGAATCACCAGAGCTGTTGCTGTATTTGCTGATTGGTTTATAACATCTGTTTACAATAATGCTTGTAAATTCACAATTTACAATAATGCTTCACTTGGTTATCTTGATTGCATAGCATCATGGTCTATAAATAAGCACAAGGCATTTTACAGCTGCATTTTTGAATGGGAGTTTGAGAAAAAGAGCTACACTTTTTCACTTGAGAAGCCTGTGTCAGGGCTGAATAGAGGTTTAGCAGTCAACACAGGTTTCAGTACTGGCTTTATGCATGTGAAAACTGCATTGACTTATTTGGGCTGGGGGTCAGTGGTTGGGCTGTCTGATCAGTGTGTGTTAGTACAGATTATAGCACCCTCTGTAAAGTTCTGCTGCAAAAGAAAGTGTTCTAGTAAATTTGGATCCTGATTGCACATGTGTTTTTGCTTCTAATCCGAATGTTCTTGTACTTTTGGATTTTGTTAGGTTAGTAGTATTTCTTAATATTAAATTTTAACTTTCTGTATTATATCTTATAATTAACTTACTATTATTGCTTACCAGTAAGTAATGCTGACTTAGTGACACACAATCTCTGTCATAATTTGACTTGAAGATTTTTGGAAGCCCAAGTAATGGAATTCTAAATAGCTTTGGCCTGATAATAAACTAATGAAGTAAAAACAAATCTTAAAAATGCTATGATGCTTTATTCTGCTTGGATACAAATTACATTGCATTCAGTAGGTAGATGAGTCAATGTAGCATGATTTCAAGTGGACAGATGGTTTCTACCGAATGGTCATCTTAATGAGATGGGTAGGATGTCACTTGAATTCCTCACAATATAGTCATTAGGCACAGAGGGTATTGTATCTTTGAGCACCATGATAGGAGAAAAATCCAAATCTTGACATTATTTTTAGCAATTTCAGAGAGAATAAGCAAATATTAAATAAATCTCATGTGTTGGTTTGTTTTTCTCAGGCAAAGCTAATCCAGGCATTGTTCAGCCATACCATATATTCAAAGAAACTTTGTTGTAACTTAACTTTACAATGCAGTTGATTTCTTGAATAACCTAGGGTATTGTTTTATGAGATTATGAGTTTCAGTTGAAGAGTAGTAGGTTATACACATTGTTTACAATTATTAATATACTTTGAAGGCTGTAGTTTAAAAACATAAATATTGCTTCAAATGCAGTCATTTGTTTGCCATACATTCTGTATACTACTTTTTTTTTTTTTTTTTTTTTTTTTTTTTAAAGAATTTCTGTGTATTTCAGGCATGTAAAACTTGTCTGGTGTCAGCTGGAGGTCTGCATGTGGAATAAATGCAAAATATGTAACTTAGTTTAAGAGAATGCTACCCTTAATTTAAGATGTGTCTCTTTCATACTGAAAGAGTATACTTTTATATTTCATATATTTCATATACTTTCATACTTTCATTCTTGTTCTAACTACTTTTGTCTTGTTTTAGGGTGATGGAGAAACATTTGAAAATTATTACAGAAAACAAAGAAGGAAACAAGCAAGATTAGTTCTGCAGCCCCAGTCAAGCATGGTAACCAATACTTACGGTTTTGCATTGAGGTGTTTTGCATGGGATGTACCTAATACCTAATTTTTATTCTTAAACTTTTTTTCTTTTTCACTGAAAGCATGAAACAGTAGAAGGCTATAGAAGATACTTCAGTCAAATTGTAGGGTAAGTTTTCTAAACAGAGATTTATTTCAGTTTTACTATCTTGATTATTAACTCACCTTCTGTTCTCCCATTGTCCAAAAACTTTGTTCTGCAAGATTCAATTTCTGTACAAATGATGTAGATGGTTGCTGCTGGAAGGACATCCAGTGCCTATCAGTACAGAACCCCACAATGACCCTTCAGCAGCCTGGAATCCAGCTGGTGTGAAACAAGCTTTGCATTTTGACTTCATGCTGAGCAAAGCAGCAACACCAAAACTAACAAAGTGTCACTGCAGAAGTGGAGAAGGGTTTGACTGTGCTTGTGTGTGAAAGGGTAGAATGTGCTGTATTATTATAAAACAATAATTTACACATGGTTTTGTTTTAGTTTCTTTGTAGTAGAAGACCACATTTTACATGTAACCCAAGGATTGGTAACTAGAACATACACTGATGAACTCTGGAACATGGCCCTTTCCAAGATCATTGCTGTTCTTAGAACACATTCGGTAAGTGAGAAGTCTTATGACTATTGCAGTTTCAGTCCTCTTACTTTAGAGCTTTGTGTATTTAAAGCTGGGATAGTAACAAAGTGAAAAATTACACCTCTCTAATGTTTTCTTTTCCTTCTGATTAAAAATTGCTCAGATTTGGGAGGCAGCCTGCCAAGCTTTTGTTTTTCCCAACAGAATCAGGCTGTGATCCACAGCCGTGGGCTATTTGCATAATCCTCCACTGATTTACAACTCACTGGGCCTTCCAAACCTTGTTTTAGTCCAGCAGTTTAGAATATGCAGAGTTAATCTGCTGTTATTATTACAATCTTTCCTCATTAGTCTCAACTGACCTCTTCATTAGATCAGATTGAATAGTTCAGCTCTGAAAGCACCACCAGGAAATAGTTCCTAATTATCATTCCAAATGCTGTGTTTCCAAAATAAACTCCACCATTAAAACCCTTGGACTTATCTCTTCAGTGCTGCAGAAGTAATATATTTATGTTAAGTAAAGGTATTAGAAAAATCTTCATGGACATTTGATTATAATTCTGGATCAGCAGAGTGTTTTAGTACATTTAAAGTGTGTCTGCTAAACTCGGATTTCTACTTAGCTCCAATGATGCTGAATCTGCACACTATTTCTTGTTCCTCGGTGAAAACCAGTGGATTGCCATTGTTCTCTCAGACTGATTGATAGTAAATTGCTTCAGTCTTTACTACTGGTTTTACTTTTATTATTGGAAAAAATAGAGGTGGGAACAAATAGAGGGGAGAAGTTCAGATTTTCATTATTTTGATCATAAGACATTTATTGATCAGGCATACATGAAACACTCCCATACATTTTAATTAATTTCTTGGGATAAAGTGAGATATGTTCGGTATTTTTTTAAGCTAAATAGTTTCTAGGTTAATTGAATGCATATGGACTTATACACCTATGTAAGAATATGGCAAATTAAGGAGTAGAAGTAATCAATCTCTAAAGAACTCTTCAATGTCTCTTCATGTTGTTGTTCACTATCTCTTGTTCAAAATGCATAACTCTCATACAAGCCAATTCTGTCACAATCTCTAACATCATCCTAGTATGGACTAATGTTTAGACAAGTGTATTGTGTCTTATGAGGTGTTGTAAACCAAACCCTTACCTTATTAAAGTATGCTAAGACCAAAACCTAGAGAAAGGTGAAACAGGCGTATGTAGTCTCTAACCAATCCTACATTCTCATAGTGCTTTGAATCATTTAAATTATTTTTTTTACTTTATCCAATATTGCAGTATTACAAATAGTGAAAGTGAGTAAAAGCCTTAGTTGTGTGACTCCGCACCTCTGAAAATCATATTTCAGCCATTTGGTAGAGTAAATAACTCAATGTCTTTACTTTTTACCATCTTATTTGTAACCTGAGCTTATGTAGAAAGTAGTTTACAGTGTTCTTCCCATACAGCTGGGAAACACTGCACAGTAAGTACTAGTTAGACTCAGGCTTAGTGTTCAAAAGAATGTACTGTAGAAACTTCTCTGATGTTGATGTAGCAAAGCATGTTGATGTGTGCTTATGTTCCACTGAAATAAATGTAATTTTGCTGATTTTGAAACTCATTACAACCTACTGATATTTATTGAGTCTCATATTTTTGTTTACTTTTTCTGAACTTTTGTACTACTGATGGTTCATAAAATTTAAACCAATACTTTTATGTAGTTAGACTAAAGAACACAAGTTAGGGATTAGTTTCTTACTGAGGCAGTCAGATAAAGTGACAAGGCTGGAGAGTTTAATCTGTTTTGCTAAAATTCTTAGAAAATGTATGTTCCGTATTTTAAATCCTTTTAACAAAACCAGAATTTCTCACTTTCAGTCATATTGCAGTGATCCTGACCTTGTTCTAGAACTGAAGAGTCTTATTGTAGTATTTGCTGATACTTTGCAGGTACGTATTATATTAGTAATTTAACTGAAATTCCTGGAGTCAAATTTTTCCTTTAGGTGAGTAAGTACAGTGCTTTGGTTTTTCCTGGTATCATATATATGAATCAAGTACAAAATTACACAACAATATTTTAAAAAGATATGTATTCAGCTACTGTGCAGTTATTCATATCCATGCAAAATTAATGTTAGCTTTGTAATTTGTGTAAGCTTTTGCCATTTGTAATTGCTTTACTTTTGATTGTAAGAATAGCATTCGAGTTACCATTAGCTCTCTAGCTAGAAGACCAAATGAAAATGATTGGCACATGATCTTCTAGTGTTTACCAGACTGATAAAGATTATTTATATGAATAAATAGGAGGATAAAATATTATAAAGAATTAAGACAAATTTCATCTTGAAAACCAAAAACACAGCATTAAGTATTTGGTAAGAATTTGATACGTAATATTCTAATTGTAGAGGTGTGTTTAAAGTATCTTTTGCTTTATAGAAGTAACAAGATTGATTATTAAGTCTCAACTTGAAGTCCTGAAGTGTTGTGGTAGGAATTGAGTGTGCTCTGTTTTCCTTTTCTACATTAGGGCTATGGTTTTCCTGTAAATCGGCTATTTGATCTTTTGTTTGAGATTAGAGACCAGTACAATGAAACACTTCTTAAAAAGTGGTCTGGATTGTTCAGGTTAGTATTTCAAAATAATTGTATTCGTGTTATATGTCTTGATTTTTTCTTATTAAAAGTTTTGGGATTTTTTTTTGGTTTGGTTTGGGCCTTTTGTTTTTAAAGGAGTTGTAATTCTGGAAGAATTTATTAACTCAGTATTTTATATGAATTGCAGATTGGGTAGGACTAAGGCATTAATCACATGTAACTGATAATCAGGAGAAGAGACATTGAGGATTGCTTCTGTAGTTAATGGAGAGAAGGAAGGTCTTCTAAGGGACGTTTTTGAAGAAACATCCAGGAGAGAAACACCTGTTTTTCCTCATTAGGAACCTATTTGCTCTAGGCTATTGCAATAGGACATTAGCTTCCTAATTTAGGTAATCTTAATGTTTACGGTTAGCTGCGATGTGTATCTCCCTGACAGGCTACTGACATGGACAGTACATCTTCATGTTTTTTAATGCAGGTTGGTTTCCACCTGTTTCTTGTAATGAAGGAAATTGTAAAGCAAGGAATAGGGCAGCTTGGAAATGTACTCAAAAGGAAATGTACTCTATCTGTATAGATAGAGTATGATACATAAATGTGGAGATGTTGTTATATCGTATTATGGAAAACCTTAAAATTAGAGTGACCAGTTAAACCTAGTGTCAAAGGTTCTCATGCTCTCTAGACTCATGCTATAGTCAATGGACTAGTAGAGAAGTTCAGAGGGTACTTCAAAAAAGCTGTGGCCATGTGCCTGTTTGAAGTTACCTCAGTCATGGCCTTTGACTATATGTAGCTGTGGTACCTGAGTGAGATACTCTGAAAATCTACTTTAGCACTGGCAAAGTGTAGGCTGCCATAATTAACAAGTATCTCATTATGCTTTATGCTTATGCTCTACTGGAGTAAAGTAGTAGATCTGAAGTTCCTTTGCTTTCCTACAGTCTGAGTCATACTTATTAAAATGCTTTCAGCTTATTTTTCTCCATGATTAGACAGTTTATAAAAAGTAGATACTTTCAAATTAATCTAGAAATAGTTTGAATGTCTGCAATGATAATGATTGGAGCTTGTAACTTTTTGAAGCTACAAGCTCAAGTGTGATAGTAGAACTCATATTAATTTACATGTCTTAACATTTGAAAATACTGCAAATAAATTATGTGTCCTCATTTTTTTTCACTTTATTAACTAATTCACCAGGGATATTTTTGAAGCTGACAACTACAGCCCTATTCCTGTAGCAAATGAGGAGGAATACAAAATAGTTATAAGCAAATTTCCTTTTCAAGATCCAGAATTTGATAAGGTAAGGAAAAGTTTTATGTTAATAAAGTTTGCCAAAATCCAAAATCCAGTCAAGGACAGTAAGGACGATAATGATTGTTATAATTAAAAAGTAATTAAAATTTGAAGAGGTAGGTAGATTAAGAGCCTAAATCACCTTCTTTGTGTGTAATTATCCAGTTATAAATAAATATGAAAATTAAAGCTTTAGTAATTTGCTCTGATGCTGGAGTGAATAATGAAACCCATTGTTTTGTAAACAAATTAATAATACACTTTAATTGATACAGTCTTTATGAAATTATAGGACAATTTGTCCTTAATTAGTTAACTTAAATTTTGTTGCAACTCATTTGGGTTAGTAATTCACAGTATATTATATGCTCTAGTATTGCAAAAATACTTGTAAAACAGGGTTCAGTTAGAGACAGTAGCTTTTGTCTTTCACTTTTAAAATTAATTGTCCAGCAAATAAACATGAAAGAACTGTAACTAATTCTGTCACACTAGCATCGCAACAGGAGAATCTTTCATAGCCTCAGCCATTCTTTCACTACAAACTCCTTTCACAGAGAAGTGGTTGATATGTTCTGCTATTCAAATATGTTTTTTGGTTACACTGATGCAGAAATAATAGGCCCATGATGGAGTCTGTAGAGGGAAACTAAATCTAAAAACCACATGGCAGTAGGAGTAACTGCTGTAGTGAGAAAGCTGATTTATAACATCACTACAGATATCTGCAGAAAGTAAAAAGGTACTATAATTCTATGAATCAGTGGGAATTTACCAGGCAACAGTAACAGCTGAATGTCATTAATACAGCATTGCAGTGAAGATGAAAAACTAAAGGTGGCTTTTAAGCTGATTTTTGAGAAGACTCCAGAGTGCTTGTGGGATGCTGTCCTCCATCAAATTACTTTACTTAGCCATTATAGTAGTAAAATAAGATAAACAGAATGGAAATCCCTTACAGCGTTGTAAGTATCCTCCACGCTGGACACTATTTAGTATGACATACTGTGCTAATAAATTGCAGAGATAATCAAATGGCATTAATACTTTTATCTGCTGGCCTCTCTCACTCTCTGCCTGATGTATCAGTGTGCGTGTATGGATGTCACTTGTGTAGACATGTGTAGTTACGTATATGTATGATTAATACAGAAGTTTTGCTCTTATTTCACCAGAAGGGTAACGTATTCTCTGTGCCCCACAAATTTAAGTTTTGTTTATCACGCACAGAGAATTTCTGTTTCACAGGAAGCAGTACATTTTGTAGGTATTTTGGGGGCAGAATCTTACCTACTTTTTGGGCTGGTGAGCTTGAGAGTGGGAATCAGGTTGGGTTCTGTTTCCAGCTGCACTGGAAACATCACTGACCAGCTGCATGGCACTGGTAAGTCACTACACATCACTCTGTCTCTGTTAATTCATCTGTAAAGCGGGGGTAATATTTTTTACATATCTCTGAAAAGATTTTTGAAACCCGGATGTAAAGCAGAACAACGTAATTAGAAAAAAGTCTGAGGTGCTTTTTTTGAGTCCTTAGCAACTTCTGAAGCAGTTTAGTTGACTTCAGTCAAATTTAGCAAAGAGGCAGAAATGTAAAAGATAATAGAGTGTCTTAAAGTTTTGTCATCTAGGCAGTGGGGTAGAGGAGGAAGAATCATTGTGTGTCCTTGTAGAAAGTCAGACTGCAGTGTTACCTTATGTGTAACTAGATAGCTGAGAATCCATGTGGAGGGGAAGCATAAATGCTGCAAAATCTCTTGTATTGATTTATGATCTCGTCTGTTTCACTTCTCTGACTTGCCTCAGACAGTGGAAGGACCTATGGGGTGGGTTAATTTAACCTACATTTTGATGCTTAAAGAGAAGAGAACACATACTCTAAACATCGATGTGTAAGTGCAGGCAAGTTGCTGGAGGAGCCTGTGTGGTTGGTAGAGGACTACTTTCATTTCATGTGTCTCCGTTGCCTTCTACAGATTAAGGGGAATTTCACCTTTCAAAATGTCTTTTTCTCTCCATTTAGTGTTAAAAGAGATGAGCATGAGTGAGTGTCTCATTTTTAACTGTAGGTTAGGTTGAATCACCCTTGCATTTACAGGCAAGTTTATCATAGGAGTTGCTTGCAGCACTCTAGGCAGAATTATGACCAAAGACTACTAGGTGTTTAACATTTTGTCCATATCTGGACAAGAGTCTTGTATGCACTCTGTTATTAGATTGAGTGTGCCAAACTCTCATAGTTTGATTATATGATCTCAATTTACTCCTTTTTTGTATTCAGAAGTGAAATAATTGGCTGGTGTATATGTTGGGTCTGTTTAATGATGCCTATTCTAATAATCAAAGTGTTGTGCCCTCCTGTATTCACCAGACACAGTAAAGGATAAAAATTTTCAACTCTTGGATTGTTGAATATATTAAGGTTGAGGCTCAAGCTCTCCTGTAAAAATATTTTGATGATTCAAAATAGTTGTATGTAACAGCAGTTGTTTTATCTGCAAAAATTAATTGCTTAAATCAGTTGAACAAATTTTTGAAGTATAGTTTAAGAAGTTTGCTATTGCTGTTGAATGACATGGAAGCCTGGCACTTATACCACATATTTGTCACACCACCTAATCTTAATTAAAGGGGTATGATCAAAGTAATCCATTTTGTGTTGTTTTGTTTAATATTCAGAAGATGAACTGCTGTTAATTAATGCCTTTTTTAAAAGAGAAACGGAGTTCTCCAGTTATTAACAGCATTTTTAAAACTATTTTTCCCATTAGTCATAGAATAAACAGACAATTATCTTGAAAATTTCAAAAATTATGTATTCAATGCAGAAATATCTATTTGGTATGTGTAGATTTAATTGAGTTTGTTTCTTTTTGTCTTTCTAAATAAAATGTCAGCTTTAAAATTGAAGTAATAAACATTATTTTAGTCTTACAGACTACTAGTATTTTCCAGATGTTAGTTTAAATTTTTAAAAAAGAATTCAAACTACTCTGGTTTTGTTAATCATTGAAAGAAAGTAAATATATCATAGTAAATTTACATGCCTAAACATTCTCAAGATGCTTGGAAAATTCCAGATGTACTGAACTTCTCTAATCCCCCCTTTTTTAAAATTCTGCTTTCTTTGGCAAAAGCATGTTTTCATTTTTGAATCTCTCATCCTACTTGTATCTGTTCATTCAGATGAGAAGATGTTTGAGACCTGTGCCTTAATATGTGTTTGTAAATTGCTTTCTACAGAGGG
This sequence comes from Heliangelus exortis, assembly GCF_036169615.1. Classification (NCBI taxonomy): domain Eukaryota; kingdom Metazoa; phylum Chordata; class Aves; order Apodiformes; family Trochilidae; genus Heliangelus; species Heliangelus exortis. Next base: position 9,096,926 of record NC_092428.1, read on the forward strand.
AAGTGAAGTTAAATAAATTCTCTAAATTTTAATGTTAATAAGTGGTGAAGTACTATTTTGCTTATAAACTATTTAAAGAGATGTAGAAGACAGCCCTATGCATACCACTGTTTCTGTTTGATGAAAACCGGAAAAGCTTTAAGTATATTAAAATATTGATAGTGTTAAGTGGCTTTTCAGTTGTTGAGTTTATTATCAAGCTCTCCTTAGAATCAGTTTCATGTGTAAAATAGTATTTTCTTTTATTTTCACAGCAATCCTTTCCAAAGAAGCTTCCAATGTCTCAGTCAGTGCCTCAGATTTATATCCAGGTTAAGGAATTTATTTATGCAAGCCTTAAGTTTTCAGAATCACTTCACCGCAGGTGAGCTTAAAATATCAGCATTGTGACTATAAAGTAGCCTATAAATTCCAAGTGACCTAAAATTAAATAAATAAATAAATTTTTTATAAAATTTAAAATGTATTTTCTTGTGTATGTGCTACCTGTGCTTGGTTCATAATTTGCATACATAATTCTCTTTATTTAATCTATGATTCCCAATGCTATAGCATGTATTTCGTGTATATACAAAATACAAATACACACAGATCCTTGGCCATGTGGGTGGAGGCAACTTGTCATGGTAAGCAGTCTAAAACACTACTGAGGTTTTGAAACAGTATTAACTGGTTTGAATAATCTAGAGATTTTATTTATTTAATAAAACGTCTGAGATTTGAAAAGTACACTTTTGATACGGATCCTTTGAGTAATGTGTAAAAATATCCTATCACTCCACATGGTCTTTCCCTTCTCAGTGCTTTCAATTTTCTTAGAAATTTTTCCTCCAACAAAATATGGCATTTGTGTGCTTTTTGTCTTCCACTTTATTCTCATGGAAAGCATCACAGTTATCCTATTTCCTGTCCTCTTGTGGCTTTCAAAAGCTTAGTTTTAATTACATAAAATAACATTCATAGATCTGAAATCTGGGAGGTATTCATGGCATTCACCCACTTCTCCACTGTTAAATATGTAAATCACTTGCTTTCACACATTTTTAATTGATACTGTTTATAATTTACATGTACTAATGAGCGCATGTTGACCTCCTTAGTGACTCATTAAAACCCACAAATTACTCTTTCCAAACTGCTGTGTCAATAAACATGTCCAAAATCTAAAAATAACAGGTTTTCTTCAGGGTTGGAATTCAGTTAATGATAAATTGGTAAGTAAAATAGGTGTTCTGTGATGTGTATTTGATCACAGAAGGCTTGGAGCAACCAAAAATTAAATTATTGAAATGAAAAAATCCCTTTGCAGTAGAAAAAATAATAATTAAGTATTATTGTCAAAGTATCATCATACCACAGCATAGTCATAAACATAAATATTTTTTTTTCAGCTCAACAGAAATAGATGATATTCTGAGAAAATCTACAAATTTGCTGCTTACAAGAACTCTAAGTAGTTGTTTACAGAACCTAATTAAAAAACCTCATATAGGTTTAACAGAGGTAAGTTTTTAAACATATACAAACTTTTTAAAGACAATTAGTGTCAAAACTATTCTTGTAAATGTAGATACACTGTGTTATTAAGATTGGTGGAAGAAAACCAAGCAGTGTTTGCTTTAAAATAGAAAAAGTAAAAGATGAAGTATAGAAAAGCACCATTGTCTGTCACACACATAATAAAGTGCAGAGTTGAGTGTAGTTGGAAGTATATTTACACAGGGATGCCTTTTGAGAGGAAGGTGACAATGAAAGAGTTCTGTGTCCTGGATGATAAACAGAGATTTGCAAGAAATAAGCTGAAGACTCTGAGTGCTTTGGTTGCATGCAGAGTATATTTCACATGGTCTGCTCCTGTGTAGCACTTAGTAGAACATTGTTGAGTTTCTTTTTCTTCCTATGAAAAAAAAAGAGGGAGAAGAAGAAAGGGGGAGAAAATCTGTCACACAAACTGTTAAGTTTGAAGTGAACCTATCAGATCATGAAATCTGAAGTCTGCAGTTGATTCTAAACACATTAAACTTTTTCTATAGTAATTGCAATTCAAATTTTTTAAGGTTTGTGCATGCTGTTTCTTTACTGAGACTCTTGGTGAGGAGTGTCAGGTCATACTCAATGTTGTTTTTAAACTGCAAGAAATTAGGAAAAAGCTCTATAAATCATATATTACCATATTAGTAAGATGAGCCATACCATTCTTCTGAGACATAGATTTCTATATTCTTGACATTTGTACCAGTATATTTTCAAGGATATTCAAGGAAAATAAATTCACTAATATTTTTTGAGGTGTTTCATTATCAAGTCAATAGACATTATAAGAAAAATGTTAAAAAGAGAATACTTATAAAGCACCACATTAGTGTACACTAAAACAGAAAACATGCAGTGAGACTTTAGATATAATATACTGATATTTCAGTTACTATGCACTATTTACATTGTTTACATGTAAACTGAATGTGACTGCAGGTCTTGCTTATAAAGCCATTTGTCATGTACAAGCAGATTGTTATCTTTGAGGGGGAAGGAAGGAGCACGTTACTTTTGATACTCACTAATTTCAGAAAGCATCATTCTGCAGACAATTTTGTGGGTTTTTAAAATTATTTTTTGCAATATTTTACTTTATTTTCTCTTAACTTTGAAGTACCTACTGGATTTATTTCCTTGACTAGATGTCTACAGTCTTCATTTTTAAAATGGCATAATTTTTGTGTAAACTGTAGTATTACCCTGTAGCTGTGTTTGCAAGCAGACTCAAACACCTGCACTGAATAGGTGGTAACCTGAAGTACTGTAATTAATTTATAGTAGCATTGTTGTTAAAATAAGTAACAATTTACAAAATCAAATTGCAATGGGTGATACATGGGTAAAATTGCAATGGGTAAAAGGATTTTCACAAGAACTTTTTGCCTCTTGTAGCTTGTTCAAATCATCATAAACACAACACACCTGGAACAAGCCTGTAAATACCTTGAGGATTTTATATCAAACATTACTAATATTTCACAAGTGACAGTACACACTGCAAGACTTTATGGACTTTCTACATTTAAGGTATCGTATACGTTGTATGTTACTTGATTATGTCTGAAAAGTTGCATTAAAATCACTATAAATGAAACATCTGAAACCAAAAGGGGTGAGGGCAGCAATACGTGCTTTCTCATTTTTGACTCCAAAACAATTCTGAACTGTTAAGAATTCAGTTGTAACACTGACCAGATAAATACCAGTTTTTTATGTTACTGGTATTATCTGAAACATGTCACTACATGAGAAGCACTGATATTCTTTTTCAGATGCATCTTTTATTAATTTACAAAATGCCGAGGTGAGCTTAACTGCACCAGAAGCTTTCAATAGATTAAGCTTCAATTTGTGTAACAAATCCTCTTTCTTAATAGACTTGAGTGAGTTTAATCGAAATATTTTATTATATGTTTTTTATTATATGTTTTTATTCTACAGTAGAAATATTTTGTGGTACGTTTTCAAATTGTCTTAGTAATGTTAAAGCAGAATTAAAAATTGGCTACAAAGCATAAATTATTCTGTCATCCTTTTAGAATTATTTTATTTATGTGTCCTTTAAATTTATGAACAATACTTGTTAAAATTATCAGTGGGGACTTGACTATTTCTAATGAATGGCAACTGCTTATCTACACAAACTGTTTTCTCTGACATTTTTCAGAAATGGCAGAAGTATTTAAGTATCTCAAAAAAATTAAAGGAATCATTGGTGATACATACTTGGCATAGACAATTGTAATTTCAACATCTATATGGTTACATTTTATATTCTTGGCAGAGCAAAAAACATGCCCTCCTGACTTCACAGAGGGACTGAAGCCTTAGTCCTCTTTCAGTCATAAAGCAGACACGTGTATGGCTAATGAGAAAGCTGCATGTAAAAATGAAATTGCTGAAAAGAACTTGTATACAGTGTCAGGTAACTCAAGATGACTGCGATTTATCCCTAAGATGAATTAGTTTAAATTCTGAACCTTGCTCATGAAGTTTTATGTCATAATGATCCTAGTAAGCTCTAAAAGAAGATCCCAACAGCAGGAGCAGCTATTGCTGAGTGCCAGAATAGTTTGATCTCAGAATGCTGGGTGGCCCGACATCAGAAACCCTTCTGTGCTGTCTCACTAGCAACAGGTGTAGAGAGGCTTTGAGATCCTTCATGCTGTGGTGGTGGTTGAGCATGAAGGTGCCAGATTCTCTTTCCAGCTCCAGATGATTGTGTACATGAGAGAACCAAGTTTTGGTATTCATATACACAAAACATGGCCAAAATTATTTCATGGACTAGGTGTGGCAGAGTAAGGTGGGGTTTTTCTGTTTAGAACAGAAGCAGATGTGTGTGTTTGGGGGTTGGTTTTGGGTTTTATTTCTGAAAATTAATGAAAACCTCACGGAAGAATAATCTTGTATAGGTTACCTGGTGCCATTAATTCAGCCAGTGCATTGCCTTCTTAGTCACTTAGGGCATTTATACAGAAATTTTTGAAACACAAGTAAACAAATTAAAAACCTACAGAAAACCAAAAACAAAAAAACAAACAAGCCCACAAAACAAACAAAAAACCAACCCCCAAAACCTAGAACATGATCAGGGATTCCAAAGCTGGAACTTGAACTTCAGGTATTTGGCATTTTCCAGTGTACACTGAAACAAGGGAGGGTGATTTCTTCTATTGATGGGATAAAGAGAACTAATCCTATTGAGAATAGTTTTGATTTCTGTGCTTCATTTTTCCTCTTGATGCAAAATGTTAGTCTATTCTATTATAATATCCCCTCTGACACAGACGTTAAAAAGGTAGGTAAGGTGGAATAAGACATCATTGCAAGATGCTTGCCAGCAATTTTCCCATTAACTTGTCACTTGTTTTGCTAAGGATTTGAAGGACAAGAGAAGACACAAAGATTCTGGCCTAGCAACTCCAGATAGATTACCTTTGCTCTACCAGATCTACTAATTTTGCTCACTCCCTAAAATCCAGACTGCTTTTTATATAGCAATGTAGGTCAAGTGTGTCTTTGATTTTGCACATGTACAGATATATTCATGGGTGGCCAATCAATACAAGCAAAACATTTAATGCAGCTACAGACTTTGATTTTGTTGAGAAGCACATTGTTCTTTATCCTTGAATTTCATTAATAAATGCAATTGAAAGTTTACACTGTTCTGTGCTGATTGCTTGTGCTGTAAGTTTTGTTTAACTATACTATAAACTCAGTTCTATTGGAGGGAATCACAGAATATCTGTGTTCAGTGAGCGTAGGAGCTATTCCCTTTGGAAAAATACAGAATGAACCCTGGCAAAGAAGTTGAGAATTCTTTTTTTATAGTTTGTTTGCTCTCTTTCCCTGGAGAACTTGTTAGCACAATGTTCTTCACTTAGAGTAAAATATTCTTTTTTTGTTAATTCCTTTTCCCTCCCTTTCACTGTTTTATATAAGAAACAGCTCTCAGTTCCCCGATTGGGCACTCACAGAGTTTGGTATGCCTCAGAAGTTGAAGTATTGATTTAAATAAAAAATCTTTAAATCAAAGAAAAACACAACACTTCAGTTTCATTGATATTGTGGTCTTATTTGCATTCTAATAATATTTTAGATTTCTGACAAGTGCACATGATTTCTTTTCAGGATGCAAGGCATGCTGCAGAAGGAGAAATATACACAAAACTTAACCAAAAAATAGATGAATTCATTCAGATTGCTGACTATGATTGGACAATGTCTGAATCAGATGGAAGAGCCAGTGGATACTTAATGGACCTTATTAACTTTTTAAGAAGCACATTTCAAGTTTTCACTCATTTACCTGTAAGTCATCAAAATTAAGTTTAGTTTCAAACTATTGGAGTGTTATTTTGTTTTAAAACACTAAGATTTTTAAGATAGATGTGATTTTTAAATTGTGAACATACTGTCAGATGTATTTTAAAATTTGTACTTTCTGATGTGTTTCAGTATGGTGATGTTTCTTACCCATGCTAATACTTACTAATGTAATTGAAGGTATTTTGTAATATTGTTAGTAACAGCTAATTTATACATAGTGTTAGAGCTCATGCAGTTCTCTAGTACATCAGGTGGGTTTTTAATTAACCACATTGGTTCTTTGTACAAGCAATGCAGAACTGATGCAAATCCTGCTTTTGCATATAAGATTATGGAGGTCTTGAATTCTCTATGGTTTTTAGTCAGATAGTTTTCATAATGAAAAAAAAAATTCTAATTATCTGAGCTTCACTGCAATTAATCCTCGTTTATATTTAAATATATCCTGTGTTATTTTGTCCTGTGTAAAAGAGTACTGTCAGCCTGATTTATATAGTAATTGTTGCATTCTGTTGATTCTGTTACATTCTGATTTCACCTTGCTTTAAGACAAAAAAGATTATTTCTAGTTTGATTTATCATCATAATAATTGATAGCTTAATAGATCTGGAGTAACTTGAAGAAGTTACTTTCTTTCAAGTTACATCTTCTTTTCATCATCTTGTCCTTGATTGCTGCTGTCACAGTAATGTTTGAATGCTTTTACCCACATGCAGTACTTATAAAGAATAAGTTCTAATGCACAGAATATTCTGAGGCTCCAGACTGGAAGTAAATGATAATTTCTGTATGTGCAGAGCATGGTGGGCTTTTCTGGTCATCCAAATCTCATGTGAAGAGGCTGTGATTCTTCAGACTTCTTTTCATTTAACTGACCCAAGACATAACCCATTCAAAATGTGTCAAGTAATTATTGATGCGAATGGGATGTGTAAGGCATGTGCTTCTGTGCCAGATCATTTTAGCCATTTTTGATTAAGGAGAGCAACTTATTTAAATTAATTATAACTTGACATACAAAGCAATGTGAGCAAATAGCATTGCTCCACAATGGCCATATGCATATAACATTTAAGGGATGTGCTGTGAAGTGTGGGAGTAGTGTTCAAGTTCATGCAGAAGTCTGTTGTGTATGTATGTTGTGACATAGTTGTTCAGAAATGAGCCACAGACAGAACAAAGGAATTTGTTAAGAGGGAAAGAAGCAGCTGGGGCATTACGACTTGAAAACTGTGAAAGAAATAGAAATGTGGGATCAAGTCAACCTTTGGAGAAAGCAAATTCTTATGGAGAGATTATTCTGTAAATTCTGTATTTCTGTAATTTCAAACTCTGGTCAGGTAATAGACAGAATCTAGAACTATATGGACAACTAGTCTGGTCTGGAATGAGGGGTCTTGTAATTTTTGACTTATCTTGTTTATCACACCTATTTTGACTTGGCCAATTGTAGAAACATACTGTTGTATGAATATTGTACATGAGCTGCAGAGGTCATATGAAAAAAACAGAATCACAGAATTGGAAGGGACCTCTAGAAATCTAATCCAGCTCTCCCACTAAAGCAGGATCACCCAGAGCACATTACACAGGACTGCATCCAGTCAGGTTTTGAATTTCTCCAGAGAAGGGGACTCCACAACCTCCCTGGGCAGCCTATTCCAGTGCCTTGTCACTCACAGTAAAAATGTTTTTTCTTATGTTTAAATGGAGCTTCCTATGTTCCTCCAGCTTGTGCCCATTGCCCCTTGTCCTGTCACTGGGAACTACTGAAGATGTGTATCCAGTTTCATTATGGTGATTTTGGTTAGATTTGTAATAAAAAATATTTTAATTAAGAGAAGATTTATAAATATATAAAGCATTTCCAAAAATAAGCCTGAAACTTGGTTCCATAACTCATCAAAATTGTAAATGTTTTTTGACTGCTAAACTAAGCTAGATTCTTATATGCCATAGTTAAGTTTTAGTATTCATTTTCATTAATGGATTATTCTATCAATGTCACAGTGTCATCTCTTTAATAACTTTCCTATGGCTGGTAGAAAACATTTCACTGCGTAAAAACATTTCTCAGACCCTTTTCTCTAATTAGAACTCAAAGAACCCGAGTCTTTGCCACTGGACATAATTTTAGTAAGAAAAAGAGCAGGAAAAGAAGAGGAATCTCTACTCTTCCAACCTTAGCATATCCAATCATGTTAGAGAATACTAGGGGCACTAGTTGGCTGTACTGGTTCTTGTCTTGTTCACAGGGTCACTGACTTTCACTTTGATAGTGTTTTGAACTCCCATCTTCCTGTGGAAGTGTTATAGTATGTTCTTTAACATTTTTTGATGCATTTGGTTTCTGTTTTTAGAATCCTTTCTTAATTTTAGCTGTATATGTAAGCTGTGTAAATGCACAGGGATGTGTCTCCTTTTGTGCTTCTATGTTATATATGCTCCTATGAACTATAATATGCTCCTATTAACTTTGTGGCATAACGTAGTTGGGGTCTGATATCTCCATAGAATTAGGGGAAATGTCTTGTGTCTTTGAAGGCTTCCTTTTTTTTTTTTTTTTCCTTTTCAGTTTCACATCTCAGTTTTCTCCTCTGTGTTTGTGTACTGTACTGAAGACGCAATTTTGGAACAGAAAATAGCTTTATTCTACTATGTAGTTATATTACTATGAGCTTTATGTTAAAGTCCAGTAATGGGTCATGCTACATTTAGACTCTTACTGTTCCAAGCCATGGTAAGTCTGGCTTGAATGAAGTATGTTACTGACATACAGATAGCCAAGATGGTAAACATGGCATTTATTTTTTAGGCTAAGTATACTGGAATATATTATCTCTTATAAAGACAAAATTTTTGGAAAGGCTGTTGATAAACAGATGCTTCCCCATTGTGTGTTTGCTACTTTGATAATTTGGCATACAATTTCTTATCACAGAAAAACATTTTATTACCAAATTCATATTATTTAAGTTGTGAACTCTTTGTTTTGCCTCAACAAAATACTATATATATTCACAGGCTTAAAAACAAAATTAAAGAATTATGTAACTGTAACTGTGATTTTTGAAGCTTTTCCTTACCTTTTATTGCTACCAAATTTTTATTCCTTTTTTGGGTTTTTTTTTTGTTTGTTTTTGGTGTTTTTTTTTTTTTTGATGTTGACAGTACATCTTAAATTTTTTTTGTTTTGATTGCCTTACTGGTTTCCTTCTCAGAACAACAACAATGACCATGCAGCTATGTCGGTAAGTAGATGCAAGATGAAGAAAAAGCATGATGTGAACTGAAAAACTATGAACTGCCTGCAGGCTTATTGCTTCAATTTTTAATCATGTAATAAAATGACCCATCTGTTTTACTGATGATTTGCTGTACACCTTGTGTAGCTGCATGCAGATATCTGGTTAATGACTAACTTTGGGCTTTTGTACACTGGGAGCCCTAAAAACCTTGCAGAGGGTTGGTGGGATGTGCCTTCCATCCCAAATGAGACAAATTAGGAGACTGTTAGACCTTCTGGAAGAGAGGTCAGGTATCAAAATGCAGCTGTGAGACATGAATACAGATTAAGGGTGAAGTTTAGATACAAAGTGAAAGAACCACTGAAAGCTCCATCCTTTCTCTGCTATATCTGCCTGAGATCAATTGAATGTGTGTTCTCATGGTTTTTTTTAATATTTTTATTTTTTTAACAAGATGATATATTGCATTTAAAATTTCTTCCAAGCTCTGATTATTTGCAGGTCATCAATTTTTGTATAAAGTCTTTCTTTCGATTTGGCATAAGCATTTCCATGATAATGAAAGTGTTGAAATTAATATTCTGTTAAGAGTGGCTTCTGAATACTGAATTTCTGAACTTACTTTTACTAATTTTCTCTAATAACTCTAATGTGGTTGAATCTTGTTGCTGTAAACTGCTTAAGTGAACAAATGTGTCAGGCACTTGGGGTGCACATTGTGGGAAGAACTCCCGTTGTTGCTACGGTCAGGAAAGCAGCCGGCTGAGGAGGAGCACTGAGGATCCTGAGAAAGGCTCTAGCAATGGGATACCAAGCTGTTAGGGGCTTAGGGTACATGAATTACAAATGGAAGTTTAGGGGGGTGAGTTAGTCTGTTAAAGAAAAGGCTGGGGAGAGACCTAGTGGCAGCCTATGACCTCTTGAAGGACAGATTCAAAGGTGGTGGAGCCAAACTCCTCTCCCTTGTTGTTAGGACTGGCAAATTCACATGGCTGTAGTCATAGGTAGAAGCTTGGGAAGTGAAGCTTTGACATTAGGCAAGAAGCTTCCATGAAGAGAGCAGTGCAGTGTTGCAGTGCAGAGAGTCTGTGGAATTCCCATCCTTGCATTGTTTGAAGGCTCAGACAGGGAAAAGGACAATGGATCTGAACTGTTAGTGTTGGCAATAATCTTCCTCCAGATGGGAGGCTGGGCTAGATGACACTGGTGGTTCATTCCAATGAGCATTTCTATGAGTAGGTACTAAGTCTCATGTTGAACTATCAGACTAATAAGTGTCATGAGCAGTAGGAATATTGAATATTTTGTAAAGAAATATTTCTTGCTAATGTCGAATAGATGTCAGCATGCTGGTTGTGTCATGACCAAGCACTGACAGAATTTCAGTGATGCAGAGCTTAAAGGCTGAGTTGCTTTTGAAAGGTTATAATTTTTAAGTCATGCAGCCTTCGATGGCTATGTTTTATAAAGTCAGAAGAATTTAGTCCTGTCAGATTATTTTTGTCTTCAGGTTCTTTTATGTCCCATTTTAAGTTTATATTGCAGTTTATAGTACCACTAGATACTTCAAATCAAAAAGCAAATTAAAATTTTATTATATAGCCATTAATGTCATTAAATCAGTTGGATTATCAAATTTGTGATTAACAGTTTGCATTTTTTTAGTTTTTACTTTGAACAGTTAGAGAAAAATCATACCTTTTATTTCTAGATCAGTTAATTTGAAATTCTAGATGGTGTAAATATGTGTTTCTAATACAAGTTAAGAATTAGCTCAAGTTTTATTCTAGATATGTTTCGTCAATACAAAATTAGTATTGGACAACTCTGCAAAAAATGATTGTTGAAAAGTAACAGTTACCAATTACTTTCAAAAAGGTATTTTTTAACATTTTCACGAGAAATTGGGGCAGAGGCTGGAAGTAAAATTGAATCTTTAAAAGCCTAATAGTGTTTTTTAATATAGTTGTGTATGCAGATAGTTCAAAAGTTTGATTTTAGTCCCAATGATAAATAATAATATGCCTTAGTTATTGTGACTGATAAAATTTGCCTTTTTAGTTTTTTTGCATTTTCAGAATTTTTTTCCTTATTTAATATTGTTAAATTAGTTCTTCATCTTAACTTCGTAGATTTAAGATTAGTTTTGTTATTTCCTTTTATGCTGAGCATGACAGTTTGTGTTATTGTATTTTGTGATCGGCAGCAAAAGCTTAATTTCACATCTTGCAGTGAGGGTGAAGGGGTGGTAGGTTTCTGCAACTGTGTTAAAAAATTGAGTCCACAGCCTCCACAGGCTACTTAGAGAATGGGTTTTACTGATCTCTCCAAGTGCTGCTTCATTCTGTCTTTGGTTGGCACAGTTTGGCAGGGAGGATGGGTGAATCTGTCACTGGTTGGTTAATTGTGTGGCTGGTCTCAGCCTGACATCAGGTCTTGGACTCCTAAGTGGCTCAGTACAAAACAAATTAGCAGATTGTAGTCATATTTCTCATTCTATATGCTTTGACTTTGTTAAATGCAATCTATAAATCATATTGACTGACACCATAGTGAAGGATGAAAGCTGCTTTGAGCCAGCTTGCATGGGTCTCAGAAAGCAGTACCACAAAGGTGCCAGGGAAGGATGCATATGGCTGACCCTTTGGGAATTTCCTAGGAACCAAATGTCTATGGCAATTGTTCTTAGGAGAAAAGCTTTTGGGTCTCATAAAAGAGGATTTAATATGTCAGCAGATTCTCTTTACAAGCTCCTTTGAAATATAAGAAGTTTGTCTAAGGGTTTTCTCTTTTTACAAACTTTGTATTTCAGCAAAATGTGAAGGCTGAGTGAAAAAAACAGTTGCCTTTAACGCTGTTAGCAGGTGCCTTTGCTTATAGAATAGGGTCCTTGTTTCTAAAACTTTACATTGATTGAGTGGAAGAATAGGTTTTGTAGATAGCAGCAATTAGCATAGACACAGCAGAGATAATAGTGGTGTCTCCAAATGGGAAGAAACTGGAATGAATGTTAGTAGCCTGCTGAATCTCTGCATGCTATTCAATGTAGGTGTTTAATAGCTAGATACTGTAACCATGGCCACTCCCCTTACAAATAATAATAGTAATTTAAAAGCCCAAACTGGCAAATAATAAATATTAGGAAAGTTTTAAAGCTAACTGAAATTTGTTTAATTCTGGAAAAGACACCTGTTCTTGCTATGTTCACCAATCTTTAAATTTCCTCTTCAAAATGCATTATGAAAAAAGTGGCAAGGAATTGTTTAATTGGTGTATGGTGGAAATTTGGTGAGAGAGTTTTAACTAGGTCTTCACTGTCAAACACAAATTTGAATTTTGTTCTGTTCTGTATATTGTACATACTGTGTTTTGAACTGGAAAACACTGAACTTTGAAGAAGGTTAACAGTAAGGTTCACATTTCTGTCAGTTGAAATTCAGCATTTAAAAAATTTTTATTTATTTATTTATCTAAGTAACTTGTTTTTTTCTCTAGAGTTAAGAAAATTGAGTGGTAAAATTTTATTATTTGTTGGTGTGCTATGTGAACAATAAGCCTGTAGTTCAAGTTACATAGTTGGAAATAGTTTAAATGTCAGGATGCTTCTATTTTATAAAATTTTATAATAAGCATTAAATATACATCTATTGATGCTTACTGAAAGCTCACATGGCTTTTACCATGTCATTTCTGTATGGTAACCATTATTGTGTGCTCCAGTACTATTAATATTTGCCAGATTATAACAGCTAACTACAGATACTTGTGAAAAATATAAAATTCTGTCTTTTATTTAAAATAATAGAGGAATATACACTGTTTGCATATAAAATCAATCTGTTGTTAAAATTTTTCTTGACAACCTATTATCCGGTTCAGCTTTTATTACACTATAAGTGGCAGCATAAATAGGACTTGGAGCTGTTCAGAGATGCACTCATTTTTCCATTAAATCAAAATGACATTTCCATTATATATTTCAGAACTATTGCACTGTAATTAAATGAACTGTGGCCCATTGGTTTGCCTTCTCACCTCTTTTTTTCCTCTTTTTTTTTTTTTCAATTCTCATTGATACTGTTCTGCTTGGGGAATAGAGCTGCATGTCTCCCAGTGTAATTACCATTGGCTTTGGGAGACTTCTAAGCATGCTGTTCTTCATTGTTTCTTACATTCCTTGTTGTCAGTTCATCTATTTTGGTCAAAAATGTTATTTGCTTTTCAGAGGCTTTCAATTAAGAAACTGACATTTCATTTTAGATATAAAGCTCCTAACAATTCAAGATGTTCTCATGCTAAAAAAGCATTAGCAAAAGCCATTTAATGTTTCAGTGTGGCATGTGAGGAGTATTGTCTATATTTTAATTACATTTTAACAAAGAATGGAATTTTAAATTACAAAATATTTAGGGCCAGATTTGCTTTCTATTATATGTATACATGAAAATTCAATTATATGAGCAAGTTGGCTTATTAAGGACAAGAACTGACTATTCAGATGTAGGAGCATAACTTTCCAAACTTTTTGGAACAGTAAACTGGTACCTATCATAATTTTTCATTGCTTTATGTGTTTCTGTGAATCAACAGTGGATTGATCATCTTGACTTTGCAGAAAACCAGCTGTGGAATGACTGCTTTAGAGAATAGGTGTCATCACTTTATTGATGGATATAAGTATAATGATAGTGGTGTGTGCTCCAGTAGGTGTATTATGTAATTATGATTTCTTTCATGTAAGTTTATTAATACTTTTGTTTCCATACGTATTCTAACGTAGATGAGATTTGCAAAGCATAGTTTGAGTACATTAAACCACAGAGATTTCTATTATTGCATTTAAAAGCCAAGAGTGCTTTGCACCAGAAGATTGCAGTGCTATAAAGAGAATAGTGCCATTTGGTGGGGTATTTGATCTTGATTGGTTTTCTTAGTTCTAAGGTATAATTTTTATATCTTTCAGTTCTTTCTGTACTAAATTTTTTATAATTTCTCAAATTAATTCCTGATTTTGTGCTTTGTTTTTTGGCCTTATTTGGAAAACTACTTGCCTCAATTACTTATAAATCATAATGAGAAATGTTACTAACTAGGCTGTGATTGAAAAATTGTTTCTATTTTGTACAGCAGGGGGCTTCATTTCATTCTGTAAGTAGTTGATTACTGATGGTACTGACTTGTTAGGAACCTGAAAAGATGGTGGATAAGCATTACAATTCTAAATAATTTAGCAACGAGCTTTGAGATGGAATTCAAGCAATTATAGTGACAATAATTAGCAATAGCTGTTACAATAAATGCCCTAACTGAAAGCAATGGGTTTGGCTTATATAAAGTTTGGCATTGTTAAAAATATGCAGCATGCTGATTTTCATTACAATTCTGGTTTCTTTCTGTTAGGGTAAAAAATTAAAATAAATAAACCAACAAAGCTCTTCATATGCTTCATGAACTTACATTGTTATTACTTTGAAAATATCCATGTATTTATGAAAATTATTGCATTTCTGGATGAAATATTAGTAATTGCTTTAACATATATTTTATTTAGACCCCAAACTGATTTAATAGAAACAGGTCAGAGAAATAACAGCAAGTGTGATCTTTCTCCTTCTAATCTAAGTCCTCTATCATCAAGACTTTGAATATGTATTAAAAGCAAATCAGATGATAATTTCTTGAATGAAATATCATTTGCTTCTATCTTAAAACCTGTTGCTCTTTCTACTAGGGGAAAGTGGCCCAGACAGCTTGCATGTCAGCCTGCCAGCATCTTTCAACATCCTTAATGCAGATGCTACTGGACACTGAATTAAAACAAATAAGCATGGGAGCAATTCAGCAGTTCAATTTGGATGTGATACAATGTGAATGTAAGTAGGTGTTCCACTATTCTTGTATATGTCTGTCTTAATATTGAAAAAAAATTCTTCAATTTAAGCCACAAAGTGTACCTTATTTCTGTAATCTCAAGGATCCAATTGAAACACTAATCTGTTGTTAACCCTATTGGAATTATAATTGCAGTATCTGGTAAAAAGACTATAGTCTATTACCAAATTGCACAAAACCACTATATAGATATAATGCTATTATAGTTGAGGGGAAAAAAAAAGTTCAGATGTTTATGAAATTTTAACTTAACTCCCACTTGAGTTTATTTATTATGATATAAATTTAAAATATGCTGTTATGTAGGGTTTCCTTCTTCCTAAAATTATTGTTGCCATACTCACTGTGCAGAATAATAGTACTCATTTGTAAACATCAGGTCTTTAGTCTCACTATTCAAAACAGGGCATCAGAATTATTTTGTAAAACTGGTTCAATGCAGCATTGAAAGCAGGGTTCATTTCTTCATATTTTATGGAGGTTAATCTGTGTGAAGGAGGTTACTTCCATAATGTGTCAGTGTTATGGATAGGTTTTAGGTCAGGTTTTACAGTTGATGACTGAGATACTCGCTAGCATGGTGTGGTTTGTTCTTTTTTTAAAGTGAGTACTTTTAGATTTTTATGCTCTGTTTTTTCAAAGCATCTTTCCTCATGTGTTTGAAGCACGTATCTCAATGGTGACAGCTGTAAAACGGGGGAGTTCTGCACGTCATAACCTGGTATTTCTAGTTTGGACACATGAAAAAACTTAGGACTATTCAATTAGCTCAATTAGCAGCCACCTATGGGAAACTGAAAACTTGATTTCAAGCAGTTTGTTTTGCATCACAAAGGGTTCTCTTGGGAGTCTGGGGGGCAGAGTTAAGGCACATTTTTGACGTTTTTACTATGTGCTTTTCTTTTCTTCTGCTGCCTTACTTGTTACATTTTTACTTTTTCACTTTTAGAAAGCTTGATGTTGCAAATTTAATACTGTTCTTTTCTGGTAGGTGGGTAGGAGTTGAGTTGCTGCACCCACTACACAGTCATCTGCCTTCCAAACAAATAGTGTAACAGCGAAGAAAGCTTGCACACTGCCATATTGCTCTGTTTCTAATATTTCAAATATCATCTGTGAACAACACCTTGCTTCACTACTCGATAGAGATCACTGTTTCACTCGGGAATTTCTAGCAATATAGGGGATAAAATGCATGTGTTGATTTTCACTGCAAAAACAGTATGTTCACAATGAAGTAATGGATTGTTTTCAAACCTTTTTCTTCTCAGACTTTGCCCTGTTATATACCATCCTAATTTCTGTTATCGCTCTACCATCTTTGGTTCATTCAATCAGTGAATGATTGAATTCTTAGTAGAATTTTGTTTAATCTAACAAGAAAATATTTCATGATTTTAAGATTAAATGTAACCTTAAGACAACATGTTTTGTATATGTAGCTGTTATTAACTACACAAACTGTGCGAATGGCATGGACAAGACTTGGGAAACCTTGGGTCAAAATGAGAACATTTCACCTAGTAACTTAAAAGACTGAAAAATGTGTTCTTTCCACCACTGCATAACTTCTGGTGTGGGCTGTACAGCAAATTCTGTTCTATTTATTCTATTCTGCAAATAAAATAAACTTTAATTTTTCCTTTCTGCAAAGGTTTTCAAGCATGTTAGAAAAAAACTCGTTTTGCACAGAAACCCTTTGAGTAGTTTAGATATAACTATGGAATCTTGTCAGAATAGAATGCGACAAATGAGATTTTACAATCTGTGAAATAAGGGATTGACACAAGATTTTGGTCAGACTGCTTTGCTGTTGTGGTTTCATTCATAAGGTCCATCACAGGCACATTCCAGACCTCACTGTGATGCCTGTGATTTATGTTCTTGCTCATCACCCTCCTGCAGCTTTATTCTTTGACACTTTGGGATTAATGGGTACAACAGTGACATTTCAATTAGTGCTTAGAATGTGCAAGTAATTCACAACTGCTGAGTAGCTTGCTGGGTAGTTGCCTACTGTATTGTATACATGGGATTGACATTTTACTTAGACACAGTGAAGTATACTTAGATGCATTTTGAACTAAAAATTATGTGAGATGTAGAAAGTTATGAATATCTGAATATTCAAATTCAAAATTCTCGGCAATATTCTAGATACTTATTCTGATCTTTAACATTGTGTTTTTATTTTTCTAATATGAACTGGAGATCTAACTAAAAGCAGAAAAATGTGATTACTGGTCAGATTTTTTGTTTCCATTAAAAAGCAATCAACAATACAACCAGTCACCCAAAAAAACTATTAATGAGCAGCAATCTGTTAAAGTCAGTGAGTGCTGAATTTCTTAGTCACAAGAAATATATGAAGTTGTAAGTGAACTTCCAAGAAAGTAAGGTGGAGGGGAAGGAGGTGATCTTGCAGTGAAGTCTGGAATTTCATTATCCTGCACTGCATTTCTGTGTTAAGTACCTAACTTTAAAAAGCAGAGCAGAAAATCACAAAGTAACTGATACTTTTGCCTAAGAATAGTAACAGTATGAAGAGGTCTTATGGTCTTGCTCTGCTTCTAGTAAGTATTTTGTTTTCTTTCCAGATATTCCAAAAGCTTTCCATTTTATTTCAGTTTTGAAGTATTTATCCACTGCCTTTGCATATTTTATAACTTAGACCAGTGTTTTAACTCCGTATTTTACATAATTTTTTCTCAATTGTGTCCCAGTTCTGGGATTCTTACAACAGTATGCAGGAAAATAAAACATATTAGATCATATTGAATAAAACCCAAAGGAGAGTCCTTTGCCTGAACGTTGCATTTCAGCATCCTGAGAGTTGCTGTATCTCACTTTATGAGAAGCAAGGTGTACATAAAAAAAAAAAAAAAAAAAAAAAAAGTTTTTCAGAGACACCACCAGCTGGGGACAGTGCTGGGGGCTGCAGCCCGGCCAGCTGGCAGCCCCCTCAGTGAGGCTTCTCTCCAGGCGTGTTTGAACAGCTGGGCTGCAAAGTGGCTGACGGCATCTGAGATGGGCACCTGATTCTCCACTCTTCCTCTAAAACTAGATTTGTAGCTTTGCTTTCCTGCCTTTGAACCAGTGCTATGAGGCTGAGGTAAAACTGTCCTTATTTAGCTTTTGATCCGAAGTCTGGACTCTGATTTTTAATTTCTGCCATTGAGCAGCAAGACTATTGGTCAGACCAACAGAGAGGCACTCACACATGGTGGCTAAAATATGGGGTTTTGAGAGAGTAAAATGAAGAGGCCTGTTAATAAGTCTAGAAGTGCACAGAAATTCAGTAAAATTCACAGTTATAGATGTCTTAAATTCCATTTTAGCACACACAGCCTTTTTCTTAAGGTATCCCTTGACACAGAAATTCATATATGTCTTCTGTACAAAATGTAATTAAAATATCAAAGTACTCAAAAGACAACGAACTGATGTCATCTTTACAATATTTAAATTTACCATTCTGTGTGTATGTTGCCTGCCAGTATTATTACATACATTTTTTGTTAGGTTCTGTCTCCTGTAAATTGCCAAACTGGCTGTTACAGGAAGTACATTAAGATTGTATATATTGATGACACACGTGCCAAAGATTCTGTTTTAGGTAAGCAAAAAAGTTCTACACAGAATTATCGAAGTCTAGAGAAAGTAGACATTAAAAATCTTGTAAATACCAGGTTATCATAATGCATATTTTCAGTTTATTTTGAAGTTTCTGTTTCAAACTGCCAGGCAGCTCATGTGACAGTTTAATGGTGATATTTGTGTTTTCACTCTCTCAAATTATGAAACTCCTGAATGCTCTTAAGCACACTAAAACAACCAGCTAACCAGTCCCTTACAAATTGTCTTAGCCTATAATGAAAATAAGGGGTGAATTTTTTACAATATGTACATATTTCATTACTATCTGGAAAAGAACCCTTAGGATGAAGACATGTTAATCGTGTTCTTATAATATATTCCTAACATGCTGTGCAGGAGAAAATGTTTAATTAGCTTTGTAAAATTGTTCACAAAACTTAAAAATTGAGGCTGGGGCAGGGAACTGTCAGACCTTTGCAGCAAGCAGATTATCTTTTTGCCCTTTGAACTCATTAAATTGTAAAGATGAAACAAAATCTACTGTAGTCAACTGTCAGGAATGCCCCAAATATAAGAATAAATCCTTGTGTTATAATTAGTGTCCCAGGGGGTTTAAATTAATAGATAATATAAAGCTGTAGGTAAAGAGAGCAAAGCAAGTAAAAGTATCCCACTCTAGAAAGGTATCTTCCAAAGATAGTGCCAATGGCTAACTGAAAAGTTTTGCTGCAGGACACACATTTTGGCTATGTTTACTTTTCAGTCCTGTAGCTCTTCCTTTGCTGTAGAGCTTCCTCCTCCCAGTGCTACCATTGTGGAGTGGCTGGAGATGCTCAGATTCTAGTGGGGGAAGCTGGTCACAGTGTACTGTGTACAAATGGAAAGCAATACAGGATCAGATACAGATGACCCTTACCCTTCAAGGTACCTTTCTTGTTTAGGGGATACAGAAGAGACCCTCATGTTTATCTTCCTTTTTTATGGTGTTGCCACAGCTTCACAGCATACATACCTCTTTTTTAGCTGTTCACTATGGACATCACTATAAATTCCCTGATGTAGTATAGTGTTTGCATTTTAAATGCTATGTTTGGCTCACCAAAGGGGTCAGAATCCTGGGTCTGTCTGTCCCTGAAGAAATGTTGATCCCAGGGGCCATTAAATAGCAGCCATGAAGACACACAGCCTTTTAGCCTAGGATGTTCAGAAGGGTGTTTTCATAGAGCTGGAGGTCTTTTGTTCTTCTCCAGGTTGGTGGTTGTACAGACTGGTTTCTTTTTGCTTCTTTACAGAGTGTATTATTAAGCAAACTCTCTCTAAAAAGATGCTGGGTTTAGGTTATGTTTTTTCTACTGTGTTCTATCTTTTTTTTTAATGTAAAAAGTGTCTTTTTGGTAGATTGAAATTCCCTGAAAAGTCCCCTAGAGATTTAGAGTTTTACTTACAAAGCAGGAAAGCCAGACAATTTAAAATTCAGACTTCAATACAGTAACCAGTGAGCATTTGCCAACTATTGCCAAAATTTGTCTGTCACATTACAATGTTTTCCCTAGGGTCTTTGATTGTTATTTTTCATTCCTTTATTTGAAGAATCAAGTCATATCTGAGTTTAATTAATTCTCTTATTTCATGATTGTCCATAAATTTTTTTGCACTGCTGTAATACAAGTAGTAAATTCTGCCCCTGTTGGTAAAGCTGCTAATCTGGTACTACATTCCTCTATTACTAAGCTAATGTTAGATATTCTGAGATCGTCTTAGAAGCTTTATGTACTACTTAGAATCATTATTTTCATGTACATCAAATTCCACAGAACCATTTATAGATTTGTAAATAGTCTACCTGAATTCATTAGACTGCTTTGAGTTGAAGCCATACATTAGTAGTAAATTACTGAACCTGTTATTTTGCCATCATGTTATCCCAGACACTAGTATCTTTTTGGATATTGCTTTTGCATCACAATCCAAATTTTATATCTAGCAATTAAAAAAAATATTTTAGGGGTTTCACATTATTTTTAAACATTACGAGGAGTCCTTAGGACACAATAGAGATGATCCGGAAATGTTTTGGATGCTTATGTTCTGTTTCCTCTACTATTGAGTGTAATGTTTTCAAACTTGAAAAAAAAAAAAAGCAACCTTTCACTGTCTCAGATGATACCTTTATAAAATAATTCCAATAGCATCTACTTTGTTTTTGTTAAGAGCTCTTAACTGTGTATAAGAAAAATTCTCCTAAACTCCTTTGACATAATGTGTTTCACTTGAGTGGGGATATGAGGCAATGGGAGCTTCTGAAAGTGTATTTGTTATAAATGCATGATTGGGATAAGAACAGCAGAAAGTATACTTACTTTCTCTAAGTTTGAATAATTACTAATTATTTCCTAGTTTAAGCAAATAGCTGACTGTTCCTTTTTATTACCATGTTATGATTTCTTAAAATTTTGAATATAGTTTTGCCTTCCAATTTTGACAGCCTTCCTTTGGGTTCAAGGAGAGCAGAAGTTCATTATTGATAAGCTGCCCAAAAGGCAGTGAGGCATTTCAGGTCTGCACTGACTGTGGCACATAGATCTTTCCACCTGTTGACTACACATTAAACAAACTCCCACCTTAGCTTTTGTCTTTTATTTACTGTTTGGCTAGAGGTGGAGTTTTATAAAGCTGATGCTATAACAAAAGCAGATGTTTGAAGATATGTTGAAAACCATGGAATTGGTATTATTTTCAAATCTTTTAGTAATCATTCACCTTAGGCAAAAAAAAGAGAAAATGTTGGCTTCGGTGTTTGTAACATTACTACTCATTTAGAATTTTAAGCAAATTTCCTAATAATACTCCTAAAAAGTGTTATTCTTGAGGATTATTGGAGTTGAAAAAATTAAAGGAAAGTTGTTTGTTGGTGTGTTTGCTTTTAATCACTGTGGGTTAATAGTTGTCATTTATTTCTGTCAAACTTGTTTCATTTTAATACTAACTAGTATTTATGATACATAGATCTAGATTTTCTGTTAAATTTTTTTTTTTTTTTTGAAGTCTACATCCATAATATTCTTGACCTCTCCTTGCAGTGTTTGCTAGTTCTGAGCCTGTGCCAGGATTCCAGGGAGACACCCTGCAGCTAGCTTTCATCGACCTCAGACAAGTAAGACACTAGTTGTTGTTTTTTACCCTACTAATTTCCCCTTTAGACCAACGCTGAAGTTATTAAATTAAAGAACCTTTCATGTTTTAGCATTCCCATGTAATTAGTTTTGAAAAGTGGTTATTTGAAGTGTTATTAGTGGCACTATTCCCTATAATTTAGCATAAAACTGTTTCTCTTAATATGTTGTTAGGGGGCACTGTGCAACTGGTGGTGCTGTTACATGGAAACAGGATGGAATTTTGGTCCTGGCAATTTTGTAACGAACCTGTAACACCTTTTTGCAAGAGCTTACATGTTACACTGGTGTGTCATGGCCCAATTCCATTCTTAGCAATTGCTCCTGTCTACAAAACTACTCCCTGGAGAGCAAAATCAGGCATGGTATTCTTTTAAATTATTGGAAAGCAGCTTTATTCCAACTGTCTGATCTTTATTCTATATGAAATATAATTTTAAATGCCTTAATGTTGGAAGAACTCTTCCACGGTTCTTGCCAAAATGTGTTTTTTTCCAGACTGAAATCTATTTGTCCTAATTTCATGTAGTTATTTCTGTTCCCTGCTCTCTGTAAATTCAGACACATATCTACCCACAGCAATTAATTTTCATAAACTTTTCTTATGTGAAGTTTTTGGAAATTAATAAGTATTTCATAAAATTACAAGTGTAAGTGTCACTTAAATAGTGAAATGAATCCTCAACTGCACATGGAAATTCTTTAGCTTCCTGCAGATGATATTTTTCATTACCATTATGAGCCTGTGAAAGTCATCAGAAAGTAAGAGAAATGTAGAAATAATTCTATACTGAATTATCTAGATAGTAATATTATTTTTTATTTTAATAGTTTAGTAGGTTTTTCCTAGCAAGATAATGAAAAGACATTTCAGAAGGGAAAATTCCTGAGGCAGTAAATTCAGATTTCTCCTAACAGTGAAAGAACTTGATTACAGTGTATTTGGAAATAAATAAAAGGCAGAGTTGTCTGACATTCCCACAGTAATATAATTTGGGAACAAAATCTACAGTGGGATAACCAAGGAGGAGGATATAGGATTGTGGCCGTAAGATTTGTTCACGTGATTTGTACCCTAGGAGTTCCAGAATTCAGTATGTGAGGATATACACTGTCAGACTTCAAATACCACAAGTCTTTCCTTGACTAGCAGCCTTCTGCTTTTGGATTCTTTTTTATTCTCCTTTTATTATTTATGTTAGAAGTGACTAAACATCTTCCAATTTGTATGAAAAGAGGTTAGTTGAAAGGAAATTATGGTGAGAAATTTTGGCACCATTTCTGTCATCCACATAAGTGGTATAAGTCCTTGCAGAGCCTGTGTTTGTTTCAAGGGAAAACATGATTACCAGCTGTGCAGGAGGGCAGAGTGTGTACATACCTGCTACAGGAAATAAATATTATTTTTGTATGTTTTAAGCACCAGCTCTTGAGTATGTCAGATTAATAGCGATCATGTTGCTTATGGAAGCTCTCAGTTTATGTTACCAACTTGTATTTAGAATTCTCTTGGTGCGATGCTCTGTATGCCATGGGAATCTAATCTAATCAATTTCAGTTATCTTATAAACAGCAAAAGTCTGGGAAATCCACTTTATGAAGTTGCATTTGAAGCTTGTAAATGTAGACTAGTTCTAGCTTTTTTTGCATGCCTCACCAAAAGGTATTGCAAGCACACATTAAAAACATTTACTATTTAGTAAGGGTTTGCAGTGTTTTCCCTCTTTTCCTTATTTGTGATCCATTTCTATCTTAATAGGGTGGATGACAGTTCTTTTCAAGAATACTTAGAAAGGCAACAGAGCCTTTTTCAGAAAGTTCTTATAAAAGGTCATGCTTCTGTTTCTTAGTTTAAATTTGATACTTTTTCATGAATTGCAGGATATGAAAGATAAGGAAGTGGGTCCAGTGGTCAGGTTTTACCTGCCCACCCGGACTGTGCCCTAAGGTCAAACTCCTGATACTGGCTGTTCGGTACAGAGTAGCTGATGACAGGTAGGGGCTGATACAAGGGTGAAAGCTTGAACCGTATCAAAGCTAAAAGGCAGGAGATTTGGGACTCAGCAAGAGGCTGTAGCTAAAAGATGGATCAGCAGGATTGCCCTCTTCTTAAAAAGCAGCTGACCTGCAAGGGAAAAGACTTTACTGTCCTGCCAATCACATGGTTGCTAATGGAAGCCAGTTATCTCAACAACAGCTTACTCTCTCGTACCAGGGCGGTGTTGAAGATTAATGAGGAATGGGCAGTACAATATTGTAGTGTGTTTTACTAAAGAAAAGTCAATTTAAAAGGAGCCATCTTTGAAGAAAAAGAGGGAAGAGCTACACTTCGATGATTACTAGAACTGGGGAGGAGCAGCTTTGAAAAGAATTGCCATAGATATTTTCATCCTAGCAGTTCCTGAATCCTGTCTTTCCCTGAAGACAATGTATGGACAGCATGTTGTCCCCAGCAATCCCACTTCTTCCTTTCTTCCTTCTACAGATGTAGAGGAGCAAACAGAAGGAGAAACAATTGGCATGAGAAAGAGTTGCTTTTGAGAACACTAGTTAGTAGCAGGAAGCTGTAAGACGCCAGGCATCCTGAAGGGGCTTACCAGTGTTCACTCTGATAGGCCACCTCTTTCTTATTATGCTCTCCCCTCTTATGGTCTTGTCATACTTAACATGTTCCTTAAAGATCTTAGTAATCTGTAGAAACCCTTGTCAATTCAGATTTTTCACAGAATTGTCACAGTTGGAAAAGACCTCTAAGATCACCATGTCCAGCTGCCAACATCCTTCGTCCCCCCCAAATAAAACCTATATATCAATATCAGTATCTGTATCACCCACTAGCATAGTCTCATATGCCTTGAACTGCCTCATCTACAGGTTTTTTAAATACTTCCAGGGATGGTGATTCCACTGCTTCATTAGACAGCCCATTCCAATGCCTAACTACTCTCTTGGTAAAGAAATTCTTCCTCAGATACAGTCTAAACCTCCCCTGGTGCAACTTCAGGCCGTTTACTCTAGTCCTGTTGTTATTGAGAGAAGAGGCCAGCACCCATGTCCCTACAGTCTCCTTTCAGGTTGTTGTAGAGAGTGATAAGGTCTCAGCCTCTTCTTCTCCAAACCGAATCCTAGTTCCCACAGCCTCTCTTCATAGGGTTTGTTCTCCAGACTCTTCAACAGCTTGGTCACCCTTCTCTGAACTCACTCCAGCAGCTCAATGTCCTTCTTGTAGTGAGGGGCCCAGAACTGAACACAGGACTCCAGGTGAGGTCTCACCACTGGTGAGTACAGGGGCACGATCACTTCCCTTCTGGTGGCCACACTACTCCTGACTTGCTGTTGGCCTTCTTGGCCACCTGGGCACACTGCTGACTCATATTCAGCTCGCTGTTGAGCAGCACCCCCAGGTCCTTTACTCCCTGGCAGCTTTCCAGCCACTTCTCCCCAAGCCTGTAACTTTTCATGGGGTTGGTGTGACCAAAGTGCAGGACACAGCATTTGGCCTTGTTAAACCTTATTTTATTGGTCCAGCCTGTCCAGGTAATTTCTTGTGCTGTTCCCAGAATCATAGTATCTCTGCATCTTACAGAAGTGACTTGGTGTGGTGGACTAATCTCATATAGTGCATTTTTTTACTATTCTGTTTTCTTCTGCCAGGAGGAAGGATTTTTTTTTGTGCCTTGATGACTTCCTGTTTTTTACTGTACACTGCTATTTGTGTTTGGCAGACAAGAGGGAAAATAACTTGGGGAGCACATTTTTTTAGAATCTTAAAAGCTTATATATGATGTGTAGTAACTTTAAAATAATTAATCCAGGATCATTCATGTGGAATTTGATAATTTGAACAGTCTTTTCTATGTGAGTGCTTTACTAGAAATGGAAGAATCCATTTTACTTGCTTCATTTTGATAGGTAGGTAACGAGCACAGTCAAAAACATACTTGGCTTTTGCATCATTGGGAATCTTTGCACCTGTAGCAACCAATGCACTATTCTCCAAAGCTTATATGTACCTTATATCCCTGGGCTGATAACAGGGATTGTGCTTCGGGCCCAGGAAGATGAGCAGTGACTGCAGAACTGCAAAGTAACGCAGCACTTTCTTCTTAAGAAGTACCTGAAGTTTGCTGCAGGGAGAACACCAGTATACAACTCCTTCTCATAGAGAATCACGTGGCCATGATCATCGAGGAGCTTGCAGCTCCAGCCACTTTAGCAGCTCCTACATAAGCAAGCAGCTAAGAAATTTGATACATGTTCATGGTTCTGTACAGATGCTTAATCGTGTCTTGCCTCTTGCCATTTGTCTTAGTACATGACATACCTAGGTCATACATACATGCACCCTTTCACTTCACTTAAAGCCACCGAGGGGCAGGTCAGCTCAGCAAGATGATTATCAGAGTGGCAGTACTGCTTTAAAGATGCTGGTTTGTGGCATCTTGTGAAGATGACCCTGCTCTCCTGCAACTTGCACCACTCTCTGAAGGTAATTTCTTGCTGCTGTCTATACAGGGACTCTGGGTAAATAGAGCAGTGGCCCAAGTTTAGGTAGAATGAACTTTTGGGATTTTGCTACCAGTTTCCCAGGTCAATTGGAATTAACCTTCAAAAGTAAGCGGGTCGTAGTCCTACTTGAATTAGTCTCTGAGGAAGCTCAGCCTCCAACATAAATCAGTTTTGTCCTGGTTATTTAGAGCATAGAGTCCAAGGCTCTTTAGTGCCTAAGGACTAGGGTTACAGTTCTGGAATATAAGTCAGTTTCTTGGACATCCTGGACACTTAAAGACTGTGAGGAAAAGGCCTGAACCTTAACATTTTTGCATTATTATTTGGAGGCCCAGTGTAGTGTGTCATGTGTAGTGGACAGGACTGATAACCCTGTGGTTGCCTGAGAAGTCAACAGTTGCTGTCCTGGGGCGGTCTTGAAATCAAACATTTGACTATAGAGTTAGAACATAAGCTACAGATGTAGCTTGACTTTTTTTTCACTTTAAACTTCATAGGTTGTCTCTAGTGTTTCTATCTACCACAGGCATTATTTCAGTTTCAGGAAGACCTTCCTCCTTTACTGTCTGATCTCAGACAAGTACTCAGGTAACTTGATGATTGTATAATTTCCTTATTTTCACAGTAGTGGTGAGAACTGTGTCATATCTGTCTTCTTTTTGCACTTGAGTACATGTTACCATCCAGTTGCTGTCAGTGCTGGGCTTGCAACAGGGGATGCCTTCTCAAGTGAACATAATCATGTGCTATTTGTTTGCTTGTTCATTTCCTTTGTAAAGCATTTTGTAAAGTATTGTTGCGACAAATATTACTAATTTCTGTATCATAGTAGTGTAAATCTATTTGAAGGAGAAATTTCTTACTAGTTCTTTAATATAGTCCTCCTATGTCTTCTTTGCTTCAGAAGTAACTTGTAGGTAGGAGCTGTGTAACTTAAAAGAAGTGTTTGACACTAAAGGCAGACTCACAGCTCGGTCTTCCCCAGTGTTTTGTTTTGTTGCAGTGTTTAATTTGAATTAATTTCCTGTGGTAGTAGCTGCATTTCAGCTCTGACTTTTCTCTGATTTCCCCCAATGTGAAGCACTCCAAAGCTCACACTGTCTGTGTTCCCTGTGGAGAATACTCTTGACCCTTTCAGTAGACTTCAGAGAAAAACTTGCAGCCTGTTGCCAAATAACTCCTGGAGGGCAATGGCTCTAAAGGTGTGCTGTGGCTTCCTTTACAAGCTGCCAGCTCACACAGTGCCTAGATTTTTAAATGAGTATGGTACAGCCATCCCTGGCCTCTACTCTACAGAAGAGTCTTGAAAAAGAAAACATTAGGAAAAACATTAGGATTTTCCAAGAGGGAGAATTACTGAACAGTAGATTTAGGAGTAAATCTTTAAAATTTCAGAGTTTAAACAAAAAAGTAAGCCTCTCTTTCATAGGCAGCAGTTTGAATGTCTTATTAGCAAGTAGTCTAAAATATTTCATGTTTTGCTTCCTGAGGGAAGTGGCTGTTGAGACTTTAATCTTCACAGAAGCTCTTTAACAATGTTTACTGATCCCTTTCCTCCCCCTCCATGCACTCCTCAGCTTCTCTGAACAAGCAGAGGAGCATGTAACATCTGTAACATGAAGCCCAGCCTCCAGGTGCTATGTAATGGGATTTGAGCTTCTCTAGTTTTCAGTGCAGTGCTGCTTATTCAGCTAAAGAAAGGAGCTCAGATTTCAGACAGCAACAAAACGAGAGTTGCACCTCCTTGGATTTCAGACCATAGGTCCTTGTTTTGCTGGGGAAGGGCAGAAAATTCTTGCTGGCCTTCCTCTTCTTCATAAAATGACTGAACTAAAGCAGAAGGAGGGTTTGAGGCACACTGGACAAAACAAGGACACTTCAAGGAGCAATAGCTGCATCATACAGGGGCAGCAGACATATGCATACCTGTGCTTCAAATTATATTAATTTGACTATGACTGTGTGCTAAATGTGTGTTAGCTGGCTTGCAGGAACACACAATATATTTTCAGAGTAGCATATTCTTAAAAGTAAATGGGAATTCTTCATATGAACATGACAAGTTGTAAACATGAGTATTCCCTAATGAAATCTCTTACTTCTGATTTCTCCTTTTCAGTTGGATTTTTCTGAAACCTGTAGGTTCAGAGGCTCAGATCACAAGTTGTGTATATAGATGCTTGTGAGGAAGATTGCAATCAGTGCTCTGTACACAGAAGCAAGCCAGCTCATTATTGGGGTGGGATTTATACCTGCCAGCTGGTAAGAATTAGGAAGCTTTAGAAACAAATGCACAGAAATTAGCAATGAGGGGTCAAAAACAAGCATGTCTTTGGATTCCCTATCTTGATAAGGATTTGCAAAATCAAAGTGGGATGGCAAGTCAGTCATTTCCTGGTAATAGGTATTCTTATCCTGTTACTGTCAAGAAATAAAAGCACACAAGCCAGGTTATTAGGTGTATGTGTGTTCTTTGGGAAACTTAAGTAATTCATCAAATTCAGTGCAAAACAGATGTTATCCAGTTCAACATCTAAATGCCCCTTTTTCAGCTGAGAAGGGCAAATAGCATGCTGATAGCATAACAAGTCTAGATCCTGGCTTAGTGACAATGAGGGGGCATAGCTGAAAATAGGCTTTAAAAACTTAAGTGTACAGATGCTGTTACTTCACTTCAGTAGCCCTAAGATGATATACATATGTCCATTTAACTACAAGATACACACTTCCTTCTATGACAAAAACAGTGCCAGTTCCTTGAAAGGTATAATTCTAAAAACTGAATGTTTTCTCCTATTTGGCAGTAAAAAATTCTGTAAGTACCTAAACCACGTAAGCTATGAAAACCAAGAAAATAATTCTTCTAGTTGTTTCCTTAAACTTATTCATTTAGGGATACAATTATCTTAATTCTCCACTTGCTGAACTAGATATGCACACGAATTAGGTGAACTGGCAGAAAAGCTGTATTGTGTACCTAGAAAATATCAGAACAACTCAACTTGACTTAGAGACTTTCAAATAACAACCTTTGCATAAGAACATAAGCCTAGTTGAACAAGAGAAGGGGGGTTGTTGTTGTTAGGTGAATTTATAATTTTTGGAGCTAAGACAGGAGCTAAGGCAGTAATTGATCTCATTTGTCTTGTGCAGTAGAAACACTACCTTATAGAGCAGTGCAGGGGAGTTCCAGCTTCTAAATACTACCATCACAGATATTATTAAATTTTCACTGAAGGGTAAGCAAAAACTGCCATCTGGACTATTTAGATGGATATATGACTCGCTATCTGAATATTACCAGCTGTTACATTTAATCATCTTTCAGCTCTTCTGAGACATCAGTACTTTCACAAGACAAGGTTTATGTATAGTTAATCAACTCATTCAAAACCTACAGAGATGCTGTTATGATAAAAACTTCATACCTCTGGAGAACTTGTCTGTTCAAGAAAGGTCATCTCATAATTGCAGAGGAAAATCCTGTAAGATCATGACCTAAATGGCACTGAAATGGTATCATTGGTAGTTTAAGTGCATATCCTGATTATACCCTGTCCATAATGTCAGAACCCAGGGCCTTCAGTTTTCTTGGGTGAGATACTGAATTTCTTTAATAACTGCCATGCAATGTGTCTGAGAGACTATTTCTGAAGCAGTCATTTCAGAGGACATTGTAAGAGAAAGCACTACATGAATTTTATTGCAGAAGGTTTTATTCTTTTGCAGGAGGATCTCTTGGTAGAAAAGTTTCAGAAGGCTCATTTTCAGATAATTTCTTAATTAGCAAATCTCCTTTGAATTAGAAGAAATGGAGACATGTGCCTAGTGTATTTGTAAACTCCTTTGTAAATTCTGATATATCTCTTTCAATGGAATGAAGTTTCTCTCTGGTTTTCTTCTACTAGCAGCTTTCCTCCCCATCTGATCATTACCTTTATCTTTGTCATGTAACAAATTATGAAAATTCAAGGAAGGAAGATTTGGGTGCATGACTTTCCTGAAGTTTGTGAATATATTATATCAAGCTGTTGTCTTCCTGCTGACAGCCAGTTGCTTCAGGATCTCTACCATTGTGTCTGTGCCCTTCTGTAGCCCTGAGCTGATGGATGGAGTTCAGCTTTGGAGCCACAGCTCCACAGGACTTCCTCTGAATCCCAAGGGTGGTGTGTGGTTCTTATGACAAATGGATGAGCATTGTTGATTGAATAACACAAGTGAAGAAAATGATTGTCCTTCATGTTACTTGTTATTTGTATTGTCTTAAGATCTATGACTCCTCGTCACCATTCACAGAGCCTTGGGTCTGGTAGCTGCATTAGTAAATTCAATAATTTCTGCCCGCAAATTATTCACACCCTACAGCCTTAGCTAAGCTTGTATTACTGGTATGTAGTATACAGTGGGCAACACTACTAACCTACAGATTTTGCCTTCAGTACTTTTACTGCATAGTTGGACTCCGTTCCTTCTATAAAATATCTGTCAGTCACAGGCAGCAGACAGAATATCCCATTTTTCCTTTTTCCTAGTTTCTTCTGTGGAAGAGAAAGTCTGTCTCTTCTTTTGCTATAGGGCCAATGTGAAATTCAGTTAAATGGAAAAAATCTTTTACAATGAGAAATTAAGGATTATTCTCTGCTTCAGAACAGTAACAACACATAGAAGAAAGTGCATAGACATAGTATGGCAAGGACCTGAGTAAGTGAAATGTAGTTGATTAATGCTTATTCATTTGGATCACAGTGTCTTAGAACAAAAGGCTGTATCTTCAAAAACTTTTGTACAATATTTAGCATAATGTGAGACTGATCTTCAGCTGGAGTAGTTTAGAAGTGCAAAAACACAAATAATAATACATTGTTTTGACTCCGACTACCTCTGGTCCATCAGTGAAGTCTGGATGATTTAAACCTTCATATATTCTTTCTGTTAGTACAAGTAGGCAGTAAAAGAAGTTATTTAATTTCATTCTGTTATGTAAGTAGTAGTTTTCTGGTTGAAATGAACTAATTATAGTAATAGTGGTTTGTCTGAGCCAATTGTTCTAAAGCAGAGTTTTATATCATATGGGCTTAACTGTTAACTTGCATGTCTTTTATGACTGTGTCTTGTTTGGAGCAGTTTGTCATCCTACAAGTTGCACTGTTTAAAATAGAAGTAACAAATAAAATTTATACACAAATTTCAGATGTTTTAGAACCTAAAGAAAAACTCTTGGAGGGGACTTTCCCTAGAGCGTTAGTAATAAAGAGGCAGCACAACTTAAAAGACCTCAAGATCTCACAGTCAGAGAGAGTCTCATGATGGGGAAAAAAAAAACCAAATAAACATCTGAAATGCATAAAATTAAAAATTAAAAAGTCACAAGATGAGTAGATAAGAGCAGTAGATGATAGGGAAAAAAAGAACCTAAAAATAAGGACAAAAAAAAGAGGAAAAATTCAGTTCCTCTCTATAAATTATCTTTATTGTCCTTATCGTTTTCTTCCTATGATTATAATTTTCTGTGGTTTATGCTGAGACCCATTAAGAACTTCTTTTTAAACAGTAGAATTTGAAGATACGTTTTTACTCAAAGAAAAGAAAGGACTTTGGTACAGATTAGTGGTGTATAAAGTCTGTGAATTCATCAGGTTGCCTTATTCCCAGGAGAACACAAGCTTCCCAGTTTCAGTGGCATGCCTTCAGGAAATCCTTCCTGGAGGACACACAATTAGCCTGCACCAGAGTGTGCAGTGTAACATGATGCATTTAAACCAGGAGATAGTTCTCATCTTTTGACCCTGTGTCAAACATGTCAATTGAGTAGCTTACCTGAGATCTGTAAGGGAACATAGGCCATCAGATAGTTTCCCATAGAAAGAAACATGCAATAGACACACAGAAAAAAAATGCAACTTAAAACCTGACTTATTTCCAAAGTAACAGAAAAAGTGCTGAGCTAGCCTTTGCAAGTGGCATAACTCAGTGCATTCAGATTCTCCTTTCTTTTTGCCAGTCTAAAGTTTAAATAAAAATCTTAGCCCTTACTTATGTTGTATGGGAAAGACATTAAAATAGCACTTTCGTTTTAAGCACTAACAAGATACTCAGGCCTGAGAAAGTATAGATTTGATAAGAACCTTGAAATGTATGGCCAAGTGTTAGCTTTGCAATGGTAATATGTTCAGTATAGCCTCTAAGTCTTGCATCCATTGGCATAAAGGATGCCAAGTTTAAAAAGTTCAAGCAAAACAGAAAAATGTTAAATAATTTCTAGACAGAAATACACAGGTAGCTGGATGGAACTGGATAGCTGGGAGAGTGAAAAGGCACAAGCTGAAAACTCAAACAACAGTTTAAAACAGTCCCTATAGCTTAATTAAATAAAACCAATAATGCGATTTAAACTTATCTGAGTTAAAATTACTTTAATAAGGGTGTTAATTACTAGAGGATTAACACTGCTTACATGTGATAATAGATGTGATCAGTCAATAAAGGGTGAGAATAATGTTCGTTTAAGAAGCAAAAGAATCTAGCACAGGATTACTCACCAGAAGGGGATAACATTTCAAAGTGGCAAGAAAATCAAGGGAAGGGGTTTTCAAACTACATGAGGCAATAGGGGCTGAATTGTGCCATCACTACTTAGCAGAAGTTCCATGTATATTGGGATCTATTGAAGTAATTATTACACTTCACACAATACATAGTTTGGAAATCTTTCTTACTGAGCAATTGTAAAAATAATTTTTCAGATGAAACATTGTAAGAAATTATTGTCATTGAGGAATTATAAGAGAAGGAATATTCTAAGACAAAAGGACAAATTCTAAGGAGAATAATTTCTTGAAGATATATTTCTTAGAAAAGAAATAATATTGGACTATTGACATTAAGCAGAAAGGTCTTTTCTGAAATGTTTGCAAACATAGCAGCAGCAGAAAAAAATGTCTTTTGCAAAATGCCAACAGAAACAAAATTTGTTTTTTCCAGGTTTCTTGTTACTACAACTTACTGGGCTCAGAAGCCTTTGCTAAACCAAGCTATCTTGACAACAAAAACAAGTAATAGGATGTTATACTGGCTGTTATACTTGCTAAAAGGTTTTTTAGTAATGTGATAAATATAAATGTGTAAGTAAACATTTTGTAGTAGCTGAAGAAAGTGAAGGTCGTCCTGTAAAGAATATGAAACTTTTGTATAGTGATTTTGGGTTTGCTTTTAACTTGCCTATATTTACATTCCTGAGCTACTGATTGTGGAATTCCTTGTCCAGTGGTTCCCAGGTCTTGTATAGCTTTCCCTAAGGGATGTAACCTCATCTGCTATGAAGGGTGGTTATGCAGGCATACCCTGAATGCAGTGCTTTGGAAGAAATAACTATCTGTTTACAGCAAACTCATGATGAGCACATCTGTATTTCTCTGTGTCTTATGGATTACACTGGATTTTTGTTTCTGTATGCAAAAAAAAATTATTCTGATTTCTGGGCTTTTACATCTAAGATTTCAATGGCTTTTCATATATTCTAACTCAGCACCCAGATTCAGATGAGATATTTTATTGATCAGTTGCTATAATTGTATCTGCTTTTTGAAGAGCCTGTTCAGAGATGGCCACCTAAGAGAAGAGCACAGACTGGTTTTTTTGCTTAAATTTAGGTTTAAAAATTTGTTTAAATTTAGATTTGCAACACTGTGAGAACAACACAAATCTTAACAATGAACAAACAAACAATTAAAAAATAATTAGGCTGTTTTGTTGAAACAAACTGCTTTTCCCTACCATGTGTAGGGGCCTGGGTTCCCTCAGTGGAGTTAATGTGTTTTGTAGTGCACACTGGCCTCTGTGGAGGCCAAAATGTTGCAGAATCAAGAGATGCTTATAAACCTTACAGACTGGTTGTATATCCTGGAAGCCTCTGTTTCTTTAACAAGGTCATTTCAGTATTTTTCTTACATCTCTGGTGTTTTGGTACAAGTCAGAATATGACAATAAATAACTGGAAAGCTAGGAAAAGGAAAATATACTGCTTTACCACTGAATTGCTAATTCCCAGTAGCCAGGTGGGCTTCCTGGATCAGTTCAATGAGCTTCAGCTTCACAGAAAGATCTGGTCATCACCTCTTGTATGAGCACAAGGCTGATGCCATGGAGCTGTGCCATGCCTACTTGTCTTCCCAAAGGCATCAGTTCACATTTTCACACCAGGGCTGTGTATCTAGGAGACCTTCCTTCAGTCCTAGAAGTAATCAAACTGAAACATAAACTTGGAGCTGTAATTAAACTCGGGCAGACCACTAGAATGTTTAGTTCCAGGGTGCAGCAGTCTGACTTTATGTGTGTGTGTACAAGGACAGTTTGGGTTAGTTAGTCAGAAAATGACTTCTTGTGGTTTGGGATGTTAACTGATCTCTGGCAAGACTGTAGACATCTCTAGTTATTCACGTGGATATTACTAAATGTGTTAGTTAGCACAAGAGTGTTCAATTCTAGAACATTGTGTGCAACTTGCAGTGAGATTGTTTTGTGTTTAAATTTTATTCCAGTTATACCATGATAGATGATTTTTAACTAGTCCCACCTTCTTTAAACCATTAACTTTCAATAATAGGTCTTAACATGCTTGAATACAACTTTTTAGTGAAATGACTCAAAACGATCTTTACTGGA
Source organism: Heliangelus exortis (assembly GCF_036169615.1). Classification (NCBI taxonomy): domain Eukaryota; kingdom Metazoa; phylum Chordata; class Aves; order Apodiformes; family Trochilidae; genus Heliangelus; species Heliangelus exortis. The sequence goes on from NC_092428.1 coordinate 9,131,878, forward strand.
AGGACTAAAATTACACAGTTTTAAATCCCCTAAAATGTGCCACATCACATGCCATCATCTATGGCATTATTTCAAAGACAAGCAAATACTCAAAGGCATGTTTGTTATAGAGCTCATACATTTTAAAAAATAGCTATAGAAAAATTAAGTTTGCATTAAAAAACCTATAAAAAATACCTCTTCAGTTAATAATGTTTTTGTAACTTTCACTATGTAAGTGCTACTTGCAAATCTCTGTTTAAAAAAGAGAAAACCAGAAGCCAAATTAAAATGACAGCCTAAACTTAGCTGCGCTACATTAATAATTTAAAAAACTGAAATAGTATTTTCAAAATCTTGTTCGAGTCAGAGGTGGATGTCCCGGTTTTGGGGACTGCACTTGTCACCCCTGTGTGCTGAGTGTGTATGCCTCTGTGTCAGATACTCAAAAACAAACAAAAAGACGAAAGCCCTGACCATTGCATAATACACAATTTTTAATAAAAAAAATATTTACCATTGACATATTTTTATGCTTTGTCTAAAAGCACTTCGTGTACTGCCTAATGGGCTTGACAGGAGCAATTTGGCCTGAGACGGTGCCCTCTGGAGCCTGACTGTCTGCCAGGCTCTTGTTTTTCAAACTCTTCCTCAAAGGACAGTTCTTTTGCTACTAGTCCAGCTTATTCTTTAATGATGATGAAAAACACACTTCATAATAAACATTTGTGCTATAATGAAACAAATCTTCTCTGAATATATATTACTTGTTGCTATGCTATGTATTGCGTAGGACCTAGCTATTTGTATTTTCCTCAGTGATGATTTTTCAGTGACTTTCTTCGGAAGTTACATCTTGGGCTGCTTGAAGTTTTAATGGGATTTGTAAAAATTATATGTTATGTCAGCAAGTATTTATATTAGGCCCAAGTTCATTTGAAGTGCCAAAGAAGAAAAAATGTACTTGGGCTTGCTCATGAATACAAGACCAGGCATTTCTCAGAGCATACCTCAAGGTCCAGATTTTAGGAAAGAATTTTGCCCTCTAGAAGAATTTAGGCTATAAAGTATTTATTTGAATACAAATAACTTCATTTTTTCTTAGCATAACAACAATTCCCAATTGTGTAGCTGTCATAATCCCTGAGTTTAAGTGTTATACAGTTAAAAATATGCTAAAGATCCCTATACTCAAGATAGTGACAGATGTGATTTTCACTTACAAATTTGAAACAGATGAAAATATTTAAATATAAAAGTTTTTAATTCTTGTGAACATTTAAAAGTCCCCAATTTAGGCACGTTTTCTAAATGCATAGTGCTTAAAAAAAAAAAAAAAAAAAAAAAAAAAAAAAGTTTTAATGCAGTGGCTTAAAAACTGAAAGACGCTGTCTTTCTAACACAAACTATCCTCCCTTTGAAAATCCAGGGCTCAGTTTTCAAAGCGTTGCCTCGGAATTTAGCCTGCGACCCCCATTGACACTAATGGGAATTGCATAGCTTAGTCCCCATAACATCCCTTTGAAAATGCATTTGTTATACCAATCCAGAAAAAGGGTAGCATAAACTATAGACACTCACAGATCAAGAGATCAATTTGCACTTTGAAATACAAGACCAATGTGTGTTATTCCAGTTATGTGATCAGTAGGGGGGATTTTAAAATTCACCACATTCACAAAATAAGTCTCCAGGAGTAAATAAAACAAAATATTTTGGCAAGTGGCAGGCAGACTTGCTAACCAGGCTAACAAGGTATTTGTCAGCAGTAAGGAACACCAACTGATTAAGTGATAATTGCATTTGGCTGTGCTATTCTACAGTTAGCAAACTGTCTTTTTTTCCTTCTAAGCTCAACGTAGATATCTAGATCTTAAAGACTTCTGTTGTTCCTTTGTGACCAGGATATATTCAGAGAGAACAGAATTTCTCTTTGTCCAGTTCATTCAGTTCCATCACATTTTAGTTTCAATCTAGTAAGTGCTTTCTTGGTGTGCATTCTTTAATAAGCAGGGAAATAGCATTTGGTGAACTAATGGAGATGTTATTTTTATGTACACGCAAAGGTTTTTGTCAATTAATTGGAAATAAGCGTATACCTGTGTAACATACATTACTGTCTAATGGTTCATGGAATATAAGCAGAGACCAAAAAGTGTGTCATTGTGTAGCTGTGTTACTGCTCTGCCCATGTGTCCCAGTCATGGACCACGGCCCCATTAGGCTGGGCAGAGTATAAATAAGTGCTTTAACAAAAGGAAGAAAGCATTCCCTCAGAGTTCACAAACCGCTGAGATTACAGCTCCGCTGAAAGGTTAATGTTATGTCAGAAATTATGAAGCAACCATGATTGTGCTTGACAGGCTGCTTCTTCAGTCACTAAACTCATTCGTTCTCCTGAATAAAAGGTGTGTATAGGTACAGTGTAAGCTCCTTGGGGTGAGGAATGTTGAGGAGTGGAATGTTTGTGAGTTTTGTTAGTTTACTGTGTTAAAAATTAAAAATTGCCCTTCATCTTTGGCGCTTTTAAGATCCATGCCCCAATACACATAGTAATAATTGACATACTTACAGATTTCCATTGCTTTATCTTAACGAATTAAATTGTATTTAGCTAACAACAGTCAAATGCTATGCATCTTGTAGGACAAAATTGCAATGTTGTTTCTGTGTTCTCTCCTAATAAAAGACTGGGCATAGCTTGCAGCTGCATATGTTTGGCACTGTTCATTTCCCAAAGGAGTTCACCAGTATTCTAGGCTTTGGGATTTTTTTAATTGAAGAGGTCAAAATCCATTATATCTAAATTTCAAAGAATTTACCAATTAGCTGTAGTCTGTGATGCCCAGCAGGTGGCTTTTATGCTATTAAAGAGAGATTGTTTCCATCTCTGATCAAAGCAAAAACAAAACAAAGGAAAATATAGAATATTTTGCTGTACACGCTGCAAACCACATGCTGTGTAAATTACAGATGAAAACTGTACATGACAGACTGTTCAGTCATACCACTTAAAAAAAATTCTCTATATTTTCACATTATTCTTCATGAGGATTTTAATGGTAATGTCTAAATCTGTTTAGGTTACTGATTAGCTGAGAAGATTAGACAGCTTGCTACTTTCTAAAACAAAGATTTTAGCATTTTTTATTTAAAAGTAAAGGTAAAAATGCACAATTAACTAGATTAATGCATTTTCTTGAAGTAAACTTAGAATAAACTGGAGCATGCTGGAATGTCACAAGAGGCAAAAAAGTTCCAATTTACACTTTTCAATGAAACTAAACTTCCCTACTTTTTACCTACTTAAAAGAATGTTTGTGACCTTTTGACCCTTTTGTTATCCCTAGCTCAGAAAGGCCTTTATTCAGTAAGGCTTAGGTATAAAAAAATAAAAAGAGCGTTAATGGCGTAACAGTCCTTTCTGATCACCCTGTGTAAGATGTTTATGCAAAGTGTCAATAGAAGCAATTGGCCTAACAGTGTGACAACCTGCTTTGCTTGGAAATGGGCTAATCTCCTGTTTGGGTTATCCAGAGGTCAGGTAAGGATTTCTTTTTTTGCACTCCTTAGTGCATGGGCACATAACGTGCAAACAGTTCGGGGCAGAAATCAGAAGCGACTGAGCCCACGAATGCCACAAAGATTTTTGCCTTTTTTTTTTTTTTTTTTTTTTTTCCCCCAGTCTTTCCCTTTTTTGTTTTCCTAATTTTTTTCTTGGTTTTTTTTACTGTTTTTCAATTCCTGGTCTCATGCCAGAGAATCTACTTGAGCATATGACAGACATCTAACGATCACAGGGATTATACCAATATCATTGTTTGCTGCTTCACTTTGGTGGTGGGGTTTGGGGTTCTAGATTTGGGTTGGTTTTGGGTTTTTGTTTGCTTTGTTTTGGTTTTGTTTTGTTTTGTTTTTTCAAACAGGCATCATCCCACTCTTTTTTGAAGTTCACGTGGAAACCTACTTTAAATCTCAGTTTTAGAGGGGTGCCCCTGTTGCCCTGTCACAGCAGGCTGGAACTCAATAAGCACTCAGGCAAGCAGAGCTGGCCGGGCAATGGGCCCTGGCGGGTTGCACGCTGTGAACTCCTGCCTCACTGAATCAGCTTCTGTGTGTTTTTATAACTGCCTGTTTTTTTCCCTGTTAATTACGCCCTAAGGCTGTGGAAAGACAGCATTTATCTGTTTCAACAGACTGAGCTGCAAGTGTTCTGACATGTTTATCAGGCAAACTGTACCTGACAAAAGGTAATTACACATGCAGTCAAGTGCAGAAGTAACTGGATGATTAGGGGTTAATAAGCTGTTTAACATAAGGAATATTCAGCTTGTGAGCAAGGAATGAGTCAGGGTATAACTGACAGTGATACGCTAAAATAATTACTTTTCCTTTGATGGAATATTTGACTTTACAGAAATGTAAGCAGGATGTTGAGTGTGTGACTCCTCATTTTTACATCCAGCCCCTGAATTACTGGTGCCTATTGTACAACCAGAGCTATCTGCTGGCACTAAGCTTTACTAAACTGCTTTGATAATTTACAATTAAGATTTACAATTTATTTTACAACTTTCTATGATTCTGTGATTTTTGTAGCATAACCAACATGTTTGTTCTTGTCTCATGGACACTCTCCCCGTTTCCTTCTGCAAAACCCTCGTCTCCTTCTGTCTGTGTTGCTGTGTTGACTCTGTGCACATCTAGTTCCCAAAGCTGCATTCTCTTCCAAGATTATTCCTGACAGTTGCCCAAAAGTAAAAGGGAAAGGGCATCTCTATGATATTTGAGGATGTGACAAGAGGCTCAAACAACACTGAAAAGGCCGGATGGTTGATTTCAGCAGTTCCCAGTGCACAAAATTCTCACATAATTACAACATGGCCTAAATACAGCACTACGGCTGAGCTACTTTAGGTAATACAAGACAAAACTTTACTGAGCAATGATTACCAGTAATTTCTAGCCAACCATGGCCATATCTTCTAGATACTGGGAAAAAGTAAGAGTACTGATATTGGGGAATAGGTGCAAGTGCCCTATTTGAAACCAGAATTCCATCCCTAAACTCTTAAGAATTTTTTTCTCCTGTACTATCAATATTGTCATGTTCTGTGTTAACCAAACCCATTAGCTGTCAAGGTCTTAGGGCCTCTTGTAACCAATTTTTTTTTTCACATCTTTTACTATAGTATTGTTGTGTTTAAAATACATCTTATATTCTATACATCTGTCTAACACAAGAGATTATTACAGCCTTTTATATGAGTATATAAACATATATATAAACATTTTTTTCCAAGTGGTGTTTATTTTGAGCAGAAAGAGCTTATGTTAGACATAAAAGGCATATATAAAATACATAGACTTGACCAGAAAGTTAGAAGGTCAAAGTATTGTAAAGCATAATTCAAAATACAAGTGCAGATATCTGTAGTGTTAGACGCATCTATGTGACTAATAAAGTGGTGGTTTGCAAAGACAATACTGTTTCATATACAGTAAAAGGAACATGCTCCTTTCTGATCATCAGCCCTAATGGTTCTAAGATGTTGGATAAAGGGCCTCCTTATGTGTTGCAGCTTTAAAAGAGGCAAATTCTCTACGACAGAAGTACCCAATCTACCTTCTGAGTGAACATTCTTCTCTAGACATTTACTCTGATGTACTAGAAAGGAAAAGGTTGTTCCCTTTTTTTTTTTTACTGTGCAAATTATTCCTAGCCAGAAGGACTTCCCTCGGAAATCGTATTCTTCTTCATTATAAAATTCTCAGGTGTAGTATTTCCTGCCGTAGCTTATTCTTATTTATCATGGTTGTTATGGGATAAAAAGACTACAACGGTGCCATTGTTCTTGAATAGCAGAGTATATCTTGTTTATTAGGTGCTTCACAGTGTTTCTGATGTGTGATAAGCTGGTTCTGACAGAGCACCTTCCTTAGGTAGGGCTGAGCCACTGCATAGCAGGTAATGATCTGCACTGCTGCCAGACTGTCAGAGTAGTAGGGGAGGTTGCCTTTTGTTCCAGTTTCAAGTATTTCCCATACAGCAGAGTAAATTTTTTTGCATGTGCTAAGTAAACTTTTTTCCCTACAGTGATGTCAAGGCAAACTATTCACATTCTAAACTTGAAGATGTTGCAGCCAGCATTTCCAATGTAACATGCTGCACTGTGCAGATTTTGATTGATTTTTGAAGCAGAAAAAATACTTATTGCCAGGATCTAGTCTGTGCATATATTTCTTTTACTACAGTACTCATTGGTGTGGACCATTCCTTGCTAGAAAATAATTCTCATTTTCAGTTGCTGTCTGGCTAATAATGTCAGTTTTATAAAATAGCAGTTGGGAAACATTGCTTTAATTTAGCCCTTAATATGTTGGTTATAGTTACCACAATAAGAACCATTGTCACAGAACCAGAAAATTCTCTTGTACTTCATGCTTCACATCTGAGAAGCCATAGGGCAAGCTTGTCTGAACTTAAATCCCCTAAATGTTTTGTTTGGAATTTTTTTATTATATTATATTATATTATACTCTCTTTTTGGCAAAATCAATCTTTTATTATTAGATTTGTCCTTGACACATTTTCTCTTTTTCCACATTAGTAACAATCACAGTATTTAAAACTGCAGAGATTTACAATCTTGTTTTATTTCAGCATAACTTAACATATCCCATGTGCTACATCTCTGTAGTATGAGTCACATCAGCATGTCAAGCCAAATCCACAAAGTATTTCATTATATATTCACCTTGAGTACTGTGTAACATTTCTAAAGGCTCTTCCCTCTCCTTGTGGTTTTGGACACACCTAGTCCCTGTCACATTATAAAATCATTTGAGTATGCATCTATTATGAATGAAAATACAGCAAAATGGTAAAGAATTCGTGGTGGCTTTTTCCTCCTCTGTTGAAGAGTTGGCTAAGTTTTAATGGTGAATTTCATGGAGCTGTATGTTTGCATGAATTAAAAAAACTGACTTTTTGCATCTTCATGTTCTTATTTTCAGTAATTTTAATGTACAAATTTCAAAATAACTTTATCCTTTACTATCATAAAGATTGTCTACCAATGAATTAGGTAGACCAGTCCTTCATTATCAGCTTTGTCTTTCCAATAGTGTAATAAAATCTCATTAATTATTGATCTTTGAATAAAGGAGCTATCTTCCAGATCGTATACTTGTGGCCAAGACAGCCCCACTCTAATAGAGGTCTTTCTGTATGAGGAAGAGGAATAAATGTGCTTCATTTAAAGAAGCCATGTTATTTTTGTAGCAAAAGGCAGTATAAATCAGAGAGGAACAGAGTAGCAGAAGCTGAAGCAGACTGTGGTGTTTTGTCATGGCTGCAGGTGTGAAGGTGACTTAAGGCTTGTGCTTGAGGTTTTGTACACACCTAGTCCCTGTCACGTTATAAAATCATCAATTTGTCTGGGTGGGTTGAAGTTATTGAAATTGCCAGTGTTGGTAAAGAAGGAGTAGTATCAAGTGCACCACCATCACCTTCTCAGAGGTCAGGTGGTCAGGGGAGGCCTGATGGACCCGTAAGCGGAGCTGGAACTCTGACCTTTTCCGACTCAAAAACAATTTCTCCTTCCAGTGCATTTACTTCTGAACCAAATCCAAAGTCTGAGGAAAAAGATGGAGATGTGACAAACATTTAGCATCCCCATGTGATTATCCTGGGACCAGCAGCTCCTTTCTGCTAGACTGTCCTTGCTGCCAGTGGCTGCTCACCAGCCTGCTCCCTTCTTAAAGTGCCTGCATTTCTGTACATCCACCAAGTGCCAAGTCAGATGCAGGTGATACCAGTGGTCAGGACACAGATCCAAAGAGCTGCACACCAGGCAGCTCTTGCCCACCCACAGTGTACAGTACATGCTGTCAAAGCCCATTAGGTACAGCAGTGTGCCACAGCACAGAACTGCAGCTGTGAGGGGGACAAACCACAGACTGCATAGCTGTGCACAGCAGCAGTCCGGCCTCCAGCAGTGTCTGCAGCTCTGTCAGATCTACTCCAGCAGCAGCGCATGTTTGTCACAGTGTGGTCTCTGAACACATGCAGAAGGAGGGAATGGAGTGATGTCTGAGTGACATGTGTCATTTGATTGAATGTCCCTGGTCCTTTGTTACCTGCCATATGTAATGACAGCTGCTTTAACTTAGGAGATTTATTAGCATGAGGCTGGTTATGTGCAGCTCTTTGACCAAGTGTGGAGCAGGGAAGAGGCTCTGGGTACATCTCTCTTTCTTGCCAATAGTCTCTCAGGTTGTTTGGAACCCTGGAGTGCACAAAATGTGCTTTGTGTTTTCTTGGGACATTGTCTGTTGAAAAGAACAGACTCCATCATGGTCTGTTTGGAGGCTTCTAATATGCCCACCTGTGCCTGATCAATTAACAAATGAGGTATAATCTTCCACCCCTGCTGTCACTGTCACTGAGATATCCTACAGCTACAACACAATCAGATGGCTGATTCAAACACTTAAAGTATGGTATGATAATTGCTGGTGCAATAGTTTCAGGAAAGTTTCTTTGAACTTGTCAAGCACTAGAATTCTGACAGTCACATTTGGCTTTGGGCCCATGTTTCTAATGGGACAGGGAGCTTCAGGTTTGTATAGTCATTAACCAGAATCCTCAATTTCAATCTTACAATAGGGATAAGAAATGAAATTTTTCACCATTGATTTACTGAACACAGTTGCTGCAGGACCATTGGCATTGTCCTTTCTTAAGCACCATCTTCCATGTGGAGACTGTGACAAGTGGCATTGTAATTACTAGTAATTTGTTAATGCATTCTGTTTACTTCTCCATAAGATAGATGGAACATGAAGTCTCTGTATTACATAGTTTGGGTTCCTATGGTTGTCTGCTTTATCCTCCCAGGTTTTGTGTTGTGCATCTGCTTGTCTTGCTGTTCTTTTGATCATGCTTTTGGATATATCATACAGCCTCTATGAGGCCTGGGCACTGCTGCCTGTTACAGCACAGGTAATAATAGCACAAGTAACATGCAGCAGCAACTGGGGGAGGCCTTCAGTTTCACAGATGCTACTAATTCTTGAGTTATTGGAACCTTCCCAAGTCTGTTTGCTTAGTGATGAAAGGCCTACTCTCTTCTCTTCAGGTCAGTAGGAGAATTGATGGTGCCCACCCTGAGAAGGTGCTTTATGAGAAAGAAGGAAGTTGAGTTTGATCTTGACAGCTATCATGGATATGTAGTCAGTAGAGAAATAGCCTCCTCATTTTCTAAACACCTTTCTCTCAAATGAGATGGTCAAGTGTATAATCTAGATGTCACTGCAGTTTTTAGTGGTCTCTGGAGAACTTTAGAATGACAGTATTAACTGTGTCAGAGGTCTGTTACAAAGTCAGGAAATGTTACTACATGTTGATAAAATACTATACTACATATATGGAAGCGGTAATTAAATAGAAAACAATTTATTCAAACCAGAAACTCTATTTGAAAATAACATAAGAAAGGGGTTAGGAAGTGGAAAAATTCTGAGGAAAAAGGCAAATAAATTTGAAGCTCTGAAGACCGTGTGTGTGCTTTTAGTTTGTAGTTAAGTTGGTGCTGTTATTTTTGGGAGGACCACTGGAGGTCTGTGATGTTTTATCAGGCTAAGAAGTTTAAGTAAGGCAAGGCTCTCAGAGATGCAGTCCTTCTTCACTGAGTATCCTGATAAGTCAGAGGAGGGGTTGCCTTCTGCATCCTTGCTGGCAGGAGCAGGGGCCACTGCTGTTGTACCCAGGCTAGTGTGCCTTAGCAGATGCAAATGTTTAAACTGAAAAGGGTTCTTTATTTAAAAACAAAATGGTCTGGCCTGCAGGAATCTGGTATGTTTCTTAAAACGGTTTCGTTACAGAAAATCGTGTTCCATCCCATCTTTCTAAGCACTACTGATGTAGCAGAGGCTCCAGGTTACACTGAGAACCCATCTCAGCAGATCAGCCATGGTTCCTGCCAGCTGAGGCAGTGTTGCTAATGGTTCCCCACGCTTATTTTAGCAATAGGTTTGGCTAACACAGGGCTGCCTGAGAACAAGCCCACGTTAGCCCTCAACAGCAGGACAAGGTGAGGCATGGGATGGTGGGGGGGTGTGAAGCTGGAGCTTTTAAAAGCAGGATGTTTGGTTGAACAGCAGCTCCGAGATCATGAGACCCGATTCGGAGCTGTGGCCAGATGCAGGGCTTTTTCTTCCACCATTTAAGGTTTTGGGGGTTGTTTGGGCCAAGAGTAAGCTCAGGGCTTGGGACTGAGTCATGAGGACTGGTCACCGTGGAGAGCGCACCAGGGGTTGTTTCAATTCACTTAATTGAGACTACCTGGACCACTGGTTTAAATTTCTGTGGGCAACAACAGACACCAGTATCCCCTCTTCGTTTCCTACGGTAAAGCAGGGTCCCGAAACACCAAAGCGCGAAGCCATAAGCATCCCCTCTTAGGGCCGGACCGGCGCAGCCACCTCCCAACACGGAGGGGGCGAGAAGGCGCTGGAAAGGAGCAGGTGAAGGGTCTGTCGGCTCCCGGCGAGGGGGTACGTCTGGACCGGCACGGCCCGGCCGGGGCGCGAGCCTCCTCCCCGCAGAGCGAGTCCCTCACCCGCCTCTTCCCCCCAACCTCCCCCCAGCTCCTGGACCTCTTCATGGTGTGGGACTGGTCCACCTACCTGGCTGACTACGGACAGGCCACCTCCAAGTACCTGCGGGTCAGTCCCAGCACGGCCCTCACGCTCCTGGAGAAGTAAGTGGGGGGCCGGGGTTGCCGGCGCGGGGCTCCGATCGGCGGGGCGGGCGGTTGCGGGCAGGGACAGCACCGGCGCCGCAGCGCTCCCAGCTCGGCACCCACGGGGCTGATGCGAGGCCGGGGCCGCGGTCCCGGGAGCTGCGGCGGCGGTGTCCCGGCTGCAGCGGTGTCCCGGCGGCAGCGCGTCGCTGTCCCGGCGCCGAGAGCCGCGCAGAGCCGCGGGCGGTGCCGCTGAGCCCGGAGCAGCTTGCGGCCGCCCGAGTTGTCGCTTCAGGGAAGGGAAATGCCTGGGGCTTCGCCGGGGTAGGGTAGAGCCGGTGCGAGCGTCTCGGCGGGCCCGGCGAGTGGATTGGGGAGGACAGGGTACGGGAAGGTGCGTTGCCGCCGGCCGAGCATTACCGTGCTTCAAAAACTGCATCAAAATATCTTGAGATTTAGAGACATTTTCTAACACTGTTTTCTTTCCTCTTCTGCCTGCGATGAATGTGTGTTTTGCAGAGTCCACAGAGGGTACGTATCACCGATATTGTGACAAAATATTGTTGCCTGAATTTATTTTATGTCCCGAATTTCGTTTTTAAATCTATGGGTACCGGAGATCAGCAAAAATGATACCCGGTAATTTGCTGGTGAACAAAACACCACTAAGCCTGAACTTCCCATGGGAGCAGATGATACTAACGGGTTTTGTGTTCTGATTCTCTCCTAACACAACTGGTAGGGTGTCCTGGTTTGTTAAACTGTGACATAGGGTCAGTTTCCTCACGAATTGAAATTTCATAATATTTTTGGGAGATTTGTTAAGTAATATATGTTAAAAAGAGTTCCACGTTGTGGAAGTTTAATTTAAGAACACACGGATTATAGGTTTTGTAGTATTTCTGCTCACTAGCAGGAAGATCAAAAGAACAAAAGCAAACTCATTTTAACAGTAATTTTTTTTCTTTTAAAATTATCTCCCTAACATATCTGTATCATTTGCTTTTTAATTATTTTTAAATTTTTATTTCTGCAGAATGAAAGACTCCAGCAAAAAGAACAACATTTTTGCTCAGTTCAGGAAGAATGATCGTGACAAGCAGAAGCTGATAGAGACTGTAGTAAAGCAACTTAGGAGTTTAGTGAATGGTATGTCCCAGCACACATAGACCTTAAAATCGACAGTATCTAATCACGCCAAGAGGTATTTGTTAGCCACTATTTCTACTAAGCAAACAGTGCAATCATTTAGGACATTCAGTTGACTGAGTAAAGGAAAAATGTAGTAAATGGCTTGTACACAGTCTTCAGCAAACAATTCTTTGTATGTATTTTTAATGGATTGAATACTATTTTGTATATTGTAAACAAATTATGAAAAATGAGGCTGTACAATAAAAACCAGCTCAATCATATTGTACATGGAACAGCTGAACTGTAAATATGTTATTTAAATATCTGTAGACATGGTGTCCAAAATTTAGCTCCTGGTAGGAATTATTTGAAAAATGTTCCTTGCTGTTTTTCTAGATAAATCCTAATTTAATGTTTTTTAAGCACTGCAATACTCGCGTTTCAGATGCCGCCTATCATTTTCCTGAGTGAAATGTATATTAGCCTTAAAGAGATTGGACAGGATTTTGTATACCAGATTTTGTAGTCTGGAGGTATGAAAAAATCTTCTGATTTTTAGTACCTTTGAAAACTACCTGAGATCTAGACTTGATATTTATTTAGCACTAGGGCTTTGTTCTCCACAAGGGTTTATTCTTGAAGTTGTGAATGTAAATAACCATTTTAGTTCCTTATAATGTGACTTTTCCGTTTGGTTTGGTTTTGTTCCTCAGGGTTACCATTTCTAACTGTACTTTTGTAAGACTGCGGGTTCTCTTTCCCAGGTTGCAGTAAGGAATAGATTTGCTACTGCTGGTTTTGTGCTGCATCTGTTTGTCAGTATGCTCTTTTTACCCTCAGACCCATCCCAGCAACTAGCATTTCATCCCACCATGATCACTTTGCACTGTCCCCTCCTGGCTATTTTAGACACAAAGAGAATGTCTAACAAATACAAACCAAATGTAATGTGTAAAATGTACATTTTCGCTGTATTTTTAAGGTATTGATGGTCTAAATACAGTGATACAAACCTCACCTATATTCCTGTTTAATTTCACATACTGAACACACTGCAGAGCTGATTTCGTGGGAACCTCTCAGTTCCCGGCTCTTTGGTGATTAACCCCAGAGCAGGCAGGCAGTGGTGCGGGCGGCCCCGATGGTGGGGTGCGGGCCGAGGGCGCTGCGGCAACCACCGGGCTGGCTCTGGGCTCCGGGGCTACCGGGCAAGGCCGCGCCTTCGGAGCGAGGCTGGGACGACCCTGAGACGGGAGTCGCTGCCTTCCTCGGACGCCAGGAAGGGGTGGCCCATGGGGAGGTCTCGGGGGTCCCAGCGGGGCACGGGGCAGAGCCTGCCGGTACCTCGCGCCGAGCGGCAGCCGTCCCGCGGCGGAGGCGGCCTGGCTGGGGTAGAAGGAGCCCTGAGGGGCCAGGAGGGGGACCGGGCCCCCCGCTTCAGGGAGAGGGGGGCTGCCCCGGCCTCTCCCGCCCCTCTGGCAGCCGTCCCCGCGCCCCTCAGTCACTATCCCCCGTTCTCCCGCTCCAATCACCGCACTTGGCCGCGCTGCTTAAATATGCAGCAGAGACGTCATCTCCGAAGGTGGATCGGGCGTAAGTGGCCAATATCTATATAAATGTGGCCCGGCAGAGAACCGGCAGCAGGAGCGAGCGGGGCCGGCGGGGCAGCAGCCGGCAGGCCCAGCCACGGAGCGCCCGCCGCCGGTAGCGAAGTCGCAGTGCGCTCGGTCCCCTCACATTTGACAGCCGCCGGGGCCGCCCCCCGAGCCGACCGAGGCCCCGGGGCGGGGAGCTGCCGCCGCCCTGCTCCCGCCCCGTCTCCCGCTGCCCGGGAGGAGGATGCCGGCCGGGCTTTCCTGGCCCGAAGCGGCGGCGCTGGCGCTGCTCGCCCTGGCTCTGCTGATCACCCTGTGCCGGCACCTGTGGGCGCTCCGCTGGAGCCTCAGCCGGGACCGCACCAGCGCCCTGCCCCTGCCCAAGGGCTCCATGGGCTGGCCCTTCTTCGGGGAGACCCTGCAATGGCTACTCCAGGTAAGGCGCAGTGGGACGAGGACAGTGTGGGAAGGGGCTGGCGAGAGCCCCGGCCTGACCTGTAGCTCGTCCCCAGGGCTCCCGCTTCCACAGCTCTCGGCGGGAAAGATACGGCAACGTCTTCAAGACCCACCTACTGGGCCGGCCGGTGGTGCGGGTGACGGGTGCTGAGAATATCCGCAAGATCCTGCTGGGCGAGCACACGCTGGTCAGCACGCAGTGGCCACAGAGCACCCAGATCATCCTGGGCTCCCACACCCTGCTTGGCTCCATCGGTGACCTGCACCGCCAGCGCCGCAAGGTGAGCCTGGTGGCTGCCTCGATGGCACACAGCCCAAGTACCACCTCCTGCCCAGACTTGGGTCTTGGTGGCACATGGAACCTGCTACTTAACCACCTGCTTCTGTTCCTACCCTTCTTCTCCTAGATCCTGGCCAGAGTGTTCAGCCGCACTGCCCTGGAGAGCTATCTGCCACGGATCCAGAAGGTTGTGAGCTGGGAGCTGCGGGGCTGGTGCATGGAGCCAGGCTCCATCGCAGTTTATTCCTCCGCTAAAACCTTAACTTTCCGCATTGCAGCTCGGATTCTTCTGGGACTCCGCCTGGAGGAAAAGCAGTTCAAGGACCTGGCCAAAACATTTGAACAACTGGTGGAGAACCTCTTCTCCTTACCCCTCAACATACCCTTCAGCGGGCTGCGCAAGGTACTGACACCTGCCCCGCTCCCTTTGCCTGGGGTGGGGCCAGGCCTACCCAGGGACACTTCTGATGGGCCAGGACACCTGCAGCACCCTGTTTCTGGTCTGAGGGCCTGGTGTCTTGCCCACCTCAGCTATCTCCCCATCTCTCTGCAGCGCTCAACTTCTGCTAGCTGGCTTCCAGCAATGCTGAGCACTAGCTGCAGTTCATTTTGCAGCACAGAGCTCCTCTCCTCCCTTATTCCATATATTGCCTCTCTTGCCTCTAATTAGGCCATCATGTCAGGTCTTTGTCCTATATGATCCCACCTGGACTCCTGTCAGCCCATGGCAGGGAGTCCATGGGCATGAGCACAAGGACTGGTGAGCGCAGCATTGTTCAAACTAACTTGAGATGCATTCCCTATGCATCTCAGGGCAGTCCAAGGACCTCTTATGTACCTTGGTCCCTTGTGCCCCAGCAGCAGAGGACAGTGAGGGTTCCCAGAGGGGAATACAGCAGAGGGATTGTCTTTTCTTTCAAGCCACAGTTACTTCCCTGCTGTCCTTCCCTTGCCCTGCCTGCCTTCCCACATCCTGCTCTAGGTATCAGTCCTGTGTCCCACGCCTCATCTCCCATTTCAGTCTGCGTTCCCATCTCTGACTTTTGTGTTCTTCACCCTTACCACAGCTCAAGTCTCCTGCCCTTTTTAGCCAGATCTTGCCTGGTCTTTTATTTCCACTGTGAGCTCTTCCCCACACAATCACTTTTCCCAGCCAGTCCACCAGTTCAAAGCTCTTGTCTTCTCTGCTTAGTTGCCCTTTGCAGGTTGTCATCAGCATGAGCTCAGTCCTGTCCCTCCTTGGTCATTCTCAGGTTAGGCGTATCCTGTCTGACCCTAAACCCATCTCTCCAACTTTCATTTAGCTTCCCTTGTCTTTCCTCTTGCTCCCTACCCTGTTTCCTTTTTCTGATCATTCCCACCTCAAATCTCAGCCTTTGTATCTTCCCAACATCTGGGCACAACCATTTTTCATCCCAAATCTCTGGTCCTTCTGGCTTTTGCAGGAGGCATCTTCATACAGAGCCAGACACTCAATGACTCTCTCCATCTTGCACTTGCAAAGAGATTGCCCATCACTTGACTTGCTGAGACCTTGCCTAAATGTTCTGCTGCACAGGGGTGCAACACAACTGGAGGTGATTCACTGAGTGTGATAAATGTGTCTTTATCTACTATGCCCCAGTAAAGCCATTCATTTGTTCCTGTCTCAGATGTGTCTTGCTGCTTGGATTCAGTTTTATTAAGTTACTTCTTCCTATCCCTTTGGGCAAGCTTCTTTTGGACCTGACGTAACTGTGGATTTGTTGAGCACAGCTACCTCTGGACTTGGTACCATGAGTTTACTGTTTTCTTTTCCTCTCATAGTGCTTCTTAGAACTTGTTGTATTTGATGCACAACAGCAAGGCAACTGAATTTGCAATATTTCCTCCCAAACTGCTGCCTCTTGCAAGGCTCTGGGGCTGGACAACAGATTAAAGAGTTCTTGCTGTTACAGATCCTAGGATTCAGGACTGCCACGCTTGGGGTCCCCTAGTCTCTCTGGAGAGGGGGGCAGTTCCTGAGGTGCTCCTGAACTGTGTCTGCCTCCCACAGGGAATCAAAGCACGGGACATGCTACATGAGTTTATGGAGAAGGCTATACAGGAAAAATTGCTGAGAAACAACCCAGAAGACCACAGCGATGCTCTGGATTTCATAATTAACAGTGCCAAGGAGCATGGCAAAGAATTCACCATGCAGGAGTTAAAGGTAAGGGCAACCCCCTTGCAGTGTCCCTTACGACTGGCTATTTGAGAAACCTGGGCTGAGGGATAGGACAAGGGTTGTGTGTGGTCCCACCACCATCTCCTGCCCTCTTCTTACCAGCTCTGAGGACACCATCTCCAGCACAAGTGAGAAAGCTTTGACTTGACACGCTCATATGCTCTTGTAGGATTGTGTCTCTGCATTAGAAGACAGCTGGTGTTTAAAAAAGGAGTAATTGCCTCCTCTGCCTTTCCTCTTCATGGCCACCAGGCATAAGCCTGACTTTGGGTGCTGGTAGGATTATGTGCTGTGCTAAGGCTCTGTAGGTCAATGTGCATTCAGTAACCTCCAAGATACTATCTTGGAAATATTTATAGTTAGTTCTGTGCTCCTCAAACACGCCCCTGCTGCTGGCATAGTGTAGTGTGTAGATCATGGACTGTATTCCTCAGGGCTCTCTCGGTACCCAGAAATCTGAGACAATATATCAAAATGGGGCTAGGGATGGGGCAATGGATTCCTGGTCATTCCCTATCACCTCATCATTAGTCAGGTCATTTAGCTTGTGGATTTGTGTGATGCATCACTGTGATGTAGGGATGAACCCAGCAGTCCTTTCTGAACCAAAACTATCCACTGAATGTGAGGAGTATTTTGGCCAAAGATCACGGGAAAAACTTGTCGCTAGTACTGCATCATTCATAGCTCCAGGTCACTTGGTGTCAGTTAATGACAGCTGACCCTGCATTTATATAATAAGTTTTGAAGCATAGTTGCAGCAACTGAATAGTGTTTAAAAGTATAGAACACATGTAATTCTACCATTTATTTAAGTATTTAAGCAAAATGTCTGAAGACTAATGTTTTATAGATATTTTGTAAAGGTGTAATCTCTCAGTCTCTAAAGTATTTGAAAGACTTCACAGTGGCTGGTACAATTAAAATCATAGCACCATAGAATCATTAGAACAGCATATATTACTAAAATAATTTTATTCTAGTTATTTATTATATTATTTATTGTAATAAAATGTTTTTATTATATTTTTTAAAAATAATTGCCAGGTTCAAAGTGTACTTGATTGTGATTGATTAATCTGATTAATCTCTGTTAGTATTTACATGAATGTTACACACAAGTAATTGCAACATCTCTCATTATGTTCCTGGCTTTGACCACAAGTGGAATGAGGGGATATTAAACATAACATGGAGTAACATGGCAGTGATCCCATGTTCTGTACTTTGCAGTTAGAAATTTTCTATCTTGACTGTATTTAACAACATTATTTGCAAGCTAAGCTGCCTATGCTTTCATTTGCAACAATATTCTCCACTCTAGTAAAACAGTACTAGAGCTCTCACCCAGTGAAATGGTGTAATTTGATAAAAAGTCCAAAGCTGTCTCAGAGTTGTGAATGTGTCTGACTTGGAGAGACACTCTAACATTGGCACACAGTAGTTACCAATTTTTTTTTTGTTTTAATTAATTTGAAGGACTGTTTCCCCAGAAATACACTATGATTGGCACTGCTGGCATGAACTCAGCAGGACCCTTGAAATGTAAAGGTCATTAAAAAGATATCACTTTGTCAAAAATGCTGTTTAAAAACATTTAAAACCTTCAAATGATTTAAAAACAAAAATAATCCTATGTAATAGTGCTACCATGGGCTGGATGCATGAAGTTGTAATGCCACCAGTCCTGCCTCCCAGGGTGGGAATTTGGGCTGTAGCACAGGGACTGGTGAAACTGTGGGAGGATGCTGCCTCCAACTCACCCCTTATATTGGCCTTGTAAATGCAAGGAGGGAAGGTCAGCAGCTCGGTGTCACAACTTATGTAGCAGCACTGTCAGAAGTTGATGCAGAGAGTCATAAGGGTTGTTATTTTAAATTGTAGAGACTGTGCTAAATTCCTTGCGTGTTATTGAAATGTCTTGGGTTTTAATTGCAAATAGTGGAATTGAGAGATTTCTTTTTATCTGGGTCTTCTACCTTGTGAATGTAAAAATTCCTGCTAATGCCTGCAGGAGGTGTGATGGGAGTTGATGGGGATCTGTTATTTCAAAGGTTTTATTTCAACTGAAAGATGCCCTTGAGAGCTGTTCTTTGTCAAAAGCCTCTAGTCCAGGAAATATATGGCACTGGGGAGGGTAGCAAAGAGTAATCCTTATTACATTACCCCTGACCTTAGCAGACTTGGTTCCAGATACCTTCAGGCTTCAAGTGTCCTTCCCTATCTTTTTGGCTTAAACTCTCCAGAAACCAGTTGTGTCAGAGCAGTTTAAAATCCAGACACATACCTGTGTGAAAGGAAAACACTCAGTTTCCCTGGGCTCTGCTTTGCCACTGGGCTGGAGCAATTAGTGCTCAGTATTGCCAGCCAGGTCCCAGCCCCTCCCAGGGTGGCAGTTCCCTGGGCCTTTCCCTTGGCCTCAGTGCTCCCAGCCCAGCACTGCAGAGCCAGTGGCACCTTCAGATGTTGCTGTTATGTTTGGGCGTTATGTTTGCTGTCAGAGATATGACATGTCCTAACCCAGTTCCAGGAAACCTGTAACTTTTGGAAAACAATTTTGAAAAGTTTATCACAGGTTGCTGTGCTCCAAGCTGTAAAGCTTGGAATGTGATCAAGTCCCTTGCCTGGTGTGTGCATCCCTGTGGGAGAGCTGGCTACAGCACCTCCTGGGCTGACCTGCTATAGCAGGGAGGTCTTTCTGCTTCCAGCTCTGTTGGTTTGAGTCCTCTCCCAAAGAAAGAGTCACTTAAAACTGCAGAAGGATCAAATGCAGCCCATTTTATATTCTAGTGCATCTAGGATATATGCATAAATGCACAGCCTCATAACCCCTGGCTGGGCAGAAAGGTAAAAGGTGGGCACAAAGGGGAATTGGCAGATGAAGGTAAAAATCATAATGCTTGAAATGAACTCACTCAGTATGTTAAAATGCATGTTGAAATGCTTCTTTAAAATTTGTGAATCTTGGGAGGAAAGCTCAGAAGAGCTGGATTTGAGGTCACCTCAATTGTGTTTCTTCATTGGTCACTTGGCAAGTGGATGTCCAGTTCATACAGAAATGGAAGAACAAGTGTGTCTTGTTTTGGTCCCTGCCAACCCAGAGTGGGTGCAGGTCTATGGAGAGTAGAGAGCAGGAGTAGCCAGGGCCCTCTGCACAGGGACAAACCCTGCAAAATGTGAAAAGTCTGAATTGCAACTAGTTTAAAATGGCATTCAAATCTGTCACCTTCCTTCCTCTCCCAGGAGGCAGCAATTGAGCTCATATTTGCTGCTTTTTTTACCACGGCTAGTGCCAGCACCTCTCTGATCCTTCTGCTGCTGAAGCATCCCTCAGTGACTGAAAAAATTAAGCAGGAGCTGATGTCTCATGGGTTGTACCAGCAGAGTGAGTGCTGTGCTTCAGGACCTTGCTCAGACACCCTGACATCCCAGAGTAGGCACAGCAAGAAACCACTTCTCTGCCACACAGCTGAAAATGTTCTTGAGGACCAGAGCCTGCCCCTGGGCTCAACAGAGGAAAGTTTGCCTCAGGCCCATGCCCTGCTGGATCCCATCCTGCCCCAAAGCAGTCACTGTGCTTGCCCCCAGCTCCAGGCATCGTCAGGGCAGAGCTGTCCCTGCCCCACAGACATCAGCCTGGAGAAGCTGAGCCGGCTGCGCTACCTGGACTGTGTGATCAAGGAGGTTCTGCGGGTGCTGCCCCCTGTCTCCGGAGGCTACAGGACGGCGCTGCAGACTTTCGAGCTGGATGTAAGTGCCTCCTCAAACGCCAGCCAAACTGCTAAGGAGCTGCAGCCCGCCACTTCCTGCAAGGACCACTTGTCCACAGTGGTGGTGGTTGGCAGCGTAGCTCAGGGGAAGGTGGCATCCAGCTATCTCCATGGGTCCCAGCTGTGCTGGGAAGATAAGGAGCTGCCGAGCAGATGTGCTGTGTGGTGGGGAAGTCCTCAGGTACCCCCTGCTCACCCTTCACTAGCTCAGCCAGCTGTGCAGGTATGTAAAGCTCCACTCCTCCCCTTTTCTCTCTTCCCCCTCAGGGTTACCAGATCCCCAAAGGCTGGAGTGTCATGTACAGCATCCGTGACACCCATGAGACAGCTGCTGTCTACCAGAGCCCCCCCGATGACTTTGACCCCGACCGCTTCAGTGCTGCCCGGACGGAGGCTGTGGGCCACTTCCACTACATCCCCTTTGGTGGAGGAGCACGGAGCTGCATCGGCAAGGAACTGGCACAGACCATCCTCAAGCTGCTGGCCATCGAGCTGGTCAGCACTGCCCATTGGGAACTGGCCACCCCCAGCTATCCCTCTATGCAGACCGTGCCCATCGTGCACCCTGTTGATGATGGGCTGCAGCTCTACTTCCACCCCTTGCGGTGCAGCCGCAGCAGTGAGGCCTGAGCCGGGGGTACACTGACCCACTCAGCCCTGGCATCGATGCCCCTCCACAGCTGCCAGGGGCAGGTCTCTGCTGCATGGGGTCACTGCAATGCAAAACCCCATAGTCTTATTTTTCCCTTCCTGGTGTGCAAGCCAGTAGGGAGAGTCATGCAGAGTCCTGCTCCTGAGCACCTGAGTGAGCCTCAGCCCCAGCCCCAGCCAGGGGGAAAACCCACTGAAGCTGCTGACAGGGAGCATCATCCATAGGGGCTCAGCCACGCCCTGCCCCACACGTCTCCAGCCACCAGGGATGGGGAGTTGAACTCCCAGCCCCACAGCTAAGGCTCCCAGAGCTATTCTGTCCCAGGATTCTCTCTTGTGAGTGTGTTAGCAGAGAGTCATGACAAACATCCTGCACGCTGTAGCTTTTTAGATGTGAAAAGAGGGAAGATGGGGGAACTCTGAAGGGAAACACAAGCCAGGGCTGCCCATTCCATGGCATCAGCTGTAGCTAGAATAATAGAGTGTAAAGTGTTTTTTCTTGTAAATATTTAATCTCATTCCTGCATTTCCCATTAGAGCTGGCACAAAGAGAGTGTCGCGCATTCACTCAGTAGTAGTAGCCATGGGCATTGTGCCTGACCCCGTGCTGCTGCTTGGGGTCTGCCATGAAGCCCACCTCTGAGGATGCACTCCCCAGCCTGAGGGAGGAATTAGACAGAAGCAGGGAAGAGAGCTTTGAGAAATAAATATTTGCAAAATGGACATTTCTGAATGTATCTGATTTGTAGTGTAAAATCCTCTCTGTTCCTGATTATACTGTTCACATTGGAGAGGGAGTATCTGCAATGTGAAACACGGCCCATAGTGGCTGGCTGGCCAGACTGGCCTTGTCACCTCCCACAATCTAGCTCTGCCAGGGAAAGTGCCAGGACAGCAGCTCTGTGGGGCCCCCCGGGGGGTGGTACCAAGCGCTAAGCCTGGTTGCTGAAGACACTTCTTTAGTTGGTTTTTGAGTACCACTTGCCTCACTGAGACATGGGGTATTTCTCTCCTATGTAAAATGAAGTTGCTGGTGCACTGGTAACAGAGCTGAGGCCAGGTCCTTGGCGTGCTGCAACATGTTTATAAGCTCCTTTCAGCTTCACCAGTGCTCTCCACTGTCACATGTCCTGTGTGGAAGCAATGGGGTAAACCATCCACTTTCTCCCTCCAGTGCATCCTGAGCCTGGTGCCACAGAGTGCTCTGTGTGAAGAAACAGAAGCAGCTCGACCTGCAAAGGCAGAAATGTGGCACAGGCACAGAATCCCTTTGGAAAGGCTCTGGGGAGCTCCCGTGTCCCCTGAATCTCATTGTCCTGCCTCAGTGCCAGACTACAAATGACCTTGCAGGTCCGGTCTCCCTTGCAGGTCCGTGCTGGGGCACTGCAGTGGGCCTCAGAGGCTGACGGGTGAGCATGCTACCTGGGGTAGAAATGCAGCTCCCGAATTTGACAGATCAAATCTGGAAGAGGTCGAACTGCAGGGCTGAATAAAATGCAGGTCGACCCCGTAGTGAACCAGAGTCCCTGCCCTTCCTGACCTTGTCCTGAAAGGTGAATTTTTTGGCTATCAGATGTGAAATCAGTAGGTGGTGGCTGCAAGCGGCAATGACTGACTAGTCAGCAGGAGCTGCTAGTGTGGCTGAGACCTGCGGGCGATGCAGGCTCCCACCGCAGGCAGGGCTGCGCCTACAGCGCCCATCACCGGGTGCGGGAGGGCCGGCGCTTCTCCAGCAGCGTACTTAAAAATTACCCCGAGCGCTAACGAGCCCCACAGCCACTGGCTGAAAAATGTAACATGAATCTCGTTTAAAAAAAAAAAAAAAAAAAAAAAAAAAAACTTGAAATTGATTTTGTTTGCAGATAAACACGAGCATTTCCAAATGAAGTGTAATAATTGTTCCTTGTCATCAAAGTTTGTTCATATTAGGCTGTTAATTTCTTGACCCTCTTCCAAGATGTTTTTAATTATCCTTTTCACTCTCTTGCATTTGATTTTTTTCGAGACGATGGCTGCAGAATACACAGCTGGGGAGATAATAAAGCCTTCCTGTGGCAATTATCGGTGCTCAGGCCACCGTATCTCGTTATTTTGATAGACAGTGAACTTGGCGCAGTTGTCGGCCGGGTTCACGCAGATGTCACGGTCCGTGTTGTAGGTCACAAGCAGGTCAGCTCCCGGCAAGGGGAGAGGGCCGGGTCAGGGCGCGGCTGCCGCTCCCGGACAGAGCCGGCCGGGCCCCGCGGAGCCGCACCGTACCTCGGAGGCGGGGAAGTACCCCCGAGGGGGGCAGAATTGGGGTCCCTCTTGAGCAAGGTGCTGCGGAGGCGGCAGCCTCGCTGCAGCGAGGCATCGTAAGAGCACGGATGGTCTCATGTGATGCGCTGATTGTCAGAAAAATAATAATTAAAAGTGACATCTTTGCCCCTACACAAACACACGCACAACTTCCAGTGTTTATTGAGCTTGTCTATGAGCACAAAAGCAACACGGAGAAGAAGAAAAAAAAACTGAAAGGAAAAAAGGAAGCACGGTAGTTTATTGGTAACAGCTGTACCCGGCAGGGCGCCCCGCGCTCCCGGCCGCACTCCGTGCACAGGCGCCGCTTTCCCCATCGGCCGCGTCGTGCGCCGGGACACAGCGGCTGCCACAGCGACTGCAGCCTCCCCGCAGCCCCGCCAACGGCACCTATTCCGTCGAGCTCCTCCTGGCCGGATCTGCCGCTCCATTCCGGTGAGCAGCCCCCGGTTCCCACCCGACGGCTTCGGGAAGGAGCTCCTCCGCTCCGTGGCTGCAGGCGGGGTGCCAGACCAGTACCGGGACGCTGCCGAGCCGAGCTCTTCTTCCTGGCCGTGACAGCCAGCGAGCCCCGGGCGAGGGCGAGCAGCGGATGCCTGGGAGAGGAACCGGGCATAGCGGTTTGGGTGTTTTCTTTCCGAGCTCACCTCCCTTTCCCTTGCTGACCCGCGCTTGAACCTACATCGGCAGGGTGAGACGGACTGCTGCCTGCTGCAGTTCCTTCCTCCGTGGCCGGGCAGAAATACAAGCCGAGCCTTTCGAGGTGAACCAGAGGACAGCGGAGGCTACTCCGCCGATGCGGCAGCATAATTGCAGCTCTGCCCAGAGGGCACCGGGCGCCTCCAGCACTGGGGAGCGCCCGCCCCGTCCGGCCGCAGCTCCGGCCTCTGACTCGCCGTTCCCGGCCGGCGGCAGCAGCGGGCGAGCGAAGGAGCTCGGCAGCTTGCAGCGCGCATCGGCACCGGCCGCGGAGCGCCCCCGGGGGAACGTGTCTCTCGTGTGCTGCTGCGGGACATTTCTCGTCGCAACCCGCTGGTCGCTAAAGAGCATCGGCGATTAGTCCGAGGAGGCGTACCGCCCCTGGCTGTCAGCTGTCGGCAGCGTCCGCAGCCCGAGCGCGGTGCAATGGGGATCGAGCCCCGAGCCCGGCAGCACCTTTCCTTGCCCGGCGGTTGTCTGCGGCGGGCAGGATGCGCCGCGCAAAGCAAATAGTTAAAGATTTCGGGGGGAGGAGCCAGGCCGCAATCCTCAATTAAAGATGAACTTTGGGTGAACTAATTTATCGGACCAAGGTAGGGTGGGCAGCAACCTGGGAAGGGTATAAAAGGCGGCCCGCTGCTAGTCTGGCGCGCGCACTTGGAGCTCCCGGGGGGTCGGACCGGACCGGACCAGACCAGGCTAGGTTAGGCTAGGTTTCCAGCCATGGGCTTCTCCGCCCTAGTTGCCAGCGCCTTGTGCACCTTTCTGCTGCCCCTGCTACTTTTTCTGGCCGCCGTCAAGCTCTGGGATCTTTACTGTGTGAGCGGCCGCGACCCCAGCTGCCCCCTCCCGCTGCCCCCGGGCACCATGGGGCTCCCCTTCTTCGGGGAAACGCTGCAGATGGTGCTGCAGGTAAGGCGAGGCGATGCCGTGAGGAGATCCCTTCCCTTGCTGCGGGGAAGGGAGATACGTGGTGAGAGATATGCCCAGGTGGAAAGAACTGCTCTCCCTGCCCCTTCCTCTCCTCCTTTTTAAAATGTATTTTTATTTTTTCCCCACCCCCCACGGTCCAGAGGCGGAAATTCCTGCAAATGAAGCGCAAAAAATACGGCTTCATTTACAAGACTCACCTCTTCGGGCGGCCTACGGTGCGAGTGATGGGTGCCGAGAACGTGCGGCACATTCTACTGGGAGAGCACCGTCTCGTCTCCGTGCAGTGGCCCGCCTCGGTGCGCACCATCCTGGGCTCGGGCTGCCTCTCTAATCTCCACAACGGGCAGCACAAGCACCGCAAAAAGGTACGGTCCCGATGGCGGGCGGGGAGCGGGTGCGGCCGCGGCTGCCCCAGGCGCGGCGGCTGAGCCTGTCCCCCCATCTCCTAACTCCCTGGGTAGGTGATCATGCGGGCCTTCTCCCGGGACGCCCTGCAGCACTACGTGCCCGTCATCCAGGAAGAGGTGAGCGCCTGCCTGGAGCGGTGGCTGGGCGCCGCCGGGCCCTGCCTGCTGGTGTACCCCGAGGTGAAGCGCCTCATGTTTCGCATTGCCATGAGGATCCTGCTGGGCTTCCAGCCCCGCCAGGCCAACCCCGACGGTGAGCAGCAGCTGGTGGAGGCCTTCGAGGAGATGATTCGCAACCTCTTCTCCCTCCCCATCGATGTGCCCTTCAGCGGGCTCTACCGGGTAAGACTTCGGGCTGGGAGGTGAGGGGGTGCCCCTGCATCCAGGACAGCGGAGAATGGATGGAAGGGATGGCAGTAAGGTCAAAGTTCCACATTCTCTATGCTGCCTGGCCAGGGCTTGCGGGCTCGCAACGTCATTCACGCTAAGATTGAGGAGAATATCCGTGCCAAGATGGCCCACAAGGAGCCTGAGGGTGGCTACAAGGATGTGCTGCAGCTGCTGATGGAGCACACTCAGGGTAACGGGGAGCAACTCAACATGCAGGTGAGGTTCCCCAGGATCAGATATGTCCCTTTCCTCTCTGTTAGCAGCACAGGTATCTTCTGGGGCCAAAAGAAGAGAGCAGCAAGGGTTCCTTTCCCTCATGAAATAACCTTGCTTGGGTGCACTGGGGTGCAGAGACTGCAACCAGGCTGTTGGATAGGGTGCACAGGACCAGGGCCATGTCCATGGGGAGCATGATCACTACTCCCATCCTGGCCCCCCCGTGCCTGCTCCAATCTGGGAGCAATGCATAGTGTTGTGGTGGTAGAATGGGCCTGGTACAGATACTTTGTTTGGGGTCCGTCTTATCCTTTCTCTGTCCTCTGTGTAAGGAGTTGAAGGAGTCTGCTACAGAGCTACTCTTTGGGGGCCATGAAACCACTGCTAGTGCTGCCACGTCGCTGGTTGCCTTCCTAGGACTCCACCATGATGTCCTGCAGAAAGTGAGGAAAGAGCTGCAGGTGAAGGTGTGTGTCTTCCCCAGAGCCATTTTACAGGAGGGGGCAGTGGGAAAATACCCCCAGGAGAGGTGTCCTAGACAGGGCTCCCCTTGACCCTGTCAGGAAAACACCACTCACTGAGAGGTGGCTGCTTTGCAGTGCTGGGAGGCCTGGACACTTGCTCCATAAATGTTATGGCAACATCTTGCTTTTTAGGGGTTACTGTGCAGTCACAACCAAGAGAAGCAGCTGGATATGGAGGTCTTAGAGCAGCTGAAGTACACAGGTTGTGTCATCAAAGAGACCCTCAGGCTGAGCCCTCCTGTTCCTGGAGGATTTCGAATTGCACTCAAGACCCTTGAGCTAAATGTAAGTGGGGCTTGGGTTTGACTTCTCAGCACAGCTGTAAAACACTAGAGCATTGATGTAGCATGTCTGCCTTTGAGTGACCTGCAGGAAGCCAGGGGGGAGGTGGGGTGCATCAACACGTCTGGTAGTGACGCTTCACATTATTTCACACAGCGAGGTGCTTCATGTCTCCTCTCTCTTCTTCTGATAGGGTTACCAGATCCCTAAAGGTTGGAATGTTATTTACAGTATCTGTGATACCCACGATGTGGCAGATCTCTTTACCGACAAGGATGAATTTAACCCAGATCGCTTCATGTCCCCATCTCCAGAGGATTCATCTAGGTTTAGTTTCATTCCTTTTGGTGGGGGCTTGAGGAGCTGCGTGGGCAAAGAGTTTGCAAAAGTCCTTCTGAAAATATTTACAGTGGAGCTGGCTCGAAGCTGTGACTGGCAGCTGCTGAATGGACCTCCTACAATGAAAACAGGGCCCATAGTGTACCCTGTGGACAATCTGCCTACCAAATTCATAGGTTTCAGTGGCCAAATCTGAGATCTGAACTCTTGCCTACTGCTGGATTTCTATATAGCATCCAATATGTACATAGTAACTTTTTATAGTAACAAAGGCCTTTAAATATTTAAAACTGTAAATGTATAATAGTTATTTATGTCTTCTAAATATTTCAAAACGCTATGGTATTTTTCCCCAAGCACTAAAATTATGGGTCTCAGATTCATAATTAAATAATGTTATTTCTATAGAAATGTTTTACCTATTTAAAGATCTTATTAAAACTGGCCAGCTAAGCATTTGAAGACATTTCATGACACTGTATGTATTAAGAAATATTCTTAAAGGCATTTGGAACAAAGGTAACTAGCTACTCATCCAAATTACCCAAAATGGTTATTGTTTGAGAATGTTTTCAGTATTACTTGTGTCTATATCTTATGTTTAATGTTTGAATTTTAAGCTTGATAATAAAGTTTATTTTTTATGATCCTCTGTATGATGTGTTTACATTAGAGAGCAGTTTAACTAATGAATATAAAGGTTTTGAATGTAAAGTCAGATCTGCATTTTTGAATGTGCTGTTTGCTAATTTTGTGCTCATAACTTCCCCGTCTCCCACCACCAAAGTGATTATCACTTGAGACTCGTCAGTTGTTGGAAGGTAGGGCTTGTAAGTGGCAAGAGCAGCACAGAAACACCCACTCAAAGTATGAAGTGGCACAAGTCTCTTATCAAGCACATCATCTTGAGACATAGTAAATAAGAAAGAAAAGCTAAGCATAATAATAACATGTAACATAAGGTTTTCTCTGCAGCTATAGAAAACAAAACAGGTTGAGAATAAAAAAAAATCCATAGGTCCTCCCATAACACCGCAGACCTGTGTAGAAGCCACTGGATCATGTTCTGTGGGTCTGCTGGGTTGGAATCTTCTTACTAAGGTGTCTCTTATCAGCCGGTAGAGCAAATAAAATCTGCTGGGATTTCTTGAAATGTGATGACTCTGACTAGATCAGAGATAGAACATATATTTGTTTTAAGAACTTCTTTCCTGGATTTCAGCAAAGTGAAAACTAAAAGGCAGGTGCTAATGTGAATTGATTAACAGGGAATCAACTGTTGAGATGCAATTCCCTGGGGGTGTGTAAGCAGGGCAGATAAAATGCCCTAGGCATGACCCCTGTTTTGGCTTAACCATAAGGTTTTTTGTGCTTCCCCCCCACCCCCCCCTTTACTACACCTATTAGTCTTCCCTGAAAAGTCAAACAACATGGGCTGGCTCTATAAGCATCTACAGAATAAACCAATGTAATTCAGTGTCATGAACAGCACCATATCGACTCATTGATCAATTTTTTTGTTTGCTTCTGGAAAATAGTCACATTTTCATTATGCTCTTCCAAAGCCAAAATTAAGGACAGAGTTCAGTTGCTCAAAATCACTGCAGGTGTTTAGTAGCACTTACGAGGTTTTGGCTTTATTTTTTTTTAAGGAGTGTTTTGATAGGACATTTGATATATTTTCAACTAGTCTGTTAAATACATAAGCTTTTAATGTAAAACCTTATACACAATCTACATATGAGCATACCAATCAAAACATTTTCGTATTTAACTTTTAGAAGTCCACAAATTCAAAAACTATTCTTTTTAGATTGTGCCTGAAGTATTCTTGCCAAACTTCAAAATATTAAGTAATTTTTATTATGCAAGCCTTTTGAACCATTATGCTTTCCAGGGATCTGATAAATAATCTCAGTTGGAAACCCCTTTATTACAATATAGTAGCAGAAAATTGCAAACCATGATCTGGATTTGGAGGGGATCTGAAGTCTGGAGAATAGCAAGACTTTTTTGGTATCCCTAATTATAATTTTTCTCCATAAAATTACAATGTTCTGCAAATCCAAAATGTGCTGATATTTTAAAATGCTTTGTTTATTTTTAATTGAAATACTTTATATGTGGAAACTTTTTGCATGATCATATTATTTTAGTATATATTTTGTTTCTGTAAAGAGTGATAATTAAGTGCTGTCTAGAGAATGTGTAGAATAGGAACATTTTCTCAGTGTAAATCTAAGGTCATACATGCATTTCTCTGTCAGGTTTGCAAGGCTTTGTATGTTTGGGAAAAAAAACCTTAACTTGATTTTGTCTGGATATCTGGGGGTACATTCTCAGCTGTTATAAATCATGACAACATAACCAAAGTTAGGCACTGCTCCTGTATAATTTATGTAGTTAAATGGTCTGTAGCTGCTGTGTAATTTAGGCATCTTGGAGTTAGTTTTAAACAAGCTATCCCAAAAAATGCTAGCAGTGTACATGCAGTAATATGGAGCTCAGTGTGGCTTTATTGCTAAAATATTTGCTCAACATTTTGAGCAGGTTTTACAGTCCCTGCTAATCTCCTCTGTACAGCTGTATCTTGACAGCTTAGATGCTGGCTGCAAACCAGCTTCAGGTGAGCTCTGCTATGTTCATGGCTGTTGTGAGCATGTGCTGAGAC